>NC_133006.1:9867500-12267500 GCF_048564905.1 Vicugna pacos | reverse complement strand
CACGGCCTGCCAGCTCCGAATGTCTTTACTTGGAGGTGCCAACTTTTATTAGAGATAAGGCTTTCAGATTTCCTTAACGCTTTTTAGGGAGAAGCAAGCTAGTAGATGGGGAGGTGCGTGGAGGCAGGACTCACCTGGCATGTTATCCAGTGCCTGGTTCTCGGAAGGGGTTCATTATGCTGAAAGTTGAGTAAGTCTCTGACTTGGAGTGGTGGAGAATGAGGGGCACTGATAGTGAAACACCTGATGGGAGAGACTATTCACAGAGCCAAAAAGAAATCGATTCTAGAAGGTACGGTCTGTGGCAGGTACTCAAAATACTTGGTGAAAAAAAAAAAGGAATCTAGCAACTCTCTTAAAGGAGAGTGTGGGGAAAATGTTATAGAGCTTGGCCATCCCCTTGGAAAACTTCCAACTACAGATCTCAATCTGGTGATCGGTTTGGGGTCTTCAGACAATGTAATCCATTCATTTGTTGAGCCATTTGTTCATGAATTCAAAAGCATGAGGCACAAGCCATGCACCTGGCATTGGTCCAAGTGTTACAGATTCAGAAGTCAATGACCAGTAACTCCTCAAGGATGAAGATAAACCTAGCAACCATTGTTGAATGTGCTAAGGGCTATGACAGAAGCATTTTGCTGAGTGCTATAAAATTGCAGACTTGAGGGGCACTTAGTATAAGGTGGACTGGATGAGGCGGGTGTAGGGTGGACCGATCAGGCTGCACGGGGTAGTTGGGTGAAGATGAATGGAAGGATATGGGACAGAGAGAACAGCACGCATAGACCTGGGTAGGCATCAGAGCTCTCTCGTCCAGGGGAAATGGAAGGTATTCGGTACAGCTGGAAAGTCTGGGTGGGGAGAGGTGAGGCTGACAGGATGAGAAGGAGCAGACCCTGAAGATCTGGTCTACCCTCCTTAAGTGGGGGTTTCTCAGACTTAAATGTGCATAGGAATCAGCCAGGGACCTGGTTAAAATGCAGATTGAGTAAGTCTCAGGAAGGGATGGAGAGCCTGCATCTCTAACGAGCTGCTTCACGCTGCCTGCTATAGCTGGTCCCTGAGCTGCCTTTTAGGTAAGCAGGCTGTGAGCAATGGGGAGCAATGGAATGCTTCCCTGAGAAGAGTGACATTACCAGAGTTGCATTTTTCCAAGAGCCCCGTTGCAGGGTATGGAGGATGGGAGAGAGGGAGATTGCGCTGGGGTAAAATACGTAAGTGGCAAAAATTTTGAGCATCTGAACTAAGTTAGGAAAGAGCAGTCAGCTTCCAAAGAAATGGGTATAAATGGACTAGTATTCTATGGAGTTGCTGTGAAATATTTCTCCAGGAGGAAAGGTGGCTTCTAAGGACAAAAATGAAACAATGAAAGTATAAAAGGCAAAAAAGATCAAAAAAACATGGCATGTTATTTGAATAAGCCTAGATCTGCTCCCCACTTCCCCAACTGGGTCTCAGTGAACACAGAATCTTGAGCTCCAATAATGACTGGAAAATACAGCCCGCTAAGGAGAGCAGCGTCCCTGCAGGAAGTTATTACCACAGAGTAAATAAAACCAGCTTTCTCAGCCATCCCTTGATAGCTACTGTCACTCCTTGCATCTAATTTCAGGAAACGTCAGGAAGAACAATTGTTTCATAGCAAATTCTGGAAAATAACACGAGAGACAGCCCACCGGATCCAAAAGTAGAAACACCAATTCAAATTCCTGTTAGAAAATCCTCTGTCAGGTCTAGAACATCTCTAACTAAAAGGAATGACTCAGAAATGAGTAAAATAAAAAAAATAATCAAGGGAGGGGTCTACATTGTTGAAAAGGAAGGGCAGGTGGTAAACTGTTTCCCCTTAGACAGCAGCCCCCAAATGCAATTTCTAACGAGATCTGCCCTCCAAAGGAAGCCTCGTGTTCTAGGTTCTAAACATCCTTTATCCACAGATGCGCAAATTCAAAACAACGGAAGGTCCTCTCCTCTCTCACTATGTTTCCTCCTGGTCCTGTAAATCTCAACCAGACGCACAGGTTGAAAGCACGCAGCCAACTAGAAAAGCCATAGGGCCACACACGTCCGCTTCAGCACAGCGTGGTCCACAGCCAACAAGACAAAATAAAAGAGCGCAGGGGACCTACCTTTCTCTTCTGGGCTTTGCAGGCTCCTGAAATTTAACCTTGTCCTGGAGAGCTTCCCAGGAACCTCTTTGGGGAGGTGAGACTTCAGGGTCCCCGATTCAATCCCCCAGCCCCGGGAGGGTGGGGTTTCCCAAGACCAGCCTTCAGATCCTCGGGCTCACGCAGACCTTAGGGAGCAGAGGTGAGAGTGCCTTCTGGCCTCTGCTGCAGGAAGAAGCTGGGAGGCTCAGTGTGCCTGGCGGTGGGGGCGGAGGCTGGGGGAGGGGAAGTCATCTGGGAACTGTATTAAAGACGAGATCCTCTCCACATGATTTCCTGTATTAGACGCCTGCTGCCTCTCTCCAGGCTCCCTAGAGGAAATAAGAAATTTAAACGTGTCCTTTGACCACTGGCAAGAAGGGAATAAAGCTGCTGAGCATCATGGACGTGAGAATGAACAGAGCAGCAGGCGGGGCGGAAGGGCCAGCCAGCTTCGCCTTTTACCAAGTGCTTTCCTCCTGAAGTTTCTCCAAGTGTTTAACTCTGCAAAAGTCAAGAATGCCCTCTTCCTCTTGCACTGAGCTGAAGCAGTTTCTGGCCACGGTCCAGACGTTGTGTTACTTAGCTGCTGGGGAGAGGCAGGCTGGAACAGGCCTGAGAAGGGTCTGCGTGCAGCCGAGGGAGAGACCCTCTCAGCTCTGTCTTTGGAAATGCCGGTGACATTCTGTGTCTGATTTTTGGAAGAATTCCTGAAGTCCTGGGGCCATTTTGCCCTAGGGTTTAACAAATGATCTGAAGGCTAGCAGCTGTTGACTGCTGGAAGGAGGAACCCTGCCCCTTCATAACTTGGGGGAGCTCAGTGCAAAATGAAAACACGAGGCCTCATTCAAAAACTGAGGATTTCGAGATGCTGACCACAGCACGTTCCAGAGGACAGGGGCCCTTCTGAGCCCAGGGCTGTTTGTAGCTGTACGGGTTGTCCGTCCATGAAGCCTGTCCTGCCAGAGGAGGAAGGTGGGGACTCTGGGGGTGCTGGCTGTAGCCAGCAGTGTCATCCGGAGGCCTGGACCATCACCATTTTGTTCCGAGGGGTGACGGTCAGCCTTTGAACAGCAATGCCCTGGGTCGGGGGTGTGAGCCGGCACAAACCACACACACAAATGTAAATAAGCAAACAAAAACACGAATGAACTTATTTATAAAACAGAAACAGACTCACAGACAATGTCTCTCCTTTGCAGTCTTCATGAAACGATCTGCCAGCTTCACATCCTTCAGTACCTGAGGACAAATGCTGTGACATGGCTCACAGCCCCTTCCAGACCCCAGCGCTAGCTAAGCAGTGCCCCCTGACCTCAAAGCCCACTTCCACCTGCTCGCTCCTGACCCCCTTTTCCTTCCCTCTCTCTCCAACCTTTCTCCTCTCCTGGAAATCGCTCTGTGAAGCATGCCCTTCCCCCAGCCCCGAATCCTTTGACTCTCACATCCTCTAGAAATGTACTTTCCTGATGCCTGGGCCCCTCTGGTGTTTTTGCTTAACAAACCATGCTTATTTCTCGCGGGACGTTCATAACTCAGAGTGGTGAAGCCCTGTCCATTTGACCCTGTCTCCTGCTGAGATATGAACTCTGTAAACTCACGGACAGTGTCATTTCAGCATCACAGCCCTAGACCGAGGACCCATGAGGGTGGGATTTGTGCAAGATCAGCCCTAGCGGGGGGAGCAGGATTCATGACAGGGCTCCACTGTTTGAAAAAGGGGCAAACGTAAGACCCAGTGGGAAACATAAGATGGTTGATACGGTTTTGCAGTTTAAACTCTGGCAAAGTGGAGCCATTCCACCGGCAATAAGGTAGGGCTGTTGCTAAACATTTATTAAAATGTCAATTTGTCACGTGGTGACTGTCCCCGTGCCCACGGGGACTGTGTGATGAGTAGAAAATGACCTCTCTTCAGAAAAGTGAAGCTTCAGACATGCCAAGTGGATGGAGGACTGAACTTAGTAGGAAAGGGTGAAGGAAAATGGGAAGTGGTTGGAGGCGAGAAGAGGGAGAGAGAGAGGGTGCCAGATGGGAGAGCGGAAAGGAAAGAGGGAGAGAGGTGGGAGGAACGTGGGAGGGAGGAAGGGAGGACAGGTCCAGATGGAGAGGTGGGGAGAAGCACAAGGGTCCAGCAAAGGCTGGAAAACAGTGGGATGAGGGACGTGGCGGTGGGAGGGAGGACTCTCCAGCCCAGTGTTTCACCCAGAAGCATCTAGACTCTCCGTGTTCCCTGTCTGACTCCCCAGTGCCTTTCCTGGGCTCCCTGATCAATCAACCCCGTGTTTTCTGAAAACACAAAAGTCAGAAGGGGACTGAGGGATGTGCCGCAGGGCTGTTACGACACAGAAATTAGCGTCTGTGTTTTTTGCTTGCTGGATTTGGAAACATTTTTAAAGTCACAGAAGCCTTTTTCATTTCACGGTTGTGAACGGCTGCGATGAGGTTATTGCTAGAATTTCTGAACGTGTATTCTGGTTAATTCTCACAGTTCCTCTGAGTCCAAAGGTCACTTGGTGTGTTAGTGTGTATATGTATAAGCTGTCTTTCGCTGAGAAGCCTCAGCTGAGGCTGTCAGATTGGAGCACGAGCTCTAGCAGCAGAGATGTATAACCTGACATCTCCGAAGATGATGTAAAGATGCGTTATTCTGAATATCTAGTTTTGTTCAACTAATTGTAATTTAGTGTATGCAAAGATCTGCAAGAAAACAAAGACATTCGTCAAATCAGTAGCTTGAATTTTTTTCATGGAGTCTCAGTTTTGTTCCTAATTAGTGGATATTACTTCCCTGGAAAATGAAATAGTCAAGATACATAACAAAAGACTTTAAAGTGGAAAAAGATGACACAAGGTTGAGTGTTGTCTTGGTGAGGAGCTGAATCGACACCTTCGATTATCTTTGATTGGCTGCCTTATAATTCTGAAAGATGTCGAAACTGGTAGTAATGCCGATGATTCCTGCCCGTAGAAATACAAATTGATTTTCTCCAGTAGAGATACCATCGATTTTCACCCTGTAGAAATGGTTATCCCAAACATCACATTTTAATGCTCTGTAGGATATTGGTTTTGTATCTGTGAGACAATTCAGTTCAGCATTCCTGACTGCCTACACAAATACATCTACTCTTAAGATTGGTCTCAGAACCAATTTTAGCATCTTACCATCGCTTCATTGACAAGTGAGGTAAATAAAATCTTTACCGTATGTTCATTTCATATGTGTCTGAGGGTAATGATTTCACCTTTTGGAAAATGATCGTTTAACAGAAGTCTAGTAAGGATCAGCGAATACAGTAAGTCATGGTAGGAACAGGCAGTGGCACAACTGTGTTTTCTTCAATATTTTGCTTAATTTTGTGTGCGCCCTGAGTATGTAACTTAAAAATAGAGAATGAATGAAGGATGTTGATTATCAAAATGAGTGATGAAACTGCCTCAGATGAACAATTTGGAGGTTGCAGAGTTTCGGGAAGGGCAGAAGCATCAGCAAAGCCCAAAGTGGGACATTATGAACCATAACCCAACGTGAGTTTACCAGGAAAGGAAAAGAGTGCAGATGCCTGGACTCGTTGAAACTAGTAGCCTCGAGGCAAGGAGACCTTGATAAGCAGCAAAGGGCACATATTTCAGATACTGGAAAACTTAGAAGATGCAGATGACCCAAAGCTGGGAAACAGAAAAGTACACAGAATTGGAAATCAGTAAGATCTTGAAAGTTCTGTACATTTCCAGAATGCATTGCTTCTTTCTGGAGCCAAGGTTACAAAATATATTCTGTAAATACTGAACATCTCAGGAAATGGCATGAGGCATTCTCCCCCAAGCCTCCCCCCACCCCCGCCTTTTTTTTTTTTTTCCTGGAATGAAAAATGTAGGAAAACTAAGTTGCCGCCAAGGTCTCCCTGGACTGAACCCTCCCTCCAGGGCGTGGGCAGCCCCGGGTTGAAACCACTTCCTCTGGTTTATCATTGTTGAAAAGGCCCCAAAGCTAATGTTTCAGTTTGTCCCCAGGGGAAGACTTCCATTCTCTTCACTTCAATAAGCTGTCATTTCTCCTCACAGAAACGGCAGTGTTCCCAGCTCTTAATTCTTCAAATCAACTGGAATTTATAAAATCATGGAATTTGCAGAATTCCCCTCTGAGAGTCACAAGGAATCTTCTTCATTTAACATGCTTTGTCCCTAATCATCCCCAGCTCCCTTAGGGAGAAACCCTGCCCACACCACCAAAGATGTCCCATTCCAGCCTCCCGGCCAGGTGGTGTCTCCAACACTAGAGACCCAAGGAGCTCACCATCCAAGCAATTAAGTAATCTCTTAACTGTTTAAGCTTAAAACACTTCAACCTCAGAAAGTTAACCTCATTGAGAATTTGAGTACAACTTAGGTATAATTTGGGAAAAATTACCATCTACTAGTAATTCAACTGGTTCCCCCCCCCCATATTCCCATATCTGGGAATGGAAATAGGATTAAAGTGAGGATAAGACAGTTAAGAAGTCAAAAAAAATTTTCTGTTTCAAACATAGTGATGAATCTGGGGATGCAGGGTGTATTTTTAACAAAGACAAAATTTCTAAAATAAGAACAACAGCAATTGCTAGCATTTACTGAGTACTTATCATGTACCAGATACTCTACTAGGTTGAAGCATATTTCATTCAAGTCTGATAACCCCTCTGAAAGGTGGGTATGAGGCCTTCCATCTTTGCTAGGCAACCAGAGCTCAGAGAGGTTGTGTAATCTCTTCATGGTCACTCAGCTTTGCTTTCAATATAGAGTTATGTTTTGGCTCCCATAGTAAATACTGAATTAAAAAAAAGAAAGAAAGAAAGAAAGGAACCAGTGGCTTCCTGAAACAATCCGCACTGCCTATATAATTGTCCACATGCAGAGAAAAAGCAGCACACAAAAAAACCCTACCATCTTAGTAATAAGACTATGCAGAAAATTAATCATGTTGGATTAAAAATTGTAACATTAAAGGCTGATGTTTGAGAGAAATGGGTCTAAATAGACGGGGGTGGTGAACACTGTCGGGAGGCAATTCTAGTCACTGAATTATACTTGAAAACTTTTGGCCCCACTTTTCTTTGAGATTAGTATTTCTCTTCACTACTTTAATTTTTTATCATCATGACAGACTTCCTTTTAGCTGTGGCATGGAACAAAGTGAAACGTCCCTCATTACAGGTGGCAGAAATCCAAGAGCAGGGACTCTTCCATATTTTGTATCTTATGAGCCTTTGTCATTATTGTTAGAGGCTCAGGATCAAATCCTGACAGGAACAAAAATCCCAGGCGTCTCCCTCCCCTCAAGGCTCTACATCCACTAAGGACACTGAAATGTTCGTAGATACTGATCTTTATTGATCTTTCATTTTAAGGATATACAAATTTCAATAATGTTATAGTTGGTGAACATTATTGCTATGGCTCAAAATATAGTAAGCTTAGAAAAATAAACTCATTCATTGTTGAAATAAAAATTTCTTTGATTGAAAGTTGGACTGATGATCTCACACCAATCAGAATGGCCATCATTAAGAAGTCTATGAATAATAAATACTGGAGAGGGTATGGAGAAAAGGGAATCCCCCCACTGCTGGTGGGAATGTAATTTGGTGCAGCCGCTATGGAAAACAGTATGGAAGTTCCTTAAAAACTGAAGATAGACTTACCATATGATCCAGCAATCCCACTCCTGGGCATATGCCTGGAGAAAACTATAATTCAAAAAGATACACGCATCTCAATGTTCACAGCAGCACTATTTACAATAGCCAAGACATGGAAGCAACCTAAATGTCCATTGATAGATGACTGGATAAAGAAGATGTGGTATACATATATACATATATACGGAATGGAATATTATTCAGCCATAAAAAAGAATGAAATAACACCATTTGCAGCAACATAGATAGATCTAGAGAGTCCCATATTAAGTGAAGTCGGACAGAGAAAGACAAATATCATATGATATCACTTACATGTGGAATCTAAAAAAAAGATACACATTTTATTTCCAAACCAAAAATAGACTCACAGACATAGAAAACAAACTATGGTTACCAAAGGGGAAAGGGTAGGGGAGGGATAAATTAGGAGTTTGGGATTAACAGATACACACTACCATATATAAAATAACCAACAAGGATCTACTGTATAGCACAGGGAACTATGTTTAATTTTTTGTAATAACATATGATGGAAAAGAATCTAAATAATATATATATATGTATGTGTGTGTGTGTGTGTATATATATATATATATATATATATATATATATATATATATATGTATGTGTGTATATGTATAACTGAATCACTTTGCTGTACACCTGAAACTAACATTGTAAATCAACTACACTTCAGTAAAAAATAAAATTAAAAAAAAAGTTGGACTGATGATGCTTTAGGTACACATGGAGTCTGAGGAAATGTAAATTTATTTCCATTACCGAATACCCTTATCTGACCTGGACTCTTTTTGCAATCCCTTCACCACAAGGCTCTCAGGGAGACCGAGAACAATCTAGCCTCAGAAGCTGGAGGCACAGTGCTGGTTGGGACCAAGGACAGACGCACGGCTTGATAATAAACAGGAATTGTGAGGGCAGATATGGAGGGCAAGCCCAAATCCATCAAGTTCAAAACCTGATGAAGAGCACAGAGCTGGGGGAGTGCTCAGAGGTCTGGCAAGGACCCCGTGTCCCGTAGTAACTAAAATTACCATGGTGATCATTTTGAAATGTATGGAAATATCGAATCACTATGTTGTGTAACAGGAACTAGCCCAGGGTTGTAGGTCAACTATATACTTCACAACAAACAGACTCTTAGGAAAAGAGATTTGATTTGTGGTTACCAGAGTCAGGGGCTGGGCTGGGGAGAGGAGGAATTGGATGAAGGTGGCCAAAGGTACAAACTTCCAGTTATAAGATAAATAAGTAGGAGGGATGTCATGTACAACATGATGAATATAATTAACATTGGTATAGCATAGTATGGTATATATATAAGTTGTTAAGAGAGTAAACCCATTTCTGGATGTTCTCTTGTTCAGTCTCTGAAGTTTGGGTGATTAACAAAATAAAGACACATGCAATTTGAAAATTATATATTCATTTCATAAAATCTATTTTTCTTGCCTTAATTTCAACAAAATCACCGATTTCATTGTGATAATCAAGATTTTGTTCTATTGATGTAATGTTGCCTTAGACAACCTTCCTTGAATAATAGTTTCCAGGTCGTTTTAGAAATTGATTTAAATTAGGAAAATTTTGCTCTGTAGGGGAAATGACAACTAGAATTGTCAATAAGGGTCTTAAAGGAATATTTAGATTGAGACGTAATTAGGAATTTTGTATATTTTGTTTAATATTATAATAGAATCACATACGATAAACAGCATTATCATAGAAAATGCTCTCAGACATTTTATCATATAAATCGCTGTCATATATTGTGATTTTAACCATCTCTTAAAGCAAAAATTAGACTCATCTGATACTTCTAAAATTTCCTTTTCTTTCAAGTTTTTCAAAGCTGGGATTTGTATAAATAAAACTGAAAATAGTACTATGTTGTTGCATTTGACCAAATCTCTCTTTAATAGGGAGCATACCTTGATCTGTAAAGATGAGGAAATCATCCTTAGAAATTTGCTTCAGGGTTATTTGTACATGAATTTTCTTTATATCCATGTATATATTTTTGTTTCCTTGTTCTAATTATATTTTATTGGAATGTCACTTTGCTATCAAGTTACATGCAGTTTCTTTTGATTTATAAAAGCATTTTTTCTTTAAAAAAAATTGTAACCCTTTTAAAGTGAAATGGCCAAACTCTGATCTTTTTTAAAAAAATAGGATTTCCCTTAAATGTACACACCAAATAAATAAAGTTCATTCCGAATAATGAAATAACGTGGGAAGCTCATGTTCAAAATTAATTTAATTTTCTGCTGAAGATCACAGCTGGCTGTTTATTTGAAGTTTTTTTGCTGTTGGATTTAACTCTCTTATATACCTGACATCTTGTCTAAATTAAATCACAGTGCTTTAGCAGCAGTCAGTCAGCACTGCCGTGATGTATTTGAGGATGGTTGCATGGCTAAATCTGATATTGGTTTCTTCTGTTTCCCCCCTTTTGGCAGAAACAAACAATAACATATATCATCTTTAAATTGTTCCATAGAACACCATTGTTATTCACAAGCTGACCTCTTGTCTCTTGATAATAAATTCAAACTATATTCAGTCTTCTGGCTTATGTGTTTTTTCTTCACCTGAGCACAATTCTCAGCAAACCAATGAAATATCTGTAAATGTTTGCATCTTTATTTCCTCACTTAGTAATTTTTAATAATTTGTCTGATAAATGTAGGCATACAAGACGACTTTTATTACTAACATAATCCAGTTGACCTGAGATACGTGTAGTTAAAAATTTGATGTATCAGTCTTATTTTATTACTGTTGATTAACAACCCCTATTAAAATTTTCCATTCTAGATACTGATCATTTGTTTCATTATTTTTTTATCTGTGTTTTTCATCTGCATTTGGCCATTTTAGCATCAAATTTTGCAATCGTTTCTGCTTAACCTAGAAACTTTCCATTATTTTCTGTAAATATTGTTCTGTTATTGCCACAAAAAACAACATTATGCTTGGATAAATATTGGACACAATATTATTCTTTTAATAATATCACCCAATCTCCAATGGTCTATTTCAGTGATTAAATACTGTGAATAGTTTTCCACTTTTCAACCTTTTTTTTTCAGTTCCAATAATTGCTATTTTGTGTGTGTGTGTGTGTGTATCATTTTTGTTCCTTTTATTGAGAGCCTAAGCATTTCTAGTCACAAATATCTTCATTGACCAAAACTGATCTTGAATATGGATTATAAACCTTGCACCAGCAGCATTAAAATACTCTGTATCTGAACTGAGAATGAAAACCGATTATGTAGTTAGAAGGCATATTTGTTTTGTTAAAATACCTAAAAACCTTCATACAAAGGGGCCTGTGAATCTTAAAAAGTAAAAAAGAATTGGGTGCTTTAGGATCCAGTCTAATATTTACATCTGTGAAAAAATACGTTTGGAAGACAAGGCCATTTCATCATTCCACTCAAACGATCAAGAAGGACCAAGGCAAAAGTTATAAGCTTTTCCAGGGATAGTTTGATTTATTTGCAAAAACCAAATGTTCTCCTTTAAAATGATTTTGCCTGCTCTAGTGGAATTTCAGCCTATTTCAAATTTGTTCATGAAGACTCTTCCTCCGAGTTTGGCCCTTCTGATAACAGCGTGGCCATTTCTTTAGTCCCTTGGGCTGGACTCAGCCCTCTCCTTCACCCCATGATGACTGCCAGTTGCCCAGCCCTGACAGTCTTGCCCCAGCACCATCTCTCCTACGTGGCCTCCCTTTACCGTCTCTAATAACACTACCCTAGTGTGAGCCATCACTACTCACGTCTAGGCTTTTAAATAGGTTTCTCCGCTAGATGGCCTTCTCCCAGGCTCTCCGCTGCTCACGTCAATCCACCCCCCGGTACACGTTCATTCTCCACAATCTCAGCCTGATTTTGGTTTGTGGATACCCTAACATCCTTCAAAATCCATCTCAGTTGCTTCATCTTTCACGAAGCTTCAGTTCATCCTCCCACCTGGACGCTACCTCTCTCTTTGAATCTCCTACTGTCCTCTGGGAAGAACATCCTTGCTTTGTGTCGTCTGATTGCTTCTCTTATTCTGCTTATAAACTGTGAGCTTCTTATAGTCAAAGTCTTGGTCTAGTCTTTATCTCCGCAGTATCCCTAACATAATCCCACAGACACAGCCGGTATCACTAAAAATTTGCTGAATTAAGTTCAACAGGGATTTACGGAAGCCTTCTGTTCCAAATGAGCCAATTTGAATACCTATTCGGGTTGAATTTTCCATTAAATATTTTCCTTTGTCTTGAACATCTAGACATGTGTGGTTCTAATAGAACTTTCTCTGAGGAATTGAGGGCAATTTCTCTTCACAGGTCCTCATTGTATGAGCAATGATTCAAATTCCAGATCTGTGGACAAATTCTTTTCAGCCTAATATATAAGGGTAGTTATCAGTGTAGGGCAGAATCAGAAAGCAGAAATGACCTGGAGTTGTCTTTCTGCCAGCATTACAAAAAACGAAAAGAAAAAAAAATACTGATTTAACCTAATAAGGTTCCTTAGTCCTCCAAACCTGAGGGCACTGGCAAGATTACAGTAATACCTTAGAAGTCTATCTCATTTCACAGCTCCCAGAGTATTTCCATATGTGTATGACACTCAGCGCATCTGCAAGTTAATCAAGCCAGGCATTGTTAAGCTAATTTTCAGAGGACAAAATAGATTAGGAAGTGAGAATTCCACCTGTCCACCCATCCACAGAGCTAACATTTTTGGATTGCCTGCACTCTGTGTACTCTTCCTTCAATTTAAGGAATATGCTAAAAATTCCATAGAATATACTAAAAATTTTCCAAAGATTCATTCTAACACACACACACACACACAAAACGGGATCCTGGACTTTCTAAGACCCTTAGATAATACCTAGTCTTGCATTAATAAGTGGGTTATATCGTAAGCAGACAGTCTACTCAGTTACTCAATTGGTAGAAGCTGCCTGGAGCATTTAAGGGAGAAGGATTGTAATACAAAGTCAAAGCTAGATGGCAAGAGATCAGGGCTGGATTAGCAGTAACTGCCCAGGATACAGGACGAGACAGGACAGCGTGCCTGCGGTATGTCTGATGAGTCTAATCTAGTTCAACTCTGGTTATATAGGGGGGGAAACTGCACCTCAGAAAGTCAGAGTGACTGACTTTAGGGCACATTGGTCCCTGAGGACAGGAACTGGACTAGAATTCAGAATTTCAGATTGATGGAGAAGCCCCACGTCTCTGTCAGTTTCACAACTATGTTCACACGCACGTTTATGCCTGATGCCACTAATAACTTAGATTTTATAGCTAATCTGGGGAGACAGTGACTCCTGAGAACACACACAAGGGTAAAGCAATGAAACTGCTGATGTGGAAAAAGATGTGTTTTCATGGGACTGAAAACACCTGTAGAAAAAGGAATGAACACTGCTTTTCAGAGGTGGGAGGCTGTGGAACACATTTGTTTTCAAAACTTCTGTTTGAAAAATCTCAACCAGAACCATAACATCAAACAAGAGAGACTCTCTCTCCAAGCATGTTTGTTCCTGTTTGTTTAAATGAGAATATTCTGAGACATTTTGGCTATACCTGGTCTGCTTGTTTCCATGCTGAGGGACATTCTGTCCTCTCGAAGGAGAAAGGAAAGAGCAAAATTTGAGCCTGGGAAAAGCAGAAGTAATCTCTTTCCCTAAAAGCTAATCTTTCTGCAAAGCCATAAATATGACTCGTTATTAATGGAGGCTAATTAATTCATTCCTCATCAATATCATTTTTATTTCACCAACGTGGCTATTTTTTCCCGTGCTCTTATTTGACCCAAAAGTACAGACAATTCCTGATAAGATGTGGGTCACCTGACGAAACTGAGAAAGCCCTCCCTCCAGAAAGCAAACATTTGGAGATTTACTAGGGCAATTCACGCTGAAGGCAAAGGATACTTTTACTTCAACACTTTGCTCTTATCCCTCTGAAACATTAACGTAAATATTTACAAAAGCCATCAGGAAATACGGCTGCGACCAACACAAAATTGATTTGATGAGTTATAAAAGAAGAGATTCAGGGGTCCATTTGAGGACTTTGTAAAATTTTGGAAAGGAAAGCTCTTTTTTCTTACATAAACACTCAATTTGAGGGAATGGGGCTTTCAAACAGCATGGTGTATATACTTTTAAATATAAAGTGAAAAAATCTTACATGTCTACAGTCAATTACTATCTTGCGGGATTTACCCATGACTTCATCACACCAAGTTCTGACATAATACAAAATATTTGCAGAAACAACAGTATAACACACCTGTAAAGGGCAGTGGAACAAAGTGAGAACATTATAACCTTGAACTGCTCTTCAGTCCTTGACCACTTTGGGGACTACCGGTAATCCCCGGACCTGGCTTGGAGAGCCTGGGGCTTGAACCACGCCGGGCTTTGCTCATTCGTCTCCAAGGTCCTTCTCTGAACTGGTGGATGCAGTGGGGGTAAAGAGGAGCGGGCAGAGAGGAGAAATATTTAGGAGGCACAAAAAGGGTTTGCTGATCAGGTGGTTGATAGACAAAGTGGGGAGAATTTGAAATGAGTGGAAGATGATGCCCAAGGTGGCTAGAGGGACCAAGGAGATCAATACTGGGGACATTTCCCGACGCAGGGAATATAAGAGGAGGATCCAGTTTGGTGTTTGAGATCAGAAAGAATCATGGACGCCTGCACTCACCACCAAAGACTCCCTCCATAGGATGTGATGGCGGAAGACATCAGCATAGAATCTGTAAATAAGGAGCAAGTTCAACCCTCCCACTCAGGCTGTGGAAAGTCTCCTACTCCTGGGAATCCACCTGTACCACCTCTTGTGCCCTGAGCCTAGCCAGATGGGTATTCATAACACATTTAATGATTAAAGTTAAACTGATTTCAACTATGCACCATCAACTGAAGAAGAGAGAGAAATCAGCCAAGGGCAGAGGTGCTCAGGGCAGATTTCCAGAAAATTCCAAAGGTGGAGCTTCCTTTTGGCCTCTCCCAGGAGAGTCCCAGAAAGCCTGAAGTCCCCTCGCAACAGTGTGTGACAATCTGCCCAGAGCATTGCCAGTCAGAGAGGGCCACCTGATTCTTGGGCGTCCAAAATGTTTCCTGGGCTCCATCGCATAGACCTGAGTGACTGCCTGTGTCACTGTGTCACTACTTAGTCCACAGCCCCTCTGCAGGTGGAGCAGAGGCTGTGTGACCTAAAGGCCCCATTATAAATCACACCGTTAGACGGTCCGGCTGGGCACAAGACCTCAAGGTAAAAAAGACACTCTTATCAGGCAGGGCATTCCAAAGGCCAAGAGAATATCTCCAGTAGCCCAAGACACAGGCCAGACCTCTCTTTGGGTAAGATTAATTCTTCACTACAGAGCCTCCCAGATGAGAGATCGGTTAAAATAAGATAGTACAGCAACGTGATGGAAAGCATGTAGCTCACTAAAAAATCTGTTTTGCAACTTACTTATGACCTGAGGAAGTTTGTAGAGCATAGTCTTTGTGTATCTTTTCAATTGTATGTGTATGTGTGTGTGTGTGTGTGTGTGGTCTGTCGGCTAACCAGCGATATATTTACATTCTTCTGCTTTAACGATTTTTTCAATTGTCCACATTCACTTTCTATGAAATGTATTTTTCATTCCCCAATTCAAGTTCTGCATTTTCTTACAGAATAACAGAGGCTGGTGTTTCTTTTCTATCACCTTTAGCCCCAAACCAGGCCTGATGACAATGGGTTAACTTAAATAATGGAAATTCACTTTGGAAAGTCAGTTAGAGAGAGAAGAGAATTTCTAGTAAGTGTTCTCTCTGTTTCTCTGCCTGTTAAAGTAATTTTTCATTCCTTCTTTCATCGAACAAACCTTATAGAATGTGCACAAGGCTAGGGCTATACAGATGTGTGATCCACGTGGTCTCACACTCAAAGCGCTGGGAATCTGGTGACAGAAGAAGCTACCGTATATGACGAAGGTGACTTCTCACCCCATGAAACCCTAAAGTGCCCCAGCATGTTCCATTCTAGAAACTGACAAAACCAATGAGAGTTTACTCTAGCTGGAGCCGTAGAAGCTGGGTGTCCACAGTAGACATCTCCTTCCTCCACAGACTATCCTCCCGGGCCACAGACCGGTCCCCTGAGGTGGTATTAGGGCGGCGACTCAGGCGTCTGGACCCCAATTATCTTTCTTTTTTTCTATTTACCTTGGAGTTTGACCACTTGCTCCTCTCCCAACCCTCATACTCAAAACGCACATGACATTGCTCTTCAAGACATTAGGGAACCTGAAACTGCTCTAAAAGAATAAAGTCTATTAAAAAAAAAAAAGACATTAAGATAGAAGGACAGACATCTCAAGAAAGCGCCTCCAGGGATTTGAAGTGTCCCACACTCAGCCTTCACTGATTTCACAGTCATTTACCCGGCACCACTTCTGGGTTTTGTTGTAGAGCAAAACCAACAAAACAAAACAATGACAAAATAAAATAGAAAACACGAGTTTATTTCCATCAAAATAAAAGATTAATTGAATGAAAGAATAAGTTATAAATATTCTTGACATACGCAGATGCACACATATACATACAAAACGGAAAGTACCTTAACATCAGAAAAAAGACTGTAGGAATACAGAAACAACACTGGCATATCCTACTTAGGGAAATGAGATACCCTTCCCCGCTTCCTCACACACAGCATCTGCCTCGACCCTCCCCCCCATATTATTTGGTCCAAGGACCCATAAAAACCATCACTGGCCCATTTCTAATGACAGTCACAGCATGATGCAGCACATCGAAGTCCACTGTTTCTGATGCAGCCTTAGGTATTTTCGTAAGTCAGCATTGTTATTACCGAGTTAAATAATCTCCACCTTTCTGCTCTATTCAAAGCCCAAGGGCATCAGGGAAATCTGTCTACCTACGAGCCGGGCAGTGCACACCCCAGCACACGCACACACAGGTCCGCAGACCGAACAGTCACCCAGAAGGAAATACATTTCATTTTGCTTGTCCAGAAGAGCTTGGCAAACAATGGAGAGAACTGAGATGGGAAAATACCAAAAAGTGGCTTGAAGTGCTCATTTGTGTGTTTAAAAGAAACACGGGGAGATGTGAGAGGCTCTGGACTGTGGTGTGTTGACGTGGAGACACGGTCATGTGGAATGAGTGAGCCTTTCTTTCCTCATCTCCTCCGACCGTATTTTCTCTACTGTGTCCAAAGCTACTTCCTTCTTACTCCAGACTGACCAATGAATAATACAGAAGGCAAAATTGTCTTGACCAGCATGAAGCCCATTTTTCAAATTGCATGAAGAGGGAAATATCTGTAAATAACTGATTATTTAGGATCGTGTTGAGAAAATACAAGTCAATCAGTCAATCTTCTGGTGGTTCCTGTACATTCTCCACATCTGGATGATCAATGAAATCTTTTTCAGCTTTTATCCAATCACCTAGCTTTCCTGTAGAAAATTTTCATGTAATATAAAAAGTTCTCTAGAACTGACCTTTCCTCTTATAAACCAGATGTATTACACACCACACACATTCATGCGTGCACACTCACAACCACACACACAAACAGTATCCACTAAAGGAAACCAAGAATTACAACATGGGTTTATTTTTAACTTCAAAATTGTTGAGTCTTTTCTTGGCCTGTCTTGGCTCATTTAGGAAAGCGTGAACTCTTTAAGGGCATATATTGAATGTTCAACTTTCTTTCCATCCCCTACAGCACCACATCATTTTGGACATAATAGGAATTCAGAATAAGTTTAATAAACAAATATACATATATATATATGTGTGTGTGTATATATATATATATATATATATATATGAATGACTCAGAACATAAGTCAATTATTAAAAGCATTTTTAATGAGCAAATGAAAAGGTATATTTCAAATGTATGCAACTGCTATTCAAGTCTAACACCAATGAGCTAGCTAAGATCAAAGGATAAAGCTCAGTCCTTGCTGGCTAGGACTGTGTAATCTAGCAGGTGAAACAAGGTTTATGGAGATGAGAAACAGCAAATGGTAGAAAAAAGAGCAGTCAAGTTTCCTTTGTAATATATGCCGGTGGCTACCTGAGATCTCCAAGGTTCAAAACAGAGGAGAGTCAGTGGAGGTGGGAGCCGGCAGGAATGTCTTCACGCAGGACGTCGGGGACCACGTGGATCTTGAAGCGCCAAGGAGATTTGCAAAGGTGGAAGGGAGAGTGGGTGGGCTTTCTAGGTGCGTGAAACAACACAGGGAGTGGTGAGATTTTCCTTTGGAACTAGAGCGTAAAAGTAGATGAATCCAGGTTCTTTATTGACAGGGCCTCAGGACTCCAAATCAGTAAAAAAAAAGAAAGAAAAAATTAATAATAGTAATAGTAACCCCTTGACAAGTAGCAGAGGTTAGGAGAGACTGACCAGGCAAGCTGAAAAGTTGTAGACTTGTGATGGGTTTCTACCCACGTGGACATGTCTGATGGGGAGAGACACACAGATTCCACATGGGCAGGAACCTCACCTGCCTGTTCATCCTGCTCCCCACTGAAGCCCTAGTCCCTTGAATAGCGCCTGGCCTGCCATAGATTTTTGTTGAATGGATGAAAGAATCTTGGAAAGACTCAAAGACCGGGGCTCATACTCTTCCAAGCAGAACCACTGCTGACCTGCAGAGCCGTGTTTGTTTTCCAGAATGAGCTGGTCTCCAGTGGTGTTTGGTAAATATACAAGCCCATTTCCCCATTGGAAGTAAAGCTGGCAGAACTCAAGGAATGTTCTCTTCCCTTCAAAGTCTGTGGGGGTAAACGTCCTTCTCAGCACATCCGCCCCCTGCCCCGGGCTAGAAGCTTGACGTTTGATTGCTCACTCCAACTTTTGCAGGACTACCAATGTTAATAAAGGTCACACGAGCGTTCAGTCCTTTGTAAACAAGCCAGTTATCACTTTTGCAGATCTCATGTGTGCATTCTGAGGATTGTGACCGTGTGGTAGTTTATCGTGCATAATGGCTCCAAATCTAGTCAAATCTTCTGATTTAGTTTCTACTAAATACAAAGAAAGGATCTGTCCCAAGATTTGTAGGATGTATTTAGAAAGAAGAAATGCTCCCACTAAGAAAATACGGAGTGTGTTGAGAGGTCATTTCATAAGATGAAAATAAAAAGGAAACCATGTTTTATTCCTTATCCTACTAGAACTAAGGGTAACTGTGATTTTCAGTTTTTCCTAAAAATGGTCCTTTCCGCTCCTTTCCACCTTGAGTTTTTTTTTTTTTCACCTTGAGTTTTTAATCCTGACAAATAGAAGAAATTCAAGAGATTCTCCCAGTACAAATCTCTTTTGCCTTGTGTCATCTCATAAGCCCTTCTGGACGAGGGGAAGGGCGTTGTCCTCTGTACAGTAATCCCCAGCATCTGCAACTTTGTTTTCCTTCCAGGAATGTACAACCCTTTGTAATTTCTCCACAACATGCTCTAAGTAGCAGTAAGAATAGAAGTGGTTTCTTTTTCTCCTTGTTTTTATTTTTTTCCTTCCCCTCATGCTTTCCAACATCCAGTAAAGGATTTTTTGGGTTTTTTTTTTACATATTTGTTTGTTGTTGGACAGCTCTCCTCTGTCCCCATCTCCCCTGGAGATGAGCTGAGAATGAAAACGGAGGATTTCCTAGGCGCTTCTCAAGTGCTGGCTTTTGACTTCTCCACTGTGGGAGAAAGAACAATAGTTATCTTACCACTCAAAGAAATTCAGCCCGAAAGCCTGGCTTCCTGAGTGTGTCCTCACGCTCCTAAGAGGTTATTCAAACTTCTTGACCTTCTTGTCCATACATCGATTGTGAGGGGGTAAGGCTGGAGAAGCAAGAATTGGAGGTTTGATGCCTGAAATGGCCGCACAGCCTGTGAAGGATGCAGGTACACCCAGTGGTGGAACTGTCAACCATGAACTCTATGGCCAGTATTTTAGCGGCTGAGTGATGACATTTCTTGCTGGGACTAAATTATAAAAGGTTGTTAGGAAGCCGTTAACCAAAGTAGACGAATGGGATAAATACAGGGAGCCTCTAGGCGATCCCTGCCTCACCAGCCTTTCAGTGATTCTAGGGTCCTGAATAGCTTTTGCAGCAGAAAGAACATGGACTTTGGGGTAAGAGAGTCTCTGGATTTAATCTCACTTTTGTCACTTTCTAGGTGAATTTGGTCTCTGTTTCCTCATCTGTAGAACCAAGAGGGTAATTTTATAATTAAGTGACATTTCCTATGTAAAGAACCTGGTATTGAGACACGTACCTAGAACACAGAAGGTGTGTAATAGAAGGCTTGTGGAGTCTAAAAGGCGTTGATTGTTAATAAGATGTGGTTGGAGTGGACTCTTTCTGGACAAGGTGGAGATGACAAACATGAGCATCACTCAGTGATGATGGTGCAAGAAAGATGTACCTGGATCTGGGCAAATGTTCAACCAGGAGCCACAGCAGTGTCTTAAAGTGAGACATACAGACCCTAACTCCTGGACTGCTTGCTCTCACTCCTCCTCCTGGGAATGTTGTAAGAGAAGTGAGCACATGTAGGCACCATATGCTACAATGTACTGTTGTTTAAAGGAAGAGCTGGACTTCAGTAGTGAAGGCTCACCTCTTGGCAATAGAAGCAGCCGGTCCCTGCCAAGGTGCAGATAAGGTCAGATCTTGAACAAAGTTGCTCGTTGCCCATTTCTGTGTCTACTATGTGTTTTTGCACACAACCATGGATTTATCGGCTGTGCTGGAGGGGGTGTCCGAGTTAGTACTGTGATTTGGGACTTTACAGCACTGCAGGGCTGGCAGGGAGATGGGGGAGGAAGGGGGTGTGTGTGCAGAGTTAACACTTCCCTTGGAGTTACCTTCCCGGCAGCATCAGAATCCTCTAACTATCTGCTGTGATGACCGTTATCAGCAGCTTTGAGAGGGGTGTGAATTTTCTGAGAAAACAAAATTCATCCAGACCCACGTTTTGTGGGCATAAGTAGTCAAGGTAGTTTTTATTTTGAAAATTAGATATAACTCCAAAGCTCTGAAGTTTTGAGATCTTTTGCCTCTGTATTTTATACCTGGTTCTGTCTCTTAGAAATTTTCCAAATTTCTTCTGTGAATTTTTGAAATAAACACTAGACAGAAGCTTACAAAGGAGAATACATACATGTAGAAAGTGGATCCCATTTGCGTGGAAGGATAAAGTCTCGTAAGATACATTCCAAAAACCAGGAAGGAGGGTATAGCTCAGTGGTAGAGCACATGCTTAGCACACGTGAGGTCCTGAGTTCAAACCCCAGTACCTCCATTAAAAAAAAGTAAATAAATAAATGTAATACCCCTCCAACAAAAAATTAAAATGCAATTAAATAAAAAATAAGTACTTTTTAAAAACCCAAATAAAAACAAACAAAAATAACAATTACTTCTTGAGGAGGGAGGCTGGAGAGGTACTGGAGAGGCAAACGTAAAATAAGGAGAGGAATTTTTACATTCTTCTTTATATTTTTTTTATATTTATAAAAAATTAATGCTAAAAGTAATCGTAGCTAACAAATTGAGCACATACTATATTCCAGGACTTTTGCTTCATTTAAATCCCATAACAAACCTGTAGGGCGGTACCATCACTGCCTGGATTTTACCACTGAGCAAATGGAAGCCTTGGAGGGACTACATTGCACCCCTCCCCGCCCCCGGAGGACACAGGCTGAGTGTGAGAGCCATCCTGCAAACGTGGAGTCCAGAGTTCATACTTCTGGTCATCGGACTCAGCTTCCTCAAATGAATTAATAAGTAAAAGTTAAAATTTCCTTTTGGGAAGCAAATGACCTCACTACCTCCTCATCACACCTCCTATACATCTTACACTTTGTGCTTGGAAGGTTCACTCTGGTTCATGTAAACCCTCAGACTAATGTCTAGGACTGTCCCACATCCCCCCACCCCCGCCCCAGCACCTGCAACCCCAGGATGAGGAAAGTATATCCACACTGGTGCCGGGGAGGCAGAAAGGAAGAGAGGCCAGAAAAAGACATCCTTGGCTGGAGGCCGGTATTCCTGAAGGTAAAAATACAGAAGTCAGAGAGAGAGATGGGCCAGGAAGGGATTGTAATTAAGGCATCTGAGAGTCCTGTATATTTGGAAAGGTCCTCAGCAGAAGCTGCAGCAATGCCTTTGATATACTTCAAGCCTGTTTTATCTTAACAAGAAACGAGGATCCGAAATTTCTTTCGGTTTGTTTCCCTTTAGGAGTCTTCCTTTCAAAAGCCTTCATTCACCTGGGCTGTTTTTCTTTCGACTTGTGAAGGGTCATTAAACTTTTCTGTAGGATAATGAACGAGAAAAAGAAATATACCTACCCATCCTGCCCCCTTCACAGCGGCCCCTAGTCCTTCGCCTTGGCTTTCTAAGCCACCTGGTAGAATGCTCCAATGTAATCCATGCTCTGCTTGATTAAATCCCTGGGACACCGACCTTCAGAGCCTTGAAAATGGGGTTTATTTTCCCACTGAAAAAAGAGGAGGAAGAAAGAAAATGTAGCAAACATTTATCGTCTTCAGGCATCAAGCAAGCAGCTTTACTGACTTATTACTTACTTACTTACAATGCGTAATTGTCATCTTTCCCACTTTTTAAAATCAAGAGGGGTAGGACAGTCTGTCCAAGGTGGTCAGTAGCAGGACTGAGATTTGAACCCTTGTCTCTGGTCCCTGAAGCTTGTATCTTTCCTTTAAGTGCACTGCTTTGAGGCAGTGACAACATGGTGTAGAATTCATGCTGTGTTATTAACATCAGCACTATTAATACTCGCAACAACCAGTATTTGTTGGAGGCTTACCAAATACCAGACAGCACGCTGAGAATCTTCAGGCTTAGCTTGCAAAGCCCCAACGATGCAGGAAAAACAAGTGTGGGGCGTGAGGAGGGCCGCCTCCCAGGTCTCGGTGGAGCCCCTGGGACTTGCCCCGCCAGGTGTGGATCCTTGGCTTCGCGCAGGAAAGAATTCAAGAGCGAGCCACAGTTGAGTAAAGGGAGATTTATTTAGAAAGATACACATTGCATAGAGTGTAAGGCGAGAGAAAGGCCATGAGGTGTGGGGGTTGGGTGCTCAGGTTAAAGTAAAAGTAGGTACACACTCCATAGACAGAGTGCGGGCCATCTCTGAAGAGGAGGGAGCGAGCGAGGCGGCCACGGGGCATGGTGTTGCCTGTGTTCATGGGCTCAGTAGCTCCACTCCTACAAGTGGGAGGACTTTCCCAGCTACCCTCAGAAAGGGGCTGGGATTCCCCGGAATTCGGCCACCGCTCACTCTCTGACCTTCTCTGGTTAGCCTTGGCACTGTCATGCCGCCTGTGGGCGTGTTAGTTATCATGCTAATACGTTACAATGGGCGTATAATGAAGCTCAAGGTCTACTAGAAGTCAAACCTCCCACAGTCTCAGTCCTCAAGAACAGCTAGGGGTTGAATCTTCCACCATTTTGGTGTTAATTACTGTCCTTCCTTGAGTGGCTGCGCCCTGCCGCCTTCCATCCTGTCTCGCCAACAGTAACTTTGCAGGGAGTTATCACCCTTTCCTACAGATGAAGTCACGAGGCTTTGGTGCTAGAACCAAGTTAATCCGGACAGGAAGTGTTGGAGCCAGAGCTCCACCCCCTTGCCTTCTTAACAGGTTACATCGTCCAGAAGACGCCATCCAACTTGAACACTCCTCTGCTCACACAAGTACCAAGACTTTGCTGATTCCTGAGGCTCACGGGACTGTTGGCAATAGAAAGGGAAACACTCCCCGCCCTACCCTCCTGCACAGGGCAAGGTTTATTCACCGCCTAGTCTGCTGCCTTCGGGCTAGAACATTCCTTCCCCAAGTTCTCGAAGTAAATGTTTCCCAAATTTGAGTCTGCATCAGAGTCCCTCCTGGGTGGCCTTGTTAAAACAGAGGTCCCGGGGCCCCACTCCAGTGTCTCTGATTTAGGAGGCCTGGGGTGGGACAGAAGAATTAGTATTTCTAACAAGTCCCAGGTCACCCCGATGCTGCTGGTTGGGGACACGCTTTGAGAATCACTACTCTGGTCTAAAAGAAAGCAGGGCGGGAGAGATGCGTGTTGCTGCAGACTTAAATACGTAAACAGTTGTCAACATAAGTTCTGGAAGTGATTCCATGACTGCGACTTCTGATATATTCCTTTTTAAGCTGATGAACATTCCCACAGTCAGGTGACACTGGGGACAGGTGGGGCTGGCTCCCCCACCCAGCCTACTTCCGGAAAACAAAGTCTCATTATCACCAGCCCCAGGCAAAGCTTCCAGGCCACAAAGAGTTGTCCTTGGCAGTGTCCTGGAATCCACAGCTGCCTCACCATGCCCTGTTGGGGGACATGGCTGAGATCTGAGAACCAGGAAACCTTATCCACAAAAGCAATGTATCCCTTGGCAACACATCACACTGGGGCGCTCCTCCGCTCCGGTTTCAAGTGTCAGGTCAGAATTCCAGAGGGGTGTTGCCGCCCATCTGATTGGGGGAAATGTAGCTATTGGCATTGCTTTATCTGTGAGTCCTACCCAGCTAGATAAGGTCTCGCCAAACCCGCTTGGTACAATTCAGTGATAAATTTCTCTTCTCCCAGGGTGTTACCTATGAAGAGACCCAGAATCAGAGAAAGTCAGGACTGGAAGGGATCTCTGAGCTTATCTAACGAATGCAGGTCCGTGGTTCTACTGATGGGAAATTGACACGCAGAGAGATGACTGAGGCAAACCCCGTCCCAGAGACCACTGTCTAGCCCCACGGGAGCCCATCAAGGAAGTGCACCTGGGCATCTCTGTTTAAGATCCAGCCAGGGGAAATGGACACCAAGTGCAGAAGAGTTTGTGCTCATCAGTGAACGCTTCCCCATCCCTGAACCTTTTCGTTCTTTTCTCAGGTTCTGACCTTTCCCTGACCTTGCCCAAGCTATCAGGAGCATCTGGAGTCAAGTGTCTGGAAAAAACATTTCATGATACAGCATTAGGCATAGCATCCTTTTAAAAACAGCCTCGTGGTCCATTATTTATCCCAAAGCAATTCATCTCTGGTCATAAAATATCAGGAACACTTGCTGCTTGCCTGGAGTGAGGGCGAGAGGCTTTCGGAACCAGGGAAGTGAGGCAGAGTAGAGCTCTCTGCACCAGACTCCCCTCCCTTGGTGTTCAGGTTACGCAAATTCTCCAAGCTCCCGGCTTCCTTATCTATAGAAGGGGGAATATATTATGCAATTGACTGAGGATCAAAGCAGGTCACCTGTGCTGAATCTAGCACAGAAACTGGAATTCTGAAGGATCTGATCACCTCTGTTTCCTCTCCCACCCTTTTCTTCAATCCACCCTGTGCTCTAGGCCAGCCCTGGCAGCAAGGGGAAGGCTGAGGAGTCAACTGCAAGCAGCCCCGATCTTTCCTGATCAATCTTGGGGGACCTGGTAAAGCCCTGCTCTGAATGAAGTCACTATTTTATGTTTCTTTTGATCTGTTCCCTCCACCCCTATGACCTTGGGTACAAAATAGAATCTGTGAAGGGTTTGGATAATTCGCTCAGGGAAGCTTACGTCTAACAAAACTGTACAAAGTTTGCCAAACCATTTTCTTCCCAAAGTAAGCAATATATCCCCAAAGCTAGGCATTTCCCCCATCTATTTTGCGCGACGTGCTTGAATTAACTCTGAATGTGCCCAAGTTACCCAAGGTTGATCCCTCTGAGACGGCCCAAATTTAAATTAAACACTGGTTTGCCAGCAGGGTAAAATCCCGGCCAACCATGGCTAATTCCTGCTTTGCTTAAAAAGTCCGCTAGCACCCCTGGGCATAAACCCAGGAAACAGAGGTATTGTTTGCCATCCCCAAACAGAGCTATTATGTTCTTAGCTCCCTAATCTCTTTTTCGAGACAAAAGCACAGCAGCAACACAGTAAATTGTTCCTAATTCGAGTAGTTGGTTTAAAACGCCCTTCGTCTCCCCAGACTCCAGGGTGGCTCTCAGGTGTACCTAAGCTTCCAGCAATTTGTCCAGGGTTTATTTCTTGGTCAGAGCCCGCCCCCTGATGGTCGATCAAGGTAAGTACAGCACAGCTCTGCAGCCTTCTTAAAAGGCAAATCATCTTTCCACGTAAGAATCATTTAGAAAGAAATAGATTCGGGGCTTTTTACCAAAAATCTGCATCAGGCTGGGAAACATTCTAGGTGCTACAAAATGACCGCTCCCTCAGCCCTTCATTTGTGCTGGAAGCATCAGTAAAACAGGGAGAAGATTAGTCTTTCTAAAACAGCTGGTTACAGGTCTGGAAGGGCTTATCCACCGCAAGGCCAGGCAAAGTCTAAACATGACTCTAGCCTGTGTATTCAATGTGAAATTTCCCACTAGGGGGCTTTCTTCCTCTGGGAGCCTCCTCTATTCATACGTCAGTGATCTGCACATTCAAACTGGAACGGGCAGGTCGGGGTCTTTGTCTTTCTTGACGCTCAGTAGTTAACCCAGGTGTTGTCCTGGAAATCCTTCTTGAAATGCTTTCCTTAGCTTCTGGGACACCGTGTTCTCCTGGTTTCCCTCCTACTTCACGGGCTGCTCCTTCTCTTTCCTCTTCCCTGAATCCTCCTCCTCTTCCTACTTCTAAATGATGGGTGCCCCCTTGCTCAGTGCTTGGACCTACCCACTTCTTTCCCTGTATCTGCTAGGTGATCTCATCTGGTCTCATGGCTTTAAGCACCGTCTCTATGCTGAAGACCCTAAGAGTGTACCTCTAGCCCAGATCTTCCCTTGAGCAATAGATTTGTATACCACGTGGTCTAATGGACATCTCAAATTGAACATCTCATAGGCATCTCCAAGACATGAAGCAGCTGACCAAGGCTACATAAGCTTGTGGCCAAGGAAATCAATCAAGGAGACTTCCGACTTTAGAATGTCCTGAGCTGTCTCCGATGACACACACACACACACACACACACACACACACACAATTTATATTTAACCGAAGTCATATGGATATGGTTTCAAAAGTCAAACAGCTCTGTAATTCCCAGCTCACCAGAGACAATCTCTTTCAAAGGACTTAATTGATTCTTCTGATATTTCTATATTTCTAAATAGCATGGTTATAATGCTACTTCTTGGTTTCTCAGTTTTGTTGATTTCCACAAACAAAAAACATAAACTTAGATCTCTTCTGCCACCCACCCAAATGGACTTCTTATTCTCCACCTTCCCAATGTAGTTATATTGTTACTATTTTGGTTACGTCAAAATCATTTCCCGTTATCCACACTTGGTGTGCTCTGTTCACAGCTGAGCCAGGTGGTATGTTTCATTGTTCTGCCTTTCTTTTTCTTTTTTTTTAATTGCTTGGATTTCTGTGTTCTTATCAAAAATTCATCCCCAAGCCACCTCAAAGTATGTAAGTCTTTTTCTAAATTAAAAACATTCAAGTATATCCAGTATCCTATCATTTTCACCTTGTTGAGTAACTGCCCCTGCGGGTCCAGTCTTGACCTGCCCCATGGCTGACGGCACCTTCCACTTGGACTCCCCAGCCTCCAGAAATGTAAGCAAATAAATTTCTGTTGTCTAACCACGGTCTGCGGTGTTCCATCACGGCAGTCTGAGCTGACTAATACACTCCTGCAGACGGCATTAAGTGTGGGCGTGACCTCCTCCTGTAATCACAGGCTGCTGAGACGTAGGACAACAGGGATGCGTGTGAAATAGTGACTAGATGACGCCTGAGCGCCCTTACAGACCAAGGGGTCCAGGATTCTAATTACACTGAAATAAACAATGCCCATCCTGCTAGTCTGACTTAACGTAACCCTCTCCTTACTGTAATTCGACTTCCATGACTACTGTCCTGACACAGCCGTTAGACCTCCCCGTGGCCCTACTCACATTCTCTAACCTCCCTGAGCCTTCGTTTCAGCAGCTGTAAAACGGGTTAATAACAGGCCCCCTGCACAAGCTTACTGTGGAAATTACATGAGTTAATAGATGCGAAGCATTTAGAACAGTGCCCGACACTTCGTGAGTGAGCACTCTGTACAGATTGCTTCTTGTTTTTGACTTACCATCATCATCATCACCACAATTATTATTGGGAGAAATCGATGCTTTACTTTACAAAATACCAGTGCAGATTTCCAGGAGACTCTGGAAACAAGGATGAATCAAAGGGCTTGGTTCTTCTGGGCACTGTGGTCAGAGCTGAAACTCAGGTGAGCGCAGGTGATGGCAGTGTGGAAGGGAAATGTCTCCTCCTCTCTTATTTGTCTAATGCTCTGTAGCTCATTCAAAAGCGTCACCAGTTATACCCACAAATAATTTCCAGAAAGTGCCGACAGTGTATTATGAAAGAAAACCAGGGTGTTTTAAGGTCTTTCTGGAAGCTGACAACCAAACTGTCCCTCAATTTGCCTCTTACCTAGAGAGAATTCTGGGAGTCACGAATCTAGCATCTGATCTCATAAAGCTTGCTTCGGATCGCAGGTAATTTTCAAGGCTGTTACATCCTAAAAGCCCCCAGTACTCCTTCACGGGCTTCACAGTCTTTGGGAAGTCACTTCAGCTGTCCAAGCCTCCGTGTCCTCACCTCTGTGCTAGGTCTGCCTGGACACCTCACGTCACTGGATGGGGGGCCACGTGAAAGTGATTTGCAAACTGAAAAATACTGCGTTACACATGAAATCACATTGTTACACTTCCTAAGTGAGGACTACAAAGCTACCTGAAATGGACACTTCCCATTGTGTTTCTGATTATCTTTCAAATTTAAGTGACTGAACCTAAAAAGTAAAAATAAGCAGAAAATCCAACTGGAAAATCTGGAAGAGGGAAACACCTTTCCTCTAGAAAATTTTCACCGATGACTTTTTTTTTAATAAGAAAGCAAACGTGGTCCATCAATGTATCTAAAGAGATTTCACAACATTTCCTTACTCCAGTTCAGATGACTGGAATTGCCACGTGCATAATGCTATTTTATGAAAAAAGGAAAATCATAGTTTGTGGCAGTGAGAGGCCAGTACAACTGATGTAATTTCCAACCAAATTTATTCTACATTTATGAAGTGATTCCTTTGAATCAAACCACATGTAAATACATCTCTCCATTTCATTGACGTTAAAGATGGTGGTCATGAAGCCATTGAAATCTCCTTACTTTATTCCCGGACTCTTGAGTCAGAAAACTTCATCTAATATTGAACATAATTTCTTCACTGATGTTTAGCTATGTTGATTTGCTCCAAAAAATTTTCCTGGATTTTACAGTTCCCAGCTTTATTCAACTGATGAAAACTGCGTTAGCATGACGTCGCTGGAGGACTCTCCAGGATGAGAAAGGGCATAATTGCCTAAGAGAGGAAAAAAAATGAGAATCATTGCTGCTGTGTTGGAGTCAAGCATGAGACCATGATGAATGTGATTCTCTACAACTCTGGGCATACAATGTGTGGTTGGCTGCCAGACACAGCATTTTCTTAATGCCACAGACACACCTGTCAGACAGCTCTCATTTCAGAAGAGTAGCACTGTATTTTTCAGATGTTGCTGAGAAATGAGATAAAATATTTGAGGTCACCGAATGTTACAGCTGAGAGGAACCTTACTGATCTCTTAGCTTTTCATTTTACTGATGAGGAACAAACATCCAAAAAGATAAAGAGATGTATTTTTTTTTAAAAAAGCCCTCAGGCTGGCTGGTGGCAGTGATAACAGGACCCAAGTCTTCGGGATGAGGATCCCAAACATCTGGGGAAGGAAGTGTCTTTAAAGTTCAGACACTGGAACTTCATCTGAAATTCAAATAATTTTGATTGGAATCTAAAGTGAGTTGCCCATTCTCACCCTTAGTGAGGCTATCAACACAATTTAATGTGAAGTGGGACTCACGCCCTTTGGAGTGTGACTGCAGTTTAGTTTAACGTGTGATGGAAGAGCTTCTCCTGAAGCCCCAGGATGCAACCCTCTCCTCCACGAGAACAGCGACTATGTGTGATGCTTAAATATCTTCACGTTTTTCCGGGAGCTGAATATCACTGACTTTAGCAACAGCCAACATATAAGCATAGGAACAATACATGTCGTAAGTAGAGGGGAGCGTGGCCCCTCACCCACGGCAGGTGGTGGCTCCGGTGGCTCCTCCTTCCTCAGGGACACTTTAGGGAGGAGGATATGTCCAAATTCGGGGCACAGGCACCTGGCCCCGGGCCCAGCACCCAGCAGCTGGTCCAGAGGCGAGATTCTCCAGTAAGGACACAACTGGTGTGAGTCTAACCACTTCCTTCACCCCATGCCCTCCACGCTCAGTGTCACCAAGTCATATCACATCTAGCTGAGGAAATGGCGGTGACTTGTCACAAAGCTGAAAGGGAGCCTTGCTGGTCTCCACAAGTGTCCAATCCCCAGCCCTGTTCTGTCAGCCCTCCGTGCCATCCGGACGAACTCGGGACACACGGCTGGCCAACACGCACACACTTCTCATGTGAACTTTTTAAAAGCTGTCATTGAATTTTCCTCACATGATGTGTTCATAGTCTTTATTCCTACCCTTTATAACCTTTGGCTGGTTGTAACTCACCTTTGTGTTGGAACGGGTTGAAGGTCTTTTCAAATTTGGGTTTGGTGGAAACATCTGATGGGTTTTGCTGCACAAAAGAAAAACAAGTCATTCAGGCATTGAAAGTATTCTTTTAGTGTCAGTCTACAATGCCCGATGTCTCAGTGCCACGAACAATCCTAAATTCCATCCACCTAGGGCACTGTTCTCTTTTCAAGAAATTAGAGGACAGTTGACCCCTGAATAATATGGGTTTGAACTGCACAGGTCCACTTACATACAGGTTTTTTTTCAATAAATATGTACTATTCAAACAACAAATATGACACAATCTGTGGTTGGCTGAATTCATGGATGGAGGACCGTGGATATAGAGGGCTGAGTGAGATGCAGATTTTCCACTGCCTGGCAGCCCGTGGAGGGGGCGGGTACTTAACCCCTACACTGTTCAAGGGTCAACTGTTCTCACCGCCGTATGCTTTCTTCTGCTTTAATCTATTTAAAATGCCAAAAAATTAAATTAAATTAAATTAAATGCCAAAGAACTTATTTTCAAGTGAATTGTGTATTCCTGTGTATTCTTACAACTTTTAACAAGTAGAAAACAGTTCTAAGGAAGATGTTATCCTTTTTTGTGTCCATCTTCACATTTCTTCAGTTCACACATTTATCACTAGAACAGGAACCCACGGAGGAAAAACAATACTTCAAATCGCTTGTGTTCAATTCTGTAGTCACTGGAGCAGAGGCGGCACAGAGTTGAAAAATGTAAAGACTGAAGTAAGATATTTAAAATAAAGAACACTTGCCTCTTGGGAAAGATACAAGTGTTAAGGTACATTATAACCTTGTCTCATTCATTAATTGATTTGTTCATTAATTTAACATCTCCTATTGAATGTCACTGTGTCAGGCAATGTTTTGAGCACAGAGGAAATAGAAAGGAGTAAAGAAAAGTTCTACCGCGTGCTACAGTCCATGTCATGAGGAGGCTAAATCAGAACAAAACAAACAAATGTTTGTTATATGCAGTATGTAGCCCAGTGAGTTTCCTGATTTTCATTAAACTATGCGTGTCTACCCTACACTGAGCTCTGGGGGAAAAAAATGATCATAGAGACAAGAACGAAAAATGTCTGAAAATTGCAAAGCAAAAGAATTGCTTTTCTAGAATTCAGGGCTCTGTATACACATAATTCTATAATCCTAAAGAAAAATCCTGAGGTCAGGATCATTGCATTTAAAACCGCATCCTGCCCTACTTAGAAGAATCTAAGGTTGCAACATGCTCAGAGACTCCGCATGTTCTGGGGAAAGACAGCTTCTTCAGGTGCATGCATAAATTTCTAGGGGTTTAAATTGTTAGTCAAGAGAACCTGAGTCACTAGAACTAAAAATAAATCAATCCCTTCTTTGTGGAGGGGGCGTCTGTAGAGGCCACTAGAGTTTGACTTCTGATGTGGAGTCACAGAGGACGTGACCAGGGAGGATGGGAGGGCCAGGAAGGGGTCCTGAGCCCACAGCAGAGAGAGGAGCCTGAGAGAAACCCCATGTGGGTCCGCACAGTGTGATGGCGGCTTGGGGAACGGTCCTTACTGAGAACACCGCCGGCTGCTTCTCCTACTCCCTTCAGCCAACTATCCAAATTTCACTGGTCCTTTCAAGACCCCTGCTTCACCATCCCTCTACCCATCCCTTAGTGGATGGCCCTGAGTCTTACTTGAAAAAAAAAAAAAAGGTAACCAGGTCTGAATTCTCTCAACATCATGACCCAAATCTGTACCTGTTGCTCTGTCTGCATCCCTGATACTTCCTGTGTCTAATCTCCACCTTCAGTCCTCCGTCTGTTTTCCCAGGAAACTTCTGTCAATGACCCTCCCCCCTCACTGGTCTTCAGACTCTCTCTGATGGCTCGTCCCGTCCAGCATGTGGACTTGCTCACATCCTGGTGTCTCAGCTCCACCCTGACACTGTGGTCCTGCATCCACACCTGGTTACGACCCTTGCTCTCTGTTCACTCCCAAGCGAGTTTCTTGGCAGGAGCCTTCATCCCAAGTGTTACCTCTCCCTGTCTGCTCATCACTCTGATCTAGGTGCAGCTTTTTCATTCAAATTCCCTCCAAAGATTACAAGTATGCCTCTTTTCTTCTGCTGAAAGTGCATTTATCTTAAAGCAAATGAGCCACCTCACCAGAAAACAAAATCTCCCTTTGTCACCTGACTTGAAAATGAAATTGCAAGAGGGACACAAATCCAGAAAATACAGAGCCCTCATTGACTGCCGCTGCCTGCTGCAAAGTGCCCGCACTTTACATTTGAAACAGGGAGAAAAAACACTGTCAGGCATCTTCACTTTGGGTTTTGTTTTATTTTACTTTTGAATGTTTTTCTCTCTCTGGCTTTCCAATGAGAGAAATTCTCACTGCCTGCTTTGTAGGGTGGGGAGTGTCCTGTGCTTGCTTTACTAATTAAAGCTTTTTCTTGAATGCAGTCACCTATGCCCTAACTCCCCCCTTTTCGAAACAGCAGAGAATGTTCCATTTGTTTCACATTTTCTGGTTCAAGGGATTTTAGTTCTTCAAGATATAAAATCAGAACCCCAGAATGTGAGAACTTCTGCTTTGAGTAACCAGTCCAACACTTTTTTTTTTTTACAGTTTGAGAACACTGAAACCAAAAGATACTAACTGACTTTCCTAAGATCACACAGCCAGTTTTACTGGGTCAGAAATATGGAGCAGGTCTGCCAGCTCATGGGTCATTGCTTCCTAATTCACAGCCCTTTCCTACAAAATGCAGACCCAGGGAAATTATTTTAATGCTAGAGGCTAATTTCCTCACTGTTTATTTTTATTTCAAAAGGTTATATTATCCCTTGTAAAAAATCTCTAAATATCCATGTAGTTTTTCATGTCCTTAAATCAGTTGATGTTTATCAAACGCGGAACTTTCTGCTTTTTAGAACCCTTTCTGGATGGCCCTCCATGTTGTGCTGAAAGGCAAAAGTTCAAATTAATGTCAAAAATACAAAATAGGGATGCAAGTACTTTTGTTTCAAACTTTGCTCTCCTTACATGGATTACACTTTCGTGCAAAGAATGAAAACAGGAATCCTCCGTTTCCATACAAACTTAGCAGTTTGTAGAAGAAAGAGCCAAAATTTCAAGGGACAAAGTCAGTAACACCTGCGTGAGAGAGAGCGTTTTATAAACTAGAAGTTAGTCAGGATCTCCCCCTCTCCTTTTCTGGAGCAGGAAAAGAGAGACCCAGAAAGTCAGGCAGAGAAGAGAACCCTACTGATTCCAGATCTTGGAAGTCAAGTCAGATTATAGCAAATGCTCAAGAGAACCACACAACCCACGCCTGAGCATCCTCGAAGCTTTCTGCACCTTTGAATTCATTCATTCACTCACTCACTTATTCAACAACTCTTTAGTGAGTACTGACCGTGTGCTGGGCATCGTGACACACACCAGGAATCTAACGGTGACAGAAACTCAAGGGGTTTTACACAAGAGGGGGCTTGCTGTGGGACTGCATCAAGAGAAAAATGCAAGACTGGAACTTTGTGCCTTGCCCGGGTGGCGGCAGGAGATAATTACCTTTGCTGCTTGCTTCCAAGAGCTTAAAGGAGACAACTTGTTAAGTAGCAGCTGTCGCAGCTGGAAGGCAACAAAGAAATATTTGGGAACCACGCATATGCAACTACACTGTGACAAATCAGGAACACAACTGCAGAAGGAAGGCGCTACTTAAGTACTAGTATCTCCTGGAAGTACTTAATAGAGCATAAGCTTGGGTATCTGATGAAAGGATTTCCTTTCTTATTTCTGTTCTTCACCTGTAAACAAATCTAGAGCTAAACAAAGAGCAACAATACCAAAAGCCACAATAATTCAGAATCTAGGCAGGCATTAGTAATTGGCACTAATTGCTAAATTGAAGTTTATCTTTGAAGTGAAGAATTTTTCAACCAAGCGAATGGTGTCAACAACGGAATTATTTAGTCTAATCAAAAAAGAAGCAAAATGCTTCTTTGTAAACAGGAGTTTTGTGCATGTGCAACAATTATAACTGCAGAATATTCTTGTCTTCTTATTAAAACAAAGTCTACATTTATTAGCTTACTGTCTTTACCTCTCTCAACAAAATTGCTCAAAGTTTGGAAAAATAATGATACCAATTTATTTAAATTATTTTTTCTGTTATTTTCTACTTTCATTGTTTGTCCTTCATTAGGAATTTTCTTTAACGGCAGAGACTATGTAATATAAAATATATAAATGTAATATAAAAATATATAAAATTCTAAAAATACAGAAGTAGGTAGACCTTTCAGCAAAGTCTAAGTAAACGGGTAAATTATTTAAAGGAACAAAAATGAATTTACCCCTAAGGAAAGGATTTTTGCTCTTTAATTATTGCCAAATCATAATTTAATTAAGAAAAAATAAAAGTAAAAACAATTTCCTTTTTCACAATAATTACACATTATGTGTTGTGATTAGTTCTTTATAGTTTTATTATCAGCAGTGAGTGTTTAATTCTTTTTTCTCTGGACTAAGCCTGCCTTTGATAAAATCATAGAATTTTATTTAAAAGTACACCTGGGCTAATCTCTTATATATGAATAAGGGCCCCAGGACGGAAGGGGTGGGGAGGAAGGCCTGGGAGGAAGAAAGAAATGAATATACATACCTTACTATCCAAGAGTATTCCAAAACATAAGATGAAAAACCCCTTTAAAAAAAAAAGGAATAAAGCACATGTATTGTCATTTTGTTTTCCAGAAAACAAATCATTTACATTTAATACTATTCTATTATGTTCCCCAACACTGACGTTGTTCCTTGCCTGTCCCCTACTAGGCGTGGGTTCCTTGAAGGCAAAGGCACCGTGTGGCCTCCACGATGCCTGGATTAGCACAAAGCACTCAACTCATTTTTTTGTGGTTGGATGTATAAATTATTGAGTGAATACAGATTTAAACACATGTGGAGCCTCATTTTCCCCTTTGTGTCGTCCTAAACCCCAAACAAAGAGCTTCCACTTGGCTCTAAATCTTAGTCTTCCTTTGGGCATTAAACCACCATTTACTAAGCATGTATGGTGTCAGCTGGCACTGAGGTCCAATCCCAAGGCCAAGTGGAGGAAGTAGACCCAGATCAGCATCTTTTCCATCGCCTCCAGCTCTTGGGGGACCCTTGGTGAAGTCATTCTTGGACCCTGAAATCCTCCTCCCTGCCAGAGCACCCCCAGTTGTTGCCTGTTGAGACAGCCTGTCACCAAGGGCCCGCCCCGGACTGGGGATCCCTAGCCTGTCACGGTTTGCTCTGTGCTGCCACCTAGAGGGACGCCGGCTTGCCGAAGCAGGTGGAGAGCCAGCTGCTCTCAGGAAAACCTACAGAGCTCTCACTCTGTGCCAGGCACTGCCGTAAGGGCCGAATGACCTCATTTAATCCTCACATTTACTCCGAGATGCAGGTAATAACATTATCCCTGTTTATCAGATGAGAGAATTGAAGAATCAAGAAATTAAATAATTGGTTAGTGCTCACACAGTTGGATAACATGACATATTTGGGCCCAGAGCTATTTAACTCCAGCGCTCAAACGTTTAACCATCACTTCCCTGAGTCATTGTCCAGAGGAGACCCCGAAAACCTTCCCTGAACCAGGACTGAAGGCTTTCTTTTCAGATTCACCCAAACCTAAGGATCACTCTGTCCACCTACTGTCTGAACACTCTGATCGTGGCATGTAAAACCCATCCTTTGCAGCAGAGGTTGACACGCTTTATCTGTAAAGAGGCGGATAGTAAATAGTTCAGGTTTTGCAGGTCATCTAGTCTCTTGCAAGTGCTACCTCTGCCTTCGTAATGAAAACCACCACAGATCCTACGTAAACAAATGGACGTGGCTGTGTTCCAATAAAACTTTATTTACAAAAACAGCACTGCCTGCAGTGTGCCAGCCCCTGCTCTGTGGTGCTCTAGGGACCTCCTCTGCACACTCAGACTCAACAAGTATTCTTATTTCCCTTTCCCTGTGTGCTTTTGCAGAGATTCACATAAGAGGGACAGGACTGGATCAGCAGCAAGAGAGATTAGCGTTAGCTACGTCAACGCTAACAGATTTGAAACCCTGGAATGGATTACCAAAGATGCCTAATATTCTGATTCAATATGACAGTAACTGTTGGGAAAAATGAATCTTTTCTTTCCTATTCACTGTTGCCAGGCAGTTTTGGTTATAGTCCTACTGGAGGCAGGGAAATGAGATAGCTTCCAGAGTGGTCTTTCCATCCTCAATTCTCTCAAATTATTCCAGTTACCTGGGAATAGAGTAGATTATGCTTCTTGCTCTCACCTGGAATGCATTGAGTAATGCAAAAATAACGTGCCACACCAGATTCCGGCTGTCCACCATCGTCCCAATGCCAAAGCCCCAGGTGAGCCCCAGCAGAGGAGTCAGAATGAGGAGGCTCCTCCCCACGCGGACGACAGTGGCCTTGTGGTCCTGACTCAGTCTTTCTCCGACGGTGGGCCTCCAGAGCTTTGTGAGAACGAACAGCACCACAACCAAATTCACGGCCACGACTGTCAGCGCAGGAACGGCGAAGGCCAAGAGGGGTTTGCTCCCATCGGACCAGTCAAGCCAACAGGCATCTTTCCTTTTGTAGCCATTGCTGGGCTGAGTAACGGCAATGGTGACGATGGAGATAATGAGAGGGCACCCATAGCCCAGGCAGAAGCCGATGGCCACCATCCAAGGCGTGGCCACGTGATGGAACACAAGGATAACCCGATAAGCCAGCAGGAAGGCGAGCATAAGCATCCAGAAGAACAAGGAGAGGTAGAAAAAGTGTGTGAAGAACACTGCGGCCACGCAGACTCCAGGAGGGTTTGCCGTGGAGTCCACGATGGCAGCGACGATAAACCAGACGTCGGCAATCAGGAGGCACAGGGCAATGTTCACCATGCAGATGTGGCGGGTGTGTGAGGTTTGGCTCCTGCTGACCTGCTTCCAGAACAGAGCTTCGATGATCAGGGATAAGAGGAGACTCCCAATGGAGACGCCCAGCCCCACAAAGGTGATCCATTTCACAGCGGGGACGATGGCAGGGGGCACAAAGGGTGACATCAGCACGGAGAAGGAGGTCAGGTGAGTGCAGCGGCATGTCACCGAGTCTGGAGTTTCATTCACTAGGTGGCACCCGGCATTGTTCCACTGCAGGTGGCTGAAATCCCAAAACGTACACTGAGGCTGGCTCAAGTTCGACTCCATCTTGGAAAAATTCAGGAAAATTTCATTGATGGAATAGTTTTGGATAACTGTGGCTATCACGGGCCCGTTGACCTGAACATTTCCATTTTTGGTAACGGGCAGAATGTTCCCCAGAGTCAAGGAGGCCATGCTGACGATGGTTTCTGGAAGGGGCCCCTGGAACTGGTCTGACTTAATTAACATGTGGCCTCTAATGGGAATGGAGTTATTTCTGGAGAACATTTCAGTCTCATAGATGTAACCCGTCTTTTGTTGACTTGGGGATGCTGGAATCCCTTGCCAATTAATGAATTCTCGAGTAAAATTCAGAGGCAGGGCTGTCGAAGGTACCAGAACGCTGATGTTTTCCAGTGTCTGTAGTAACTGGGAGCTGGCATTCTTTTCTTCCTGCAATAATACTGTCCAGTTGGTTACTGAGGTGGAATTAAGGATGTGGTCAGCTATGTTGATGACATTCTGAAATACAAGAATGAAAGTCAGTTTGGATTTTGAGTAAACAGGTCAGAGGACTAAGAGTGGAGAGTCATGAGTATTTAGCACAGGAATATTGCCCAGGGAACTGGCTCAGCTGAGGGACATGTTAAAATTGCAATGAAGTTCAGCTCAGGTGCGCTGCAGAGTGGAAGCTTCAGGTTGAGACAGTGGGTCCACAGAATCATGTGTGTTCCAGGGTGATCATCCCCGGGCATTTGTACGCCCACCAGGGTTTCAGCTTGGAGGAGAAGGACCCTTCTCTTCCTCCTGAGATGCAAGAGTGACCGCATTACTCCTCAGGCTGAGGCTGTAAGAGGGAGATGTTACTTGTAACTGCTCTCCCATATTCTATTTGTTTTGTTAACATCTGAAGTTCTAATTTCACATCATGGACGTTCAAGTTTCTACTCATGTACTGATGACTTTTGTTTAATAGAGGAGACTATAAGGCAAAAATCCTTAAAAACTGGACAGGCAACGAGGAAGCATTGAATTGATGTGGGTTTGAAGGGTCAGTCTTAAAAGATTCTTTTTCCAAACATGCCCTCGAAAGGCACTGTTTTCTCCCACAGGACCCTCGCTCATGCCGATAGGTCTGGTTCCTAGGCATCTGTTGAGCACATCTGTCAGTCTGGCTGAGTCTTACCCTACCTGAGTTCTCTGCAGTTCTGGCCTGAATCCCACAGTGTGCTGCTTCTAGTGCCCCCAGAAACCTCTGCCTTCTTTTGGATGGTTTTTGCGGCTCTGTGTCTGCCTTTCACTTTATTTTTAGCCTTTTTGTATCATTGTGTTTTAGTTAGCCACTTATAAACAACATATGGTCAGATTTTTTTTTTTAAGAGATCTGAGCATCTTTGATTTAGGGAATTTAACGTATTTACATTTAATGTCATCTCTGACGTTACGTTCACCTTATATAGTTAAGCACAATTGTGTGATTATGTAACAGCATACATTGTATAATCCAATTTTGTAAAATATTTCATGCTAACATATAAAATGTACACATCCAAAATGTCTGGAAGGAAATTTATTTAACAAATATTTATACCTGCTATGTGTCATGTGTAAATTTTGTAGGCACTGGGGTGATTCCTAAAATGTTAGCAGTGGCTATTCCAGGGTGACCAGATTACATATCACTTATGTTTCTTTTTGCTTATTTGCATTTTGTATAGTGAATATGTCTCATTTGAAAAAAAATTTTAAAGTTAATTTTTAAATATCCAAAATAAGTTATGAATTCCATAGTCAAAAAAAAAAACAGGGAGTTCTTAAAATATACTTGACAGAGTTTATGGCCCCAGGAAAGAACAATGATAGACTCAATATCAAATATTAAAAACTTGGCACCTGTGTCATACAGTGTCATGCAGGGCAGAGGCTCACACCTTCCCCTCGGCCAGGTGCTGCCCAGGCAACCTGCCGAAGGCAGCTCCCTCTTACTTTGAACTCACGTAATTGATCCCAGGGGTTCCTTGTACATTGTGGAGGAAGCGGTGAAGCTCACACAAAGACTGTTATGTGGCTCTTTGGTCTTTTTCAACAGCGCCCCATGAACTGGGGCTTCTGCCACTCTTCCTACAAGATTGAGCATTTATCACTTCACACCCATCAGAATGGCCATCACTAAAAAGTCCACAAAGGGTAAATGCCAGAGAGGGTGCACAGAAAAGGGAACCCTCCTATGCTGTTGGTGGGAATGTAGTTTGGTACAGTTGTTATGGAAAATAGTATGGAGATTCCTTAAAAAACTAAAAATAGACTTACCATGTGATCCAGCAATCCCACTCATGAGCATATATATGGAGAAAACTCTCATTCAAAAAGATACATGCACCCCCATGTTCACAGCAGCACTATTTACAATAGCTAAGACATGGAAGTAACCTAAATGCCCATCAACAGATGACTGGATAAAGAAGATGTAGAGTGTGTGTTTATATACATATGTGTGTGTGTGTGTGTATATATATGTCATGTGTCATATATATACACACATACACACAAGCAATGGAATACTACTCAGCTATAAAAAAGAATGAAAATGCCATTTGTAGCAACATGGATGGACCTCGAGATTATCATACTAAGTGAAGTAAATCAGACAGAGACAAATATCATATGATATCACTTATATGTGGAATCTAAAAAACTCAGACAAAGGAACTTATTTATAAAATAAAGACAGATGCGCACACATAGGAAAAAACTTACAGTGACTGGTGGGGAAAGGGGATGGGAAGGATAAATTGGGAGTTCAGGATTTGCATATACTAACTACTATATATAAAATAGATAACAGCAAGGTCCTACTGTACAGCACAAGGAACTATACTGAATATCTTGTAATAGCCTACAGTGAAAAAGAATATGAAAAGGAATATATATATATATATATATATATATATATGTATATATATATATATATATATACATATAACTGAATCAGTTTGCTGTGCACCAGAAACTAGCACAACACTGTAAATAGACTATACTTCAATTAAAAAGAAAAAGAAAAAAAAAGTGAGCCCTTCAGGCCCAGGCAGATCTCACCTCCATTGTTAAACTGGTCACCCTGAGGTGGTTTTCCAGGGACAGGGACAAGACATTGCTCAGAATGGATACCACAGAAGCCAGATTCCCAGCTGTGGTTGATGGACTTTGCTGAAGAACAACTGAAAGATTCTGCACCAAGGATGACATGGCTGCCTCGGTGGCGTTGGTGGTGATCACACTGAAATTCTGGGAAGAGAAATGGTCAAGTTCTAGAAAAGAGTGAAATGCTTGTGCTCCATCAGACTTGAATCAGATTTCATGGCCACGTGTAACTAACACTTGTATGGTGCATTACAACGTAGGATAATCGTTCAAGGATAATGACAATATAATGGCTGTCGTTCAGTACTTTCTATTTCCCAGGCACCATGCTAAATGCTTACTGGGATTCACTGATTTAGTCCTTATACCACCCTTTGAAGGAGGTATCGTGGTTACTTTCACTTCATAATTAAGGAAACTGAAACTTGAAGCGATTCATTAAAAAGCATTTTCATGCAAATTATTATCCTAATTATGCAGAACCTGATGTTCAGTGAGATTCAGTGACTTTCCAAATAGCACTCAGCTAGGAAGTGCAAAGGTAGAGTCTACTTGGCACTAAACCCTATGTTATACTCATTATACTCTGCTGAGAAATCCTTACAGGACGGGGAGACGGAGGGCCATACGTGGAGACCGGACCACACCCTCATGGGATTTGGAGTGTTCCTTCCTCTTGGAGGCTCCCAATACTTCCACTACACTGCGCTAACTTGGAGGGCAGCCAGGAGGGAATATTCCCTTCATTCAAAACAAGTCAATCCAGGATCTCAGATCTCGCCTATTTTCCTCCTTACTCTGTTCAGCTCACAGAGTCATTCTCTGCCTAGAGCACCCAAGCTCTGCCTGCCTTCACACCCTGGGGTGACCTAGTCCCAGCTCTGGTCCACATCTAGAACTGAGGCAAAGAAGGCAAGAGCAAGGATAAAACCCCAGAAGCATCAGGTCCAGTTTCCTTCCCCAGTGTACAGATGAGAAAACTGAGGTCCACAAAGGGAGCAATGATCCTTCTGTCGTCCCTCTGGCGTTCTCTGCTTCAGCAGCAAGGTCTCTGGCTGGGACTGAAGTTCTGCTCACTCTGAAGATCTAGTTGCCCTTCTACCATTTATGGTAGATTCTTCCACATGGATTCATGTCTCTGCAGCCTGCTCCTCCTGAAACCGTCCAATCTGACATGTTCTGACGTTCCCAGATGCCACCTAGACTCACTACTCATGCCCACACTCCCTGGATTTCCCAGGGTCTGATGTCATCCTCAACTTCTGACCAATGAGACAAATTGATACATTTTACCCCTCACCCAGCCATGCTCACTGGCAGATGCCCAGTGTGAAACTCAAAACCAGGGCAAGTCTGCAAGGTGGAAGTGCTTTTTTTTTTACCTTCAGTTCTTCCAGCTCAGCGAGCACACACGTCTCCCTGAGGATGTGCCACCCAGAGGGCTGGCACCTGGCAATGATGCTTCCGGTGTAGCCACTGCTACAAGGAAGAGTATACTCATCATTCTCGGACCCAAATCCAAAGACAAGGCTGTTACACTGGACTGGAAAAGAGTGGAAACAAAGGGGAAAACGTCTCTGAATGCCTTGGCACTCTGTGTTAACGATGCAGCAACACTTTAGAAGTCATAATTTCAGAGGCAAAACCCAGCCAAAATTCAGGAGCAGGAGAGCAGGACCCTTTGAGGGTCAGCTTCTTCCCTAGAAGCATCTTTTCCTCCGTCCTGATGCCCTCCCCGCCCCGAGGGCGGCCCCCTCCCTCCGGGTGTCTGATCTGTGCCAAGAATCTCACTTTTAATGGACTTTCAAATAGTAAGTATTCGGTAAAAATAAGTCAGGGGTGACCACTCCCAGGAAATAACTTCCTGCTTTAAGGGGATGCCAGAAAACCAGAAAACCTTCAAGACACTGTGGGACAAGGCAGGCATGAGATGGTTAAAAGAGAGGCAGCTGTCATTTGGGGGTGACATGTCCTACTCTGTACCCCTTTGAAGGCTTCTCACATCAGGACAGCCCATCAGCTCCTCTTGCAGCTGGTCCTCAGTAAGATACTCCTACCATGATTGGGACGGAAGGAGGAAGCCTTGAACGGAAGATCCACAAAGGCTATGACTTTTGTTTCTTTTCCCCACTGATGTGTCCTTTGGTGCCTAACACTTAGGACGCTTAGTAAATAGTTGTTGAGTAAATGTTGACAGTGGTACACATTTGGTAAGAGAGCTTTAGTATTGAATGTAAAAACTTTTTTAAAAAATCTGAAGAAAGGAAGTAGTGGGGGTGGTGGTGTATGTCTATGTGCATCTGTGTGTTTGTGTGTCTGTGTGTTTGTTAAAGACCTGGAAAAACATGCATTCGCTCCTTGGTCCCTTGGGTTATGAGTTAGGCATATGGTCAGCCCCAGGGCTCTTCCAGCATGTATACCAGGAAACTACTGCTGAATCACTTCCATCACAGCCTGCAGTAAAATCAGCCTGGTGTGACGTTCACATTAGGAGTTAGAGACCAGATCAGCGATTAGTAAGGGTCTGAAGTAGCTGAACTTGAGTTTCATCATGGTGGGGGTGGGGTGGGAAAGCGCTGTTTGTTTCTACTAAAAGTCAGTCTTGAAACAATTCTGTTTGGGGAGCATCTCCAAAATACAGTCTCCTAATTGGTCTCCCCTAACCTACCTCCCTATGGAGAACGGGAATCCCAGGGTTACCTTTTCCGAACACTCTGAAAGAGTCGTCTTGTAGTGGAAACAGCTTGTGAAGACCCGCCTTAGCTTTCTCAGCCACCTGTTCAATGCCTGACAGCAGCTCGGAGGTGCTGCTGGAACCAACAACTTCATACCACACAACGATGCTTCCATCTCTACAATGACGGGGAAAGAAAAATGAGATTCGTTCATTCAGTCACTCGGGGCTTACTCCATGCGTGCCTGGCACTGGGTCCACAGGAGCAGGTCAGACAGATTTGGTCTTTGGGTCTTCGCCTTCATGGAGCTTACATGCTAGTGGAGAAGGCAATGCATGTGAGGGGAAAAAAAGAAAACTAGACATAATTACAAATTTTGTTAAGTGTTATGAGAGGCAGGTTCAGTGACAAGAACTGCAAGGAGAGGTGAGGCCCACTTTAAATAGGACTGGTCAGGAAAGGCCTCTCTGTGCAGAAGGTCCCTGAAGCTGAGACCTGAAGGATGAGAAGAAACAGCCGGTGATGCAAAGAGCATCAAAATAGCACCGCCAGCACCTGAGAAGGGCTGGCGGCAAGAAAATGCCTGTGAGTCTGACACATGTCCGACTAACGTGACTAAAACTCAATGAGCAAGAGCGAGATGGGTAGGAGATGACGTTTGAGCAGTACTCGGCAGCCAGAGCGACTGGGCCCTTTAGAGTTTGAATTTTATTTTTTATTAAAAGGTTATATTTTTTATTTAAAAGCAGTGGTGGATTTCCAGTCAAGATGGCAGAGAGATAGGACCACGAGCCCGCCTCCTCTCGTGACTACAACAAAACCACAACTGACTGCTTAACAACCACTGGAAGAAAAGCCTGGAACCTAGCAAAAAAGATCTTTTGCAAATGGAAACATAAAGAGGGAGCCACAGTGGGAAGGTAGGAGGGGCGTGCTCGCCATATAATCAGGCCCCATCCCCCCAGGGGGGCGACCCACAAGCTGAAGAATAATTAAGCCACAGAGGCCCTCCCACAGGAGTGAGATTTCCGAGCCCCACGTCAGGCTCCCCCGCCCCGGGTTCCAGCACTGGGAGCAGGAGGAGACCCCAGGACACCTGGTTTTGAAGGCCAGCGGGGCTTAACTCCAGGAGCCCTACAGGATTGAGGGAAACAGAAAATTCACTCTCTTGGAAAGCGTATACAGAGCTTCCTGTGCACTGGGTCCAAGGGCAGAAGTGGTGATTTCATAAGAACCTGGGTAAGAATGCTACTTCAAAGACCAGTTTTGCCCTGTTTTCTGCCAGGGTGACTGGGAAACAGCACCAGGCACCCTGCAGGACTGGTGCGCAATTCCAGGGGCTCCCTTCTAAGGCCATTGTGTTACTTACCGAAATTGAGTGACACGAACTGATTCAAACCCTTGGATTCCTTTGTATGCTTCTTTAAGCTTTACAAAGAGAGCAAAGGGCGATATGTTAATCTTTGTCCCCATACAGGAAAGCCATTTGAGGAAAAAAAAAATGGATGCAGACAATAAATAAACTAACGAAAGCACTGAGCGAAGGAGACATGGCGGGAGGTAGCTGCCTGTTACAGAAATACAATTAAAATCAACGTACACACACACGCATGTGCACACATATGTAATTTATTTTTGAGGTTGCTTATAAAGAATGTAGAACCAATTGCTTAGACTAGAGGATGAATGGGGTGCCAGATAATATAATAAATTCACCCCAAATCTATTTTTTCCTTCCGCAAAATAAGCCATTGATTTCAATAGGCACTTAAGCTGAGTCTACCTGGGAAGCGTCTGTGTGTGTCTTCTGTTAGAACCACACCTGAACCATCATCCTAGGCAAAGGTAGTTTAGGTGACTTCATTATGAAGTCCAGAATTTCTCCTAGGAACTCACTTTAGCCTCTAACAAGAGAGGCTTTTTGAAGAACAAATCTCAAATATTGACAATTGAGCTTAGATCATGAAAACTTTTTTTCTTAAGTCTTTAAAGTTGTATATATATATTTTTAAATATATTTTTATTGAAGTACAGTCAGTTTACAATGTTGTATCAATTTCTGGTGTACAGCACCAGTCCCATGGGAACATACATACATTCATTCTCATGTTCTTCTTCACCGTAGGTTACTATAAGATATTGAATACGGTTCCCTGTGCTATCCAGTACAAAAACTTTCTTTTGACAAACAAAGAACAGAAAAATAATCAAGAACACTACCCTAACAAAGGAGCCAAACTGAACACAAAAGAAATGGAAAGATGTCAACGGCTTAATGCTCCTTGAAAGAAAATGTTCAAAGTACATCATTGTGGGCAGGGTGATTAACTGCTATGTAAGTAACTCGCTGAAAATGAGTCATTAAGAATATGTGTTAAATAAATATGTTGCATTGGGAACTTATGTTTAGCCAATGAAATCTTATGTAATAGGTAGGAGGTGCTTACTTGAATTTCAATTCCAGTGGTATATTTGGAGTAAACAGCAGAAGATGGATTCAAAAGGTCTTTTGTAAATGTTTCATTAATTTTGAAAGTACCCCAAACCTCTATAGAAAACAAAAAGAAATTTACAAAATTATATAAAAATTACTCACTTGTTTATATTATAGCATAAAATTACAGAAGTCTAATTCAGGCCATCTCATTGATGGCAGTATTTCAATTTCTTTTGGTGAATGTTCACCTAAAGTAATATAGGAAGCATACATAAAACCAGAATTTTCTGTTGTGGATTTGGAACATAATGGGGATGGCTGGTAATCAAGACGAACTTTAAGTAGGTAAACGAGTAGCCACTCCCATGCGGTTATAAAAGGCAGTCACTTAGCAATGAAATATATCCCAGTTTAGGCATTGAGCTTAACATTGTCCCTATTAAAGGGTTTTTTTTAAATCATTTTTAAAACATCACGACTTACTAACTCCAACATACCCCTTGCTTACCCATTACTGGTGCTTTTCTGCTCTGGGACCAGCCGTTCCCCATCTTTGGATGGATGAATCCTGTGTAGCTTTCATTCAGTACCTTGTTAACTGAGCCTCCTTTCCATGGCCTTCTCTGGGCCCCAGAGGCAAGAGTCCTTCCCACTGCTAAATCCCTACAGTACTTTATCTGTACCTCCTTTTCAGCCTCTTTACCTACACATCTCTTTCTGAACACGTGGCATGTGTATATGTCCCCACTCTACTTTGGGAAGCCCCTTGTGACTAAAATGCCTGTCTATCCATCTCTGTATCCCCCAAAGATGGAGCAGACATGGATCACCTTTCAAAGGGTAGACTTTCGTCAAAACGCGTTGAAGAGATTACATTGTCTTCTTTCTTGTGTTAACAGCCTAGCCTCCCCTGGTAGCCTGTTAATTTATCCATAGCAAGAGAAACGCTTCATTGGGCCCTCCCAGAATTTGTCCCCGATCTGGGTATAAAGATGGTGCTTAATAATTACACGTTACCTTAATCTGAATTGCTGTGGTCCTGGTAAGAGGACCCAGGGAGACCCAGGGAAACTGGGCTATTTCAGGTCCTCCCACACACTTTGCTCAGCACTGCCAAGATCTGGAGCTGCAGAATAACTGAACCAGTCTTAGGGGAATATTTCTTAAAGTGCTTCCAGCCCTTGGAGCCCACGCCGTTGGCTGACCTCATCACCCACTGAGTGTCAACCTAAGTCAACAGTAGCTCCCTCAACTTCAACCGATTTCCTAAGGTAGACTCTTCAACTTTAGTTTCGTTTTGGCAATTCATTCAGCATGTGTATTTGTTGGCAAGTTAGAGCGTTTTTTTCAGTATAATCACTGTGTAACCCTCTCTGCTTTCATGCCTCTAAACTTTTATTTTCTGGAAGTTGATGTCGGCCAAACAGGTGAAAAGAAGGTAGGAAGGAAAATGTTATTTACTCAAGCAATTCCCCTACTCGGAATTTTAGTGAATCCCCTTAAATCTCAAAAGAATCATAGAATTATAGAGGTGAGCTAGACGCTCCTCCAGGTTGAACTGACGCCCAGACACCAACGTGCATTTCTGAATTTTCTGCACTTACGAAGCTCTCACTGAGTCCAGCCAAGCCCAGCAGGGTATGTTGTCACTGCCCTACAGTCTCCCTGAAAACACTAGTTCTTCCCAGGAAGGCAAAGAGGAAACACTGGGGCAATGATGTAGAGGTCCCTCTCTGTCCCTTGCCCCAGCCCAGAGCTCCCCTCTTGGCATCCTCACACGCTTACTTGTTCTCTCACAGAAGTAGACACTCTGCGTGAGGTTGTGGACATGACAGTCACAGCTTGGGAGCGCTCCAGCCATGTGAAGGTAGCATTTCTGGGGATCGAGGCACGAGGGAGGAAACCAGGAGTAGCCGTCTTCACAGGCACACCTCAGGGCCCTGTTCTGGTCACTACAGTCTGCAGAAGAACAGAGCTTGGTTTCATGGGGCCTGACAAATAAATGGACCACCGCTGAGTTCTCTCGGCTCTGGCATAGAATCGGAACCAAAGGCTAGAAGTGTTTCCCACCAAGAGCTCGAAGGATGAAACCAAAATGGCAATAAGTATGTATAAGGTTAAGTGAATGCCCACACGCAAGAGATACTGAGGTTGGAATTGGAAATCTTATAAAAATCAAATGGCTGGGACTAGCATCCGGAAGTAGATATGGCTTGAATGGAGAGGGAAGCAGAAGAGGGTCTGTGAACCTGTGAGTTATTGGAAGGGTTCGAGGGGATATCTGTCCACTGTCTTATCGGAGGCTCCCATCCACCTGGCGTCACTCCCCTGTAGGCCCCGTCAGCAACATGGCAAAGACACAGGGAACTTTTTTGGAGAGTCATGGTGAAAAATCCCATCAGTCAGTCCTGTGGACTTATCCCCTTCTATCTGACTGAAAACTCCCACTAAAAACCTTCCCTTTTTAATAGATTAAAAACAAAAACAAAAACAAAAAATGGGGCAAAGTCACCAGGCACTGTTGTGAAATTATGCCGGACGGTGTGCAGTAAATGGTTCTCAGGCTTTATCATGCATCAGCCTCTCCTGGTTGGGGTCGGGAGGGTCTCACCCCAAGGTTCATGGTTCACTATGATTCTTTTATGTTTCCTGATGCTGCTGCAACTGCCGGACTGGGGGCCACACTCTGAGAACTACTGCTTTAGACAGATCATTTAACGTCTCCTAACCCCACTGCTGTGGTCATTGGTGCTGTTGGCTAAATATTTCTTTTGAGCATTTATTCTTATAAGCCACTTGTGGGGCTGGCTGTTTCCGCAGCATAATCTAACCTCTCCCACCGCAAACACCACCTTCCCGGTTTCCACTCCCGGTCACCGGGGACACTGACACGTGGTGGCCTTCACTCTGATGATCCTCATCGGCCCAGGTAACCATGGGGATGGAAGCCTCAAAGCCATCAGAAATTTCTTCAGTTTTATTTTCTCCTCGGCATCTCGATAGGCCGCCTGAAGCAGCAGCTCGTACTCCTGGACTGGGCCTGGAGAGAGAAAGACAGTCGGAGGCCTCCTGTCTCAGGCTCGGGGGTGGATATTGTAGAGGGAGTGACCTTGGAGCAGTCACCCGTCTCAGCCCAGGGTCACGGACGCTGCCCAGCATTCCCTTCGGCTCATCCAGACGTGGACTAACAGTGAGGCCCCGGAGCAAAGCACGCAGACGTCCAGTGGTGCCGGAGCTGGGTCTCTCTTACTTCTGCCAAGCCGGCTGCTCCACCCTCTGGGACCTACCCCAGCATCACCCTCCTGACTCTACACACTTCTCAGGTCGCATCCAGAGTCAAGTTTCAGGGGTCAAGACCGAAGGGAGACGAGGTGAGGAAGTCCCAGGCAGCCTTCCCTGCTCCTCCCCCAGCTCTGCTCCCCTGGATGGATCTCTGATACCGACCTCCCGGTTTCCTGTCTCCTCTCTGAAGAGCCCTTCCTTCTCTTGCACAAACATTCCATGATTGGCTGAGTTTGTGTGTGTATATGAAATGCAAAAGCAAAACCAGACCAAACCTGACTTGGGCCTCCCCTAGCCCCGTCTTCACCCTGAAGTTTCTGAGCAGCATCTTTTCTTTCCCTAAGAAGAGACCACTAGGTGGCTTTGGCTGGGAGAGATGGATCCTCTCCTGAATGTACTTGGGCACGCTCACAGGGAACTCAGTATGAACTTCCGTGGGGTTTCAAGATCCTCCAGCGGTCATCTGTGGACCCCAAGCTAAGAATGTGAAGGAGCTCAGAGAAAAAGAGGCAAAAAGATTGACGCCCTTTTCTCCTGGGTCTCATTTCATTGCTGTGGGCAGTGACACCTCTCAGAGTCCCTCAGATTTCTCAGGACACTACTGTGCTTTCTGCAAGGACAGAGGAGACGGGGAGCATCTCTGACACTATCCCGTGTCTTAGGGGTCCTGTGGGGCCAGGCAGAAGGGAGATTTACAGAGAAGAAAAATCAGCTGGATCAATCCCTAGGCTTCTCCAAAGGAAATCAAGGGACTGCGGTACGTCCCAGGGCATTCACGGGAGACCCCGGCTCTCGGAGCTGCCACCAACACACACCTCGGAGCCTCAGCCCATCTCTTGCCCCCTACCCCCCCATCTCCTCCAGGCCAGAACATTTGTTCCAGGTCTTGGGAGTCACCCCAAGTGGTGGGAGCTGAGGGCATGTCCACTGCCACGGCCCAAGCAGATAAGAGGCGGGGGGTGGGGGAAAAGGTGACTCTGGTCACACGGTCAGGGGTTAACGACTCTGGTCTGGAGTCAGACTGACAGGGACGTGAACACGCCTCCTGCCCCCAGCTCTGTTAATTTCACTGTCTGTAAAATAAAGATGACCATTACACCGAACCCAGAGAGGGTGTGTGTGAGGCTTTGACTGATTTAACACACTTAAAATAGTGCCAGGCACGCAGTGACGGCTCAATATATACGTGTACTTTTACCATGCCGTGGCCTTCCTAGTTGACATGTTGATGTCATGCTCCCAAAGAACTGTAGACTTACCTCCCCTCAGTAAGTTCCATGGCCCCTCCGGCGTCTGCTGGACGGTGGATTCACTGCCCTGTGAAAAGGCTTCGGTGGACTGACCCCGGAATCTTATAACCATCTGTGTGTATCATTGTTTCCATGAGGAAATACCTTCCATGCTTGAAACATCAGACCCACAAATTAAATTTCGGAACACAACTCTTTCCTAGTCTGAGGCCTGTGCTATTCATTACATTGTTGGGATCAAGATGAGGAAGGAAAGTAGGACTAAGGGGCGGCTGCTGGCCGGGCGTGGTGCAGGATACCAGGCCTTCAGTATATTGTTCAATCCTCAAAAGCATTCTCCCAGTAGGAACTGCGATGGTTATCATTTTGCATATCTGAGGTGTTTAGTAACGGGCTAACGACTACGCCACCTGTCAGAAGCACTCCTGGGGTTTGAACCCTGCTCTCCTGGCACTGGGGTTCACTCTGCCATGCCCTCTAAAGTAATCTCACCTGGAGGGGTTTTCTTATTCACAGTGAGTTCTCCTTTTATTCTGATGCCATCATCTCTCTGTTAAAAAATATATATATATATATAATTACATCCAGGCTGTGTAATGTTGCATTTCACGAGGCCTTAATGAATTTCCCAGATAAACTGATATCATGGATCTAAACTCCTAGCCAGGGATGGTGGAGACAGGAGTGTGAGGGGAGAGAAAACATCACCAAGGCACCTTTTGAGCACAAAGCTGTAGGGGTGGGGGAAGTGAGGATCCCTGAGAAAGAACTCTCCAGGCAGTGGGAATAGCACGTGCAAAGGCCCTGGGGTAAGAATATGCCTGGTGGGAGAAGGCAGAGCGAGGAGGCCAGAGTAGCTAAGTGGAGTAGGGGAAGGGCCAGAAGTGAGGTCAGAGAGTATCTCCGGGGATGCTGGTCGTGTAGATCTTTCTGGGCTGTGGCAAGAGCTTCGTTTTCACCTGAGTGAGGTGGGAGCCCATGAGACAGTTCTGAGCAGAGGAAAGATGTGCTCCGCTCCACTTTTTAGAAGTCTCAGTCTTGCAGCCATGTTGGGAGGAAGCACAGAAGCAATGACAGCATTTCAGGAGTTACTGAAATAACATATGTGAGAGACGCTGAAGGTGTGGATCAGGATGGCAGCCATGGAGATGATGGGAAGTGTTTGGATTCTGGATATATTTTAAAGATAAAGTCAGGGGGAAAAAAGACCCAATGGTTTAGATATGGATTATGAGAAGGGTCAAGCATGAAAATAAGTTTTTTGCCTAAGCAGCTGGAGAGACAGTGATACCACTTGCTGAGACAGGAAAGGAGGAGCAGTTTAGGTAAGAAAAAAATTAAGAGATTCACTTTGGACATATTAAGTTGAGGGGCCTATGGGCACCTGGCCGGAGACACCAAGTACGTAGTGTGCATGTGAGTGTGGAGTTCGGGGCACAGGTCTGAGATGGAGTCATCGGCATAGAAGGAACAATAAAACCGTGATCCCAGATGAAAGCATGAAGAAAGCGAGTATAAACAGGGAAGGGGCCAAGGATTGCTAACACTGATCTATGTGCTTTTTCTTCACCAAAGAAGGCATGGGCAGGCTGAGTTAGAAAAAATCTCCAGGATGGCTTAGCCCAAGATCCCGGTTCTGCAGTTCGATCATTGAAGCTCCAAGAGATGAAATGACTCGTCCAAGGCCACACAGTTGGTAACACTGAGACAAGAACCGAGGACTACTCTGAGTCCTGATTCCAAGCCTATTAAATCACATCACTTCAGCTGCTTAGGGAGTGATGGATGCTCAGCCAGCCAGAAGGACAGAGGAGAGGAAAACGGGACATACGCCAACTCACCCCCAGGAAGCCGACCCGGCCCTCGGTGACCATGAGGAAAGAGAAAAGCCAGAACGCCGGAACCCTCATCTTCCTGGTCTTGGATGAGGTCCTGGATGGGACATGAACAGCTGGGTTCGCAGTCTGTGACCAGACGGGTGTGCACTGTGCAAGGCTGAGGCACAAAAACAAAGAATTCAAGCCAAAATTTAAAAATGCACAGAGGTCTAACTGGGCTCATCGGAAGCCCTGAGTGTTTGATGATTTTTCCACCGGAGACGCCATCACTTCCACTCCTGCTGCAGAAGTAGTGACTTTCTCACTTTACAAACTTACTAGGAAAATTTTTCCAGAGCTCTCTTCTAGGGGCTCAAACTTGACTCAACACAGACTACTTTAAAATCATGACTTGTTTAACTTTGCAACTGGGTGCATTTGACAGCCAGCCTTTTCTATTTCGCTGAGGTTTTCTTTTCATCTCAGTAAAGGCAAGCATTCAAATAACCCAGGACCCTGGAACCATTACTGTAAGGATCGAATCAGCATAAAAATCACAATGAACCAATCCAGCAAATGTCCTTCTTCAGAGCTGATGTAATAAGCGACAAATTGTCCTCAAGTTCACAGTTAGCTCAGAATAATTTAGACAAAATTCAGCCCACAGTCATGATCGTTAAATTCCCTTCCCCTTCACAGCTCCAGAGGACAAGAAGGAAGGCTGTGATTCCCAAACTCAATAACCCACCATTAGAGCAAGTGGCCGAGGCCAGGAGCACAGAGCACAGGGTTGGTGCTCCACTCACCTTGCTTCCTGGGTGCGCTTTGAACTTCACACACACCCCACCATCCCGACGGCTTGGCCCCACTCTCTGCACTGCGATCTACAGGAAAAGAGAAAAGGCACTAGAGACAGGTGGTGGCTCCCACAGACGTGGCCTGCATGGCAGCAGAGACTCTTTGTAGGGAAGCATGAAGGATAACCAGTGGGGCAAGTACACCTCTTGTATGCACCTCCTCCGGTCGGTCGTGGATGGTCCTCTCACGCTCCCACCTTCCTGCCCGCAAACCCCACCTCCCCCAACCGACCGCTTTAACTTTCTCTGGGCAGCGGCCTGGCCTCCAGATCAGCTTCCCGATCCTGTTTCCCCAAACCTGGCTGCCCTGAGGTTTGTGCCCTCTAGCCTGGGCTTTCTGCTTTCCGAAAGGGCTGGATATTCATCTCTGGAGTGGTGTTTTTCAAATGTTTTTGACCCCATAGAAAGAAACATATTTTATCACATGAGTATGTGTATATACACACACAGATACTGCATAAAACATGTGTGTGTATGTACACACTCGAACACAATGAAAATTTTATATATACTTAAAATAACCAAATAGTTTTGTGAAACAAAACTTAATTCTTTCTCTTTGCTCTTGGATATTTTCTGTTTTCTTTCTTTTTTTTTTTTTTTTTTGATAAATTGCCACGACCTGCCTAACTGATTTCCCAGAACCTTCCTGGAGTGCGGCCACATCGCAGAGGGAGCCCGTGCTCCTTCTAGACCCTTCCCCACTTTCCTCCACTTCCGGGGACAGGTTTTAACGTGGATTCCTGGGTCCTGTGCGGGCCGTGTCCCTGAACTGCTGGCGCTCCCAGAGGGCCGCCGTCCTGGCGCACGCGGACGTGTGCCAAGGCTGCTTCCAAACGGAGGGCCTGGCCCCCACGTGGCGCTTTCTCTCCGTTTCTCTTTCAGTCTCTCTCCCTGAAAAATCTCCTTCTCCCACAGGGCATCCAAGCGTGAGGCTGCAAACCCAACACCAGAAGTCCTGGGGGACAGCTCTGCGTGTTAGGAGGAGACCCTCTCTCATCCTCTCGGCCTCTTTATTCTCCCTCCTTCCCACACTGGCGGGAGGCTTCTGGGCTGACTCCTTGGACTTGCTAGAAATGGTAAAACTATAACTTATCTCAGGGTTTCAGACCAGGGATTCCCAGTCATTGGCCCACAGGCCAATCATGAGTAAGATGGACTGCAAGAAGGAGGACAGGCTCGGGAAGGAGAAGAGGAGATAGCGGGGAGCTCACGTGAAAAATCCAGGTGCCCCCGCCCTACTCTAAACCTACCAAATCTCAGGGCAGGGGAGGCCCCACCATGAGCATCATGAAAGCTTCCCACGCGAGGCGCTCCCCTGGACAGCTTTGAGAGCTGTTATTCTATGGGAGAGGAAAAAAGAATTCTGATACTGTGATCTGAAGCCTCCTTTCAAGTGGGCTTGGGACCAAAGCTCAAACCAAAATTTCATCTTTTAGAGCTGAATCACTTTGCTGTACACCAGAAACTAACACATTTAAATCAACTGTACTTCAATTTTTTTAAAAAAATGTTTTTTCTTTACTTCCTCGGTGCACTCGGTCCCTCTGGGGTCGGGTTGGAAGACTGACTTTCAGATAAATAACAATGTTTTAGTGTAAGTATGTGCCACACGATATTTGGGACACTATTCGTTGTCCAGAATTACCGCTGTATTTTGGAAATTCATATTTAACTGGGCAACCTGTATTTGACAGCTAGTCAAAGGCAGGAAAATGGTATCTCGAAGTGCAGGTTCTGTGGTTAGACTGCCCAGGCTTCGGATCTCAGATTTGACATTAATCATCTGGATGCCCTTTGACATTTTCTTAGGCTCTCTATGCCTCAGTCTACTCATCTATAAGACGGGGAAAGCAGTATCTAATTCAGAGATTCTTCAGAGCATTGAATGAGTAATTGCATATGGAGAACTCAGAACATCGCCTGGCAGGTGGCAAGCCTCAATTATCAATAGCTACTAATATTAGCATTTCAACCTTACCACCAGTTTTTATAGTTACTTGTTGGATTGGGTCAGAATTTAACTTCGATTCTCAGTCAAGTTAATTTATCAAGTAAAAGGTGCTCCTGGGTTGAGGGCCAGCACTGCGTAAGTGGAAGGGTCCCAGCTTTGAGGTGGTAAAGATATATTTTTACGGTAACCGGTTATCAGACTCAAAGGAGGGTTTCAGCATGAGGATACCAAGAAATACTTTGTGTGTGTGTGTGTGTGTGTGTGTTGGGGGATGTAATCTTATATCCTACTTAATTTCGCTTTTACTAGAGGCAAACCCCATGGTATTTTCAGCACTTCCCCTTCCAAGCTGGAAGGATTCTGTGCTCAGCTGGGGGCCAGCGATGTCTGACCTACAGTGGGTCGGCCCTGTCGTCCGTGGGAAGGCTTGGCTGTGCTGGGACCCCCCTTACTTCCTTGAATTCATTCAAGTGAATTCATTCCTGATAATCTCTGTCCTTCAGTCTTTGGAGAACAATCATTAGAATTTGCTATTACGCCTCTGGGGACGGCTGCCCATTGTCTCCCCAGTCCTCCAGTTATGTATTTATGGACTCCAAATATAATTTATTTATGTCAACAGCTGTCTCCTTATCAACAGTTGGAACTGCTCTCATCTACCTTTTCCAGTATTTTTAGCAACAATCTAATTTTAGGCAGAGCTGAACTCTTGGGCCGCTTTCCTGGCATTAGCATTTATGGGATTGTGATTCTTCCTCTATAAATAGAAGAATTCCCAGAAGAGTTGTCACCTTCCTCTGTCTTGGACTCACAGGTGCACACATGCATCCCCCACACCCCCACACAGAAAAAGCAGATCCCCAGCTAGGATCTGAAAAAAAAAAAATCATGACTCAGCTAGAACTGGTTAACAGGCAAAGGACCTGTAAAACCTTGGTTTTATGTTACCTCTTATTTTATATGTCTTTGGTCACATTTTCATTGGGATCTGCCTTTGTATAGGGATCTCTGGGCCACTGGCCTTTGAGGAGAGTTTCACTGTGTTCCTTTCAGGAGGCAGATATGGCAGAGAAGACAGGTGGAAAGACAGGTAGGGACAGAAAAGATAACCAATTTCACAACTTGAAAAAATGTGTGGTGGTTTGGTGAATTTTACAAGCTAGACCAACTTCTTCTAGAAGAATTATAACTTAAAGTTACTTAAAATATCAGTGCATGTCTATATAAATATGTGTCCACAATAAAATTTTTAACACACATTTTCTATTTTAGCATGTTTTTAGTATGTTAACATCGAATAAAAGTGGAAAAAGACCTAGATGAATTAGACCCTAACCTCAGTTTGGTCCCTTATCTGTTAGAATCTGTAAAAGTTAAAAAAAAAAAAAAGAAAACTGTCTGGATTCAATTTCTTCTTGTATACAGTAGGCAATAAAACAAGGTGCACTCAGAGCCAGTGTCAGATTCAATCATTTCACACCCATTTCCCGGTTTCTAATTCGTAGATTATTTATTTAATTGGTCTTTTCATCAGTGTCCGTCAGTCATCAAATCTGAGCCTGGAGAGATTACAGTCTTTACTGACCTCTGGTCTTGTTTTCTCCTTCCACTGGTTATTTCATTCTTAAGCATCTTCTGAGAGGGGCTGAGAACTCGCTAAGAGTTAAGTCCTTGGGTTGAGAGCAGTGGTATGACTTTTAAGAACTCTGGAGTTATAAGGCTGCAGGAGACAAAAGGAATTCCTTCGCTCCATCGTCCCTTCCCTGGGACAGTTTACCAATCCACCAAACTTCAACTTGTCTGATCACTGTGCATCGAGAGCCTCCAGTTCCCAGGCACTGTGCCAGGCTCGGGCTGTACACGACACGGGCGTGTTCACGCATCGTAGCTCCATCCACTCGGAGAAACTGCAAAAGCTGTATCAGACCCAAAACACCTGCAGGGCTGCTGGGCTCTCTTTGTTCGTAGGTCCCTGTTTACACCCTCCGATGTTTCATTCAATGGATCTCCCGTCAAAGTCCAGATGGTGATGCTACCACTTCTTCTGATCCTTTTCCACCCAAAAATTGAGATATATATTTTTTTACAAGTCCCTGTGTCCTTTGCCACGAATTGGCATTTCTCCTGCTGCCGGTGCTATCTGTCTAGCACAGCTGTCTGCCCCCTCCTCATAAGGACTCTGGTTTTTAAAATTAATTCATCTTTGCTTTGCATCTTAGAAGGGATGCAGGATGATCTGTCGTTCTTAGCTCATCACCCGGGACTTCTTTGGGTGTGGGTCTTCATTTCCCACAGACGAGTCCAGCTCAGTTCGTCTATCAAAAGCCTGCCTGCCAGACTCAAGGGTTGGCTGTGTTCCAACCCCCTATAACTGAAGATTTTCTTCTGTCACTCACGGTGCAGTAGAGCAGAAGTTACCACCAAGCCCCTAAAGGATGATTAATGGCACTCTAGAGAAAGTGCCAAGCTTTCTTCCAGCCAAGACTTCAGCTTAGCAGTGGGGACCCAGCCTTCCCGGAATCCCCAGGTCATTAGCTTCCATCTTCCCCACTCAACTGTGCTGACTTACAGTCGGTAAAGCCAGAGAATGTGAGCTTCCTCTGGGATTGCTTGCTTGAAAAAAGTACCTGAACAGCACTCAACGGAAGGGGTAGTTACATAAGAAGAAATAAGAATAATTCTTCCTCATTTGTAGAATGCTTTCATATATAGTGATTCGAGTATTTCAGCAATTAAGGGAATGATTTTGTTCTCCCACTTGTGTAAAATGAGAAGGGTAAACCTAAATTCCAGATTAAAAGAATTTATCAACTATTTCCTTAAATCTCTCTCCCCAAAGAGTCTAATATTTCTCTTGGACTCTGGGCCTGGCTTAGGCCACGATTTTAATAAAGTCATCATTGTTAACTTGATCGCCATCTGATTTCCTGACAATTAAGGACTCTTTGTCCAGGAAAAAGAATACACAACGTGTCACTGGTGTCTAAGGAAAGTCAGCTATTTATGGATGAGAACGCAATCCATCAGGCCTCCTGGGACGAACCCACAGAACGAGGTCTGTGGGGTCTTCGTGTGAGAAAGGTCAGATGAAAGATGTTACAAACTTTTCTTGCGTCATCTATTTTTAAGTAAAACAAATGGCTTTCATTCAGTGGTCATGCTGAGAAACCTTAATTGTTCCAAATCTACCAAAAAAAAAAACCCACTCATTTTTTAAGCTTCCCTAAGACTATTAATAGTATTTTCATTATAATTTCCTAGTAAGTAAAAGCAACGTTTTCAATCATATTCCTCAGATGATTCTTTTGAGAAAAAGAACCAGTTGCCTGGCATTCCACCCATTCTGCAAGTATCATGCCAATCCATACTCAAAACCTTCCGGGCTTCAGATTATGTGCAGATGAGAAGCGAACACATTATCCTGGCAAATTAGCTATCTAGCCTACTACAGTCTGCCCCCAAATGTTCCTTCTTGTGCGTCCTTAATTCCAGTTATTGCATTTTGAGTTTTGATAGATGTGGCCAAACTGCCCTCCTAATTTGTATGCATTTACAGTCCCTGGTAAGGTGTAGAAATGCCATTTCATCACACTGTCCCCAACATCTTTTTAATGTTTGCCAAACTGATAGGCAAGTTTTTATCTAATTGGTTTAATTTTATACCTTTGATTATTAATATGATTAAGCATTTTTTAGATGTTTATTGGTCATATATATATATTTTTTCTGGCTTGACAAAGTCATTGTCCTAAGTCTATTGAAATATTCACCTTTTTCTTGAGAACTGCTTCGAGGAGTTCATCACATTGCATAGGTATCAGCTCTTTGTCACTCATGTTGTAAACATTTGCTCATCATTTTGTCTTTTCGCTCTTTTAACTTTTTATGTTGTCCTGTTTGGCACAAGAGTTTAAGACATTCATGGAATCACATCTGTCAACATTTTCCATTATGGATTTTAAATTTGGGGCCATGCTAAGAATTTTTTTTCTGTAAAAAGATTGTAAAAATATCCTGCTATATTTTCCTTTAACACTGCTTTAGGTGAGTTTGTTTGTTCGTTGTATACATTTAAATCTTCAATTCTTCTGGAGTTATTTTAGGTTTTGGTATAAAATAAGGGTTTACTTTCATTTTCTTCGAAATGAGTAACCTTTTATCCCAATTATGTTTCTTGACTAAACCATTCTTTCTCATAGACCATCTTAATGACTTCTGTATCAATTTTAAAGGTGCATCTTGTCATAGAATGAAATTCTACCCTAAATATTTTTTTAAAAGTTCTACTGCTATCTGTGTCTTTTCTTTTGCTAGTTACTTGCTTAATTGGCATCTTGGTCAACAATGTAGAAGAGTATTACATACCTAAGAAATATGTCATTAAATGTCTTATTAGAAATAATTAGCCTACATATACATACGTATGTGTATAACTGAATCGCTTTGCTGTACACCTGAAACGAACATTGTAAATCAACTACACTTTAATAAAAACAAAATTAAAAAAAAATTTGCCTGACTCTCTTAAGAGATTAAACATAGGGATGTCTTCAAGCAAAACCGGGCTAAAGTGCAAATACAAGTGTGAATGGTTTCCTGGAAAATATAATCTGCTTAATACAGAGTCTCTTTACCCAAAACTTTGCAGGTATGACCCTGTTTCACTGTGACAAGTTGTCCTAACACCACAAATTTATAGTAAACGCCTGCTAACCCCTAAATAATAAAGGAACTCATGATCAGATTTTTAAAAATTTTATCTTATGAGAAAGAAGCAAATGATAAGGAAATGATCTTCAAGACCTTATTTAAAGTCTTTACTTTAAAACACTTTCTTTCAGACAAAACAAAACAAAAACTAGAGTTTCCATAGTTTGTGGGCATCTGGAGACTAAAAACTGACAATGGCACTGAGGACCCAGAGACCCCGTGAGGACCAGGTAGCCGTCTTCAACGGGATCGAACTATATTGTGCACATTTTAAGGCTGTTCACTCTTTGCATCTTATTTATTCAACTGACTGCGCGTGTGAAATTTACTCTAACTCTAGGCAATGCCAGGGCGCTTTCACACTTGTTCATTCTTATGGCTTTTCATTCTCAGTCTGCCAGAGCCCAGGTTTCCATCTGCCGTTGCACCAGAGCCCCTGTGAGATGGTCTGTGGGGGAGGAGTTGCGGCGGGAGGCCCTCCCGCCTGGCTTTGTGGACCCCGACGGCGGTGGCGGAGCTCAGCAAGGCTCCAACTAGATGTTGGATGGCGCTGGGGATCTCTTTCATCACCCCTCCAGGTGTCTACATTATTTCCACAGCCATGAGGACCATGTGCTCAGTCCAGAACTGTGGACACTTGACATCCCATGAGCACTTCTTGGCTCCAACGCCATCTGTGTGTTTGGGAGCGGGTTTCCCCTTCTCTGTAGCTACGGGTATTCCCTGCCAAAGAACTTCAGAAAGAGAATGTGGCAGAAATATTCTGCACGTTGCAAAGGCATTTGTTTAGATTGGGTGGAATGTGGTTTCATAAGGTGTGGCCTTAAGGTAAACTGTGAATTCAGTGACATTGTCCTGGAGATGCCACCCCTCCACTTTCTGAGTCATGCACCTGCGGACCCACCGTGCCACTGTTCAGGCCCTTCCACACCCAGTACCCTCTTGTTTCTTCCAGTTTACACTTGCTCCCAACCCAAGTGCTAAAAAATGTCACTGACACCTTCATTTGAATGATATGTTCATGTACTTTTTCTAGGAGGATATCTGTGTCCCTCTGATAGTGGAATGAATGACGGCAGAGGGCACACAGATGCCCAAGTATGGTGCCCCCCGACCCTCAGCACAGCCAGAGATAAACCCTGTGATAGAAGCCCTGTCCCTGCTTTTAAAAAAGATAAAGACATACACTGTCTTTTCAGAGAAACAAGACATATGCACCCACGAGGCATGTCAGCAACAATTTACATCAGCTCGTGGTTGTGCACGAAGCAGGCGTGTTTGCCAAGTCAAGCTTATAAGACTCAGCACACGTGTACTCCCATTTTAACGCTCCATGCTCCTTGCTACCATTTTCCAAATTAAGAAACCAGAATAAAAAAAAAGCTAAATAATTTTCTCAAGGGTATACCAACTGTTAATAGTTGAATCAAGTACTGTACGTGGCCATATAAGGTACGGTTTTAAATTTGGGTTATGGTTGAATAATTAGTAGTGGTTCTATATAAAAAAAACAGAACATAACAAAAGGCTTGTGCTAATACTCTGATAAATTATAGAACGCAGTTTTATCTGTTTTTGTTACTTCTCTTCTGTCTGTCATCCCCAGACCATGCCTGTTATCCCCAGGTTTGGGTGAATGGATTTCTCCATGGCAACGTCAAAGCCATCACCTCACCGCACCTCTCCCACCCGGACCCTCTTTCCATCCCCCCCTTCAGTCACTTCCCCCTGTTTAGTCTCTGGCCTGGGTGGATTACAAGGAATATCAGGTTTGCATAAATGGATTCTTGAAGAAAAAGAAGAAAAGAGAAAAGAAAAAATGACTAATTTTCAAGGCCCGTCGGTCAGAAAATATAGTGCGTTGCTTTATAGTTACTTGGGGGAAAGAGCAGCGGCAACGATTGTGAGGGTCAATTTTTGGATTTTTCAGAGTCTAGAGAAGGAATTAAATTGAGGAGTACTTCCGGAACATGAACGGGTTAGGTCAAAGCTTAAATCAATTCATCCTAAAGTGAAAATAAACCTGATCTGCTCCAGCATATTTTTATTTCAAGAGGGGGCTAGGGCTAACATATATGTGGGAGCCATGAGACTGGTATTTTTAGTCCCAGTCACTCAACCTCCCAGGCCCGCCCCAAGAAGAGGGGTACAGGGTTGTAACTGACAGAGAGAAAGGTATGCTTTGAGCCGAGTGTGAGAGTCAGCAAATCACCTCAATTTATATGGTTACCAAGACACTGAACTCTGTTGTATCTACTCTGCTTTTTCCACTCTCTGTTCCTTTAGTTAATCTTCTCCAGGAAATGGGTTACTAAAATCAGTTATCCCCGTGGGGAGGGGGAAGGAATCTCAGATTAACAAGTGGTAATGATGACAGCAAATGCAACCACAGCTTTGGGGCTCACCTGAGAGTCCTCTCTTCACATCGCAGCCCGGGGAGCCTTCCTCCGCCGTACTGCTGCTGCTCTGTTTGGAAAGACAGTTGGAGTATCTAAGCCACCGCCGGTCACTCGCTGGCAGGCGTACAGGGCCACTGCTTCACCAGCAACTCCTGCTGCGCATTGCTGCCCTGTAGGCAGACAAGCCCAGGACACACCCCCTTCAAGAAGGAAGAAATACCTTTCTGTTGACTCTCCCTCCCACTTGGAGTCCCTATCAGGCCTGGTAAGAGGAACGAGTTCAGAGCCTAAGACCTAAGGATTCGCCCAGCAGACAGAAATCACAGGAGAAAAAGGGAAGAAAAATGCTCCAGCAGAAGGCAGAGCACATCTGTCCTAGGTTTGTCTGTTACACGAGGCCGCTCTGTCCAGCTTTCCCGTCCAGCCTCGGGACACCGGGGGTCACACCCTACACAGTGGAAGGAATGCAGCCCTTCATGCATTAATTTCACGTGGGGGGGGTCATTCCAGGGGGTGTGTGGGGAGTGGTGGATCCCATTTTTTCTTTTCCAACTGTCTCACTCAAGGCTGCAGAATCAACGTGCTACTCTCCCAAAGTCTTCTGACTTCTGGGTAGAATAATACGGAATAGGGCTGGGGAGTCAAGAGAGAGCAAGGGTGTGCCTGCCCAGGGTGAATGTTTCCAGTGTATTCTTTGTCCTTAGAAACCCTAGGGCTAAACCTTATTAACCACTTTCATTAAAGTCTCTTTCCTTTCTAAGGAGTCATCTGATTTGAAAAACAAACATTCCTCATTTACAAGTGACTTCTGATGACTTATGCTTTAAGTTACTCCATCTTTTCCAAATGATTTGAGGTGGCTTTCAATACTAAATGCATAAAATAAAATTACATTAGAATAGACACAAAGAAACGTGAACTAGGGGGAGGGTATAAGTCAGTGATAGAGCACATGCTTAGCACGCACGAGGTCCTGGATTCAATCCCCAGTACTTCCATTAAATAAAAAAAAAATTTTTTTTCAAAAGAAACATGAACTAAAACATTTCTATATAAACCACATGATAAAAAAGGGGAACTATCGAAGTAGAGAGTCAACTAAGACAAGAATGTAAATAAAAACTGAGGTAGCTACTCAGTTTTGTAAATTTAAAATGTAATTCTGGGGACAGAGTTCCTATCAAAGAAAAGAGGAAGCTATTCAGGTATCTTGTTGTTGTTACTAGAAAAGACGGAGCACCCATTTTCTCAGGAAGAAGAAAATGGTCCTTGGAGCACTCAATTCTGAGAGAAATCTGTATTTTTAGACTGAACAGTATTCCCAATAATATTAGAGCCCATAATTTCACATCGAAGTCCTTTCGTGCCAAGCAGTCCTGAACTCGACGTGACCCGCTTGTGTCCAACACCCGCTGGACCTCTTGATCCACATTCCTAACCCGTCATGCCCAGGCCTGGACCTGGTCCAGTGGAAAAGATGTCAAGAGAACAAGGCCATCCTGACAACCCCCAACTGTTCAAGGGCATCAACCATTGCTCCAGTGACCCCCTCCCCCGTCCCCCAGCCTGGGTGGGTTAGTGTCGATCTCATAGTTTAGTCAAGTTAATTCCATTCTCCTTGTGGGCCTTTTCTGAAGGGTTCTGCCTATTTTCAGAATCCACCAATTGTTAGTGGAGACCAAGTTCCCATTCAAGACAAGGGTCCGGGACTTCTGAAAATACATACTCTCTCTCTGTTGACCCAGTGTCTAAAGTCCTGGGATTAGATGCCTTCTTTTCAGTTCTAGGATGCTCTTCTCCTGCTGTCTGTATTAACAGGTAAGTGCTTGTAGGCAGATGTCGGCCACCGACATCTCAGTGGGACTGTGTTTATACAATGGGGCTAACAATTTATTAATTACTTAGGAAGAGAGTAGCTATGGAATTGGGTGGGCAGTGAGGAAGAGGAGTAAGGAGGCAGCGGAAGGGAGGACAAAATGGCCAGTCAGTGTGGAGCTCAACATGGTGAGGGCTTGCAACTGAAATGGAAACTCTTTATTCACCTCCAGCCAGATTGTGTCGTGAAACCCAGCAACTTCCCAGGGGCTGGTGTCTGGCCCACAGAACCAAAGCAATTCCTACAGTTTCTTATTAGACCAAGAACATTAAGCAGGTATTAGAAAATTAGGCAACCATTAGACACCAGTGATTTTGTGAGTACATTGATTTTGGTGAAACTCTGAATCCAAAGAAATGAATATGCTTTTTGTTTTCTCTTTCTTTTTCCATGTTTAAAAATTGAAGTATAGTCCGTTTACAATGTTGTGTAAATTTCTGGTGTACAGCATAATGTTTCATTCATACATATACACACATATATTCCTTTTCATAGTCTTTTACATTGTAAGTTACTACAAGATACTAAATATAGTTCCTTGTGCTAGACAGTATAAATGTGTTATTTATCTATTTTACATATAGTAGTTAATATCTGCAAATCTTGAACTCCAAATTTATCCCTTACCATCCCTTTCCCTTACTGTTAATATAAGTTTGTTTTCTGTGTCTTTGAGTCTGTCTTTGTTTTGTAAATAAGTTCATTTATGTATTTCTTTTATTCCATATATAAGTGATATCATATGGCATTTTTCTTTCCCTTTCTGGCTTACTTCACTTAGAATGACCATCTCCAGGTCCATCCATGTTGCTGCAAATGGCATTCTTTTATTCTTTTTTATGGCTGAGTAATATTCCATTATATATATATATATATATATATACATATATATATCATATGTATGTGTATATATATATACCATATATATGTGTGTGTGTGTGTGTGTATACCATATCTTCTTTATCCAGTCATCTGTCAATGGACCCTTAGGTTGATTCCATGTCTTGGCTATTGTAAATAGTGCTGCTGTGAACACTGGGGTGCATGTATCCTTTCAAATTAGAGTTCCCTCCAAGTATATGCCCAGGAGTAGGATTGCTGGATCATATGGTAAGTCTATTTTTAACTTTTTGAGGAATAAAGAAATGAATGTGTTTAATGCTAATTCCATATTTGACAGAAGGAGATCATGGTATGCCCAATATTGAGGTTGTTTCATGAGGAGGGTGTGCTTCTAATTACCCATGACTCACCCATTAGCCATTTAATCATTTCTTCTAGCTTCCTCCTAATAATCTGTTAAAGCATGCAATGCTGAATTTTTCTATATTTCCTGGTTAGGCTATGGGGCTCCCCTGTCACTACAGAGGACAGAAAGCAAATGAAAGAAGCATGGGTTTGAGCATGGGAGTGGCATTGTGACATGCCTTTGTTAAGAGCTCCAGAAGAGCCACCTTCTGTGAAGGCAGAGCTACTTCTCTGATGTGACTGCAACATTCCTTCTGCCACATAATCTCACACAGTAACTACGAAGCAGGAGCAAGGGGTCCACCTGAGGGCATGCAGGCAGCCGAACAAATGCGCCTTGGTCCATCTGGTCTACCTTACATTCCTTTCTTTGGTGATATTGGCCACAGAGCTTCCTTGGCCAGCATCCTTGAAGTGGCAAAGAACAAGGAGGAAGACCCGGGGCTGAGGAAAAGCTCCAAGCCTCCTACCTCCATCTGTTTGTTTGCGTTGGTCGCCTGAGCCGTCTGATGGCTTGGTTTCCCAGCAAAAGAGCAGTGTCCTGCGAATAAGTAGCAACACACTGAGGCCCGGGAGAAAGGAAGTAGCAAACAGAGTCTTGTTATCGGAACTAGTCATCTAACTCTTAGGATGTCAACAAACTTTCCCTGAGTGACTGCTGTGGGCATGAGACAAGAGCTAATTATACCAGCAGGTGGACCTGGGAAAGACGTGAACCCACACCCAGGAGGGCCCGAGCATCAGAAGTACCGGGCATTCTCCCAGCTTGGTCTTTGAGAAGCTCACATTCAGGGGCTTCAGACACAAAGGACCACCTTGGAAATACATTGATTCAAGGGAGGGACAGATTCTGAACTGTTTCAGGTGGATTTATGCCATAATTGTGAAAGAGTTAAATGCAATTTAAAAAAAAAATCAGGTATAATTAGGGAAAAAACCTGAAAGGAGAAGTAAAGAGAGGAAGAGTTGAGTGTAAAATGGAAATTATGGTGAGTCATATGGTAAGTCTTACAAATACGGTCAAACAATCAAAATGGATGGAGTCATTTAACACTCAGGACTGGGACTTAAAGAGAGGTAGGTGGGGAGTCATTGGACTGTATTGGTCAGTGTGACTTATGAGAAAATTACTATACTATTATATACAATTACTATACCAATAATTGTATAATAATTATATAATAATTGTATTGTATAATAATTGTATTGCTATTTAGCATTAAAATAAAGAACATTCAAATAAACAAGGGAAGAGTTCACAAAACTGTAGGGACTCTCTTCCCAACCATATCGGAGCCAGGAGCGGCAATCTACAGACACGGGCACCAAATACGGGAAGAAATGAAGTACCAGCATTTAGTATCAGTTTTCATTACTGCTGAGCACTAACTGCGTTCCGAGGACTGCTTTGAGAACTTTCTATGTGCTTTTCTGCTCTCAGCAACCCGTGATGCAGTTACACCATCATCCCCATATTATAGATGTGGAAATTGAACCACAGAGCAGTTAAGGTAACGATGGGCCAGGACACCAACACAGCCTGACTTGACTCTGTTTTCTGAACCTATACTCTACCGTTTCTCAAAGACAGATGAGAAATACAAAGAGAAGGGTGCAACCCTTGTGAAATAATCAAAGAACAGGTACTAACGAGACCAGGCATTTTCACCATCTGACCCGTCTGTGATAAAGCGGATAGCCACCAAAGCCTCACAGAATCCACAGCTTCCATACAAAGCAACAAGTAAATTCCAAGTGTTACTAAATTCAGAGGGTGAATTTAACAGAGCCAGGTGATCTTCCATCCAGTGACTTTAATCAGTTCAGAACGTGCTGCACTTGAAAGTCAGAGATAACACTGAGAAGAGAAAGCCACAATCTATAAAAGTAATGAACCCTCACCCTGCCTGTCTTTAAAATGAGAACTATATGGCACCAAGCAGCCCACCTTTCCAAGCTCACAAGACCCCCGTGGGGTCACAGGAAAGGCCCACCCACAGCACCGAAACATAGCCTCTGTGTTCTCACGATGCTCAGGAATTCACACGGGGTCCGGGCAGCCTCAGTGGAGAAGTTTGTCCTGAAGTTCAGCTTTGACTCATGGGTTCTAGATTCCCAACCCTTAACAGTAAGATGCATCTCTCCACCAGCCCTGAAGGGACAGAAAAAAATAACACAAACGAGGCTGCAGAAGAACAGTTCTGAATCTGCTGGATTAGAGGCTAAAACCCAACAGACTGTCACTCGGTGTCGCACGGATGCGTTCCTGTGGATGAGAAGCTCTTCCAGAACAAAACCACCTGATTCCAACCCTGGGCACTTTTTCTTTGACGTTGCGGCTGTCCTCAGCGCCTCATGAGGACAAACATCTGTAGCCGATGTAGCCTGAGATGAAAGCATTCTTTTTTACTTAAGTATTGTTTCCTTTTATCCAACCACAAGTTGACCCCAAAGCTCAGAATGTCCTTTAAGCAAAGGGAGACATCTAGTGGCCGAGATTCACGACCTGGAAGAGGCTGAGTGTTTATAAAATTACCATCCAGTCCCACTCTTCAGATTGTCATGAGGGTGCACTCAGGACTTGGGCAGCTGGGGAGGTGGGGGTGGTTTAAACCAGGTAGCCTCTCAAAACCGGAGCTACTTTGTCCAGATATTTGGCACGGGGATTCTACATGCAGTGGAGTTCATTCATTCATCTACTTATTCATTCAACAAACCTTCATACTAAATGTCTGCTAGGTACAAGACACTGAGCTAGGCCCTGGGGAGAGTCTCTATTTATACTTATTCTTTTATAACTTAGTAGAAAAGCTCAAATTTAATAGGAAGACTCCGCCACCAACCATCAGTTAAAATCCACTATAATAAGGGCTGACCATGGAAGAGGCACTTAAATGAATCTTTGAGGGTAAGAGGGAAAAAGGGCTAAACTGCAGGTCTCAAACTGGCATCCCGTGGCCCCATCTGGCTTGCAGATGTGTGTTGCTTGGCCCGTGCAATTTTCTCAAGACTCTGAATTAGTTGCTAACATTTAAACATCAGGGGATTGCACATGAAAATCCAGATTTCAGCTTCTTTTGAAAAATGGGCAGATCTGACCCTACTGTTTCCATAGTCCTGCCCTGGTGCTGTTTCCCGGGGGCCAAGTGGAGGTTGTCCATCTTCTTGCTGCTTTTTTCATCACAGCCAAGAATTTACTACTTCCATGAATTTTGGGTAGATTTCACAAGAACAGGATACAAAGCTCAACATGACAAAAGTATGTTCATTGAAAAATGATTCTCCTACAGCTCTTGTTTCACAGCCCACAGATCACCTACAAGAGCCCCCACTCTCACCACTTAGAGGTTGTGTAAATACACATCCTCCCTCGTGACTTACACCGGAATCAACTTCGTCTGGGTGAAAAATTTAAAAACAAAATATGAAATTATAAAGACACTAGGGGAAAACAGAATTGCATCCTTTAATTTGTTGATTTAATAGCGAAACCTTTGTAATGTAAATCCATCACTCAGCCATGACAAAAAAAAAATTGATATTTGCATACATAAACAGGGGGCAGGAATTCTTCGTGGCAAAAATTACAATGGATAACATTCAAATATAAATAATTACTTGAAAAATGTTTCAGTGGATAAGTGACCCTGTTCTTGAATATGTAAATTGTTCTCACAATTCTGTAAGAAAAAGTTACACCCACTGAAATAATTTTCTGGGCCCAAGATGGAGCCACTTCTGCCTGGGGTATCACATCAGCAAACTGAAACTTGGAGAACTTTTGCGTCCTTGTAAATGCTCCCCTTGACCAGAAATACAGCCTATCCAGTCAGCCAGTCCCCAAACACCAAGCCACCTCTGGGCTCTGTATTTATTTCCCTGTTCTTTCACACCCCAAACAAAGTAGACTACTTGGTCCCAGCCGATCAGATATTTTCAGTTTTCTCTTCCTTATTCCTTATTCTTTACCCTGTAAAAGCTTCCTGCCTTCCACCAACTTGTGCACTTCCCCGAATGGAGACTACTTCATGAAGGTCAAGTAAAGTTTGTATGAACTAAATCAGGAGAACCAACAGTGTCAGTTCTGGCTTGAAAGCTGGCAGTCTCGGGATCCAAGAAGAGCAGATGTTTCAGTCCAAGCCTGAAGGCTGGGAAAGACCGATGTCCCGTCTCAATCAATCAGGCAGCATTGACATTCCCTCTGGTCACAGGAAGGTCAGCCTTTTTGTTCTATTCAGGGCTTCAGTTGATTGGAGGAGAACCACACATCACGTCAGAGAAGGCAATCTGCTTTGTTCAGCCACCAATTCAAGCATTAACGCCATCCAAAAACACCCTCCCCGGCACACCTCGAATAACGTTTGACCAAATATCTGGGGACCCTGTGTCCCATCTGATTTGACACATAAAAGTTAGTTATCGCACCAAGCTAACTAGCCATAGACTATCTAGCTCAGGGTCTAAGGTTCTAGATTTTTCATGCTGCCCTTACAGGTCTCCACAAGATTTCCACCATGTTCTTTAAAAATTTTAAAGTCATACTATCTTGTTGAGACCCATCTATTTAACCAACTAGAAATAGATAAAAATCAATGAGGTATAGGTGTTACACAGAAGCCATCAATAGAGCAAGATGCTGACCTTTGTCAATGGTACAGAAAGTTTCTGGCACTTTACTTGTGTCCCCTTAGCCACCCTGATCCCACAGATGACTCCAGCAACGTCGGTAGATGCCAACACACACAATGCTAGAAGGTCCCTACGGTATGTCCATCTGCCCCCAAGAACTCTAACCCTTCAGGCTCACTCAAGAAGCATCACCACTCTTCACCACGACCCAATATCCCGACAGGTCTCCAAGGGCGGTGTCTTCCCAGAGTGACCACTTGGACATGGGGACGACACTGAGAGGTACCAGTATCAGTTCTTCTTGTCAGTAGGACCCTGTTAGGTGTTGGCTCGCATACAAGACACAAGAAAGAAAACCCAAGGAAAAGTAAAGGAGCTTTTGGCTGAGGGTAGACTCTCTGGAGTGGTCTCTGGGAAAGGGATGTAATGATTTGCAGAACAGGTTTCTGTACTGAGAAATGGAGAATTGCCCCTCAGAGAAAATGGTGAGGATGTCCCTTTATGGGGGCAGGGAGGATGGTGGTGGTGAGTTTCTTCAGGCATAACAACACCTGTGCAGTTCCCCACTGACTCATGCAACCTGTCGAAGCAGTTTTCCACACTGTTGTCCCACAATAAACACTCCACGACACTTCCTCCACCCTCCTGGCCTCCTTCGCCACCTCCTCCTTCCCAGGAGACACAAATAGCCTTTAGGATGAAAATAGCTGAGGCAGTGCCACTAATTTATTTCGCCTTCTAATTTCACACTTAGGGAACACTTCCTAGTGCCAGGAAAGCCTTTGGATGTATTTTCTCAATTAAATTTCCCAATAACCACCTCTGATGAGTTCTATTTTTAATTCCATTGTGCAGTGATGAAACCAAGGCTTTGAAAGTTTAGCCAGCTCATCCAGGGTCACACAATCCGTGAAAAAGCTGACTCTGGAAGTCAGGTTTGTCCACCTTAGGTTCCTAAGCTTTTCACCCCTGACCTTGAAATCATGCCTTAGTGCCTGTCGGTCCAAATTTAGGAGTCACAAGACCTTAAGTACATGGTTTAAAACTAACTTTACAAGAAGTCTCGAGACATTTCAAAGGATGAAGTTCTGTTCCAATATGCACAATGCAAAAACGTTTCTGGACCTGCTGGTTAGAAGAAATGCCACTTCAGAGGTTTTATTTGGGTCCTAGAATATAAATTTAAATTGCTGCTGTAAATTCTTAAAAACCGTTCAACCATTTGAGAAGGAGGCAATGGAGGCTCTGAGTCTAACTTCTTTGTAAGTCTACTCAAAATGGAATGGCTGAAAATAAGCATTTTCTTTTTTCCCCCAGCTTTATTGAGATATAGTTGACACAGAGCATTGTGTAAGTTTAAGGTGTACAGTGGGATGATTTGATATATGTATATATTGTGAAATGTTTACCACCAAATAATCTGATTTAATTAATTTGACTTGAAAGCCAATGGAGAGGACCAAGGGAATTGGAGAGAGTTCCTTCAATTACTGAGGGACTTAATTGAGCTAAATACTAACAATCTCCATCCTCAGGGATCACACAAATTAATAAAGGACATGAACAAAGGGACAGTTAGAGTGAAACTACATCATCTCTAATCATAAGAATTGGGTCTAATAAGGCTGCGGAGGAGCACATTCAGCCAGATCATTTCATTAGCCTCCCAAGGAACTGACTTTGCATCATGTGAAGAGGAATTTGGAGGATACCATTTACACTGTTACAGAAGGGTTTTCTACAGCATTGATATGAAGGCTAAGTGTTGGGTCGGCAGATGCCCAAGACAGTATCGAGCACTGAACCCATGTCTGATCACAGAAAATGCACGTCAGTTGCACAGCTCTGCCAATCAATCTCCGCTCCCCATGCCTTCTCAGAACACTGTCTTGTCTCTCCCGTTCCACCGTGAGAAGCAGGATAGAGAAGGGATTAAGAATAAGGGCTCAGAGGGACAAGTGCTGGGTTTGAATCCAATTTCAATGAATCAGCTGATGAGGCCAAATGAAGCATTTGCCCCCCTCAACCTCCAAGCCTCATCCATTAACCTAGAACAGTTGATGCCTGCCTCATAGGGTTGTTGTGAAGGTTAAATGAGATGATGCACTTAGAGCGCTTCGCTAGTGACTATAAATAATTAATAATAAAATAACAAATGTTTTGAAAAAGGAAAAAAGCAGCTTCCTGGGAAGCTCATTTCCCTTTGCTGCATTTCATCAAATCCTATGAAGACGTTAAAGCCTGAATCAAGTTCTCTTCCCCCCAGCTGCTTCTCCCTGACTGCTTCGGCTCCTACGGGAATGGCTGCCCGCAAATAACCAAGACCACACACTTAAGCCTTGGATACTAGGCTGTTAGGCTCTGGCAATTTCTGGAAAGGAGGCAGTGGCCTGCGGATGGGTTGGGGTGCGTATGGGGCAGACAGGCGGGCACTATTGCCGCAAGGTTGCTCATGCTGGTCCAGGCTGGCCAGGTTGCCAGAGCGTCCCCAAGAGGGGACAAAGGGGACCTGCGACTGCATTCCCACCTGACCATCCTTCCCCCTCAGTCTATTTCTGAGCTGTATGACCTAAAGTATGGCCAGGTTGTGATTGCTTTATCTATCAACTGAATAGGATCCCACTTTCCCTAGCTGATGTCAGAGAGCTGAACCACATCCTAGCATAAGAGCTCGTCCACCTCCACATCTGGGGTTCTTCTGGCCCGTTTGGCTCTGGGTGTGGGAATGGACAGCCCCTTGAAGCTGGGGGGCCTGTACATCTGGCCACGCTGGAGGCCCCCCTACCCCCTGGGTGAATGGGACACATTGTTCCTATTTCCCTCCACTCCCTCCGAAAGCTGGAATCTCTCTCCAATCCGGCCATGAGCCAACAGCTACTAACACCCAGACGGCCAGCAGGGCCGTGCCCAGGGCTCGCTGATGTAAACACGGAGGAGCAGCGATTGAAATTGGGCTCCGCTAGTCCCTTCCTGTGCTATCTTCAGCCAAAGGCCTGCAGGCTTTCATTTGCTGAGCCGGGCAGGGTTCAACAGCATTTCTCTTCCGGCCTGCCTTGACTCCCACCCTTCCTCTGGCCGCTGTCTCAAAGGAAATAACCAGCAAGGACCAGCCAGCCCCTGCCACTTAGACTTCTGGCAAGTGGGAAGGGTGCTGCGAGAGACAGCCAGCTGCTCCACTCTCTTTCATGCAGGCCTGGTGATCTGTCTCAAGGAGGAAAGGGACAGACAGAAGAGGGGACTGGAGACTTCTTCTGGCTTGAAAAGAGGGAGAGACTTGCGATCAAAGAGTCCTGAGCCAGTCTGCAACCAGGCCAGGCCTGTCTGCCTCCAGATCTCCCTTAGATATTTCAGAAAGTCCCTGGTGAGAGTGACCAGCAACCCAAGGCCAGTGTCAGACCCCAGGGGGGCTCACCAGGGCCGGGAGTAGAATTTCAAGCAGAAGGGATGGATCATAGAGACCAGTGTGAAAGTCGAACTAGCTGAAGATAAAGTGAGCCCTTTGCCTTCGACAGTTAGGTCTTCAGTGTCCTATTCCAACCATTGTCTTGGCACTGCAGGCCAGGAGTGGGAAAGTTGATGTCAGGGAGGTTGAAGGTTTAAAAAAGAAACCATACTCATGAAAATTGTAGCACACAGAGTGTGCACAGAAGTCAAGATATTAAATGTAAAGTATCCTTTGAAGGATCTTCTCTGGGAAGGGAAGAGAAAGGGAAGTTCTAGGGGAGACAGAGAAAGAGAGACACAGGTCAAGAGAGGGTGTTTTCAGAAGATTAGAGAGACCTGGGGGTTTTTATAGGAGGCGGCAATGGGAGGAGTTGGCTGAGGAAAGGACTTGACAATTCGGAGCAGACACGACTTGGAACGAGCTCTGGAGGAGACATCTGGGTGAAGAACACAGCAGGAGAGACAGCAGGAGACTGGGGAGAGGCTGCCTTCGTCCGGAACTGGAGGAAGAGAGCGAGTGTGGGGTCGAGGGGTGCCTCTGACTTCTGTCCGAGGCTGGAGGCCAGGAGGCCTGCAGGCAGAGGAGGCCTGAGGGGCGTGAGGAAGGTTTAGGAGGGCAGATGTGGAAGAGACAACATGACCGTGGTCATGAGGCTTGGAATGCAACCTTCTAAATGAATCAGAACCTTCTGTTGGAAACTGTTCAGACTGCAGCCCCTGGGCGTGGTTTTTCTCCGAAGAGATAACCAACTTACTTGGAACTTCTTTAGCCCTTTATTCTTTTCACACTTTTGTGTTCGTTTTAATTAAAGTGGCCTTTATTCTGGTGAGTAATCAGGGAATATCCTGGGATGGACCATGTCGCAGCATGCAAATCAGCTACACTCCTTTTCCCCCCGTGGATCAAGTTAGGAGCTGCCCGGGGCTCATCATGGCTCTTCCTAGTCAGGTGACACAGTGGTCCTTACGGTGGAGAATTACAGTGAGTCTGCTTGGCAATCGGCAGACGTTGTTAAGGAGCCTTGTGGAGGGGGCGAGGTTCCTGGCACTGCAGGGACAGGTCTGCTCTGTGTCACAGCATTGTCGCAGAAAAGCTCAGACAAAAGAGAGCACAAGCTCTCCTCTGGAGACCAGATCATGGGGCCAAGAAAGATGCTATCTGGCCTTGTCAGCCTCAGAAAGAAAAAAAAAAATAGATGGTCTTGGAACAATTTGGGAAAACAATTGAATCCTTTATTTCTTGGCACAGGAATGAATGAATCTTTATTCCGAATGCAAAACAGGCATTAAATCCAAGGACAATAAATGGTGAGACCAGCATTCCGGGAACGATCACGGGCTTTCTCTGTGTGTTCGGAGTGAAAACAGCCCCACTAGGCTTCAAACAGGCATGTGGACTTCTCTTCTCCTCTTAAGCAAACAAAGTTAGAGGGAACAAGCACTTCTTACATCTGTGACTGCCCAGAATTTCTCCTATACCAACCCTGACCCCAACCCAAGGAGCCCCCATCTTTTCTGGCTTAAAGCAGCGCGGTCCACAGAGTGACCTTGAGGCGATCGTGAAGCTGTCTGGGCACTGCTTTGAGAGCAACGTTGAACCGTTCTCCACAGCACAATGAACCCCCGTAGTTGGCTGCTTTTTCCCTATTCCTAGAAGATAAATATGTGTTTCCTTGGAAAAGCCCCAATATTGATCATGTATCCTTGCAAAATAGATAAACTTGAAAGGCAGGGAGGGTCAGATAGTTCATGCTGAAGAAGTGTGCATTGGGGTAATTGAATCACAAGCTCTTTGATGCATTTTAAAAATTAATTGTTATCATGTACGCCAATGTTCATAATAGCACTGTTTACAGTAGCCAAGATATGGAAGCAACCTAAATGTCCATCACTGGATGAATGGATAAAGAAGCTGTGGTGTATATATACAATAGAATACTAATCCGCCATAAAAAAAGAATGAAATAATGACATTTGCAGCCACCTGGATGGACCTAGAGATTATCATACTAAGTGAAGTAAGTCAGAGAAAGACAAGTATCAGATGATATCACTTATATGTGGAATCTAAAGAAAACGACACAGATAAACTTATTTATAAAACAGGAACAGACTCACTGACATAGAAAAAAATCTTATGGTTACCAAAGGAGAAAGGGAGAGTGGAGGGATAAATTAGGAGTTTGGGATCAGCAGATACAAACTGCTATATATAAAATAATAAACAACAACGTCCTACTGTACAGCACAGAGAACTATATTCAATAGCTTGTAATTGCCTATAATGAAAAAGAATATGAAAAGGAATTTTATATTTGTATATATATATGAATCACTTTACTGTACACCAGAAACTAACACAACATTGACATCAACTATACTTCAATAAAAATAAAAATGAATTTTTATGTACAGAAATAAGTGAACTTGGTCTCCCATAGAAAGGACACACCTGTATCCGCTTAGCTCAGCTTTCCACTCCTGAAGGAGACACTTCACGCTACAAAGTAGCCTGACCCAAGCAGGCGCTGGTCAGCATGGGACCTGGAGTCAGCTGTCCCTTCATGACCCACTTCCTGTCGGGCTGGCAAAGTGCCATCCCTGTGAAAAATCTTGTCTTTGAAGAGGCCAGCGAGGCTCTTTGTGGAATCACCTCCTGACACTTCCCAGAAGTCACTTCTGAGTCAGGGGATTACAAATAAAGTTTGCTCCACATCACATGATCCCTTCTCCCACACACATCCCTCCTGGAATGTCATGGTTTACGTGTTCTCACCAGGTCAAGGCAAGGACATTCGGCCACATGCAGAGTTATGGAAACAGCATCACAGGGCCGGCCGTGCAATCCACTCGGAGATTAAAAATGTCTCTCATTCCATGTAAGATTTCACGTGGGATGGCTTCCCTTCCACAGAGAGCTGTCCTCTTCCCAGAGCAAGACCACAGTGTGACCAATCACTTAGGACAGACAATTCCAGTTCAGTTCCATGACTTGTTTCTGCCCTGGTCCTACCATTTGCTAAACATGAGGGTCATAAAGGGAATTGAAAACGAGGTCTTTACCATCTTTACGGACCTTACCATCCAAACGAAAAACAGGAAACACACACAAGAAATAGTCTGTTGATTCATCCATCCAATCAACAAATTTCTGTGAAGAATCTCCTCTGTGCCAGGCACTGTAGGAGATCCTGGAGAAACAGCAAATAAGTCTCGATTCTTAAAAAAGGCTTGCAGTCTAGAGGATGGAAACAGACACAACAGTAAGCACGACCTATATTGAAAGGGATTGGGTCAGGGCCAGTGGTGGCAGGAAGCTGCTAGGGACAGAAATGACCTAGACACACAGTAAATGCTATAGGAGTTCATTGCGTAAGAGGTGACGTATAGTAAGACATCAGGGAAAAGCACAGGGAGAGGTAAGATCGGATGTGATTTTTTAAAGGGTGGTTAGGATCTAGATAATTAGAAAGGGTGAGGCCATTCCAGGAAGAAAGACCCATCTGAGACTATGAGCAGAGTACTTCCCAGGACAGGGAGGAGACAGTCACAGCTGGAGTGAATTACTATGCACACTTGAGTTCTTTAAAATGCAGCAAAATATCCAGCCCCACACTGAAGCAATCCACCACAAAGAGGTAATCAGTGAAACGAGGATTAAAATATAATGCAGACATATATAGCACATCCATCTCTGTCGCTTATTTGCTATAGATCCTTGGATCAGTTCTTTAACCTCTCTGAGACTCGATGCCTCGTTTTTAATGACAGTGCCCACTGGATAGGATGGTTGTGAGGACTAAGTGAGTTATCCACGAAACATTAGAACACTGCCTGACACATGATTATTAAATATAGAAAAAAGCCCTGGGGCGTGGGTGATAATGATGGCTAGAGTTGACTGAGGGCTTACTATTTGCCAGGGAAGATACTAAATGTTCTATAAATAAGAATCAGATAATTTCATGTACACCAAAGTATTATCAAAGGGATCTCTGGACAATGGAGGCATCAAGAGATGGTGTGGAAAGATTTCTTCGCGATGCTGCTGAAAACATCCACTAGTGCCTGTTCTAGGTCAGGTACCTAGATGCAGAGCTTGAAACAGGGATTCTGACACATGTGAACTATGGAGGGAGCTCTCAGGAGAAAGGGAGGGGGAGAAGAGGATGGGACAGGGAGAGGGCTAGACAGGGATGTGGCCTCACCAGGGATCTAACTTTAGCCTGATCCCACTGGGAGTACTGGAGTGTGAACTGTACCACAGAGTCAACTCTGCCTTGAAGCAAGGGGATCACATTTCCTACCAGTCAGTCCTCGGCTGGTACTTGTGACTCCAGCCAGCCCAGGGCAATTCTGTGTAAAGGGAGCAGCTGTAAGCTGTTAGCACAGCATTTCCTCTCTTCTAAACTGCCTATTCTTCTCCTTTACTTACAGTTCTATTGGACTGTTGGCCTTCCTCTTATTAACTTCTAGGAACTCTTTATATGTTAAGGCAATTAACACTTTGTTAATGATACGAGTCCTATTCTGCTTCTAAACCCCAAGTTTGTTCAGGTACTAGACAATTTCAAACATCCTGATACATGTTTACTATAGAAAACCTAGAAAATAGACAAAGGAAAAAAAATCAGTATAATCCCATACAAGAGATCTCAAAGTTGATTTAAATAGAAAACTTTTCTTGACCTATTTCTTTAAAAAGATGAGACTTACAGGAACAAAAAGGAAGAAAACATTTATTTACTAAGCATTTCCTGTATGCATTTTATTCATCTAATCTCACTTACAGAGCTGAACTGAGGACTTAGAAAATGTTGCCTGCCATTTCAGTAAACAAAGAATGTTGCCCACCATCAAGCCATCAGTCCCTGCAGTCCTGAGGGTGCACGGTGCACCTGGAAGGGAATTCAGGATGGAGAAAAACAGGATACTGGCCCTAGATAGTTAAGACTCATATCAAAGGAATCACTGCGATAAGCCCAGATGCTTGCATCTTTCCATTTATAGAAAAGCACTAAAATCTTTAACATGAGCTGTCTGGTTTTTGTGATCAGCAGTAATCTTTGGATGTTTGATGACATTTTTTTTTCCAGCAAAAATTCCTATATATCTGGGCTCCTCCCCTACCTCTTTGGAACAGTTCCTCAGAGCTCTCAGGAGAAAGGGAGGCTGTCTGAGAGGCTGTCTCCCGGGCTCTAGTCCTCATGAAGTTCCCGAAATAAAACATAACATGCAACTTTTAGGTTGTGCATGTTTTTTTCAGTCAACAGAGCTCCCTGCAGCTCTAGTGGGCTCTTTATTTCCACTGCAGAACTAAGCAACTTGAAGCTCAGACAAGTTAAAAAAAAAATAAACAAACAGATCAAGATCACACAGCTAGTAAGAGGCAGATCTGGGCTTCCGACTGGGATCTGTCAGACCCTGGAGCTCCTTCCTTTTTCTACAGCTCCTGCTTCTTCCCTGCCACCTGTGTTTTAAGAGTAGACTGTTGCATCCTTGAAGATCCGTAACAATTGAATAACACCCACCGAACCAAGAGGATGACAATTCTAATGAAGATGATGAAGACCTTGTTGTTGTTTTGAATACCACAGGAATGCATTCACTTCCAGTCCTGGAATATTCACAGGTCTGGAACTGTCATATTCATCAGGAAGCAATATCCAGCTGGCTGTCTCTGGCTCCTGGCCGTCCGTGTATAGACAACCCCTGGTCATCTGTCAGCGTTCCCCAGGGGTGCCTGCTTCATGTTAAAAGCCTGGCAGCTTGCCTGACCCTGCTGTATAATTGCACTGGCTGGAGCAAGGCTGACTAAATTCTCTTGATGCTTCCGCTAATTCCATGGGCCCTGCAGACTTGAAGGGCCCAGAAGCAGAACAGGGCACACCCAAAAGAACAATCCAAAGGCTGGAGGCTCCCCCAGGTTTTTTTCGATGTAAGTAAACATTTCTTTGTCAAATTTTCAACATGCTACTTATTTTCTATTTGGCCAAGTAAATGCCAAAATATCTCCTCTGAGAGTCTCCAAGGGGGACAGTCTGGGTCCCCAGTGAGGGGAGAGGCACTGGGGGAGGATGTCACACCTTAGCCTCCCACACACTGCAGTCCTTGGCCCCAGTCTTGCTCTGAGCCCTCACAGTCCTTGCCTGTACCTTCAGCATTGGTATTTATTAAATACGATTTGGGTACAATTTTTTTAAATGTCGAAATGCAAATGCAGGCAGAGCTTCCTTCTGGGCTGGAACTGAAATTGACCTCAATGGTCCCTTAATACAGTGTTTCAAACTGTGCTCGGAGGAGTCCTGAGATGCTGGAGGAGGGTTCCACAGGGGCCCCTGCAGGAGAATCAAGAAAAGCTGGAACAGGTAAGGGTCTTGGTTTCACATCCCACCCTCACCCAAATTAGCTCTGCTTCTAAGTGTGGCTGCCACAGGAGACTTATTTGGAAAAGGGCCCCTAGCTAAAACAAGTCTGAAAACCACTTCATCTCACTGGTGTAGAAACTGAGGTTCAGAAAGGTCTACTGTGGCCAGATGATGGGAAGTTAGAGGCAAGGTTCTGATGAATAGCTGACTCTACGGCCACAGCCCTGTCCCCTCTCTGGGCTCCATTACCACACTGAGTCCACCTGTTTCCTTTGTTCCGGGCTCTTATTCTTAAGAATTTGCAGCCAGCTCTTCCCCAGACCCTCAGCTGTGAATTAACTTATCCCGGATTCTCAAAAGGGCCCCTTTGAGGGATGGATGGCAACATCCCCTACATCATGACACACCAAAACAGGTGCAAAAACACCAGGTGGGAGGGAGACGAGTGTGGTTTTGCTCTTTTCCTGCCTTCTGCAATGTCTTGGAAGCGTAGCTAGCAACCTACTTAGCCACTTGTTTACCCAAATTCATCCCAAGTGCCCTTCGTGGTTGGCTGTGGCTGGCACCCACCTCCCTCTCCAGTCCTGGGGCAACCAGCTCCAGGAAGCAGGCTTCAAGCAAAAGTGCCCTGAGCTTCTCACACATCCCCCACCCTTCCACTCCAGTGACTCTGCGCTTTCTTTATTTACGTGCCCCTAGTCTTGCTCGTGTCCCTAAATCTGGGATGTCCCTTCTGAATTCTATTTCTTTCCTTCTTGATCTCATTAAGGCTAGAGAGGAGGTCAAACCTCTAGGGAGCCCCTTTTTGTGTTGTGGTTATAATCTGGCCTGAAACTCTGCAGCGGGAAGGATATCTGAGAGGCAGGAATCCAATGAAAATAATCTGGAATTTTATTTTATTTATTGACTCCCTAGCTGTGCCTATTGCCTTGTGTTTTTAGCGTTTGCTCTAAATATATACGTTCTTGATTTTTCACAGCCAATCTAGACACTTCAAATACTATGGGGATGAATCACCTCCAGGGCATTTTATTTCAATCTAGAAATCTCTGAGTCTCAGACAACTTGCAAACATCACCCTCGGTGGCGTCCTTCTCAGAACCCCTGTTCTACCCCTAACTCAGTATTTCTCATGCGCTGCCTTCGAGCACGCATCACCTTTCAGTCTTCTCTCTGCAAGGACCGCGGCACAAATCACAAACATTACAACAGTGCCTTATATCTAAAGCACGCCTTCTACTTTCCAAATTTTTTATTCATTATTCCATTTGATCTGCACAATTGTTTGGGGTCGCCCTCCCATTTCCTTTTCTCCTTTCTCCTAAGGAAAGGCTAATTACATTTTTAATGTCTTCGAAACAAAACAAAACAGAACGTTAGTTCTATGTTAGGAAGGCAATTTTTATGTGCCAAAGAACACAAGATCTCAAAGAGATTCTCAGCCCCTCAATGTCAGGGATTGTTTCCTGCTGTTTTCTTTGTATCCCGGTCATCTAGCCCTGTATGGATCACATAATCGGCAATTAACAAAAATAATAATAATAAACCTAGTGCTTGTACATTTTAATACAATGCCTCATTTTATAAATGCTGTATAAAAAAAATGTCAAAAAATTCAGGTTCAAGTGGAATCTAAAAAAAAAATGATATAAGTGAAATTATTTACAAAACAGAAACAGACTCACAGATATAGAAAATAAACTTATGGTCACCAAAGGGGAAAGGAGTGGGGAGGGATAAATTACAAGTTGCACTACTATACATAAAATAGATAAACAAGGACCAACTGTGTAGCACAGGGAACTATATTCCATTATCTTGTAATAACCTATAATCCATATCCATATATATATATATATATATATGGCTATGTAACTGAATCACTTTGCTTTACACCTGAAACTAACACAACACTGTAAATCAACTCTACTTCAAAAAAAAAAAAAAAAAAAAGGCTCAAAATGCCAACCCGGCCACTCACGAGTGTCAGGATTTTGGCCAAATTACTTAACCTCTCTGGGGTTCCATTTCCTTCTATGGACAATCTGAGCAACAATCTGGGGTTATGAGAAATGAAGGTACATTTTAAAGAAAACCCAGTCCGGTGTCTGGTACAGCCTGCTCTTCAAAACACTAATTTATTGGTTTTTAAGTGAGGAGAATGGCATTGCTCCCTATTTTTTAAGATGTAAAACCTAAGGCCCAGTCAGTTTGCCCAAGGAACACAGAACTTGGCAGTGACAAAGATCGCCCAGCTTCCTCAGCAGTGCCTTTGGATTCGACTGTGGCTGCCCTAATCCTGACCCACACAGTAGGTACTTAACAAACGACAGTAGTAATATTCTCCACCATGTATGAAGACCCCCCCCATCCGCTGGGCACTGTCAGTTTCCGTATTCACGTTCTCCAAGGATTAACAGCAACCCGGCAAGATAGTTGTGACTGAACCTGACTTAACAATGGAAAACAAAACACAAAGGGAGATTTGGAGAAGTCAGCCCACTCCCTCAAGGGCTTTTAGCCAATAAGTAGCAGATCTGAGATTTGAACCCACTTCCCAAGACTCATGATCTTTCCATTGATTCTTTTCTCTTTATGTTATTTATTCAAAGGAAAAAAAATAACACGGAAATATGGCAAGTTGTTGGGAGAATCTACACAGTGCAACCACTTGCTGCGGTGTACTCAGGGACAAAAAGAAAAAAACAAAAACATCGTTTCCTGCCTAATTGTTGTAGCTCTCAAGCTGTTTATCAAGCAGTGCTGCTTTTGTCTACCCTTGAGATGCAATGCAGAGGGAGGACTTGGAAAGGCAGTTCACTACAGCAGCGATGGGCAAGGTGGGTCCCGGATAACAAATCCACCAAATGAGGGCCAAGTCTTCATGAGCTCCAATTTTGTTTTCAGTAGGTACACGCTGAACTGAGTCATTTGGGTATAAACATGTGTTTCTTAGGAGAACCAGACTCCTCCAACAAGCTGTTGCAGTGGTACAAGCTGGACCAAGCTGCTGGCTTGCGAGGGTCGGCTCCCAGCTTGATGTATTTTGGTTGTTCTTGGCTCTCCAAGCGCACGGCCATGAGGGAGTGGTGGCTGCAGCTTCCCCGGCTTGGCAACCAAAGCTTCCGTGTGGTTGACTGGGCATGTTCAGTCCTGTCTGCTACTTTCAGCTCTCAGGAGGGACAAAGGCAGAGAGGCAAAGAAGAAAACCTAGGTCAAGCTGAAGATGGTTAAGAAATTATCCGGTGACCCTGAAAATACATCATCAAGGCACACATGCCCTCTTCGGAATTTCCATGGGGCTTTATAAACCCCAGTGCTCATTCAGATGTTTTGCTCAGAGCTTTGGACATAAGTTCTTCCCACGCAGAAACTTAATACGGACATCTGAGCAGCCATGCGTAACTGTGTTCAAGCTGTTTCCTTATAGACCATTTTGATAATAGAGGTGAGTTACACCCAAAGCGCATTTCCAGACCCGTGACGCAAAAGGCTAATCAGTCATCACAGAAAAAGCAAGAGGTTGGTTTCCAACCTAAGTCTTAACTTCATATCCTGGGACAGAATGCTTAGCTTGCCCATGGCAGCCAGAACAACGCTGAGGAACTAAATTCCAGAAGCCCTGGGTTTTTTTTTTTAATATATTATTACTGAAGTATAGTCAGTTTACAATGTTGTGTCAATTTCTGGTGTACAGCACAATACTTCAATCATACAGGAATATGCATATATTCGTTTTCATGTTCTTTTTAACTATAAGTTACTACAAGATATTGAATATAGTTCCCCGTGCTATGCAGTACTAACTTGCTGTTTATCTGTTTTATATACAGTAGTTAGTATCTGTAAATCTCGAACTCCCAATTTATCCCTTCCCACCTCCTTCCCCTCCTGGTAACCATAAGTTTGTTTTCTATGTCTGTGAGTCTCTTTCTGTTTTGTAAATAAGTTTGTTTGTCTTTTTTTTTTTAGATTCCACATATAAGTGGTGTTATATGGTTTTTTTTTTTCTCTTTCTGGCTTACTTTATTTAGTATGATGATCTCCAGGTCCATCCATGTTGCAGCAAATGGCATTATTCTATTATTTTTTATGGCTGAGTAGTATCCCATTGTATAGATATGCCACATCCAGTCACCTGCTGATGGACATTTAGGTTGCTTCATGTCTTGGTTATTGTAAATAGTGCTGCTGTGAACATTGGGGTGCATGTGTCTTTTTGAATTAGAGTTTCCTCCAGATATGTGCCCAGGAGTGGGATTGCTGGATCACATGGTAAGTCTCTTTTCAGTCTTTTGAAGAATCTCCATACTGTTTTCCACAGTGGCTTCAAAACCCTGGGTTTTGGTGTCAGCTCTTCCATCATCCAGCTTCACAACCCTGTTGGCTTCAGTTTCCTTAGACTTGGGCTTTTGGCACTTGATACAGAAAACAGAGAGGCAGGACAATACGATGGAAAGGGCTTCAAATTTAGACTCAGAAGGCCTGTGTCAAGTTCTTTAAGCTCTCCTAGCTGACTCAGTGCAAAAGTTACTGTCAGCCGTTCTACAGGGAACATTTACAAGGCTCTGGGAATGTGGCAAAGAGCAAAACAAACCCAGTCCCTGCCCTCGTGGGCCTTACCTTTTAGACGGGGAGCTAGGTAATAAGAAAATAAACAAATATGTGGACGTGGGATATAATGCCAGACAGCAATAAGCTCTATGGAAAAAATAACCAAAGCAGGATGGGGAAAGAGGGAGGGTTTGTCATTTTAGTTCGAGTGGCCTGAGGCAAGTCATACCAACCCCAGAAGTTATTGTGAAAAAGCCAAAAGAATGTGTTTTAACATATTCCATCATGAAACAAACATACCATAGCATTGTTATTTTTGAACATGCCGTAGCTGTTATTTTATTTTATTTTTCAATGGCTAAAAAGACCACTTCCCGTAAGATAAGAGCAATGTTCCCAGGCTACGTCGATGGCCGAGAAATTAAGCTCAACATGCCAATTACTGCCATTTCCTGTTCCCTGGTTTCTTTCAGTGCTGCCTCCTCAGATTTTGGAGTTCTTTTCCCCTCATTCCTGCAGCAGGGACTTGACCTCTGGTAGCAGGGACTTAGTTAGCGTAAAAACTTCTGAGGAGCACAGGTATTTGCCACCACTGAGGATACATCCGTGGTTCATCTCTGTTGCCTGCTCTGGGCGCAGCACAATGGCTCACACAGGGAAGCACGAGACCTGTTTGTTTTGGAGACATGTGTCCACCAGGTGGTAGAAACTTCCCACTCGGAAAGCGAGCCCTGAGGCAGTCGGGCCAGTGGACCCCTCCTTGCCCGGAGCACAACAAAGGGCCCCACTGTGCAGCCAGAGCCTGGCCCAGAAAACGCCTGCAAGTAGCGGTACCCACTCCATGCCCCGGCCTGACTCTGGGGCTCAAGGTTCCAATTTACATCTCTGAGAATTCATGGATTTTTAAGGTTTTAGAGGAAAACCAGTCATCTGAGAGCTGACTCTTCCACATCAAAAGCAAAACTCTCAAATTAAGAGTTTGGGATCCGCAGGTACACACTACTGTACATAAAATAGATAAACAACAAGGTCCCACTGTGTAACACAGGGAACTATATTCAACATCTTATAATAACCTATAATGGGAAACAGTATGATAAAGAACATATATATATATATATATATATATATAACTGCATCATGATGCTGTGCACCAGAAGCCAATACAACATTGTAAGTCAATTATACTGCCATTAAAAAATTTTTAATTTAATTTGATTTTAAAAAGCAAAACTCTGTCTTGCTTCAGTGTGACTCGGTTTACACGTTTTAACGGGGTTTCCACCTTGATATCAGGGCAGAGCTCTACTGTGGGTTGTGGGATGTTTGACAGAAAGGTTATAGACCGTTACCCGTTGTCATAGATCGCATTATGGGAAATTACAAAATAGGAAAGACATTTTTAATGTTTCTGCTTGTCCCGTCAGCAGGCACTTTCTGGTATAATTTGAATCTGTTGTCATTCCATGCGTTTCTCCCATAAAACCTTATGTGAAATGAACTTGTCCCTAGAAGCCCACAGGGACCAGCCTCCAAGATGATTACCTCCTACTAGCGGGGCCCTCTCCACACTGAATAGGACTGATTTGTGTGAACAACTAAATAAAGCAGAAATGGCAGTACATGACTTCAGAGGCTGGATCAGAAGCATTACAGCTTGACCTCGGCCCCTTGGATTGCTCGCTCCGGCATAGTGAGCCACCGTGCCGTAAGGATGCTCAAGCAGCTCTGCAGAGAGGCTCACCTGAGGGGTAGCGGGGTCATCGGGGCACCACCCGTCTAGCCAGACACGCAAGGAAGCAACCTTGGAAGTGGATCTTCAGCCTCAGTCATGCCTTCCCATGACTGCAGCCCTAGCCAACATCCGACTAACATCTCATGACAGACCCTGAGCCACCACCCAAGGAAGCCAATCCTGAATTCCTGGCCCAGCTATACAGAATCTATTCCGAGGTACCAGGATTGAATGGAAGAGGCCACAGTCTGCTAAACCTACCAGGCTGGAATCTCTTCAGACTGGGCACAGAGTCCAATGAATGCCATACCATCTTGCTCAGCACCGCACCAGTGATTTGTAGCGGATTATTGACTGAAATTGGCATTGGATTTTGGAATCCTAATACTGGCCCAGTCTTTGCCTTTAAGATACTTGTGGGCATTCTGAAGGAACAGCCTTCTAAACGTCGCCTCTGAGCACGATCTTACAGATGTACTAGGTCTCGCATTCTCCTAATGTTCTGCAGATAAGATACTGAATTTCCTACAGTTATCTGCTAAAGTCTCCTGGGAAGGTGACAGCAATTTCCTGGCACTTCTGGCTTGCTTTGCATGCGGCCGGAGTGCTTTCCTGCCTCCAGAGTAAGCCAGTAAGCAATGGACACAGGCGCAAGTGGTTGCAAGTTGAACCAGTGAGTTCAGTAACAATCTGGGCCAAGAGGACGCACGTGGGAACCTCATATGCTTCAGTCACCAAGCCAAGGCTCGGCCGCAGGAAAAAGGCACAGGTGTAGTCACCAGGATTGTTACTCCAGCCACAGAGTGAATCGACATCTGCTCTCTGGGCTTTTTTGTATCTTAACAAACAAACAAACAAAAAGACACAGTGACCCTCCGTGTGTACACACTGTGTGTAGCGACGCTGCTTTTTCATTGGGAACCCCTCTCCCGCAGGTGAAGGGTTGCTGCTAGGGCCCCATTGCCTTGAGACAGGAGAGAACACGCAGGAAGGTCCACCATGGGGAACCAACCAGAGGCTTGGACCTGGATTCGAGGAAGCACCTGACTTCCTCATCAGCAGCCCAGTGGTTCCATGATATTTCATGCTTGGCATCGCACTAGGAAAAAGGTCCCTCCAAAGTCCTCCAGAGCCCTTGTTCTAATACACTTGGAGGCAGGGACTCCAGTAAGAAGCAGAGGCAGAAAACTGTGTGTCCTCTCTCTCGCCTTTGCTTGTCTGACTTCGACCTCCAGAGGGCACTGATATTCAAAAGACGAAAAGCCACACACGGGGACGGGCCCTGCAGAAGGCCAGCTGTTCACCCTACAGGGAAGGGAGAGCCAGACGTGTTAATTCTCTGAATAATGGATGCAGGTGACATTGAAAGAGAGGCTTTATTAGCACTTGCAAATGGGGTGTCTTCCCCCAGATAACATAAGGAAGTCCTAAAGCCATGGTTTTTCTAATCTCCGTGTCTTCCTTTCAGGGAGGGCCCCTCACCTCCCCAGGCATCTAGTCGGCTTTTTCTGGAAATAACCCAGCATTTCCTGGTCACCTTTAGTATCTGGGTAACATTAGAGATTGGAAGAAACCTGGTGGCCCCGGAGCCCGTCTGGAGATTTTTAGGGCCACCAAGAGGCAGCCGTGCTTCTTCGGGACTAGTGTTTGCAGAGGATGGAGGTTTTAGAGTTTAGGAGACCTGCTTTCAGGCCCCACCTCTGCCTCTTACCAGCTGTAGGACCTTGGGTAAGTTGTACAACCAATTTACCAATCTCAGCCTGACCTGTACATGGAAACAATCACCTTGGAATATTCTGGCATGGAATAAAGTCATTTGGACACAGAAGCTGTGCCTGGCACAGGACAAGTGCTGTATGTATGTGTGAGTTCCTTCTCCCCAGCCCTTCTCTCTACCTGTAATAATACCAGACAGCACAGTGGATTCCTAAGTTTTCCTGCAGACGCTGCCATCACTTACTCAAACCCAACCTTTAAACCCCCTTAAAAAAATAAACTTTTTTCATTTGTCTGGCGTTCCGCAAACAACAAGGCAGAATGAAGGCCGTGTGAGAATCAGAAAGTCAGCTAACCTAGAGGCCCTGGGGCTGCCTTCATTTTTGTCCCCTGGCTCCTGTGGAGTTGGGGAGTTGGCAGAGTCCCCAGGACAGACCAGTCTTTAGGAAATGAGGTTGGAAACTTACTTAGCAGGACATTCTCTGATGGTGTGAGGCACCCTGTCCCCCTATCCCCAACTCAAGTGCCTTATATGCTTCAAGGAGTATGCCAAAGCCAAGTTTCGTGATGAGGAGAGGAAGTTCAGGAACAAATCTTGAGTAAATACACTTCGCTTGGATCCCAGATGCTCCCTCAACGGGTCACTGAGCCACTGCTATGGAACAAGGCCCAGTTCTAGGGCCTGAGATGGCCGAGCCCTTGTCCTCAGTGATGTCTCTGTCTGCCAAGGCAGACAAACAGTGGCAGCATCATGCAATAACCTCTGTGCGTTTGGAGCCAAGGACCATGTGTCTGGGACCAAAACTGCGAGGGATGGGGATCCGGGCTACATCGAGAACAACCCACATCCTTCATCACTTGTCATCTTCGGCCGCCAAGATGACGTGTCTGGGCTGAACCACCTTTGAATTCCCTGTCCTGTCATGTAGCCTCTGTGCCTCAGCTTATTGGTCCTCAGCAAGGGCCAAAGCCTAGCCTTAGGATACTGCCCGGGTAGATCCAACCAAGGCCTCACCAGAGGGAAGATATGAAGAAAATTAGGCTTAAAATTTCTTAAATCTGTTTTTAAAATTTATTGAGGCTCTCATTACCAAACTGAAGCAATCTTAACAAAACAAAAAAACCTGGCCTTTACCAACCAGTCTGGTATGGCTGGCCCTGTCCCAATTTTAACACTGGACGTTTCACATCCTGGAAACCCCTCAACCCAGGACACGTCGGAACAGCTGGTCATCCCAGCTCTGTTCTGAACACACAAGCACCAGCAGAGCATAGAGAAAATGTAGCAACTTAGCGCTTAAGCCCTGAACCAGGACTGTGTAAAATGATAGTCAACCTGCAAGGCCCAAGTTGCTTCCTGAGGATGAACGGGAAGATGTGTACTATGCAACAAACACAAATATTTGATAAGTAAACAAATGAATACACAACTGTATTAAAAAAAAATTCAAGGAATTGCAGTTTCTTGTTCTTGACAAAATTGCCCAGAGCATAGCCTTGAGAGTTACTGGGAGTAACTGGGCTTCACATTTTCCTGGAGAAGCTTAACAAAACGGCATAAAGGTCAACAGCACGGGCATGGATATAAGATAGATCCCACCTCAAATCACAGCTTTATGCTTCTATGCTGAGTGACCCCTGATCAATGTCTTAACTTCTCTGTGCATTAATTTTCTTTTCAGTAAAATAATAAGTCCTACTTTGAAGTGCTGTTCTATAATTTAACAAGAACTATCACAGTACATAGACTAAAATGATTATTTGATAAATATTACCTGCTATCAAAAAACAAAACAAAAGCATGAACAAAAACCTAGCATTTTATTGTCTCTGGGGTTACCAAGAAGAGTTAATCAGGGACTAAGAGTTGGACCGCTCGTGAGAACAATTTTGCCATGAAATGTGAGGAGTGTAGCTTTAGGCTGACTTGGGTACCACTGTGTTTGCACATGTTTCCACAGCTGCAAAAGGCCTTGGGTTGAATATCTTCATCTTCCCCTTCAGTTACTCCCTCCTCCCTTTTCTCCATCCCTCCTCGTGCCCTCGGAGGCTGGCCTGGGTGGTCTGTATCAGTGGACTTCCGCGCCTTCTAGATTCCACTTGGATTTGGCTCAAACCAGTTGGCTTCTTCTCTCCACTGAAGGTCACAGCTCCTGTCAAGAGGTCCTGTCCGCCCAGCCCTCTCTGCTTCCAGTTTCAGGGGGCGCCACCCCTCTCTCTCCTTCAGGTTTAGGGATGGTAACAGCTGCCCCACCCCCACCCCGTTACCAGCCATCCTTTAGGGATTTCCCAACAGTCTGACCACACATTCGTACATGATCCCTTTGTAAACTCTCCTGCATTTCTCCCACTGAATGTGCCTTTTGTTCCCTGCTGGAACACCGACAGATACAAACATCAAGAGAACATGTAGCTCAGTGATTTCCAAACAAAAGTTGGGGAACCATTCTGGGCCGGCCACATCAGAATCGCTCAGGGAGCTTTTGGAAAATGCAGATTCTTGGATCTCCAAGCTAGCGGACTCGTTCACAGGCATCTTCGGTGAGCCCGCACTTCTAAGCGCTCCCCTGCTAATTCTGCGGCACAGCTGAATCTGGGAGGAGCTCGCTGCTCAGGCAGCTACTGCACCTGGGCTCTCTTTCCTCATCAGTGTTTTTTGTTTTTGGCTTCCCATTTCACCCTCTTCGATTCCATTTTGGTGATAAAAAGTACAGCACATACAGAAACTATGTATGTATCCTCCATAACGGTAATCTCTGTCCGGGTAGGAATTTCGGTCCTTTTTGGTTTTTTCATTCATGTCTAGAGCATTGCCCGGCACAGAGGTGGCACTGAATACATATTTGTTAAGTGAACATTGTATTAATAATTGATTAAGAACTTCTATGGAAATTTGCAGGGTTTAGATTCGTTCCAGTTTGTGATCTGGAGGAGGGTATGACCTAAGCTCCGTGTTTGATTAAGATTCAAACAAACAGAAAGTGATCCTGATAAAGATGAATTCATCATTAAAGCGGAGGAAGTTGCCGAATGTAGGTATAAATTCAAACTAGTGATTTTCTGGCGTTTTCCGTCCTTCGAAGCCTGATGTATGTGGTACCAGACAGGGTGGCTTATGCTGAAAGCCAGGAAGCTACTGTAGACTTCAATCAAGGCCACAGGGAGGTACTTTTGAGTCGAAAGCCCAATTTTAATTCCCCCCTACTCCACGCTGTCACATGCATTCAGAGCACACAACTCATGGTGCTACTTTTGATGCAGAGGGTGCTATACATTTCCAAACTGAGTACTCGAAATAAGTTTCTATGCAACATAAAAACCCATACTCAGGCACATCTTTCCTACCCCCAACCAATCCTACCTGGTCCTCAGGATTCAGGTGGTTCCTAATTCCCTAAAGGGACTCATCCCTCCTCTTTGTTCCCTACTTTCCTTGTTTTTTTGAGTTGCTAAGACAAAAATCTCTCAGCTTCCATTTTTCTAACAGTAGACACCAGTAAAATCTCTAGTTAACTGGCCTCTTTTCGTGCCAGGACTAACTTGACTGGAATAAATTTGGTTGGGAAGCATTCTAGAGCAAGAGACACACTTCTCCAACTCTTGAAGCGGTTTCTACTGCTGAATCCTTTGGAGCATCTTTCCTAAATGACCTGTGGTCATCATTATGAAGACCAAAGATTGATTTTCAGATATTTTAAACCACTGACTGCCCAGGAGCCAAGAAGATGTATAGAGTTGTTTGGTCCTTTATAACTGGCCCAGTCCAGTGCATTGTATTGGTCTGTTGTCTGATCTTTGCAGTTTTTCTGTTCCCCTCCTTTGCTGATTTTGGCTTGCTGTTGTCGAGATGCTGAATCCTGAAGGTCAAGTGGCCAGAAAAGAGCTCTCTGGGTAGGTGAAGGGTCACTCAGGGCTTTTACACAAATGTGTGTTTCTGCCCTTAGTTACGTAGGACATAACCAAAAAGCATCTTCACAATTGAGAGGTGTCATAAAATGAGAAAGTCCTAGGAATTAGCAATAATCTAATCATTCATCAAATGTCTAAAAATAGTTTTAAAGCTTTGAAGAAAAGAGTAAGAAAGTTGTGCTGTTTAACTTAGAAAATAAGTGTGGTGAATGATTGGCTCTCCCTTTTTTGAATATTTGTTACTTTTTGGAGAACGTGCAGCTCCAGTCAGAGAGGAGACTTAGAATGGATAAAGGGAAAAAAAATGGTGATGGAAGGTTACCTGAAATGCTCTTCTGAAGCGGTCAGAGAACCCCCAGGCCTTGCAATCTCTCCAGTTAGCAGGATTTACTTAATTTACATATACTGCTGCACGAGGACAGGGGATGGATGCCACGGGTCCCTCAGCTTCCTTCTAACCTCAGAATTCAGAAATAACATTTCCCTTTACTCCTCCTACAACCTCATACATCGTATCATCTGTGTATATATGTATAAATGTTTATGCATGTATATATATATATAAACATTTATGTGGGATGTTGTCCTTAGGTTCACAACTAGGTCTCATCTCTTTCATAGCTTGGTTCTTGCTGGACTGATACAGAGGAGTGAAACCAGCCACTGTCTAGGAGAAATGGGAGAAATGGAGTTCAAGTTTTTTAAAATGTACTATTATTTCTGGGCCTTGGACGTACTTGTACCCTAAAACAGCCTGATTCAGTTACCCCAGCTCCAGTCTCTTAGCCGCAGCTGAGACATTTCTTTGCATTATACAGTAAGGACTTATGAAATGTTAAGAGGAAAACCACACGCCAACCAGGGTTTACCAGAACACCCGACATCTGCCGTAATATTCTGAGTGCATACATTTACATATAAAGCAGGGTATCTTGGATTAAGTTTGAGCCCATGAAATTCTACTCTTATTTCTTTGGTCACCAACTCGAAGATGACCCAGGCACATTAGGTCACTTCCCTCCACAAAACGTGGGTCCATTCTCCTCTGAGTTCATGTTTATATCTCAAGTACCAAAATTCAAGCAGTGGAACGTGGAATGACTGAGCCCCTGGCTGTCTGGAATTGGTCAAGGGATGTATTTGCTGTTCAAGAAAAAATGTCCTCCCAGGACTAGGAGGAGACCTGGCATGCCCTGGAAGGTCCTCTCCTCACTTAGTCATCACTCCACCCAGTTCTAGAGGAGGAGTCATCAAACAAATGATTCAAAACATTTCCATTCGGAATCGTAATAAAACTGACAATGCCTTCCTTTCACCCCACAACAGGAAAATCTCCACCGCCAGGGGAAAAGCCTGGACGCGTTGGCAAAGGGGCCCATTGCCGTGGGAGAAGTTCGTCTGCGGTGCCGCGATGGCTGAGGAGGAGTAAGTAACATCCTGAGAGCGACCGTTTGGTTTAATTACTGAGAAGTCAATCTAGCCCAAACTGCTTGCTTGCATTTAGCCATTTTTGTTTCTCTGAGTAAACATCAGGTGACAGAAGGCAGCAGGGAAGGGAACCAGCTTTAGGGCCAAAGGAGGCAAAAAAAAAAAAATGTATAAAAAGAACCAACACATGCCTCCATTCTCACAAATAGACTGATTTCGGCTGGACCGGCCAGCTTCGGGTGCAGCAGGGGCTCTGCTGATGTCCCCATTAGGATGTCCTCCGTCACCTCATTCCCAGCAAACCTGACACTGAACTCACTCTTCCCCTGGAAGATGGGCCCCTCCACTTCTGCTGTCTCCTCTCCCGGTCATCCTCAGAGCTACCTTCTGACCCGTCCCCCTTTCCCACTCCCACCCGGCATATCAGTTGGTCCCCAAGTTGTATCAAGTATCCCTTTGTGAAGTCTTTCTTTCATTGCCTGCATCTTACATCTGGAGTGCTAGAAAAACAAGTCACTACCCAGGGCTCCTTCTCATGTCTGCCTCTGCCTTCATCTACGCGGCGGGCTCACTGCCTTTGAGACAATACGTTTCTGATGACTAAGTCACCCCGTGCATGGTGTTGTGTCTCAGCAGCCTAGCAAACGAACACACAGCCTGGCCCTCCCTAGGCAGCTCCAGGGTGTCCCCTACGGGTCATCCCTCCATGCCTTGGCATTGGGTGATTTCCCAGCATGGAATGTACCCCACCCCATCTCCTTTGTCTGACTTGGTAAACTTCTCCTTGTCCTTTAAGATGGAGCTTAAGTCCCTTCCTCTGTGACTCATTCACAGAACACCACCTCCCGAGGAAAACCTGATCTCTTCCTCCTCCGCCGTGAACCACCCGGACTCTCCCATGCCTTTCAGAGCACGTGGAGTTGCCACCATGTGGCCGCTCTCCATCTGCTTTTAAATTATTGTTCTCCATCTTTGCTGCGTATCACAGCCATCTTGCATGATTTAACACTGATGCTCAGATCCTATGCCTGAGATTCTGATTGGGTGGTCTGGGGTGGGGCTCTGACGTGGCATTTTTCAACTGGCCCCCAGATGATTCTAATGTCCTCCAGGATGAGAACTGTTGTGTTAGGGATCCTGAAGGGCAGGGTTCAGCCTTGTTCTCTGATCTGCCATCACGCCTCGAGGAAGTACTTCCTAAGTGTTCGTTGTGCTGGACGAAGGGCCCCAGGCCCTCTGTCTGTCCTCTGCTTTTCTCCTTATTTCTTCCCATTTAACATCTTCACCTCTCCTCAAAAAAACAAACAAAAACCACCTGAAACAAAGTCTGTATAATACAATGTCAATTTGAGGTTTAGAGAATTAGCCTGCCTGGAATCAGCGTAGGTGGGGGGACGTAGAAGTATGATTATAGTATTCTGAGGGAAAACAAAATGCAGAAGGAACTCATTTTAAATATCCACTTCCCCACCTTCTTCTTTTTTTATTGAAGTTTAGTTAATTTACAATGTTGTGTTAGTTTCTGGTATACAGCTCAATGATTCAGTTACACATACATATATTATTATAGGTTATTATTACAAGGTACTGAATATAGTTCTCTGTGCTATAGGGTAGGTCCTTGGTGTTGATCTATCCTGTAAGTAGTTTGTATCTGCTAATCCCACACTCCCAATCTATCCCTCCCTGACCCCAACCTTCTGATGTTTAAAGCAACCTCTCCTCTCTTTCTGAACCCAGAACGTGGGAAAGTGTCTCATCATCCAACACTCCAACCCTCTCTCCACGTCTTTCCCCTGAGGGATTTCAGAAAGGAAGTGCAATGCTATATTTATGCTTTTCTGATGTTCTTGTCCAACCATCCTCAGTAAAGACAGAGTATGGGAGATCTGGGACCCCAGCATCGTCTTCCAGCATCTGCTTCAGCTCCTGTCAAGTACTGAGTGTCCTCAAAAGTCTTTCTCCCTTTCTTCTCCCTTTACATAAACACTTAGATGAAAATAACTGATAAAGGGCTATTTGCTTTAATTTTTTTCTGGGGGTAAAATTAATACATGTTCCTTTGATTCAGAAAATACAAAAAAAATGAGCATTAAAAATAAAAATGACTGGTACTTCCACCATGTGGAATTAAACAACTGTTAAGATATTGGTGTGTTTTGTTGTACATTACGTATCTATATAAGGAAAACATTTCCATAAATACAGATAACGTATATATTCAATGTATGTTTGAGGAAGTGTGTGCTTGTGAAAGGGAAAGAGAATAAAGCACATACTGACTATGTCATGGTGGGGAGATCCATCTTCACCCTGGGCCATCTTGCTTCTTTATCTACCCAAAGAATAAAAACTCAGCCCCACAATGTATTAGGCTGAAGATGTTCCTGAAGATTCCAAAGAGGAGATGGAAGAGGCTTGTCACCTTGCTCCCACACAGCTCTCACCATCATTGTCCCCACTGCAACCCTAGCCTTCCTTCTGACACGTTTCCCTTGGCACCAGCCTGCCCACGCCCAGATCTTCCTCTCAGCTTCCCCGGGTTTCCTTTCCTAGACAGAGCAATTGAGTTCACCTTCCATTCCTTCAAGCTGATACTTAGGTGGAAAAGGACCCTCTGCCTCCTAGGATGTATCGTCTTGGAAAGTAGCAGGAGGTTGTTAATACAAAAAAGAAAGAGAAGGGAGAGGGAGGAAGAGGGGGAGGAGGAGGGGAGGAAAAAGGGGAGGGAGAAGGAGGGAGGGAAAGAAAGAAAGAGAGAAAGAGAGAGAGAAGTTATGCCTTCCTTTCCCTGAACAGGCCATTAGAGAAGATGCAGTTTTTGGCTCTTGAACAGGGAATGGCAAACCACAGCCCACAGGCCAAATTCAGCCACATTCATTTAAGTATTGTCCACTCACTTAAATGGCTAAATTGAAGAGTTGTGGCAAAGACTATATGGTTCCCAAATATTTGCTATCTGGTCCTTTGTTGAAAAAGTTTGCTGATGTCTGACCTAGCGAGATTCATTCTTGTTCTAAGGACTCCCAAATTGAGGATCCCTTGTAGGTCCTGCTGCTGTTGTTTTCTGGTGGGGAAGGAACTGCGTTCTGGGCGGATGGAGGAATGAGGAGAATGCCCACTGTTCAGGGAGGAGGCAGGTTTGCCCCAGAAGCTCAGCGTCTGGGCCAGTTAGGACAGAGTCCGTGGGAGGAGGTCAGAACAGGTTTCTCAGAATCAGATCAGAAACCAACTTCCTCCAGTATCACCCCACCCTGCACACCCAGAACCATAGAAACTCCCTTTATCAGCCTTCTGTAGGGACCAAAGGGGATTGGATTATCATAGGGCTAACTGAGGAACATTCTGGAAGAGTTACAACACAAAAGAAGGTTTTAACAAATCACAGAGCTTTCCATGAGGGATCTGTTCTCGAAAACACCAGTGCGGTATGGTGGTGCAATGCTTTGTCTCTGGACTCAGATATTGCAGAGTTCTCAGAGTGACCCGGGGCACACTACTGTAGCTGTTGAAACCTCTTCTTTATCATCTGAAAAACAGGAAGAATAATAGTAGCCTCTTCATACAGTTGTTATGAGAAGTAGATTAGATAATGTATGAAAAATATTTAGCCCAGTTCCCAACACACTAATAACGTTCAGTACATGTTGGCTGGTGTCATCGTGGACAGTGAGCGAGGCTGACTCACATACCAGGATTGCTGTCATTGCCATTTTCTGAAAAGTCTTCTTAAGTATTATCATTAATGGGCCTGGAAAATTTTAGGCATTTAATAAATGGTAATAAAGATCTAGGTTGGAGATTACTTTGGCACATAGGGCATCTTTGAGACTCATTTGATTGAATTCGTGAGAAGAAATACATTATGAAACCCATCCCATACACTTGAGTGTGTGTGTTTTTAACTTTAAAAAGTGCTCATGAAATGCATAAGCTTCCAACATGCAGGTGACGGCATTTTCTACTATATTTTTTAAGTGGAGGACACAATCCACTCAGTTTTACCACCCACCAAAGGGGTTGGGCCCCACAGTTTGAAAAACATGGGTCATGGAATCATCAAACTCGACGTCCTGACACATAAATGTCTCTTGGCTGTAGCACAACCATTCTTGGCAATTATGAGACTTAGAATACTTCCCGTTATTGTTTTATGTATCTACATCTTGTATCCTTAATTATCTCTTTTGAAGTCAAAATTAAGTTGTATGCTTTCTTAGAATCCTGCGCAAGTTTCTATCATGGCGGTGGAAACAGAAGAGCTCTCAAAAATTGTTTTTAGGTGCAAGTGAATTTAGATTTACTGAAAATTGAAGAAATGGATTTTCCTATCTTCCACAGGAATTTTATAACACAAATTATAGGAGATAATCAAATGCTAAAACGATCTGTCTATTAAGGTCTACACTGGGATGTGAAAATCTCTCAGACAAGGGGTATTGAGCAAAATATGTAAGAAAGAAAAAAGCCCACAACAGTCCTACCAGCTCCTTTGTCCTCTCACCCCCACACTGCGCTGCTAAGGACGATTGTGGAAAGGCTGGAGGCCAATGACTTACTATCAAGATTTTCTCTTCTATCTTGACTTTTCTCCCCTAATTACACTCTTTCAAACTTTCTAAATTACTCTTCCCTCTGTCACTGACAGAAACACAACCCATATCCCCTATTTTGGCCCAGGTGACCTAATCAGAGCTCCAAGACCCTGAAAACCCTAGGAAGGGGCTCCGAGGCAGACTCCAGCTGCGGGACCCCACCTGCATTCCAGAGCCGCCCTCCGCTTCCAGCACATTCTGCCACCCTCAGTCCTGAGCCAGAGAAGACCAGCCTGCAGAATTCCAAATCCTGACCCTCCTTTCCTTTCTATTTCACACACATTTTCTAATCTTCGTCCTTTATAACCTGTTGACCTTTGCCCCCACTGGAATTTCTAAACAAGCTATCCACGCTCAGCCAGGTTAGGGAAGCTATTTGAGTTTCAAGTTTTTACATTTTTGCTTGAATCTTTATCTTTCAAACATTAGGCCTTAGATAAATCCACAGCAAAAAAACCCTGCAAAATATTAGTGGTATAGTGTTGACATCTTGTCTTTCTTCCTTCCTCCCTCCTTCCCTTCCTTCCTTTCTTCTAACTTGCTGAATATCTTACCTTTTCTTCAACAAATTATGAGATGAGGGACATTTTTTAAGTTGCTTAAGAAAAAAATTATCCTCTTCTGCTTCTCAAAATTTCAAGGAGCTTCTGTAGGAGAGTTCATCATAGCTAGTGTGTTCAGAGCTGAGCCTTAGAGGCAAGATCAGGAGAACAGGGGTTTTGTTTTCTGGCTTTTTTTGGTGGAGGAATAATTAAAAGGAAGATAACCTGGTCCTTCTTTGCTTTGTTATTTTGTGGCTATGTGACTCTAGGAAAGTGCCTTGCCCTACCTAAGCCTCAGAAAATTGAGGCTATTCATAGCATGTTACTCACAGCATCGTTGTGAGGATAATCACAACAGACAGCCCACTCACTGGTCCCAGGCAAGCACACAATACAGAATAATAATAATAATTATTATTATTATTGCCATAAGAGTCCTAATCCAAAGTCAGAATCCCTACAGGAGGAAACTTCTGGAGGTGACGGAATGTTTATTATCTTGACTGTGGTGACGATTTCACAGGTGTACGTATATGTTCATACCCATCAATTATATACATTGAATATATGCAGTTTTTTTAAAATAGCAACTACATCTCAAAAAAGCTTTAAAAAAAAATAGGGTTGACATGCATGCCAATATGAACAGGGCACCAATAACATCTGTCTCTTTTAGAAACTAGAAACTGAAACAATGTTATTAATAGATATGCTAAATTTTTTTTTCTGATCAAACAGTAGAAATGGCAAAAAAACAAACAAAAAGCCAAAACAAACAAACAAAACCCCCACAAAAGCCAGAGCCCATAATGCTGGATAGAAAGAGGACTCTGGCAACATAACAGAGGGAAAAACTGACTTCTGGTCCCACCAAGAATTTCCCACCAGTGAACAACCAGATGCAGTGGGAAGGACCTCCAAGAAGGAGACGTGACCTCGTGAACATCCCGTAAGAGGTCATCAGGACCTTCCGGTGTGACTGGCCTGCTGCTCCAATCAGACTCCCCAGAGCCAAGGGGTCCGAGGGCTTTACCTGCCCTTCCTGACAGATCCTGAAAAGCACACCGTCAGCAGTGGGATGGGGCTGAGTGGAGGAGTGTCCCTGAAGACTCCCCACACCAGCTGGGGAGAGGTTCTCAAAACGTGGTAATCGGAAGTAGAAATCGGAGGCGGGAAGAGGAGGACGGAGCAGTTTGTGTTCTGCAACATTACCCAGAATTCTCCAGACTCCACAACGCTAGCCAGGATTCCCCAGACTCCACAACATTATCCAGGATTCCCCAGACTCCACGTTACCCAGGATTCCCCAGACTCCACGTTACCCAGGATTCCCCAGACTCCACATTACCCAGGATTCCCCAGACCTCAGTTACCCAGAATTCCCCAGACTCCACAACATTACCCAGAATTCCCCAGACTCCACAATGTTACCCAGGATTCCCCACACTCCACAACGTTACCCAGGAGTCCTCAGACTCCACAACTTGGACCCTACATCCCAGAACTATGAACTGGGTGGACAGGAAGCAAGAATAAGGGATCACCCATGTCCCCAGCTCCCAGAGTTTCCTGCCAGGCCTTCTAACAGCTTTGGGAATGTGATTTTCCTTAAACGTCTGCAGGCCCTTAAGGAGATGTGGAAGCCGGCCCCCAGTTCACCAGACCTATTAAAAAGCTAACTTCCCGGCTGAGATGCTCCAGGTAGACCACCTATAAAGGCGAGGGAGAGACCTTCAGATGTCCCTGAAGCCAACTCTCTGCTCTTTTGGATGCCCTGGGCTGTACCTCAGCCCTTAGAGGAAGAAATGAAGTACCTGGTGACCTCTGGCTCCACTCTCAACCCGCAAGATTAGTGGAGGAAAACTTTTCATAATACAGATGTTAGAAGCTGATTATCTACGTCTCCATCTGGAAAAAAAAAAAATGGAGGTACAGACATTCCCCTGCGTTTCCCAGTCTCCAACATTTTGGCCCTGAGCCCTGAAGACCCAGGAGGCTGAGAACAACAAAGACATTTCGTCTCATGGTGAATTCCCATCTTCTACAATTTCCTGTCAAATCTGCAGCTGTTCTCCACGCCAGGACGTCACAAGGCACAAGTCACATCTCTCCGGCTGGGGAGGACTCTAGGGATCATCCAAGCCATCCCCCCGGCTCTCAGGAGCTACACTCAAATCATGGGATACACTCGTGGCTTTGGGAATGTGATTTCCCTTAAACGTCTGCCAGACCCTTTCCAGGAGGAAGCTTTCAAGGTTGTACATCCTGATGCAGAGTCAGAAAATCAGAAACGGGGAGCTGCTCCTTAAAATTTCCCTTCCCTCCCTCATATGTGAAGAATCTCTGATTTGCATTTAATAGACGCCTTTGATAACACATCCACCATTGCCACATATATAGAAACCACAAATTTCTGGTCAATGTCCCTGGGATGGGCCAGGCCACTGTGTGTGATGGACAAAATCGGTTGTATCTCAGGACTAAGAATGAGCTGAAGGTGAGTGTGTGTGTGTGTGTGTGTGTGTGTGTGTGTTTTACGTATATGGACTTTGTGGTTTTGAGGCTGGATGATTGAGGTTTCACCTCTGATGGAGTAAGCAAATCAGGAACCAAAGAAAGGAGAGGGTGTGGGAATGACAAGAGCAGACTCGTGGAGTCATTTTAGAGGATGTTTAGACCTTTGTTCTGAATCCAAAAAGGAGGAGTCTCATCAGATAAATAAAACTCTGAACACTTAAGGTCAGGGAGGTGGTACTCTTTTTGTCACAGGATCCCTCTCCCAAGGTCAGCGCTGCGTTCTCAGCTAATCTGAGGATTTGAGAGTAGTTCTCAAGTCTCCCCAAAGCCACCTGTTTTCAGTAGAACAGTCACCAGTTCCATCAAGTGTTTTTGTACATGATTATTTCCAAAACCCTCAACACTGATTCTCCTCTGAATACGTTCTAGTTTGCCACTGTGCCTCTGAAAATGTAACATATAGAATTATAGAAAAGTCTCTAAATGCAGTATGATCCAAAAAAAGTTAACAGACCTGTCATCCACCTTGTGCTGGCCACGTTTTTCCCTTAGTGCAGCCTAAGACCACTTTAGATTTTTAGCAGCAGCGTGGTGGTCACAACTGACTTATATTGCCTTTTGGTTAGTTATTTTCCATTTATCTTTCCCAAACAAATTCTTTTATACTTATTTAGTTGTTTGGATTGTTTTGTTTTGCTTTTGTCTGACTAAAGGCAAAAATTTACCCATGTTAAACTATATGGTATAGATTGTAGATGCCTACCAATCTCACTTATGGAGACCTCTTTGACTCCAGATTCTGACTTCTCAGAATCTGTGTTATTCCCAAATTAATAATCAGGCCACTTAAGATTTCTTTCAAATGTTTGATAAAAATATTGAGTTCGGGAGGAAGGAAACCAAGGTCACTGTGGCAGATGATACAATTTTCCTTCTCAACTGTGTTCTTTAGGATCATATTTTTTTTTAAATTGAAGTAGAGTTGATTTACAGTATTGTGTTAAGTGATTTTGTTAATAAATATATATATACTCTTTTTCAGATTCTTCCCATTATATCTTATTACAAAATATTGAATATAGTTCCATGTGCTATACAGCAAAGCTTTGTTGTTTGTCAACTTTATATATAGTAGTGTGTATCTGTTAATCCCATACTTTTAATTTATCCCTCCCCTCTTCCCCTTTGGTAACCATAAATTTGTTTTCTATGTCTGTGAGTCTGTTTCTGTCTTGTATTATTTTTTTAGATTCCACATTTAAGTGCTATCATATAATATTCATCTTTCTCTGTCTGACTTCACTTAGTATGATAACCTCTAGGTCCATTCACCAGGATCAAATGTAAGCTTCATTTACTTAGAAAGCAAGTCATTATATTATATCAGTAACTGAAAATTTAAGAAAATCTTTTTGCAATGTCTGTTTCATGAACTTCATTGGATTGAAGAAATATGTAAGTAGCTATTTCATGATAAGAAAAAAGTATGTCTATGTTATTAAATTAGAATACAAAAAAGATAAAGCATTCAATTTGAGGCTCTCATTTGATTTCATGACAAAATAACTTTCTAGCCTGAGATCAAAGATTAAGACTAAAAGGAAAGTTGAGAATCCATAACATGGATGTCGACAGTGGGCGAGGAGAAGTCACTCCTCAGACATCAGCAGTGTGGTGACATCACAATTACTTTATGATTGCATAACCATATGAATCACTCTGGGGCTTGACACAAATAGAGCAATAAACAAAGGTCATTTAACATACCATTTCCCTCTTAAAATGATGTTTCCCACGGAGCATAAGCTAAAGAATTAGCGTGACTGAGTGACATATTTTGGCATGATCATAAAGAGGGCGGAGGGGAACCCTTGTGAGTACGTTGATATCCACCTAATAAAATCTATTTAAGTGAACTAAATTGAGTTGCTTGCCACCTATGAATTCCTAAAGGATTATCACAGTTCCTCAGTGAAACACTCTCCGGCCTAACCCACACCCTCTTCCCCTCTGCTGTCCCTAGAAGTACGCTTGTTTGCAGTCAGGAGAGTTGCCTTGTTAAGACTGATGCTATCCCAGCCCTGCTGTGACCTGCCCAGACCAGTGGGCTTATGGGAAACTCCTCTCACTGCCAGGGTGTCAGAGGCCACCTGCCCAGAAAAAAGCAATGAGAAAGCCAGAAACAGGCACAGAAGGAAGGGCGAGGGCTGGGTGGGGAACACTGCAGGCCACTGCCTCTTCTCCTCCCTTCTTGGATTCACCAGGCCTGAGTGTGGCAGGAGTGCTTCAGATCTAGGCACAGAAACCTCACACGAGGGTGACCAGACAAAGATGAGGAGCTTCGTGATGGGAGCATTTCAGGCAGGAGGAAGAGAGAACATGTTCAGTTGCTGCAAAGTTTGGGAATCATGCTACTATAGCCTTAAATTCCATGCCCTGTGAGTTTCACTAACAGACCTAAAGTTTTGGCAAAAAGAAGAATTGTCTCCCATTTCCCCCTTCTTCCTTTTAGGAGTAGGACTCAGAGCTCCTCTGGGTTTTTGCAGAGCACGTAGTCCCCCAGGTTCTCTCGTACCTAAGCATGGCCACGTGGCTAAGTGTTGGCCAATGTGCCAACTTCCAGAATACATTTTTCTAAAGAGGGATCTGTTTGCCCTCCATGTCCTCTGCCCCCACTTCCTCAGGCTGGAAGGTGTAAATGCAGAGTGAGCTGGTTTCAACCATGCAGGTGAGCCCTGTATCGCAGGAGATGGGAGAACCACATGGAGGAGGGAATCTGGACCTTCCAGTGGCCTAGTCGAGAGCAGACCCCTTACACCACTGCTTCTGGACCAGTTCAAAGGGTAAAACAAACTCTTTACCCTTCTTTTAAGCCACATCAACCTGGGGGTCTTTTTGTTACATCAGCTTATCACGTACCCTAACTAAGAGAAAGACAGAGGAAGAAGCAGGGTCACGTTGAAAAGGGAAAGGGACTGGGGGAGTGAAAAGGAAGAAGGAAGATGTGGGAAAGCAGGGGGAGAAGAACAGAACTGAGAAGAAAACAGAAAAGCTGTTTAAGGTCCCTAGTGCTTAAGTGGCTGAGGGCAGGACTGTTTCCAAAGAAGCAGATCTGGTCATTGGGGAGGATGTAGCCTGAAGCAGTCAAAGCCACGAGCAAGAGAAAAAGAGGCATATTACTGAGCTAGTCTCCGCCCTTTGAGGCAGAAATGCCTCCACGTGCTCGATGCAAGAGGGAAAGTGGGCGATGAGTGATGAGCGCTAACCCTTGTGGGTGCTGACTATACGTTGTGTACTTTACATGGGTGCCCTGCTCAATCCTACAATGGCCCTAAGGGTAGGTACCATTATCATCCTCACTTTACACTCTAGGACTAAGAAGTTCAATAACTTATCAGAGTCACACAGATCAGCTGTAGAGTTAAGGCCAAAAGCAGTAAATTGGGGGAGCCAGAGGGATGTATGATCTAATAGTTGAGTCACCAACAAACAATTTAATGAGTGACCATTGGAGTCAAAATCAGTCACGCCCAAGAGCATAACTGTATGGTTATCAGCAGTTCTCAAACCAGCTTACCCTTTAGGAACAGAGTTTGATTTGATTTGAGTACAGGAGAAACACATCCTCTGTTCGAATGGATATGAGAAGGAACTAGCCCTTTGGTTTCTCTTAATGTTTACAATTAATGAGAAAAACAAAAACAGAAGTAACATCTAAAGAGCTGAGGGAAGTCTCATCACACACATGAGAAGTCAGGGAAACATTGCTTTCAGGGATTAGGCAACAGTTGCATCCGTACATGTTCAAAGGACAAAAGAGAAAAGGGAAAACAGTGCACCGCTGTGAGTCTCACAGACAAGCCAGGGCAGGTGACACCAGCCTCTGTGCCCTCAAGCCTGAAGATGCGCAGCTGAGGACTTCTGAAACGCTGGCCTCAGACCCAGTAATGGGACCGTATTGGGAAAGGCACTCAAGTATAAATAGGAGTCATTTACACTCATAGAAGGAAGTGTTTTAACTCCACAAACTGAGCTTCTGCTCCCCGAGAGAAGAATCAGGAGAAGCATGCACCTGGGGGCCAGACGGGACCTGGATGGGGAACCCCCCTGCAGAGAGGCTGAACAGCGTTGTCCACAGAGTGGTACCTGGGACCCTTTGGCCAATCTGATGGAGGGTCAGAGCTGTCCCTGGGTCTGATGTGCCCTCCCACCCATGCCCGGAAGCATCTTGGATTCATGGGGAAGTGATGCTGAGTGTTTCATTCAAGTTCGCGTTGCGCAGAGTCAGCAGAGCACACAGCAAAATCAGAGGCAAACACCCAGAAAGCCAAGATCTTGGCCTTAGAAGACAAAGACCTTCGCGCTCTAGAATTGCTGCTGGGAGACCGGTGAGAGGAAGTCCTTCTCAGCGCACCTCTCTGTTCTTTCCCAGGCTCTGTGGCGAGGATATGCAGGATTCTGTGTGGGTGACAAATATTTTGAAGCACACTGGAGATATTTTTAGGCCGAATGTGGAGTGCACCCTCCCCCCCCACCACCACCACCACAAAAGGAGATAAATAAAAGCTACAAAACTCCTTGCACTGTAGAAAGCATTCCTTCCCTTCTCCATGAGGACATTTCTGTGAGCCGCGCAGGCATGCGTGTGGAGGGCAGGCCCAGGACAAAGCCGCAGCTGTCTCCGGTGACTGTCATCCTTGCCTTGTGAGACCTGCGATAGCCAAAAAGAAAGAGCGAGAAAAGAGAAAGAAATGCCAAGAAAGGGAAGGGGTTGCATAGCTCATCTCTCCCGGGCTCTTGGCTTACAGACCATCACATTTCATTCTTTTTTTCTGTATTAATGACACCAGATGTGAAGAAGCAACTTGCAGCCACAGGCACAAAGCCACCCAGATTGCCCGAGGTGTCTCTCTCTCGAGCCCTCAGTGCCGCCAGACACAGCAGAGGTCCTCAGAGATGATATATTCTTGTTTTAAATTTGTGTGTAATATCAGTGGAGCTGAAGGGTGCGCATTATTCCCAGCCGCACCAAGCCCTTGGCAGTGGTGACAAACACCGACACGGATGGCCAAAGCACTGCTTTTAGGACTGGGGCGTGGGCCAGCGACAGATCGCTCGGGGAGCCCCAGCAGTATTTAGAGGCAGGTGAGGGCCAGTCAGAGGAGCACCAGGTTGTACTCTTTTTACAAATCAGTTCTTGGTTTTTGCTTTTAAACCACAGAAAGCAACAGCAGGATTTACAACGGGCCAACCCCCCGAAAGGTACGCACATGAAAGCACATGTATAAAGCCCCGAATCTCTCCCTCCCACCTGTCCCCCTCCAGGTAACAGTTATGTACAGTTTGGTATGGATGCCACGTCCCACCCTTTAGCAGGACAAAGCATACACGTGTGTATCATATCGAGATCTGTTTTTTTACTCCAACCCATGAGAAAGTCCTATTAGCAGTATTTTCACAAAACATCTAGAATCTGACCACTCACCCCCTCCACGGTCCCCACCCCTGTCTGAGCAGCACCATCTCCGGCCTGGGTCACTGTTGTAGCCTCCTAAGGGGTCTGCCTGTTCTCTTTAGCTTTTTTTATTTTCAAAAAACAAAAGATGCACGTTGTTTCTCAGCCTAAAGTCTCTAAACATCCCCAGTCTCTTCAAAGTCAAAGCTAAAGTGCTTACCCGCTCCCCACCGGCCCCACTCCTATATCTGAACCCCGTGCCTCCTACTCTTTTTCCAGAACAGTGTGTGATCCAGCCTGATCCCTGGGCCCTGCTTGTGCTTCTCAAAGGCACCAGAGACACAGCCCTCAACCTGAGGCCTTTCTGCAGCTGGCCTCCTCTGTTCCCGATGCCCTGGCTCAGGTTTCAAAATGCCCCTGCCCCTCACTTCCTTCAGCCCCTTGGTCAAATGTCACCTTCTCAGTGTGGCCCCCCCTGCACACCCTATCTGAACGTTGACATGCTATGCCCCACTCCCCCTCCCCCTCTTACTTCCCTCCCTTACCTTCTGTTCACAGCAGTTGTCACCTCTAACGTAGTGTATAGTTTTCTTAATGTATAGGGTCTATAGGTACTGTTTCTCCCCCAACTTAAATGTAGGTTGAGGTTTTCGTCGGTTTGTTAGGTATTCCAAAGTTTCCGGTCGGTGCCTGCAGCACAGCTCATGAACAATCAATGTTGAACAATAAAGGGGAACGACTTTTGCAGAACTGTTGGAAATCATTGCGTGACTCTCCATAGGCGTGTGTTCCGTCCGTGATTCACCCTTGATGACAAACTCAACAGCGCCGACAGAAGGATCCGGACAAAGACACAGAGTTCCACACGTGCAGCAGAATGAGGACATTGTCGAGAGCAGGGTCCGATGCCTCAACTGTATCATATATTAAGACTGAACTTCTTAAAATATAGTGAACAGCACTCTCTCTGGACTGTCTCCTGGGACCAGTGGTCTCAGTGATGCCATCTGAACACTGGAAACAAATAATAATAACAGAATAAAAATGCAAAGTTTCCGAAAGTAATTTTGTTCAAACCTCATGATTTAGGAAAAGTCACCCTTCACTCTCCTTTGAGCTATCTTTCTACAAACTGAAAGTTATTAATGCTCACCTGTCTGGCTGGTGCAGATGTGAGAATTTATACGGCCCATGGGACTGGGAGAGATGAAGATGAGAAACACAGGATAAGCCCAGGGCAGATCACCCCCACCGCCCACCACTCCACATGCTGCCGCACATACTTCCGCTCTAATTCATCGTCTTCACTGTGGCTCCTTCCATAGCCTCCCCACGCCGTTCCCTATACGGTCAAGTTGCCAGGGAAACAGTCCGGGACAGGGATACAGTTAGGTTTCGCAGGGATTAGCATCCCCACGCTGCTGGGTGAAGTTTGTTTAGATTATGGGAGGGGAAGATATACACTCCAGGAATTATTGTGATGGCTCGCTTGTCTCTGATGGTCTATAAATATACATGCCAGAGGTTCTAGCCTCTCACCTTGCTGAAGTTCAAGAGCCTTATAAGGCAGTCAGGTCTGGCTTGGGGGGAAGACTCCTGGCAGGCATTCAACTGAATCATATGCAACGCAACTAAGCCGTTAAACATCTAGTTAATATTTGAAATTTCTTGCTATGTGAGCATATTTCTTTTCCCCCTGGCTCTTCGCTTCCCTCAGAAAAATCAAAGATTCCTTCCACCTATGCAACGTTATGGCCAACTACCACAGTATTGGCTCCACCAAGCCAGTTAGATTGGCAGCTGGATTCTCTGTTTCACTGTGTGGCTAAGTACCAACCTCATGGGTTAAATACTTTCAGATCTAGACTTTGTCTCTTTCCACATGTTGTAGCCCAGAGGTAAGGGTGAGAATGGGACACAATGGCAGAGGAGCCAGTCTGGCTGTTGCCATGGCAACTTACTGTTGCGTGAAATCCCAGGGTGGATGACTCGGGGGGTACCCGTAGGTAGCAAAGTTTGCATTCACTCAACTCACCCAACAAATACTTATCAGACACTTGATATGTAGCCCAGACTGTGCCACCATGAAGAGAGTGTTTATAAGATACATAGACATCACAGAGCCCTGTCTATTATGATCATCTATTTTTATAAGAGAAGTACAGTGCCTACATTTCTAACTACAACACAATATAAAAATTAATCCTTGCATAGGAGAAACATGAACAAATGTCATCTCATAAAGTGGTGTCAGGGAATGCAGAGGATCAAACCCTGGAAGAGATAAGATCTAAAATACACTTAAAACATGAATTCACCCTGGGCATATATATATCTGGAAAAGACAAAAACTTTAATCATGATACATGCACCCCAGTGTTCATAGCAGCACTATTTATAGTAGCCAAGACCTGAAAGCAACGTAAATGTCCATTACCAGATGAATAGATAAAGACGTGGTGTATATATACAATGAAATATTATTTGGCCATAAAAAATAATAAAATAATGCCATTTGCAGCAACAGGGATGAACCCATAGATGATCATACTAAGTGAAGTAAGTCAGATAGATGAAGAGAAATATCATATATCACTTACATGTGGAATCTAAAAAAATGATACACGTGAACTTATCTACAAAACAAATAGACTCACAGACATGGAAGACAAACTTTTGGGTACCAAAGGGGAAAGAGGGGAGTGATAAATTGGGAATTTGGGATTAACAAATACGAACTACTATATTTAAAATAAACAACAAAGACCTATTATACAGCACAGGGGACTATATTCAATATCTACTAATAACCTACAGTGGAAAAGAATCTGAAAAAAATATAGTATGTCTATATATATATATGAATATATATGTATGTCTAACTGAATCACTTTGCAGTACACCTGAAACATTGTAAATCAACTATACTTCAATTTAAAAAAAAACATGAATTCATTTCTGAACAGTAGAAGGGAAGCACTGGGAGAGGGAAAGAGAAGAGAAATTGCTGTTGGCTTTCAGATCTGAGCATAACCAAGATGAGTCCATGGAAACCTGGAAAAAAGCAGGAAGCCTGGCCCACTCGCCTGTCCACTTCCACGCCCACTCTGCACCCAGGCCTGCCCCACCCCACCTCCAGGTCACATGCTTTTCTGAAGGTGGCGGGGCTGTGAGGTCAGACTCCTTCACCCCCATCTCGTGTCTGCTGTACTTTCACTTCCTCCCCCTTTCCCCATCAAGGTCAGATAATCTACTCCCAGGAAATGACTCTTACGAAGGTGTAAGTTACCAGTATTGACACAGCACATTCCCCCACCAAGGAGCTCACTCACTTGGACAAGAGATAAGCAACTTTTATCCAAGTAAATGAGGTTAGGACTCTGCCTGCAGGGTGTTGGGAGGAGGAGGGGGAATTGGGACAATTGCTCTGAGGGGCAGCTCCCCCAGCAACGCACATCTCTTCCGGATGTGGGGTCTACCCTCCTCCTTTATGTGCTTATCTTGGGGCTTCCCTCAACTAAAATGTAAGTTCTTGGAGGGCAGCCTTGGCCATCTTGTTTACTTCTGCCATCCGTGCCTAGAACAGTGCCTGGCCTAGAATCGATAGTCAAAAAAGACTTGTTAAGTGAGGGTTTAGTGAATGTTGTTTGTTTCTAGTGCCCGGCAGCAAAGCTAAGGAAGAGAATGGGCGACAAGAAGGCTTAGAATTTTTTAAATAAATATAACATTTTTCCCCCATAAACTTCATGGTCATTGTTGGAAAAAGATTTTAAACAGATAAGTGAAAATAAGAAAGTTAGGGGAGGATATAGCTCAGTGATAGAGCACCATGCTTAGCATACACGAGGTCCTGGGTTCAGTCCCTGGGACCTCTGAGACAGGAGGGAAGCGGGCAGGGCACAGCCACTCAAGGAATGACAGCAGTTTAACACCAAAATGGTGGAAGGGTCACCAAAATGGTGGAAGGTTCATCTCCTAGTTGGCCTTAAGGATTGAGAGGTTTGACTTCTAATAGACCTTGAGCTTCATTACATGCTCATTGTAACAGCAACATCAAATAACATGCCCACAGGCAACATGACAGCCCCAAGGCTAACCACAAAAGGCAAAGAATGGGCGGTGGCCCAGTCCCTGGGAATCCCAGCCCCTTCCCCAGGGCAGTTGGACTGATCCCGCCTGTAGGCATGTGAAGCTACTGAGACCATAAAAAGTGACATTACTACGCCTAGTGGCCCTTTGCGCACTCTCTCCCCTTTAGAGACACCCACACTCTGTCTGTGGAGTGTGTACCTACTTTTACTTTAACCTGAGCACCCAGTTCCCACACCTCTTTCCTTGCCTTTCTCCTGCCTTACACTGTATGCAGTGTGTATCTCTCTAAATAAATCTACCTTAACTCAACGGTGGCTTGCACTTGAATTCTTTCACGAAGCCAAGGACCCACACTTGGCAGGGCATGTCCCAGGGGCTCAACCTAGACCTGGGACCCAGCCCTCCTCACGCCTCACATCCGTTTTCCTGCATCACCTCCGTTAAAAAAAGAAAAGAAAAGAAAAAGAAAGGTAAAAACATTTGTAATCCCCTCCAGTCAATTATTGTTGACACAGTGATATAAACCCAACCAGATTTTTGTCTATGTCTCTATTTCTCTTATACATACACTTTAACAACAAAAAAACCCCAGTATCCGTAATATTTTATGATTTGCTTTTTTGAAATACAATAAATTGAAAACATCTTCCCATTGAATAACATATATTATAATCATTTAAATGACTGTCTAATATTGCAACACCTAGCTGTACCAGCAGGCCCTATTTTTACCAATCCTCTATTGCTGGGCATTTGTTTTTCCCCAAATTTTTAGTGTTATTTATAAAAACACAGCTAAGAATGTCTTTATCACTAAATCTTTGTGCATGTTATTTCCTTATACAAGTGAAAATATTGTCATGGTTAAACACTGGCAATATTTATTGAATGAACTCACTATGCCAGGATAGTTAATGTTGCTTTATTTAATCCTCCCCCAAACCCTATTATTACCAGATGAAGAAGCCGATTTTGAAGATATTGAGTAATCACCCAAGATTACTATTAGTCATGTCTTCACTGTTTTTGATGCACGTTGCCAAATTGTCTTCTGGAAACGCGCTTTGGAATGCTTCGGGGAATAACTAGGAACCTGCTTCTTCAGGTAAACCCTCCATCAAGGGAGTGACTACACAGTTTCCTTCAGTGAACGGTTCCCATGTTTTATTGAGCTGTCGACATTTGTTTTCCCCTTACGTTTACCCAAAACCTTGGTGATAGTTTAATCGCCTTGTACTTCCTGGCAGCAAAATATCTTCTGACTCACCCTCTGAGTGGACTGCACTCCGGAGAAGCAGAGGAGTTCTGAGCTCAGAGTCCTAAAACACAGGCTTGACCCTGAGTTCATCTCCTGTCCTGGGGCGGGGTCCTCAGGCACATCAGTTCCCTCACCCCAGCCTTGGTTTCCGTATAAGATGACAAAAATAACACCAACCTAACTCATCTCCCGGGAGTGTGATGCTGGGGAGAGAAAATGATACTGAAACAGCTTTGCCAGCTAGAAAGAACAACGGAGCGCGAGGTACTGCTATCAGTACCAGTATCATCAACTTTATCAGGACTCTTACATCGATGACCTGGCTCTTTATTCAAACCATAGCGTTTTTAATAACTGAAAGCAATCAGAGAGAAAAAAAGATAAAAGCTAGAAGAGAAAAGAAGATAGGAAAAACAAAGCAAAAAAGCCCCAGATGTCAGGAAGGAATGGACTATGGCGATGCAGGAAAACAGATGTGGGGCATGAGGAGAGCCGAGTCCCAGGTCTTGATTGAGCCCCTGGGACGTGCCCCACCAAGTGTGGGTCCTTGGCTTCACGTAGGAAAGAATTCAACTGCGAGCCAATGTTGAGTAAAGGTAGATTTATTTAGAGAGATGCTGCATAGAGTGTAAAGCAACAGAAAGGCGAGGAAAGAGGTGTGGGAACTGGGTGCTCAGGTTAAAGTAAAAGTAGGTACACACTCCACAGACAGAGTGTGGGTGTCTCTAAAGGGGAGAGAGAGCGCAAAGGGCCACTAGGCATAGTAATGTCACTTTTTATGGTCTCAGTAGCTTCACATGCCTACAGGCGGGATCAGTCCAACTGCCCTGGGGAAGGGGCTGGGATTCCCAGGGACTGGGCCACCGCCCATTCTTTGCCTTTTGTGGTTAGCCTTGGGGCTGTCGTGTTGCCTGTGGGCATGTTATTTGATGTTGCTGTTACAATGAGCATATAATGAAGCTCAAGGTCTACTAGAAGCCATTCCTCTTAATCATTAAGGCCAACTAGGAGGTGAACCTTCCACCATTTTGGTTGCTGTCATTCCTTGAGTGGCTGTGCCCTGCCCCCTTCCCTCCTGTCTCAAATGGGATTGGGGGACACTGGAGGGAACACCCTGTAAGAAGGAGCAATTAACTGAAATTCAGAACAGGCTGAACGAACCCAGAGCATACATTCCACTGCCTGTGTCAGAGGATGGCGGTTAGAGGCAGTCCACACGGGAAACCCAGCCAGCGCTGTATAAACCTACTGGCTGCATCCATAATGAGCTTTGCATCTGAATTTCTTAATCATTAAAATGAAGGAGTTAAATTGTATTCTTGGACCCTTTTAGTCTTGAATTCTACAATTATCAGAAGTATTTCCTATCAAATTCCTTTGTCCTCAGGACTTGGAAAAATTTTTGTCCTCTTTCCAAGATCCTGCACTTTAAGACGACTGATGTCTCGTCCTGCAGGGACAGAAGCATAGACTAACAGCACCTGGTCTCTGTTATGCATGACATGGTCCAAAGACTATTTTGTCTGTCACATCACCAGTAAGCTCTAGCGGGCTTGAGAAAATCCACTGTACGGAGAAGTTTAATTTTTAAATGTAGTATCTGTTTGCTAATCAGTCATTCTCAAAAGAAAGAAAAAGAGATTGATCAAATACAGGCCTTGAAACAAAGTAGAAGATTAAAGTTAGCTTCTGAGTCAGGAAGAATTCTGAGGCTAGCACAAAGAGAAAGGAGAATGGGTAATTGATATTAAGCACGACGGATCAGAAAGAAACTTGAATCATTTCTAAAATGGAACTATCCTCTCCCTTAATGTCCTAAAGATGCACCCCCCTCTTCTCTAAGGATGGATATGAGACTAAGAGCTTTCCTTACCACCTTGTTTGAATCTGAGAGCTGAACGTCATTTCACTGCCAAGTTAATCTAACGTTATTACTTGGCTTTTAAAAGGCAGAATGGGAGGTTTCTATTGAATGGCTTGAGACTGTAAGAATGCAGATGACTCTAATTTGCAAAGCTGTTGATAGGGGAGGGGGGCTGAGCCCAGAGGAGCGGCTTCTCACCAGCTTAGCTCCTTCTTGGGTGGAGCGGGGACGGGGTGGGGGAGGGGGGTAAACCAGCAAAAGCTGTCCTGCCCAGGGATCTCAGATTCTTAGCACAGAAAACTGGAACCTGTTCCCTTAAAGTCCATCATGTGAGATTGAAGAGCTTTGTCTTAAATCACTTAAACATGAAGTTGGGCAATGATCCCTGTGAAGAAATCCAATTCCTGGAACCAAAGAGAAAAAAATTTAAAAAACTGATAGGCGACTACGCGTCTGTAAGTGGTACTTCAGAAAGAAATGGATTGGAAATGATGGGAACGGAATGAAAGTGAATGAGGCGGAGGGTCTCGGTGCCAGAGGCTGACCCGGGTTTTGCGGACCACCCTGAGGAGTCCTTTTGTGGGGGAAATACCCGGGAAGTGGCAGAGCCAAGCCCGTCGTTATGGGAGGTGGGTAGACGGAAAGGCAGGATTGGCTGGGACTCTCCTCTTCTGGGGACATTCTGGAAAGGGGCTGATCCCGGGTGCTGGGATCAGACCAGCCCCACATGGCCTCCCTTTGCAGGGAGACAGAGGGAAAAGGGTGGTACGGAGGAGAGACAGAGTGATCCAGAGAATCCCAAGGGCTGGGGGCGAAGCAAGGAGACGCAGAGTAAGTGCGGTGGCATCAGTGTGGCAGCCCCGCTTCAGGCGGGATTGAGCACGGTGGTTCCTGCGAGGTCCCCACAAGCAGAGTGTACCCACCTCTGAATAAATCATTTCCCCTTCAGCCTGATCAGAAATCCCCACCTATTTCCCTAAGAGCAAAAACGCAGACCCCGGGGTGAAAGCAAATACACTGTTCCTGGGAACGCTGGAATAAACTAACCCTTGGTTACTCATCTGTGTCTAGGAAAAATCTTATTTACCAGAAGTTACCCCTTTTGCAGGAATTCTGATGAAATAGGTACAGTCTTTCCCATATGAACAGTGGAGAGACGGAGCCCGCAAAGGGTTTCATTTGTGAATGTGTTTAACAAGGGTTTACTGAACACCACTCTGTGCAAAGTCCTATACTTGAAGCAAGGACTTTCCAAGAGGCCTAAGGGTCATACTGGACAGTGCGGGATCTAAGTAAACCTGAGCTGTGGGACAGGGAACACTTAACAGATGGCAGGATGTGATGCCCCATGAACAGCAGAGTTGATTGTCAGTGACCCAAGACGTCAGAAGAGGGAGAAGACCTTTGAGGATGTTCAAAGATGTCCCAAGAGAGGGTCCTGAATAGAATATTGCAAGAGGCACAGACAATGCAAAGGGGGAAGGTGGCAGTGGGGCCAAGAAAGGGCTCCAGAGGGGGTTAGCTAGGGGCTGGGGATGCACAGCACAGGAAAATGAAACTTGGGAGCACGGAGGAGAGCTTCAAATAGAGGATGCGCGGCTGGGAGCCAGACTTGCAAAGTCCAAGCAGCATCTCTGGCAAGGCAGTTTGGTAAAGCAGAGAGAGTGGGTTTGCAGCCTTGAACCAGAGTGGTTGAGGAGTCGCTTTCATTATAAGTTGCGGTGGTAGGTAGGACAAGACACAGAGTTTAAGACGGGGGCTCGTGTGACAAACCCCCCCTTCTCTCAACCCACTTTCTCCTTCCCGTCCTCCTGTGTTTCTTCGCCAGTCCCCTCCTTTCCATCTGATTTAGTTCTGTGTTCAGTTCTCAAGGTTCAACGTGATTTTTTTTCCATGAAGCTAAATATATTTAACTTTTTATTGAGGAAAAAAAAGAACAATGTTGAATCCCATGACTAGCTGTCTTGGGTTGGGCTCAATGCCGTGCCACTGTGCCTTTGTTTGTAGAAGTGGGATAAAAATCCCTGTCTCAAAGGGTAAGAGACATAGCAGTGAGCCTGACAAACGGTGAGATCTTCACATAAGCGCAGTCCCTTCCCTTGACCTCCAGGTCCTTAGATACACACGCACGCACACCCACATGCACACACAGCTCCCCAATATGCTAGGAAGAAAAAGGAGCCATTCACCACGTGTTCCTGTTTCACTTGATCCTTAAGTCAGTTCTGTAGGGGAGTGGAGTACAGGAGATATAAAAGGACCCTGAATAAATATTCCAGGTTGAGTTTGTTAAGAAAAACCACTATTGGGAGTAGAAGAAAACAGACATTTTATATGTAACTGGAACTGAGAACATGCTCTGTGGTTAAAGTTAGCAGTCCATGCGTAAGAACGCTGTTAGTAAATTAAGAGTTGCACAGAATGGGGTGGGAAGATCCAGCTCCATGGTAGAGCACTCCAAATGCATTTGCATATTGTCTAGCAAGGTGCTGTTTAATAATGCATTAGATATCTTCAGAATGTGTGGTTATTTCTAATTTCTCATTTATAAGTATATCCATGGTTGATGATGGTTGTTTCATCTTCTTCATTAAGCTAGGAAGGGGTCAGCATCCGGGTAAGATGTAAAAGGCTCTGAGAAATACCTGGATTCAAATCCTGTCTCAATTACCGTTTGTCCTTAGTGTCTTCATCTGTGAACGAGTGTATCCATTAGGCCAGGTTGGGAAACCTGCCATGGAAACAAACAAGGCCAGCATCTCCCTGACTTGCTGCTCCGTCGCCCATATTACACGATCGCTGCAGGTCAGCCTCATCCCCCCTTTGTGACACGTTCTCTAGGACCCCAGTCAACGGAGCAGCCTCTTTGTGGGCTCTCGCCTGACTCTTAGCAGAGAGGGAGAAGAAAAGGACACAGGGGCTCACATGCTGGCTCTTAAAACTTCTGTTCAGAAGTGCTGCACATCACTTCTGCTCAGATTTCACCACCAGCCGAAACAAGACCTGGCCAATCCAACATCAGTGAGGCAGATAAATGTAACCCTTCCAAAGAGGGACGGCAAATATCTTGAGGGAGCCTACAGCCTACCAGAGTAGAAGGTATTAATGAGTTTTGTCAGGATAAACCCATACAACTTCCTAGGCACAGTGCTTAACCATATGAAAGACTTACTAAATTATTCCATTCAACAAATACCACAGAACACCTGCTATAGGGATATAATGTAATGACAGGGGTTCTTAGTTAGGAATTTATTCTAGCCAGTTTAATCCGAAGAACTGAACAATTCATGTGTATTGGCTATCTCCCAGAATCTGCAGGGAGGGCCAGAGAATCTGATTTAGAGGCTACTGACCCGTGAACCACTCCCAGCCCAAGCGTGGGCTTCCACCAGGCAGAGCACACTGCCCCGCTACGGGCATGAACACAACAGAGTGTCCCGCATGTTGCTGGATGTCCGATGCCAGAACCTCCACCACTACGGTCCTCTAAAGGCTCGATGCCTTCACCACCATCCCAGCCCCAAGATGCATTTCCCGTGGACCCTGCTTCTTCCTATGGTCGCTCCTCAGTCACTCTCTCACAGGCTAGTGTGGCTGGTAGAGCCTGGGAGACTCGCCAGGACTCTAGTTGCAAGGGGAAGTCACACGAGTGCTGCATCCTTTCTTAAAGATGCAGGACTCGTAAATGACGAGATCTGACCACATTTTAAAAGGTGGTTCAAAACTACTGGATAACCACCTGCATGATAAACATCGACCGACCACACAGGATAAGGAAAAGAGTATAAGGAAAAGGCTTTACCCCTTTGGAGTTTCATAGGTCAGTGGAGATACTGATACTCATCAGAATTGAATCAAGCATGAACAGAGGAGGAACTGTACACGGTTCTATGCGAGCTTACAATATTCAGGCCTCGAAGGGGGGTCAAAGGTTCCCTGAGGAAATGGTAACTAAGCTGAGATCTGAACACATTGTCCGATAGGGGTTTATCAGACTGAAGATGAGGAAAGAGAGCAAGAGACAGAGGGAAGGATCTGGGCAAAGACTCCCCTCTCAGGAAGGAGCTAGGAACCTCATGAGGGATTAAAAGAGAAGTCCCCCAGTCAGGTGAGTGGAAATCTTGCAGTAAGAACCCTGGAGAGGTTAGGCAGGGCTGCACATCTGAGAATCTCTCCTTGCTAGGACCCATCCCCTGTGGCTGTGATTCAGCTAGTGGACAGGGAAACAGGAGTGTGCAACATATAAACTCTCCCTGGGGGCTCTGGTGCACACTCAGGATTTGGAAACATTGGTCTGGCCAGCATCCCCCTTCAAGTGACTTTTCCCAGGGTGTCAGGAAGGCAGTGAGAGAAAAAGGGTGATCGTTCTTTAAACACCTGCCATTCGCCAAGCACTGTGCCTACAGGCTTTACAGAAATGACCTCATAGGTGGGTGTGTTTACACCGACAAGGGAACTAATTCCCAGCAAGGTTAAGTAACTCGCTCAAGGTCATCCAGATAATGAAGACTAGGAGCAAGCTTCGCGCTCATACCTCTGTGGTTCCAAACCCCATAGTCCTTCCATCACGCTGTGGAGCCAACCCCGGGTTGGGGAAGCAAGGCACCAGGCTTCCCCAAGTGTGGCCCTCAAACCAGCCACATCAGTGAGTTTAACAGGAACCTGTTAGAAATGCAGATTCTCAGACCCCACCCCAGACCCTCTGGGGGTGGCCCCAACGAGTGATGTGAGTCTTTCCCAGCCGTCCTGGTGAGCCTGAAACACACCAAAGTTTGAGAACCTGTGCACGGGGCCAAACATTCTTAAGCGTGTTTAATGAAGGACCTCTCAGCCCACATCTACTACCTCCCTTGCCTCTCTTCTCCTTCAAACGGAAACAGCAGTCGTAGAAGGGCTTTCTAGGAAGGACCTGGAGCTGCTGCGGTGACTCTGCCATCAGCAGCATCACGGTAAGTTCACACCAGTCCACATGGAACAGGGATGTTCACAGATGCTCTTGCCCTGATCTGAAAATGGTCCCACAGAGCCTGCCCCAAGGGCCTGCTGGGAACAGCCTGTGCTTGTCTCCCCTCCCCTGGAGACCAGAGACCAGGAGGGCTATGAAGAGAGACTTCCTGTCCCTCTGTACTCAGCAGAATGTAAAAGAAAGGGGAGTGGATTTAGGGATCCAAAAAGGACTGTCACCATCCTTAATAAAGGAAATCCAGCAAGAAGGTCCCTAACTGGGCAGTTCCCCAGGGAAGCACGATCCATCACTTGCTTGTGCATTTTTAAACAATAGTAGCAGCTGAAACTTTCTTTAAAAGATAGTCGTGGCCGTGGAAATCAGGAGAGTGACATGCGGTCTGTGGGGTGCCTGGAGGAAACAGGAGATGGGGATGCCCGTCAGCCCACCTGGCTCTGCTGATGGATGGGTTTGGGGCTTTGCAGTTTACCCATGAGACGCTGCCTTCTTCACACCAGCTGGTGCAGCTTCCTCCTCTCTATCTGCTTCCCCAGCTTCAGCCATCACCCTCACCTGCCAGGGCCCCAAACAAATTGCACATTTCCCCAAAGTGTCCAGCTCAGGAGGAGTGACCCAATTTCCTGTCCCCAAAAATGGCATCTGGGAATTGCAGTGTTAGGTCACACTGCCCTTTTGTCATTTGCATCACAAAGAACAGGTTTTTTTGTGATTTGTTTGTTTGTTTGTACCAGATGCCGGTTACAGAGGAAGGACCTGGACTCTCAACAAGTATTTTCTTAGAGCAAGGCTTGCATAGCAATGCGCCATTTGTGAGTTACAATGCAATGTTCACATGAAGAATGGAAGAGGGGACTAAGCTGATGCTAAACAGGAGTAGAATTCTTTTGTGGACTTAATCATCTGCCTGCTTCTGCGTACCCTTAAAAGCTAGTTCACCTACCTCTCACAGGAGGTGAAAATGAACAGCGAGGTTAAAGAATCTCATCAGCATGAATCCAACTCAACATTCTTCCATAAGTGGGGTCCAGAGGCACTGCTCCAATTTCAGTGCTTCCCCCAGCCCACAACTTCATCAGAAGACCTGGTCTATCTCACAGTTAGCTTTTTTCTCCTTTCCCTCTTCCTACCACTTTTTTCTTTCTTTTTTTTTAATTGAAGTATAGTTGATTTACAATGTTGTGTTAGTTTCTGGTGTACAACATAGTGATTCAGATATATGTGTGTGTGTGTGTGTGTGTGTATATGTATATATTCTTTTCCATTATAGGTTATTATAAGCTATTGAATATAGTTCCCTGTGCTCTACAGTAAGACTTTGTTGTTTGTCTGTTTTATATATAGTACTTTATATCTGTTAATCACAAACTCCTAATTTATCTTCTTCCCCTACCCCTTACCCCCTTTCCCCTTTGGTAACCATAAGTTTGTTTTCTATGTGTCTGTTTCTGTTTTGTAAATAAGTTCATTTGTGTCCTTTTTTTTTTGTAAATTCCACATATAAGTGATGTCATATGATAGTTGTCTTTCTCTGTCCGACTTACTTCACTTACAATGATAATCTCCAGGTCCATCCATGTGGCTGCAAATGGCATTATTTCATTCTTTTTTTTTGGCTGGGTAGTATTCCACTGTATATATGTCTATACCACACCTTCTTTATCCAATCATCTTACCATTTTTATACAGCTAAAATGTAATTTAAATGAAAGCACTATAGATAATATTTCAGTATGTGCATCTCAAACTCAGCACGCAGCCTGTGAGAACCCATGGAAGAAAGGAGGTGTCTGTTGTTGCCAGGTACCCCATTTCCATCTTGCCTGCTGGTAGAGTGCTTCAGAGCATGATTTTTCCTTTAGCCACTGTGGCTTGCTGCCAGCTACGTCCACCTCTTCATGTAAACCTGTTGCAGCCTCCCTGAGTCACTCAAGTCTTCTTGCCTCCAGGGAAACTCAAAACCTTCTTCCCTCCAAACTCTTCCTGAATGCATCTCCTTCTGGCTCTGCTTGCTGTCAGCCCTGGGGCAATTAACCTCATGACGATGAGGACCAAGGCTGTCCTAAGCCCCACAGCGGAGCTGCAAACAAGCTTTGCCCTCCCTGGTGTCCCAGGTGGAGCTGGCAGCAGTTGCTAACTGCCTAATGTGAGGCCTGCATTCTAGCTCCAGCATCACCAGCCACAAGCCACTGAGACCTCCTTGCAGAAAATGAGGCCGCGGATCATGCGGCAGGCACACTAGGCTCCACCTCTCCCACCTCCACCCGTTTGCCTTCCCTCTCTCAGCTCTAGGGAAATTTGGGGGGTTCATGCTCCTCAAAGTTCAACAACCTCACAGGGTCCTTTGGGGTTTAGGATCCTCTCCCTGGAATCTTCCCTACTAATGAGCACAAGGTGGTGACTACGAATGAGATCAGCCAGGAATGGCAGCAGAGAACATTGTAGTCTTTTCAGTCACTGCCTGTCATGCAGATGTGGGTATGCGCTGCAGATGTGGGTATGCACTGCAGATGTGAGGATGGGCTGAATGTCTGTGCCCCTCAAAATTTACATGCTGAAGCCCTAACCTCCACCGTGATGGTGTTTAGAGATGGAGCCTGTGGGAGGTAATTAGATTCCGATGAGGTTGAGAGTGGGGCTGCCATGATGGAATTTATGTTCTTGGAAGAAGAGGAAGAGAAACCAGAGTTTCTCCCCCTCTCTCTCTCTCTCTCCCCCTCCCTTCTTAAGTGAGGACAGAGTGAGAAGCCAGATCTGCCAGTACCTTGATCTTGGACCTTCCCAACCTCCAGAACTGTGAGAAATAAACATTTGTTTAAGCCACTCAGTCTACGGTATTTTGTTACAGCAACTAAAGCAGACAGGCAGATGTCACCCCATCGTGACCATTATTGATTCATTCTTCATAGAAAAGAATAAAAAGAGGCGTGGGAAATAAACAACTAACATTTCCCAAGTTCCCAGTATGCGCTATGCTCTGTGTTAGATGATTTAAGTTTTTCCCTTAATTCTCACAACTCTACCATAGCATCTCTCTTGTTTCAGTTTTAGAGATAAGAAAATTGAGCCAGTAAGAGAACAAGTCATCAAAGTTATATAGGTAACATCTAGCAGAATTATCGTTTAAACCCACAACCCTTGATCTCAAAGTTTCTGCCACAGTAAAATGAAACTTGTGAACAAGATCAGCCTTCTCAGAGCACACACAACATCACAAAATGCAGCTAAACCAAGATTTTATCTTTTAAAGTCCAGGGTGTTTGCTTTTGCTTTGGAGTATTTAGAGAAATGTAGAGGATGGTGGCTTTTTTCCTTAAACCGGTTCATTTCATGTAGTCCCTTGTAAAAATGATTTCCTTAGCTGACAACCCTAGAGACTGAAGCACAGATTTGTCTCATTCATCTTAATATATCCTACAGTAACACCACCAGCAAAATGCGACAGGAAAATCACATTCAGCCTTGGAAGGCCTTAAAATGTGGAGCAAAATGCAGGAAGCACAATTCTCACACTGTCAGGCATGGTTTGTTAGACAAACTTTTCCTGGGCTATAAATGAAAAGCCTGCAGCCAGAAAACACAGGGAATTCCGGAGTCCTCCCCCAAAATTCAGTGTTATCCCTATTTGCATAAATCAGGGATTTTTTTAAACAACCGCAACAGCCCAATGTCATGCATTGAATCAATTTCAACACTCTGGGAAGAAAACAGAGAAGGAGGCTTCCTTTCAACTTTTTTCTTTTTTCACTGCAGTGTGTTCTGCCAAGATCTCACAATTCTAGGAATATGGAAGACGGTTTTGCTATACAAACCAACAAACAAAAACACGAATGCTGACTCACTCCAAATCTAAAAAAGCAACAAAGAAATCTTTTACTCCTGGTGAAGAAATCCAAACAGAGAGACTGAAGGAGACTGAGACAGAAGTATGCCGCCTCTGGGATCATACGGTGGGTTTTTCTCCCCTTCATCTGTGACATCTTTCTCTCTTGGTGTTCTTGTGTATGACAGATACTCAACACATTAAAGTAAAAACTGCTTTTCCACCACACCTGGAAATTTAGGGGTATAAACTATACCCGCTAGGTGGGTTCGAGGTCAGCTGATTGGCAAATACACATCTTCTAAGTCCTTGGTACCATGCCAGGTGCTGCAGAAAATAGAGATGTTTAAAAACCGATCCTTAACGCTGAAAGAGTTTCTATATTTTTATGGAAAAAGATGATCACCAATGAGACAAGAATGAGCCAATTAAAATATTCAATGATTACACTTTCTAGCATTGACTGCAGGTGCTGTAAGGTTTCAGAGTGGAGGGGAATTGATTTAAAGGCTATGGGGAGGCCGAATCGGGCTCATTAAATTCCTTGGCCTCAACCTACTTCTTCCGTAAAGCCAGCTCGGAGCCTGGAAGCATCCCTGCCAGGCCAGCTGGCACATTCCTTTGGTGTTAACTGTAAAGACTCAGACATTCACTGCTCACTCGCTCCCAATTCAAATAAGCAGACATGTGTCAATAAACGACCAGGTGCAAAGTGCTTCCTGTCTTGTGAGGACACAGCCATCACTAAGACACCAGCATTCTTCAGCACTCACCTTCAGTCTTTGGGTGTGGGCTGCTGCAGAGGGCGTGTGCCCACCTCTCTTGAGCGAAGGTAAATATTGCAGAGGGCTGACCGCTGAGGGTATCTGCACACAGCACTCCCAGCAGGCAGAGGAACAGGCTCTTGACAGCTGACGCGGAACATCAGCCATGCATCACAACACACACTCATCTTTCCTTCATGCCTCCTGCGTCCACTACTTTTAAGTTCTGGAAGGATCTCCCCTAGAATTCCGGGGTGGGTTGTGAGTGGTGGGGAGATTGTTTTGAGGAGAGCTTAGAAGAGGATGGTTAGCCCAGAGAACTCTGGCTGGTTTCAGGATCACAACCGAGACTCATTATTTCCTTCCTCTTCAGACATTATAGATTCTTCTGCCTCCTGGCCTCCACTTCTCAGGTCTTGGTGGCTTACTCCATGGCATCACCTATGTCCTCATCCTTGAGGAATCTTGGCCCCAGTCATCCTGCCCTTATCAGACTGGCTGCTGCCCTCTTTTATCAATAAACAAGGGAGTTTCTAGAGGCACCACCAGGAATTACCTCAAAAGCCATACTTTCTCCTGATAATCAGGGTCAATCTCCCCTGTTGGACTATGACATGAGCTCGCATACACAGCCACCTTTTTTTTTCTTTTTTTTTCTTTTTTCTTTTTTTTGAACAATATAGCATTTTTTATTGATTTGTAATCATTTTACAATGTTGTGTCAAATTCCAGTGTAGAGCACAATTTTTCAGTTATACATAAACATATATATATTCATTGTCACATTTTTTCCTCTGTGAGCTACCATAAGATCTTGTGTATGTTTCCCTGTGCTATGCAGTATAATCTTGTTTATCTATTCTACAATTTTGAAATCCCAGTCTGTCCCTTCCCACCCTCCGCCCCCTTGGCAACCACAAGTTTGTATTCTATGTCTGTGAGTCTGTTTCTATTTTGTATTCATGTTTTCTTTTTTTTTTATATTCCACAAATGAGCGATCTCATATGGTATTTTTCTTTCTCTTTCTGGCTTACTTCACTTAGAATGAAATTCTCCAGGAGCATCCATGTTGCTGCAAATGGCGTTATGTTGTCGGTTTTTATGGCTGAGTAGTATTCCATTGTATAAATATACCACATCTTCTTTATCCAGTCAGCTATTGATGGACATTTAGGCTGTCTCCATGCAGCCACCTATCTTTGAATCAAGGTTTTTGCCTCATTCGTCAGCTGGTTGTCAGGGATCCTCCGTACGGTGATAGGTGTGTGCTGAGAGAGATTCTGTTGCAACAGTGATCCTCATTATCTCCTATCTGGGCTACTTGCTCAGAAATCTTGCTTGTGCCTTCTGGCCCTGCTCATGCTCCAGCCTTTGCGTGCTACCTCCGTCTCGTAATGGATGGTTGTTGGACCCGTCCAACCATATGGCTTAGTGGGTTCAACAGAACTGTGCTCATGATGGACAGTTTTGACTCTGCAATCACTGGTTCCTCATGACCAGTCAATTCCATCACTAACTACCATGGCTCAGTAGCATGCCAGAAGCTGTTTTTCAAAAAAGTATGACGTTGTTAGAATAGGCATGATCTTGCTCCAAAACCCTATGGTTTGGGTTGTGATTCTCCTTGGGTGCTTAGCATAACTTCTTTATGGAGTCATTTCCCACCACTGGGAATGCGTCTAATATCACAGGTCTGCTAGAGCATACGGCCAAATGCCAGGGCCAAATAATGCACAGTAGCCTTGACCCTTTCCTGTGGACCCCAATCAAAATTGATAACCTTCCATATCACTAGGCTGGAGCATTATTCCATGGTGTGGACTGTGCAGCTTCTCAAACCTCAAGAGACCCATCAGATGTTGAACATCCTTCTTTGTCCCGGGAGGCACAAGATGAAACAATTTGCCCTTTGCTGCAGAGATGTTTTGGCATAACCCAAACAACCAAACACCTAAAATTTTTACTAACATGGGGTCCCCTAAACTTTCATTGTTTTTTTTCCCCTATCCTCTGAAGTGAAGGGGGCTTCCACTGAACTAGCATTATTTTTTCATTTGGTCCAATTAGCATGATTCCATCCAAAGAGTGGACAAGTGAATGTTCTATCGATTGCCCAGCTGGTCCAGATCTCTGAGAGTTAACACAGCCTTAGAGCAAGACTGTAAATGTATACATTTGTCTATCCCAAGTAAATCTGTAGTGTTCCAGATATATTTTTCTGTCTGGATAGATACAAAAGAATGGGTTGGCCAGACTACATTTCATGAATCTGAGCTATGCTTCTCTGATCTAAAAAAAATGCACTCTCAGAGCAGCTGCAATTAACACAAGCACTTGCTTGAGCTTGTAGTATCTACAGTCATCCTGCAGGAGCCATCTGGTTTTTTCAGGGCTCACACGGGTGAAATAGATGGAGACAGGATGGGAAAGAACTTCAGGGATGAGACACTCATTTCTTTCGTTCCCCCAGGATGTAATATTCCTTTTACTTACTGCCCTGCCAGGGGAGAAGGGTGCAATTTCGGAGGTTTTCTTCCATCCAGCCTTCCTGTTATGGTAGCTTTTGGTGCACAGGCTAAGAAACCAATGTCAAGGTTGTGCCTATTACCAAGTATATCATCTCCAGTTATACATCAGGGACCAGAAAAAGGACTCCTGGCTGAGTCCACATTGTAATCCAGACATGGGCTCCATTTTATTTGAACACTCCCTTTTCCCCAGCGCGTGGTTTCCTGAGTAAGGGTTTGTAGATACCTTTGGGGAAGTACCGGAGAAATCATTATCTGCTAATTCATTGCTGTATTGCAGAATCCTTCCTCCTGGGTACCGTCCTCTGCATCAGTCAGCGGGTTCTGGGTTTGCAAACTATCATATCTGGAACTAGGTGAGAGGTCATGACTTCTTGTTGGAATAGTTGCCGTCAGCATTGCAATCATACAAACCTGATTTCTTTGGATCATACAGATTGCTTTCCTTATTTTTTTTTGTTAATGTTGGTTTCTCTTCCCTTCTTTATTCTACAGCCAGGGCATACCATAATATGCCATCTATTTTTTTCCTTTTTTCATGGACAAAGTAACATCATATTGTAGCCTGAAACGACATTTATTTATAATTTTTAAACCGTGTCTGACATTTTCCACAGTTTGTCCTTCAGATTCTTTGAAATGCACCAGTAATTTAGACACTTGCAGAACAATCTAAATTCAGAATCCTCCTACACTTCTATAATTTTTCTCCTCAAACGCTTAATCTGAGAACAGTTTTGTTTTGTTTTGTTTTGTTTTGTTTTGTTTTTAGGTGTTACCATTTATGATCAATCATTGGAGATGCTGCAGATAACACAGGGGCATAGGGAGACATGTATTTGACCACCCTGTGACCCCAAGGTGAGAAGTTGCAGTGAGGGAAGGCCAGACAGTATGGGGAACCCTGGTCCGATCTTGACGGCTCAGACAAATGTTCTCTTAGGAGCTACTGCTCCAGCTGAGACTTGCAAGGTGAATATCAGTTGGCATCTCACCTAGAGATCCCAGACAGGGTGTGGCCAAGTCACCACAGCCTTGTAGGATTGGGTCCTGGTCACCACTGGCAGAGTTGAGTGACCCAGCCCTCCCATCCTCTCCACTGGAATACCACCAGCTCTGGGAGTAACTGATTGGGGAAGGGAGCTGACAATGACTACGGCCTTTACCTGTCATCACGGCCCCCTGTGTGGCATCTGGCAAGCCTGTGCTTCAGTCTCCTGTTTGGAGACTAGGGTTAGGAAAAATGCCGAGCCTGCTTCTTGCCCAGGACTGTCGGAGGAGATGAGTAAAATGACCCTTTTGAAATAATTCTGAAGGGGATTGACAGCTGAGGGCTCTGTGGACAGTGCTACCTGGGGCTGGCAGAACAGGGTCCTTCAGTGTTCCCAAAGGACCTAGGTGACACATCACAGCATCCACTACAGCTGGTCTCGTCATTGTGTAAGGAGATGGGATAACTAACGAGGGCTGGGAAGCTGTAGACGGCAGGCTTTCAACAGCTCACCCTGGAAGGCTATGTGTCCAGAAAAGGGCTGTTTGGTTCAGAAAAACTGTGCGGAATAAGTCGAGGGAAGTTTGCTGAGTCAGAGAGACAGCGAGGTGAGCTGCAGGGAAGTCACTGCTTGGCGATTCAGGAGGCAAAGATTTTGGCCTTTTCTTGCTCAACTTCAAAGTAACTGGGAAAGTCACTCTACTTCTCTGTCCCTCAGTCTCCTCATCTGAAAATGAAGGAGGTACCTAGAAGATAACAGAGGAGAGGACTGAAATGACCTCGGTTGTGGCGATGACTCTTTAGATACAACATGAAAGGTATAACCTTACAACGAGATACCTCTGCACACCTATTAGAATGGTATGCATTCAAAGCACCGACCACACCAAATGCTGGTCTGGAGGATGTGGAGCAACAGGAACTCTCATTCATTGCTGGTGGGAGTGCACAATGGTACAGACCCTTTGGAAGACAGTTTGGTGGTTTCTTACAAAGATAAACATACCCCTACTAGATGATCCAATAATTGTGCTCCTTGGTAACTGACCATGATGAGACCAAACGAGAACAAGGTGAGAATGGGAATTACTTAGGGGTAGAGGAAGAGAGAATTCCAGGAGGAGGAGGAGGAGGAGGAAGAACTAGCCTGGAGTCTTGAGAATGACAGAGTTGAGCAGGGGCCCCAAATGCGGCTGGGCAGGCAGACGGGAGCTGGATCATACAGGGCCTCCAAGGTCCCATTAAGGCTTTTAGACTTTAGATCAAAAGCAATGGGAAGACCAGGGAAGGTTCTGAGCAAGGTAAGAGGTGATTGCCGCTGCACGATAAACCTCAGCTATTTTATGAACTTGGCGATTACAGTTGTAATTCGGCCCTGGAATAGATTATCAACAGAGCTGGGGGGAACAATCTGCTGGAATAAATCGAGTTGACAGTTAAGGAAGATAAATAACTTCACATGGGAAAGTTGCAGAATAGAGCTCCAGAGGACTGCAAATGAGGTCAGAGTGGCGGAGCTGGACAAAGCAGAGATGTCAGGCTCTTGTCCCTGAGATGGGAGTCTCCGAAGTGGGAAAGGAAAGGTAGACATTTTGCTCCTTTTGTCACAAGCCAAAAGTCTATTTTGAAGGGATATAGGAGGCTTTAAAAAAAAATGAAGTATAGTTGATTTCCAATGTTGCGTTAATTTCTAATGCACAGCATAGTGATTCAACTATACAAACAAATAAACACATGTCCTTTTCTATATTCTTCTTTATTTGCAGGTGACTATGAGCCATTGAATATAGTGCCCGGTGCTCTACAGTGGGACCTTGTTGTTTATCTACTCTGTGCAGAGTAGGGAGAGCACCTCCTGATGGGAGATTACCTCCTGCATCTTAGGGTCACTAACATGCAGGATAATAGGACAAATTTTCAAAAGGGGGGGAATGACTATAACAGACAAAAGAACTGCTCCCCAAACATCTGCAAAGGCTTTTTCAGAGACTTCTCCATCACTTCCATGGATAGTTATTTTCCTAAGGCACTGACTGTGCCCAATAGGTGGGCAACTTGTGAGAAAGAGGAATAGAAAAGGAGATGGTCTTATATGAAAATGAATATATGTATGTATATGCATGACTGGGATGTGATGCTGTACACCACAAATTGACACACTGTAATTGACTGTACTTCAATTTTTAAAAAAAGAAAGCAAGAAAGAAAAAGGAAGGGATCTTCATTTTCAACAAATTCTCCAGGAACTTTTTCCTTTTTCCAGCCCGTTTCCCCAATCTCAGACTAAACTCTGGGTGACTCCTTTTCTTTTATTTCACAATTTCTGCTACTCGAGGACAAATAATTTCATGCCAGAGTGGGGAAGCTCATGAAATCCGTCGAAACAGTGGTCAGTGGGGATCATTTCTAAGTGCTTTCTAGTTCCATTTGTGCTTAATAATAACATTAATGTTTATTAAGCACATACTAAATGCCATGCTACTATCGATTTTATGTTTTATACACGTAATTTTTAGAAAAGTATTATTTCCAATGTTGATTGAATGACTGGTTGAACAATAATTGAATAGTCATCAGGAGGTAATCGGAAACTGGCAATGGAACTATGTGAATGGGTCAATTAAGGGATGAATGAAAGGGTCCTATTAAGTCAAAAAAAAAAAAAGAAGAAGAAGAAAGAAACTCTGATTGTGCACATTTATCAGGGAATAAATCTGGCTGGGAGAAAAAAAAAACAGGGCTATAATCCTCTAATTACCTGTATTGAGAGATCTCTAAATTGGCTTGAAATCCTGAAAACTCAGATACATCCTGCCTTTACCCAGTTACTAATTTCTTGGATGGGATTAAAGTGAAAGTTAAATGAACCAACAGAGACACCTGCGTAAACTCAGATCACCTCTAAGAGATCGTTTGCTTGCATCTAATGGGAGCTACCCGTTAAGAATCCTTTAATTGACTATGACCAGAGCTAGAAATTCTGAATAAACTATGGAAATTGTGACCGCAGTGCGCAGGAGAGGATGTGTCTAGGTATGAATAAGATATTGTTGGAAATTGAAAATTTCATACCTAGTCACATTTCAACCTAAGTCTTCAACTCTAATGTCTTCTTTGGTATTTATTAGTCCTCATAACTGCCCCTTCTCAACTCCGTTCTTTCCATTCGTTGAACCCAGGGCTAGAAATTAAAGGAGAAAAGCTGAGAATCTGTTGAATGGTAAAGAGAGAAATCAGTGACATTCAGGATATTTGTTGTTTTATCAACCTGGATCCCTGAGCAAAGACCCTCTGTTGACCCAGAGCTGAGAAAGACACAGCCGTGGCCACTGTAACTCACTGAGCGTTTAGAGTTGCTCGTTACTGCAGAATAAACCCAGAGCATAGGCCCTCTCCCAGGAGGAGCTCAGTAAATGTTTTGTTTTGTTTTCTTGAACCAGGCACACAGAATTGAAGCATTTATAATCTTTGGTTCATGAGACAGTATCAGTAGTCATCCACATATGTCCCTCTTTCATTTTCTATATTCTCTTGAATTTGATTATTTTCGTAATGAACATCCACGATTCTCCAACCAGGCCAAGAATGAGAAAATTGTCAACAACCTCATCTCTGTATGTTCCCTCATCCCTACCTTTCCTGAGATGACCTCCACCCTAAATCTTCTGTTGCTCATTTTCTTGCTTAAAAAAGATTAATCTGTTTTATTATGTGTATATATATATATATATATATGGCCTAGGTAATATATGGTTTTGGCTTTTGAACTTTATAAAAAGTGTATCATACTTCTATACATTCTCCTGGAACTTGCTTTTTTCTGATCAAATTCATCCATATTCCTAAGTACAGCAGTAATTCTTTAATTACTGTATACTAATGCACTGTATAAATACCTCAATATTTCATCCATTCTACTGTCATGGACATTTGAGTGGTCTCCAGGGTCTTTGCTATTATGAATGGTGCAACTGTAATGATTTTTGTGCATGTCTACTAGCATGCAGCTGCAAGAATAATGAGAGAAATAAAAATGAGAACACAATAAGATATCATTAGGTATCAAATTATTTGAAATGTCAAGAATTAAAAGGTCTATCAAGATCAAGGGTTGGTGCAATGAGCATCAATAGGATCTCGAACGCACTGCTGTTAAGAGTAGAAGTATCAACACCATTGACGATAACTTGGCACTGTCGTTAAAGCTGAGCATCGGCATGCCCTATATCAAAGCTCCATAAACGCTGAATGAACACATGAGTGACTAAGTGATCATTCAGAGAGTTAGTTGAGATACTTTCTACCTCTTTGCATGTTTGCCTCTTATCAGTCCCCTAGTGACTTTTCCACGTTGGTGGATTTTCATCTCTGGCCCACCATTTTCCTCTCTGCCTCATGTCCTGCCCATCATTTAGGTTAACTTGAGTTCCCAAGTGCATGACTCATCCACCATGCTAGCCTCCTCTTTCCATGACATCAGTTATGAGGACTTACTAGCTTAGTAAGTCCAAAGTGCTTAGAACAGTGCCTAGCATAGTGTAAGTGTTATATAAATGTTTTTCCTTCAGCACTCCCACAGAATGACTATCGTCTGGTATGTAATTCAAGTATTCTTTTGGTACCTTGGCCAAATGTATTTATATTCTCATTTCCATTTCATTTTTATTTGGGGCTTAGGTGTTTGTTTTCCTAACATACTTTTCCAGATTTTCCAGTGGAAATCCCCCCATAGTCAAAGATCAAATTTCCATGAGTTCTAGGTCTACCCAAATCATCCATTATTCAAATAAGTCACATCTCCCCTTCCCTTCCTTTAGAAGGAGAGCTCCACTCTGATGTTATCTGCTCATTGTCATTACAACACCTAGTGATGATCTGGACTTCACCCCTTGCCTGTCCTTCCTTTAGTGAGCCTCATCTCCCCTTAGAGTTCTTTTTTTTCTTTTTTTAATTTTGATTTTAACTTTTCTCCCCCTTATCGGAGGTAGTGGAGATTGAACCTAGGACCTCATGCATTCCAAGCACATGCTCTACCACTGACCTATACCCCGACCTCTCTCCCCTTAGAGTTCTGACTTTATAAACTGCTTGGGTGTATCAGTCATTTCTACATCCTCCCCTTCAATCCCACTGACACTTGAAACTTACTGCCCAATGCTCAGAACAGTTTACTCTCATCTCGCTCCTTTCCTCCTCAAACTGTCTCAAATTTCTCTATCACCTTGTAGAGCTGTCCCAGTCGTCGAAGGCAGATTCCTCTATTGAATTTATTATTGATTCCCTTTCTATAGCTTTAAGAGAACTGCTAGAAACTTTCCTTCATCAGGATCAAACATGTGTGAGGTGCTGCTATTTTTGGATATAAAGCGTGTGCGACTGGTCCTGGAGTTCACCAACTAGAATTCTCTCTACGCCAGGGAGGACTTGGAGAGCACAGCGGAGGAGATTTACACGAAGTGACTACCATCCTGATTATGTGAGCCATCAAGCACAGTCTTTCCTTCTGATCTCCATCAGGCAGAGGGCATCAAAACAAGCCCACTTCCAGGGGCTGTGAGAGGACCCTGTCCCAACCACCCTGGATGTATTGCTTGCAGGCTTCTGGGAAAGGGCTTGGAATGGGTTGTAGGGGGTCTCATAACAGTGTCAGGAGGCAGCGTGCTCAGTCAGGAACTGTAGCGTGAACTGGGATGGGCCAGAAAGAGAACAGAAAGAGAGATGGATGAGAAAGAAAAGTGGGGGATGGGAATCAGATAACAAGGGTTGGAGAGGGGGCACACGCTAGACCACACATGCCTGAGAATCATTGAGTTTCAGAACTGAAGATGGCCTTGGAACCTGTCTGGTTTAACCAGCTCACCTTACAGTTAGGAACACTTGGCTCATAGAGGTGAGCGGGCTTGTCCAAGGTCACAGAACTGTCAGCTGGATGGAAAACCCAGTTGTGGGAAACCAAACTTTCTGTTTATATCAAGAAGTTTATCATAACATGCCAAAGTGCTTGCTATATCGAAAGCTAAAAATGATGTGAGATAATGTACATAATAAGATCATAATACAATAAAATTAACCAAGGGTTAATGTTGTTCTCCTGGTCAAGGCACCATTATTATTATATGTAGGCTTTTATTCATTAGTGACAGTTTACTCTGGTGCAAAGAATTAAAGATCTTTTTTCCTTCTACTCATCTGTATTTTCATTATTATCACATATTTCCTTCACAATGATTGAAAAAAAATGTTTCACCCTTTTGATTTAGAGTTATTGGTCCCCATCGAGTTGTCCAGAAGGAAACAGCGAATTAGATAGTCTAACAACTTATTTTAAGATATGGAAAACTTGGCAAATTTCTTTTGGTTGCTATTCTTAGGACAGTACCAATTTAACATTTTGTTTTACAAAGATTCCCAGACACCTTTTCTGCTCTCCAGTTTCGAAAGCTCTAATGCACAGTGATCTAGGAGCCAGAACAAATTCCCATGGGAAAAATCCCTTTATAGGTTAGTCATATGCAAAACGCAAGCCTAGGGGGACAAGAAACAAAATTGGGAATTTGGGATTAACAGATACACATCAGTATATATAGATAAACATCGAGGTCTTATTGTGTAGCACAGGGAACTATATTCAGTATCTTGAAATGTTGCAGAAAAATGTGTTACAGCTCAGTGTTACAGCTCAGTTGTGACAGCAACCTGGATCCGGGCGAAAGACCAAGCAGCACTCGGAGAGTGGGAGAACTCAGGTTTCTTACACCAGCAGGCCCAGAGAAGTTAACACTCCTAGCTCTGGACCCCATCTGTAGGTTTACACAGGCCTTTATAGGCTGCCAGTTTACACTTTGTGACATCATATGCAAATAAGGTATAACAAAAATTGACTTAGGAACAAGCTTTGTAGAAATGGATCAATCAGGACAGAGAGAAATAAGCAATCAGGAGTGAGCTCCATGCAAATGAAGTACTACAAGTGGACCAATCAGGAGTTAGCTCAGGGGACCAATAGAATTTTAGAGGTAAGTTCCACTTTCCTAGAAGTAAGCCATTTCAGAGGCAAAGAGTGAGATAAAGCCGCTGGTCCAGGGAACCGGATGGTGTTGGCAGGAGAGTAGTGGCCCTGCCTGGGGGTCCTGCCAGCTTTTTTTATGGGGCTTCCCACCTCAGTAATAATTTATTGTGGAAAAGAATCTGAAAAAGAATATATGTATGTATATATATTGCTGCACACTTGAAACATTGTAAATCAACTATACTTCAATAAAAGTAATTTTAAAAAATCCCACAAACCTAGGAGGATTCTAGAAAGATGGTGTGTTTGGTTTCAGACCACTGCAATAAAGTAAATTACACGATGTTTTGGTCTACCAGAGCATATTTAAAAGTTATGCTTACACTAAACTGTAGTTTATTAAGTGTACAATAGCATTATGTCTAAAAAATGTACATAGCTTAAATAAAAAATACTTTATTGCTAAAAAATGAGGATAGAGAGAGTTGAGTTTGGAGGGAAACCTGCCTACTGGTGGGAGATCTGAATACATTGTTAACTCCCTTCGTGGCCCTGGACACATTTCTCAGTGCGTCTGTCTGGGCCTCAGTCTCCTCATCTGCAAAATGGGGAAGCTGACATCTACGCTATGAGACTGATGTGTGAAGCACCTGGCGTATAATAAAGGCTCAGAAGTGACTGCTTAAAGCCAGGCCTCTTGTCCTCCGACTCCATCCTTGCTGACTCCTAAAGCACAGCAGGGAGAAGAGCACTCACATTCGGGAGACAGGGCACAGGGGGGCCTTGGACAGACTGGGTGTGGTCTCTGTATTCAGCGGAACACCCTGGGGCATGGAGAGCCTCTTGCTTTCTTATCCCCAAATCACTTCCCCCACTGGCTTCCTGTGGCTTGTATCACCCTGGGGTCATCTTCCTGCCAGCATCCCCACCCCTCCCTGAGGCCTCCCAGGGCAAACATGTCAGCACTTGGTGTTCAGAAACAGTTTTGAGGGCCCTCCGGATGCAGCCAATGACCATAAAAAACATTTGGTCTGGATCCACATTTGGCAATCAGGGAGCACCGGAGGGCATGCAGCTGAGACACAGGATTCAGGCAAAGAAATCCCCTTCATCCTTTCCTTCTTAATTTGTTCTGTTTGCAGAATGCCATCCATTATTGCTTAATAGTTACATTCATGAACCACAATCTTCCTGCCGCAAATCTCCCCACACTCCTGCTTTCAACTCTCAGGGCTCCAGGGCAGCTAAGATGTATCCCCTGCCCCACACATCCAAGTGAAGAAGGTAAGTTCTCTAAATCTCAGGTCTAGAAAAATGCTATTGATGTCACAAAAGGCTTTTCTGGTGGTGCTAATGATTTTTTGTACTCTAAATGGAGGAAGAATTAGTAGGAAGTACAGTTACTCACAAAGACTCCAAAAATTCTAGCGAAGCCTCTTTATATTGTCACGTATTTTTTTTTTTTTACAAACCAAGGATGATGTATTCCTCATGTGAAATTTCCATTAATATATATTCAAATAATTAGAAAGCTTTCTTAATTGTTTGTATAGTCAGTAATGAAAAAGTTACGTGGAAAATTACAAGAACTACAAAATTTTAGTTGAAACACTACATTATTTATTAACCAGTCTCTCAGAAAAGTTTTCGTTATAGAGGTTAAAAATTATATAATTTATTTAGATTTTATGTATTAATATTTGACTTCAGAAATAAAATTATACTTTATCCTTTACTTAAAAAAAAAAAAGAAGAAGAAGAAGGTAAGTCTTCTGGGTTCCAACCCGCTCCAGGTTGTTCAAAGTGTTCATGTGGCTATATTAATGGACACAGAAAGCCAGCCTCCCATGTGTTGTGAGACCCAAGACTGGGTCCAGCCGAGCCTTCCTTGGCCTCCCTCATTCAACCCCTTCCCGTCCCCCCTCTGCGGTGTTCAGCCCTATCCGTGTGGCTGCTGTCTGCACTGTCACCTCGGGCTGACCAAGGTCTCCTGCGCAAATGCCTCTGCAGTAAGGGTCGGCAAAGCTTTTCTGTAAAGGGCCGGATAGTGAATATTTTAGCCTTTGTGAACCAAGAAACGACATCAAAGAAGTCATGTAGCTACTTATGCAACCCTTTCAAATGCAATCATTTTTTCAATTTTTATTAATTTCATTTTCTGTTTTCAGAAGTTTCTCTTTGGTTGTCAAATTGGCCCGCTCATTTTCAATAGTCTCTTATTCTTGACTCATCCATTCGATACCATCTTTTCTTTGCTGAGCACATTAAATAAACTTCAATTTATTCCATAATCAATACCCAAATAGCCGAAGCGACCGTCAGCCTGTGCCTGGTGTCTGTTGTTTTCATTTACTCGAGGCTTTGCTTCCTCAAGCTCCCTGTGATCCTCTTTTAAATCGTGTGCTTCAATTCAATGAAATTTTATATCTGTGAACCTGTGAGGCCCATGATAATGGTGATTCCTTCAGTGAGGATTTGGTTTTTTCCTAGACTGAGAATAGGACCAACACAGGGCCACAGTAAAACAAAATTATCAACTAGGGTTTTTGAAACCACAGTCAAAGTGTGAATTTGGCTGCAGACCTGCAGAAAGGTTAACTGGTAGTTATAAATTTTCAGCTTTTTCCTCCTGTTCTCCAGAGTCAAAGTTAAGACAGGCAAGTTTCCTTTCTAGCCTCTTCAGTGGGGACGTGGCGTTGCAGAAATTCCTGGTTTCAACTGCCACTCAGGAGATATCCTTTGAGATCAAGGTACATTATCAGAGGGTCTCTGGCCTGACTTCTCATGTCCCTGGACTTTGTCTCAACTAGGCTGTACAGATATTAAAACCAACTCTCTGGGTCACTTGAGGGTAGAAAGATGCCTTCACCTTAAACACTCACTTATCTCTTAGCTTCCTCACCAGCTTGTTTATTTTGCCTCTTACTTTCTGATCGGTGTAGTGATGCATTTTGAAAGATTTTTAAAATAGTTTATTTAGAAATTGTAGCTGTGTGTGTGTGTGTGTGTGGTGGTGTTGTTGTAGCTGTTTTAAAGAAGAAAAACTAGGATATCCAGATCACCACGTTGCCTCTCGTATGTGTTTTGAAAGCTCTCATCTCCCCCAAAATATGAATTCAATGGTACCAGCATTTGAGATGGTCCCTAGTGGCCTCACCTTCTGGTATAATTCCCTTGCACCTGTATCAAGGATGGTCTGCATGACCGATAAAATACTGCCAAAGTGATGCGTTCAGAGACTCAGTCTTAAAAGGCATCGAGCTTGTTGTTTGCTCCTTCTTACTTCCATCACTTATTCTGGGGGATCCAGCTGCCCTGCTGTGACAACACTCACACATGGAGAGACCTGTGAAACCGAGGCCTCCTGCCAACAGCCACGTAAGTGAGCTTAGAAGCAGAGCCTTCAGCCCCAGTCAAGGCTTCAGATGACACTGCCCCGGCTAACATCTTGATTGCAACCTCATGAGAGACCCCAGCCAGACCCAACCAGCTATAAGCAGCCCCTGAATTCCTGACCCTGAGGAATTGTATGAGATACCAGCTTACTGTTTAAAGCTGCTAAATTTGGGGAAAACTTACTGCATAGTAATAGATATCAAATATAAATTCTTTCTGCTCTAGCTGTAACTCCAAAAGTTTAGAAATGTTTCAGAGCAATACATCCAGAAATTCCTCATTCAAATATGTCTCTGTTCCATGGGTGCGTTGATATATTAAGACTTAACCCCAGATTCTCTTGTGTAACTCACCGCCACCCTTCGGACATGCCATGCATGGGTGGGACGGGTGAGTTCTGCAGAAGAGGCGTTGTGATCTGGAGTGAAGACCGCGCTTCAGAGAGGCCTGTTGTTTTGGGGGAACCAGTGTGGGTGATGTGATGGCGCGGAGTGACTGGGGTCTCTGGAGCGCAGACTCTCCCCACGCCGTCGCTCAGTGTCTTCTTTTCTTGCTATCCCGCCTGGTCTTCTTGGGTTTTCTAAGTCCTACCCTGTCTTCACCTAACTCAACTCTCACCTCAGGGTGATCTTCTGTAACTGAAGGTTCCTTCTCTCTTGTCAGTTCCTGTTGGCCTTACCGTCCACAGAGCTCAGACAGCACAGAGCCTGCACCGCTTACCTTCAAGGCTAGATCTGAAACGTGTAGGCATCCATGTCAGTCCACACCCTAGAAGCCGGCAGAGGACTTGGCACGTAGCCAGTGCTCACACAATGGTGCTGATGATGGCGCACTCTGGGAATGGTTTACCTCCCAAGAAAAGTCAATGATTATTTAGTTTGTAACCTTAAATATATTTTCATCTTCTAGGACTGAACTTCCTCATCGGTAAAAGGAGGGTAAACCTAGAGTGGAGTAGTTAAGAAGTTTCCAAGGCCACCAAGTATAGTTACAAAATGTGGTCCTTCTACCAAGGGACCCGCAACAGGGGAGGAGCTGGAGGGTGAAATCCAGCAACCACTCCCTTCCCCAAATCTTGTGCCAGCCCACAGGAAGGGGCACATTTTGTAATTCATCCACCCAGAAGGTGCCTTGGGTGTCATGCTCAGGGTGTTCAGTGGCTAGAAGGACCTGGAGCACTTCACAGTGTAGAGTGGCATGATTTTGCCAGCAGCAACCTACCCCAAAGCACAAGACCCTGGGCCCTTCTCTTAGATCCCTGGATCATCAAGGAGGCATTAAGGAACCCAGGCAGGGAGCTGGTTCTGTTTCTTGAACAAACACGAGAAAGTGAGTATTGTTTGATCTTTCCCTGCGTGACTGACTGTACCTGGCTACAAGCTAGATTGGGCTTTTGTTCCCTGGCTGGGATTCCTGCAGGTGACACCATTACTCACTCAAGACTCCTGTTCATCCTCTCTTTGTGTGTGCGTGTGTGTTTCGTGCCCATTTGTTCCCTGGTTGAACCAGTTTTCCACCAGTTTTCCGTGTTGATACTGAATACATCTGCTTTTACTAAACCCTGCAGAGTGTTTGTATTTGTGCAAACAGAAGGAAGTCCAATAACTGGGCCTCACAACTGCCTCTTGAACGAGCTGCTGACGACCCAGGGCCCTTTGGTTCCACAGCAGGGGGGCTCGTTCCCTCCTTTATAAAGTCTCCCTGCACCCCATTGGCAGCCCCCTTAAGGCCACGAGAAGATATTCATATTTCCTTAAATTACCAGAGGATATTCTTTGTTATATACACGTGCATAAACCTAAAACCTACAGGTTTACGCTGTAGCCAAATTTCCAAACCATTATAACTTGTGGAAATTTGACACATATTCTCAAACTTATCAAATCTTTCTTATTACATCTTTCCATAACAAGGAGGCGGGGAGGCTTCAAGACTGTGGGCGGAATAGAAGGACATGGAGCTTACCCTCTCCCACAAATACCTCAAAAATACGTCTCCGTGTAGACCAGTTCTCGCATAATATCCACGACAAGAGATAGGCAGGCCAGTGGTATTGAAGCAAAGATCAACTTCAAATGTAGATCATTTTTTAAACATTTTTTGAATTTTTATTTACTTTTTTTGGAAGGGGTGGTAATTACGTTTATTTGTTTATTTTTGGAGGAGGTACTGGGGATTGAACTCAGGGCCTCGTGCATGCTAAGCATGCGCTCTACCACTTGAGCGCTTGAGCTATACCCTGCCCTCCAAACGTAGATCATTAATGGCACATGACAGTTTTCTTGGAGGGGAAGACTTCCTAAGGTATTCTGAGGGCAAAAGAAAAGCGAATTAAACCTGCGAGATCCTTAGACCCAAATGGAAACAAAAAAGGAGACAAAAGCAATCGAGCCCAGAAGATGGAGCTCCCAGCCTCAGTCTGTTGCCATCCTGGCCTGGAGAAAGATGTACAATGAAAATCAACAAAGAAGAAACAGGTCTCTGAAAACTGGGCAACTTGCAGCAAAAGGTTCCCAAAGAAAGCCATGTGAAATCAACTTGGGTGAAAACAATCACCAAAAGAGTTTTTTTTTTAAGAAGTCTTTTCACACAGCACAGGAGCAGGCCACGCTGCCGCTCCTGCTTCGGCACTTCTGAGTGGTCGTGTCCACGCGGACACAGGTACGCAGAGCACACTTGTACCTGGGATTAATCACAGCAGCCGAGACAAATCGTGAGACAGTTTTAAGGCCCAAGTTCTACGAGTAGGGACGATGGGGGATCAAATTAGACTGTGTTTGGTCCTTTTGTTTTACGTCCTAGTAAACGGGACAAAGAGACAGAATCTAATTGCAATGATTGTCAAAAATAATTAAATCCAAATCTCTGAGAATGGGGTCCAGGCATCAGTACGTTGGATGTACAAATTGATTCTAAATGTGCAGCCAGGGTGAGGAACCACTGGCTTTGGGGAAGGAGCCAGAGGGCTGGAGTCAGGAAACTGGGTTTGAATTGCAATTGGAAGTTACCAGCACTGTGGCCTGAGAGCAAGGTACTAATCTCTTTTATTCCGTTTCCTCACCCACAAAATTGAGAGAACATCTCCCTGATGAGCTCTTGTGCATATTCAATGGGACACTGTAAGCCAAGTGTCTCACCGAGCCCGATAGAGCTCAGGGGCGCCAGGAAAGTCAGGGAGGGCGGGGTTTGCACTTAGCCCAGTACGTCAGACTTGAGTGATCTTGCTAATGGCCACCCATTCAACTGAGCCTGGGTAATCAGGAGATGCCAAAATGACTTATCTCTTCTCCCGTTACACACACACACACACACACACAATACAGCGTGCTCAGTTAAACTGTAATTTCAGTTTAATGACAGAAACATTTTACTGTAAGTATTCCCCACGTAATATTTGGTCCATACCGATACTAAACCAATTTACTGTTTATCTGAAATTCAAACTTAACTGAGTGTCCTGTATTTTATCTGGCAACCCTGCTGTGTAATAGGCTTCATGGCAGAGATTCAAAGTAGAATGCAGAAGAGAGACAGTTCTGGGAACAATTAAAACCAAGGTATAAACAATGCGAAGAGATGGAATGCTTAGATAACACCCAAGAGAAGGTCACACCTGGTTGTGCAGCTAAGGACGGGCTGTCAGGCGGTATTTGCCTACATGTGAAGGAGCGGAGATGGCATTTCAGGCCAAGGTAATGGTGTGAGCAAGGGCGCGGGGATGGGGAAGGGTCACACTGTACTTCCCTCTAGTTAAGAATAATGGATTGAGCTGGAATCGAAGCCAGGTTTTTCTGTCTCCAGAGTCCGTGCCTGTTGCATCCTCCCAGTGAGAGAAGAACTAGCTCTGCACCGGGTAGAAGCCAGTGACGAGGGTTGGTTGAGAACAGACGTCCAAGTCCCAGAACGCCAGGCTGAGTCCTATGGGCTTAATTAAGAATAGGAAAGATGTCACCGTCCAAGGACATGACATGCCCAAGCCGTAGCTAACAGGGGGATTCCAGAACCTTTGGGGCTGAGGGTTGGGAGAGCGGCGGGTCAGCTGGCCAGAAGCTCTCGGTTCCCCCACCCCAAGCCCATACCCTGTGTGGGCATCCCCAGCACCTGGAACTTCGTGTGACTGGGAACCAAGCAAGCCCATGGCATCCTGTTGGCCAAAGCTGCATTTGGCTTCAGCTCCGTAACAGTATTCCAGGCATCATGTCCATGTTGTACTTGTTTTTACCCCCAAAGCCACAACAGCGTGCATCTCTGTTGTAAGTCAGAGAAACAGAGAAAAGCAGTTTAACAAGCTCATCCATGATGGCACCGACTCTGAAAACGCTTTCCTGTTGAGGAGCTGGGTTGTGGCAGCAGTAATTCTAACCTTATCTTGGTTGCAAAAGTGTGTCTTCTCAGCCCTGCGGGGGTGGGATTAAGGGAGACTTTGGAGCGGGGGCAGGAGGGCTCCCCGGGCAGAAAAAGTGGATGAATGTGCATTGTGTTATGTCTGCTTGTGGCCAATGACTCATCCGAGGGCACCTGGTCTCTGGGGGCTGCATGCTCACACAGTTTCTCATCCTGAAGACCAAACCTGCTGGCCACGCAAACGTTCACTGGTTGTTCATCCCTCTGAAGCTCTGGAAAGGGTTCGGGAATTAGCTTATTAATAATCATACCCACAATCTCAATATTACACATGATCTTAAACTCACTTAAACTGTTTTTACTCTCACCACTCTGCCGCTCAAAGACATCTGTTTAGCAAAACTTATGGGCATAGAAGCGAGAATGATTACTACCCCTGAGTGGAGGGAAGGTTGACTAGTAAGGGGCACAAGATAATTTGGGGGGACAATGAAAATAGTCAAGTCTTGATTGGGGTGTTGGTTTTAAAGAATATACATTTGTTAAAACTCATCATTTAAGATCTGTGCATTTTACTGTATATAATTATATCTCTATTTAAAAAACATTTTCAAATGCCTGCTCCTGCATCCCAGAGCCCATTTTTGCCACATGTCCTTGGAAATCATCTCTTATCCGGAGCCTGAGCCAGCCCTGTGGCCCCAGGAGGGAATTCAGCAAACTCTACATCCCCAGGAAACAATCCAGAAAACCGCTGGTACTGAGAGACCAGTTTCCAAAGTCTGCTATGTAAATCCTTTACAGCATTTCACGTTTTAATTTTTTGTTTTGTGTTTTAACATGCCTTAGAGCAATTGACCCAGGAAGTACAACTGGCCCATTAAGTGCATGATTATACAAAGAGTTCTTAAGTGAGACTGAGTTAGATGGATCTGGTGGTAGATTGTGCCAGTTGCCCAGACTAGCTCACTCTTTTACTTCATTTATACAACGCAAGTTCAGGTAGCAATGCTCTCAGTTAAAACTATTCATCCTCCAGTTTCCCTTGCAGCTGGGTGGCATGTGACCCAGTGCTGGCTAACGAGATGTAAGTAAAAGTCTACTGGATGGGAATTTGAGGAAAACTATTGTTTTCCTGATAAAAAGAATCAAACAGCTGGCAGGTGCCATTTTTCCTTCAGTACTCCTCCGCCTCCCACTCCCCACCCCCGTCTTCTGCCTGGAAACCAGGTAAAATGGCTGCATGAGGTACAAATATCTTGGACCATGAAGATGCTAAGGATGGGAGAGAAGCAGGGAAGAAAGAGACTGTTTCTTTGAGCCGTTGTCCTTGTCTTGGACTTTCTAACTGTAGTCTCTTCATTACGTGAAAAACAACTCCCTAATTTGGTTAGGCCACTGTGGTTGGAGTTCTTCTATATCCAGCCAAATCCAATTCTGGTCCTTTATGTTTAAATTTTGAAATACAAAATACAAGTTGAAATACAACTTGAAAATACAAGTATAGATGGCCCATGGTGATGCAGAAGATGTAAGTCTGAGACACAAGAGTGAAGAAATCTAAGAAAGGATAGACTGGACCAGGAGCTGGCTGGGGACAGAGACCACGTCTAATTGTTGTTGTTACACCACTTGGCGAGCCCAGAGCTGGAGCACACTAGGTGTGTTTGGTTGTCCACACCTGTCTCCCTGACTACACCACTTGATGATGAACTAGCTATGTATTGTCATCCTCAAACCTCTCATAGTTTCTAAGTGCGTTGGGCCATGTTGTCATCCAAATTAAACTCTACTGACTGTTTGCTGTCTTGCAATGATGTAAGCACATGATCTTTGTTCTTGGAGACAATATTTTTTAATAGTATCTATAATCCTAGGATTTGCTAGAGTCATCTTTAACCTCTCAAAACCTTTCCACTATTATGCACATGCTTCATGTCTTCTAAATTCTTCAAATCATTGTCAGATTGATTCTCTGCTGGAAGGAATACTCTACAAACCGACCTTCTGATTCAAGGAGAACAACCAACTCAACTTTTAAACTCAGAGGACTCGAGTAGCAATTCATTAATGAAGTTGAGTTAATATTCACACATATCTCTTGTTCCAAAGAACAACCTAGGCAATGTTAAACCAAGCCAAAATGGAAAAGTGACATTGAACTTTTGGCTTTCTAAAGACTGAAACCAAAAGAATAAGTCAGCTTCTGAAAGTCTAATTATCTGACGATTACTTGGATGTGTCTCATTGGAAGAAAGCAAGGACAAGAGAATGATCGATGAACTTATTATGCTGTAGACAGAAAGACTTTCCAAAACTTTTCAAAATTGTAGTAGTTGGGGAAATTAAGATCTACTTAAACTTGTTTGATTCATACAATTGATACACTCCAGCTTTAAAATATTTTAGATTTTCCATTAAGCCTAATTTCATAATTCTTCAGGGACAGAATCTGAAACTTTTGTTACCCTTTCCTTCTCAAAGTTCTACCTTTCACCACATTTTAAAGACAAAGCACAGAAATAGCCAACTCATTTCTAGGCCACTTAATAGAATTGGGATGAAAGGACAAAGTGACATTTCTTTAAAAAAAAACAAAATTCTGAAGCAACTCAGGCTAAATGTTAGTATCTGGCAAAACTGGCTAGCGGCTACCCAGCTGGTTACAATATTTCCTACCCTCCATTCTTTCCTCTTGGTGTGAAATGTTTCATGCCTTCAAAGGAGACGGAAAATATCCAGGTTGTGCAAAATAACTGGAGAATTCAATAACGGAAAGAATTCCTTGTACTCATTGTTAGTCACCCAATTTCTCTACTTGCCCCATGAGCACGTGGGTCAGAGTTATTCCTTCAGTTTCCAAGGAAGAAACAAAAATAAGTTAAGAAAGAAACCAAGTGGTTCTGGGGTAAGGTAAGGATAAGCTCGAGTTGGACTTAAAATTCCTGGAGGATCCAAGGATGAGAGGCAACTTGCAAGCACTGGGTAGACATTCATTTAGCCCTGATTTGAAATAGCAGGGCCATCATCCACGTATCAAGGCTGCCGGTGCTCATCCACTCAAGGCTGTCTTAGGGTTCCTCGGCGGTGCTCACTCAGAACTCAGTCACTGCGGCCACTCCTGACCCTTCTCGGCAGCTGCGCACACAACTTGGACTCATCTTTTCAGGGGCCAGCTGTTCAGCTCCTCCCCCGTGTCCTTGACTGACATCTCCGTTTCCCTCTCAAACATCATCTCCCACTGCCCACGAAGCTCTGCAAACAGGCAAGCCCAGGCTTGTCTCGAACCCCCGGTTTCTCACATGCATGTTGGCCCATGTTCTCCAGGGACATCTCCTGTGTCCAGTCCACATGTCACGTCCTCCCAGCCCTCCCATCTCCACTGCGGGGGAAGCCCTAGGAACCTTCCCTGGACCTGTCAGCTCCTCGGCTGACAGGAGACCTTCTGTGGGACTGACAGCTTCTCCTCTCACTGAATAGTTACCACGGAAACCTCTCTGCAGAGCTGGTTACCTGTCTCCCTTAAACAGACTGAAATCTTCCTTCAACCTAAAACCGCAGCCTGCCCTGGTCTGGGACAGCGCCATGGGTCATTCCAGAGTCTTGAGCACCCGAGACACCCAGCTCCTGTTGACTATTGCTGTTTTGGATCAAGAAGAGCAGAGAAGAGGGTCTGGTGATTCAAGGAGTTGGCCCAGAGCAGAGGGCCCAGGAGATGCTGTGACTTAGGGACCACAAAATCCCATTAAATGTATAAAATTTCTCTTAGTTTTGTCTCAACCAAGGGCCGTTACACAGTGCAGGAGGATTCTAGTGACAAGGGAACAGGTGATATGTTCACTGAAGCTTCTTGAGGGACGTGAAATTCAAATTCATCCTCTTGGAGAGAGAGGGGTCTGAGTTACAGGAAGCAAAGTTGTGTGTGTGTGTGTCTAGGTGTGTGAGCATGTGTGTAACTGTTGCTCTCAGGGGTGGTTCCTGCATGGCAGGGGAGATTCATGTACCCTCATGGGCAGCCACAGCCCTGCTCGGAGCCAGGATTCCACCCCGGCCAGGGCTGAGAACGGGAAGGTCCACAGGGAATCCTGAAGTCTGGAGCTGTGAAGGACTTAGAGAGCCAGAAACCCAAGCCCCCATTGCACAGTGGAGAAGCAGGGCTGGGAGACAGTGTTGAGCTTGGACCAGGCTCCGGCTGAGCAAGAATTGCCGCTCAGACCCCGCTCCTGAGCTGCGCGGGTGGGGCACAGATGCCTGCCGTGAGCCTTCTGTGTCATCTAGAAAACAGTGCCGATGACAAGGATTGGGAGTCATGAGCCTCGCCCTCTGGTTCAGTTGCTGACCTAGGCTTGGCAACACTTTGCCCCTGGGACTGGCAGTGGAATTTCTCCTCAGAGTCTCCATGGGAAGGAGCCAGAGAAAGTTCGAGAAGGTTTAAACAAGAGCAACGAATGAACAGGTAAGAAAAGGGCCACACCCAGAAAAGGAGGACAGGAGCCCAGCCAAAGGGACGATGAGGTCGACCATGGACACTCATGACAGAGGCCAAGTGGAGCAATGTGTGTTCTCCTCTCTGCAGGGGAGGAGGGCCAGGCATGCTCTGGGAGTTGCCTCTGGAATCCCCAGCCTGCTGGGTCCTTTGGTTTACGTTACCTGGAAATGTCAGGTGAGGGGGTGGTGGAGAGGCAAAGCTGGCGGTAGACTGAGTCCCAGAGACACAGAGTCAGGGCCCTGGGTGATTCCAGCTTTCCCAAGGAGGCTGCCATCACACCTGGAGGCCAAAGTGAGGCCAACTCTTGGAGTAGGACATGTCCTTCCGGACTTCTCATCAACCTTTGGTCTGAACTTGCCTAAGACCACGACATCCTGTGCCTCAGCCAGCCTAATCCTCCTGAAAAATGCATTCATCTTGCCCCTCCCCAGATCAACTCACCCTCCTGGCTCCAGACTGCCTCCTGCTTCAAGTCCCAACGGGCTCTGCCCTGAGCTAGGAACCCCCAGTCCAGCCCCGCCTCTCTCTGCATCCTCAGATCCCTCCCGTTCCCACATTCCTATGTTCTTCAGAGCAGCTTCCTCACTCTTCCTACTCATTCCTAACTCCTTTGCCTTTTCCCCCCTGTCTCTTGCCCAGGAAATCATGTCTTCTCTCTCTGTTTAAAAATAATCTGCTTCTTCTGGGCATATATATTCAGAGGAAACTCTAATTTGAAAAGATACATGCAACCCAGTGTTCATAGCAGCACTATTTATAATAGCCAAGACATGGAAGCAACCTAAATGTCCACCAACAGACAACTGGATAAAGATGTGGTATATATATACAATGGAATATTACTCAGCCATAAAAAAGAATAAAGTAATGCCATTTGCAGCAACATGGAGATCGTCATACTAAGTGAAGTATGTCAGAAAGAAAAAGAAAAATACCATATAATATCGCTTGTATGTGGAATCTAAAAAAAAGCAGGGGGACACAAATGAACTTATTTACAAAACAGAGACAGACTCACAGACATAGAAAACAAACTTATAGTTACTAGAGGGGAAAGGGAGGATTAAATTGGGAGTTTGGGATTCGTAGATGCTAACTACTATATATAAAATAGATAAACAGCAACTCCTGCTGTGTAACACAGAGAACTATATTCAGTATCTTGTAATGGCCTATAATGAAAAAGAATGTGACAAGAATATATATACATGTAACTGAATCACTCTGCTGTACACCAGAAAGCTTCACAACATTGTAAATCAACTATACCTCAATTTAAAAAAAAGAATGTTCTGCTTATCCTTTGAAGTGCGGCTTAAGCTTACTTCTCCAATGAATCCTTCTTGACCAAACCACACTGATGTCTCCTTTCTCAGAATGTCACGGTGACAAGCCAGTGTACCCCCCGGAGTGTAGACCATGTGCTGTGTAGGAAGCCCAGGCTGACTCTTAGGCAGCAGGATCAAGAGCCAGTAGTCTGACTCCCAGGCGGGGCAGGGTCACACAGGGGCGCCCACTAGTCCACGTGGCATCTTTGTGCCCAGTAGAAGAGATGTCCCCACATACACAGAGCCACAAAGCAGCCCTGGTGTGAACCCCTCGTCAGCTGCCCGCTGGCTGTGGGACTCGCGGCAAGTGCTGAACTTCTGTCGGCTGCAGTTCCTCATCTCTGAAGTGGAGAGACTACTGGGTCATTTTAAGAGTCCAGTAAGAAAACTGATAGAAAGTGCTTAGCATTCAAATCCACTGAGCGGTCACTGAATGTTAGCTATGACTGTCAGGCGCCTCCACCACCTCCTTGATGAACTGTCTCCAGAAAGAGGAAAGGGTGTCAGTAATTTCTTAAGACAGCAACTGACTTAAGCAGCTGCTTCCTTCTCTTCTTCTTCCTTTGCCATCCCATCACCACATTCCATAAATGGCAACTTCAAAGATCCTAGAACCCAAAGTAATATAGCTGTGGGGGAAAATTATGTCTGAGGAGTAAGAGTAATCAGATTTAGCCTAAGGCAATCCAGGCATCAGGTATACAAGAGAGAGAAATTATCCTCCAAAATGGGAGAAGGAGTGTGAGAACATTGTCCCTAAAGAGAATGAGAAGGTACAAGAACAAATGAAGTGGGTGTGGAACCCGAGGCATCATAGGGCTGATTCAGGCATTTCTTAAGTGATTAAATGAATTGGATTTAGGGTCTGACACCCTAAGGTTCAAATCTTCAATTTGGCCCTTACTAGCTGTGTGAGATCAGGAACAGTACCTCTCTGTGCCTTAAATTCCCTATCTAAGGATAGAAGGTGAATGAAACCATATAAGGGAGATAGCATGGCAGTGGTAAGTGTCCCCATATTTGGTGGATAATTAGTATGTAAGAGGCCCTCTGTGGCATCTGCTGAGAGGACCATTTCTCAGCTGTGAGGCCACTGATAACGCTACATCTCCCCCCAAATAAATCATCCCTGAACGGAGTCAGGGGTCAGGATAGCCAGGATTCAGGTTGAGGAGGAAGCAGGAAACACAGGGACAGTTGCATTTATCCCAGGGAATATCTGATGCCTTGTCAAATATCTGACACATTTCTTGTGAGCATTACATTTTATTGAAGGCATGTATAAACACGCAGTTGGTATACAGTGTAGCTGGTAAATTACTTAACCAGAGCAGCACTCCTGTACCCCATGAGGATTTATTTTGTATTTTTTCATTATGAATAATCTATACAAAAGCAGGAAAGGTTAATAAACCACAGTGTACTCATCACCCAGACTTAACAATAATCCACTCATGACCTGGCTTGTTTCATGTATATCCCCCTCTCTCCCCATCCAAACCCAAATTATCTTGAGGCAAATCCAAAACACCGTATCATTTCATGATGAGGATTTAAAAAAAAAAAAAAAAAGGAGGGGAGGGGATTATAGCTCAATGGTAGAGTGTGTGCTTAGCATGCATGAGGTCTGGGGTTCAATTCCCAGTACTTTATTAAAATAAATTTAACTTAATTTTAAAAAGGAAAGGGAGAAGAGACATAAACATTTTACATAAATTTCACTTTTCCTAAAACAAGTCATGGGGCATGGTAACGAAGAGCCAGGATGAGCAGAAAGGGATTAAATCTAGTCATTTTTATTTTATTTTATTTTATTTTTTAGCCTTTTTTTAAAAAGTCCTTTTTAATTGCTTCTCCAGTTTACATTTCCCCTATTTATTCTTTATCATTGCCGTTAGGTATGTTGCCCTGAAATGTGCAGCTTTAAGGTCCTCACTTGGACTTCCTTCATCAACTCCAACTGAACTGGAAACGTGGTTAGCAAGAGCCACTTTTTCTTCTTACTGAGTTTAATGTTGTGTGTTCTAGGGCTCCAGATGGCATCTGCCTACTTTCCTACCTCCCTTTCTTCTTAACATCCTGCCTTCCACCCTACCCCATCTCCTAACCTCCTAATAACTTCCCAACTTCCTTTCACTAATCCCACCCACATTTCCTGGGCATGGCTCCCGGCATACAGTAGACAAAATAAAAATGAGATGGGAACACATCGCAGACCATTGGAGGCTGAGAGCTGGCAGGGAGTGGTGAGTGCTGCCGAATCTTGAAGAGTAAGAATGAATTACCTCATGAAGGAGGAGGTGGGAGACAGTGGGGGGGTGGCGAGGCAGGGAGATCATCATTTTCAGCAGAGCAAGCAGCCCTTGCCTGACAAGGGTCTATGAAGGAAATTGGGGGCCTATTTGGGGAGTTGCAAAATGTACTGTGTGGCTGGACTGATAAATTTGAGTGGATAAAGGAGGAGACTCATAAGGTTTGAAAATGTAGAATTAAATACAGTCCGGTCCTTGGAGGACAGGACTGATTGTTGGGGTAGGGGGCTTATTGGAATAGGCCTGTGGGGGAGGGAAGTCCCAATATGATGGAGACACAGCTAAGATCCACTCCCAAGCATCTCTTCATCTTCTACAGTGTTTCCTGGGAGAACAAATTCTCCTAAGACTAGCGTAGTTCTTTAATAGTTTCATAAAGACTGGTTCCTTCCCCCCAAGATTTTTTCCTTGATATAGAATCTCCATGTCAGACTAGCCATATTATCCAAGGCATGCACTTTTGTTTAATTGCAAACATGTTTCCCCTGAAAGTATTTTCAAAACAGAAACTAGATCCGGCCTTATTATTTTTACATATTTCTCTCACTTGAGGCAACAAAAGAAATGCTAATTGGGATGGAAAGGTGGTAACATAGATAAATCATTCTTACGCGGGCTGCTTTTGTTAGGTTGACTGTGTCTGCAGTGCACCTGTGGGAATATATTTGGAGATGCTTACTTCGGTCGCTCGAGAGCTGTTTAATCGTGTAGCTGAGGCTTTGAGTTCAATTTTAAATTCAAAATGAGACCTGCTAGAGCTGCCAGTTGACTACTGAGTTGGAGTGAGTCGGCGATCATTGCCATGGAATGATCTGTTCTGGCTGCCACTGCCCCAATTTGCGTGGCGGTTGAAAAGCCCACACTTTGCACTTGAGTTGTTGCACTTGACTGGTTTTAGAGATCAAGTGCTGGAGGGATGTTTTTAAGTTTCAAGGGTCCTGAATTTGAACAGCAGCGAAGTATGCAATGGAGCGCTTTGGAGTGAGAAGTGTGAGTAAGTGACCTCTAATATTCTATTTGCACATTACACTAGTCCTTGGACCACAGATACCTGGAGCCACTAAACTTACCATTATTCTTTCCTAAAATAAAGTTAAGCAAACTTCAGGAAGATGACTCGATGACCAGTTTGAGTGGTGGAGGGAAGACTTTGACCATGTTGAGATCTAGCTTCATATTTTATGAGATTTTGATTCTGGGACCACTAAGAATATTGTTCCAGGACCATTCCAGTTCTCCTGCATCCAGACGTGACTTCATTTCTGCTCATTTGTTCCTTCTTGGAATCAGGGGCTCACTCGCCTATTTCCCTTATTTGTAGCCCATGGTTTTTTATGCCGATTGTATTATCTTGCCTAGTTGCCGTCCACCCACCTCTCACCCTCATCTATAATGGTCCCTGTGTCCCCAACTCCAGGGGAATCTGATCTTAGGAGAAGAGCGGCTATTTGGGGAATATGTGGAGCCTAAACATCTGTCTTTAAGTTCCCCCACTCTCAGACCATCACTAGTGGGGTTTCCATCCCTATTTCCACCCTTTGAGGGGCTGCTTACCCAACCCATGCTGCTGCCCTTCTCAGTACTAACATCCTGTTCTCTGGGCATTGGCTCATTTCCCACCCAACTCTTGCTTGGGGCCACTGGGTTTTAAACTGAGAGGACTTGAAAACTGTCCAAGTGACCTGCAGTTCTAGATCCTGGGGACACACACCCTGTGGAATCCATCCCCGTATATCACATCACTGGGCTCCCACATGGACCTTCAGGCTCTGTCCTGACCCAACAGCTCAAGCCGGGCTCATCATCCCACAGCTCCTTCGTCTGTCCCAGCCCCGGCCGGCCTATGACCCTGGACTTGGCTTCTGACCAAGGAGAAGATGGGGGTGAAATCTCTGGCTCTGCCCAAGCCTTGCCTCAGCTATCAGCACCACATTATCACTTTCTAATTGCTTTTCCCTCCTATCAAGTTTCTTTCTTATATGTCCACGCATTGGTCTCTGACCCAGTACTTGACCTGACCATGGTAACAGTGTCTGCCTTATGCCTCTTGCTTCCTTGGAAGCCTCTTTGGCCACTGGGATATTATCTTACTCTGATAGCTGGCTCAAATGTGCTCAGACCTTCTGAGTCTTAACCAATAGCAGCTGTGGGCTGAGGACTTCTGACCCCAAATCCAGTGTTTTTTTTTAGGATGCCACAATGGTATGATTTATATCAGTGCCTTCTAGACTCTGCTTTGCAGAAAATTACTATTCCATTAGACAATAGGCATTTGCAAATACAAATTAATTAGAAGTGTGTATCTGTATATTTCATGATCACATGAATTTAGGAATATGTTAAACATGTCACTTCATGACACGATTTTTCAGGTCCTCCAATATGCTAAAGAGTATTGTAATACTCAAGGGATGGGGGAGAAGGGCAGAGAGGATGCAGCTGTTTTCAAATTTATTGGCTTACAGAGTGTTTTTCTGCAGAATACTCTAAACATGTTGCCAGAAGCTCCTCAGGACACCATGTGGGAACTGCTGAGTGGTTTAAGATCCATTCTTAGACACTGACCTGGAGCCAACTGAAGAAATTTCCTTCTGACAGAACACCAATGGATCAAGTCTTCATGATCATTAGAATAAAATTAGACCTTTGTCTTACAAATGGAGTAAGAAAAACTTAAACATAAGGCCTGCAACTATAAAACTACTAGAAGAAAACACACAGTAGAACTTCTTGGCAATGATTTCATGGGTCTGATGCCAAAAGCACAGACAACAGAAGCAGAAATACACGAGCGGGATGGCATCAAACTGACAGGCTTCTGCACAGCAAAGGAAACAAGCAATGGAGAGAAAAGGCAACCGGTGGAATGGAAAATAAATATTTGCAAACCATATACCTGGTAAGGGATTCATTTCTAAAACATATAAGGAACTCCTACAAGTCAACAGCAAAAAACCTAATAACCCAATTATAAAATAGGCTAAAGACTTGAACAGGCGTTTCTCCAAAGAAGACCTGTAAGTGGCCAAGAGATATATTAAAAAGATGGGTTAAGCTCACTAATCATCAGAGAAATGCAAATCAAAATCACAGTGAGCTATCACTGCAAACCTGTTAGGGTTGTTATTATAAAAAAATTCAAGGGAGACAAAGGTTAACTAGACTTATTGTGGGGACCTTTTTGCAACATATACAAATATTGAATCTTTATGTTGTACACCTGAAACTAATAGAATGTATGTCAGTTATACCTCAATAAAAAAAATAGTCAAAAGATACCACGTGTTGGTGAGGGTGTGGGGAAAAGGGGACTCTTGTACAGCATCGCTGGGAATATAAATTGGTTACAGCTATTATGGAAAACAGTATGGAGATTCCTCAAAAAGGGATAGATGGGATTTCAAAATGTCGAATATATAAGCAAGATTATACTGGACAGCACAGGGAAAGATACACAAGATCTTACGGTAGCTCACAGAGAAAAAAATGTGACAATGAATATATATATATGTTCATGTATAACTGAAAAATTGTGCTCTACACTGGAATTTGACACAACATTGTAAAATGATTGTAAATCAATAAAAAATGTTTTAAAAAAAAGTTAAAAATTGAACTACCATGTGATCCAGCAGACCCACTTCTGGGGATTTACCCCAAAGTATTAAATCAGTATCTCAAAGCGATATCAGCACCCCCATGTTCGTTGCAGCACTAGTCACAATAACCAAGATATGGAAGCAAACTAAATGTCCACTGACAGATAAATAAACAAATAAAATCTGGTGTATCAATACAATGGAATATTGTTTGGACTCAAAGAAAATTCTGCAGTATGTGACAACTCAGATGACCTTTGAGGATATGATGCTGAGTGAAATAAGCCAGTCAAAGGAAGAAATTAACTGTATGGGGTATTTAAAATAGCCAAATGCATAGAATCAAAAGGTGGAATAGTGGTTGCTAGGGGCCCCAGGGAGGGAGAAAATGGATAGTTACTAAGCTAAGGGCATAAATTTCAGTTAAGCAAGATGAATCATTTCTAGAGATCTGTCATGTAACATTGTCAGTTATACTGTAGCTTATACTTAACAATTTTTTGAGAGCAGATCTCATGTTAAGTAATAATAAAACATAATAAAAGGAAAAAGAAAAAATGAAATTATAGCAATTAAATAGAAGTGAGCATCAGAGAGGTAGCCCTTCTCTCAATTTAAAATTCTTACTTATTTGCATGTCTTCGTAACTTTATAAACCCGTTTGTCCCACTACAAATGTATCAGAATGACTAACGCACAAATATTGACAATATTAAGGACAGCAAGGATGCAGAGTAACTGGATCTCTAAGACATCACTTTGGAAATACATAACAGTACTACCACTGTGAAAAGTTTGACAGTTTACTATAAAGTTAAACATACACCTATCATACTACCCAGCAATCCTACACCTGGGTATTCACCTTAAATAAATATAACTTATTTCCTCATAAAAACCTGACCACAGGTGTTCATAGCAGCTTTGTTTGCAATAGCTCCAAACTGGAAACAGTCCAAATGTCTTCCAATGCATGAATGGTTCAACAAACAGTGGTACCTCCCTACCATGGGACATTACTCAGCAGTAAAAATTAACAAACTTGATATTCACAGCTATTTGGGGACCATGCTGAACGGAAGAGGAAAAAGAAGCCAATCTCAGAAGGTTATATATTGTATGGTTCCACTTACACAACACTCTCTAAATGACAAAACTGTAGTGATGGAAAGCAGTTGCTAGGGTGGAGGGAAAATTAGCATTCTAAAGTGGGGTCAGGATGGAGTTTCTCTGTGGTGATGAACCTTCTACATTCTGATTATGGTGGTGGTTATATGAATCAACACATGTGATAAAATTTCATAGTACATACACCAAAAAAAAGTGCATGTGAAAACTGATGGGAGCTGAGTAAGATCAATAGTTTAATAATATTGTATTCATGTCGATATCCTGGTTCTGGTAATATTATGGACAAAAACCTGGTGTGAAAATGTCTATTTTAAGCTTCTAGAGAGAATGGAAACAATTATCCTAGGACTATTGTTAATGAGCTACCTTTTTGCCTCTTCTTCCTCACCCATGAGATTTCCCATTTGGCATTTCACTGTGGATAAAGCAGTAGGTGAATGAAGACAGGTCAATGCCAGGGCAGGGCAGAAGCATCTCCTTTGGAAGGATGAAGAAGCCCGGAAAGACACTTTAGAAATCTTTGACCTTCTTCCTCGTGAAGATGTTAATTACGAGTGATTCGTGTATTGAGAAATATAATGTAGCTGCTATGTTCCCCCTTTCTAAACTTCTACGTCTGAATTCCCTCCATTTGAATTTCGTGTTACCCTAAGTTTGTCTGGGAGCCAAGTCCAGGAAAAGGATCTAAGATCTCTAAGATCGTGGAGGTTGAGGGTGGTGGTGCCATTTCTCCCCAAGAGGCTGATTTTCCCTTTGCAGTTTCTGCTGAAATGGCCCTCACAAAGCTATCACTAATGTTTCCACTCTGGTTCACATCTTTCTTACCTTGGTCTTCATAAGTGTACATTCCCTGGATGTCATAAAAAGTCTAAAAATGATTTTATGTATAATTTTAAAAATTAGTTAAAATTTATTAAATTTTGAAATTCAGCAGTATATGCCCGTGGCACAAAATCTAAAAGATTCCAAAGAAAAAAAATCATGAAAAGAACACATCCTTCTTCTCTGACAGCCTGTTCCTCTCCCTAGAGGCAAATTTCTTGTATAGCCTTGTAAAATATTTTATGAATATCAGTATTTTAGAAATAGTAAGACTCCGGCATCCAGATGTGTCTCACACATGCAGCTACTTGAAGTCAAAAAAGGGTGAAAACTTTTTCAGATTTCTAATCCAAGTAATTCTGGCTCCATTCATTCATTTCATTTTCAAGAAAAGACACAAAAGAGGTCTCTTGGAATAGTGAAAGCATGCTGGCGGGGACTCAGAGCACAGGGCTCTGCCGGCAGCTAGTTAGATACGGCCCTAACTTCCCACCTGAAAACCACAGGCCCCCTGGGTGACATCCAAGGTTCCTGACAAAAGTAAGGGCCATCATTCTGCTAAACAAAAGATCACATTTACTTTCCTTGAATCAAAGGTCAGGATAGGTTCCTGCCGCATCCACAGGACTGTCCGTTGAGATTGATGCCCCAATGGCCCAGGTGTTGCAAAAAGTCTGAGATTCTGTGATATACAGTCAGTGCAAGTTTTATGACTCATTATATCTTATTTCATTTCTTTGAAAATGGCAAACCTTCAAATATATATAGAACCATAAATCAGAATAACATCACTTTCCAAGTGTTCTTGTTTAATCATGCCTTAATAACTTCACTTCCCAAATATTCTTAATCATACCTAATATGTGCAAAGCCACGGAAAATTGATCAGGTGCAGGTGGCTTCATCAATGCAATTAAGCCTTAAGATATTGCCCCAACTGTGCTTGGGAGTGTATCAATTCTAGCAGTTACAGAAAATTTTACAGCCGGATTATGGGCCCTAAAGCAAGTCTGCAGAGTTGAGGGGGACGGGCTATAGCAAAATCACAACTGCAGCTCCCTTAGTTAACTCCCTGTAAGATTTATCGATCAGATCTGGGGTGAGACTTCAGAAGCACTCTCTTCACACGCTCTTAAATCGGCAGTTGTCCAAGCTGACGACACACTGGCAACTCCTGGGGAGCTTTAAAAAATGCAAATATCTGGGTCCCATTCCTGAGATTCTGACATAATTGGTTTGGGGTTTAGCCTGGACATTGGAGTTCTCCAAGCTCCCTGTAGAGTCTGACCAGGATTGCCTGACTCCGGGAATCTCTTTGGTTTGCCAGGAATTGTTCCCTTCTCTCCTGTGGAATCAGTGACATCTTGTCCCACATCAGCATCACTCTACAGGAAACCGAAGCATCATCTCAGGCTGTGCGATGTGATCAGGAAGCTGCAAGCATCCACGTCACCCAGGTACCCGGCCCCACAACAACTGAAACAGAATCTGCGCTTTAACAAGATCCCCAAGTGTTTCATTAAAGTTTAAGGAGCACAGCAAAGTGGCCTCAGACTAGGCATTTCTAACAAGCTCCCGGGTGCCTTGTGCTTCCGCTGGTCCCCCCTCCACAGTGGCGAGGATCTAAAGAGCTTTCCTCAAAGTGCAGCCCAGCGAGGGCTTCTCGAACAATCGTGTGGGAGGCTCATTCTCCACTTCCCCACACACCTCCTGGATGGAACTCTCTGGAACTCTGTCTTTATCACAGCTTGCTCACCCCCTGGTGACTCTTACTTACAGGAAGGGCTGAGAAGTGCTAACGTCCACCGAACTTCTCCATGGGGTAGGAATCATTCTCCCTTTGGAAAAGCAGCCCCATCTAATTGTTTAAAAGCTCCTGTGCATTTAGCCTAAATTGGCCTAGAGGAGACACTATGACTCCGTAAAGAAACAATTTCTCTTCCTCAGCCCTTCACATGACTGTAGATGGTTATTACCTCCACAGACGTTCATTGTCAGGTTGAGATTTCCCAACATCGCTCCCGGGTCTGTCTCTTACTTCTCCGGTTATCCCCTCAGCCCCACATTGAAGACCTCCCACTTCACCAGATCCCTCAGAGTAAGGCAGCTCCAACCAGAGAAGACCTCCAAGTGAGCACCACAGTATACAAAAGAGATTATCATCAACTCCGACCAGGACATTCTATGTTTCGATAATGCAGCTGGAGGTTGCCTCTTTAAGAAAAGCTATGTATCATGTGAATTCAATATTAAGCTTCTGTTTAACCATTAACTCCTATGTCTCTCTCCCCCGGAACATCAAGAGATGTCACCCCATTCCTCTACTTTCATAAATTTATTGAATGTATCGAGCTTTCCTTATAACCCAGATCAGCTTCATCACTGTCATCTCTGCGCCCGCTGTTTCAGCCTGACGAACGTGTTCTGGTTACTCGTCCTGAACATGGTTACTCGTCCTGAACAAACAGTCTTGGATTCAGATTCAAGTCCGATCACTAAGCACGCCCCTTAGCCTTTAAATAAATAAGCCTGTTTTTCATCTATAAAATGGGCACAATTGTAGTTCCTATTTTATAGGACAGTTATGAAGATTCAATAAAATACTGCAAAAAGCACTTGGTAAAGGATAAAGCTGTGTAAATGATTAATAAAAGCGTCCAAAGCTATGAATAATTTACAAGCTTAATAACCGAAATGATGATTCATGCATTTCTGATGTTGTCAACCCCCACATAAAATAAGTGGCAGGCCTGAAATCCTTTGGAAAAAAAAAAATCTTTCTCCTCCACCAGCATCTATGACTCATGCTGGTTGGCTTTCCTTTGGTGAAGAATTTCCGTCTTCTGTCGACAAAAGAGGAAGGGAAACCTGGCCTGAGAATCATAAAACCAAATCCCATGCTGGCTCTCTAGAAACCAGAAAACCCCTTCCATGTCACTGACACGGGTGTCAGGGTGTTCAGACAGGGTATCTAGTTCCAGTTTCTCACTGAAAGAGGAATTCAAAATTGCTGAGGTTCTGGTTGTCAGAATTCTGGAGAGTCAGGGTTCCCAAGCTAAGGGGGCATGCAATGAAATATAAAATGTCACACACTATAATAGAGATGTAATAAAATACGATGTAACATATCCCACCAACATAAGACGTTACCCTGCCGTACTGAGAAGAACGCCCCCCTGAAGTTATTTGGGGGCAATGAGGTTTCATATGGAAGCCGGTGAACTTGTATAGATTCCCCCCTATTCCTATACGTTCACAGTTATTTATTGAACGTGTAAGTGTCGGGCTTTCCTTGGAACCCAGATCCATTTCATTGCTGTGATCTCTGCGTCCGCTGTTTCAGCCTGACAAATGAGTTCTGGTTACTCGTCCTGAATACACAGATGGTAACGAGTAGGAACAGACTCCACGTTCTAATCGGCATGCGTACCTCTCCACCTCCATAATAAGGACCTTCTCAAAAGCAGAAGCCTCAGATTTACCCCCCAAAGACTAGAAAATGCTTAGTCATCTTCAGTGCTGATCAGTCCTTCACCACCAATCTCCAGGTACTTTCCCAAACACAAACCTTTGCCCACGGGCTTGATTTACAGATTAGCATGGCTGAGGGTTTTAGGATACACACTTTTCCAAGAGACTAATCAAAGACTTTGAGCACATGGCCAAGGCAAGGATTAAATACACTCAAACTACTCAAGTAACAAACACCTAATATTTATTAATAAATTAGTACACTTGAAGGCATTTTTCTGTTATCAGTCCCTCTCCACTACCCACAAACCCCACCCACACAAAGGGAGTCCACACCACCTTTGCATTAGAATCTGGCAACCGAGCATCAGGGAGCACGTCGCTAAACAGGAGTGTAGTTGCAAATACATCAGACAAGAGTTCTTAGAGCTGCAGCCATTTTTAATTAAAGTGATTGAATGAAGGAAACCCACTAAGACCAAAGCCTAGAGGGCAGCCTGGACCTATCGACTATGTGTGGATAAAAAAACAAGACATCTTTTAAAGCAAAGCTGGGCAAATCCCCTTTGGAAAAAAGGTGCCGGTTGTGACCGCCACTCAGTTGTGACTTTCCAAAGTGCAGCAATATGTTCCAGGACAGCTCGATCCCTAAAAGATGAAGTTCAAGTTCGCTGGTGGCCCAGTTGTCAAGCCACTCAAATAGCAAGTCGTGATGGCTTGTGAGGATTTCATGTTTCCAGCCCAGAGCAGATTAGCATAAGAGGAGCACAAGTAATCAAGCGTTCTGCACGGTGTCCAGGTGAAAACGTACAATCAGCGACAGTGTGGTCAAGTTTCGGCCATGAATATGAACTATACAACAAGGCATATTAAAAAGATAACTCAAAATCTAATTGTATTACAGTAACTCAACGGGTCTTACATTGCTTGAACCCTTCAGAAAATTCGTAAATGACAAATAATAAAATAGTAATAATAATTAAAAAAAAAAGCAGACGTGGATGTTGAGATGTGAAGACCACTTATAGAATTCACAAGATGCCATGACACTTTTAAGCCATTAAGAGCCTCACCCGCACTGCATTTGTGGTATATTAAGTGAATTTAAAGTGCACAGAATGATTCTGAGAATACGTAAGAAGGCAAAGCAAAGAAAATACGGAACTTAAAAAAAAACCTGTAGTGGTGGATATTCTGCAAAAGTTACATATTGAAAAGGCTTATAAGCTAATTTTCCAGAAGGGTTTTAGAAAAGAAAGAATGAATGAACTCAAAACACTGGCCATATATTCTGTTAAACACACACACACATAAACACACACACACACCCACCCCAAAAACAAAAGTTAAGAACAAAACAAAAGAGAAAAAACACCACCCTGCCACTAAACTGAGTAAATTTCCAGAGTGCGGTGTCCCTTGAGTTCTACAACAGGTCGGGGAGATGGCTATAAACAGAGTCCAGGAGGGTCTGGCTGGCTTCCTGGCTCTTGACTCCAATAATCTCAAATAGCCGGTCCAGTTTGTCCTCAGCCTGAGGAATCTCTTCAATCACCCGCAGCTCCTCGGGATTCAGAATGTGGAGCATGTCGTCAAAAATAGGCTGCAAGTCGCAGGGGTCCAGGCGGACCTGTCGCAACACTGTGTCCTTCTTTTCTGCAGGGAAGAGAGGAGTGGGAAGGGGACAGCTGTAAAGGGACTGTATCAGGGGAAGGAGGAGAGCTCAGAGTGACAGCGACCCTCTCCCCAGGCTGTCACTGCCCCACCCCACCAAGGTGAGTGAACATCCCAGACATGCTAAACCACCCAGTTGTTTTTACCCACAATGCGCATAAGATAACAAACAAGATTCGCCTAATAGAGATCAGACAAGGATCTGATGGAATGGGCTGTTGATGTAACTTGACATTTGCTGAGACTTACATGACTTCTCCTACATTCTTCTGCAACTCAGGAGAATGCTGAAATACTTAAACTTAAAAAAAAAACTTCACCACTTTCCCCATCTGTACTGTGTAAGCAAACACATCAGCTCAGCCCTTCCCTTCAAACTTTCCAAGCCAATAATCAGCTTATCTGACTTTCTAATTACGTTGCCATATTTCAGAACTAAATTGTGAAGAGCAAAAGCTCATAAACAAGAAAACATTGCTTCTTGGGTCACACCTTGCAGTGGGGTGAGGAACTATAACTTTTACTACCATTATAAACTTTATGTAACATAAATTATAAACTAATATGTAAATCTTTTGTAAACATATAGAGGGGAGGGAATAGCTTAGTGGTAGAGCACATGCTTAGCATGCACAAGGTCCTGGGTTCAATCCCCAGTACCTCCTCTATAAATAAATAAAAAACCTAATTACCTCCCCCCACTAAAAAGAAAAAACAACTAAAAACTTAAGTCACCTAGAAAATATAAAGAAAACAAACAAAACCAAAAAATATAAAATATATAATATATGAAGTATAAAATATAAACATGTAAAATAGAACATATTTTATCCACATATAAAATATAGCAACATAAAATAGAAACTTTTCAGTAAAATATAACTGGTATTATGCAAACTAGGAAATTTCAACTAAAAATCTGTCATCAATATGGTGTACATGCTAATTCCCTACCCTGCAATTAAAAACTGCAAGTGGCAAATTATTTACCAGAAGTCCCAATCCACGATGTTTAAAATATTGTTACTTGCAACCAAGCTTAACAGAGTGAACTTTAATCGGAGTCACCAAAACCTATACTCCAGACTCTGAAGATAGCTTATACTCTACAGCCCTGGATTCTGTAAGTCTGGTAAATAATTTGCAAAAAAAAAAAAAAACCTGCCAGACTACATGTTATCGGACCTTCCCCGAAACACACGTTTGATAGCATCGTGAGGATAAAGGGTGACCGATACTCCCGGTCCCAGGCTCCCGGCCAGACAGCCGGGGCTGTAAAGATTTTCTAGGCGGGTCCCGACTGGCTAATGACGTGGTTCCTCACAGGCCAGCCTCACCTCAGAGTCCAGGGCAAGTTAATCAAATGACCCAGCTCCTACTGGAATGGGGAACTGATGGAGAAATCCCATGGGCTCTACTAGGGGAGGCTTAAGAATGAATGTGGGGGGAGGGATAAGTCAGGAGTCTGGGATTTCAGACACTACTGTATATAAAGTAGATAAACAACAAGGTCCTACTGTGTTGCACAGGGAGCCATATTCAGTAACTTGTGATAACGTATAGTGGAAAAGAATCTGAAAAAGAATACATACACATACCTCTATCTGAGTCACTCTTTTGTACACTTTAAACACTGTGAATCAACGATACTTCAGTAAGATGTTTTAAAAAGAATGAATGAGAGATGGGAGCCACCTGTACCTTTGGTTATAAAGGAGCCGGTCCTGCTCAGGGCCGAGGAGCCGCTGGACGTGGAGTCGCAGCGCAGAAGGGGCTCGGACTCGTCCACGAAGAAGCCCTTGTTCTTGTCGAGCGGGGAGGGCTCCACCGTCAGGAGCGTGGAGTTCTCAAGTTTCGTGTTGGGGCTGGGCATGGGGCTCGGGCCGAGGGGGCTGGGGCTCATCGGGAGGGCCAGCTTGTCCGTTTCCAGCTGTGGATGGCAACAAACAACGTTCAATTACAGACTTTGAAAATTACAGAAACTATAATGGAAAAGAATCTGAACAAGATTATATATACATTCGTATAACTGAATCACTTTTGCTGTACCCCAGAAACTAACACAACACTATAAATCAACTATACTTCAATAAAAATAAAATTAAAAAGTAAAATAAATTGTTTAACTGATGAAGGAAAAAAATGAAAAAAAAAAGAAAAAGCCCTCCGCAGATGCTATTTTTGGTTTCATTTAATATTTTATAAATTCTCCCATTTGACAGTCTATAACATATTATCGCTAGATACACACACACTGTTAAGCTCTACAAAATATACGTGAGGATACGTATGAACATCAAAAATCAGGAGGCATATGCACCAAGCTGTCACCTGACGGGAGTGAAACTGGACAAGGAAGTGAAGAGGCAGACCTCTAACTTAAAATGTAATTTTGTATCACTGGAAATGGTCTCAGATAACACCCAGCATTTCTCCTCCGTGACGGGTGGAAATACGTGCCCCTCAAAAATTCAGGTGTTGAACTCGTAACGCCCTGTGCCTCAGAAGATGACTGTATTTGGAGACAGAGCCTTTAACAAGGCAATGAAGGTACAGCTGGGCCCTAATGCAATGTGACTGGTGTCCTCATAGGAAGAAAAGGTTAGGACGCAGACACAGAGGGGAGCCATGTGAAGACACACGGAGAAGACGGATATCCACAAGCCCAGGAGAATCAACCCTGCGGACACCTTTATCTCCAGCGTCTAGTCTCCAGAATTGTGAGAAAATAAACTTCTGACTTTTAAGCATCCCACTCTTTTACAGCAGTCTTCGCAAACCAATACGCCCTCTCTTTACACATAAGGAAATTGACCTAGAGAGGCTACGTGACTGTCTTCAGGGCACCCAACCAGGAAGAGGCAGAACGCAGACTAAACCCTACATCTCCTGACTCCCATCTCAAACTAGCTCAGGAAGTAAATCAAACTGCTGGAAAAAAGGAGGACAGGAAAACACCGGAGGCAAAAGCTGCTGGAAGGAGAGGGAGGACCACCTAGCCAGGGGACCGGCTTGTAAGGATGTAGTGGAGACCGTGAAGCTTGCATTGTGGGGTGAGGGTCAGAGAGACAATAACAAGAACGCAAACAAGTAAGATGGTTACAGGTGGAGAGAGCCAGCTTCATGGCCACTCTGGCTGCTGTGTGGAGACCGGATCTGAGGGAGGCAAGAATCAACGCAGAGAGAGCAGTTAGGACACTGCTACAGTGACCAGGTGAGGTATAATCACAGTTTGTACCAGGATGCCCGGTGGAGACGGGCGGAGGTGATCGGTGGTATCACCCCATTGTACAGGTGAAGTGACTAAGGCCCAGGGAGGGCACACAGACCCTGGCGAAAGCCAGTGCTCTACTAAGGTCTGCTGGACACGTCTGCTTGTCCCTGTCCTTTGACACTACATGTGAGGGCTCTGGCAGTCACTCATGGCATCTCCTGCTGGGTTGACTTTATCTTTTTATTGGCTCTTCTGGGATGGAGGAATATCTGGAAGCCGGGTGGCCAGATGACACAGGGCAGGGTTCAGGAAGCGACATACACTCCTCTCGGAGCTGTTAATCACCGCTCATTAGAAACCACATGACTCCCCTCATGAGAAGTCAAGCGAAACATTTTCAAGTTCCTCAATCAGACAGACATTGACCCTCATTTCAAAGTATGACGTTGCCCAGTTGTAAAACACACAAAGCAAAGTGCAATTGCCTCTTTTACAACCTGTAAGGCCTGAGAAATTCTTGCCACCGACTGCAGATTCTGAAGACCTCTGATGACACCATGTCTAATGTTCCAGCAGCGCCTTCCCCCATACCCACATCCTGCCTCTGCTTCCTGCGCAAGTTTAAGACTTGGATATCAAGCATTCCCACCAGCCCCTTCTGATCCACAGACAAGTTTTATGGCTTTTAAGATTTTAATTCATTAGACCCAGGCATGTGCCCCTCCTCCCTGAAAATGCACACAGCCATGCAAGCCAATACACATTTTTCATTCACTCCATGAGACAAAGAGCACTTGTCTACACTCTGGTTCTCAGGGACAGTACATTGGGCGACACGGTCAGTCAATATAGTGCCCTGTTCTTGCTTACAAAAGGAATTAATTCCCGCCCACAAATCACATGCTGGCAGACTAAGAAGTCCACCCACCTATTTCCTGAACTTGGTTCAAACCTTTAAATATTTCATTTCCCCCCCTACCTTTGCCAAAGGATCTTATCGGTGGAAAGGAAGGCCATGATGGCCGACATAATTTGGAGAGACAGAATGCTGAAGTGATGCTGTCTTATAATTAACAGTGAGTCAAAATGAATGTGAAAATGCCCGTAGGAATGGTTTTAGCATCTCCACCACCATGAGAGCCAGAGACCATCTGACAACCATCTCTCTAGAAAATCCATTCAGCTACTAAGCACAGCTCTCCATCACTATGTAGAGGACACTCAGGAGCGGGTTGCATTCCAGGTTTCTCTGAAGTTACTTGCATTTATTCTCTAGAAGAAAAAAAAAATGCTCCTGGAAACTTAGTTCTTTCCTCCCTTTACCTTAATATTGACACCATCCATCAAAATTGGTTTGCAGCTCCGCAACTCAAGCATCGTGTTAGCTGTGATTTCTCTAATGAGTAACTGAAGCCTCAGGATGGGTGGGTGAAATTAATTGTTTTTTTTTAAATTTATTTTTATTTAATTTATTTTTATTTTGTGGTTGTGGGGGGCAGGTAAGTAGGCTTATTTACTTTTTAATGGAGGCACTGAGAATTAAACCCAAGACCTCATGCATGCCAGGCGGGCACTCTACCACTGAGTTACACCCTTCCTCACAATTCTTTATTAGTTCAGCAAAGTTCATGGTTCAGTACTGAGTTCACAGCACGTTAAGAACACACACAATAAGACTTAGATACTAAAAAAGAAGACATGCGCTAAACAAGAAAGTCCATTAAAAGAGGGTTTTATCCTCTTGAGCATAAACTTATCAAAACATTCACAACGTAGATCATGAGTAACTTAGTTTATTCCTGATTCTTCTCTAAGCTTCCCAAGTTCTCTACAGGGACATATTAACTTTCGTAATTAGAAAAACAATAAATGTTATTTTTAAAAGCCGTCACCACCGAGGAGTATGCTTTCTCGCTCTTCACTTGCAAATGTTGTGGCCGCAGCAGCCCTTATTTACAGCAGGAGCCAAGGCACAGGGCAGTTGGAAGACCATCCACTTGGCTGAACTCCCCTCTATACTTTTCGCAAGCGTTCACGGGCACAAAAGGACAACACTCCTCCCCAACCTACTGCAGCGAGGCAAATATTAAGACTTGAAAGACAGGTCTCAGGGAAAAACTTGGCCAGGGAAGGCAAGATATCTGAAGCTCCTTTGGAGAAACTTGAAAAGTCAAGTTCTCTTTGTTCTGCAGAGGCGAGCGAACCATGTTAACTTGGGAGACTCCCTCGAGAAATAAGGCAGAGAGATGGTAAGACAGACTAACAAGAGTGGAGGGTGGCAGGGATAAGGAGGGGAGAGCTCTCTGAGCAGCCTCAAACAGCTCGGACCCCTCGTGTGAACTTCAAGAGCAGGCAGCTTACTTTGGCCAACAACGTCCTCCGGATCAGTTTCCATGCCCATACGCTTTGTCCTTCCGGATCCTTTATTAGCCTGAACTGATAAGGGAAGAGAGATAAATGGCTCACCTTACAGCAGCTGAATCACACCTATCGCTCCATGGCTGACCTGACTGCTCTCCTTTCTGATGAGCAAAACCACTGAGTTAGGAACCAGCCGGAACGGATGAGGCAAACAAGGTATGGATTGCAATTTGTGGGCTTGAACGTCTCTGGGCTGCCGAGATTTGAGTAGCGTTGGTGAGAACAATGACTTCACTTGTATTTGCGTTGTACTGGAATGAGCCATCTCCAGGTGTGTTCTGGAAACCCTCCATCCCTCCCCAAACTGAAGTGCCCACTCTGGGTGCTCAATTCAGTCACAACCTGAAACTGAAGCTCAAAAATACCAACCCCCCCAAATCACTTCCCTGTCGACTGGCCCTTCCTAGGATGACACACTGTGGAAGGCTGCAGTGTTTCTCCAGCCCCGGGGATGGTGGAGCCATGGATGGTAGACTGATAGTCATGGCGAAGGTGGTGTATGAAGGAAACAGGGTTTGAGACAACTTTGCTCCTCTCCTGTGAGGGAGCAGCAGTTCTGAGCATACTCTGCAAACTGCAAGGGGCAGGGGACTCCAGCCTCAGAAGCTTCTTTTCAGCATGAGTATCATGTTCTTCACAGTCAGCTCCTAAGAATCAAAGTCATGAAAGTCCTGGAACATCATGGCAAGGGGAAAAAAGAAATCTACCACCAACTAGCTGTGTGGTCGGGGACAGTGGATACACTCACCACTGGCAGAAAACCACACCCCTTTTCAGCCCTGTTTCCTCATTTCTAAAGAAAAAGATTACTCTAGGTCATTCTTCCTCAAATTATGTCTTCACATTGTTTGTCTTATCATACCTGTTTCATGATGCCACCTCCCCACCTGTGGACCCCAATTCCCTTTCTCCCTCCAAGTTACCCCCAATTGGTTCACTCAACTAAGATACCACCGAGTTATTTTCAATTACTACCCAATTACAATCTCCTGGTGGTTGCACAATCTGTTTTCATAAAACTAATTAACAACTTTGATGCATCAGTGATCCCCTGAAATGAAGCCTTAATTACCCAGCCTAGATGCCCCTTTGCCAATCTGCTAAAATGGTTCAACTTAACCCCTTGGCTCCTGGCATCACCCATTCAGATTCCACAAGATTCCTTTTCTCCCTGCTCTATCGCCAGATATGCCTGATAGACTCAAGAAGAAAGCTCCTTACAATCAAGACACCATTTCAACTGAACTTTCCCTCCAGACCTCATCCAACACTTAGAAAGAAGGAAGAGTTCTTTTGTGACATTTGTGAAAATTTCTATCACTTTAATGACGGTTTTCAAAAACTCATTTGCTAAATTCAGTGGAAACTAATTGGTATTCCATCCGAGTTGACCAGTTTGTTACTCAGATCCAGTAAACAAAAAGGGACTTAACGAAATAAGCCATCATCAATACTGTGCTAAACGAGTCGGCATGAAATATATGGAATCCAGATGACATTAAGGTAGCTTTTATTAGCTCCATTTTACAGAAGAGAAAACTGAGACTCTCAGAGCTTTAAGTAACCTCCCTATGGTCACAGAAGCCAAGATTCGAGATCTGGTCTGGTCTAGTTTCCAAGTAATCTTTGCTGAGCCAAGTCACTTCCTTATCTGGACCTACTAAGGTTAGAGAAATTGGCAAACCCTGTAAACTCAATATAAGACGTCATCTGGCCACCAAGGGCTGCCCTGGCCCTGCAGCCAGAGTGAAGGGGCCAGAGGCAGGGTCTGCAAGGACCTATAACCCAAAGGCAGATTTTGCACGCTGGCTGGGTGATTGCCCAGAGATAAAGATGAGAGATTATGTAAAAACTTCAACTGGAGCCAATAACTTTGTTTCCTATTTGAAAATATTTCAGATCCCAACAGACCAGTGACTATTTAAAAACAAACAAATTCAATTTCCACTAAAGGTTTATCTCAAAAGAATTACAGTCGCAAATAAAGACATAACTACAACTATTTAAGGATGATGTTATTATCTCTTGTTTCCCCCCTCCTCCCAACTGCCTGTGTAATCAAGACAAAACTGGATTTCATGACCTCCAGCAGATCCATGTAGGTATGTAACACTGGGCTGATAAAAGCAAGCACTAGCCTCCTTGCCATATAAATCTCTCTCATATCAGAATCTCCATATGATACAGTCCCTAAGTTTAGAGAAAAGGAATTCAGATAATAAGAAATGCTGTATTGTTCCAGGACTTCAGATCTAAATGAGGATTCAGATAATGAAAGCTACCAGGCCTATCTCCAAAAATGTATCTGAATCTATTCAATTCCTAAGTTCAGATACTAAAGAATACCTGTATACGGTGATTTCTTCTTTAAAAAATAAATAAGAATGAAAACACCACCCCCAACAAAAAGGAGAAAAAGAAGCAGGTTTCCTTAAAGCTCCAGAAGATATGAAACAATGATTTCATTTATTCTTCTGAGTGTGAGTTCTTGTTCAAGCCAACCCGAAGTAAGGGGACTTGAAAAGAATAAATCCAAATTGACTCAATAAAAAATTTTTGCAAACAAAAAGTAAAAAAAAAATTAAGAGAAAAATGAGAAGACGCTGATTCCTAAACCTTTAAAAGAAGGATTATCAGTGGTTAAGAAACTTGGAGGGAAGTCTTGGAAACAGGAATACGGACTGAAAATATTTACACGCGTATATAGGTAAAAGCAAAGATGTCAAAAGAGGAGTAATTACTGAATCTAGGTAGTAGGTTGTGGGTGTCTGCTGTACCGTGTTTTAATTTTTCTTTGTTTCCTAAGTCTTCTTTTCAAAATCCAGGAAAAGAAATAAAAAAGAAGGGCTAAGAGCCAAACAACCTTAAGACAAAAATTCCCCAAACTTTTCCTAAGCGTCTGACTGTTTAGTTTTTTGTTGTCCTTCTTTCTTCCTCGTTCTCCTGCCAAGACTACAGGAAACGGAGACAAGGAGGTGCTTCCACTGCATACGCAGGGGACAGCGCTAACACGTAAATCTACGTTGTCATTGGCGGGTGGGTCTCGGCTGTCTAGATCTCCCTGGGGTCATGGTAGGTCATGGGGCGGAAGCAGGAACAGGACTTCAGATCTTCAGATCTAACAAGGCCAAGACGTCCCATTCAGCTTCCCTGGGAACCCACTCAAGACCACAGAGGTAACAGAGCTGAGTGAATGCTGACTCTGCGCTGCTCAGGGGAGCTGGGGGCCAAACAAACTCCCCGCAGGAGGCTCACAGGATTAACCTGACCAAAAAATGCCAAAACCACTGGGGAATTATTTTAAAAGACACCCCACACCCACCCTAGGTCTGCCCAAGCATAGGATAATTGGAGGCCTTTGTTTCAGCTGCAACGTTACCAAAGACTATATTTAAATATTAACCCAGGCTAGCTGGCCAGGCTGTGTTTCTCCCTGAAGTACCTCGAGCCCCCATCAAGGCAGCTGCTAGATAGTCTTGTGTGTATATGTCATCGGCTAATTCTGATCACGTCTAAGAGTTAAGTTTCAAAACTGAATCCCAAAGGCTACAAATCCATCCGCATGTAAACCAGGGTGTTGTTGGTGGCCAGTCCCCGCCATCAGCAAGAAAACTTAAGGCGGGAGGACTGGTGCACAGGGGACAAGCCACAGGAAGTCACGACAAGTCGGGCTGTGCGAAGCGGCCGGAGCTGGTAAGAACCAGCTGGCTCCGGAGGGCGTGTCCTGCCCAGCTGCCGGCGTGTGTCTGCAGGCTGTCCCCGCTGCTGACATCAGCCCTAAGGCTGCGGCTCTGGGCTGACTCACCGACTAGCTTCCTCAAAAAGGGAAGTGAGGGTAGTGGGTCGGGGGCTCCCTGGGTTCAAGGCTGGAGCCCACTCACAGTCAGATACACTGCCAGCCCTGCTAAGAGCTCAGCCTCATCCATGCATGAGGAGTTTCCCTAAATGTCACTCAAAGAGACCTATTAGGAAGCCTTCCCCGCCCCCACATACTCTTGGACAATTCTAACCACGAAAAGAGGTGGCACTTATCTTACACGCTTGCCTGAAGACAAGAAGGAAGACCAAACTGTATAAAAGGAGGTCTTGTGTGTTCCAGGCTGGCACCTGTATACTGAAGATAAGACCTACAGAGACCGACTGTACAGTAGCTCCGCCCCGTTCATTGGGGCACATGAATCTTGCGGTATTTCTCCAGCGAACACCAGACTAAAGGCTTTAGAACGTTCCAAAAAACAGTTGAGGAGGATGGAAAATAATTTCATAGGAAATTTTCTTGAGGTGAGAAAGCTCAAGCTTATCTTTGTGACTCAAGTTTTCTGAACTTCCCACATTGGATTAAATTAGTGTTATTCCTAAAAGCCTTAGTTGGAATTCTGCCATTCGAACGAGAACATACATGGCACACAATTCCATAGGTACCAGTGGGGACTTTGAAAACAGGTCTCCTTTACTAACCTGACTTCGGCTACTCAGCTCCCCTCAGAGTGTTAACTTTTACCAGCTCCCCACGTATTCATCCAGGAATAGTCCATCCATACTTACACCAATTAGTACGTACAAATATTCTCCACCCCACCCCAGCTCTTCTTTTTCACCCTTAACAATTTTTTTTTAACAACAGGGTGGCACAGTCTAGGTATACACTGTTATGCACCCTGCCCTTTTCCACTTAAAAATCCTTCTTGAGGTTAGCATGTGAAGAGCTGACTCACTGGTTTTGACTCGTGCATGCTGTTCCACTGTGTGGATGTCCCCTCACTTACATAACCCATCCTCTACTGAAGGGCATTTGTGTTGCTTCCACTCTGTTGTGATCCCAAGTGATGCTACAGTGGACACTTGGACTTGCATCATGCTGCACACATGTGGGATGCACATAAGAACAGATGAAGAACATAGTCCTAGGAGTGGAATGTCAGTGGTCAGCGGACACGTACTGTGGGAGATGAAGCCAGATGGCCTTCCGTGGGGGCGGGGCTCACGCACAGATGGACCAGCGATGGGTGCTGTTCTTAGTCCCTCACGACACAAGGATGGTGTCGTACCTTTTCCTCCTTGCCAGTAAAAGAGGTTAAAACTGTATCTCAAATAAATATTTACATGTTTTAAAAGATCGTATCTCAGTGTAGATTTCAATTTGAATTCTCCTTATTCTAAGCAAGGTTAAAAAAAAATCTATATACCTTTAAGAGCCCTCAGTATTTCTTTCAGTGCACTGTCTTGTTCACAGACTAGCTATTTTTTGGATGGTTGGTCTCTTAATTAATTTGCAAAAGCTCTTCATCGTTAAAGGAAATTAACTCTATGAGGCCAATAGCTTCCCCAGTTATTATTTTGTCTTTTGATTTGCATATGGTTTTTTCTGGCTTGTATATTTATTGTTAAGGAGTTGAATCTCTTGCATGAATCTTTCTCAGAAGAGCCTTACCTCCTGCTGTGATTATTAAAAACGAAAACAACCTCCCTGTTTCTCCCCAGCACTTTTCTGGTGGTAAGTCATCTTAATGGTTGGTCATTCCAGCCTGTCCCCTGACTCAGCCCAACTGTGGATAAACCAAAATTCCTTCTGAAAATAAAAAAGGAGGATGCGAATCAGGAGTGACAGCTGTCTCTCCCAAGGGAACGGTGACAAATAAGTGATTAAAGTGTTGAAATTAAATGGTGTACGATAAAACCTACTGCAAGGGGGAGGGTATAGCTCAGTGGTAGAGTGCATGCTTAGCATGCAAGGTCCTGGGTTTGATCCCAGTGCCTCCATTAAAAATAAGTAAGCAAACCTACTATCTACCCTCCAAAAAATAAAAAATAAAAAATAATTTTAAAAAACTTAAAAAAAACCCCTACTGCTGTCCACAATGTAATTCCTCATCCGTAAGCATACATGCTTTTGGCACTTGGATTATAACAGATCAAGACACAGTCTCAAAATCATAGGACCAAGATGCTAGGACAAAACTTACAGCTACGAAGCTTTATCTGAAGAAGAATTCTGGCTTTAAAACAAACAAGAAAAAGAAAATACAATCTCCAGCACTGGTGACTGATGGCGAAAACAAGCTTCATTTCACAATATTGATTCTGATTTCCCTCCCGTGCAGTTTTTGAGAAAGCCAGGAAGCGGGTGGATTAAAGGGCTGCGTATGTCACCAACTAATAGACTCAAGTTTTTCTGAATGTTGAGACACGGTGTCTCAGGAAAAACAGAAAAACTCACGGCAACTCCTCTACATGGCGGTTTCACAGAAATATATTCTAAAGTTCGGCGCACGTGCGCAGCCTGCCTGTAACACTGCCGGTGTCTTCAGGGATGATCCCGTTTTTGTGTTTGTGTGTGTGTGTTTTTATATACAGTTTTTAAAGGTTACACTCTAAGTACAGTTGTTACACAATATTGGCCATATTCCCCATTATATAATATATCCCTCTAGCCCTGTCTTACACCCCGTAGTTTGTACCTCCCACTCCCCCACTCCTGTATTGCCCCCGCCGACCCCCACTGGTAAGCACTCATTTGTCCTGTCTCTGTGAGTCTGCATCTTTTTTCTTATATTCACTAGTTTGTTGTATTTTTTTTAGATTCCACCTATGAGCGACATCATACAGTATTTGTCTTTCTCTGACTTGTTTCGCTATGCGTAATCCCTGCAAATGGCAACGTGTCCTTCTTTTTTATGGCTGAGCAGTATATACTGTGCGCTTTCATTTAGGATCTCCAGTGCCTGGTGCAGGGCTCAAAATGAAATAGGTGTCCCATTAATGTCTGCTGAAGAAATTGCTTGTGCCAAACCATCTCATCTTTTTCTTTTTCTTCTTTTTTAATGAGATACTGGAGATTGAACCCAGGACCTCGTGTATGCTAAGCATGCACTCCACCACTTGAGCTATTACCCACCCCCACCCCTAAACCATCTTATCTTTAAAGAATTCTTGGGAAAAAAAAAAAGCACGTGTGAGTGTGTGTGTGTTGGGGAGGGGGAGTGTGTCAATACCAGACATCTGTGTCCCAGACTTTTCTCCTCATAACCCGTTCACTTCAAGCGCAACTACCGTATTTCATTAATTCCATGGTGCATTTTTTTTTCGCATTTTAGCACCTCTGAAATAGGGATGTATCTTACAACTGCTTTTATTGCTTTCTTAATGGTACCCATAATAACGGTACATACACAATGTACATGGCATTCAACAAAATACAGCAATATATCTTGATTCTAAAACCTACTGCTGTCTCACAGGACCATGAAGCTTTCCAAATAAAAGCAAACGCAAAGCACCCAGACAGTGCTTGGGACGCAACAGGTACTCGGCCAACACTGGCTCCCTTTCTCCTTAACGTGCATGTACAGACAGTAGAGTGATGTTGCTCCTGGGTCAAAAACAGGAGAGCGTGGAATTCAAATGCCAACACAGAAAACAGTAGCTAAGATTCCCTGAGCCTCCAGTACAAGTCAGAGGCAGGACTGGGCATTTACAACCATCATTTCTAGCAGACACACCCTGTCTCTAATCTTACCAGATGCTTCTAAGACAGTGAGCAGTTCCAGAAGCCAAAAGTCAAATTGTTGGCTATGTCAGTTCCTTCGATTAGTTCCTGGGGATTCAAAGTTCCAACTCCAGCACTTGACATGAAGTGGGACATTGGAACCTCGTTCCTGTACCTTTAATATTGTCGAACAGTGAGCAGTTCTGATAAGCTTCCTCCTGAACCAAACAAAACAAGGTGCCAAGTAAAACAGACATTCTTTGCCAAGTCAAAATTCTGAGGTGCCCTTAGCGTGAAAAAGCAGGTGGCTCCCTGAGCAGAAATCAGATGAGAAAATCTTGGAGAAGACCACAGTACAGTCTTGAAAGAAGCTATAGTCTGTTTTTTTAAGAAATGACTTTCCAATGGAAATACATACATGTGTTGTGTGTGTTATTTTCTAGGTCTATTTTGGTGTGTTGAGTGTCCCTGCCTTCTGGTGCCATAATTCCTCGTGCACACCTCTATTATAACATTTGCTTATTCCACTGAACTGTCATTATTTGCACGCATGTTTCCATCTCGGTGAGTGAGCTATTGAAAGGCGCACACCTTCCTTCTTTACATAGTACCAGGCACACAGCTGGTGCTCGACAAAAGATGTTGACTTACTGAATGAAACTTTGGAAAATGATAAGTTGAATGGCCGGAAATGTCATTAAAAGTCTAAAGGCTTATTCATACACATGGCTTCTTTGTACACAACCACCACCTTCAACACGAGCATCACTAAATGCACCCGGGCCTCTCATGTGTCAGTAATCTCTTTACGTTCCCTTCTCACCACCACCCAAGTCCCCCAGAGCCTGCAGTCACACCCTGCAAGTTAAGTCACCTTAAATGACCCTCTGTGCTGTGGGAACACAGCAGAAGGAAGGGCCTTGATACATGCGAGTTTAGCTAACATCTTAAGGCCTTATGACAATAATCCCTATTTCCCAAGAGCCAATCAACTGGCCAATTAAAGACAAAGGCAAATTTGAATAGCCCAAAAGCCAACAGTTAAAGGCACAGCTGGTATTTGCTGCAATTCGCCCCCCACTATATTTCATTTCTGAAAATATCTGTTCTCAGTTGGACCGTTGATAAAGACGAATGCAGCTGGGAAAGCAAAGGATGAAGCGTCTCTAACAAAGAATCATTCTATCACACAGACGTTAAGGACAACAACACTGGCTTCGGGTCCACTAGTAATTATATTACAGCGTAGTCTGAATCTAGCTAATCTCACGGAAGGAGGGAGGGAAGGATATGGGCTGAGATACCCAAATCCCCTGCCTGATCATCACCAATTCTTTGCATTTGTGAATCTCTGGTCAAAGGCAGATAGGTAAAGTAACACTTCATATTCTTTTAAATGATTGTGGCTGTTTTTGAATATTATCATTTTTAAATGTACATAAAATTCTTTTTTCCTCCCTTTTTCCAAAATGAAACTAGAAAGGAATGCTGGAAAATTCGTATCACCACTACTTCCGAACCTAGCCAGGAAGCATCACTTTAATGCCTCGCTTTTTCATCTCCTACAGTTTAACAAGTGATTCCCGGATTTTGTTCTGAAAAACACTTGAATGCCCATTTTAAATAGAAAAATCTGAGTCAGAGAAATCATTTGCCCAAGGTTTCCTATGGAGAAAAAAATCAAGTCCAAGGTGAGGGTATCAAGAAAACAATTGCACTGGGCAAGGCTATCTGAATACACACAATCCTGAAAAGAGAAAATAGAAACTATAAAAGGGAAACCTAGAAATCCGGTTGCTCAATTTAGTGTCCTTTTTCTGACAGCTACTGGGAGAGCGGACCGTTGTCCTCACACGTACCATCACCTCTGTTTCTTTGTTCGAAAAAACATCCCTGGCGGCCCAGGAACACTCACTCAGGCAGTAAGGAATAAATATTTACAATTCGCTGGAATTTCCAGTTCTTGGGCACTGAACTTGGATGGCAACCCTGCGCTCACCCGTCTGCGTGAAGCATTCTTGGAACTGGCGGTCCCTCCCGACCTGACACCAAGTAACCCTTGGCGCTCAGGATTTGAAGGCTGTTTTACGTGAGTTGGAGCTGGTTAGGAACACTCTTCCAGCCCGCCTGCCTCTAGAGCATTCACCAAGTGCTTCCTGTGGGTCACGTTCACATTGGACAGGTGCCAATGGTGTTCCCATTCTCTTAGGGAAAAACTGAGGCAAGGAGGCCAAGTAATTGACCATCACATCACCAGTGTGATATGCTGCCCGGACAGGAACTGAACCCGGCACACATCTCCACCCCAATGTCCCTATTTGGAGCCTCAGCGCTGATGAGTTGTACGTGCAACACTGCCCTCCCCTCCCCTTGTGGATTTACTCCCTTAGATGAAAGATGCATACGTTTCTTCCCTTCCGTGGTGAGCTTCCCTGACAGCAATGACTTTGTCTTACTTGTCTTTGCATTGCCCAAAGTGCCCAGTATAGGACTGTGCGTGTAATGTGTTATGCAACAGAAATTTAAAAATAAAATCGCATCCTCTCCTTGGCTGTTTAGCAGGGGGAACTTAAACCCAGGCAAGAAAGTACTGGAAGAAAAATAACCGTCAAGCTCAAGCTCTATTTCCAACTAGCCTTCAAAAACAAAACGGCAAATCAGGCAATGTATTCAGTGGGCATTTTTCAGACAAAGGAAAACATTGCTTATTGCTGGAAAACGACATGAAGTATTCTTTAGGCCGAAGACAAAAGATCTCGGGTTGAGGTGGAGGCTGCAGGCAGGAGTGAAGAACAACAGAAAAGATCAATAAACAGGTAAATCTACGTGCATCCTGACTGTGTAAAACCATGATAATTATGCCTCTTGGGGGTTAAGAAATGTGTAGCGTCAAAATGTATGACAACAAAAACAGAATGCAAGAGAAGGATTAAACAGAATTAAAGTCTTTTAAGATGGTTGTATTGTCTCGAAAATAGTAAAAAGGACACATTTATAAAACGGCTCATAATTGAAGTATGCATGTCCTCATCTCTGGGGTATCCATCAAAAGTAAAGTAAAAAATGTATAACAAGTTAATAGGACAGGAAAAGTAGAATAAATAAGAATATTTTATTAACTAGAAAGGAAAGGAAGGGAGAGAACAGATTGGATGAATACAAAACAAATAATAACATGGTAGATTTAAACCATTTAAACCAAATATATGAGCAATTACATTAAAATGTAACCTCACTGAAATTCTCCAATTAAATGACAAAAACTATCAGAATAGATTAAAAAAAAAAAAACAAACCTTAAATATATGTTACTTACAAGAGAATTCTTTAAATCAAGCCACAGGAAAAAAAGTCCAAGTGAAAGGATGGGGAAAAAAAGGGAGGAGGGTATAGCTCAAGTGGTAGAGCGCACAATTAGCACACACAAGGTCCTGTATTCAATCCTCTGTACCTCCTCTAAAAAACATATAAATAAATAAGTAAACCTAATTACTTCCCCCCAAAATTAAAAAAATGTATAAAAACAAAAATTTGTTTTAAAAAGACGGGGAAGAGTTAACATACAATTTGGAAAGCTGTATTAGGGTTTTGCTTTGTTTTTTAAATAGTTTTGGCAAAGTCCCAGTAACTTCCAATGATTGTCCCACTGCTTTGCTACTGGCCCCCAAAAGCTCATGCCCTGGAGGGGAAGAATAGGTAAGACTCTGGAAGGCTGGGCTCAGTTTGGATGTTGAACTTCAAAGAAGAGCACACTGAAAAGTCCAGCTCACACCTCAGATAAGGACAGAGTCAGGCAGGTGAATGGATGAATAAATGGTGGTGCATCCAAACAACAGAATACTATTTAGTGCTGAAAACGAGTCCACTGACAAGTTCTTAGACAGACATGGAGGAAGCTTAAATGCCCAGCACTAAGTCAAAAAAGCCAACTTGAGAAGGCTGCCCACCCTATGATTCCAACCATATGACATTCTGAAAAAGGCAAGACTACATGAGCCAATTAAATGGTTTGTGGTTGACAGTGAAGGGGTGGGTAGGGAGGAAGAGAAAAATAAGTGAAGCACAGAGGATTTGGGGGGCAGTGAAAATAGCCTGTATGATATTATAATGATGGACGTATGTCATTACACATTTGTCAAACCCATAGAATGTCCGACGCCAACAGTGAACCCTGAGGTAAACCATGGACTTAGGGTGATTATGTTATGTGTCAATGCAGGTCTACACTTGGTAAAGAATGTACCATTCTGGTGAGTGACGTTGATAACGTGGGAGGCGACACACATGTGGGAGCAGGGAGTATATGAGAAATCTGTGGAACTCCCCCCTCAATTTTATCTTAAACCCAAAACTGCTCTAAAAAATCTGTCTTGAAAAAAATTCCAAGAACAGTAGAATAGTACACTAAAAAGTGAATTTTACTATCTAATTTGTTAATGCATAAAATTAAAATTAAAAAGTCAGACTCCGGACATGTTTAATTAATGGCAGATGAGCCACTATGGTTAATAATGGATGAGATGCTCCTGCCAGAGGTAACTGGAAGGAACATTGGCGTCCGTCCTTTGAGTGGAACACAACATAGGTGTTCTCAGGCTCATGAATAGGAAAAAACATTAACTGCTTTAAACACACACACACACACACACACACACACACACAGAGTCATTTTTACATATTAAGAGTCCATTAACTCCTGGGGCAAAGTCTCAAGTCACCAGCAGTACCACAGTACACACAGAATACAAATCCACCATAAGATTATGCCCGCCACGTTCTGATTCTCTTGTTTGACTCGACAAATCTCAGAGATGAACTATGAACAAACTGTGTGATTAACAAGAGGGCAGCCAGAAATCCATGCTCGCTGGCTATTAAAATCAGAGTCAGAGCTGGGTCCACAGTGTTGCTGCACAATGATGGACAGTACTGAAACACGGAACAAGAAGCTTAATATGTCCTTCATCATAACAAGGTCTCCATCAAGACACACAGGCTACACAGGACCCAAGGAGTAAGCTATAGGATGTCTTGATACCACTGTTTCTTACAAAACAGATGCTAGAATCTTTTTGTATATAGAGGAGATAAAGGGAGGAAAGAACTAAAGGCAACAAGAGTTTGGCACTTGGATATATCCAGAGAAAACTCTATTTGATAAGGATACATATTCAATAACATGACATTAATATTTATGCATTTTCATTTTCCTATGCTTGTATTTGTTTTTTTCTAATGAGAAAGCTTCTTTTGAGCCCTTAACAATAACATCACAATCATCCTTCCACTTTATTAAATATTCCATTGAACCAAACCCTAGCATTGCATCAGCTGCATTTTATCTCTCTTGTAGGCTTTATCCAGGAGAGCCAGGGGCTTATTCTCAAGTGTCTAAATCCTTCTTCAAATCTGCTGCTTGCCCCACCAGCTTTTCCCTTTAAAGCCAACACTCCAAGGAAGCACAATAACATTTTGCCTCTGGAGTCCCTTGTTTGAACTGCAGCCATTTTATTTAACTGGAGGTCAAACAGCTCCCTTTCCTTTCCCCAAATCCAGCTACTTGAAGCCTTGTTTTTGCTGTGAACCATACTTCATTGAGTTGTTTCTCAAAAAGTCACAAGACACCGTGCCTTTGAATGTTTATCCCTGCATCTATTAGTAAATTTTTTTTCTGAAATTCCACATTTCAAAGAAGTTAAAAATACACCAGGAGCTTGAAAGACTGCCTTCAGAGTCAATTAGCACCTATAAATTTTTATCCAGTCACTTAGATAAAAGACCTACCTGATGAATGTTTACTTCAATAATGAAGAAACACAAGACCGTGAGTATACAAAGATAAAAGCACTTGGATTTCTTAAATCTATAAAATTGAGTCCCTTGATATACAAAATTTGGTTTAGAAAGATAGTGGGTTAGAGTTGATGGGGGAAAAAATTTCTCCCCCGCTCTCCCTCGCTCTTTTTAGGCAAGGAGTTTGAACCACTGGAAAATAACACAGACAGAATGGCCTTTTAAATTTTAAGTGGGTTTTATCAAGTCTCAGCGGTAGCGTTTTTACTTTGGGAATTCACTGCAAAACTTTAATAGAAGTTTGTGGGAAATGATTCAATAGCCAAGTTTGTACCTAATTCATGGCCTTTCAGGGAAGCACGTTATGATTAAGGAAAGGCTACGTAAAACGAGTTACGTCATAACCATGACTACCCCTGGAGAACACCTTCAGTGCATCACGCACTGCGTATACTTTATTCCTAGTCTTAATAAATCCTCTAAATGTGGCTTACAAGTGAGATAACAGAGGCAGAGAAAGTTGAAGGAACTTACCCCTAGCCATCCAGCTAGTTAAGTGGCTGTCCGACTGCAAAGCCAGGGCTCACTGACCAACAACTATGAATAAACCACACCCCTGGGTCCCCCTGGTTTCATCAGACGTTCTGATTGAACGAGCCCAAGGAGAAACATCAGTCCTGTTACTATTGCCAGTACCACCTGCGTCCTCAGGAGGCAAGATGGAGCCTTCCTAAAACCGCATCACAGAAACCACCCTCCGGAGGGGGAAGGGAACGCAAAAGAAAAAGTCTCCTTCTTGCTTCGGTTCAAGGTGTGTCATGCAAAATGAGACTGCAAATTGGGTAGCAAAGAACAGAAGAAGCTGTACAGTCTGAGGCCAGAATCTACCCCAAAGACAATGATTCTCAACTTTGCACACTGGAATTCCTACAGAAACTAACACAACCTTGTAAATCAACTATTCTTCAATTAAAAAAAATAGACGGGTAGCCTAATTGATTAGTTAATTTAAAAAAATACTGATTTCTAAAAATTCTGATTCCTAGTCCTCTCCCTAGAAATTCTAATTTGACTGGCCTACGTGGGGTACAAATACCAGGATTTTTAAAAAGTTTTCGAGATGATTCTAATGGAAAACCACTGAGAAGCACTGCCCCGTAAGAGAGACGCGGGTGTGGGTGGTTGTGTGAATCTAAGCGCCTTCCATCGGCTCTTTTTCCTCCTTCCCTGTGCCTGGACACGTCGGAAGCACGGGGCCCTGCAGGTCAGTGGGAGAGGCAGCCGGGCCGGGCCGCGTTACCTGGGCCGTATCTTCCATCAGGCCCCGGATCTTGTCCACGACGTCGTTGCGCCGGTGCTGGCGCAGCGCGCTGATGAGCTGGGCCAGGCTGGCCTCGGGGCCGCGGATGGTCCAGTGCTGCAGCGCCGCGTACGCCCGCTCGTGGTCCGCCGTGTAGCCGTTGGAGAACGCGGCCACCTCCCTCTCGCTGGCATTGCACAGAAACTGATAGATATCCTTCCACTGGCTGCCCACTTGGGCTGCTACAAGCTTCAGGATGTCAATACCTGTACCGGAGACAAAATCAAGCCGAAAACAAACACAGGCGTGTGAGGGGAGGGCTCTCTATCAGGCCGCTCTGTCTGCACGAAGTAAAAGCAGCCGGCTTTCTCACGGCTACCATCTGTCAAAAGGATGCAGTGCTTTTAAAAACACTTGGCACACGCAGCTCATCCTGGGGACTAGTTCGGTACTTTCCAGCAAATGCGGAACCAGAAGAAGGAGAAACCTGGAAGTATATAGTAATAAATGTACATAAAATGATTTTTTTTAAATACAGATACTGGGGATTGAACCCAGGACCTCCTGCATGCTAAGTGTTCGCTCTACCACTGAGCTATACCCTCCACCCTGCCAGAGGATGTTTTGAAAGCCAAACCCAAACCACTCACAGTGATTCCTTTGTCGCTGCTAAAAACAAACGGAAGCAAATAATTTAGAGGCTCCCCAGACTTAGAAAGTGGTGACTTCACAAAATCTAGAAAAAAGTAAGCCATAGGTTAAAACTGCGGGGAGTTTATCGAACACTGTCGGGGTAAAGGGTGTCCCAGAGTTTAGCTATAGTGTCCATTATACCAACTGACGAAGTACCCAGCTGACCCTGCCCAGTGGAGGCATTCCTGAAGAACATCTAACTTCTCACTCTCTAAGATACAGTGCGTGTGGGGGAAGGAGGGAGGGGTAGATAGCTCAGCGGTAGAACGCATGCCTAGCACTCACAAGGTCCTGGATTCCATCCCCAGTACCTCCACTGACAATAAAATTCAAGAAATGAAATTCTCTGCTCAACAAGCCCTTTTCTGATCTAGTATTCAGTCTCCTAAGTTGATGTGCACAGTTATAACGAAGACAACCACAACATTACAGTATATAAACAATAGCGGTCGTCTCCCAGGTATTACATGAAGGCACTAGCTCATGGAACATCTTTCCAAAGCATTCACATTCCAATTGCTCAGGTAAGGGGACAAAAAAACCAAAGAAACAAAAAAACACACACACAGAAAATTTAGGCTATTTGCCCAATATCATCAAGGCATGTGGGTTGGGTTTTGAATCCAGTGTTCTATATTGTTATTGTGGCTCATCTGCTCCTTGTAAACGCAGCATGGCTCTGCCGTCCCCAGACCTGATGAACAGAGGGGGAAATGCCAAAATCGTAAGCACCTGGGACTCACCCTCCGTGAGGTGAGGGTTTCCCTGAGTGTCACCCTTTAGTGTCTTTCCCTTTAAGATGCCTTCTCCGTGCAATGACGCATTGGCTTTGCCCACATTAATCCATGAGTGCATATATCACCTCACAGTAAGAGCTCTGGTGTTTTTTTATCAATAGGTGGATAAGTCTTCATGAGTCAATACTATGGCTTTGGATGAAGCCATACTTACATGCTCAGATACCAGAGTTAGTATAGTTAACAATGTCTTGAAAACATTTATTACTCCAACAACAACAACAACAACAAAATGGAGTCAAGTTCCCAAGTGAAGCTTAAGGGAATAAAAGAGAAGGATAAAGGAGTTTGTTGTGATGGTTAATTGAATTTTTTTGGTTTAACTAGAGGTTAGTCAGGAGGAAAAAAAAAAACTTTTTTTGCTCCAATCCTTTGTTGGGGAAAATATTTATTAAATGAGCTATCAATTTTTGTCTAAGAAAGGAGCACTAAGAATTCCAGAAGTTTCCTTGTAAATGGAGGATTTTGTGGTTCCTCCGTGGAAGCCCTTCCTCTGCTGTGCAATTTTACTGAGACAGATGGTGTCTGGAGGACGGCGTGGACCTCCTGAACCAAACCCCTGCAAATGGTTTCAGAAAGGAAGTTCCTGCTTTCTTGTCAGCTGTAAAAGCAGAACACTACAAATTGAGACATTACTGTACTTCCCACACTGTTTTCCCTGGCAGTGCGAAATATACTTGAACCCGCTGCTTTTTGGTTTTCATAGCAATGTTTAGCCAGATACAGAGCTTTTAATTTCAAGCAAACAGATTCCTCAAAAAAAAAAAAAAAAAAAAAGCACTATTTAAAACCCCACAGGTAACTTTTCAGGAGTAAGCCAGCTCTCTGTGGTTGATGTGGTAGATTCTTCCGAACACCAAAAGGCTTGTTAGTCCCTGAATCTTAATTTAGGTCAATTTAACGGAGGCTCACAGCATCTTGCATGACTGCGCTTTTTTTCTTGTACGTGGGACCTTTGCTTACATCTTCGTAGTGCCAGTGACAGTGCGGCTTTGGGCAAACCACTAACTGTCATGTTCGTTTCCTCATTGGTACAATGGAGATACTCACTCCGGGCCCTGGGGAATGGGGCTGCTTAACATTTTCTATAGAGTCGATTTATTTTTGGAAGTACCCCATCATTACAAATGCTCCATATACTGGGCACCAAAATTGAAAACTACATGCATTTCTGATGCAAACGCACAGCCTTTATAGAGTAATTACAGCGTTTAAAAGGCTTATGCTTAACAATAGCTCCTTCTTCCGTAACCCAGTATTTTATACTCTTTTTCAGCCACAAATTTTTTTCCCCAAAAAAAGGGAAAAACACAAAGAATGGATACAACGAGATTTTCCTTCAACTAAAATTGACTGGAAGCTAAATTTAAGGCCCACACATCAAGTTTCATCTTGTTCTTTTACTATGTAAACATGGAGTCAACTCCCGGGAACCAGCCAGGGGTCGGCAAGGTTCCGGGCCACTGCCCGCTCCCATTGCAGAGCTGATCAATCTAGAGAAGGCAGAGACCCCAGCCTCTCAGCCTAGCACATGATCACAAGCCTCGGCAGGAGAAGGGAGGACCATTCTGAACTAGCCCACGAGTTTGCCGGACCTGGTCCCCACCCCACCATTGCCACCAGAGGGAAAAGAAAACCCTTGCGGAATAGTTCAGGAGTATTTCTTGGGCAGGCACTGTGCGTCCCTGTGTTTGCTGGACTGAAAACTGATGAGATTTTAAGACAAAAGAGTTTATCACCAAGAGAATGAAGGAACGCCAATGAAGCACAGGACTGGAAAGTGTTCTCTGCTGAGAAGAAAGTTTGGGGCAAAACTAACCAGTCCAGCTACAGGGAAAAGCAACAGAATGATTAAACTACACTGAGATGCCTGCCTCGGGGGCAGGAGGGAGACGAGACGTTACCGGACAGGTGAGCAGAGGGGACGTCAAAGGTCTTCACAAGGTTCCATTTCCTAAGTTGGATGGTGGGGAAATGGGTCTTCTTTTTATTTTATTACTGTATTTGATATTTATTATTCCTTTTAAAACTATGCATATAATATATATATGACTCACTGATATGTGACATGTATGTATATATCCTTTATATATATACATACTATTATGTGGGATATATAATTTTTTTAACTGTTTAATTTTACTGGGGAGGAACTTCCTGTAGAAAGGTTATTGATCAGTACAAGGTGGCCCAGCGAGTTAGTGGTCCCTCTGTTGTGGTTAATGGGGGATGTGGTATCGTAGAGGAGCATGATTATGGTCCTAGGACACAGCCATCTAGTCCACGTGTGAATGCAGTCCAGGTTGGCCATGATGTGTGTGTTTCCTGGCCTGTTATTACTGACCAAGAAGATGCTGGGTAAGTTTCTCTCTGGGGCTAGCAAGTGTTGTCCTTTCCTTTAAAACTACGGTCCCTTTAAAAAAAAAAAAAGAAGAAGAAAGAAAAAAGGACGTTTCAGCAAGCTTTTTCTGTACAGGTTAAGGCTATATATTTTCAGTTTCTGTTGGAACGTGACAGCAACCACGGACGACACAAGAGGCCCAGGTGCTACAGCCCCTGCAACCAGCAACTTAGAGAGGCCGTAACTAGACGATCAAGTGGCTAAAAGATTTAGAAAAGCATCGTGTTTAAAAAAAAAAACACAGATACCCTCAAAAATGAACGTTCCCACCCAATTATTAACCTCAGTGTGAAATGACAGTAAGTGAAGTAGGGAACAAATCTCTGCTTGCCAGGGCGCCCTGATCATCCGCCCGCCAGGGCTCTGAGAATGTTCGTCTAGAATGGACACAGTCACTGTGCGGAACTAATCTGACTTGTTTAGCCTAACAGGATGCCAGGTGTCTGTTTTCTTAGGATGAAAAGCAACACAACCCTCAACTCAGGGAAATGCTGACTGATGGGGCAATGAGCCTAACTTTGCTCTCGTCGTGATGGCAGGTTCTGAAGCTCTGGGGAATGGCTGGGATTTCTAAAGAAGTCATTGAAGGAGCCAAGCCCTCTAAACCAGGGACTGTACTTGCCGGGAGCTGCGTCTGAGAAGGTGGCCCTGTGTCGAGGGAAATGACTTGTCACTTCCAAGGTGCAGGTAGTAGGAAGATTATGAACTTGGCAATCACAAGATACGGTTTCAAACTCCATGACTTGTTCGTTGGGCAAGTGACCTCTAAGATTTCAGTGTCCACATGGGTAAAACGAAAATGCTACCTCTTCTCTCATAGGCTGGGTACAGAGATGTATGGGGTCAAACCAAAAAGCACCATGGTTCTCTTCCCTTGGCCCCCTCCATTTTTGTGTGGACAAGAGTCACTGGGGCAAGGAATCTGAAAGGTGGGAGGAGTTCTGCATACACGTTGGTTTTTGCACCAGGATTACAGGTGCTGAACAGTGGAGCCAGGCACCAGCATCCTAGCTTCACTAGTACGTGTCCGAAGGGTCACGACAGCACAAGAGGCATCATCCAAAGAAAGGCACATTGAAAGGACAATGTTGCCCCTCTGTCACACGCAGGGCATCATGACAGCACCCCACTGGGTGAGCAGACACTGCCCTGATCCACCATGAAAAAAGCTCAAGAAAAAAGGCATAAGGTGTGCAGCTGGGTTATCACAGAAGGCACGGTATTTTCCTGTCCGTTAAAAAACCCTGAATCAGATCTAACCTGGGCGATAACCCTCCTTTGAGGTTCATTTCTTTGAACGCTCACTGTCAAAGCCAGTATGCAAAAAAAAAGGATTCCTCCTCTTTTAATAAGAACTTGAGTTGACCTTTATAACCAGAGAAGGTATTAAAGCTCTTGCCTTTTGGAGATTAATATCTGAAATGAGCACCATCATTAAGAACCCATATTAAAGCCTTCCCTGGAAGATGCATGAAGGAGAGTGATGAGAGGACAAAGGCCACCTGGAACCCACAACACAGCCCGCTGGACTTCACACTGTGCAACCACGCTGCGTACAGAATGGGTGCAGGGAAGAGATGGATGTGTTTATAGAAGCTTTTTGCTGGTACTGCATTCTTATCATTTAAAAGGTTCAAGTATTCCCACTGCATCTCCCGTACTTGTTAACGTAATGGCAGTTCTCATTATTCTTCTAGAAAAAAAGAAATGGAGGGACAAATAATGGGAGAACTCCCATGGAGGCAATTAATCCACAAACTCCTCCCAGGACAGACGACGCCACAGTTATCCCCGTGCTGGTTTCTACACACAGACACACACACACACATAGCAGTCTCCCCAGACGTCCATGTGGGAAACAGGACACATGAGCTCAAAACCACTTTCCTTCTGCCACCACCTTGACCCCCCATCCCAGACATGCTCTTCATCAGCATGTGCTGTGACCTCTGGCTTGCAAACTACAGACACAAGGGCAAAGATGGACACAATGCATAAAACATAGGTCAAGTTTGGAAATCTGATGAAAAGCCTGGCTTGAGCATCCCGTGACGTTCTTCCCTGTACAGCAGTCATGTCCTCAGAGATGCCTTTGCTGACCACCTCCTGCCCAAGCCTCATATCTACTCTGATTATCTCCCAGAGCCTAGCACATAATGAAAGTACAAAGAGTATCTGTTAATGAATGAATGAGAGCCTTTTTTGTCATCCTTCCCCTCTTGCCTAACCCTCCCCCCATTTATCATCCGTTAACTGAAGTTACATCTTCTGTAACTGAAGCCCCTGAGAACATGAGGGACCAGATGCATCACACCCTTGTCGCTTGGTCCTGCCAGATCCACAGTCTCTACGATAAGGAGAAGGCAGACCCACGGGTGGCCAATGTGGGGAACCTGGGCTTCTGGTGCACGAACCTAGCAGTTGTGCAAGAGCCCCTCCCTCTGCCGGCGTCCTCTTCCCATTGGTCCACCGTGTCCATCAGGGCCCAGAGCTCACCAGGCAGAGATGTCCCACCTCTCCCTGCGGCGAAACCCTTCTACCGCCGTCTGTCTGGCCTGATAACATACTAAATGCTCCTAAAAGCAACCAACCCCCACGTCTGGGTGTGTTGTGGGAACTAGCATGTCACAGGATGGTTAAAACACAGTGTCTCCAGTGATCACTCCTCACGTCATCACGCAGGAAACTGCATCCCAGCACCAGGAACTTGGTTTGCCCCAGGTTAAAAACTCTTTCCTTATTGAGGTGCAAAATGGAAGGAACTGCTTAGTTTTCATTTCAAACCCCTAAAGTCATTTCCAAAGCAGACTGAATCACGGTCTTGTTGAAGGCTCGGTGGGCAATCAGAGTAACCTCAGACCTCAGGAGCCACCAAAAAGCACCACGCAAAGGTCTCGTGGTTCATGGATGGACTGCTGACCGACGGCAAACTCTATCAAAGCAGGAGACAGTTTTCCAGATGGGAGACATAAATTTCACTGATGCAGTGAGGAAAACTAACCACCTTTTATTTCATCCCATAGGGGAAAACACACAAAAACCCACAAAGTCAAAAATGCCTCCTCCCTCCATGTCTTAGTCTGTGTTTGAAGGTGTTTGTTTATTCATTCGACAAAGATGGACTGAGCAACGCAGCAGTGAACAAGGCAAGATGAAACCCTTTCCTGGTGAAGGCTGTGTTCTGGTGCGGGATGCGGGAAGTAATCAAGTATTCCGTCTGTTAGACAGCGGGGAGGGCCAATGGCAGCAGGGGAGCCGGGGAAGGGGATGGAGTGGGCAGGGCTGCAATTTTAGATACAGGGCCCCCTTCCCCATGTCTAAGAGAAGGCTCCACTGAGCTAACGTGGGAATCAAGCCCTAACGGGGGTAAGAGAGTAAGCCCAGAGAGGGAACAGCACGTGCGGAGGAGGCAGGATGCTGGTGGAGATAAGGAGGAGCAGGGGGGCTACGGTTCATCTGGAGCAAGTGAGCACTGAGGACACATGGTATGCGTCCGAGCTTGGAGACGAGGGCCGGGAGGGGAGTATAGATGCACTGGGTTTTCCAGCTGCTGCTTTGTGTGCCAGTGGCAAGTCACCGGGGAATTTGACTTTTCAATGACAGGAATGACACGATCTGACTTACACTGAACAGGATCACTCTGATCGTTGTGTCAAGAATAAACTAAAAGGGGCACAGGCAGAAGTGGAACAATCAGTTAAGAGGCCATGGCAACGATCCAGGAGGGAGGTACCAGTAGCTTGGGTCAGGGTGGTGGTTGTGAAAATGAGAAGGAATGGTCGGCTTCTGCACCTATGTTGAAAGTAGAGGCGGGAGGGTATAGAGCTCAGTGGTAGAATGTATGCTTAGCATGCACGAGGTCCTGGGTTCAAGCCCTAGTACCTCCACTAAAAAAAATAAATGAATAAATAAACCTAATTACCTCTTCTCCCTCACCCCAAAAAAAATTTAAAAAAAGGAGAGCTGATGGGATTTGCTAATGAATGGAACACAGGGTGAGAAAAAAGGAAAGGAGTTGAGGACGGTGCCAAGGTTTTGCTCTGAGCAGCGGCAAGCCCCGAGGACCCATCTTCCACATTGGGTAATGGATGTGGATGGATGGTTTGGGTTTCAGGTTTATGTAGCTACAGGGGGAGGAGCCGGCTGGACACCTGGGTCTGTCAGGCAGGTGGGAGGCTATCTGTGTGTCAAGGTCAGGTACAAGATCCAGGCTGGACAGGGAATTAGCAGCAGACAGGTGGTACTTAAAGCCATGGGTAACCCGGGGATGGAGACCGCGCAGGTAGAAGAGAGGTGCAAGTCCTCACCCCGGGCTCTCCACTACTTAGAGGTCGGGTCGGAGAGGAGGAACTAGCCAGGGAGCTGGAGAAGAGACAGAAGGAGCAGGTGGGAAGAGAACCAAGACAGGGTGGTGTCCGGGAGGCCAAGGGAAAGTGTTTCCAGAAGAAGGGAATCTGGGCTGCCAATGTGTCAAGTAGAGGAAAACCCAGAACCGAACAACACAGTTAGAACTGTGTTGTCAGACTATGTAGAAAAGAGGCAAGACTAGGGCTAACACACTGGCATGTTTCACTGATTCTAAGACATCTGAATGCCTTTTTAATCAACGCCTTTCCATAGCTCGAATCCAGTGTTTTCTTCCCCTTGTGGTGTATACATAATAAAAGACCCATCTCACAATCAGTGGTGTCTTAGATTTGATGAACTATCATAAGAATCGTTATTTTTTAAACTTGTACCCTTGAAGCCACCTACTTTTTACAACTTGCCATATTACCAGCAACCTAATGTGTCAAATTCTGTATGTACACGGCAGCGGTCACAACCAATTCCTTGTGAAGAATGACCAACAGAATTCTAGAAATTCCTCCTCCTCTGCAAAATCTGCTTACATAACACCTGACCAGGTTGATTCAAGGACACTAACTTGCAAGAACTTTTTTTTTCCCTACTTGTATTTTAGCCCTACCAGGGGGAGAATGCTGATGTGTTTTTCAACATCGCAAACAGCTTAAATTCAAAAGCTGTTAGTTAGATAAATTAGAGAATAAAATATACATTAAAAAAAAAATACCTGCCCTCTAAAGCCGAGAAGAAGCAGCCCGCAGTGGGTACGCCTGGGAACAACAGCAGCCTCCCACGGGCAAAGGCCACGTCTCCCGAGACTTGGTGCACAAGATAATGCTTTTTAGGCCATCGAAATAAGAAGCTTTTCTCCTGCGATGGGTCTGCGGGCTTTATAACCCTCAAACATCCTAGAGGTGGAACCAAACGGTGCTGTCTACTGGAAATAGCATTACTGGAAGCAAAGGTGGAAAAGCCGGGGGGGGGGTAAGGGGTGGAAAACAGCCCGCCTGTCCCTGCCTGTTCTCTGTAAAGTGACAGAAGCCCCACGGGGCAGAGCAAGAACCCAGCAGCCTCTTAAAAGGAATCATCTGCTCCCTTCAGCCCAGCTTCCTGGTGTTAACATTTCAAGGCTACTTCCCCTAGGAAATTCGGGCTGACAGACAGGATGACTGTCTGGAATTTTTAGTCCAGGAGGCTTCTGGCAAAGAAATGGAAGGTTTCTTTGGTTGCAGCGGCGGCTGCTGCCGTCTGGGGCTGAGAAAACCCCCCAGTGCAACAGATGTGAGTTCTGATTAGCAGGACTCCATCACCTCTGACTTATTTGAAACAGCCTTAATTGTTTTCAAACAGCCCTCAGCGCCTTCAGCCATTGCGTATCTGGCTTTAGAAGTTTTCCATTTCAAGCATTCCAAGAAAAAAGTGAAAAAGGAGGAAATCAGAGGGAATTCTACGGAGGAAAACTCACCATTTGATGACAGTGTTGTCGTTGTTTTATTTCAGAACAAGTTGGGATTTGCTAAGGGAAATAAATTTTTCTTGATGGAGCATGATTACAAAAAAAAAAAATCAACCATGGACACCTAGAAATTTCTAACACTGAAAAATTAAAATCCAGATGTTTATAAATCCAGATGCTAAGAATCAAGAGGCAGGGTCTAGAGTCAGACTGGTGTCTGAATTTAAAACCCGGCCCTGCCTCTTTGTAGCTGTGTGCCCTTGGGCAAGTGACTCTCTGTACTTGTTTTCCCACCTGCAAAACGGTGATGATTGTGGCCAACCTCATGGGGTTCAGAAAATTAAGTAAATATTTATAAAAATGCTTAGAACAGCCTACAGCATTCAATAAGTATGAGATTAAGTCTTTGTTGAAATTAAGTAGGCAATGAAAACTTAATGGTAGCAGAAATCTTTCGCATGAGGTTAGAAAATTATATTAGTAAGTCATCATCTTCTGTCCCCCCCAGATCATCTATGGGCAGTAGCAGGCTCCGAATAACCTCACTCTAGGAAAAAAATTAAGTGGAGAAGCACTTACTACTGAATTCCTAACGCACTTCACTTGCTCTTTATTCCTGAACACTGCATATGGTGGTGAAAAAATGAAATGTTTTCTTAAGCCATCCCTGAAACCTGATTGGAGAGTGTATTGCTATTGTTCAAATACAACAAGGACATAGTTTCCAGTTACTCATCACCTGTCCCTAATTAACCTTCGCAACTTTGGGGAAATATCTGTACTAGAAACACAATCACAGCTCCACTCCTACAATTAGACTGCACCTTGCTGCTTCCCCTGGAAGGAGGATGAAGTCTGCAGAGTTGTGAATCTGGGAGATGCATTTGCTTCCTACGCCCCAGTAAAGACCAGTTCTCCCACACTGGATCAATCATAAATGAGGAAACACAACTGGGGAAAAAAGGAAACATTTTTTCTCAACCTGTTGTTGGGATGCGTAAGGACCCAGAACTGAGAACAGGGTTGTTACTGAGTAAAATCTAAAGACAACAGAGATCAGAGGGGATGTGTTTCTGCTTGTTTGCCAGGTAAGGTGGGATGATGTCATAGTGGATAGGACGGAAGAAATAAAAAATATCTTACCAGAAACTCAAGGTCTAAAATGTAGCTCAGTGCAAGCAAGCACAGTGCCGGAACCTTTTAAGTAAGTGCACTAAGCAAATTATGTCCTGTTTCTCAAGCAGGATTGCTTTCCCTAAGAACAGGCTTCACGTACAGGTTAGAACATCAAAGTTACGCAAATAACATGGATAGACCCAGAGATGATCAGACTAAGTGAAGTAAGTCAGATAGAGAAAGACAAACATCATGATGTCACTTATATGTGGAATCTGAAAAAATGATGCAAATGAATCTATTTACAAAACAGAAACAGATTCGCAGACATAGAAAACAAACTTATGGTTACCAAGGAAGAAAGGAAGGACGAGGGAGGAATTAGGAGTTTGGGATTAGCAGATAGTAACTACTATATATAAAACAGATACACAACGAGGTCCTACTGTATAGCACAGGCAACTATGTTCAATATCTTATAATAAACTATAATGGAAAAGAATCTGAAAAGAATATATATTTACATATAACTGAATCACTATGCTGTACAACTGGAACTAACACAACATTGTAAATCAACTACAACTGTTTTAAAAGTTATGCAAATAAGAGGTTCAACCACTAAGCCAGCTGGTCTGTAATTCAGTCTTTAGGTTTCAGGCCTGAGCTATGCAAAGGAAGGTTGCGGGTTGTTTTCAACTTCACCTTTCAGGTTTGGCATCAGTGAAGAATAGGATTTTAGAATGGAAGGTTAGAGATATCTGAATCCAAGACCTTCACTGGACAGGTGAGCAGAACCAGGCCCCGCAAGGCCCCCTTGGCACAGCCTCCCTCTCCCAGCCAATCGCGCCTCCTCCTGAGGTTCCCGGTTTCCCCTGTGCCCAGGGTCTTTCTCTTCCCCTCGTTCTCCCAGGCTTCACCATCAGCTCAGCAGGTGCTCCTCATATTTGCAAGAGCAGGTAATGTGACCAAAGGTTCTTCCTTCCTAGATTGATTAGAACCAGACTCCACGGGCCACATTTTCTATTCTAGCTGGTTCTGTACTGGTCCATCAGACCTCAAGGCATTTTATGGCCAAAGTTCCCAGCACAGATTTTTCCCTGCAGCCATTTCTCCCGGCCCCTATAACTCATTACATGTGACCCTTAATGGATTTCTACTTGGGTTGAAATAGATAGAAATCTGATCCTCCTGGCCACATAAGGTCTCATCTTGTGTTCCCACCACTAGGATTCTGTGAAAGCAGGGTAGCAGTTTTGTGGAATTTGACTTGAAAACCATAAATCCAGGGAGAGAGGGGAGAGATGAATCGGGAGTTTGGGATTAACAGATACACACTACTATATATAAAGTAGGTAAACAACAAGGACCTATTATATAGAACAGGGAACTACATTCAATATCTTGTACTAGCCTATAATGGAAAAGAATCTGAAAAAGAATGTATATCTGTATAGGTATATGTATAATTGAATCACTTTGCTGCACACATGAAACTAACATAACATTGTAAATCAACTACACTTCAATTAAAAAAAAAAAAAAGACAAAACCCCTAAGTTCATGGAAGGCAGAGAGGGATGAGTGGAGCCAAATAAAGAGGTTCTGGTTGGCAAGGAAGATGAGGACCCCTGGCCTGGCTTCAGAGTGCCAGGGATCTAGATGGCATTCAGGAACACAGCACCATCTGCTTAAGGTGAGCAAAGCTAAGTGAGGTCTTACGTGACCTCCTATACAGAGCACCCACATCTAGGTGATTTTAAACCCACCTTCATCCTCATGAACAACTCAGTGTGAAATGGATAAGGACCAGAGAAAGATCTTATTATACAGGATTCTTTGCTGCCCAGAACTGAGCGCAGTCAGATCAACAAGGTATTGTTTCCAGAGGCCTCTCTGAGCACCTGGAATGGTTTTTATTAAACAGAACCTCTCTTTGTGATGGGATTTTAAACTGGTTGTACCTTTGAGAACAGCAATTTGGAAAGAAGAGAATTTCCTTTTTTTAAAAAAAAAAAACCACCTTAACTATAAACATCCCAATACAAAATCTTGCGGGGAAAAAGTTAAACTACCGGATGAGACCTGAATGAAACAGCTGTGATTTAGCTGGAAAAGTCTATTGCTGAAGTCCTGCTTTCACGGAAGGCAGGGTCAGGTTTTGTTTGGCACTTCCATTCTTTCTACAAAAGAGAATATTGTTTCAAGGACAAAGGCATAGGAGTTTACAAGGTTACAGTGGCCCTGACTATGCCTAAGACCGTTGTGTGAAGTTGCTTTCTGAGGCTGGACCAGATTTACTTCGACAACTCCCTGTGGTCTCAAGAAATCTGAAAACTGCACTGCAAGGGAATACAGCTGACCGTAACCTAATCCATAAATGCAGCTACTGACTGGAATGGCTTCTTTAATAAATGGAATAATGAGAAGAGTGTTCCAAATACTCACATATTTGAGCAAAATGTTCGCGCTGCCATAATTTTCTTAGTCATTTCCCTAAAACTGGCCCTTTGATTATTTCCAGTTTCTATTTATTATACGTAATGCTGAATTAAAAGTTCAAGATCTTCAGGGGAGGGAAGGATAAATTAGGAGCTTCAGATTAGCAGGTAAACACTACTACATATAAAATAAATAAACAAAGACCTACTGTATAGCACAGTGAACTACATTCAACATCTTGAGGCAACCTATAATGGAAAAGAATCTGAAAAAATGTGTGTGTATGTGTATGTAAATGTGTGTGTGTGTATATCTATATATATATGGATAACTGAATTACTAAGTTATACATCTGAAACTAACACAACATTGTAAATCAACTATACTTCAAAAAAAAAAAATCCCAAAGCAAATATATGGTTACTATCAGGAGACAGTATAAGTAGACCAGTAAATGGTCTGAGGAATGGAATAAAAGTACAAGGTTTCTCAAAAAAAAAAAAAAATTCAAGATCTTTGTGCTTAAATATTTTGTGTGTGTTTCTGGTTTTTATCTTTCTGGTAGATTCACAAAAATAGAACTGCTGGGCTGAAAGGTATGAAGATTTTTAAGGCTCAATACAAAAGGCCAAACCACTTTTCAGGAAGGTAAGTCTCAGCCTTCATCTTTAAGGAGAAAGATCCCAAACGAATTATCAAAACTTCGGGCTGAAATTTCATTCAATATTAAGGAAAGGGAAGTTACCGCCACAGTCTGAAAACTGCAGCCTTCAACTCAAACTTAGCTGCTAAGACAAATTCTAGAAGTTAGTTTTTGCTTTCAAAAGAGGAAAAACTGAGATTTCCCAGCCTGGACCCACCACACACACTGACCACTAAGGAAAAGATACAGAACCCAGCATCAGACGACCATCTGTAAACTAAGGTTCAGGTGTCTGAACTCCAAGAGACCTTCCTATCTTCCTGATAGAAATGGGGTCCTAAAAATGTAAGAGGGGAAAAGTACATGTGAGAAAAGGGCTAGGAATCTAAAAGCAAGGTTCAAATTCAAAAAGGCAAACTTAAGGCAAGCTGTATTTATTTTTGCCTCCCTCTTATTTTCTTAGCAGACTCGTGGGAGGTAGTGAGGACTCCAAAGTCGGGAGACACTGAGTCAGTCCCATCTGTCCTGAACCAAAGACTACCCTGGGTCACATGACATCACTTATATGTGGAATCTAAAGTGACACAAATGAACGTACTTACAAAACAGAAACAGACTCACAGACGTAGAAAACAAACTTACGGTTACCAAAGTGGAAATGGGGGGATAAATTGGGAGTTTGGGATTAGCAGACACGAACTACTATACGTAAAACAGAAAAACAATAAGGTCCTACTGTAGAGCCCAGGGAACTATATTCACTATCTTATAATAGCTTATAATGAAAAAGGATATGAAAAGGAACGTATATATATGCATAATGGAATCACTAAGCTGTACAACAGAAACTAACGCAATATTGTAAACTGACTATACTGCAATTGAAAAAAAAAAAGACTACCCTGGGTCAGCGCAGCCAAGCCTCTCTGAACTTGATTCCCTCGCTTGTTAAATGAGAAGGTTGAACAAAGCCCCTAGAGGTCATTCGCAGGTCTCTGATCCCACAACACTCTCCTTTAAACATGCCAGGAGAACCGGGGGCAGAGGGGTGATTCTCCCTGAACGTAGGGCGTCGAAGGCTGACCACCTCATCTTTCCTAACGCAACTAGATCAGCCAGCATTTGGTGCACAGAAGAGATTCCAGAAACTCTGCATGTTCCTTTCCTTCTGCCAACGGGGACTAGGGAGGGAGAGGCTGGGGCATCGGGAAGTGAGGAGAAAAGACGGAAGGCTCACCGTGGCCGTTGCAGTAGTAGATCCACTTCTCCCGCTGCGGGGCTGGGGTCATGGACTTCTTCAGCCCGGCCTTTTCCACGATGGCGCTGGGGTCCTGCCGCGGCCCCTTCTTCAGTGTCCTGGAGCTCTTCCGGACACTGCACACCACTATCACCACAAGCACCAGCAGCAGGAAGAGCACGATCATCCAGGGCAGATGCTCATTGATGTCGAAATGCTTGTGGGGGTTCTGCCTGGGGTGGCCCCTCTTGAGGCCCTTGAGGGGCGTGCTGGACTTCTCGCCCCCCGTGGCCTCCATGGACGGCAGCAGCTTCAGGATGTGTCTGTGGTGGGGGCCTTGCTGGTGGCTGACGACCTGGAGGCTGGGGAGGGTCTGGTTCCTGCCTTCCTCCTGCTTCGCTGAGCTTGTGTTGTCAGGGACGGTCCCCTCCCGGATGCCGCTCGACGGCACCTTTGGTCTAACAGAGGCAGAAGAGTTGGATTCTGTTGAGTTCATGCCTAGAAAAAAGAGTAAGGAGTGGGGAAGAGCTTTTCTATAGGTGGGGTCTACACACTCCCTCCTCTGCCTCATCATCTCCAGACCAGGCCAGATAATCAAAGAAGAGATGAACTTCAGAGCTTAAGAATAAAGAACAATGCATGTTTTCATAAAGACCCTAACAGCACCATTACGTGGAAGGTAGAAACTCAACTTAACAGCTAAACTCATGTCCTTATGTTAAGGCCAAGGGCATCCTTGAGGAATCCAACATGTGAGCGTCACAGCAGCTTGTCCTGCTCTGCACACACTGAGTCCACTCTTAAATGTTTCGATTATTCAGAGAACTAGTTCCAGCTGAATTCCTTTGTCCTTTAATTCCTTTATTCCTCCTCTCCCACCTTTTGGCTATTTCATGACCCCATCATGAAATAAATCTCCATCGTAAAAGGGAGAATGTAACTAAGCGTATAGAAAAGAGCTCAAACTCAAATTCAAGTGTGACCAGCGAATGGTATGGTGACATAGGTCAGTGAGATAAGACAGGGCTGGCTCAGTATGTGCTATTATTAGAGAAGCAAGATGGGGCTGGCAGCTTAGTGGACTTCCAGAGAAGCTTCCACAAGTGTTCTTCAAAAGGGGTGTGAGAGCCAGGGATTTCGAGTCCCAAGGCCTGGCCTGCATCAGCCTCTGAGGAAACCTGGACAGGTCACATAAGCTCTCCGAGCCTGTTTCTTCACTTCCAAATGGCGGTCGCAGGAAGGCCCTCCTTACACGACCGTCAAAGGTAACCACTCGTGAGAGTTCACTGGAAAGCACAGCTCACGTTGGGCTACTATCTCATGGAAATTCAATTCAATCAAAAAGTATTTAAAAATAAAAAACTAAATTTTATTCTTGCCTATGGTTCAAAATGCATTCTGGGGGAAACCGGGATATACTTGATGGAGAACATAAAGTTCAAATCGTCTGAACAAAAGAAACTATTTTCCAGAGAGTCACCTTCAGTGTGATGCAACTATGTTTGTTTCCTGAAGCGTCTGCCCTAGTTTGCTGTTCTCTGCCCCACCTCACACCCAACAGTCATCCCTTCCCTTCCAGATGTCATGGTATTTCTCTCCCCTTCTTTCTGACCTTCAGGCTGTGTCTCTCCAGGACCTACTGGGTGTTGGAAAACTTTTCAACTGGAAGGGACCTTAAAACATGTAAACCACTCATTTACTGTGTCTTATGATTGCCAAGTTTGAGACCAAGGCCTGAGGAAGTTCAGCGACTTACATGAGGCCCCCCACTGACCTTGTTTCTCTGCGTTATTTTCTAGCTGGAGGTAACCTAGTTTTCAGATACTTGATCCCCCCAATAGATAACTTCTGAGTCTAAATGTCTCTAATGGGTCCAAAGGAGCCAGAATTTAAAGAGCCACAAAATGCAAGGCCCTTCTTCAAGGAGTGACTTTCGAATATGGAGAGCACATCCCGGGTCCAAGCCCATTCTGGGCACCTCCGCTGGGCTCGAGGCCTTCCACAAACACGTAACTCACGAGGTTAAGTTACCTTTGGGAACGTAAGTGGAGGAAGGGACGAGGTGGGGTTGCGTGTGCTCGGGGCGTGAAAAGATGGCTGTGCCCGGGGAAGGCGGGGCTGGGCTGGAGGACGGAAGCGGGCCGCAGACGTTGTCTGCTTCCTTGGTCCCCGGTTTGATCACCACCAGGTTCTGACTCAGACAATCTGTGTGGGCTTTGCATCGCATCACACTGGAAGGCACATCAGAGAAGGTACCCCGAGCGCACTGCTTGCACCGCACGTCCTCGGCCTCCGTCCCTTTCTTCCGCACCCCCCAACCCACAGGGCACACCGTGTGGGGGGCGCAGGTAGCATTCGCCTGGAACATGCCAGGTGGGCAAGTGCATTCTCGGTCAGTCAAGGCAGCACAAGGTAATTTCTCCACCATCGGCCAGGGGCATGGCAGAGTACACTCGTGGCATCTCTCTATGCCATTCTCGTGTCTGGTGAAGGTCCCCACGGGGCAGCGGCTGCAGACACGCAGGCTTGTGTTGGTACAGTGTTCAGACACATAGGTTCCTGCCGGACACTTGTCACAGATCAGCACCTGGCCGGTGACACGGTCAACATGGTGGTATTTGCCAGGGATACTCGGGGCCTTCTGTTCCGGCTGAGCCATGGTGGTACTGAGAAATCCAAGCTGAAAGAAAGAAAGGGATGGGGGAGGAATAAAACCCAAGAAGGTGTTATACAGGAAGAGGAGGAGGACAGATGGGACAATCCCAACCCCACCATCACCCTTCCTATTAAAGGTCTGACCAGGACTGTATCCTCTTGACACTAGGGCTGCAACAAAACAGAAAGCGAGAAACAAAAATTCCATCCAGTTCCATATAGGGCCTGAACTGCTGGCTGTGGAGCTTTGGTTTTGTTGCTTTTTGACCTTAGCCTCGCTTCCCTTTTTCCAGTCTGTAAAATGAAGCGGATGGTACCTCTCAGATCAATTAGAAATTCAACTGAGAATGTGAATGTGAAAGCACTTTGTGACTTACATTAAAAATGCTACACATTTTTAATCCTAATGTTAAATCCTATTGCAAGAGAAAATAACTTGCCAAATAGGGTCTTCCTTCCGTGGCCCAACAGTTGCCGTGTCTTTTTTTTTTTTTTTTGATGGGGGACGGATGTAATTAGGTTTATTTAATATAAATATAGTAAGTAAATAACTAGTTTTATATATCTAGATAGATAGATAGATAGATAGATAGATAGATAGATAGATAGACAGATAGATAGATAGATACACACACACACATTTTTTAATGGAGGCACTGGGGATTGAACCCAGGACCTCGTGCAGGCTAAGCACACATTCTACCACTGAGCTATACCCTCCCCCCATGCCTTGCCATTTCTTGATACCAGGACAAATCAACCAAGAAGCAAGACGGCAAATACTTGAGCTGCTGCTTCCATAAGACCAGGTGGCCCAGTTGGAGTTACCCAGTAGACATGGCAGGATTTTTTCAAAGGTTTCGTCTTTACAAAGCTGAATCCTGCTTGTTTTTGCTTTTATTTTGTGAAACAGAGGCAGCCCCTTGACATTCTTAATGTGCTTTAAACAGCAGAATTAATGCTTTTAGAAGCGCATCCTGCTCGATGAGCCTCTGAAGGCCGTGTCATCGGTGTGGATGACCTGCAGCCACCCAGGAGCCCAAGCCCAAAACTGGGCCTGACAAGAATTCAATAAATATTTCTATTTAGTTCATAGAACAGAAATGTCATCAGCTAGACAGGATTTTAGACTAGTTTCCCGAAAGAAAATTTGAGGGAAAGGAAATTATATCTGTGGTTCAAAATCCTGAGGTCCTGCAGAGCAGGGGCGGGGGAGACATTTAAGAATGAATATTAAAAATGAGCTTTTCTGCATGAGTGAAGACTGAAAGGTTCCAACAAGAAAAGTCTGCACTGTCCTTTTCAAAATGGAGAAAGGTTATATGTCAAGAAAATAATGCCTGTCTCAAACTGCCTGCCACCCTACGAGGCAAATTCCTTCCAAATCTGCCGCTATACCAGCTGCTGAGAGAAAAAAGCAAAAAATAAAAATTAAATTTTTAAGTGAACAGAGTTCCTGTTCTCTCAGCAACCTGAAACTTAACCCTAAGATTCAAGTCCCCTTCGTCTCAAAATTTAACTATTTGAGCCCCAAATTTTTCCCCTGAAGTCCTTCCCCCTATCCCAGCAATGCCTCCAGTCAAATGACAATATTAAAAACAAATTTTCAGCTGATAAGCATAGATTCATCTTTTCTTTAATCTGAGACCAAAAAAAAAAAAAGGGAGAGTGGCTGATTTTCTTGGTAAGAAACTTAACTTCATATTGGGCTCTAAAGAAAAAGGATCTTGCTCTTGCTTAATCATAATAAATCCTGTATATACAAGATCTTGTGGTAGCTCACAGGGAGATAAAAAATGTGACAATGAATATATGTATGTTCATGTATAACTGAAAAATTGTACTCTACACTGGAATTTGACACAACATTGTAAAATGACTATAACTCAATAAAAAAAAAGTTTAAAAATAAATAAATAAATAAATAAATTCTATAATATCTTCCCTTTCTCTGGCTTTATCTTTTCTTTTTCTTGCTCCTTCTAGTTGCAAAATCAGCCCCAGCCTCCCCTTTCTGGGCACAGCAGACGCATGAGATTGAGGGAAGAAAACCTATTACCAGCTTGGGCTCCCAAGTGCCACTTGGCAAGTCCATGAGGACACATCTTGTCCCAGTCTCCCCAAAGCTAAGGACCCAACCCAAGAGGCTACAAGAGTGGCCCTGTGCCGCACTTCCTCTAGCCACTTGGAATCTAGTTCTAAGTGTAAAAGCAGTTTTGGATAACCACAGTGCTCTGGAAGTCTGAGACACATGAAAATAACAGGTTACTCCACTTGTGCAGATTACATGAGCGCAGAGAATGGGAAGGACAATCTGGTCAGAGAGCAGTGATCGGGGACCAGCATCGCCTGATTCATTGTGGGACTGGAGTCTGGCCACCTATCTGAGCAGGAAGGCTGGGTAGTCAGCCAGTCACACACCCAGGGGGGTGGCTCGGCAGAACACGGGGGTCATGAGTTCACTGCAGGTGTGCCTGGGTGTGGGGTTGGGGCTTGGCTTCCTGCAGCTTCGTATGTCTCCCCAGGGTACGCACGTCTAAACCTAGTCTCAGGGATGTTACTAGATTCTGCATCAGTCTCCTGATGTCCGATTCCCAGAGGTCACCCTCACACCACACAAAACCCACCTCCAGATCCCATACACCCACACGTTTCCCCACTCAATTCCATGGATTTTTCAGTTCTTTGTTCATTTAGAATAACTGGGTAAGTTTCTAATTAAAGCAAAGCTCAGGGATCTTTCAACTGCATCCCACTAGGTAACCCACTTTGGACAACGTGGCTCTAAAAATGGACCTTTAAATCACCTCCTGCTACCGGAGGCAAATCCAGCGCCTACAAGTGAGAGCTAAGATGCAGCCAAACCCCGGCTGAACACTGGAAATGAGGTTTGTGTAAAAACTGGACACTTAATTCACGGGACAGATATTTACTGAAGACCTACTATGTGTGTACCAGGCACCGGGCCCACGAGCTGACCGTTGGATCTTGAGAACTCTATTCCAGCCCTTATGGAGTTGAACTTACGGAGCTGAGGGGTGGAGAAGCAGTGCCTAACTCTGGGCAGGGGAAGCGGAGGAGATGAGGCAGAAGGAGCCTCAGAGTGAAGGTCTGAAACAGAAGGAAATTTCTGAAAGCCTTTGAGGAAACCTCAAGATGCACTACAGTGGCCATAGTTAAAATTGGAGAAGTGCCACATCATTTTTTTAAAAGGAAGTATTAGAGATTGAACCCAGGACCTCGTGCATGCTACGCATGCGCTCTACCACTGAGCTATATCCTCCCCCTGGTTCCACATTTTGATCTTAATCCAAAATGCAATGAGGTCATGACATGTGTATATTGGAGGATGGGGGGAAGTGGCAGATAATCACATCTGTGAATAAAAATGCTATCTGGCTGCAAAGAGGAGGGTGAAAGGGGTTCTGGGGTAAGCGGAGTAGATAAGAAAATCCACTTAAAAGGTGGAGACCAAGGTGAAAGTTGGGGGTGACTTGGACTCAGGTGGTGGCTGTGAAAAGAGGCGAAGGCAGCAGACTTGAGAGGTCAGATCAGCTGGATCTGGGGAACAATGGCCGATGGAAGAAGAAAGGGGAAGAAGTCACCGGTTTTCAAACTGGACCCAAGAAAGCACGTCGCAGAGCACAGCTCTCAGGGCTTTCCCTCGGGCAGGGACGGGAAGGAGGGCTCTAAGCGCCCCCATTTCTGCCTCAGACACAGCAGCTCTGATTTACCAATCTGCCGGGGGGGTCCAAGTAAGAATTCATTGGAAGGAAGTTTCAGTCCTAAAACAAGTTTGAAAACCATTGCCCTGGAGAGACTGCTAAGAGCTCTCCCAGCTTCAAAGTTAACAGCTAAACCCATCTGAGCTACAAAGCTAGAGAAACTGCTCCCTGGGCTCTTCATTGTCACAGAAGCCCTGTCGAGATGAAGAGGGGGCAATGTCCCCTTCTCTTAACAGACATGCAGGTGGCACCCGAGAAAAGTTATTTTCCTAAGGCCTTTTAGTCAATTTAAAATTAGAAGAATATGAAAGAAATATATATATATATGTATGTGTGTGTATATATATGAATCACTACGCTGTATGCCAGAAATTAACATGACATTGTAAGTCAACTATACTTCAGTTAAAAAAAAAAATAGAGCTTTTCCCACTAGATGGGTGGCAACCCTCTGGTTTCTAAGAAAATCAAAATGACGTAAAAACTCATCCTCAAAGACAATTCTGGGGGTGAACAATGGGGAGATGGGGGGACAGCAATCAAGGTCAAAAACAATATTGAAGAACATTTCCTGTAAAATGTGAAAATAAGTTCAGATGATACTTAAAAGCTAATCTTGGGGAAAACAAACCTGAATCGGGAGATAGAGTCACTGAAAAAAGTTCAAGAGAATAGGAACCAGAATTCCTGAAGCTCGTTCTGCCTGGTCAAGAGCCCTGCTTCCTCCTCTGCACAGAGGCAGGGAAATTAAACCAAAGTTTTAAACAAAGCCTCAGGCCTCAAATGCAGAATCAAAAAATTGAGAAGCTTTTCAAAACATCCACATCTCCAGCCCATCACCTGAGACCATGTGACTCTGCAACGGGGCCAGGAATTCAGGGTTTTGGTTTGTTTTGTTGTTAAATTTTCCAAGTGATTCTGATGCCCAACTCAGTTTTGGGACCCCCCTGAACTAATAAGACAGCCCCCCTCGGGCCCTAATGACCTCGGATTCTGGGAATCAGAGCCCAGTTCCACGGTCAGAGCCCCTCCCTCTGCCTCTCACCCAACGTGGACCCTTTTACTGTTTTCATATTGCTCTTTTTAAATTATCATGTCTATAACAAAAATACACATTCTTGTAGCAATTCTCTTAATTGTAAAATAGAGTAAAAATGTTTAAATCTCTGCTCACATCTGGCCCCTCCCCAGACACTCACTGTTCATTTCACTGTGCATCTTTCCAGACCATTTTCTGAGCATTTACACATAAAACACACATACTCACTTCCAGTTGGCCATTTCAGCCACTCTTGGTTTGGTTTGGTTTTACACATATAAAGGGGACAGGTCATACACACTGTTCTGTGATCTGCTTTTGTTCACTTCCTAATACTACATCACTGAAACCTTTCTATGTTGGAACACAGAGGCTACTTCCTTCTTTATAACAGTCAGGTGCTCTTCAGTAGTATGGCTATGACTTTGAACATGCCCATCTTGAAGAATTTAGAGCTTTTTCCTCCTGAGGCTCATGGATTGTTTCCTTGTCCATGTGTTGGTGTGCACAGGAATGCTTCTATAAAGTAAGTTTGCTTCCTTCTGCTCCCACTCTACATCCCGGCTTCTCTTTGCTTTCCTTCTCATCCCAAATGACAGCTACACCCAGGCTGCTCTCAGTCTTTTGAGGACCCCTTTCCTTCAAGAACAAAAGAAGTCTCCATTCAACCCTTAGCTTGGAACCTCTCCCTTCTCCTACTCTATTATTATTATGACTCTATGAGATACATATTTCCAGCCTGCGGGAGGACCAGACCTGAAATAAGAAGAAGAACTGGGCAAAGATCTAGAGAACAGAGGACTTATATTCTTATCCAGACTCTCTGCCTTAAGATCAAATGGACCTGGCTTTACATGCGTGTTCAATTAGCAGGTTGGACTAGGTTGTATTCAACTCGAACCTTCCAGGTATCTGTGATCATTTGTCAAGTTCCATCTTCTCCAGGAAGCCTTTACAACCATTCCTAGACACTCAGATTCCAAGCCAATGAGCGAACTCTCCATCGTATTTCCTGTTTTTGTCCATCATTTTGGTGCCTAATTACATATTGCCATGTAATGTCTGTTGATGGCTTCATAACTGTATATATTTATCTTCCCGTAATGATTATAAGCAGCTCCAGGCCAGGGACAACCACATAGACTGCATTTCCTCCCTTGCTCAAGCACCTCAATGATGAAGATCACAGAAACGATAAACAAAGCATCCTCTGAGCCAAATGTCGGCAACTGAAATCCCGCACGCCACCTGTTCTGGTAAATAAGTTTTATGGACATTCATTTAGGTATTGTCTACGGCAGCTTTCACGCTACAACAGCAGAGGTGGGTAGCTGCAAAAGAGACCATATGGCTGCAAACAAGAGTATTTACTATCTGGCCCTTTATAGGGGGGGAAAAAAGCCTGCTAATACCTCTGCTGAGCAGTCAAAAAAAAAATGTCAAAATATACAGGGACCAGGAGCTCACGCACAGGAACCCTCAGACCTCCTCAGAGAGTCTAGCAAAGAGTAGTGAGCTTGTGGCTTCCTTTTTTGATGCCCAGTCCAACTCACATGTCACATCTGATCCTTTCCTCCCCTGCTTAGAACTCTCAATGGCTTCACTCAGGGCTTAGGATGAAATGCAAAATCTCACTAGAGTCAGGACTTCCTCTGAAATGCCATCCCTTCCCTCCCCTCCCCAACTTAAAGCAGGTGTCAAGTTCTCCCCTCATTCCCAATTTTTTCCTATAGGACTACCATAATTTTGTAGTTACACAATCATCTGTCTTAGTGTGTCTTCCCCTCTGGAGCACAAGCCCTGTGAGGATAAGAACAGAATCTCTTTACGGATGCTCTCCAAGCCCTCGAGGACGGTGTCTGATGCGTAGTGTAACTGACAAGGGTTTGCTGACTAAATAAATGAATGCATTTGCAGACCATCACTAATTAGAAGCAGCACATTAATGGGTGATGGTGGAGGAGGTTGCCGGGATGACACAGGTACAGAAGCAAGTGTGAGGAAGCCAAAAGGCCACCATCATGTAGCCACAATAATGTAGGAGATTCAGCAGGCTGGGATCCTTCAGAGTAAGAGCAAAGAATTTCACCTCCAAAGACTCTGAGGATATCACTCTGTTTTAACAGAGCCATAACTGGTTTATAAGAATTATGCTCAGTGTGGAGCTTGAGGTGACTAGCAAATGTAATGGGGAATTTAAAACATCCCCTCTCATTTGATAAAAAAGATTACACTCAAAAAGATACATGGACCCCAAAATTCATAGCAGCACTACATACAATAGCCAAGACACGGAAACAATTAAATGTTCAACAGAAGACGATAAAGAAGATGTGGTATATATAGTGGAATATTACTCGGCCATAAAAAAGAATGAAATCATGCCATCTGCAGCAACATGGATGGACCTAAAGATTATCACACTAAGTGAAGTAAGCCAGACAAAGACAAATATCATATGATACCACTTCTATGTGGGATCTAAAAAGTGATATAAATGAACTTATTTATAAAACACACAGATGCACAGACATAGAAAACAGCTTATGGTTATCAAAGGGGAAGATGGGGGAGGATAAATTAGGAGTTTGGGCTTTGCAGATACTAACTGTTATATATAAAATAGATAAACAAGGAACTACTGTATAGCACACAGAACTATATTTAATACCTTATAAAACCCCATAATGAAAAAGAATATGTATGTATACTTGAATCATTTTGCTGTACACCTGAAACTAACACACCATTGTAAATCAACTATACTTCAATAAAAAATAAAATATAAAAAAAGATTACCCTAACTTGGTGCTTAGAATTATAAGCAGCATAAGGAGATTATTTTCCAGAAGTCATCTACGTTCCATCCTAGTTTAAACTTCAGTTATTTGAAAAATTTCATTTACTTAGGACACTTATTTCACCAACAACAATGGGTAAATGAACAAATATCAAGTGTACCACCCCAAACTGTGCAGGACATAGGAGCACTACAAATGCTTAGGGAGTGAGTCAAAGATAAAACACAGGAGAAAGCAAATTTCCAAGGGCAGCTCCAAAATGACCAGCAATAAAGGCTTCCCAGGTGTCCACACTCACCTTGGTGACCACACCTATCCTGTTATGTCACCTCTGCTCCAGGGCACAGAGATGGACTTGACTGAAGCCCCCAGATAAGCTGATGCAATGTAGGATGCTGCTGTCTATTTCTCTCTTAACAAGTCTTATCCCATGACCTCATCCTTCAAATAAATGGGGGAAAAAATCCTGTGCCGTTTCTAAGTGCAACACGTTTATGTCATTCCTGTCCCTTACCAAATTCCCATCATTTCTAATAGAAAATGAGCCCATTCAAGGCAGTGATCAACTTTTGTCTATTCCTCATGGACCAGCAGGAAGACCACTTGCGAGTCTGAGATAGAGAATTTTTTAATGCTGCATGAAACTAGTAGGTCAAAAGGAATCTCAGTTACTGTGGATATTATAACAAAGAAAAGGGAACCAAGTTATTCCTGAGATGGTGCTGATAAAACCTGCTAACAGATGATCAAAAGGCAAAAGCCAGGCGGCGTAGACACCTCCAGAATTTCTGACCATTTTATTTCTAGCACTGCATTAAATGTGGCATCACAAGACATCGGCTGCTGGGAATTCTCTAGATTCGAAGGGAGAAAAGAATGCATGAAGAGGAAGACGCCCAGGAGAAAGCTTCTACAAAAGCACAGGCAGGGCTGTTTCCAGTTATGTTATATAAATTTGGTTGGCTTTGGCATTGCCTACTCTCCTGTCTGATTTAAAAAGCCTCTGTTGCTAGGGCAAGAGCAGGGACTGCTGTTTCAAGCTGGTGAAGACAGAGAATGCCAAGGCTGGAACGTGCTGATGACATGATTGGAGGGAGGCAAGCTATGAGGACACGGGGGAAAAGCGGGAAAAAAACAGGCAAGATGGAACTAAGCCAGATGCTGTCTTCCCTGGAACCTACCACGCAGAAGAGTGTGTGCACTCAGCCTTCGGGCCCTGGACCACAGAACTGCATCCCCCTCCATCCACCACCATGGCTACTGCTTAGGCCAAGACTCCACCTGCATGGAGAAGCCATGTTATAAAGAAGACAGGGGTAAAGGTGTGAGGAGATTACACTTCTGTGCTTGCCAAGAATTTATAGAATCCTTAAATAAACCAAGGCAAAACTGGCGACACCAGCCAGGGCAGCAACTCCAGACTGAAAGTATAAACAAAACCTATTTTAGTCTGAAGTGTGCTAAGCAAGCCGAGCTCTACCAGGTTCTCGCTGGGGAGGAGGGGACCGGGGAGGGGCGTGGGGGAAGGGGACTTGATCTGTGTCTCCAGGTCCTTATTTGTATAATGGATATAATAATAATACAATTAAATAATAGATTACATAGATAATTTAAAGTAATAATATGATAAAAAATAATGCTTAGCATAACAATCCTACGATTGTTTTCAGAATTAATTGTGACAACAGATAAAGCCCGTAGAACACACATGACACAAGGAAGTTCTCCGTGAATGTATTTTAATCATCGCTCCTTCTCCTTATTATTTCACCCCATCTCAGCTTCATTCCCTTGGGATGACACAACCTTTTAAAACAGCCCAATTAAAAACACAAAATATCCAACTCCTGACACGGGAGTCAAAGACTTCAGATTCTAAAAAACTGTAATCCTAACACATACGCTACAAGGCTTGGAGCCCATCACAAAATGAAAAATACAGACTGAACAGCAAAGCGGTAAAAGACAAGCCAGAGCCAAGTGGCATTTCCACGTAGATTTAGAATATAAACTTAGTAGATGGCAAATGAGAAAACACAAGAGGAGAAAGGATGTGCTGTTAATAAGTACACTGTAGACAAGTGGAGCAGAAGTTAACTAAGCATTTTCCAGAGTGAGTTCCCCAGATCTAGTCTCACAGGATGTTAATGATTCTAGGGTTTAAAACACGGCTGAATAAACTCCGGCCAGCTGCCTGCTTTTTTTTTTTTTTTTGAATAACCCACAAGCATAAGAATGGTTTCTACATTTTAAATAGTTGTTGGGGGGGAAGCAAAAGAATAAAATTTTGTGATACATGAGAATTATTTGAAATTCAGAGTTCAGTGTCCACAAGTCAAGTTTAGTGGGAAACACAGCCACGCCCATTCTTCTGGACCTTGCCGAGGTCGGCTTTCAAAGCACAGAGTGACAGCTGAGTGGTTTCCATGGAGATGGCAGGGCCCAGAAAGCCAAAAACATGATCAAGCTCTTGACAGATCAAGTTTATCAACCCCTTGTCTAAAAGTTTAGGAAATGCTCCAATTGCAGCCCTCTCTTGGAGAGACACAATTGTGACAGTGAGAGTGACAGAGAGACAGTGGCCTGATGATGGGTCCAAGAGGACCAGCAGGACAGCTGTAGAAAGAGGTGACATATGAAAACACAGATATATATGTACATGTATGACTGAAACATTGTGCTGTACACCAGAAATTGATACAACATTGTAAACTGACTATTCTTCGTTAAAAAAAAAAATGGTGACTCAGCTGGACCCAGACTTATCTGACCATGAAACCCTTCACTCACACAAGGAGTATGATCATCCTGTAGAACAGAGTGATATAGTGCTCACACCACCCATGCTGAAGTCCAGAAAAGTAGTAAGAATCGTTTATTTAGCCCATCTGTAAGATCAATTTCGGACTCTTAAATCAACAACGAAAACGAAGATACTCTCAGACAAAAAACAAAATGGGTTTAAGAATATTAACCTACACAGGGAACTATATTCAGTATCTTGTAATAGCCTTTAATGAAAAAGATTATGCAAAGATACACATGTATAATTGCATCACTATGTTGTACGCCAGAAACTAACACGTACTATAATTTGACTACACTTCAATTAAAAAAAGAGTATTAACCTGAATTTTTGCGTTATGAAATATAACAATGTTAAAAGTAGGTTGCAAAAATACATGCCATATACAACTAATAAAAGCTTATAACTAATGGGAGTTTGAGATTTGCAAATACTAACTGCTATATATAAAATAGATAAACAACAAGCCCCTACTGTAGAGCACAGGGAGCTATTTCAATACCTTGTAGTAACCTGTAATGAAAAAGAACACGAAAAGGAATATATGGAGGTATACATATGACTGAAGCATTATGCTGTACACCGGAAATTGACACATTGTAAACTAAATATACTTCAATCAAATTTTTTTTTAATTTTTAAAGGCGTATAACTGAAAACGTAAAGAATTAATACAAATAAGATTAACACAAATTCCACTCAATAGATCAGGCAGAGTAACTACAAAGGCAATTGTCACGTAAATACATTTACGACATCCCTAGCAACTACTGAAATGTAAATTTGCACAACCAAAGACACTTCCATATCTATATTAAAGCAGCATAAATAAATTAAAGTGATAAACTCCAACGTTGGCAAGCTTGTGGGGTAGAAGGTACATTTACAAGCTGCTCGTGATGCTCTAAATGAATTCAGTCTTTCTAAAGACAGTCTGGCAACACACAGCAAGAGTCAGAAAGCCATTCATTCATTTCCTGTGACCCAGCAATCCCGCTTTGGGGAATACACATCAGATACACCTCAGTTTTGGGAACAACCCAAAAGGAAAAAGAGCAATTGTTTTGTACAACGACAACTTTGTTAGTGTTGCTTGCTGGCAGTCAGAAGACAATGACAACAACCCAAGTGTCCAACAAACAGTAGGATGACTCAACACACTGCCAGCCAGAGGCGAGGTGGCATTAAAAAATGGCAGGCATGAGGGTTGAACTGACATGAATCAAAGGACTTCAAACCACATCCAAACTTTCCCCACTCCCACCCACCCCTTCCTCAGTCTCCCCTTTAAAGTAATCAGACCACCAAAGGCTCAGCTCAAGAAGCAGAGAGTCAGGGGGTGGGGTATAGCTCAGTGGTAGAGTGCATGTTTAGCATGCATGAGGTCCTGGGTTCAATCCCCAGTACCTCCATTATAAATAAACAAAAACCTAATTACCATCCCCCCCCAAAAAAAGTTTTTTAAACTTAATTTTTAAAAAAGCCAAGAGTCAGCCTTGATGACTCCTTTCCTTTCACCTCACTTATCTCTTGTATCTCACCGTCAGTAAACTCTCTCCAAAATCCCAAATCTGATGACCCCCACCTTCACTGCCACCAGCCCAGACCCATCATCTCTCCCCTGAACTATGGTAAACGACTCCAACTAGTCTCCTCCATCTATGCTTCCTCTTTCTAACCCACTCCCCACAGAACTGCCAGAGTCATCTTTAAAAATGTTTGATTTTTTTAAAAAAAACTATTATAACCCTGCTTCCCACTGTACTCTGAATAATATCCTGACGTGGTCACATCTTTAAAGGTCTTGTACAATCCGGCCCCTGCCTACCTCATCAACCCCAATCCACACTCCTTCTGTTTGCTAAGCACCAACCACAGTGGCGTTCCTTCCAGTCTCTGAACACATAGCCTCTTTCCTACCTCTGGGCCATCCCACGTGCTGTTCCCCCTTCCTAGAATATTCTTCCTTCTGCTCTTTAAGAAGTTCAGTCCTTAAACATCAGCCCTTCTGTCTTCCCTGATAAAGTATGAACTCCAAGAGGGAGGGACCATTACTAGCCTTTCACTATCATATACCCAGAGTCTAGAAATGCCTGGCATTTAACAGATGCGCCATAAATATTTACTAAATGAATAAAAAATAGAACTGTATGTCTGCAGGGTCACAGAAGATAGTTACACGAAGAAACACAGGGCACAGGCAAGTATATACATACTAGTTTTCACCATTCAGAACTGTTTGTATACCATCAAAGCATAAGAATGAACTGGGAAGACACATAAAGAGAATTCCGTACCCGCTAGGTTCCTCCAGCCTGTCAACTTGCTTATGTTTAAAATGCTCTTCGTTAAAAACTGCAATGCCCTCGAGTTGTAGCTCAAACACTGAAAAGGAGATCAAGCTCCCACTACTCCCCCACTTGCCTAGGATGAATGAACAGTTAGTTGAGAGGAAAATCCTTCTGGAATTCATTCAACAATCATTTATTGCTTAACTACTACCTGTCGGGGCATTGAGCCAGCAATGCAAAGATGAACAGCACACTGTCCGTTGTCTGTAAGAAGCTGAAACCGAGTAACACCGTTGGCCCTAAGCATTCCATGTGAGAAGGGAAACATACCCAAACTTTGTCCGATTTGGGACTTTTCCTGGATCAGGGATGCAGGATGTCAACCAAAGAGGAGAGAGGGGGCTGTGGACTTCCAGAAGTAAAGGAAGAACAAAAAGTGACTAATAACCAGTTAGATTATTCTGGGAACCCATCATCATTTGCCTTTGAAACTTTTGCCCCCTTCAACCCTGCTGCCTCTCTTAAGCCTGACTGAGCCGACCTGGACATACCTACGACAAAGTCCAAGAATGGTCTTGTCTCAGAAGGGCTCTTTAGGGACCCAGAACCAATGATGAAATCTCCTCTCGCCCTTTGCCTTTCACAGGTCTCCTCAGCTTCTACAGTCTGTGAAGATATATGCTGAAAAGCCGGCTCACGAGAGCGCTACGGTGTGGTAAACCACACACAGGCACATCCCACATCAGACTGTGCAACTCATGGAGTCCAACCGGCTTCTGAGACACCCGAAATGAGAAGTTCACAAAGAAAAGACTAATCACAGATGATGCAAACCCCTGCCCTAATCCTACACAAATAGTCAGGCTGGCAGCAGAGGACAGCCTGAGAGGCCCTCAGGTTCTGAGGATGAGTTGAAACTACACGGCTCAGCAGAAACCCTGTCATTCTCTTACTCACTAAGCAAATATTTTTCAAAATGACCCAAGTAACAGGAAAGCAAAGCCTCTGTTCCCTATTTATAACACTTCAATTTGAAAGAGTATCTTTCCATCTTAGCCATGGCACCATGGCCCCGTAGAGTCATGCCAGAGGAAAACGCATGCCAGTAGTTCCACGCCCCCACATCAACACACACACACACACACACACACACACACACACACATGCTGCCCTTAATTTATAATCTTCCAGTGGAGCAGAATTGCTCACCTGATGGAAAGAGAATATTCAACTCTCAGGGAAAATCATTCCTTGAATGGGAAACAGAATTCCAGTAAGTGCAGGTTCCTTGTCTCCTGCCCCCATTTTGGCAGGAAAAGTGGTGGGTACGAAGATCTGAATCCTCTCTCTGGCACTTGCCAACTGCCTGACCGGAACCTCTCCCCAGCCTCATCTCCTCACCGGTAACATGGGGCTGATGCCACTACCTCATGGATGTGAAGATTTCCTGCCATCACTGGTGGAAGGCGTTCAACCAAATGTCAATGCACGTACTCAGGAAAGAGGAGCTTACAAGTATCTATCTATGATTAATTTAACAGCCATTAATATTCCTCCCCTCTGGGCTGTCAGAGACAAAGCCCTCTTGAATGCACAGCTGCTCTCACTTGGACCCAGGACCCAGGGGCTCGCTCCTCTCCTCTCTCCTAAATCCACGAAACCCATGTTCCTTCTCCCAAAACAGATTTGCAAATGGCACCCACCCCGGGGACAGAGCCACCAAGCAGTCCTGGTGGCAAAAGAGCAAATGGGAGACTCTATCACGATCAGATAATGAGGCTTGCTGTGATTTTGCTTACTAAGCCCCCTCTCCTTTCTTTAAATTTTGTTTCGGTTTCTAGTTTAGAACAGCACCTTCGACAAAATGTTCGGATAGTCTCAAGAGAAGATGGGGCTATAGCTCGGGGCCCTGACTACCCACCCACTCACCCATGCCCTGCCCAATCCCACCCTGCCTGAGGGCTCTCTGAACACAACTCTCCCACCACTGCACGCATCTGTCACTCCAAGGCCAGAGTGCTGACACGTGGGAAAACTCCAGATAGCCAGAATCCAAGCGAATGGACCATTCCCGGTGGCCTTCAGCATCCCTCAAGAAGAGTGAGGTCACCACTGCTCTGAATTAACAGCCTAAATCCCTGTGAGCCCCACATTTCTGCAGCCCCGTGAGTGTTCAGCACACACTGATGTCTGCCAGGTTCCTCCCTACTTCTAACCGCTGCCCCGCTCCTCTCCTCTGGGACTCAGGCTGGAGATGGGAGGGGGTAGAGAAGCCAGGTAGCATCACACAAGCCCACTTAGGATGCCTGGGAACTTTTTGGTGCTTGACAAATACAAACAGGGGGCGAGGCCAGGATTCATTCATGATGTCACTTCATTCCTAAAGAAGCAGAGCCCAGCAACTGCCGCTCCAGCAGTGACAAAGCCCAGTGTCCTGCCATCAATAAACGGGGACTCAGTCCGGGGGACCAGCTGACTCCTATTGCAACTTCAGTTCTCCTTTGGCCAGGCAGACAGATTTGCGCCTGATGGTCTAGACCGCATCTGCTCTGAACAGTCATCCAGGAAACGCCCAAAGCTGAGGAGAGACACCTGTCACCCAAGAGAAGCATCTGAGTTTTCCAGGAAGTTGCCAGTGACCTGGCATCACTGGAATTTGCCAGGCCTGCTTGGGGAAAGAGGGCCAGCTGAGTGCTAGTGCTTACTGGAAAACAGGCATTGCCATTTACAAAAAGAAAAGTCACTCAATTCACACTGGCCCCAAATAGTCTGATGATGCATCTGACCTTTTCCTATCACACACACCCCCGAAAAAATAAAAGTTTACTTAAGCCAATTAGAGTTTACGTGTTTCATAGAGGGTCAGCTGAGGACAAAATCAATTTGTAACTTGTCTATGGAATCTCCAAACAGACTTTACCTCTCTTCCTCACAGATGGAGTCAAGTGTAAAAAAAAAAAAAAAAAAAGTCTCTGCATTCTGATCCATAAGCAGACAGGACACAGAGCACCTGCTGGAGCCAGTCCCACAGCCCACGCCGCTCACCCCATCCACTAAGGGCACACCTTGAGCGAGGGGCCTTCTGCAAACAGTGCTGGCAAATTCAGCATTAACTGTGCTGGCCGCACCCCACTGGAAAGACTTCATCCAAATTTAGCCACACAAAAATATGTAATTTAGCCAGTTGGTGGATCTATGCTGATTTAGTCTCAGGTGTTTTTTCTCAGCTTAAGGTAGTATATATGTTCCATCACAAGAAATTTTTTTTTTCTTGCTGATTTGGTGTGTTTGTGTATTTCCTTTATACTGTAGGTTGTTTTGGACCAAACCTGAGGCCGATTCAGCCATATGCCTTTAGAAACACTTCAGATGAGAAAGTTCGATCTCATTCTAAACATTTTGGTAACAGAGATGGGAGATTCACGGGGTAAGTGAGAAACTCTGCCCCCCAGTACAAGTCTGCACAACCCATTCTTCTGCTTGTAAGTCACTTTTCCTACTGAGGCTAATGTATGTTACTCTGAGACTTGGCACCAAGTTTTATTCTTCAGACTTTCAGGCTAAAAGCCAAAACTACTTCAAATAATTTAAAGATTTTAACATCCATTACATTTTGTGTATTACTTTGAGTATAGTACATTTATCCACTGATTCTTTCTAAACACGAGAAACCCAACCAGCACAACTGATAGCCATGTATGTTTCATACAGCAGATAAATTGTATCCACGGGGCAAGATTCAAATACTAATTCATCCCTGTGTGCCGCCACCTAGTCCAGTGCCTCTCTCAGAGTAAGCACTCAACGTAGGTTTGTCAACATGAAAAAATAATGTACTTCCCCAATCTAGGCTGTTTTATTCCCTCCAGTTTTCCCTTCCGGCTTTCACATTCTAGGATTGCGGAGTTAAGGTATATAGAAAGGAGAAAATCTTTTGGACAGAACATCGGCTTGAATTCTGAGCTCTCCTTGAACTTGTCACCAAGTCCATGCAGGACTTCAGCCCTGACCAGCCCCTCCACATCTACCCAAATAGCCAAAGTCAAATGCCAACATACTAGATAACTTTGATGAGCAAAGGTCAGGAGGTGGCACTAAGCTCGACGTCTAAGTCTCCGTGACAGTGACAAACATCGGTCCTTGGGACCTCCTAGGCTGGCACACAGCTGAAGGCTCTGACTACAACTGTCCTCCTATCTGGAATTCATAAGACGTGCAGGTTAGTGGTTTCCAGCATTTCAGACCTCATTTCCCTATCAGTGGTGCCTTCTCTTCCTTCTGACTGCCCCACTGCCAGCGTTCTATCTGACCGGGCAAAGCAAGCTCCCTGAGGGCAGCAGGCACGTCTGAGTGTGCAGGTCACACCAGGCAGGCCCTTCCAGGGCGCTCCTTCACACTGGCACAGACCTCAAGGACTCACTTACCTGCTCTCCGGACTCTTGGCCGGGAACACACGATGCTGTGCTTTTCAGTCTGTGGTTTACTTTCCAGTATCCTGCAGACACCTCCACGCCTCAGACCCAGAAGCGCAAGCAGCAAGAACACTTTCGTCCAAAGGCGCTCATGTAAGTCTCATTAACGTTCCGCAGCGAGCCAAACCACCCGCCTCAACTCTCCCCCAGACAGCCTTCTCTGCTCTTACGTTTCATCATCCAGCAATTCGGAGTTGTGAAATCACAGAGTGGCCCAGGAGTGAGGAGTGAAGGGGAGGCAGGCAGTCCTAGGTCCCAGTGCCATTATCACTTGAGAGTTGGGTGGCCCAGGACAATGAAGTTTTGCAGCCTCCACTTTCTCATCTGTAAAATGGAGCTAATCCCACCTGCTTCCCAGAGATGTTGGGAGTAAAAGAGATACTCTGTATAAAGCACCTGACATACGGTTTTATATATATATATATATATATATATATACACACACATATATAATATCATATTATGTTCACATATCATATCTTCTGTAAGTTTTTTAAAGTTTATAGTAAGTTCTTTCAGTTAGCCTGTCATCACAAGAAAAAAGTGTCCAAAATGAGGATAATAACAAATATTGTCACACCAAACGGAGATATTTGAGAGAAGAGGGGTAACCGAAAGCCATAATAAACAGGATATTTTATTGGGCTTATTATTTGTTAAGCTAACTGCAATGACAGGGTAGGTCGCCACCCGCCACTGGCCCCAGCTGCGGTCTACACACACTGCGGTGCCTACCTGGGCCCCAGGACCTGGCGTCTGCCATTTTCACATGGCCAAGAATCCCAGTGGGATAAAGAATCCTTATAACAACGTCATAAAATCATCATTTTATACGCCAACAATGCCTGTCCTGAGGACTGGAACTTGCAGAGCAGGAAAAATAAAAGGCATTGTCTTCCCACCCTGGTGACCCCTGGCCCACCCCCTCCAGTTTCCCTTCAGGGCAAAGAGGTCAGCTCCAGGCCATTCCACGAACTGAAGTGCAACCTTTCTTTTATAATTATCAGGAGAATAAGGATTCTGATTTTAGTTAACACCTGGAGATTGCTTCTCAATTCCACTGTAAATTTCCTTTTTCAAAAAAAAAGATGGCCAAACTTAAATTCTCAAGTCTTCAGTTGTAAATGCAGGGCACAATTTTTAGGTCAACTGAACTTAATGATTTAAGAACAAGAATCCTCTTTCTCAGTTGGTTAAAGAGACCCATGCTTTGACTACATGGAGACCTTACTTTAAGCAACTATCTCATGCAGAAACATAAAATTAATGAAATATCGCACTGAATGAAGATTCAACCTAGGAGTGAACTCTATGGAAAGCGTAGCAATCAGATGTGCTGAAAGGACTCAACACACAGCAGGGGAGGTACACTAGTAGATGTGAGGCTGCAAAGACAGAGCTCAAGGATGCCCTAACTCCACTGATACTAGGATCGGTGTTCCCCTGGACTTAGCTGGTCTTCTCTCCCCACCACGACTGTCAATGCAGGTTCACTGCTTGAAGGAGACGGTCCCCTTCTACTGCTCACCACCCACCACCCTGGTTTCACCCATACAAATCTTGACTTTGCCATTACTATAAAACGGGCAGGAAAGCAGCTTTGAAGGGAGATTGGGACTTGCCTCATTAGAAATGCTAACAGCACCAAACTTTTCATAAGTCTCTCTCTCTTCCCCTTAAAACACACACTCACACAGGGAACCAGAGTGTCTGTAGGATGAATTCCCAGGCCGTAGCAACTACAGTGCTCTGGGATCTAAGAGCTCTTGGCTGGCCAGGCATTAAGCCCTTTTCGGGAAGGAGACAGCAAGCCTGCCTTCCCCTGACACAGCCCTGCTCTGAAAACAGGCTCTTGCTTTTGTTTTTGTTTGGTTCTTAGCTAAGAATCTCTTTCCTTCCTTGCGGAGACAAAAAGGCACGGGAAGCTTAGGGCAGCTCCTGGGTTTGATATCAAATAAATTTTCTTCCCTAATTCATCCCATCCCCACCAACATCTGAAAAGCAGCGGAAGAGATCTGGGGAAGTTGGGCCTAAGTTTTGGGTCAAGGGTGCGTTCAGGCTTTGACCAGGTAAGTGATGGAGAGGACTAGCTATAGGGCACGCCCTGGAGCTGAATGCGGCCACGGTGCAGAAGAAGGCAGCTGCCCCACCCTGCAGGCTCACCTGCCTGGCCACAGGTAAGCGACGGATGGGAAAGACTGGAAAATTCAGCTTCCTTTATGTAGCGCTCTGCCCCCTCCCCCCCACTCAAGTGCCGGCACGCCGGCTGGCTGGCTGGGGGCAGGCGCTTCGGAGGCGCCTGAGTGGGTCTCGGGGTTCCTTCCTGGGCGTGCGGAAACCAGGACCCACCCAGCCAAGGCGGAGAGATGGGGGAGGGGGCTCGGCGCCCCTGGGGCGGGCGAGGCGCGGACGCACCCCGCGGTTTCGGTGGCGGGCGCGCACCGGTCTCCCACTGCGGTAGCATCCCGACATGACACTGCAGCTGCAACAAAGCGGCGGCCGCCGCGAGCCTCGGCGCCCACCCGCCGCCCCAGCCCCACGCCACGCGGAGGGGGCAGCGGCTGGTGGCTGTGGGGGTGCACGGAGGAGATGGGGGCACTGGAGGGGTCGAGGAAGGGGAAAGCCCTGAAATGCGCAGGAAGCCCGGCGGCCACCTCTAGCGCCTCTCCCAGCGCCGCCGGACTGCAAGGAAAACAATTCGCCTTCATTCCCGAGTCCGGGTAGAGCCCCGCAGCTCCCCCAGATGACCCGATCGGAGCCCTCGGCTGTGTCGCCCTCCCTTGCTTGCAACCCCCGCCGCCCCGCTGGCCCGACCCCAGCCCCCCGCAGCCCCGGCCGGGGGAGCCGCCCCGCTCCCGGCTCGCCGCCGCCTTCTGCTCCGGCGCGGCCGCGGTCCCAGAATCTCCCCCTCCCCGAGCGCTCACCAGGAGAAAGGAGCCCGCGATCATCGCGGCTCCGGCGACGCGGCTGCAGGAGGCCAGGGCGGTGCTGCTGCTGCTCGCGGAGGTCCCCATGGCTGAGCCCGGAGCTCGAGGGGCGCCCGGGGCGCGTGGCCCCCCGGCAGCTGGAATCGGCGGCTGCTTCTGCCCAGCGCCGCATCCACCGCCGCCTCCCGAGCCGGGAGCCCATCTACCTCCAACACCCCATGTGCACTGCGGCAGCCGGACGGCCGGGCAGAGGAGGGAGGCGGTGAGGGAGGCTCCGGGGGCGCTCAGCACCTGCCCAGCTGCGCGGCTGCCCGGGCGGGGAGAAGCAGCCGCGGCTGCAGCCCGCGCCTCCCCGTGCTCTCCTCCGACAGCGGCTGCGGAGAACCAGGGAGGAGGCCTGGGCGCGAGAGAGCGAAGGAACAACTTCCCATAGCGAAGCCTCCAGCCACTGCCAACCACCCTCCGCTGCCTAGACCGGCCGGCGAGGGACTAAGTCGGGTGGCTGCCGGGCGCGGGGACACACGTGGTGGCGCCGAAGGGGCGGGGGATCGGCCCTTTGTGATGTCACCTCGAAGGAGGCCGGGCTCTTTGTGCGATCAGAAATGGGAAGGCGTTCCAGGTGGCGCGAGGAGGGAGAGGGTGCCCCTTGCCGTTCGCTGAAGAGATTGCAGCAGCTTAGTGACCCAGGGAAAACGCTGCGAATGCATACATATTTCTGACCCAAATTTACTTCTTTTTTCTAAGATGATTCTTAGTAAATTATTTCTGCGACAGACGCCTTTCTGTTGTTTCTGGCATAATGATTAAAGACAGCCAAAGAACATAAAACATTTAGATCTACTGCGTGCCGTGAAGAGACCAGCGAGTTGGTTCTCAAACTTGAGTGCGCGGTACAATCTCTTGGAGAGTCTAAAACATACGGTGATGCGTGGTCCCACACTCAGAAATCCTGATTTAATCGAAACAGGGTGTGGCCTGGGCACTGGGTTTTTTTGTTTTTTGTTTTTTGTTTTTTTTTTTTTTCAGTTCTCCTGATGATTTGGGGAGATCACGTGGCAAAATTTGAAACCCTCTGGGTCAACGAATGCACCTAAGGAAATCCAGACTAAAGATTCCAAACCCAGCATCCGCGGAGTTGGGTCTGTGAAGGACCTTCCAGAGGCCTTGGAAATCCTTGAAATATGTGGGCAGGTGCGTTTTTCTAAATAAAGGATCCCCAGAGTTTTGAATCAAATTATCACAGAGAGAAGAAACACCCTTCTTCCAAAAAAGTGTTAAAAAAAAATTGAGTTGAGTTCCAAATGCCTTTGCGGGATGTGGGTGGGGAGAAAAGGAGGCAGTGTACAGCTTCAGAAGTAGAAACAGCCAGAGCATTCCCTTGGATGGGCTGGCATCTCCTGCATTTCTGAATGTGAGTGAGGACCTGGCATCCCTTTCTGTCTCAGTGAGGGGAGGCAGAGTCTCCTGGTTGTGGTACAGCAGCATCCACCCTCTAGGTACTGCTGGTCCGCCACACACTGTTGACATTACATCTTTGGCCATCTGGTTCACTCCATTCATGTGTGAGCCCTTTGATGCTGCACTTATTCTAGCTTTCCTTGACCCCTTCTACGTCAAGATAGCACCCTTTCTCAATTACCTGCTTTCAGACTCAATACCCAGTTCTCTTGAAGGTCACCTACTAAGGCAGAGGTGCCAACTAGTTGTTTTCTTATTAAAATAATGTGCTTTGGTCTTTGTCCTGTGCACACTTGGGAGATGCTAAAAATTAACATGATGGTTAATGTCAACCTATTCTTTCAAATATCTGTCAGTAAAGAAAAGGATTGTCCATGACTATTGCAGCAGGGAAAATTCACAGAAGTGCTAGAAATTATTACTGCTAAATATGGAGTTTGGGGGAGAGGGTTAAGTTTGGACTTGAATTTTTCTAGCTAGTTCCACAAGTTCAAAAGCGGAAAGAAATACATTACATCTCCATATAGAACAGATTCAATGGAAAAAGCAGATTGGCTGGAAATAGACTAAAGGAGAGGAAGGAATTAACAATGATTTTGCGGCTCAAAAACTGGGAGGATTGTGCAGCAGGAGCAGAAATAAAAAAGCCCAAAGCTGGGATGTATGGGAGGAGACGGACAATTTTATGGCAAAGATACAATGAAACTAATCCGTACACGTTACTGAGTTTCTATTCTTTCCCAGAAAAGGAATATGTCTATGTGAGCATTCTGAAAAGGTGGCCATGAGCGAATCAACAGTTGAAAAAATTGAAGAATTTACCCAAGGTGAAATGAAAAGCATTTCTATATTTTAACTCAGAGTAATAAAGTTTTATACTCCACTTAGATTCAAACTACTTGCAATCTATTTATCACTCATGTAGAGGGACGTTTATTTAAATGTTAGCAGGAAACGGGATGGAGGGAATTTTTCCTCTCTCAAAACGAACAATATCAAATTTGTGTGATCAGTGCCACACCGGGAAATGAGGAGACTTGAACGTAGTGGAAGCACAATTCAGATTTCTTTTAGGTTCAAGGATGACAGTTGAGAAAGGACTTCCACCTGCAAAGTAACCCAAACTCTAAATGCTCAATTTGCCCGACTTCACGGGGAAAATCAGTCAGGTTCTACTTTGAGAAATGTAAGTTTGGAGGGAAGGAGTTAAGTGGACAACTGCTTTGAGTCTCTTTCCCCCGCCCCTTCCTCCCCCCTCTTTTTTTTTAATGTCTATGCAACTTCTTTAAAAAAGAAAAAAAACTGATGATGGTATTGAGCAGTCCTTTGAATTTTTGAAGAAATATAAATTGAATCTGTTATATATATGGAGACATAATGCATCTCCATTATCATTTTTCTCAAATTGTAGTTCAAAGTCTTGATAAAACACCTCATTCTGATCTCTGTTTATGATGCAACCCTCCCACTGCTGCAAGGTTGAGTAGACACGCACAGATTTGGCACACGGAGCCTTTGCTTCCTATACCCAGCTTAGTTTTCGACCCCCACTGCCTGCCAATCCCTACAAACCCCAGCTTCTGCATACTAATCCCATTAAATCATTGTGTTTCATAACTACCTTGTCCCTGTCATACTTCTAAGCCTTTGTTGGGTGTTGTTTTCTTTTCAACTCTCCTCCTGTGCTCAGTGAATTGCTAGGAATCTACCCTTTAAGACCATCCTCAAGGGGTACCTTACCTAAGAAGTCTTTCCTAATGTCCTCTCTCCACCTCTTCTACCCTCATTTGAGAAACCAGTTCTTCCTTCCTCTCATTCTTTCCTACACGGCTCTGTTATAGCGTGTATGACATCATGCTGTCCTTAGATTACCTCTCTGTGCCACTGGCCAGATCTTGAACCCTTTGGGACCAAAGTCTACGTCTTAATCATCTTGGGATCTCCATAGTCAAGATTCAAGATATTCACCTGCCTCAATAAATACTTGTGGAGTGAAACAAACTTGGAAACGTTTGACAAACCATGGAACAGTTTGCACGCCTGATGAACCTTTTCCTTCTCCAAGCCTTAAATCAAACATCCTGGGTTGTGTTATACACACAATAACAGGCTTAATCTCTTGTTTTGCTAAGGTGCCACATCCCTGATTTGGGTTAAGTGTTTTGTCCATAGTTTTGTTTCCTTAAACTAGCTCATTTCAGAACTTGCCATTCTTCGGCCCAAGAAGGAATATCAGCCCTTTGGCAACAGATTGCAAGATAAAGTGCATGAGCATGGTTTGATCAAGTCTCCACAGTTATGTTTTACAAAGAAGGCATTCTTGGATCAGATCAAGTGGGAACAGAATTGCAAAGCAGGCATGATTCTGGAGGCTCTCTTGGATGATAAGAGAGGGGTGATTGGAAAAATAAAATAGCCAGTTCTTTTAAGCTATGACACCTTTGTTTCACTCCCAAGAACTGTAAGGTGATTAAATTAGTTCCTTTCTCTGAAGGAAGATTCTGCAGTGCTGTGAGAAGTGGTACTCATCTTGAATTGTCCATCATCCCTCTGCTTTAAGAGTTTACACCTGGAGTGTTCTCATTTTGCCATAAGCATTTCCACCCAGGGCCCCAAATCATTTCTCACTTCTTGGGAGAGTTGGTGAGAAAATAGACCTCATTTAATAGTTTAATTGAAAGACAATGGATCTGGCAGACTCACAGACATAGAAACAAACTCATGGTTACCAAAGTGAAAAGGCTGGGGGATGGATAAATTAGGAGTTTGGGATTAACAGATATAAACTACTATATATAAAACAGATAAACAACAAGGACCTACTGTGTACAACAGGGAACTATATTCAATAGCTTGTAACAAAAAATAATAAAAAAAATTATGAAAACTATGCTGTACACCAGAAACTAACATAACATTGTAAATCAACAACTTCAATGAAAAAAAAAAAAGACAATGAGTTTGAAGGGCCACCAAATATAGGATCAAATTTCCATTAGACAATTTATTAATTGAGTAGTCATAGACCTTAATCTTTTTGAGCTTCTTCATGTTTAAGACAGTAAAAACTATCTCATAGTGGTGATCTGAGGAATAAATGAGATAGAATATGTAAAATTTCCAGCACAGGACTCAACGTTCCTTCTCCAATTCCCTTTCTTGAGAAGATTGTCTTTTATAAATGACTCTAATTAGAGAAGAAACAGTAGGTTGGGAAGTTTGAAATTTACTCAGAGACATATAGAATTGGGGGCTAAGATGGAAAGGAAACTGCTCACTCTGACATGACGCAGTGTAGTGTCAAGACATCTGATTTCTGGTCTCAGCTCGGGCCTGAGCCAGCTTTGCACTGGGACAAGTCACTGCACTCCTCTGTATCTGTTTGGGTTTGTTTAAGCCCCCTGATGTGTAAAATGATAAATGTGGACCATGTGATCTTTCATGAGCCTTTTAACTCCTGACGTTCAAGGATTCTAATTGGCTCCTGTAGTGTACTTTCTCCTGGCCAAGATGAGTTCAAGCTGCTTAAAGTAGGAAGACAGAGAAATTGAAGGAAGAGTTCTGGGAGGAGGAGGTCCAAGCAGAGGCTGGCAGGTGTGCAAAGAGCATGAAACACAATTAGCTCCTGTTTCAGAGCTGCCCGTCCAGTTTGGGATTTATCAAGTCACTGGCTTCTCCGCTTTTCTCACTAGCTCTCTGTCTGGTCTCCTTCAAGCCACTGAATCACTGAGCGGTTATAGAGGGCAGGCTTTGGCCCAGCACTTGCTAAGAGGCAGGATTGCAGATAGAATATCAAGCAAGTTGTCTGCCTTCCAGAAGCTTCCAATAAAATCAGGTAGATGAGATGAAATGCATGAAAACACATAGGACTAGACTATAGTTTAGTGCCGAGATGTGTGGCCTGAGCTGTACAGGATAGAAGACAGTAGGATTGTTGAGGGTTTGAGGACTTGGGGCAGGCAGGATGGGGCCTTCCCTTACTAATAGTCACCAACATGTATTGAACGTTTGCTAAGTATCAGGTACCACGTAAGTCCTTTACATGTGTTATTTCATTTGATCCACACAACAAGCTTTAGGAGTATGTATTATTGGGATCATTCCCACTTTACAGATGAGCAAACTGAGGCATATAGAGGTTTTGTAACTTACCAAGGTCACATCCCTAGCCACGATGGAGGCAGGATTTGAACCCAAGTCTTAACGGCTTCATAGTGTACCTGCTCAGCCAATACATAGGAGACAGCCTCACAATAGTTAGTCTTTGGTTGAAGAAGATCCTTTGGATAAATACATACTCCAGCGCCTCTCATGAGCCCTTCTTTACGCTTTTGTAAGTGATAAGAGCAGCATTAAAAGCCTCTGACAAATGGGCAGAGAAATAGCTTCATTAGCAAGAGAAAACTGGATTCAGATTAAGCAATATGATTGCATACCCCCCAACTCTCCATCCCACACGCACACCCTGCCTCACCCTTCCAAGAATTTGTAGGGTTTTTTGGATGTTGGTCTTTGGTGCCCTGTATCCTTCAACTGACCCAAGGAAAAAGGAATTTTTTTTCTCAAGAGGGAATTTTCCTTTCTGATTAAGTCTTTTCACTTTTATTCTCCACAGCACTCACTATATATAGTGTTTGAAAAAAGATGTCCCAAAGGTCTTAGTGCAATTTAAAACTTTAATACTTTCAGAAGTGTATATGCTATAAACTTTAAAAGCCATTTGACCCAACATTGTAGATCAACCATCCTTCAATTTTTGAAATATAAAAATTTGAAAAAATTTTAGAAAACCATTTGAATGTTTAGTTTTTTAACTTTTTTGTACACTACATGTTTTAATTTTTTGAAATAATATTAACTTAATTTAATTTTTTGCCCCTCTAATTGATGTTGGTGAACATTGACCAAAACAAAGAAAATTAAAACATTAATCATTTAGAATTCATCAAAATGCATAAAAGTAAAGAAATTGAAGAACCATTTTCAAATGATTTTTTTGTTGTTTGTAACATAAACACTGTTGAAGTCTTTAAAGCTTAAAACCACATTGAGATTTTGGGGCTACTCTGTTCATTCTGTCTTAGGCTCAACTGAAGTAACTTACTTGTATCTGAAATCACTTCTTAAGCAGCATGAACTTTGCTTGAAAAATAATCATTTTACTGAAATATCTAAAATATTTAAAAGCCTAAATTAATCAACAATGTGGTTGTCACTCTGTGAGATTTTCAGCCATCTCTCTTCACAGTACTAAAGCCAACATTACATTAAAAATTCATAATGATCAATGCAATGAATATTTGTAGCTTAAGGCAGGCTTTTCTAGAACAGATTTATGAATGGTGTTGCTTGAAAACCCATCCTTCTCCCATGTCTACTCCTCAAATCAGTTAAACTCTGTCTTTAATATAGAAATGTTTACTATTTTTAAAAGTAAGGATTGTGAGCGACTTTATTGATTGCTGAATTGGCATTTTATGCAGTTTTTCTCTTAGAAGTGATTGCAAAAAGTAGTTTCATTTCAAGGCATTAAATTCCTGTTACTCTAATAAATTAATCGTGTCTGTTTACAAGCAACTAAAAAATAGCTATACCCTAATTTCTGTTGCTTTTTTTCCCCAAATTTTCCTGCCGAGTGGGCTGAAGACAGAGAGATTTGCAAGGCAGGGAACAGGATTTAAGGATGGGGAAGCCAGAGGTGTGGGTGGAGTGTTATCTCTGTCAAACTTGAAATTTCACAGGTCATAAACTCCTAGTCTGAGTGATTTACTATCTGCCGGGCATTTTCACAAATATCATTCTATATTAATCCTGTCAGGTAAGAATCCTTAATCAACTTTTATAAATGAAGAGACACATTTTCAGAGAAGCAAGCGACTGATCCAGGCTCACACAGCCAAGCAATGGAGCTAGAATCCCAGCTGCGTGGCGGCGACACCTGTTGGCGGCAAAAGCTAGGACCCACTTTGAGAAATGCAGCTTTATTCAGCCAAGATCAGAATCTAAGATCCATCTTCCCTTACCCTGACCCTCGCTGAAGACGGTTCTCTCAAGTCACTGTGTACCCAGCCTGTTAAATAGTCAAAACATTGAAAGTTTTTTTTTCAAAAGTTTTTTTTATTTGCTTGGGTTTTTTGGTTTGTTTGTTTGTTTTTGTCTTTTGACCCACTTCACCCATTTCTCCCAGCCCCACCCTCCACCTCTGGCAACCACCACTCTGTTCTCTGTATCTATGAGCTTGGGGGGTTTTTTTTGTTGTTGTTGTTTGTTTTTTTTAGATCCCACATATAAGACAGTCATACAGTTGTCTGTCTTTCTCTGTCTGACTTAGTTCACTGAACATAATGCCCTTGAGATCCACCCATGTTATTGCAAATGGCAAGATTTCCTTCTTTTTTATCACCTTTTTTAAGGTGACCAGACTACAATTTCTTTATCCATTCATCCCCTGATGGACACTTTGGTTGGTACCATACCTTGACGATTGTAAATAGTGCTGCAATGAACATGGGGGTGCATGTATCATTTTGAATTGATGTTTTCATTTTCTTTGGCTACGTACCCAGAAGTGGGGTTGCTGGTAGTTCTTATTCTCACCTTTTTAAGTTGAAGTATAGTTGATTTACAGTGTTGTGTTAATTTCTAGTGTACAGCATAGTGATGCAGTTATACATACATAAACATATCTTTTTTTGTAATAGGTTATTACAAGATACTGAATGTAGCTCCCTGTGCTATACAGTAGGACTTCGTTGTTTATCTGTTTCATATATAGTAGTTTGTATTTGCAAATCCCAAACTCGAAACTTCCCCTTTGGTAACCATGAGTTTGTTTTCTACGTCTATGAATCTGTTTCTGTTTTATAAGTAAGTTCATATGTGTCATTGTTTTAAGATTCCACATATAAGTGATAGCATATGTTTTTCTTTCTGTGTCTGTCTTACTTCACTTAGCATGCTAATCTCTAGGTCCATCCATGTTGCTGCAAATGGCATTATTTCATTCTTTTTTATGGCCGAGTTATACTCCATCATACATATACCACATCTTCTTTATCCAGTCATCTGTCAATGGGCATTTAAGTTGCTTCCATGTCTTGGCTATTGTAAATGGTGCTGCTATGAACATTGGGGTGTGTGTATCTTTTCAAATTAGAGTTCTCTCTGGATATATACTCAGGAGTGGGATTGCTGGATCTAAGTATAAGTCTATTTTTAGTTTTTTAAGGAATCTCCATACTGTTTTTCACAGTGGCTGCACCAGACTTCATTCCCACCAGCAGTGTAGGAGGGTTCCCTTTCCTCCAGACCTTCTCTAGCATTTATGATTTGTGGACTTTTTAATGATGGCTGTTCTGACTGGCGCTTCACAATTCATTTTCAAATCCAGATGAGATTGATTGCCTTACTCACCTTGAACCTTTGCTATCTTTTTTCTTTGACTTTATTATCTCGAAATGAATTATCTACCTTTCTGTTGCCTGTCTGTACCCTGTTCTGGGTCAGGCGCCCTGCTGTAACGCTGAGGCTCTGTTTCAGATCTGGAGTGGAAAAGGTAAAGTTGGACCTGCAGGCACAACTGTGGTTTTCTCCAGACTGGTTGAGCTGCTTGGAAGCAGGATATAGTCAGTGGAGGTTTAGGTAGTCAAGGCTGAGGCTTGCAATAGAAGGGAGAAGCAGGTTGTTGAGGGTGCATGCAACAGAGGCAGAGAAGGGTCCTGGAATCTACCCTGAGGAAGTGGGGATGTGGGGACAGACGATGGGGGCTTGTGGTAGACTGAAGAACCTCCAACTCTCCAAAATATCTATGTCCTAATTTCCAGAACCTGTGACGTTTACTTCATAAGGCAGAAGAGACTCTGTAGATGTAATTAAGTTAAGGATTTTAAGATGGGGAGATTTTATCCTGGGTTACCTGATGGATTATAAATGTGATCACAAGGCTTTTTATAAGAGGGAGGAAGGAAGGTCAGAGGATGAAGGAGGAGATGTGATGAAGCAGAGATTAGAGCAAGGCACTCCGAAGATGAATGAGGGTCACCAGCCCGGGAGTGTAGGTGGCTTCTAAATGCTGAAAAACACAGGGAAACAGATTCTCCCTGAGAGCCTCCGGGAGGAACCAACCCTGCTGACACCTGGACTTTAGCTCAGTGAGCCTGATTTCAAAATTCGGACTGTACCATTGTAAGGGAATAAATTTGTGTTGTTGTAAACCTCCCTCCTCCCAAAGAGTTCTGCCCTAAGGCTACGTACGTGAGAACTGTCAACTCCCAAGGTGTCCCCTGAATTTAATCTGGAAGCCACTTTCATTGCATCATCATCATCACCACCACCATCATCCCACCATCCTCACCATCCTCACCATTAACATCTTCTGAGTCACCATCACTGCCACCACCTTGCAACAGCTCCCATTTACTGAGCTCTTACTGTACACCAGGTTCCTTGACAAGTGTTTTATATACACTATTCAATTTCGTATCTATAATAACCTTGCATAGAAAATACTATTATTTCCCTTATTTTAGAGATGAAGAAAATGAGATGGAAAGTTAGCCCCAGTCCCTGATTCATGACTCTGGCAATGGGTCCCTGGAAGACATTCCAGTAATAATAATAATCACCATTTTGTAAATCTGCTAAGTCCCCGGCACACCATAAATGGAATTTCTAACCTTTACAACTATCCTGCATGGTAGGTGTTATGACTGCCATTTTATAGTTGAGAAAATCAAATCTCAGGTAGGTTAAAGGACTGTCCATGGCTGCCTCGTTCATTAGGGAGTGGCTAAGTCCAATTCAAACCAAAGTGTGATATCACAATTCATGTTATTTCAATTATACTAGGCCACTTTATAAATCTCAACTCCCACAAGCAGAGCACATCTTGCGCTCCATTCAGGTTTAGACCGACCTTCGGCTTCAGTATCTGGTCTCATCTTGGCTTGACGGGGGCCTCACTGGTGCTGTGACTACTGCAGCTCAGATTTCTGCTGAGCCGGGCACTTAACGGACGGAGTTCTGGCCTTTGAACCTAGATCACAGCTACCCCAACCTTGGGATCTGTCACTTGGCCAAGCAAACCTCAGGGTTTCATTCTGAGATATTACTGGGCCCCAGGGATGTAGCCATGAACATCTTGTATTAATTATTCAGCCACCACACCAGGAAATACAGATGAACTCAACATTGGATCGGGGGCCCAGGGCTCTCCTGCCACTGAGACAGGAGGGAAGGGGGCAGGGCACAGCCACTCAAGGAATGACGGCAATTTAACACCAAAATGGTAGAAGATTCAACTCCTAGTTGGGCTTGAGGATTAAGAGGTTTGACTTCTAGTAGACCTTGAGCTTCATTATATGCTCATTGTAACAGCGTGATCAGTAACATGCCTACAGGCGCCAGGACAGCCCCAAGGCTAACCGCAAAAGGCCAAAAAATGGGCCATGGCCCAATTCCTGGTAATCCCAGCCCTTTCTCCAGGGCCCTTGGAATGGTCTCACCTGTGGGCGTGTGAAAATACTGAGACTATAAAAACTGTTGTTTTTAATCCTGTCAGGTAAGAATCCTTAATCAACTTTTATAAATGAAGAGACACATTTTCAGAGAAGCAAGTGACTGATCCAGGCTCACACAGCCAAGCAATGGAGCTAGAATCCCACACCACGCCTAGTGGCCCTTCTTCGCTCCCTCCTCTTTGAAGACGGCCCGCACTCTGTCTACGGAGTTTGTACCTACTTTTACTTTAACCTGAGCACCCCATTCTCACACCTCTTTCTTTGCCTTTCTCTTGCCTTACACTCTATGCAGTATGGATCGCTCTAAATAAATCTACCTTTACTCAACGGTGGCACAACTTAAATTCTTTCCTGTGCAAAGCCAAGGACGCACACTTGGCAGGGCACGTCCCAGGGGCTCAACCGAAGCCTGGAACACAGGCCTCCTCACGCCGCATATCCGTTTTCCTGCATCACCATGACAGACCAAATTCACCAGAAATTCAACAAGAAATAGTTACAGAATGTCTACTACATGCCAGTCACTGTGTTAGGCTCCGGGGATTCCAGAGAACCCACTCTTCCATGATGGATGGGAAGCAGTGGGGGGCGGGGGGGGGGGAACAAGTAAACAGAGAAATCAGTGAAAGAGTCACAAGTTTTAGTAAGTTGTACAACGTAGCAACATTTTGAGTGACATAATCAGGCAAGAACTCTCTGAGGAGGTATGCTTAAAACTGAGTCCTAAAGAAAGAAGGTGGGGAAGAAGATTCTAGACAGAGAGAAAAGACTGAACTTTAGAGAACGTGGCATGTTCGAGACACTGAAGGAAAGGGAGAACGTTGAAGATGGCTGATGGGGTGGTCGCGCCAGTCGTGTGCCTGCCGCAGGTGTGATTCTTGGCGTAGTCAGAAGGCCATTGGAAGGAGAGCGTGGTTTAAGGTGAGAGTGAGAGGTTGTTAACGATAGTAAAGGACTGACTTGCCCTCCAAACTCTGGTTCATTTCTCCAATAGAAAAGCAGGGGACGAGATGGCAACCACACATCAAAGCAGGTGCCCGTCTCTAATAGAGGAAACTGAGTGTCACTCGCAGATTTTTCCCTGTACTTGGGAAGAGGTCCTGGCACTGCAGCTTCCTTACAGCTCAGACTCTAAGTTGACTTTTTTTTGCCTTAAAAATCATCATGTTTTTTGACTCACTATTTTCCAATCTAGGACTTTGTCTTAAAGAGTAATAATCAATGCAAATAAACATTTATGTGGAGAGATCCTTACAGCATCACGGCCACAGTGAAAATTTGGCAACAACCTAAATATTCACCGAGGGAAATATTTACATTACTGTATACTAACCCAACATTGTAAATCAACTATGCTTCAATTTAAAAAAAAAAGAGAAAAAAATAAATTACACTATATATTGAAGCAATGGAATGTTATGTCGTTATCAGAATAATTAATGTCTTTTGGGAATGTTTCCACATGTTTAGTTACATAAAAATCTTTGTAATATAACATGAAATTAAAATAAGCAGAACATTGATACATAGATGTGCGTGCACACACACACACATTCTCAATTTTATTTGAGGCATGAAACCAAGCAGGACGCTGTGAGGTCCTCCTGGGTACAAAAGCCTTTCCATGTTCCCTGTTTCTTATTCGTAGAAAAAGGCTTTAGTCTCCTAAGCCTTCCCTGAGTTCCAGAGAGCAGATTCAAGCAGAGTCATTCATTAGGGAAGTGAGGGAAGGCGGGACCAGAGGAAAGCAATTAAGGAACAATAGTTCAGCGATAGAACATCGTCTTAGTTCCTCCTCAAGGGATGCACACAATCTGGTACGGATTTTTGGGTTGCTCTGCAGGAACTAAGGTCCCCACCCAGGTGGGGGATGGTGACAACCCGAGGAGACCCCAGACTGGTTAGAACCAGAAGGTTGATGAATGAGATTCCGGGAACACCACCCTGTTACCTCACCACCAGCCAATCAGAAGAAAGTCATGCTCCCTGCAGCCCTCACCCCGATGTGACCTTTGAAATCTCTTCCCTGCAAGCCATTGGAGAGAATTCAGATCTTTGGAGCACAAGCCAGCCGTTCCCCTGCTTGGCCCTGCAATAAACCTTTCCCTGTTCTGTTCCAAACTCCAATATTTTGGTTTGTTTGGCCTCACTGTGTGTCAGGCACATGGACTTGAGTTTGATGACAATATGTATAAAATGAACGTAAAAATAAAATATTTTTGGTGGCTATCTCCCTGGCTGCTACTTACTCAGTACAGGGCATTTTAAAAATATCACCCAGTCTATAAAAAATGCCACAATAATATTTGTTGATTAAAAAATAACTTTCCAGGAATATAAGAGAATTAACTCTAGGTCTGTGACTGACAACTTACCCTGCCCTGCGGGAGAGGGCAATAGGTAGCGGAAAGCTTGAGAATTCTTCAATTAGACACGTTTTTCCCTTATAAAGGTACCTTGTGTCTTCTAAGCCTTTTTACAACATAAAATGTGTTTAATTTGTGCCAATGTCAATATCTGTAATCTGGGTAGTGCCCAGAAAATGTACTAACTTCTTAATCTTCGTCAGCAATATAAAGGTGGTGGTGATGGGGGCAGGGGGAGATAATATAAGTAAAAGAGGCTGGAAGCTATATTTATTAACATGAAGAGTAAGTTTTGGTTTGTTTTATGGGAATCAGAGTAGCCCTGGAATATCTGCTTCCTCCCAAATCTTTCTTTTCAGCACAGTTTGAGATGTCACATTAGAGACTAATTTGTTCAGCTTAAGAAATTGTTAAAATGTAAAAACCCAGGAAGCAGAGCAAGCTGTTCTCAGTTACAATTAGTTTATCGGGGTCCTTTTCAATAATTCTGGGACCTGAGCATGGGCGCTGCTCTATGGGAGAGTGGATGCCAGGCGGGGCAGGAGGCACTGAGGGGCAGGCAGCCGGGGAGGAAAAAAACACACAGAACCAGTCAGACCCCGGGTGAGTTGGGCATAAAGGGAAGGATGCTGGACACCTGGATCTAAGCCCTACCTCAGCCACTTATCGCTATGGGACAGTCTACCTGGAAAGGGGGCTCAACACTACCACCAGCAAGGTCCTGTCTAATGAAAGCAAATTACTGCCACCCTGATCACAGGTGATGGACCCGAGGACAGCTGATCCCCAGGCCAGGTGGCAGTTGGCGAGGTCTGGCACAAGACTTTTGTCCACGAGGAAGAGCTATGAAACTAAAGGAACCAACCATCCCCTCTCTCTTAGGGAGACTGAAGGGAGACAGAGGGGAGGGTGGTGGCCTTGAGCACAAGCTGATGATCTACTGAGAAGTGGCAGGCAGAAACCACAGTCAGGAGAGGCCAGGAGTCAGCATGGGCCACAAAGAAGATGGACGAGTGTTTTTCCAAGTTATTAAGCCAAGGCAGCAGAAGTAGCAGGAGTGGTAGAAGCAGAGAAGGAGAGGAGCGGGGCTATCACAAGGCATAAGCCTTGGGTGGGACCGAGAGTTCCCTGATGCTGAGGGCACAGCCGGATGGCCTGGATTCTTTGCCAGATCAACCCCTGCAGAACCTAAAGAATGTTCCAGCATCCATGAAGCCTGGCTGGATGGCTGCTGGGATTGCATCTTACCGTTTCCCCGGCCCACTCAGGCCAGGGCTTCCTACCACACATTTATGTCCAACACACAGACACACACATACACACACACACACACACACACTCATCGACTAGGGAACCAGGATGTGTCTCTGTTGTTTTCAACTCAAGAGCCTTGTAAACTTTAGATAAGATTCCCTGAAACTGTTTTTTCTAAAATCAAAGAGTTGGATTTCACTAGACAGTCTTTAAGCTCCCATCCAGATCTTGCCTTTAGAATTTCATGAATCCAAGAAAAATGTGACAAGATTAGGATCAAAGCTTGTTTTTGTTCTAGTCCCTTCCCCCGCACGCAGGGAGATAGGGTCTAGGAATTCACCCTTCCTTTGCTCTGGGAATCCCGTGAGTATCGTGGCTTGACATGACCCGAGTCAAGACAACGGGAGAGAGCCTGAGGTGGGTGAGGCGTGTGTGTGTGTGTGTGTGTGTGTGTGTGTGTGTGTGTGTGTGCACAGTGGGGAAAAGGGGGTGAAGAGTGAGGAAGATGGGGAAGTAGGAATTAGCTGGGAAGACAGGCTGAGCAGCAGAGTCAGAAGTGGATCAGGAAAGCCTGAGGTTGGCTGCTTTCAAACTAGTCCAAATTGCATTATTTGAGCGTATGTAATGGGTCTGGTGCCTTTTCTCCAAATGATGTTGACACATGTCTGCTCAAATAAATTAATGCTCCCGTCTCCACTGTGCGTTTGGTGGGAATGACAAGTGCACTTGCTGACTGGAACGGAGAGGAGAGGGCACAGCAGTGGGAAAAGCAGTCGCAGAGACATTGTACGATTTATCAAACCTTCCCCTCGCCACAGGATCACATCCAAGCTCCCAGTTACGTGCGTGCCTGGCCCAGCCTTCTCTTCCTCCCTCCATCCTTGCCTTCCAGCTGCACATCCTATAAGCCGACCATATTGTTTCTTACCAGTTTAGTTATCTTATTTTGTTTCTCACTTTTCTGTATCCTCTTCTCTCTGCTGCCAAGAGTCTTAACTTTCTTGCCTACACAGTGGATACCTATGCTTCCTGCAAAATATGAATCAAAATTTATATCCCCCCAACTAGAATATAAACTCTGATAGGGCAGAGCCCCTGCTGTCTTATTCATGACTATATACCCAAGTGTGACCATAACTGCCTCTCAGTGAATGTTAAATGGATAGATGGATGGATGGATGGGTGGATGGGAGGATGAATGAGTGGATGGGAGGATGGATAAGTGGATGGATGGGAGAATGGATGGATAGGAGAATGGATGGATGGATGGGAGGTTGAGGGGACTACTGATAAAGCTTTCCCTTAATCCCCACAAATCCCTTTGGGGACAAGTCTTTCCTTTCCTAAGGTCCTTTCAGCACTTTGTATGTATCTTTATTCGGTATCATTCCTAAAAGACTAAAATCTCCTAAAGGAAAGATAGCATGTAATAGTAGAAGCAGAGAGTAATGGAAGAGGAGGAAGGAAGAGACTTGCTACTTACAACCACAAATTTCCACTTACCAAGGCTGGATTCTATTAAATAGAGATCCCCTACTGTGCTGTTGAGCTCCCACATACCCAGGGAGTTCTGAGACCTGGATACCTCCTCAGAAAGTGAAGAGAAGAATTTCAAGAGGCAGGAGGAAGTGAGGAGCAGGATGGTGTGACTGGGAGTCTGTGCTGGGACAGTGGATGGTCGCTGTTAGTGACAAGGCTCGAAGACTTTGCAGATTTGGAGATGTTGCCTTACTGCGCTGTAAATCCTCTCTGTCCCCTAAAGTCTCCAGTGAGTCCTGTATCACGTGCTTGGAGTGAATGCTTCAGCAGGAAGAAGGGACAGCGCCTAGAATTCTGCCAGCTGTTTCGTCAACCTGTGAGCTCAGGAAAAACAGGAGCTTGGCTCAGAACACACTGTGAGCCTCCTGGGGGTGCAGTTATCTCGGGCCGGGCTTTGAATTCCCACAGGGCAGGAATGGGTTCAAGACAATCATGTCTAGATATTTGGGATCAGGGGAGGTCCAATTGACAGCTAACTCCTAGAAGACTCTGAAAAACATTTGTTGAAAAAAATAGATTGGAGAGGGAGGAAATAAGGAGAGAAGAGACAGAAAGATGTTAGGTTGCTTCCCTATCTTGGTAATTACAAATAATACTGTGAGGAACATTGGGGTGCAGGTGTCTTTTTGAAGTAGTGCCTTGGGTTTTTTCAGATATATACCCAAGAGTAGAATTGCTGGGTCATATGTTTTTTAAAGGCAAAATCTTTTTTTTTTTCATTTTGAGAATTGCTGTGCAAAAATAATACAAGGAGAGTGAAAGCATCCCAGTGGCCTTCTTCCCTTGGAAACTCTCCTGAAGATCTGGTGCCACAGATTTTTGCAGAGACAGTTTTGTGGAGACAGTCCATCCCAGCGCTGGAAAGTTCCAACAGCCTCTCCATGATTTCATGAGCAGATGGCAATGTTTGGACCATATTTCAGGACTTACAGATTTTGTCCAGGAATTTTTTATTTTCAGTTTCTGCTATAATTCATACGAGCCTTGACAGCTTGCCTTGCTGAAATATTTTCTTTTGAAATGCTACCTCCCCTGACTGAGCCACTGGCTAATTTAAACAAATAAATAGTAATACTTATAATGGTAATTCATACCTAATTCTTACAAAGATACTTCAAGCTATAATTTCTGGCAAAAATTTCAAAGTCCATCTTGAATATTTATCTCCCTAATTCTGGTGCTATCTCTGTAAAGCAGACAGAAAGGAGAAGCAGCAAGGACAGCTGCACTGCTGGTCACTTATACGTGTGTTATCTTTCTTGATCACCATCGTTAATATTATGGGCTCTCAGGTGCACAGAATAGGACTGACGGGACCAGGCTACCACCCCTCTCCAGTGTCCTGCCTTTTAAGCAGGGCTGTCACTCCAAGAGAAGTGTGCCACTGTTTCCAGTTCCAGAACAGGGACTCCACGATGCCCAGAGGTCAAGGCAGTCCATAAAAACAGAAAGCTCAAAGCTTTTCCCAAAGGAACTGGCTTTATTTGAAATAGAGTGTGAGGAAGTTCAAGTCTAAGGTCACCTTCAAAAACCATGGAGATTTTGGTGGTAAACAATTAAAAGGAGGCTGGTAGATCTATTGGATTAGCAAGTTAAACCTTAAGTTAGCTAGTTAACCAAAAAAGAATTGAAGAAAGATAAGGAGAGCCTTCCAGGGTCAAACGAACCTCAAAGACTTGCCTCCAAAACTACTTCTCCAAATGGCCCAAACTTAATTGGATCAGACTTCAGAGCAAGTTAACACCCACAGCACTGTCTAAAATAGTACAGCAATCAGCCAGCAATTAGAGAAGCCTAAAAGCTGGGTTTGATACCAGCAGAAGCAGGTAGCTTCGCAGAGAAATCCGGGGAAGAAGCAATCAAAGCAAGGCTTGATGAAATCACTATCAACCCAGTGTGACAGTTCCTTTTACAACAAAAACAACACAGTAAGATAAAATTCTTAGGCAACAATTTAACCAAATTTTCATATACACTTAAAACTACAAAACACTGCAGAAAAAAAATTAAAGAAGACCTAAATAAATCTTCATGGATTGGAAGACAATACTGTTAAGATGCAATAGTCCCGAGATTCACCACAATCCCTATAAAAATTCCAACTGCTGTTTTTAGAGAAATGGACAAACTGGTCCTGAAATTCATATGGAAATGCACGAACCCAGAATAGCCAAAACAATCCTGAGGAAGAAGTATAGCCAAAGCAATCTTGAAAAAAAGGACACTATTGAAAAAGCACAAAGATGTAGAGAAAATATTTTCCAATCATTCATCTGTTAAGAGTCTAGTATCCAGGCTAATAAAGAGCACTTCTAATTTAACAACACAAACAACATAATTTTTAAATGGGCAAGGAATTTGAATAGATATTTCTCCAAAGATAGACAAATGGCCAATAAAAACATGTGAGCCACAGATGTCATTTTAAATTTTATAACAGTCACACTAAAAAAGGTAAAAAGAAAGTGGTGACGTTAATTTAATAATATACTTCACTTAACCCACTATTTCTAAAATATTGGTATTTTGAGATGTAATTAATATAATTAAATTATATAGGAGGTAACTTTTTTTTATACTAAGTCTTCAAAGTCTAGTGTGTGTTTCACATTTACAGCACATGTCAATTTGGACTGATCACATTTCAAGTACTTTCCTTAGTCACATACGGGTAGTGGTTGCTGCATTAGACCACAAAGTTCTTCAACAGTCTGTACTCACCCATTTCATCACACTTTTCACTCAGGATTGTCATTTCTGGTTTACTAGTCTACCTCCCCTGGCACCATAAGCCCCCTAAAGGCAGAGCCTCCATCTTTACCTGTTACATCCGTGGCATCGAGAATAGAGGCTCGTGCACACACGTTTGTTGAGTGCATTTAGTTAGAAGGGAAGTCGGCCAAGCTTACTTTACTTGAGATGCTCACATTTTTGGTTTCTACATTTCCCAGGTACTCAGAAAAACTGGGACCTGAGAGCCCTTCCCTGGAAGCAATGCCTTTAGCATTGTCTTAAGTTCATGTTAATCTTAATCATCACTACTCTTAGTCATTTTCAGGTTTTCATTATCTTATTTGACATAAAGTCCCTGTGAGTTGGGTAGAATGTATTTATTCTCCTTCATTGAAAGGTGAGGAAATTGAGGCTCAAAGATGTTCAAGTGCCTGGTCAATCCCCAGTGATGTGCCAGTAAAAGTTCAATACGTTTTCTAGGGAGAGGCATAGATGGGGAAGCCCTGACTGATAGCATTTGCCAATTTCCATGGAGTATATACACCCACGCAGCAAACTTCAAACATCCCTGAACAGGAAATGGGAAGAAACTGACCCCAACTCCAACACACCACTGCATGAGACAGGATTCATTGAAAGGCGGTGGCAACTGCAATTTCTGAGCACCTGTTAAGTATTGGGTGCTCTGCAAGGTGCTTCACCTACATTATCTTCCTTAATCACAATAATAAACATTGACTGTAGGTATTCATTATCCCCACTTTAAAGCTGTGGAAAATAAGACTTAGGTTAGGTAACATGCCCGAGGTTGCTTGTTAATGAATATATGGGATGAGATCTTGGCAAAACCAATGGCAAAACCAATGGCAAACCCTCCCTCCTTCTCCTTTACTTTTCCACTCTCCTCCTATGTATTTGGGTTCTCCATCACTAGCCTTTCTAAAAGTCCTATTTTTACCTGAACTGATTTCCTATGTCAGTCCTTCAAGGCTCTGCCCAAGACAGAGGTCACACCAGCTTGGCTTACCAAAAATGCCTACCGCTTCATTTCCTGCTCCATTGATCTCTGTGTGTTCTTCTAAAATATTTTAGGGTTTCCACAGAATAGAAGGGTCTATTCTGTGGAGAGGGGAGGGGAGCTTTCAAGGAGGGCAAATACAAGTGTTCATGTGGTCACCCGGGCTCTAGCACATCCCTCCACAGGTTTGGACCCACAGTCAGTGCTGCTGTGAGCAGCACATGTGTGGGGGAAGACAACATCGGGACAGTGCCTGGGGCGGGAAGAGAAGCCCATCAGGACGACACGGATCTATATTTCATTTTTAACTCATCTCCAGTAATCTCAGCTACAACCAAGGATGAGTTAATAAAAAAGATGTTTCAAGGAAAAAAAAAAACACACACACACACACGAAACGGATGGGGTGGCGGGGGCAAGAGACTATTTCTGAAGCAAAAATGTCATCTTCAAATTCTATCCATTAGTCTAAGTGGCAGACAGCAGTTTCTTATAGCGTGTGAGGGAACAGGTGGCTACTTCCTTCCACCTGAACTCACAACAGGTGTTATCAAACTTGACTCTATCTCTCTCCCTAGAGTGTCAGGAACATGACACGTACTGGTGGCTGAGTGGTGCCACGCGGCATATGGTTACCATATGTCTAAGTCTTACGAAAACTCTAGACACTTGGTAATATATCCTTGTTTTAACCTTGGAAGTAGGCTCAGACATTTAAGAAACTTGCAAAGACCCTGACCTGGGACTTGAATCCACGTCTCCCTAACCTCCAAGCCCATGGTCCTGAAATGCAGGACCGGGACCAGAGCTCCACGTACTCAGCTGCCTCTCCGGGACTCCTTTCCTGCCTTCTGTGTCTGTTGTTCCCCGTTTCCTTGGGTGGCTGGTCTGCTTGATGCCAATCTCAGTCTGAAAGCTGGGTGGGTGGCACCTGGCATGTGGGCAGACAGATAATTAAAAGGCACTTTCCACCTCTCCTGTGTTCTCTTTGGTTGGGCAAATAAAGCTAATGAAGCTTGCTGACGTCCAAGTGATAGTCCTGTGGCAAGGCGTGGTGCTCACACGCCCATTTCATAGATCAGGCAAACAGAAGACTAGGGAAAGACCAGACCAACTCAAAAAAAAAAAAAAATAGAGGGGGGAAGAGAAACCTAACACTTTGTCTCACTGCCTCATCGTTAGTACCTGTTCACATAGATTGCCTTTCAGACAATGTTATTATCCTAAAACTTGACATCAAAAGGTCTAGTTCAGAACTTTTAAGGAGGGACAAGTTATGGGAGTCAGAGGAATACTTTTGATCAAATGTTCCTGGACCAAGCTAATATAATTCCATGCTCCAGTTCATGGCAGAGGATGGATTATGTACACATGAAAGGGACTTTGGATGTGTGTTTTTTGCAAAGAAGCATGAACTATGACAGCAGACTGTGGCCCTGGAGAACTTCTAAAGGTAGATGAGGAAACTTCCCCGGTGAGATAAACATTCACAAAACACCCAGGGACCTGTGAGGGTGTACAGTTCAGTTTCAAAGATGCAGTGGTGACCCAGCCTGTGACATAAAGAATAGCGTGAAATCAGAGTATGGGCTGTTCTGTGACTTGTGTGTCAAGGAGCCCGTGTTGTCACCCATCTGTGGTGACATGGCCATTTTGAGTTCAGCTTCCTTGGGAATATGAGGTGATATTCACTGATGCATTGATTTAACAAATGTCTGTTGAGTCCCTGCTGTGTGCAAAGCACCCTGTTACAATGGGAAGGTTCAACAGAGAACAGGACAGACTGTCCATGCCTTATGAAGCCTATAGTCCAAGTGAGAAGACAGATATTGTTCAAGTAATTACAGAAATACTAGCTTTGTTAAAGACAGCCGCAGCAGATCTCATGGGAGGGAGGCGGGCGTCGTAATCATTTTAGAGATAGAAAACCAAGACTCTAGAAGGCTGAGCCACAAATCTAGAAAATCCAGTTAACCTGGACTTGAATCAGATTTTCAGACTCCTGCATCCAATGCTGTATCCAGATGTGAGAAAATCAGGTTCCATTTATTTCATTTTAAATGACAGGCCGTACCAGGAACGTCCCTACGACGTCAGTGACAGAGCTGCGCTGTTAGTTTGTGATGTTGGGTCAGGGTTCCGGGGCTGGGGCCAGCTCGGAGAGGCAGAGCCCAGCTGGGGTCAGGAGGCGGAGGGAGCGGCACGTGCTGCTTAACCTGACTGCAGGTCAAAGCCGGGTTCTCTTTCTCACTTCCTATCTGGTAGGTAGTTAAGTGGTGCCCACCTGTCACCCTCCAGGTGCCCAGAAAGACAGGTAAACGGAGGGGAAATAGGGAATGGAAACCACCCAGACCTGCTCCTTCTGCTTTCTGATCTGTCTTCATAACCGAAATCCCAAGGGAGCCTCCTGACCTTAGACATAGTCTGATTGCCGCCTCTCAGTACAGTTAGCAAGGGAAGTGGCTCAGATCATAACTCACCTAACTCCCGGGATGCCCTTCTTTTCTTGTTTCTTATTCAAATATAGTCAGTTTACGATGTGGTGCCAATTTCTGGTGCACAGCATCACGTTTCAGTCATACACACACATACGTGTATTCCTTTTCATATTCTCTTTCATTGCAGGTTACTACAAGATATTGAATACAGTTCCCCATGTTATACACACAGAAACTTGTGTATCTATTTTATATATAGTAATTAGTACAGAATGCCCTTCTTCAATGCCTCCTCTCTCTGATCCAGTCCTGGTCCATTTTTTAGGACACAGACCAGGTCTTTCCTTGTAGACTTTCCTGACCCTTCTATCCAGCCCAGCTTGATCTTCCTGAACTAATTTTTCTTACAATGATTTCAGACAAGCTCTCTCTTCTCAGTCTCCGTTTATGAGTTGGGCAGGGAGGCAGCAGTGGTCATAATTGGACAGCATTTACTAAGGAGTGAATTGTTAAGGTGGTTGTATAAAATTAGCCCTCGCCTAGTCGTATTTCATATTTTCAGGTGTAGCTGTCAAAGACCGATCACCCACCCTCTTCTGCCAGGGCTGTGAACCTAAGGACGTAACCGGGACAAGCCATCCCCTGTCACGCAGCAGATGGGGGACCTCCGTGCACCTACCCAACTTGCAACCAAACTTCAAATACTCTATCTTCTGAATTTGTTTTTAAAAAATTACAAAAGGCTGGAAGGAAACGATCTTTTAAAGCCAGTCTAATTTTTAATTATTCCAATCGTGCCGTCGACAGATAGCTCTCTTGCTTGTTTCCTGTGAACGACTGTTTTCAAGCCCTAATTCATTTCAAGGTGAAATCGCAGGAAAGTGCACTGACTCCAGGCACCTTGTGAAAAGTCTCCTAGAAATGCAGGGGTATGGAAAGGAGGAATATTGAACCCGATGAAAGCAGTCACTTTGTGGAGTCCCAGAGGATGTCAGTGCATAAACATAAGCCTTCTGATGTTTGGGAACCACCACAGCCAAGATAAATAAGTCATCTGTAAAACAGTAACTTGAAAATAATATAAAAGGAGACAGGAAAATGAAAGAAATGACTTTTGCCAAAATGTTTCTCAAACAGTGGGAGGGCAGAAGAGGGGATGAATAATAGATTGGATGGTTTTAAGAGGCCTTAGTAACAACTGAAGTGCATTTTTGGAAATTTCTGAGTATTTGCCACAGCAAGTCTGGGCTTGCTCAATCCATGTTGTTTGTTTGCCTAACATTAAAATTAACACACAGACACACACACAGTTTTTCAAGCCATGTCTTCTTAAAATCTCCTCTTGAGAAGACTTACAAAATGGAAAACAGCATTAATGATTGGGTTACTTTATGGGAAACAATGCAAAACGCTCAACTTTTCAGTGCAGAAATATTTCTGGAGTCCTGCCCTCAACTTTGGATGCAATGGTATCAGTGCCATTCTGTACACAAAGTCTGAAGTGCAGCCTAGGTGACAGTATTGAATGAACTGCCTGCCTTTGACAGCAACCTCAGAGACTGAACAACACAGAAACAATCTCGCTTTTAAGTCACAGGTATGGAATCTGTGATTTAAAAGGGAGATCATTATGATGTTTTCCAGTTTGGGAGAGAAGTAGGAGGGAAGGAATCTGAACGCAAGAAAAGAGTAGACAAGGCAGCTAAGCCGACCACGTTAACTTCCAGCTCTAGAGGGCTGGGGGTTAAATGAGGTTCTCTCCTTTCCCTCCTTCCCTCCTTCCCTCCTTTCTTCCTTCTTTCCCTCCTTCCTTCCATCTCATAAATCCTGTTTGTAAAGTTCAGGCAAACTTTTAATTTTTTGTCATGTGAAGTATCAGGAAGAGCCCCATCTTTAAAACCTAGAGCCGGAGGGAGGGTATAGCTCAGTGGTAGAGCACATGCTTAGCATGTATGAGGTCCTGGGTTCAATCCCCAGTCCTTCCTCTAAAAATACATAAATAAACCAAATACCTTGGCCACTAAATAATTAATTAATTAATTAATTAAAAACTTAAAAAAAATTAATAAAACCTTGAGCAATGAATCAATTTGAGGGAAGGATAGAACTCAACTTATTCCGAAGCCATCCGGAAAATCAGCAGTGTACTCACATGGCCCTACTGACAACCTTCTGAGAAAAATGAGATGTGGTAACCGGACGGCCTTTTACTAAGCAGCTGATCCATTTTCCAAATATTATCCTAAGAGCTCGAGAAACCATTCAGAATAAGAAATAAGTCTTGCTTGACTTGAATGACGGAAATATGAAAACCACGTGCACCCTCCCCCTTTGGGACTGGTCCATGTGGCAGGCCAAAAAGGTGTATTTTTTTCTTGTCCTTCTAACAACCATAGAGCTGCAAGGTCTGAACTGATTGTGAAGGGTGCAACCCTGAAGAACCCACGCAGAAGGACAAGAGGCTGAGGGGTCAGAAGGGCCAGACATAGCCTGGGATGCTCTGCAGTCCAACGGCTTTCCTCTCCCTGAGATTCCCTTAGCTCTGAAAGTCAGGGGTTTTTTAAACGCAATTTTAATCCAATTACCTCTTTAACTGTTCAAATTTACTCTTGGCCAGGGTAGCCAGGAGCTTTCATTTCTTTCCAAGATTACTTCATTTTTTTAGGAGTGTCTTTAAAATCTCAACGTCTTTAAAAAATCTGCATGAACGTCAAAATGTCTCCTCTGTTTGGCAAATCTGGTAACATCGAGTCTTGAGAAATGGCTCTCATCTTACAGCGATCAATGTGGTCAGCATAAGCACAGCCCAAAGGCTTGACCAAGTGTTCCCAATGGCATGAAAGGCCACAGGACGGCAAGGCAGCGTGCACCTTGAAATGACGGTCACATCTTGCATTTGGAAAGTATACAAATGTGCGCTCATTTGAACAAGTCATAGCATAGTGGAAGTATGCTATAAAAGGACAGTAAAAGTATTACTCATCACCTCGGTTCCCACTCCCCAACCCACATGCCCCACTTGCACATCAATGCTTTAAATGCCAATCAAGCCAAAGGTTCATGAGTACTTGCAAGCATCCTTTAGTGCAGGCTGGAATTCATTTGTTTGTTTATTTGTTTGTTTTAGGGGGAGGAGATCGGGTTTCCTTCTTAATTTATTTTTATGGAGGCACAGCGGATTGAACCCAGGACCTTGTGCATGCTAAGCACGCACTGTACCACTGAGCTGTACTCTCCCCACTTCGCGAGTCCTTTCTTGACTTGACTTTCTGAAATGGCAGCCCCACCCTGCACACAAATTCCTTATCCTTCTTCCCTGACTTATTCTTCCCCTTAGGGTTTAACATCATCTAGCACACTATCGTCTAAGGTCTTATCTAATTTTCCTGTGTCTCCATGAGGCCAGGGATTTTGGAGATTTGGGGTGGGGGGTTGTTCACTGCTGTATCACCAGCACCTGGGGCAGTGCCACACAGCCTGGTAGGCATTCAAGAAACACTTACTGAATGAATGAATAATTGACAAGTTACTCCACAAAATGATCAGCTTTTTTTTTTTTTGCACTATTTAGCATTTCAGTGGGCCACATCAGAACCATGAAGGCTTACAGCCAGTTTTTTTTCCATCTGAAGCATCCCAGCTGACGTAAGAGTTAAACCTGGGCTTAATCTAGGACGGGTCAAACTCACTGTGCACTTCCTGTGTCAGGGAGAGTCAGCATCCAGGACTGAGATATGAAACGAGCCAAATACTACCCGGGGAGCCAAGGTAAGAATGGACAAAGCCCTTGCACTGGGTGGGGTTTAGATGAAGGGCTGTTGTGATGTTGTGACTTACAGTAAGAAACAGGGAGGAGGGTATAGCTCAGTGATAGAGCGCATACTTAGCATGCACAAGGTTCTGGGTTCAATCCCCAGTACCTCCATTAAATAAATAAACCTAATTACCCAGCTCCCCCAAAGAAGTTTTTTTTTTTAAAGGAATATGTATAGTAAGAATATATATTCAACCTTTTCTCTGGCACGTTCTGGCACCTGCTTTCCTTTAGAGTTCCTATAACCCCCGGGATTTCCCAAGTGAAGAGAGCAGGAAAGGGGTCTTCTTGGAATGTTGATGGGTGACTTTTGGAAGGACCCTAAGGGGCCTAAGTTGCCAGGAGAACCAGTTATGTTAACTAGAGAGTTGGAACTTTCAGTACCACCCTCTTCAGCCTCTGGAAAGAAGAGAGGGGCTGGAAGTTGAATCAATGTCTAGCAGCCAATGATTTGATCAGTTGTGCCTACGTAATGAAGCCTCCATAAAAACCCAAAAGGACGGGGTTTGGAGAGCTTCCAGGTTGGCGAACACATGGAGATTCGGGGAGAATGGCTGACCTGGAGAGGGCACAGGAGCTCTGCACCCCTTCCCCAGATCTTGCCCTGTGCATCTCTTCCACCTGGTAGTTCCTGAGTTGTTATCATTTTTGTAATAAACCCAAAATCTAGTAAGTACAATGTTCTGAGTTCAGCCATTCTAGCAAATTAGTCAAACCCGAGAAGCAGGTTGTGGGAACCTCCAATCTGCAGCTAGTTGTTCAGAACACGTGTAGGTTGGAAACTCAGTGCAGGACTTTAAGCCGTGCAGCTCTCAGTAGGGAGGAGTGGCCTCCAGCTCCTCAGCGGAGATTTGCTGGAGGACGGACCACACGCTGTTACCGGGCTGGCTCCCAGCCGAGCTGGTCTGTAAGCCTCCCATCCACGAACTCCCATAACCACTCTTTTCCCTTCTTCTCCACACCTTACAGCCTGCATCCTCTCAACTCAGGGAACGTGTTGCTGCCCCTCCAGGGGAAGGGTGTTTGGACCTATTTGTCTTCACTGAAATGTGAGTCTTCATTGAAACGTGAGCCGGGCAGAGCCTGCTAACCCTTATGGCTTCACCACCACCAGATGGGATCTTGGCCCCACTGAGCCACTGGGGAGAATTCTTTGAGAATTTCCACCACTTAGTTACCACCATGTGGCATATCCAACACTCAGTAATGTTTAATGTGCTCAACAAATGCTGGCTCATAAATTAATGATCTATTATTTATATCTCTGGTCAATATAGAGCATTTACCCCAGAGTTCCCTACAAGACTGTGGCCTTTGTGTACCTTGTCGGTGATTAGATTACACCCTCGGGACCTGTGAATGAAAGGAAGCCTGCCCTAGATGTCATGTTGCAGAATCTTAAGTATAAAAAATCCATAATTGGCTGCCTCTTTAAAACAAAGAGAATGATGGCTTGTCTCCTCCAAGAAGGATATGCCAGAGCAACACAAACAAAAAGAATTGTTGCTGCAGGGAAGTGAGATTTTCTTAATGACCTGAGAAAACCCGGCGGTGTGGGACACTGGAGTAAACTCCGTGAATGCAAAAACCAGGCTGGGAGCAGAGCTCTCATCAAGGCTGATGCAAGTGCCCTCGGGGAAGGCACGCCAAGCCTGATGCTGGGACCCCAGGATGCTGCGAAAGTCTGAAGTTAATCACCTGCGACACCCAGGCTTTCCTTGGGACACGGTTTTAAACCACTGACCTTATTTCTGAGCGGAGCGGATGCCAAAATTGAATTTCTGCTCAGTTGGAACCAAATTCATTCCTAGCCATCTCTCGAGGGAGCTGGCAATACTTGCTTTGAATTCTTTGTCCTACTTACGCAGGATTAATTTGGGGTCATTTTGAAGTCTCTCTCCTTTGGGCTGGAAAGCGGTGAGGGAAGCAGCATGTGGTGCTTTGGTCCCACGTTAGCCTCTTTGTCTGCGTGTCTGCCTTGCTCTCCGTATCCTGCAAAGGCTGTTCCCTTGATACGGTGAGTAAGTCTGCAGTTAGGGTTCCCCTTGATTGCATGAGTATTTGCTGAGTCATTACCAGAGGCTGGGGATGCTGGGGACTCGATGCTGGGGTGGCTGCCTGGAGGAGGAGTATTCGGTTTACAGAGAGAGTGATGGAGCAGAGAATCCTGCCTCTGGTTTCTAATCCTGGCTCCTCCCCTACAGACCAGCAGGGAGAACATGGGCAAGTCATCTACACACTGTGTCCTCTCAAGTGCAAAATGAGGTCATAATCTTAAATTTGAGGAAATTATATTGGTAAATCAATTCAAAACATATAGCCTTCTAAAATAGCATAAAACATCATAGATGGTGGGGGAGGGTGTAGCTCAGTGGTAGAGTACACGCGTAAGCATGCGTGAGGTCCTGGGTTCAATCCGCAGCACCTGCATTAAAAAAAGTAAATAAAGACAATTACTACCCCGCCACCAAAAAAAAGAATTTAAAAAATTTTTCAAAAAGATAAGGATAAAGCCAGAAAAAAAACCATAGTAAATAGGCTCAAATGCAACACATAATAAGCAAATAAATTATTATATTCTTTCCTTTTTTAAAAATTCTTTTCAGTGTATTGTTAATCTCTAGAAGCAGACCCTTTGAGAAGGGAAGTAAGCCTCACACACTCGAAACAAGGATAGAAAATAGCAGAGGGCAAACGGCCAGCTTCATCCAGCAGAGCTGGGGAGAAGTGGAGGCAGAGCAGGCACACGTTTCAAAATGTACGTAAAGGGAGTCAGTGCTGTGAGCACTGAAAAAGCGTATCACAGTTCTTGCCTAGAGATTCTTTTCCCCCATCGTCTAGCATCCAAGCCTCACTGCTTATGTAATTAGAAAATGCAGGGTGTTTTCCTCTTTGTGGTGAGCGTGCCTGCTTTAAATTCCACTGCGTTCCAGTCCAGATCACATGCGTTCAGCATGTAAATTAAATCTGTTTGAACCTCTGAGATGAGTTGTGACTTTTGACTTTTCTACTTGAAGGAACAGTATCATTGCCACTCCACTAAATGACGGAAGAAAGGAAAGCTTTTCTCTCCCTCCCCTCTCATGGATGATAAAAATCAAAAAGACAGGGAAAATCATGCCCAAAATTTGACTGAAGTACAGTCTGATTTATTAACAAAATTGCTCCCAGTCGTTGTAACAATGCATATATGTGTATGTAATAGCAAACCACATGTGTAATAATGCGGTGCAGGTATATGTAATAGGGATGTGTACATGTAATAATGTGCATATTCATGCACGTGTATGTAATGGATAGTAATGTAGCATGTATATGATGTGTGATAGCATCTGTAACGTATAACTCATGTATGTAGACGTAATCATGTAACAATACGGCAACTATCATCAATGGCCAGTCTATTTGAACCTCTTCAGCATAACTTTTTGCACATGTGAGATCTTTTAAAGTCAGTGACCCTCTAAATATAAACACAGAATGTACAAATCCCCACCTTTGGGCATTCAGAGCTCCAGGAACAGACGACGTGTGAGTGAAACCAAGATATTTAGGGCATCGACTGCCCTCCAGAAGTGAGCATTTTTGGTTTTCTGTCTTGAAGATGTAGATATTTTCAACCTTTTAATTCTAGGCTGCCTTATTCTGTCTCCTACGGTGGGGCACACACCCTATGAATAAGGCCTGTTTCATCCAAGAAAAACAACCTTTGACAGGCCACTTCCTCATCTCTCACCTGATGCAAACCAGTTGGCCTATCTTTGCGTGACATCAACACGTTGAAATGTGCCCAAATGGTCACTTTACCGAAACTTCTAAAACGTCCATTAAAAATGAATTCTGTCTTCATTTAATAATAACCATCTTTCTTTTAAAACCAGTTTCCTGTCAATAAAATGCTTGAGTCAAACGATGATGTGGTGTCTTCCCACATCTTGCTAACATAGCTTGATGATTTTAATTAATGATCATTTTAACTATTTCACACGGTTTTTTTTTTTTCCTCCTAAAGCATTTACGATGCCAAGATTTCAAATAGAAATGTATCTTTCCAGGCAGTTTTGGCAGACCACATATGTTTTTCGCTTCCAAGGTGAGCTTATATTGGCTGTGTGGTACAGAGCTCCCTTTTTTAGGAGGTAGCTGACTGAAGGTGGGGGGAAGTGTGGCTGTGCAAAGGGAAAAGCATCCTCTTTTTAAACAATTATTGAATAATTGGGAAGACACTGTAGAATCATCTAGATCTCATCTGTAAGACGAGGGGGCTGAATTGAACTTCCTTTGTGCCTCCTCCTGCTCTAATGTTCTGTGAGCCTGTCACCCGTTCGGCTGTGAACTCCTGGAGAACAGTCACTAGGTCTTATGGCCTCAGGATGTTCGAAGCCCCTCATAAGGACTGGCACCCAATGGGCCCTGATAATGTCATTGTTTGTTAATAAATGAGTTTATTATCTTGCCTTTTTTTATATACTTCATTCTGTTGACTGAAAAAAAATGCACAAGCTAAAAGTTGAGAATTATTTTTTTATTCCATGGACTTGCTGAGGTCTTAAGCCTGGGAGGCAGCCTCTCAGATAGAGGGAAGAGAGGAGCCAGGATACATAGGAGTTCTTGCAACAAAAACCAGGTAGTTGGAAGATCAAAAGATTACTGTCAATCAAAGGAAACTGGACAGCTCAAGTGAATGAATTTAGCTCTTTTCTCTGCAGGGGAAGATGCAAAAGTCTGGACTTACTGGAGCCATTCTTTGGATATACACCTTACCCACCTAGGGCCCCTACCCTGCTTTCTCAATCCTGAGAGCCCTTGAGGGGCACGGGGGCAGACGTAGTGACTGCTGGCTTGATGGCCACAACATCCTTGGTTTACTGATATGGCAGGGGACATGTTTCACTCACAGTTCCAATATCTTCTTCTTTTTTTTTTTTTTTAATTGAAGTATAGTCAGTTACAATGTGTCAGTTTCTGGTGTACTCCAGTACCTTCAGGAATAGCAAGAATCAAACACTGCCATTAATGGCTCACCACTCTGTTCTTCGGAATCACAGAATCTTAAATTTTACCACTTTATATTTTATGCTGCTGCCGTAGGGCACATACACATGTACTAACAACTTATGAGCACTGATGGTCTTGCCTGAGATGGATTGGTTCATTCATTCATTCATTCATTCATTCAGTAAATATTTGCAGGATGCTTACTAGACCCTGGTGCAGTGCTGAGCCAGACACAGTTCCCCCTGGCAAGGAACTTATAATACATGAAGGAGACGGACAAGTTAATATAAAATAATATAACTGTTACGAAGGGTAAGCACAAGATGCTGTGAGAATAGAGGAGCCAACCTCATCTGAAGAATTCAGGGAAGGTTTCCTAAAGGAAATAATAAATAAATTTAAGGCTTAAAATTCATTAGGAGTTAGCCAGATAGAAGTGGGGGTGGGGGGAGGAAGACAGCACTGAAAGCAGTGAGAAGTAGTCTGCTGAGCTGGTGTTCACTGAGACGGCAGGACAGGACTCTAGAAAGAGTTTAAGCCGAGGAGTGACAGCATCTAAATTGTGTTTTAGAAAGATCTTTCTCACTGCCATGAGAAAATTGGAAAAGGACAAGATCAGAGGCCAGAAGCGCGGGGGGGCTCTTAGAGCGGCAGTGAGGGTGGAGGTGGTGACATGAAGGAAATTGGATGGATCTGGGCTATGTTGAGTAGGACAGAGAACGGGTGCCTACGTGTGCAGGTCGGAGGATGTTGAAGGAAAGAATTAAGTCTGACTTCTGCTTGGAGAAATTGAGTGGACGGCGTGTCGTTCACTGAGATAAAAAAATACCTTCTGGAGCAGCAGCTTGTGGGGAGGGGAGGGAAGTGATGCCATCATCACAGGGTGGCCCAGAGACATATTCAAGATGAGATGCCCACCAGCCAGCTGATTACATGGATCTGGATTTCAGAAGAGAGCTTGGGGTTTAAAGGATAGAATTGATGGTCATCAACATAGAGCCAGCAATTGCAGCTATCAGAATGAATACTCTGGGGAGGACAAGAGGAAACCTAGGAAATTCCAGTCTTTAAAGGTCATTCAAAACACCTGGCTCCCTAACTGATGTCACCCGCTCAGTCCCCATCGCTGAGGACCAGATTCACTCCAGTCATTCATAAAGAATCCAACGGGGGATTGTGGTCCCAACCAGGAGCTTGGTGGAAGACAAAGCCAGGCTGTAGGTACTTAAGGATGTCTCACATAAATTACCAATTACTCAGCCAAAAGAATTTGCAAATATTCCTTGGTCATAGGGGTGTGAAGAGGAAAAATTATGAAATATGTGGGTGTGAAGGCATGTTCCTGAGCTTAAGGCAAACAGGTTTTCAAAGATGATACTGAGCCCTAAGGACATAAGTTACCGCATGGTAAAAACCCATCTGGGATGGAGATCCCTTATGTCTGTCACTGAGCTGTTACTGCGGGGGTGAGGGGAGGGCAGAGGCAGCACGGTGCTCTGTTTTCACCATCTTCCCAAACCCCGAATCAAGGAGGAGGTGCAGGTGGAGAAGATGGCAGTGGTGACGGGATAGGCAAGAGGGAAATCTGCCAAGAGCTCTAACCAAAAAGACCACTTTACTCCTGATAATAAACTGAAATCAAGAGCGTTTGGCATCATACTTGAGTCGTAGATGTGTGATATCTTGGCCATCACCAAGGCTGGTCTCAGAAGTATTTCTGCAAACAGGGTTACGCAGAAATCCATAACTACGCAAATAGTAGTTTCTTTTATCATTTTATAAAGCCCTGGGAAGACTGTAGTTATTCTGTGTTTTGGAGTTTTTTTGGTTTATTGCACATAATCTGAAGTATCCCAGGGCTATTTTAAGATCCCATCCTTTGATACCTTCCAAGCTGGTCGTCAACCTTAGAACAAATGCTTTGATTTACTAAGGAGATTAAATCAGATAAGAGATTCTGGAGGATGTAGAACCATCTAAAAATTGTTGTCTTAAGAGATTTAGTTATTTTCTTAATCACGCATCTGCTACAAACTTCATGTTTTAAAAAGCTAACTTTCTGAGGGCGCTCCAGTTCTGAGAATATTGTGAATCCCGACGCTTAGATCTCTTGGTAAAAATAGACATGTGGATTAGTGGCAGATAACAGGCTATCCAAAGTGGAATCATGTATCCCGCTTGAAATTCTCTCAAAGTTTTGAACTCTTTGAACTTTGACAGGAATCTGGATATACATTGGCCTAAGATGATTTTGCAAAGAAAAAATCCATCACTTTTTTCCCCATCCTATTTCTCTCTCTCTTTTTTTTTAATTGAAGTGTAGTTAATTTACAATATTGTGTTAGTTTCAAGTGTACAGCAAAATGCAAAATTCATCACTTTTAATTCCCTTTGTAGTGGGGTAGTCTAAAATGAAGCTCTATTTCATTTTTCAATTGAGGTATAATTGGCATATAACATTGCATTAGCTTCTAGGGTGCAACGTAAAGATTCATTATTTGTACTTACTGCTAAATGATCACCCCAACAAGTCTAGATAATATCTACCACCACATATAGTTACAAAATTGTTTTTCCTGGGGCGAGAACTTTTAAGATCTACTCTCTTAGCAATTTTCAAACAGGCAATAGATTATTATTAACTCTAGTCACCATGCTTTACATTACATTCTCATGACTTATTTATTTATAAGTGAAATTTTGTAACTTTTGACCTCCTTCACCCATTTTGCCCACCTCCACCCCCCACCTCTGGCAACCACCTATTTTATCTGTAAGTACTAAGTGTTTATTATATTTATTTTTTTTAGTTTTTAAAGTAAACTCTTATTGAAAATAACATGCATATTGTTATGTGCACGAATCATTAGTGTAAAATTGATACATTATATTTAAAACACTTTGCATCTATCAACTCATCCAATCCTCACAACTCCTCTACAAAATGGGCACTATCTCTTATTAGCCCCATTTTGCAGATGAGGAAACTGAGACACAGAGTGACCAAGATCATGCAGGAAAATGGATGTGGGATGTGAGGAGGGCCATGTCCCAGGTCTCAGTTGAGCCCCTGGAACGTGCTCCACCAAGTGTGGGTCCTTGGCTTCAGGCAGGAAAGAATTCAAGTGCGAGCCACCATTGAGTAAAGGTAGATTTATTTAGAGAGACACATACTGCATAGAGTTTAAAGCAAGAGAAAGGCAAGGAAAGAGGTGTAAGGATGGGGTACTCAGGCAAAAGTAAAAGGTACACACTCCATAGACAGAATGCAGGCTGTCTCCAAAGGGGAGAGAGCGAAAAAATGCCACTAGGCTTGGTGGTGTCGCTTTTTATGGTCTCAGTAGCTTCACATGCCTGCCGGTGGGATCATTCCAGCCCTGGGGTAGGGGCTGGGATTACCAGGAATTGGGCCATGGCCCATTCTTTGGCCTTTTGCGGTTAGCCTTGGGGCTGTCATGGCGCCTGTAGGCATGTTACTGATCACGCTGTTACAATGAGCATATAATGAAGCTCAAGGTCTACTAGAAGTCAAACCTCTGAATCCTCAAGCCCAACTAGGAGTTGAATCTTCCACCGTTTTGGTGTTAAATTGCCGTCATTCCTTGAGTGGCTGTGCCCTGCCCCCTTCCCTCCTGTCTCAAACCAACTTCCCAAAGGTTGCACAAATGATATACAGTAAGTAGTGTTTAGAATCAGCCTCCAAAGTCCACATGCTTGATAACTGTGGTCTCTCAATTATGATGTACAAATTAACATTTACTGAATTAAGGTTACTCTTGCATTCACTGATGAGAAGATTTTTCAGCCTGGTCTAAAATCATGGCTCCTTTTATCAAGATTTTTCAGAAGAAGGCTTTCTGAAGTTAGCATTCTAAATGTTCTCATTTCACAGAATTGTATTCAGATTGTAGCTGTTGATGGGATTAGAGAGCTGGTGACTCCTCGTCTGATCTGTTTTGTCTGCATTTCTGTAAAGGGGAGGGTTGGAATTGAATGAAAGAAAAAAGGAGAGTTTTGTGCACAAAAAACTTAGGGAATGATGCGGAAAAAACTGAAAAAGAAGTAGATGACACACCATCTGTCCTCACGCACAACTCTTGGTTATACTTTTTACAGACATGAGCCCTGTCTCCCAGCAACTGCCACAATTATATATGTGTGTAGTTATTTGATTAATGTTTGACTTCTCCAAACAGGTTCTGTGGGTAGGGGCCATGTCTGTTTTTGTTCACTGTTTATTCTTAATCATCAAAAACAGTGCCTGGCATACATAAATACTTAGCAGGTATTTATTAGATGAATGAATAAATAAACCCATAACTAATTCCTTCCAGAATCAGATGTGGAGGAGAAATGTATTTGGGAAATCTCTGTACTTTCCACTTAATTTTGTGGTGAGTCTGAAACTGCTCTGAAACTAAAATCTATTTTTAAAACTGCAAATAATCATATTCTTAATTTTTTAAACTGGTTGATAGAGATTAATAATCTTCAGCTACTGTTACAAATAGTGTTGCTTTTTAACATGAACACAGCATTGAGCGGTGGAAAACTTTGTTGCAATAAGTCTTGGCTCTAAATACACCATGATAGTCTGCCATTGCTTATTATTATAACCTCTCTTTCATGCACTGGAGATCAGGGTGCAGTCCTGGGGTGCAGCACAGCTCCACAAGGTACCACTTACGTGGATTACATGTGAATGCTATGCCCTGGAGCTGTGCCGTAAGGTCATCCGGGTTAAGGTCAGAGGAGAAGCAGCTGGGCTTACGATGGACTTTGTGAGATGTTGGAGCTGGTGGTGGGAACGGGGTCACTTCACAGGAGGGCAGAATTTGGGAGGGGGAGGAGCTGATGGAAATGTTCTAAAATGAGATTGTCATGATGGTTGCGTAACTTTGTACATTTACTAAAAATCATTGAATCGCACACTTGATGTGAGGGAATTTTTTATTTTGTAAATGATACTTCCATAAAGCCACTTTCTAAAGGAGCACAAAAACAAAACCTAAACAAACAAACAAACAAACAAACAAACAAATAAAATCCACATTCAGAGAAGTCTCTTCTATTCCTGATCTCAACCCTGTTCTCTGCCGCCCCCTACAGGACATCATTTTTATTAGTTCTTGATTTACCCTACCAGTTTTCCTTGGGCAAATACCAGCAAACCCGCGGATGTATTTAGTAATGTTTTAAGTGATTTTGAAATGTTACCTTAAATACTGGTGATTGGGGGGAAAGCGGATGTAACTGAGGCGTAAGCAGTCACCCCTTCTCAAGCTTGCGGAGATGCTTGAAGGAAGGGCTGTTCTGGGACCCACAGAAGTTTTAAAGTTTATAACATTGGTTTCAGCGTGCCTAAAGTAGTTCTAAAACACATGGCTTTCATTAACCTGAGTGAGGGAGTTCACAAAGTAATAAAAATAAGAGGGAGGAGAGAGAAGAAAAATAGCAAAATTGCCTTGTGAGAGAGGGAATGGAAATGATGGGCAATAGTTGAGGGGGAAGGTTATAAGAGGAGAATTCAGCCGTGTTTGGGGTGGGGGAGGATTGAGAAAGGGAGAGATAGAGAGAGGTAGTTTATCTTTGGTGGAATTTGCTGAGCTGTGAGCAGTGAGTATCTGAAAGCAGATTTGGTTTGTTTTAAGTTCACCAAGCCTTCCTCTGAGGGAAGGGCCATCTTGCATTTGACAGTTCCCCGATTGGCCACAAGGTGGCAACATCCACCCAAGACGCTAGCAAGGAAAGCAGTCACATATGTGTTATGCACACACTAGCTGAACATACAGTTCATCTTTTTTTAAAAACAGACTTTAGAGGGGAGGATATAGTTCAGTTCAAGTGGTACAGCGCCTGCTCAGCATGCACAAGGTCCTGGGCTCAATCCCCAGTACCTCCTCTAAAAATAAATAAATAAACCTAGTTATACCCCCACCCCTAATAGACTATTTTTTAGAGCAGTTTCAGTGCACAGCGTTATTAAGCAGAAGGTAAAGAGATGTCCCATATGCCTTGTGGCCCCACACACGCACACCTCCTCCATGATCAGCATCCCCCTCTGGAGTGGTGCGTTGGTCACCATTGATGAATTTGCCCTACTGTATTGTTATCACCCAAAGTCCTCATTTTACACAAGGGTTTGTTAGAGCAAGCAGATAGCTAGATAAGAGCAGAGAAAGGGGGACTCAGGCCAAATGGCAGGAACTGGGCAGAAAGGAGGGGCACAGGCCAAACACAGGAAACCATACATCACATAAGCACCAGGGGTCCCTGGGCAGAGAAGGAAAAGCAAGAACCTCTGGGCTGATAAGTGGTCACACTTTTTGGGGTGATGAACAGCCTGGAGGCCAACAAAAAAAGGTGGGAAAAGAGAGGAATCTCCAATGTCCGAATGTAACCTTTTGCTTATTATGCCCTCATTTCAGTAACATTAGCCTTGCAGATTAGAAGTACCCATCATGCACTGATGCCATGATGTTTCCAATCCAGACTAAATTAGGACAAAAATCCCTCCTTCCCTTGGGAAGGTGGAGTTGGGATGAATACCAGGGACTACGACCCCAAACCCTTCCCTCTCCAGTGAATATTTCGCCCATTCATTTTTACACCCTATGTAACCAACTTGGGAAAAACCTCAGGGCAGCCGCTCACCTGAGCCTGCCGGCTCTCCCCTTGAGAGTGTACAGTCTATCGCTTAATAAACCCTCACTTTACTATCTTAACCTCTGCGTCTTGTCTCTGAATTCCTTCCGGGACGGAACAAGAACCTGGAAACTGGTTACATCCACCAGCAACCGGTTCACACTTAGGCTTGTACATTCTATGGGTCTGGGCAAATGTATAATGACATGTATCCACCATTGAAGTATCAACCAGGGCAGTTTTGCAGCCCTAAAAATTCTCTATGCTCTGTCTGTTCATCCCTCCCTCCCCTCTAACTCCTGGCAACCAATGATATTTTTACTGTCGCCATAATTTTGCCTTTTCCAGAATGACAAATAGTTGGAATCATGCAGGTAGCCTTTTCAGACTGGTTGCTTTCCCTTAATAGCATGCATTCACATTTCCTCCATGTCTCTTCATGGCTTGATAGCTCATATAAAAGCTCACTTTTAAGTCAAGTATTCCTACCTCAGGAAGGGCATGTTTAAACTTACACACGTATAAATCTAAGAGCACAAGCCAGGCAGGTAAGTGAAAGGAAATTCTCTGCAGTGGTTAACATGAACTTTTCTTCTCAGTAAATCATCCAGTGGAGGAATCTCCTGATGTGAAAATGGGTTTGGTCCCAAGAGTGAGAAATGGTAAGTCATTACGTCTTAAGACCACAAAGCCTATTTAAACTGTAATTTTGCTGTCAGCACTTCAGAACCTAACCATCGCATTTTATGGTTTCTATGGGGAATGTTTTGATTCAGCTTAGTAAGCCGAGAGGCAGCCTTCCAGGCTTCCCACTGCCCCAGGTAGAGGGGATTTCTTCAGCTCCCAGCCAGAGTGGCAACTTGTAGTGGAGGTCAAAGGTTAAAATTCGGTGGGCTTTTTTTCTTCCCATCAGGGTGGGACCATCAGCTTCTTTTTCAATGGTGTTTCCATGAGGATGTCAGCCCTCCTAGGGTCTCATGCATCAAAAAAGTGTGACCCCTTGGCCGCCTTGAAACCACATAATCTTTTAAAGATTTTCCAGGATCTTTTTGTTTGGTTAGGTTTGGTTTCACTGTTTAATTATAACAGGAAACAGGAAAGGGGTCAACACACCAAACAAAGAGAAAGTTGCAAAGTTTCAAACAATTCCGCAATAAATAGGCTCACAGTGAGAGTTGTCCCTGGTGTTCATTGAATTGTAAATGAAGTTAAGCCTTGATGGTTCTCACTACTCCATAGGCACAGGATAGTTTGGTTCTGGAGCGCCCTGCCCAGTTCTCGTCCTTCGAGAGCTTTCTCCGCCATCTTTGCCCCCTACTCCTCCCACCCCCCTCATTTACTTCATACAGGAAAACTGTTCCTATATGTATTTGGAAAAGACAAAAATAAAACAAGATTTAATTACATTCAGAAGAAAGCAAATTTCTCTTTTCTGTTTTTTTTTTTTTAATTGAAGTGGAGTTGATTTACAACACTATGTCAGTTTTGGGTGTACAGTATAGTGATCCAGGTTTGGGTTTTTTGGTGTTTTTTTTTTCTTTTGCAGATTATATCTCTTTATAGATTATTATAAGATATTGGGTATAATTAAAGAAAACATTTCTTTTTTTGTCCAAGTTTCCCATCTTCAGAAAAGAAGGCTGTTGTGTGCTTTTTCTTACCAGAGCAGAGGATGAGGAGCAGACTGGGAAGTGAAGACTTGGACAGAAGCTGGGGACGCGGGAGAGAAGATGGTTTAAAGGCAGACAGTCACAGGGAGGGGGTGATGTGGCACCTAATATATATGCTTCACATACAGGAGCTCCTGTGGGATTTGCCTAATCAAGAAAGCTCTTTCAATTTTAATTAATGCCATCCAGTTTGAATTAGTAAAAAAAAAAAAAAAGTCTTGTTTACATATATTGAGGCAGATGGTGTCAGTAGCCTCAGCCTTTACCGTGTCCAGCTGCCAACATCGGGTCCCTGTGCCCACGGACTTCCTCTGGACTCTGGAGCCCACTCTGCTGCACCTGGCTCAGAGGACTTGGACATCTGGGTGGCAGCCCTGCAGCTACTGACCAATGGGGACGGATGGAACAATAGCCCCGCCCCTCATCCCCAGGGAGTCAGCTCTGAGGCCTGTGCTCTACTGGCTCCCAGAGTTCCCAGCTGGATTAAGTCTCAGTCATTCCGCGGTAACTGGCTTGATGACTCAGACCGTCTTGGTCGCCTTCTCTTCCTCGCCTCCCTCTCTTCCCTACTCACCAATACTTCTTGGGGTCCCACATAAACCACTTCCTCTTAAGTCCTTGTCCCATGGGGTCCGTTTTTTATGGAAATCCAAATTAAGACTAAATCCATAAATGGATTTGTTTTATTGTGGTAAAATATACATAACACAAAATGTACAACTTCAAACATTTTAAAGCGTACAGATCAGTGGCATTACCCTAGTGTGAAACCATCACCACTATCCATCTCCAGAACTTTTTCAGCATCCCAAAAGGAAACTCTCTTCCCACTGACAGCTCCCTGCTGCCTCCCAGCTCCGCCGCCATCCCTGGACTTCCCAGCCCCTGGTTACCACTATTCTACTCCCTTCTCTATAAATTTGATTATCCTATGTACCTCATCTAAGTGAAATCACACAGTTTGTGTTCTTTTGTATTTTGCTTATTTCACTTAGCAGAACGTCTTCAAGGCTCATCCATGTTGTAGCATGTATCAGAATCTCATCCCTTTTCTTTAAAGCTGAATGAGTTTTCATTGTAGGTATAAGACCACATTTTGTTTACCCATTCATCCATTGATGGACTTTCATTTCCACCTTTTTGAGGAACCAACTTACTGTTTTCCACAATGATTGCATCATTTCACATTCCTACCAGCTGGGCACAGGGCTCCAGTGTTCCTACTTCCTTGTCAAAATGTGTTATTTTCTGTTTTGGGGTTTTTTTTTTTTATAATAGCTATCCTAATGGACATGGGGTGGTATCTCATTATGGGTTTGACTTGCACTTCTCCAATGATTAGTGATTTTGAGCATTTTTTTCACATGCTTCTTGTCCATTTGTATATCGTCTTTAAAGAAATGTCAACTCCATCCCTTTGCTCATTTTTAAATCAGGTAATCTGTATATTTGTAACCGAGGAGTTAGGAGTGAGTTCTTCATGTATTCTGGATATTAACCTCTTAGCAGACATGTGATTTGTAAATACTCGCTCGCAATCTCTGGGTTGCCTTTTCACCCTCTTGATAATCCCCTTTGAGCCACAGAAACTTCTAATTTTTATGAGGTCTAATTTAAATCTGTTTTTCTTTCATTGCCTCTGCCTTTGGTGGTGCATCCAATAAATCATCATCAAATCTAATGCCAGGAAGTTTTTCTATGTTTTCTTCCAAAAATTTTATAGTTTTAGGTCTTATGTTTAGGTCTTTGATTCATCTTGACTTAATTTTTGTTTATGGTGTAAGGTAAGGGTCCAACTTCCCTCCTTTGGTAAATAATGTGGTAAATAAATTAATTTTTAAAATAAAGCCTTCATTATTATGAATTAATATGAATTGTTTTGCTAAAGACAAGGGGGAATAGTTTATTATCTTTAATAGTCCTCCTAAATTCTTATTTACATTTTGAATTTGTGGTCAATTATTCATGCCATTATTTTTTTTTTATTTATATTTTATTTTAGAAACCAGGTTAATTTTTGTTTTGCTTGTTTGTTTCTTTTGGTGTCGGGGGGAGGGTAATTATGTTTACTTATTTATTTAATAGAGGTACTGGGGATTGAACCCAGGACTTCGTGCATGCTAAGCACACACTCTACCACTGAGCTATGCCCTCCCTGCCGTTCCATTACAAAAGAGCTAATTCAATGGCAGGTAAAGAACGATAATTTTGAAATCCGTGGGAACTGAAAAATGAGGTCTGACTGGTACACAAATGAAGGGTTTTAACTTGAGTATCTCTTTCCCGACTTTGGAGGGGCAAACTGACTATAATATTTCAGAGATAAGGATATCCTTCGTAAAGGATATGAAGAAGCCACAGATTAGATGACATTCATTTCTGGTTAAAACAGACTTGACAATAGCTTGAGATCAATTAAAACATAAGCACCTGTAGACACAATCTGTTTCATTCCATTACACACAAAAACTCATCCAGCTCCATCCCAAATACAAACTACTGCTGGCTACCGACAAAATTATTTTCTACTACCTAAATGTCTTCACTATGTCAAACAGCAAAATAGTATTCAAAAAACGTAACCAAAACAGGGGGAAGAAAAGATTTTTTAAATAATGCAGACCAACGTCTTGCTCTGAAGTCTCATTAGCAATAAACCTCAAGGCATTTTACTTTTAAGCCTCAAATCATTCCTAGGTTTTGTGAAAAACCTAGAAACCATATTGAAATTTTCAGAACTTTGAGGAAGGAGCTTTAGAAAATCAGTTTGATTTTTTAAATTCCAAAGAAGAAGCAGGAAACAAAAAGAGCTTAGCTAACTCTGTCTTTCAGCTTTAATAGGAAATGCTGAAATGTGTTTTCTTAAGCCTGAAGGTAACTTATGAAAAATCAGTATTACACTGAGTCACTAGGAGGGAGAGAATATTAAAAAATAATAATAACAAGTAGGAGTTAACATTCCAGAACCACAAATCTCTAGTTTAATCAGAACTATCACCACACTGGCTTTTCTCTCCTAAGATCTAAAAACAGTCATGTTTCCTGCAAAGGAAATACACAAGGGAAGGTACCTAGAGACAATTCACTTTTTAAATGTCTTTCCTACATTAAGTACTATTATGCTTTGCATCCAATTAAAGAAGAGGAATTTCCCCCAGTTATCAGGCTCCTTGGCTTTGGCTCTTATGGCTTCTTGTCCAGAAATGCCTTGGGTCTGAATAAGCTTGGCAAACACTCCTTCCCTGTGGATAATCATTAACCCGCATATCAAATCCCCATCATTTACAATTAGATCACGTTGACTCTGCTTTCCCAGAACTACAGGCAAGAGGAAAAAAAGGAGGAGCAATTAAAAAGCAAATTTAATTTTTTCCTGATTTTTCCATAACTGGATAACTTTGGCTTTCTTTCCTCGCTTTTCCCAAGAAATAACCCAAACGATTGTTCAACTAGTTATCATATTTTTAAACCATAATAAGCTTCCCTTGGAGATCTTATGTCCCAAATCAATAACAAATGGATGAAAGGCAAGAAAACCAAACAAAACAGGCAACAATAAGCCAACACATACTTATTAGATACAGTACTTATTACGTACATCATTACGTTTAGTAATGATGTCAAAACTTTGTATTTTGTCAGCTGATTTTGGCTCTAAGCTTCCTACAGCAGAGTTCAACTCCAGTATCTCCTGCTTTTGATCTTGGCAAATATTTTATCGACATGCTGGGAAAACAAAGAGCATCCTCTTGCCTCCAGCCCTCCTCTTTCTCCTCTGTGTTTTGTGTGTTACCCTCCAGCCTCTTAAAAAGCAAACAGGCCCGATTTGTGACCCTCTCCTTCCTCACCTCCACCAGCCCTATAGCTGGTGGGCAGTTAGGAAGCAGTGTGGCTTCCCAGTATTGTATCGGATGCTCAATTAATCATAGCCTCAGGATTCAAGTATTTGGAATGGCCCAGAAAATAGCTGTGGGTAAGTGAAGCGCTAACCTTCTGAATTCTGAGTCATTTCCCTGGAATGGAATACAGTATAAATATGTTCACACCCACCCCGTTTATCTCAACCTCGGGAAATTATCTTGAACCACACAGGGGTTTCACTGCATTGGCCCTTGGGCTTGCCCTCCTGGAAATAAACCTTTCTCTGCGGGAAGAATCAGACATATTTGCTAAGAATTGTGAACCACCAGGAAGCTTTACAGAAAGGTTCCTGCTTCTGTAGTCTGTCCTTTCTATCATGAGAAAGGTTTCGGTAAGCTCTAACTTAGAGTCTTCTGCAACCTGTCCAGCTGTATTGCAAACTGTAAGATATGTTTCTTAAAAAGGAATTGAAATTCCGATAGCTGGCACTGATAGCTGATGCCACTCCATTATTTATGTGTATAAACCTACCCTGAACTTTGCAGAGCCATTTGGCTCTTGTTGAGGTCATGGCTCTACCATTCCATTTCTGGACTGCCTCCCTGTAGCATAACTTAACTTGCATTCAAGGAATAAAATGCATCACAATGTTAATATGAGGGATCCAAATAACATATCAAGTAAGAAATATATTGAAAGCAAAATATTTGCATACCTATCATATTTTTAAATTGCTTCCTCCATTAAGTTTATTGCCTGTCAGTGTAAATATATATATATATATACACCTAGCAACTATTTTTATTGGTTATTACTCTTCATTCAGCATTGCTATCTGAGTCCTAAGAGGTATCTGAAGGAAAAAAAAAAGTGTGTGTGGAGTGGGGTGGGGAGAGGTGGAAGAGATCAATGAAATTATACAGACAATCAATAACAGAACCAGGACTGGAGCATATTTTCTTCCTTCTAATCAAAGTAAGCATCACCCAAAATAAAACCAAACTCTCCATTCAAGGGTCATTACTATTCTTCACTGATGACTTCCCCCCCCCCCCCAGAATTTCAGCATCATTCTCTGTCAATAACACAGCACGTCTTTGCATTTGACAGCTGGGACCAATGAGCTCTGCACACGAGGTTGGTTTTCTTTGCATGTCTACACAGGGGCAGCCTGATGGAAACCCTTTGTCCTGTTATTGCTATTAAACCACACTGGAGCTGAATGCAAGGAGGATCTGAATCTGATGTAAGCCTGTCCATCTTGTGTTCTGTGCAAAGTTCTCACCGCTGGAAGTCCTCACAATGTGTAGCTCAGTTTCAGCAGTGACGCTTTCTCCAGCACGTGCCGAAGACAATGTCAAAGAGAGGTTTCCTGCACTACCTATAAACTCTTTTTGACAACTGCTTATGAACTACCCGAAATCTCCCCCAACCTCCTCATGCAAGGGGAAGCAGCACTCTCCTGTTGAATTTCCCCATCTGTTACATTAGGAAGCTGGGCTCCATGACCTAAGATCATTTTGAGCTCATGAACGCTGATTTTTACTTTCTGTAGTGTTGTAAGAACTTATAGCCACAGAGATGGGATCTATCTTTAGAAAATTGTCTTACACATTTGCTCCTAATGAGATTTCTCCCTTTCAGAAAAGCTTCTCATTTCCCATGCCCAAATCTTCTTACATAGGCTTACAAAGATGCCTTGTACATACATTAAACAATCCATGGAATAGCTCGTATCTTATAAAATAAAACCAGCAGCCAGACCCAGAAGTTAAATGCCTTTTGGGGGGTTTCTAAAAATCAGGGTTGCAGTCCAAATTTACAGTAAGGTTCCAAGTCCAATGTTAAATATTATGTTTTTATTTGGAAATACGCTGCTCAGATGATCATTCTCCTTTTTTTATTTAGATCTGGCTGGCTGTTTCTATTTCTTCTTAAATGAAAAGGCAAGAATTGTGTCCCAGCATGAGTCAGCCTATTAATGTTTACCGAGGGAAAAATTAGCTACAGCTTCCAAAAGGAGGAGAATGGGGAAATATAATATATATATCTATTTAATATAAATATTTAATTTATATATATCCTTCCTGGTCAACTTTTAATCTCATAGAAAAAAATAGAAATAAATACTTTTGTTGTATCTAAACTGTTGGCTGTGTGGGGTTATTGGGGTAATTGAGACTGATTTGGGCTAGAAAGAACAGAGTGAGTTTTAAGGGGAGGGAGGGACACGGTTAGGTGAGGGGAAGATGAGAGTTCTGGGGCAGAGGAGCATTATGTGTGATGGCTCTGAAATAGGAGACAGTAAGCAAAGAATTAATAGGTAATTCAGTTTAGAAGGTGAGTAGAATTGCCTGGTTGAGGAATACAAATCTATACAATATGTCTTACATCCCATAAAATAAGTCAAAATCCGTACAACTGTACATCGAAAGAGTGAATTTTAATATATGATCATTTTTAAAAGGAAAACAAAGGTATAATTACAATAACAAGTGCTCTTAGGACAGACCATTCAACTGATGGGAGGAGCGGGGAGGGTGTGGCTCAGTGGTAGAGTGCTTGCCTAGTGTGTGAAGTCCTGGGTTCAATCCCCAGTACCTCCATTAAATAAATAAGTAAACCTAATTGCCTCCGCCCACAAAAAATAAAATGAAATAAAAATTAGGTTGTCATTAAAAAAAGAAAGAAAGAAAGAAAGAAAAGAATCAACTGATGGGAACAGAAGAGAGCTAGAAAGTCGTGAACAAGCCATGAGTAATTTTCATGACAGCATGCCATGGACATCTGCCAGGGAGATTGGAGAGGGCTGGCTCATCTGGAAACTTGGTGAAATGGAGGTTTGTGAAGAGAGCCTCTCTTGTACTTTCAAAATTTCGCTCTTTCTTCAAAATATACACTCTGATTGTTTGAATTCTCTAGATTAAAAAAAAAATCTCTATATAACTGTCCTCCATCATTGATTACTGAAAGCCAGTAACACTTTTTCAGGGCATGTGAACTCCCAGATAGACTTCCTGCACTGGGCGGTTTCAGACTCTTACCCAACTCGGAGCTCTCAGTTCCTCCTCTCTGTTCTCACTTGAAGGTGATGACCTCTGTCACCCTCACGTGGGAGGACAGCTGATACAGGGCAAGTATGGCTAAGATCTCCATTGCCTGGAAGCAACCTGGCAACTCTGACCATCACTCTTTCAAGGGCTCAGCTGATTTCACAAAATGCATGATGGATGACAGAATGGAATAGGAGCCCAGAATGGAATAGGTAACATTCACCTATCCTGGGGAAATCATTTCAAATATGAGCACTACTGAGGTTCCTTTTGAGAGAGATCAAGAGACGCCCACCATGGAAACTGGCTAACTTTCCATCCTCCTATTTCCCTGTTCCCAGCATCTTCTCCTTCTCCAAACGTCTCAGAGGAGGGTGGACCTGTCCCAAAGGCTAACATCCTCCTGTGTTCTGAATTCTACCCACTTTACAAAGTCGAAATCTGTTCTTGTCCAATGCAACCCATTTTTCTATGCTCCCAGACCATTTATCCTGGGGTAATCATTTCTGTGAACATTTAGATTATTCTTAAATGAATGAAGAGCTATGGAGACATATTTTCATGCCTTGTCCATGTTTGTCAAAGCATTCTTCAGTTACCTCTTTTCAGAATAAAATAATTGTACCTTTCCTAAAGAGATATATTTCCTATCCGTTACTAGTATTGCTTTTCTTGAAAGCTTTTCTAATCAATATGTAGAAACTTCATCTAGGTAGGTTACGTTGTAAAGAGTGTTTCTATCTGCTAAGTCAACACATGGAATCTTATGCCATTGGGGGTGTATAGAACAGGAGACCGAGGTGTACAGGACCGACACTTGAAGATCCTGGTCTCAAAAGTTTCCCTGTATGACCTCGGGCATTTAAAGCACAGGACTGAGAAGAAATCCACACCAGATCATGATGGTGGCATTTCTTCTGTTTCTGCACAGCTCTTTGGGGTTGTGACTTTTACTGCATGAGAGGAAGCTGTGGGAAGAACTTGGATTGGGGAAATAGAAAGAGATCACAAGAAATGCTCACTGTCTCAGTTATCTTCAGCTGTCCCGATCCTGACCTAAAAGGAGCCCAATATTAGTCTGTTAGGAGGCAGGGCGTGGAGTCTGCCTGGCCAAAGATGGATACTGGGAGATGATGGCTGGGAGCCTCTGGACCTCCCATCCCCACGTGCACACCCACTCGCCAGCCCTGCTTGGCAGTTTCAGCTTTGAGCTCATCAGATTCAAGTCTGAGCTCATGTGGAAGAAATAATACCTAGCAAGGACATCGGGCAAAGCGTGAGAAAACAGCCAAGTTTTGATTCAAATGCTGTGTGCTTGTTTTTAAATTAAATATTGAAAAGTCAACATTAGCTAATTGTGACAAAGTAGCTTTCTGAAAACATGGGGCAGTAACTTCACCTCTGCGTTGACACCTTGATAATTGATATATGTACTCTTGCCCCACCTGCCTTGTTTCCTTCAGAAAAGAAAAAATCCTCTACATAATTCCTTTTCCCCTTTCTCCCCTTCCCCCTCCTTTAAAAGAACGGCACCATGTGGGGTGTGACCTGTCGTTAACAAGGCAAATGAAGGGTTGATGCTTCAGAATATTTATTACGCCCTTTCTCTGTGCAAGACATTTCTAGACACTGCGGCTGCAATCCACAGGGATTCTGCCGTTCCTGCCCTTCTGAAGCTCACCCCCTAAAACAGTCTTTCTCTACTCTTTTTCACCATGGACCCCCACCCGAGGAAATTATTAGACATTTTTTCCTAACTGGCTCCAATATGAAATTTTAATACTACAGATATACTGTGTATCTGTTTATGTACAGTGAATGTCTGACCCTTATCCACAGGAAGATTAAGGTTTTTTTGCTCCCCCAAGAGCCAATGTTTACCCTGCAATATTGTCCCTGAGAAAAATGCATGCTGTAGGGAAAAGACAGACAATCGGCAAATAAATAAGAAAGACGGTTGAGATGAATAAAATGAAGACAATTAAAGGGACTAAAAAGTGGGGTGCGTTACTCTGGATAGAGAAATCCAGTTGCTTGCACGGGAGAAGGAGAAAGGAAGCAATCTGAAGCCTCTGCTTAGCTTTCTTTCTTCTCTACCTCAGTTGGACTGGGAACACAGGACTGTTTCATTATCCCTGTGCGTCTATTGTCCTAAAGGCAAGCGGTGGGTAAGGATGCCCGTAGCTTCCTGGTCTCATCTTCCCTGCAGCCCAGTTACTTAAGTCTGCCCCCTGCCCCAAAACTTAAAAGGAAAAGAAAGACTAAATGTAATCCACAATGTACAAATAATTTCCTCTTCCTGTTTTGTTTCTGGGTGGGAGGGAGGTGACTAATTTTATTTACTCATTTATTTATTTTAACGGAGGTACTGGGGATTGAATCCAGGACCTCATGTGTGCTACCACTGAGCTACACCCTTCCCCCTTTTCTTGCTTTTCAAACAAACTCCTGTTAAGTCATTCAGCCTCCCTTCAGCAAGCTCTACGCCAAAAGTCGGTCATTCGGAGAAACTAGTCTGCTTGGTGATTTATTTCTGTGCAACTCTGAATGGGCCATTGTTCCTTAGTATGGGTGTGAGACTATCAGAGATAAATTTCACTTGCGATGGTTGTGGAACAAAGCTTATATATTCGCATCATGCTGTCCACATCGACGAGTTCCAGCAAAATAACGAGACCGGATGGCTGAATGTGCAGAGCAATGTAATGCTCCAGTTGTGTGCTCTGGTCGAGGGTTCAGAGTCCAGACTACTGTTTGCAAATTGGCAGGTAATTTAACCACTCTAAGACTCAGTTTATCCATATGTAAAATGGGAATAAGGACACTTATCATACTGGGTTGTTATAAGCAACAATGGCCAGGAGGGTATAGTTCAGTGGTAGAGCCCATGCTTAGCAATGGACAAGGTCCTGGGCTCAATCCCCAATACCTCCATCTAATAAATAAACCTACTTACCTCCCCCCACCAAAAAAAAAAAAAACCCAAACAAATCAAAGAAACAATGAAGATATTATATATAAATTATTTAGCGTAATATACGGAATGTAGAAAGCCCTCTATAAATGTCTGCTGCTACTATAGCTGTTTCTGTAAGACAACCATGTTTTGTTTGGGTAATCCTGCCTGGTTTTGCTTTTTTTTTTTAGGGTAAAAATGTTAAAATTTGGTTAAAACCAAAGCAGGAATGGCATTTTGCCTGATCTACCTTTCGGTTACACTTGCCCTTCAATTACGCATGTTGGTATTTTTCTAAACTAACCTGTTACTTCATTTTCCTCCTTTGGCTGTCCAGTTATGTCTTATAATCGTAATTTTTGCTCCCCTTCGTTAGTGCTGTGAGATGGTGAGTTAATAATGGCAAATTTTACTCGCTTGAGTCCTTACGAAGGCTTAACACAATTTGAGTCCAAGAATGTTCAAAAACCAACTCTGTCTCCCCAGTTCCTCCCTGAATGTGGATCAGCTCTGAGAACTTGATCTTGGCTTTGAGCATCACTATCCTGATCATTATCTATGCCAGGGTCCTCTGGTCTCACCTTGTCTACATGTCTATGTAATATTTCTGCTGTGTGTTCCCGACTCTCCATTCCTTGTCCAAACCCTATCCAAGTCTATTTCCTCAAAAGAAGTGCTCTTCCCACCTGCTTAACACAAACTCAAGCACAGTGGGAAGGACGCTCATCACGTTGAGGGCCACCTGGCATGTCTGAGCACCCTTCCTCTGACTGGGGACCACCCCACAGGTTTCTGGGCCTATTTATTTAGGGTTGAGGGATTCAGTCAGGGCAGACCTTGGGTTGGTGGGGCTTGAAGCTAATCCAGTTTGGGGAAACTTTCTTTCAGAAAAAAGCAGCAAAATTATGAACTTAAAATTAGGTTGAAAAATTAAATACTTAGTTTTTAAATTGAAGTTCGGTCGGTTTACAATGTTGTATTGGTTTCTGGTGTACAGCATAGTGTTTCAGTTACACACACATGTATTTCTCTTCATGTTCTTTTTCATTACGGGTTATTACAAGATATTGAATATCATTCCCTGAGCTGTAAGTACTTATTTAGAATGAGGGGAAAAGTTTCAAATTACAAGTTTTAAAAGCTGACTAGTACCAGAATATCACAAGTCAAGAAAAGCAATGTCATTTTAAATTAATTAACTGCCTAATGCAGCTCCTTAATATTTTTCTTTATTATTTTAAAAATTTATTAATTTATTGTATATGTATGACTATTTTAGCTGCATACAATGGTCTTATGGTATTTTTATAAAAAGAATAGAAAGATACTTAAGACTTTCTTTGAGCAAAATTGGTCCAAGTTTTTATTATTATTATCTATAGTTTAGAGAAGTTTTTTTAAAGCTTCACAACTCATAGCTGATAATGTTGTATAAATTTCATAAGTGTTGTTCTGTGAATTTTCCCAAACCTGTGGCATTTCTAGGACTCACTCAGGGCCTTGGAAGGGGTCCTGCAAGTGAGGGAGCCTGAGGCTGAAGCTTCCATAGCTCCGCAGTGCATCCGTCTCTGAGAGTGGTTAGGTTTCACCCATCAGACATAATCATAAAGATTTCACTCCAGCAGGGGACAATCTCAGGGAGCAGGAGCCCTTGCAATTGACCATTTCAGAAGAATGACAATAGAGGCCTTGCAGAACATCCTGGGTGAAACTTGTGGCGTTGAGTCTCCTGAGTCACTGGCGGGGCTGCGGTGCCTGTGCCCAGCAGCAGTGGTACCCACTCCCCTTGAGCAGCTCTCACAAGATGATGTGGGTGTGGATCCTGGCTGCAGTGCCTCTGAGCCTGACTCGCCATCACTCTTGAAAATTCCATGAGGTACCAAACGTCTTTTATCAAATTAAAAATTTTTTTTCTTTGTCCTAAACTCGCTAGAGTAGTTTCTGTTTGCAACCTTGAATCCTGACCTGTACATGAGGAAGGGCTGAGGCCAAGGTGGAGGCATCATGAGCCTACCTGAGATGATGGAACAAGCCAAGGATGGGAAAGTGAATCAAAGCCTAGGGCACAGCAGAAAACTCTTGTCTGAATACCAGGAAGTAAGGATGAAGGTCAAAGACATGGGGCCCAGAGTTAAAGGCAGAAGTCAGGAAGCCAAGGATCTCAGTTAGCAGAAAGAGGTGAAGGCAAAGGAGATTGAGAAAAGGCAAAGAAAGGTGGGTCAAGACTCGCTATGATGGACCAGCAGTTGGGTGGCATGAATGAGGGTTGGGTGGGCTTAAAAAGAAGTGGAAGCAGACAGCTATAGAGAACAGACTCATGGCTACCAGTGGGAGGAGGGGCACAATATGGGGTGGGAAGTGGGAGATACAAATTGCTGGGTGTAAGATAGGTCAAGGCTATATTGTACAACATGGGGCATACAGCCAACAGTTTGTAATAACTGCGAATGGAGTGTAACCTTTAAAAATGGAATAAAAATTTAAAAATTTAATTTTGAAATTTAAGATAATAAACATGGTAACTAAATAAAAAAATACACAAAATTTTGTCAAGAAGACATCATTAAAGAAAAAAGAAATGGAAGAAGACTGGACAGCACAGTGACTCAGGCTCTCATTACCTCGCACTTAGAAACAAAAGCCTTCCAACCTCCTCCCACCTTCTGTTCTGCCATGCCGTATGTTCTTTATACAAAAAAACCAGTGAGGCCATTGTAATTGCCCTAATTTAAAAAAAAAATCAATTGTGGCTCCCCATGGCCTACCGAACATAACAGAGCTCATATGCTGGCATTTCTGACTCTCTCATGTATGTCAATCCATCCTTCCAACACGTTCCTTGTCAATCTGCTCTTGCCCTGCCTTAGAGCCACGCTGCACCATTGGATGTTTCCTAGACACGCATTTCCTTTTCCCACGGTTATGTTGTTCTCGCTGCCTGGGGTGCCCTCCCTGCCCCATCTCAGCACATCCGCGTCTCTGTCTTCCAAAGCCCAGTTCCAATGACACGTTTCTTCTTCAGCAGCAGTATTTCCTCCCCTGAAGCACATTAATGGTATTTCTCATATTACTCTCTCCACCTTCCATTATAGCCTTTTGGTTACGTATTTTCTTGTCCTCTAAGAAGCCAGAAGCTCGCTTTGGGCAGAATTCTTGGCACAGGGTCTCATATATTCAGGGGCCCAAAACAGTGTTGAACTAAGGGCTGAGTGAAGCAACTCCTGATCCATAATTTTCTCGAGAACCTACAGCAGGTGATGGGGGGCGGGAAAGTGCGAGTTCTGACATCAGGAGTGGAGTCACAGCTCTGTCACTGACTAATGCAGTCTTGCCGCAAGTTGCCGCTGGGAATGTGGAGGTAACACTCCCTACAGACGGGATTATTCTGAGAACTGAGCAAGGTTCTAAGGCACCTAGTGCAATTTCTGGCACAGAAGAGACGCTAACTGGGTGCTAGTGGCTGTCTCTCCCTGAGCCTTCTCTTCAGTCCTGGTATCTCTCGTTCCATACACTGGTCCTCACACAACTCAGTTTCCTAGTCTGCTCATTTACCCTCTTTCCTCAATATTGCTCTTAAAAAGTTTGACTGTTAACCGGAGTGAGGGGTATAGCTCAGTGGTATACTTGCTTGGCACGCATGAGGTCCTGCACCTCCTTATTTATGCTAAGCGTTCAATCCCCAGTGCCTTCATTAAGGGGACAAAAGAATTTGACTCTTAAGATGCCCCAAGGGTGCCCTAACCAGCTCCTAGAACAGAGGGAGCATTACTTGGCATGATCTTAATGTCCTTTATTTTTCCAGTACTAGAGAGTCAGATCGTGTTTTGACTAATTTTAAGCTTTAGATTAACTTTAAATCTTTGGACTTTTCTAGAGCAACCTAACTCCAGATCATATGTTCATTTCCTCCTTGAACCTAAATGCAAATGCTAACACCTGTCTCTGCTAAGTTTCAACTAATGTATAAAAAGCCCAGAATTTCACTTTACCAAAATCATGTTCAGCCTTGATTTTAATAGTCTTTCAAAGGGTATGGGGGGAGGTTGGTGGGAGGGGCACTAAGCGATAATTTCAGAACATTCTTCTTACTCTCATTTAATTCAGAAGAAACATCTCCCACGGTGAGCTGTAATGTAGGCCAGCATTTGTGTCTGAGTGGAGGGAAAAAAAAAGTGACTGCACTTTGCCAATCAGAGCCACACGAATAATTAAACTTCAACAAACTTAGTAATTGAATAATAGAAAAGCATTTTTTAGAGATCACCTTTGGAAAAATGAAAAAGAAAAAAGTGACATTCTTTCATTTTTCAAATAGAAAGAGTTCTCCTGTGTTTTCGTTTAACACTGTGTTGCTCTACCAACAGAATTGCCTAAAGTCTGTGCTCAGCAGCTAATTGTCTTGCTCTATTGCAAAAATCTTAGAAATGTAAGTTTCTCAGATTCTGTGCAGATAAAATTGCTTTTCTGTGAGAACATGGGAAATAAAGTAATCTAAACGTGAAACCTTTTACTAAGGTTCTTTCGAATAACTTCCCATAGAGGAGCTGTAAGTGATTTTTTTTAATTATTAGAAACTTACAGGAAAGATTTTAGGGAGCCTACCCATTTTTCCTTATCAATGTAAACCTTACATATGTCAACCATCGTTTTAAAGGGAGAGATATTAAATAATAAAGAGAAACTTCTTCTGTGTAAAATTTCTATAAAAGTAAAAGAACTTTAGTGGAGTAAGGAAGAAAAAGTCTTTTTAAAAAAAATGCCTCAATCTCTGTGCACACTTGGGGAAATAAAATGAGAACTAAAGTCTAAACCAAAAATAATATTATAGTAAGTTAGTGGGATTCACTTAGTCTGGGGCCAATATTTCTTTTCCATTAAGGCTTGTTTGAGATCCAAACAAAACAAACGAGCCATCAAATACGTCTTGAGATTTCAGTGCCAATAAAGTTAGGAAAGAGGGAAGGTGGAAGGTAGGGCTAGGGAGCGGAATCACTTTTCGACTCTTCGTATGAAACTCAGAAAATCCTATTTTCCCATTTATAGTTGGGAATTCAGTAACTTAGCATACATAAGGACATCCAAGATAACCAAGACTCAAAAAGGCCACAATTTTGGTTAGTTTGTTTGAATGCTTTTAGATGTATCATGCGATACATGCCTAACATGCTTTCTATGCCTAACATAGAAAGCAGACCATGTGAAATATAATTACGCTCTTTCTCAGTTAAGATTGTCATTATTAACGTTTTCTGTTGCCTGGTAAATGGGGTCGGTGGGGGCTATCAGGCTGCAAGTGAGTGCATGTTCTGAAATAGCTTTCTTTCCTGCTTCGTATGTGTATTTGCTGCTTTGTTTTAGAACCAGGATTGTTTTATATTGAAGTATAGTTGATTTACAATGTTGTGTTAGTAACATTGTGCATAGTGATTCAATTATACATGCACATATATGTTGTTACAAGGTATTGAATGTCATTCCCTACACTGTATACAGTGGGTCCTGGTTGTTTACCTATTTATACATACTAGTTTGTATCTGCAGAACACATGTTAATGCTTACTGGGAAAGGCCTTTATTAGGTTGAACTATGAAATTGTTGATATTTAATTATTTTTAACCTATAAAACATCCATTTCTCCTGCTTTAAGCCAACATAATCAAAGATTAAGTCCAAAGCTGGGAAACATTTCTGTCAATGGTCTTGGTCTGCACTCTTTGATGTTTACAGAGCTCTTACCATATCCAACATGATGAGATGCAGGCTACCCTGGGCATCTTTCCCCCCTCCCCACATACAGTTCCTGGAACTCATGGACTAGTTTTCCATTGCCACGATCAAGAGACAAGAGAGCCACATTTCCTCAAGTGTGTCATCTTGCCCTGCTGGCTTCTCTGGCAGCAAAATGCTTTAGTCTCCTATTTCTGGTCTACTGTCATCAATGCTCCACCTATTGCTTTGCTAGCTTTTAGCAGCATCATGACGAAAAATACTTGGGAGTTCGAATCATTGACTTTGAGAGCTAGAAGAGATCCCGGCAAACACTCGGCCCGGCCCGTGCACAGTTAACATTGCTGAGCGCCAGCTCCTTTTGTCGGCCCAGTTTTCACCCAGTCTTCCCCCCTTCCTGTTGCCTCCGACGTGTTTTGGCCATGGGCTTGACTTAGCTGTGGGGATGAGCTCACTGGTCTGGAATCTCGGCCCAAGCCAATGTGCTCACCCAGGTCCCTGCTATTAGAATGGGTGTTAGGGGCTGAATTGTGTCCTCCCAAAATTCATAGGTTGAAGTCCTAACCCCCAGTAACTCAGGATGTGACTGTATTTGGAGACAGGGCCTTTCATCAGGTCATTAGGTTCAAATCAGGTTATTCGAGTTGGTCCTAATTCAGCATGACTGGTGTCCTTATAAGAGAAGGTTTGGACACAGACAGGTACAGAGGGAAGACAATATGAAAACACGGGGATAAGATAACCATTTGCAAGCTGAGGCGAGAGCTCAGAAGAAGCCAACCCTGCTGACACCCTGATCTCAGATTTTTAGTCTCCAGAACTATGAGAAAATTAATTTCCATTAAGACACCCAGTCCGTGGAATTTTGTTATGTCAGCCCCAGCAAGCTAATACAATGGATTGGGACTTGGGACGGGATACAGTCTGAGCCAACAAGGAGAGAGGTTTTTTTGGAAACCAAAAGGAAAAGAATGTCCCTGTTTAGAATGGCTATCATTCAAAAATCCACAAATGACAAATGCTGGAGAGGCTGTGGAGAAAGGGGAACCCTCCTACACTGCTGGTGGGAATGCAGTTTGGTGCAGCCACTATGGAAAATAGTATGAAGATTCCTCAAAAGACTAGGAATAGACTTAACATATGACCCAGGAATTCTGCTCCTGGGCATATATCCAGAAGGAACCCTACTTCAGGATGACACCTGCACCCCAATGTTCATAGCAGCACTATTTACAATAGCCAAGACATGGAAACAGCCTAAATGTCCATCAACAGATGACTGGATTAAGAAGATGTGGTATATTTATACAATGGAATACTACTCAGCCATAAAAACCAACAACATGATGCCATTTGCAGCAATATGGATGCTCCTGGAGAATGTCATTCTAAGTGAAGTAAGCCAGAAAGAGAAAGAAAAATACCATATGAGATCACTCATATGTGGAATCTAAAAAACAAACAAACAAACAAAGCATAAATACAAAACAGAAACAGACTCATACACATAGAACACAAACTTGTGGTTGCCAAGGGGGCGGGAGGTGGGAAGAGATAGACTGGGATTTCAAAATTGTGGAATAGATAAACAAGATTATATTGTATAGCATAGGGAAATATATACAAAATCTTATGGTAGCTCACAGAGAAAAACATGTAACAATGAATATATATATATGTTCATGTATAACTGAAAAATTGTGCTTTACATTGGAATTTGACACAACGTTGTAAAATGATTATAAATCAATAAAAAATGTTAAAAAAGAAAAAAAAAGAATGTCCCTGTTTAAAAGAGAGCACCAGAAGGGAGACTCTTCTTTTCAACATTGTGAGAGAGGGATGTGAATCTTGTAAATTCTCCAGTTGTTTTGTCATCACAAGGGACGCTGCCCCGAGAATGAGCCAATACTCAGAGATGAGCACAGCCAGGAGAACTGAGGAAACAGGAACTGGAGTTACTTAACTGAACCAACCTCAACGCCTGCTCAATCTCTGGACTTCCTGTGATATGAGCCAATAAATCTGAGTTGTTGAAGCCTAAGGCCAAGTGTCCTGTTACTTATAGTCTCTATTGGAGTTGAAGTGTTATCTACACTTTCATCTCACAGAGGGAGGCTGAATCCTTCTCAAATTTAAGTAACTTGTCTGATGGATCAGAACAGAGATGAAATAACTCAAATTGTTTTTCCTTAATACATCCAAATTAAAGGTTGAGGGTACACATAAATCACAGGGATGTAATACACAGCACATGGAATATGGTTAATAACACTGTCATAACCCTGTACGGGGACAGATGATCCTAGACGCATCATGGTGACCATGTCAGTGTATGCAAATGTCAAATCACTATGCAGCACACCTGAAACTAATGTTACATTATATGTCAACTATGTTTCAATTTTTTTTTAGATAGCAAAAAACTTAAAAGAAAATAAGAAAGAAAGAAAACTAGTGTCATAGCTTGGAAATCAAGTGTTTCCCTCTCCTTTATTAATGATAAAGTTGTCCACTGCACTCAATCGTTTTTTAAAAAATGTAGCTAAATAAAAAGGAATTTGATTTTTTTTAAAGATTGAGAGTATATACATAATTGGTAGGAACATTAAGGAGAGTATGAGTAAAGGGTTTCATGAACAAGATGAAGAAAACATTCACTCTTATTTGAACAATTCGGAAGAGCTTAAGAGAAAATTGAAAATACTGGAAAAGGAGAAAAAGGATCTGAAAACTAGCGTTCTGTGTCAAGTCAAATTTTTTTCCTTCCTTGTAACCTCATCTTTAGTCTTTTTAGAAGGGACTCTCCCCTCCCCAACCTTCTTCCCCTTTATTTCTCTTGCTGCCGTTCCTCAAGATTCTAGTGCAGTTCTAATCGCTCCTCCACCCGGGAGTAGCCTGTCTACACCTCCACCCGGTTTTAAATACCTGAACTCCGATGTCTATGCTCCCTCCCACGACCGGCAAAGCATAATTACATCTTCAGAGTAGCTTCCATGCTTTGTAAGTGATTAAGACACGTGTTTTATGAGAATGTTGTTGATCTCCCATATAGAAAATCCATATTAACCATTTAGGGAAGTGGAAACTTTACCACATTTGGCCATTTTAAACCTTCTCGACAGCTTCAAACCACTCTATCTCACTTACCTTAACATTTTTGTCCCAGAAAGTAGAAAATATCACACTGAGGTATTCTCATTTTATACGTTCTAGGCCATGTTTTTGTTATGAATTCCTTCTTTTAAGTATTTGCAAGCTAAATTAGACTAGATATTATCAACCAAATTTAAATTTTGTTTATAAAAAACATACTCAAACTATAAGTGAAAGCAGGAAACTCTCCCCAGAGTTTACAGCTGTGTCTGGCATATAGTACAGATAAAGAAATGTCCTTTGAATAAATATTTGAATGGATTTCTTTTTGTTTCTTTTTTTTTTAACCCCCTTCCCTGGAATGAATGATTACCAATACAACATTGGGATGTATTTGTGCACTGCAAGTTGTTGAATAACTTTATTTAAAAAAAGTGACCTCTTAGATCAGTGTAATAGCAAATCTTCAAAACTTCAAATCAATATATACTATAGGAGATAAAAAGCTGTCTTGTCAAGTTGGTAGGGCTAAACTTGGGATGTTTTTATCTGAACCTGCCAATTACTGACAGTGTTGGACAGTTATCAGACAAAGCCTTGACCTCTGGGGATACCATTATGCAAGGAATCCATAGGACGTAAACTTTTCTTCCTGGTAGTGGGAGGAGCAACTAGTGTTCCCGTTCATCTAAACTGCTGCCTGGTCCTCTCTCACCGGGGCACATCACTGTCTTGTCATCCTTCTGTAGGCTGTGGCTCAATCAATAAAACCAACCTGGGTTTTTACAGTCAGCATGGGTGGAATATCACACCTTTGTTTTCTGAAGGTCTCCAAGTTTGCTGTGGGGCCATGCTATGGAGTACTTAAGCAAAACTGAAGTTGAAAGATGTGGACCGTCTGTGGTAGAAAAATCTAAGAAAGTTTGTCTTTTCATAAATGAGGCACGGTCAAAATCCTACTACTGTATTTATTCTGATAGCTCATACTCTTCTTTTTTTGTTGTTGTTGGCCTTGGTTTAATGATTTCAAACTTTGAATTTTGGGGGGTTTAAGTTGCTTATTACCCTAAAGTACAATTAGCATTACGTCTAAACGTAATGACTGTCCGCCACATTATGGTCAGGAACTTGAAATGGGAAAATAATCATTTGATTAGTGTCAATCTACTTGACCACTCATACTTTTCTAGAAACTGTAGTCTAGAAATTGAATATGAATATTCTAGGAACGGCAGTCCAGGATTTCTGCATTCTTGATTTAAAATCTTAAATATCCAAAAAAAAAAATCTTAAATATCCAGAACACCAACCTTTGAAGTTAGCCAAGAGTACTCACTGAAACACAGGTTGACCTCGTATGTTAATATACTCTATGTCTTCTTTCTTCATGCCAGAAACAAAAGAATTCCTTTAAAAAAATGTTACCTACTGGATGAAAGATTGAAAAGGAAAAATGCATTTAAGTTTCACTCAACAACTTTCATGCTTTGCTGCTCCTAGCTCAGCTTTCTTTTCCTAATTTTGTGTATCTAGTGCCAGGTTTTCACAGAGTTTTAAAGACAAGGCTGATTAAAAAGAATGTGTCTTGTTTCTTAATTGTAGCTAGAGAGGATTAAAAAGCATGCCACTCGGCAGCTGATTAGCTATATTTTTTTCCCCTTTGCGCTCAGTGTTCATGTAACAGCAAGGTGAATTTAATGCTCTAACCAAGTTTTACTAACTGCAACTCTGGGGAGAGAAAGCACTTTCTGATCTTTGCTGTTCTAAGAACAATTGTGATTGAATAACTGCCATATTACATTACATGGTAAACAGGTAATCTTCGGTGTTAGCTACCAAGGAGACTTTAACAAAGAACTGTGTATTTCCATTTGTTTTCCTGGGGCAATGTTTTCTGCTCCAGCCACCACTGTCACTTCCAATCATGGAGCTCTAAGAAGTTAAAGGAGACTAGAACAATGTCAATGCCATTTTGGCACCCAACAAGGAGCCGTTAGGAATCCCTTAAAGTGCATAAACTTCCCCACAGGTTCTATGAAATAGCATATCAAATGAAACTTCTATCCAGGATCATTAAAAGCAAGAGCAAAAAATAAAAACAAAACAACAGCAACAAAAATGAAAACAACAACAACAAAAAACAGTTCTTTGTTTGAAGCCTCTGGGCTGGCTGCAGATTTGAGGTGCAGTGAACGTGCCAGAAGCAGCTGGCCAGGTCTTGTGACTCACAGACACATGACGCTTCTGCTGGGAGCACAGACAGGTGGAAACAGACCTGATCTGTTCACCAACTTAGCTCTGGGATTTCAAATCTGTCACCCACTAGTTGGTGGGAAACAATGCCATTTGCATTTTTTTTTTCAATCAACAAATGCTTGTAGATTCAAGGTAACTTTGAGAAAGGAAAGAAAATGAAACTTCCAATCAAATAGGGTCTGTGACAGCAGCCTCAGTGTGAAGGACTCGCTTTTAGGGGAGAGCTAGGTCAGAGCTCTTACCTTCTTTGTGCCCCTAAATCATCCCAGGTGTCCGTCTAATGTCCTCGTGCTGGAACTTCATCCGTAGAGACTCTGACTTGCCCATCCAACAGTCCCATTTCTAGAAGGGAGGCAGAGGAGATTTTACTTTTCCTTGTGTAGCTTTATATCCTATTTGAATGTTTCCATGTTTATCTATTTTCTGTTTTTAAAAATTACTTTGAAAAGCATCTGTCCTTAATACGCCCTTTCCTAGACACACCCCACGTGCTAGTGGTTATAGTTCTTCTAGGTACTCAAAAAAAAAAAAAAAAAAAACCAAAAACCCGACATCAAAACAGAAATCTATCTACAGTGTTCAGTCTATTGGACTCATATTACAAAATGTCATGGTAAAGAAAAGGATCGAAAAGTCTGGTTCTGCCAATACATAAATTTTAGGCAAGTTCTGTAACTTCTCTGAGTCTCAGATTCTTCAGCTGTGCAGTGGGTACTTTCACCCTGTGTTTGTCTCTTGAGGTTGAGTGGAAATTAAATGATACCCACGTAAAGCAGTTTTTATACAGCAGGTGATCAACAATGGTTTGTATCCACTGTCTACCCCAACCCCTGTTCCCACTCAGACATAAGGGGTAGTTTACAGCATGTTGAATTCATTTTGTCCTATCTTTTCATGCAGTATTTAGCTCTTTCACTTACAAATGTAGAAAATGCAATGATCACTTCCTCAGCTGAGTATCCCAGGCGGAACCCAAAGGCAGATATTACACAGGATTTTTTTTTCCTAGTTAGCAAACATTCTCTGATTCTTTTCTGCTTGCTTTTCCTCATCACCTGCCATTTGTATACGCATCTTTCTTCACTGGTCTCTGTTTATATGTAACCACAGCTTTCACAGCTTCACAAAGCTTCACAGCTTTCAGGGAGTGGCGTGTTTTTAGGTAGGAGACAGGTGGCTTGGGGGGTGAGCTTGAGACTTGGCTGTCACTGTTGATGATGGCATTTCATGCCTGCCAGGTAGATGCAAAGTCCAGGGACTGAAATGACACAAGGAACCAGATAGATTACCCTAACACAGTGGGCGGCCTGTGTTGGGGGCTTGAGAGTTTTCCCATATACCCTACCTCACTGAACAAAGTTAACATTGTTACTTAGCATTCTCCTGCCGGCTCTGGAGAGGGTTTCGGAGGCTCTTGTGGCTAGACCAGTAGCATCAGCATCACGTGGGAAACTTGTTCCAAGTCTAGAATCTCAGCTGGTCACCCCGTGCAGCCGCTGAAGCGGAATCTGCATTTTCAGGAACGCCCCCACGTGATTTGGGTGTACGATACAGTTTGAGAAGCTCTAACCTAGGGAATATATTTAAGTTTAACTTCCCAGTTGACTAGGCTACCTGACTGTCTGGAGATGTCTCTTAATTTAATTGAGACTGTATTTGAGACCACAATATTCAGAATAGGTTTACTACATCTTCTGGGTGATGTACCATGTTAGTTACATTTTAGCAGCTGGTTCTCAGTGGAAAAGGTAGGGTTGAATCATAGACTGAATTCTACTTGGCAAGGACAGCATCAGGTACCAGATATGTGTTTGGACTCAGTGCCATTTATGGCCTCTTTCAGCAGTGAAACTGTACTTCCTCATGTCTATTACAGAATTATAGGAATAATTAAAATAGTAGTAGTTAAAATAATCAGAATAATCAGAAGCAGTAGGTTTACACAGCATCTCTGATTCCTATGTCAATTTCTCAGTTCCTGGCTTAATACTCTGAAGTTTCTTGTCAGCTAAATCATTTTTTGTTCCCAGAACATCTGAATTCAGTTTTTGTTTCATATTGGTGACCAGACACACCTGATCACTCTTTGCACTAGGATACTTTATGGTGACAAACTCTTTTGCTTTTATTTTTCAGATGCAGCATTTTTTACACTTTTTTCCTTCAAAATTTTGCATATCTTATTATATATTTTATAGCCATATAGTTTTTGATATAAAAGATTATTGATTTCTTTAACATCGTATTGAAGATATAGATCAACTTTTATCACATCACTTCTAAGTGAAATAAAAGCACATGTTGATGTCAGGAAAATGATAACTTATAAAATTGATTCAGTGTATGTGACCTTTATGGCAGAGACACCATTTACTACTGTGAATCCTCCATCAAAAAATGGTTAATTTGCACACCTACAGAGGACTCACTGTGTTTCAGACGGTGTTCTAAGGCTTTAAAAAATCAACTCATTTGATTCTCAAAACAACACTACAAAATATGCTCCATTATTATGGTCATCTTACAAATAAGGAAACACAGGCACAGAGAGGTCAAGTAACTTGCCCAGGGTCACACAGGCAATAAGTGGCCAAAGTGCCACATTGGGTGGCAATAAGTTACTCCTTACAGTCACAGTATCCTACCTTGTGTCTCTTCTAACCAGATTCAGTGCCCAATTCCCTCCTGAGACTTTACATCATGGCTACCCCACCTCACAACTGCCACGTGTTTCAAACTAATTTTATTTTCCCTCTATTTGATCAAAATTAACATCCTCGGCTGCATTTATTTCAACCAGTTATTAGGAAAAAACAGAACTCTGATTTAAACTAATTCATACCAAGGGGGATTAGATCATAAATAGATTTCGGCTTCACCTAGTCATCGTTGCCTGGGTTTTGACAGTTTAAAGGTGAACAGTTACTATTCTGAAGGGGTTGGTCTCAATTGAAATAGTTTTCAGAATTAAGGAGGGCCAAAGTTGGGGGTCCAGCAGGAGGGACCTAAACCCCAACCATCTAGCCCCAAACCCCAAAGCTCCGCTTTTCTGTGTCAGAGTTGTACATAGAATAGACTCCATTGCTTAAAAGAAAAAGAAATTAAATCATCACTCCGATAACTTTTGGGCTCTTTTCCTTCCCCTGCCCACCATGGGACACATTCTGTTCACCTTCTCCCCATAAGAAAGCACTTTGGGGCTCACAGAACAGGGCAGAACCCCTCTGTGATCAGAGAACTGCAGGAGGAGGTCTGGGAAGTAATTTTGAGCGGATGTTTGAGCCTCTCAGGAATGTGAAATCACACCGCAGAGGTGACCATCTCGGCGACAGGATTATTCTATTTGATACCTGGTGCCAATAACCACACTTCCCAGAATCTTGGCCTCAAAGATCCTTGACAAAGCAAAACTTTTATACCGGGCATTGCAGGAACAGGAAAGTCACCAGCCAGGTCTATGCCTGGTCCCGCAGCAGCTGTCCTCCGAGGTCCCTTAGAAAAGGCCTGAGACCTCCAGGGGCCTGGACTCCTCCCTCAGCCCCAGGCAGGTGGCCAGTCCACTTCCTGCAGTTTTTCCTGCCGAATGGCCGAGATTGCATCTCACCTAATGCCTGCAACGTTGTCGTTTGATGGAGTCAGATTTCTGGTCACGGGTCAGATCTCTGCTTGAAACAGTTTCTTCCTCCACACCCACTGAATTCTCCAGGGAATCATGGGGGTTTATGCAGATTTTTACAGGCACATATTGGTAGCATTGAGAGCAGCTGAGAATTTTCTTCCTGGTTCTAGTTAGCCATTAACTTATGAAGGCAACTCTTCTACAGCTAATTTGATTGTGTGTGTGTGTGTGTGTTTGTGAGAGAGAGAGAGAGACAGACATAGAGGACCTGTTTTAAGTGATTGCACACGAAGTTACACAGCACTTTTCCTAATCAATCAATGGCCCAGTTGCAAAGGGTTGAGACTTTTATTGGGTCAGAAGTAATTAGTACCAGTAAGTTCCAGAGATCTGCTGTATAACATAGTGCCTTGAGTTAACAACAAGGGATCGTGTACTTAAAAGTTTGTCAAGAGGGTAGATCTCATGTTACTACAAGAAAAAAAGGCAGGGGGACATAAGGAAACTTTGGGAGGTGATGGAGGTGATGGATATATTATACATATTGGATACATTATATATAAATACAATATACGTATATTATCTGGATAGTGGTGATGGTCACAAGAATAGTATACATGTCCAGACTCACCATACTGTGTACATGTATGATGTCCAGTTTTTTGTTTACAATTATACCTCAACAAAAGATGAAGAAAAACAGAATAAAGTCCTATTCTCTTAGAAATTTCTCAGTTGCCATAGAAGGGAAATCAGCATGCCTTCTCCCAGATGCCCCACTGTGGTTACCTAGGGGCTGAATAAACAATTTTCCACTTAAGTCCTTTAGCCTCCGGGAGTCCATGGGCCAATTCAGTAACGCACCCAGAGGGATCAACAACCTGACTGCAGTGAGACCTGCAGACACATTTCTCAGAGAGAAAGCCTCAGGTTACCGTTCCTACTCAAGTCCTACTGATAGGTTTCATTGTCTGTTACTAAGAGCGAGACTCCTGTCACTAGGCACACTGGAAACATCAGTTTTAGCTTGTGATGAAGCAGATTTTCTCAAGATCTTCATAATAAAGGTTTTGCATGTGTTTGATGACTATTAAATGTGTGTGCCCAGCCGAATTGCTGTTTCTTAAATTTCAGTTCCTCATTTCAACTGACCGCTTAGACTCTGCTCTTTGAAAGAACTTGTCCAACTATTAACCCAAATGCTATGTAAATCGACTCATTCTCTTCCCCAGCCAACATACCACTTCCTCTGGTTTCCCCGCTTCTGCCCCCATTTTTTAAAATAAATCCTTTTTCTGGTCTCTCGAGCTCAGCATTATATTTAATTTATTCATCAACATATTTTCTTGGTTTAATAGGTTTTATTTTTGCAAGACCATCCCACAAAACTGTCCCCTTTCTGGAATCATGCCTGTAACTTGCATGTGTCCGTGGTGGCCTTGTGGTTCCTGGCTGTGGAATTCAGTCCAAACAATTAGCCTCACCCAAGTGACGGATAATTGGGAGTCAGTCTTTTGTGTGTATATTAGTTAACTAGTCACACTAAGAAACTGAAAAGTAACAAGTGAGAGCAAAATGCAAGATTAAGAAAATATCTAAGTTACACTAAATATTTTTGATCCATAAAAGATGTCAAAAATAATAAAAGTAATTTAAAACTAAATTCCAACAATTATAAATTACTGTTTTACCTAACTAGACTCTTCCTCAGCTTGACCAAAGAGAAACAAATTTATTTCAACAAGTATTAATTTTTTTAAAATTAAGGGATAGTTGATCTACAATGTTGTATTAATTTCTGGTGCACGGCATAGTAATTCAATTATATATATATATATATCTTCCTTTTCATATTATTTTTCATTATAGGTTATTACAAGTTATTGAATATACTTCCCTGTGCTATACAGTAGGATCATGTTGTTTGTCTGTTTTATATATAGTAACGTGTATCTATATATCAAACTCCCTATTCCCCTTCCCCTCTGATAACCATAATTTTGTTTCCTATGTCTGTGAATCTGTCTCTGTTTCAACAAGTATTATTTGGCACCATTACCTTGGTCTTTGGACCAGCTATAGCAGAATCATTACAGAGCTTTTTTATATTTATTTTAGTTTACTTGGTTTTGTTTGTTTTTTTTTTGCCCTGTATCATTTAAAAATTATTTAGTTGTAAATAATCAATACATGTACAAAGTACCACTTTTAGTAGTTACAAAGGATAATGCAATGAAAATAAAGTGTCCTTCCCATCTCATCCACCAACTGTTCAGTTCCCCTCCCTAGCTGCATCCATGGTACCAATTTCTTGTATTTCCTTCCAGAAACATACCACGTGTGTTTCTAGCAGGCATCTTGCTTAATTTGTTTAATATCCATTCTCAGCTGCTTGCTAGTATTCCTTCCTGTGATGCAGAGGCTAGAAAGCTAAAAATAACATCTCCCAGACTCCCTTATAACCAGAGCGCTTGATGTGATTTATGTTCCTCTAATCAGACGCACTCGTACAACACTTGATTTTGAAACTGAGCTAAGTGAGGAGAGAGGTGGGGCCCGAGGCATCCAGTTTGCTGCGTGGATCCAGGCAGTGGCTGCACGACTCAGCAGTGTAGTACTGGATTCCCAGTGAAGCAGGCGCAGCTTTCTGATTGTAGTGGAGGTGATGTAGCTTTTACAGACACCAGCCCGACCCACGGCTTCTAGATTCCACAGACACATACCTGATTGTATTAGTACTGTCAGCTCTCTGCTGGCCTCATTCTGCACTACCTTCTTTGGAAATGACTCCTAGAAACTTAGCTGAAGTCTAGTTAGTTAACCAGCCAACAAACAATTCTGAGGCTATTGAAAATTCTTTTCCGCTTCAGCTGGCTGGAGTAGATTCTATTCTCTGCAACTGAAGCTTGATTGATAAAATGTCTATGAATACCTGTGTGGCAGTAAGTGGAATAATGGCCCTCCAGAATGGCCACGTCCTAATCCTTGGAACCTGTGAATATGCTTAATTCCAAAGGAAATTAATATGAAATTAATGTTGCCGGTCAACTGATCTTAACATAGGGAGAGTATTGCCGATTATTCAGGTGGGCCTAATGTAATCATAAGGATCTTTAAAGGTGGGAGAGAGAGGGAGATAAAAAGTCAGAGGAAGTTCTGACTACTGATGAGTCTGGTGTTCAGGGAAGAGAAGCCATGACTCAAGAAATGTGAGTGACTTATAGAAGCTAAAAAATGCACTGAACCACACTGAGTGCAAAAGTAAATCTTGAGAAAGAGTTTGGGATGGACAATGTATCTTATTTGTGTCATAAATGTTTATAAAGTTTAAAATAACAATACAAGGAAGAAAAAAAGAAATTATGTTTCTCTCTTTCCAATCATTACAGAATGGCTGGGAATGTTAGCATTCATTGCCAGTAAAGAAAAGAATGTTTATGAAGTATATTTCATTTTTAGTTATTTCTTTCCAGTTAATAATTGGCCTTTCAAGAAAACAAAAACTCTTATTTGGGAATTCTTTCCATGATGGGGTGAGAAATTAACAGCAGGATGTCAATTTGATATTTTGAATGGAGAATATTTCAAACGGAGAGGAAAAACTTCAAAATTACGCACAAAAATATCCATATTAAATCACCTTCATTCAGACACAGTAAAGACTCGGAAGAAATGAGAAACAAAAAGGAAAAGGTGAGAAACAACCACCAATTTTCTCACTAATCAAACAACAAAACGAGATTTTTAAAAGAAGGCTGTGATAATTCCAGATACTTGTGGAATCTACAGAGACATTACTCTAGTCAATTACCATTGGAAGAGGGAAGAATGAAAACTTGGTGGCTATGTTCCAGTGGCACCCTATCTGGGTAGGGCCAGTCTCTAAGTATCTTGCCCTCCCACTGTCTACTGTTTTAAGCTTTGCAAAATATGCATCACAGTGACCATAGGAGCAACCAAATCGACAAGAGTGCCAAGAAATTTTTGTTCCTGCTCTATAATACCAAACAAAAATTTGACTTCTAAAATTTTGAATAACATTGGAACAATACTTTTTAATGGAAAGTTCAGACTGATTCTTGTATGTCAGAATTTCCACCTATGATGGTGATATCTAGCTCTGATCTTGAGTTCTGATGAAGATGGATTTTTAATTTGGAATTTAAGTTGGAATTAAGTCAAATATGTGTGTCTGACATACTCTTAATGCTCAGTCAGGCTCAGGAGCCACCTATTTACTGAATATTTACCTGTGACAGGTCCTGGCTAGACTGGCAGTAGAGAGATAACTATCTGCTCACAGTCACACAAGACAGTCTATTGGCTGTGTTTTCTGGCCTAGAGCTTGTTTCTGATATTGACTTCTTGCAGGGGCAAGAAATTGTTGTAATTCTAAACATTTAAAACAGTTTATATTCTGAGGATGAGTAATTAGGGTAAGGAGGAGTGGTTAGCGCAATTCTATATTAAAACATTAAGAAATAGTGAAATACAAACATAGGAGTAGATTGGACTCCAGATATTGATCAGGTACATATAGAATTAAGCATATGATACAGGTGGCATTTCAAATCTGTAGGGGAAATATGGATTACTGTTCTCAAACAGTATGATGAAAACAGGGGGAGGGTGTAGCTCAGTGGCAGAGCGCATGCCTAGCAGGCAGGAGGCCTTGAGTTCAAAGCCCAGTCCCTCCATTAAATAAATAAATAAACAAACCTAATTACTTACACCCCAAAACAAAACAAAACAAAATCATGGTAAAAACAAACATCACAATAAAAACAAACCCGAACTACAGTCTTACTCCATCCACCTTAAATCATATCCAAATATATCACTTTGAATGTAAAAAGGGAAATTACAGTATGACCAGACGTTCTTAGTTTGTGAAAATTCAGCAAACTGTACACTTATGACACATGTACTTTGAGACTATAGATGATCAATAAAAATTTTAAAACTAGATAAAGTGATAGGTTATTTATTTTTATCATTTTGGAGGAGAAAAGGCCTTTCAATGGTAATGTAAAACTCAAAAGTCATGACAAAAAGATTGATAAGTTTAACTACATGCAAGTTTGAACACCATCAGAACACTATCAAGCATAAACACTATCAAAGGTGAAAAATAAATAACCATTAATATAGGATTGGCCATGGTACATGAAAATAATGAAATGCACCATTTGAAGCAATGACCTGATATGGAAATAAATGCACTGGCATGGAAATATATCTATCGATTAGATGGACAAAGTACAATTGCAGAACAATATGTATAGCGTAATAATTATAAGCAATTTACATGCAAGAACATGAATGAAAATAGTGGTTGATATAAACCAAACTGTTAATAGTGGTTGTCCTGAGACATGGGATTCTTTGGGACTTTCCCCTGTTACTTTACACATTTCTGTATTGTTTGAATTTTGTACAACAAACTTTTTTTTTTAACGTAATCAGAAGAAAAGCATAAACCTGTGGATGTGCTTAATATATGGATTTAAGAATAGGCCAAGTTTTTATTTATACTGGAGAAATTTGATTTCAATTTATCGCTTCATTTAAAAAAAACCACCTGAGTCAGGATTAAAACATTCTCCTCCCAAAATGAATGGATGAATGAAGGAATGAAAGCGTAATTAAGAGATGTTTTCTGTCCGGCCTTTTGTCGTATGATATTTCTCTCTGTCTCTTTCTCTCAATAAGTTTACTTAGAGAGTTCCTTTTTCTCAGGGTTCTTCCCACACAAATGAAACTGTCTTCATGGGCTTTCAATTCCTGTCTCTACAAGGTGTCTGCCATGAGGTTCCTTTCCCTTTCATTTTGGGTTAAGCAATCTTTAAATAGACCCATTAACTAACATTCTCATCTGAGGAAGAGAGCTCCTTAAGTGAACTTAACTAGAGATGGCAATTCCTCTAAGACTATTTCCCTTGGCATCACATCGTTTGCCCGACCTTGGAGAACTGCTGGTCTTTGAACAAAACTCTGCTGTGTGGTGATCACAATATCTTTTCTGCTTTGTGAATGTTTTATTTAATTGTTTAATCGTATTCTGAAACGCTGAGCATGTCTCCCAATCCTGGGTTCTCATTTCCACTTGATTTGAAGGAAAACTGCATGTGGGAAGTCACAAATTTTCTTAATTAGCAGGGCATGGCTCTGTAATATGTTTTGAGCCCAACCTTGTGATGTTGTAATAGCCCGGATTTCTTCATTCTTTGTATACTTTTTAGGGGTGAAGGGAAGGTGGCAAGAAGGTGGTGGTTCCATGCTGGAGAATGAACACACACATAGGCATGTAAACACAAACACGGGTTTGCACACAGGCAGGCCTGATGAAACCCAGACTCCACCTGTCAGGAGTGGCTGCTACAATGTAGACCAGAGGGCAGGTAAGACTTTTCCAGCATTTCTCTCACACTACTAGCATTTATTTCTCTCCTCCCTCCCACCCACTAATCCTTAGGGAAAAAAAAATCTGACCTCGTAATAAATAGAATGTATTTATTCTGAATATACTTCTCCAGCTTTTTTGAAATAGTATGTCTACCAAAATTCAGGTATGTAAAAATTAACTTCAATTATGACTTCATTGTTTAACAGGAACTGTCTTCACTGAAAAAGAGAAGGGCCCACTTAGTGAAGCATAGATCTTGGGAATCACATCTTGGCTAATCGCCTCCAGGCAGAGTTTGCCACAGAGTGGCAAATAATTCATTTATAAGACAACATTCGTAGGAAGAAGAATCTGACCGAATCGCTGAAATAATAACTCCTTGATTTGAAACCTGCAGGGCATAGAGACATAAATTTACCGTGTCTTCCCATTGTCAAATTTAGCACACAATTATTGAGAGCCACGTGCTAATGGTTGGCAAGAATGCCAAGAAAGGAAATAGTCCCAGTCTCAAGGCCATCAGCATCACAACAGGAAATGAAAGCTGTGCGATAACAGCGGTATTACAAAATAAAACGCTCCGCACGGCCTGGGAGGGGGATAGGCACAGTGTTTACGGGAAAGGAGAGAACATGCTGAAGAAAGAAGAGGTCTTGTAGGGAGGTGGCCCGTGAGAAGTCATAAAGGTGATTTATATTGTGTCCTTGGGAAATGCAACTTCCTCCTTTAACCACAAGCTCTACGAGGGTGGGCCCCACATCTTTTTTCTTTTTTTAAGGCATCTTTTATCTTTTTTGGGGGGGGTAATTAGGTTTGTTTGTTTATTTTCAATGGAGGTACTGGGGACTGAACCAGGACCCCATGCATGCTAAGTATGTGCTCTACCACTAAGCTATACCCGCCCCTCTTACATGCTGCCTTTCTTTTTTTTTTTTTTTAATGGAGGTACTGGGGATTGAACCCAGGGCCTTGTGCATGCTAAGCATGCGCTCTACCACTGAGCTATTACCCTCCCCCCCCTCCTTTATCACTCCTGCACACCCATCTGTACAAGCACCTTGTACACTACCTGGCACAGACTGGGTCCTCAATGAATGTGTAAAGGTGAGAAAAGAAATTAGCTTCAAGTGCCTACGCTGTGCCAGGCCTTTTCCCAGCTGATCTTCACAACAAACCACTGAGGGAAGTTTCCTTTCCTCCCACCCCTTTGTCTCTTTCCTCCTCCTCCTCTTAAAAAAAAAAAAAGAAAGAAAGAAATTATAGCATAGGGAGCAAACTGACTTGAGATAAGCTGAACAGTAGCGATGTGTTCAAGTACAGGCCCCGTCATTTAGTAGTCATGTGATCTCAGGCAAGGTAATTACTGGTCTCAGTTTCCTGCTCTTTAAAATGGGGATGCTAATACCATGACTCATAGCATTGTAATGAGGACCACATCAGATGAGGTGTATGAAGTGTGTAGGTCAGTGCCTGAGACTGGAAAATGGTCAGATGGTGTTAACTGTTGCTCATGTTGCTGTGGTTGATAATCTTGGGGAAAAAGAAATCACATCACCTACTTCCCTGGTGTATTTTGAGGACTATGTTAAGATGACATGCTATTAATGTGTAAAAAAAAAATGCTGTTATCTTAAAATTGTCTCCATGAGGTCTAAGAGTATTCTGTGAAAAGAGATTTTGTGGTGAGGGAGGGCTAGGAGCTCAAGGAGGCTGCTTCTGTAGAGTTCACTAGACTGGACAAACTGGATTGACAAAGGTCAGTGTTACAAGAGTTAGGAGAGATACGGTATAAGATAGGGGGAAAAGGGTGGGGAAGGAAGAGGGAGGAAAGGAGGGGGATTTAGCTTAGGCAGATGTGAGAAAAGGTAATGCTGGGTGAGCAGGTGTGGGCTGCCAAGGAGATGGAGGAGATCTGCTCAGGAGCCACCTATAGAATGTGGTGCATTCGTGGGAGTGGTGATGTTGGCCAGAAACCGGCAGAATGGAATGTGAATTCTCGGAATATGCAGAGAGGAATGTTTCCCTTCACAAGCTTCTTTTGCTTTCACAGGCATTTAATCCTGGGCATCAAAATAATGTCAGAACAGGCAGTTTAAAAGCTCCAGTCTCACATAGAAATGGCCACAAGGCACATGAAAAAAAAAAAATACTCAGTATCGCTAATTAACAGAGAAATGCAGATCAAAACTACAATGAGGTATCACCTCACACTGGTTAGAATGGCCATCATTCAAAAGTCCACAAATGATAAATGCGGGAGAGGCTGTGGAAAAAAGGGAACCCTTCTACACTGTTGGTGGGAATGTAGTTTGGTGTAACCATTATGGGAGATTACTCAAAAAACTAAAAACAGATTTACCATATGATCCAGCAATCCCACTCCTGGGCTTATATCCAGAGGGAACTCTAATCCGAAAAGATACATGCACCCCAGTGTTCATAGCAGCACTATATACAATAGCCAAGACATGGAAACAACCTATGTCCATCAGCAGATGACTGGATAAAAAGCTGTGGTATATTTATACAATGGAATACTACTCAGCCATAAAATAATAAAATAATGCCATTTGCATCAACATGGATGGACCCGGAGATTGTCATTCTAAGTGAAATAAGCCAGCAAGAGAGAAAAATACCGTATGATATCACTCATTCATGGAATCTAAAAAAAAAAAAAAAAAGACACAAATGAACTTATTTACAAAACAGAAACAGACTCACAGACATAGAAAAGAAAATTACAGTTACCAGGAGAAGAAGAGGGTGGGAAGAGATAAATTGGAAGCTCAAGATTTGCAGATACTAACTGTTATACATAAAATAGATAAACAAATTTCTACTGTATAGCATAGAGAACTATATTCAATAGCTTGTAGTAATCTATAATGAAAAAGAACATGAAAATGAATATATGTATGTATATGATGTATATGTATGACCAAAACATGATGCTGTACACCAGAAATTGACCCAACATTGTAAACTGACTATATTTCAATAAAAAAAAAAGTTCCAGTCTCAGATGGGATATCAACTCCATTGTCATCTGCGCCGTTAAGGAAGTTGAGGGGGGATCTGAAATAAAGTTTCCACTTCTTGTTTCAGAAACGATTCATGGTGCATTGAGCAGAAGCGCAGACATGTAACAATTTGATGAGTGCCTTTTCATGTCACATTAGGCAGACACAGACATGCTAACGCCCAAGGAATAATGATTATAGATGACTCCTCTGCTGAGAGTTCCCCTGGGTTAATAAGACAAACAAACAAAAACACCAAAAACAAAACCAAAAACAAAACAAAAAACATTTTTCTTTGGCATTTGTAAAAGCTCACAAGTGAAGAAAACGCAAATCACTAATATTTTTGTTTTTAAAAAAGCTACCCCTTTTTGAAACTTGTGGTACAGTAACTTGTGGTATGTACCAATATCTTCTGATGTGGGGGCAACTGGCCATTTGTATTTACTGCTTAAAATTTGCAAAGAGATCTAAATAAGAATATTCATTCATTACTAAATTCATGACTAAAATGAGAACGTGCCCAGTTTACTGGGTTTTTCTGTGATGATTCTAAATGCAGATTCTCTGCAAAAAGGTGGATTTTATTTAAATAAGTGTAAATTCAAAATAGTTAAACATATCTTAGACGTCTTAGCTGGAAATCACATTTTTAAAGGCAGAGTTGGTATTCACTGTGTTGCGTCTTTCACAGGGCCCAGCATACGTAATGCCTTGTATATTACGTTAAAATTTTTTGTTACTAGTGAAAAACATGTTTATTAATTGAACGAGGGAGTGAAGCTTAGTCAATGCTTATAGAACCAAATTTTTTAAGCTTAATTTTTTGAGACATGTGAATTTTTTTTTCTATGACTATTGGTGTAGCTGAAAGAGCAAATCATTACCTACTACAAATCCTTTATTAACTACTTAAAACTTTAGGGATAAGACCTCAAATCATTCCCGTGACACACGGAGCCCCCCCTGTTTGACTATAGTTCCCCAGTCTGGCCTGCCAAAAGGCATATCAGACTTTCAGTTATACACCTGCCTGTTGTTTGGGCTGCCTAGATACACGTCCTTGTCTTCCTTATTGGGCAACTCCTGTGTGCCCTCCAAAGCTGCCCAATACTTGCTCTTTAAAGGGCAGGGACTGTATTTTCGATCTCTGTATCAGTGACAGAGCAGGTGCTGATCTATAATGGGTGACCAGTAAGTGTTGAGTTGAATGAACTTGTACGCATGGCTAGAAATTCTTGACATGATTTAGTGTGTGTCATTGAATTCCCTGATACTTTAAAAATGCAAATGCATTTGTCATTTGGAATTACTTAAAGTAGCTGACCTTTCAAAAGAGATGAGCTTTAACATTTGGAAAGAGTAGTGCTTCTTGAAAGAGATTCTCTTTGAGGACCCCACGAGGAGGTTCTATGACTTACCGACCATCCACCAGCTCTATAATGACACTGTGATCAGAATAAAGTACAAATGACAGTATTAAAAAGGCCCTTTCAGGACCTACTGTTTATCACAGGAAACTGTATTCAATTTCTTGTAATAACACATAATGGAAAAGAATCTAAAAAAGAATATGTATGTATATGTAAAAAAATGTCCTTTCAATTGGCAAAGCAGTGAGTCATTTGGATGGGCTCATCATATTATTCAATTTTTATTTTACTTATTTTTAACTTTCTTGGGGTGGGAGGTAATTAGGTTTATTTATTTACTTATTTTTAACGGAGTTACTGAGGACTGAACCTAGGACCTTGTGCAAGCTATGCACGTTCTCTAACACTGAGCTCTACCCGTTCCCCGATGGACTCATCATGGTTTTAATTAAGCGTTTTCTTAATGTGCAGTAATGAAAGTGCTTAGAATGACCCTATATCTGAGCACATCCCTCCAATTGCCAGCAAAGTAGCAGAATTTTGCTCCAAGGTGGATGAGTCTAATGGGTCACCAGTTTGAGCAGGGGGGACATTTTCCAGCCTCACTGACCTCACAGTATAGGCATTGTGTTTGAGATTATTATTTCCTGCAATTGTTTTTCTAAAGAATGATTTTTAAAATTCAGGTTATACATTGATGTAATTTGTGCTTAAGTATACAGCCAACTAGCCAAGGCAAAACAAGATAACAATAAGAAAATTGGCCAGGAAATCTAGCGTTGTGGAACTAAGAATAAACAAAAAGAATTAGTTGCCTCTAAGATTTGAGCTAAGTGAGTGTTTTAAAAATAACACAATTGAGCTAATATTTAATTTTCTTCAGAATAATCTTCCTGGTTAGAATAGTCTTCACCAGAAGGAAAGAAGGTAGATGGTTTTTTCAATATAGATGTCTTCTGACAAATTCCTAAGAAAACAGTAAGGAATAATGGCTGTTTAGTATGAATCAGGCAGGTCTGAAATTACGCCATTCTCACAGAAATGATCATATTCTCTTTTATACCAGATCAACATGTTCAGTATTCAACACAAAAAAGAAAAAAAGAAAAGAAAGTGAGTGATTAGAGTGATAGTAATTTATTTGTTTGGTAATGCAAAGAAGGGTGAGGACAGATGGACAAAAAAAAACCCCAATTCATTATAAAATAAAGGAAATAAAGGCAAAAGGAAAAGGTAATTTGCTCTTAACTGAAAGGAATTTGAAGTTAAATTTAAATATATGATGAGATTATCTTTTCACTATATTTTCTATCATCCCACTAATAGTTACTGCTGAGGAAAGCAATGTTTTGAGCTGAGTAATGTGCTAGCCATATAAAAATGTATAAAATACAGTGCTATCCTTTGAAGGTCTCACTGGGGAAGAAAGACTAAATAATAGCTACCATTTGCTCAGTACTCAAAAGTTTAGAACATAGTTTCATATACAATTTTGTAAGTTTAAAAAATACATGTGTAGATTTCACTCTTTAGTTGGGACTTCCTTAGGCTTTACCTCTGGAAGACAGCATTAACTCTGGGGTTGTGATTAATTCTTAGCCTTAACTCCGTTTTCTCAACCCTTCTTATGCGTCCTATTCCCTGATCCTTCCAATTTCTTTTATGATTCAGTATCTCCACACTACCTCAATGGGAGGTTGCCCTCTGAGTCTGCAAAGTGATTTTACTTATTTTAATTTTCAAACTTCTTCAATATATGCGTTTATTATGGAAATAATACAGATCCTGTGATTTATTGGCTAGAACTGACTGTAGATATTTTATCTTGTCAGATTATGTGACCTGACTTCTGGTTAAGGAAATACAGTCACCCTATCTACTTGTGGCACTCACTTAGTCACTGAAACATTTAACTGACTTTTAACTTTTCCATTATATGTATTCTGAATATATATACTTATACATATTATATATTCTTTTATGTATATTCTGAAATTATATTTTCAAAGGTAACCTTATTGTCAAATCCACTGATTTTTTTTCCCTCCTGTTTGTTTTCTTTAACCTCTTTTCATTTCTGTTCATTGGCCTTTCTTCTTAAAATATCTAACATCCTAGAGACCTAGGCGTTTGGTTCTCTTCCAATACATTATATTTTTCTTTGTCTCCTTCCATAAATTCCCTTTTGCCTCCCATCAGCCTCATTCTTTCGACGTTTAGATGGTTTATTTTACTATGGGCTGCAGAAGCCAGAGAGTTTCAGGCTCAGGAACATTCCGTTTGCATACCCACTTCCACTCCTTACTTCTAGGACTTTCCAGGCTGAAATGATTGCCTTCCTTCAAGCTTATATCTTTCAATTTACACCTTCTCCCTGAAACCTGCATTGTCCATAGTAATTGATTTTCCTTTGATTTCTCAGGCATTTGACTCTCACTACCTCATACTATTAATAAACTATGTGTTCATGTCTCACTTCCTGGTTAGAATGCTAAGTCTTTGAGGATAAGGGCTGGACTTCAGCTTTCTTGGCTTGTTTGTTAGTTAGCTTGGTAGGAGACAATGAACATAATACTCAATAAACATCTGTTGACCGAAAAAAGGCACAGCATGTTCCATGGTTTCAGTACAACACAGCCAGTATGTACATCTTTTTTAGGTGTGCATAATATTTTTTCTCTTTTCTCCTTTTTGGTCTCTGATTGTGACAGCCAATTCTTGTTATAAAGGTAACCTATGTAACCTTTTTAGAAGTAATAAAAGAATTAAGATGGCAAACGCAGGTGTATAGGAGATAGCGGGAATGGATATTTACAAGGTTGCTACTATGTGCCAGGCACTGTGCTTTGCACTGCAGCAATTTCTTTCCACACATTCTAGAGGTCCAGAGAGGTTAATATATCCAAAGTCTCACAAAGAATAAATGTCTGGGCTGAGTTTCAGAAACCCAAGTTTGCCTTGTTCCAAAGGGCAAAGCAGTTCTCGTGTTGGATGATTGTGAGAATTAAATGACAAAATTTCCTTAAAAAGCACCAGGCACTGTTGGCATTCGACAAATATTGCTCTCACACACATCTGTGGGAACTGGGTTTGCTTCAACAGGAAGGGAAGACAGCTGGCTGAATTAATTATATTTGTTTCTTACTCTAAGAAAGGATCATGTCTGATTACAATAATCCTATGTTCTTCTTCATATTGAGGCTAGAAAAAATGCCAGGCAATATCTCAAATCATTACTATCCCGGCTCACGCCCAGCACCCCCCCCCCATTAGGTAACAATTTAAACCATACTTTCAAAAGAGAAAAGGGATTTAGAAAGTTGTCTCCCGTGGACAGAGACTAAAGGAACCCAATAATTTACTCTCATAAAATAGAATTTATTTGGTGCCTAGGGTTATTTTCCCGACGAAGAAATGTTTCTGATTCACACGGAACTTTGCAAGGTAAACCACGGGTCCTCGTAGCAGCTGGGCCTCCAAAGTTCAAAAGTAAGCTGGTTCTCTCTCTCTTGTCCTCTTGTCTCTCTCGCGGCCTCTTTTCTTTTAGGTCCCCCTAAGCCTGCTACTCTGCAGAATGCAACACTGCAAAGTGGGGCAACTCAGGCTCACTCTGCCTGTCAGCAAAAAGTCTTTCCCTCCATCTGAGGCGACAAACGACACAGAAGGCGGGTCCCAGCTGCTGCGAAGTTCAGGGCGGAGGACTGCTCGCAGCTGTGTCGCATTCCGCCCCCATCCACTTCGCGCACCTGGACGCTGGCGGCGCGCGACCCCCGGCCGTGACGTCATCGCACCTGGCAGAAGCTGGGGGCCGGGCGGTGAGCCGGAACGCGGCGGGGGCGGGGCAGGGAGAACCGGGGATTCTCGCGAGATTTTCCTCCTCCCGGGCCCAGCTCCCGGCACCTTCCCGGCCTCTGTCCCGGTCTCCACCTCAGTCTCGGGCGTCGCGTACGAGGACGGCAAACGCCGAGGGAGCAGCGAGGGGCGGGATCTAGGGCTGGGCCGGCGCTCCGGGTTGGAGTCGGCGGCCGGGACGAGCCGGCAGGTCCCACCCCGCTGCGGGAGCGACCGAGGGTGGGAAAGCCGCCGTCTGGGCGGGCGGGGGAGGGCCCTCCTGCCGCCGCGTGTGAGGAGTCGCCGCCGCCTCGTCCTCACGGGTCGCGCTGACCCGACTGGCCGGGGAGCGCCGCGGGCGGATGGAGGCGCCTCCTCGCCCCGCCTGAGCTCAGGAGGGGCAAGAGTCGAGGGAGGGACCGCCTTCTGCCGCCGGAGCGGCCGCGCGAGCAGCCAGAGGAGGAGCAGCGGGCGCCGGGCTGCTCCCCGCGGGAGTCCCCAGCATGGGTAAGGGACTCGAGGGCGCTCCCCGTCGCCCGGCCGGACCCTCCCGATTCCGGGAGGCCGTTCCCCTTCTCGGTCTCGGCGGGGAGGGGACGGGGATCGGCCCCTGCGCCGCCACATCGCTCCCAGCCTGCCGCCCCTCCTCGCCCTGCCTTCCACCTTGCTCTTGTCGCGGGGCTCCAGGGTGCTCCGTCTCGTGCTTTTCTCCCCGCCTCTTTTCCTGGTCCCGGGAAAGGTGAGGGGATTGGGTGGGGGGCGCCGGATCACTTCGCCCCCGGCCCAGCTCCGCTCAGCCCCGAGCTTCCCTCCTTTCCCCAGCCTCTTCTTTCCTCCCGGATCCCGGGGGATGGGGGAGGGTGATCGAAAAACTTAACCAACTAGCACTTTCAACTTCTTTCTCTTCTGTGAGCCTTTGTATAGATTGGCCTTTTAAAGAATCTTGGTTTGTTTGTGAACGGCATTTCCCCCCCTCTGCTAAAACTTCCAAGGGATGCCTCAGGGCAAGGGAACCTTGAGTGTTTACGTCGTTTCTACCTAGGCAAGCGACTTGGCACTTAAATATTAAATCTCTTCCTGAGAGCTGGGTTGGGGTTTGGTAGGATTTCTGCGTTGAACCCTTTGAGAAGCAGTTTCCTGTTTGGAGTTAGACTTCCTCGCTAGGAGAGAAAAGTACAAGGCCTTATATGTTATTTACTATGTGCTTTAAAGTTTTGTTTGGAGCTAGAGAAAGAATGTCTTGCAGCCTGGTTTGAAAGGGAGTTTTGTTGAATAGTGTAACAGTTCTTTTGATAACATAGTTCGGTGTGGGCTAGGCACTACCCGCCTCAATCCTTTAAAAATGACAAGCAATTTAAAAGAGAACTTTTTTTTTTTTTAAATCAGTTGTGTGCCGCCATAAGGCATCAGCATGTTCTGTAAGAGTAACCGCAGTTTTGGTTTTATAGAGCAATCAGAAGGACGCTATCGCTTTCTGCAGTTGAGGAAAAGAGTTGGTACTGCTTCACAGCAACAAACTATGAACTGAAATGAACAATTCATGAAACTGACATGGTTTTAGAAGCAGGACAGATACAGTACTGCTGATGTGGCACCTACTGCCCACACATTGTTTTGTGGGAAATGCTCTAAGCATAGTGTTTGTAGACAGCCCTAACTCTTCTGTGTTTTCTTAGACTTTCCACTTTTCTGTCTCCCTCTTGCTTTCAGATAACTTTTGTGCACAAAGGGCCCTTAAACTTAGAAACAGTAAAACCTTTGCTATTTGGAACTTTTCAATGAATTCCTTTCTAATTGATTAGCTGAGTTTAGTGGGTAATTGAGGGTTTATCCTTTAAGCATTAAATTATAAAGCCACTTTAACCACTTTTGAGTGAAAATCAAACTAAAATTAAGTATGTAATTCTTTTCTGTCTTAAATAGGATGCAGAATATAATTAAATCTTTTGATGACCTAGGGTCATCATTTGTGACCGTCATTTACTGTGATGTGAGGGTCTGTTGGATTGTATATAGGACTGTAGATGAGATTTCTTTGCATTTTGAAGTTATTTCTTTATTATTTTCTTGACTGGTTTTAACCTTTTATTTTTTTGTATATATGTTTTTATTGAAGTATAGTCAGTTTACAATGTTCTGTCAGTTTCTGGTGTACAGCATAATGTTTCAGTCGTTTTTGAAGTTATTTAAGTAAATATTTTTCTGCTTTGCTATTGGATGTGCTTGTCACTATGATCATTGTCCCCCTCACCCTCCTGTCGCCAGTTTTTCTACAGGTGTGAAAATCATATTCAAATTTGTAATTCTACATAAAGAAAAAAATAAGTAGACCTCTATTTAGTGTGTGGGAGCCTCTTTTGAGAAAAGTGAGTATCAATACTTAGACACTGGAGCATCTATTTTGATTGTCCGGAGGCCTTTTCTTAATGACTTTGCTGTGTTCTGGTTAGGTGAGTTCCCACATTACCTCTCAACTTGACTACCCAGAACGTCTTTTTTTTTTTTTGGTGGGGGAGGCAATTAGAGTTATTTATTTATTTACTTTAATGGATGTACTGGGAATTGAACCCAGGACCTTGTTCATGCTAAGCATGCACTCTACCACTGAGCTATACCCCACCCCCTTCCCGAATTCTGTCTTTTGAAGGTTGATTACTTGGAGGCATTTGTAGTTAATTTTTGAAAGGTATTTCTCAGATATTTTCATGTGAATGTATACTTCAAAATTATTGGTTGTTTATTCATAATAAAATTATCAAAATCATTTAAACGGAGTTTTTGTCTTTAATATTAGCTTGGTTTTGCTGTCAGAAGTCTTTATTTCTTATGATTTAAGATGATAGTTTAAAATATATTTACATGATATGTTATCTGGTTTGTCACATAGTGAAAAATCTTTAGTTTCTTTGTTTTGTAATAACTTGAATACCTATTAAGTGATGGTTCTTACCTTTAGGTGGTACATATGGTTAAAAGGATGGGCTCTGGACCGGGACAGTTTAAGGTCAAATCCTGGCTCTTCTACCTACTAGCTGTTGTGACTGATCTTCAGTTTCTTAATCTGTAAATGGGATACAACTATCAACCTCATAGGTTGTTAGGTGGATTGAATGAGCTAATACATGTAAAATGCTTCGAATAGTGCCAATGCTGGTTGCTATTATTTTCATTTTCAAGTAAATTTGCCTAACTCTTGCACCAACTTGAAAAAAATTTCTCAATTTTTGACCTTTGTTAGAAGCAGCATATTGTATTTAAAGGACCAGTGGGATGAGATGATTTTGTACTAATGCAGAAATTGAATTTTATGTAATGTATCCTTAGAAAAATTATGTTGGAAGATAACTCAACATTTAATATACTGTGAGAAAGTATTGGTAGTAAGTTTAGTAGTTTAGGAAAAAGTAAGTGGGATGAGTGCTTGTAGGGACTTATTTGAACTTTATCTTAAACTAGAGCACTGTTTTTAGTTTCTGCATTTGTTAAATGTGGAAGAATGCTTATCATAACGAAATTTGAGGCATTCTGGGTGAAAGAATCTGGGGAGACCTTTAAGGAGATTGAAGGGCAATACTTGTGTTTTCTTATTCCAAAAGTACAGATCTACATTTTGGGGTAGAATAAGACAGAAAGCAAATGGTACGAAGTGTTACTATGTTTTTTTTTTTTTTTGAAAAGTTGAGTGGATTTTAAAGACTGAGTTTCTCTTAATTTTAGATAAGGTTTTGAACTTTTTAGTTTACACTATTTTTTAATGAGGTCACATACAATAAGTCAATATGTTTAAATTATGAAGCAATTAATGGATTGAAATATGCAGTTGGTTTAGAGATAATATATGCACTTCTATAATACAGTGATTTATTCCTTTATTTTACTTTGTTGCACTGTTTGGAGAAAATCTTGATTCAGACAGATAAGTAATGACATGGAAATTGCTTGCTAGTTGCTCATCTTTCAATTTCAGGATTTGCTTCAGTTAAACTAATCCAGAGCATGAAAGAGGAATATTAGAAAATTTTTGTTTCGAAGTTGGATCCCTAACAAATCTAATAATTAGTTGTATTTCTTAGTAACTACTCATGACCAGATTTTTTTAAGTGTTTCAAATTTTGAATAGTTATAATTCCATCAAATCATATTTGGGGTGAAAATTCATATTCATAGTATTTTATACTTTCTTATAGAAATGAGGCTGAAGTTTGCCATATATCTCTCTAAATGGGGGAGGGGGTTAGAGTAAAATGATGTCATAATAACTTAATTAGATGATCTAAGTTTTAACACATTTAAGATAAAGTTAAAAAAATAAAGTGCTTTTGGTTCATTCATATTGCCAATTGAAAATACCTTCAAATTTTTATTTATAAGTAGTAGTCTGTAACTTTCTTCCCCTTCTCCTCCTATCATGGAATATCCTCCGCATTAAATGCATTTGAAGTATGATAAATTTTCTAACGTATTTAAAGAAGTGGTGTCCTGTCAAGAGCTTGAAGTTAGGCAAAGAAAGAGATGTCATGATTCTTGATTTGGGTGAGAATAGGACAGCTGCAGAAGCAGTTCTTAGGTAAACTGGTGCAAATTATGAAATAGCTGAAGAGTTTGTGGTCAGAAAAGGAAGGGTGAAAAAAAAGCTAATATGAAGTGATTGAAATTTAGGTAAATTGATAATCATTGTGATGGATCTGTGACTTGCTTAATTGTCAGACTTGATATCCAGTTACTAGGCAGGTTACCTCAAGCAGGATTAAGTCTTTCTAAATGGAGAGACCAGAATGGTCTGGGAAATCTGGATGGAGGTCTATGTATGCCTATCGTTAGCTTGTCAGCATGAGGGGTAATTATAGCCAAAGGCGATGTGCAGACACTGGTGGAGTTGGCCAGCTTGATGTGGGAGTGACGTGGTGGTGCATAGCAGGCACTAGGTAGGGGTTCAGACTGGCAGCTTGGAAAAGGAAGGAAATGGGGTTTAGCAGTAAGTCTTGAAGACCTAGCAACAGGGAAACAAAACCAGACGGCCCAGATTTCTTACTAGAGATACAAGGTTGGTATTTGTTCCCAGGAAAAAAAGTGAGCTTGGTTCTTGGAGCTGTTTAGGATGATCGAAGCAGGAATATTGATAAGACGCTGTGCTCCTAAGCTGTAGATCACATGTATCCTGCCTGGGGCTACATCGGTAGCTGGATCTGTAAGTGGTCCTGGATAGCTGGGGTGAAAGGAGATCCTCTGTCTATAAATGCTTGAGGACATTCCCAGCTCACAGTCTAGTACTCACACTCTGTTTTTGATCTCAGAGATCTGTTACACTTGCTTTTTCTTTGCTGCTTTTCTTTTTCACCTATTCCTCTCCTTTCAGACCCAAAGCAAAGCAGATTACAAAGCTTCAGCATTCCCTTTCTGTTTCAGAAACAAGCACACAGCCCTTAGCAGTGTTAAGTAGTCATGACTGCCAGTACAATGATAAATGAGTAAGTAAGGCATAAGAAACTTGAAAATACTACCAATTGTTGATCCCATGGTTTCACTGTAGTGGTGTTAGGCTAGTTATTAGAAAGACCTTTCTTGGGGTTTGTTTTTGTTTGTTTGTTTGTTTGTTGTTTGGTAGAGTCCTTTTCAGTCCTCCCTCTTACTCCCCTGCATCACTACCACAGCTTTCTTTTAGGTTTATTTTAGATAGATGTTCATAGTGGTTCACAGAGTCATTTATTACCACTATTAAGCAGACAGAATTCCCTTCATAATTTACTAGGGCTTCTCTGACCCTAGATTGTGTCATAATGCTTTCATTTTTCAGTTGCAACTTTGATTTTAGCCCCAAGTGAGATAGATATTTTCTTTCTGGGTTCCTAAATGTTACTTCCTTCGGAAGAAATTTGACATTACCTCTTTTTTGTTTTCTGTTTGTTGGTTTCTGAAGGTCTCAGTTGCCTGGATGTTCTACTCACTTACTCTTTTCATTCAACTGAAAGTGTATTTACTATTTTGCACTTAAAGGACCCTTTACTATATTAAGAAACTCTGCTTTTAAAAGATTCATATTTGTAAATTGACATCTGGCCTAAAATGTTGATCTATTGTCTAGATATGGCAGTGTTATGGACTTTTCCTTTCCCAGAGCCTCTTTATACCAGATCAGTCCTTTCCAGGGCCTCCAGTAGACTTGCATTTTTGGTGTTAAAAATTTTGTATGCTTCCCATCATGATGATATTCTGCTTCTCAACTGACTTGCAAAACAGACTTGACTAACATAGGGTTCTGAATTCCGGTATCTGTTTTAGTGCCACTTAGCTCAGCTTCGTTTTGATGATGCAGTGTCCAGGTAATTCTCAGAGTGACTGTGTGGCATCTAATCACTAAGAATTTCTAGTAGAAAAATGCTTATGTGATAACAATAACTGTTACCACCAACATCAAGAGAAAGGTTCTACTACAAGATCACATAGTCAAGGAAAGGAGCTTTCGATATCGTATTAAGAGCTCGGAGAGCTGGGACAGATAGAGGTTTTGGTGTTGCAGGTAGTTTACAGCAGTGGTAGGCGTTGGGCATATTATTAGAACTGACTGGATTTTTAAAAAAATTTCACACAACTCTGGGAGATTCTGATGTGGATGCTTCTGGGTCTCCTTCCCTTCAGTTGTGGATAAGTGTCATGACTGTTGGGATGGCTGAGAGTGTTGTGAGAGGAGTAAGATGATAGGAATAAAACTCAACGTGTGTATCCTTAGAAATCCAAATTAGAGAGGGAATATAGTACATTAAGAGACTATATTCCAATGTCAGAAATGTTAAAATGTCACAGGAGAAGCATAAGGAAGATCAGGATAGAGATTCTTGCATTGCAAGGCAAACAGGATTTGTTCATCTCTCTTAGTTTGACCAGTGACATAGTGAGTACTTGGCAGCAGCCAAGATCCCACTCCTGGCACTGAGTCTTTAGAATGAAGCACAGTTGCATTTGAATTGCTATCTTTAAGATCCTTTTACCTGAAATACTGAAAGTGTCCTAACCTTCTTAGTCAGTGCCCCAGTACCCAGAAGGCCAGAACTTTATTTAACATCTGGACTGACTTTACGAACTATAAGAGTGTCATTCCTAGAGTATTTATTTGTCATGATTATTGTAAAAATCAAGTGCCAAATTGTTCGTTTTGGATTATAGGTATAGAAGTTCATATGGTTGTAAAATTGAGACCATATATTCTTGGCTAAAGTAGAGTGTAATGGTTTTAGGAAACACATTTAAAGTTGGTCTTTCAAATGTATACTCTTCTGCATGTTTTTTTCCTCATTCTTTTTTAAACTTTTAATTTACTTAGAGAAGTGTTTCACTATCAGGGTTTTTAAATTAGATTTTAATTGGAATTCCTGCTCTGCTGCAGGATATTGCCCCATGGTGAGTGTTTTGCCTTGCTGTTTCGGAGAGTGTGTACGTGTGTGCACATGTGCTCTGTGTGCAGGCTGTTTCAGATGAAGACTCCGTTTTTACTTACCTACTAATTAGACCATTCTTATTAAATGCATTTTGTGAAGCAATAAAAAAAATTCCCTTAAATGATGAAAAGAAATCTGTCGAAATTTCAGAAATTTCAGAACGTATGTCCAATGGAAATGCAGACTGTATTTTAAATCTCAGGGTAACCTCTTTCTCCCTCTAAATTCCTAAATTCCTTATATTCTTTGTATTCTATACAAGTAAAATGTAAATAAAAATTCCGTTGTTATTCTTTTGTTTCATATGTAATAACCTTACTTGTCCTGAGCTTATGGATGCCAGAGACCACATCACTTATTTTTATTTTATTAAAAATTTTAATACCCGTAGTAACTGGCAGAAAATTGGCAGCCTGCTGTGTGTCCACTAAATCTGTGATTCAGTAATGTTTTTAGTTTGCAGTAATTGGGGAGAGGAGGCCAGTCTAACTAATAATATAAAATTTAACTGTGTTGATATATGTCCACTGAAACCAGGCTAACGGAATGTTGCCAAGTGGATCTGTTTCATGTTGGTGGGTGGGGTCTAACTTTGTTTTTGGAAATACAGTTGACCATTGAATTACATGGGTATGAACTTTGCGGGTCCACTTATATGCAGATTTTTTTCAGTAGTAAATACCACTGTACTACAGGATCTGCGGTTGGTTGAATTTGTGGATGAGGAGCTTCGGGTCTGGAGGACCAACTGTAAATAATATTTGAATTATCATCTATGAGGAGGATTGGCCTCCCTACCCCCCATGTTGTTCGAGGGTCAACTGTAAACTCTTTAATCCTTTCTGTATGACTCATTGAGGTTCTTAAGTCCTTTTAGTAGAGAATCAGCCATCTATGTTATTAAACACCTTGTTGGATGGGTCTGCAGGTTACCTACTCCTTGTATGTTACACAGCTCTAGTAAATACAGGGGAAATTACATATTTTGAAGATGAAAGTCATTTCTTTATGAGTCTCCAATTTATCATGTTATATAAACTTAGGCATAAAGGCTTAATTTGCTTCAAAAAAGTTTGTTTAAAATAACTTGAGCAATGTTGCTTGAACTGTAAAATTATACCATCTTAAAGGATATTGTGAAGCAAGTATATATGCTTTTTTGAGGCATACTAAATTGATAAATTACATATATAATTAAAAATTTTCTAGTAGCCATGTTAAAAAATAAATAGGAGCAAGTGAAATTTATTTTAGTATTTTGGATATGTTGTTTTAAAGAAAATGCATTATTTCAACATAGTATGAAAAGTTATTAGTGTTCGTTTTTTTCCTTTGAAATCTGGTGTGATTTTACATTTATATAACATCTCAGTTTGAACTTGCCACAATTCAAGTGCTCAGTAGTCACCTGTGGATGGTAGTTACTAGCTGGACAGTGCAGTTTTAGAATGTAAATCTTGCAGGTTTGTTGTGAATCTGGTGAATATACATGAAAATATTTTAAAAGTGTTATGCAAGTATAAATTATTACATAAAGAACTGAACTATTTTAGGATTTGTTAATGGTAAATAAACCATTTTGGCTTTAATGATTAGTTTTGTATTAGATGCTTAATTAGTGGTAATTAAGTAACAAGTGTATTTACTCATGGAAAAAGTGCTCAGTTTAATGGATTGCATCTAATAAACTTGAAGTTTATTTCTTTTTCTAAATAGAATGTTTTCTGCAATTGGCCTACTGGTATTATTAGAGAATTTGAAGCTTTTGAATGACATTTGGTTTGTTAGTTGAGTGAATAATTTAGCGTTAGAAATAAGAGTAATAATAAGCTGTTTTTCCAGTTTATAATGGTTAATGAGATAAGTAAGATTTAAGAATGAAATTTTATAAGGAAATGAATACTGTTGATAAGAGCTCAAAAGAAAAACACAATTACTGGGGATGTAATAAGTTCTCAGAAATGACATGGGGAAAACATTTCAGAAGTCTGTCAGTTTTAAACATTTTATTAAAAGAATTAAGTTACTGTCTTTTGTATGCCTGCGTTTGTTTTTGGTGGATTCTTGGAAACAAGGAGAAACTCAAATAACTCGATTTTTTTCATGATTCTGATTATTCTTATAGGTTCTTTCAGTTGTCTATATAACTTCACTATCTTTTTAAGGTTGGCTTAGAAAGTGAGTAAAATTATCTTTTACAGAACTTCCCATTTTTTGGTGAGCTTAAATTTTCTCTTTAGCTGATATTTTGCTGATTATTAACATTTAGGAAATGCTTACAATGCTAGACACTTCATCAAGCATTTAATCCCATAAGAGCATTCTGGGGTAGAACAGCATTGTTCCCATTTTTCAGATTCAGAAATTAAAATTAGAGAGATTGTTACTCACCCAAGGTCAGAGACAGGATGTGGAGAAGGGTCAAATTTGCACATTCTGGGAAAGGAGGGGAATGTTGAGCAAATAAGATGAATTGAAATGACTGTCCATCCTAATGTGGTTTAAAAATGAAGAAATGTGAATATTTATTACCTAAAAATTGTGAATTAGCATTACACATGTATTTGGGGAACGATTTTCTCTTAAAAGACAAATTTTAACTGTGTGTTAACACACAGTTGGTCTTTTACTCACCTGTCTAGTAGGGTATTATAGGATATTTTTGGTGACACGTATAAAACTTTATGACATATTCATTGATATTTTAAAAAAGTCTGGCTTAATGTGCTTAAAACCAGTTTTTAGTGTTTATTCAGAGTTAATAGCGGATTGAAAATGTCAGGAGTATTTAAGTGAATTTTCCACCATTTGCTTGTTAGATAGATTTTGTATGTTTGTTGTTTTTAGGATTTATTTTGGGAGGAGATATTAATAACGTGTACATGGCAATATCTTTGGTTTGGACTAATTTTTAATCAGTTTTCGTGAGATTAAAATCCTTTTCTGCTTTAAAACTTTGCTTAAGGTAATTTTTGTAGATATCTGTCACCTGTTGATATGATTTAGTAATGTTTAAAGGAATGAAATACTGTGTAAAAACTTTCTTACCACATTTTCTTTGCTTCCCTTTGAATATATGGTAAGAGTATATGGTATTTGGCAAACTTTCACACTCTATTTTTTTTTTTCACACTCATTGTCACATTTATTTCTCTGTGATTTATCATAACACTTTCACACTCTATTTGAAGTTCAGAAAGGAGGGGTGGGTTTTATGTATAATATCTTAAGAATGACTGGATTTACTTATCTCTGCTGAAAACCATAAGAAATGCTGCTTATCAGTTCTGTTTAACAAGCTTGAGGAAGTAAATGACAGAAATTCTAATATTATACATACAGCTAAAAGGACTTCACGGATGATACTGTTCTTTTTATTAGTATTTTTACTCACAGATCCTGGGTAGCTGTAGGGGACCCATATCATGAAATATCATTGGTTAATGACATTAAGCAGTGTTCATCAATTTTTCATTTCTCCATTTATTATAAAGATAGTCCTGGAGTATGTTTCTAGTAAAAATTTTTTGGTTTATGGTAAAAAATAAATATTTAATCCTGGAAATAAAAACTAAAAATGTTTTTTTTGATAGAAAATAAGAGGTAGAACCATGGAAGTGTATTTATCATATTACTACTTCTTTGGCAATAAAGCTTACAGTTTTTCCATAGTGAAGTATGTTTTTGTTAATTTTTGTGTAACTGTGTAGTTTGTCCTTTGATGTAATAAAGGTTACTACTCAGTGGACTAATATAACCAGTGCTATAATGTAAATGAGGTTCACTTGACAGACCCAGTTAGATGCCATTGTGCCACTTACCTATATTGCACTGACCCAAAGCAAAGTAAACGTTCCCTCGTGAATGCTCATACAAATCAGACCTGTTTGGAATATGTGTCAATTGTTGACATTATTTTTTTCATGAAGTGATACTTCATTATCAAAAAATACGTGTTTATTAGGGCAGAACAGTCAGAAAGCTTCTGTAGTATTGCCATTAATGTGTCTGTGCATAATCTTTTAAAAAAAACTTCTGGATTTTAGGATTTTTAAGCTTGGTTTTCAGACATTCTTATTTTAAAAAAGATCACTATTTTCAAATTAAATGTTTTAAAAACATACTCCACCAGCACTACCTCCCACCCCTTCCCACAGCCAAGTTGTTAAGTAAAAATGTTTCTTTTGTTTTTGTTTTTTTTTTAAAGTGAGGGTTAAGTTCTTAGAGTGGCTTAGTGTACTTTTTAAATACTTCACTTTCTTTTACTTGTTTTTCAGTCTAGTTTTTCATAGTTTTCTTTTTGGTTCCTACAGATACTTTTAATTCTTTGTCTTGTTTGCTGCAAGTATTCAGCAGTTTTCAACTTGTTGGCTTTGAAATTTTGATTGTTTTGTTTGCTTTAGTTTAGAAATTTCTTCTATCTCCGCAATTTTGATATTCACTTCCATTTCCTTCCCTCCCTCCTTGCCTTCCTCCTGCTCACTTCCTTTTGTTTGAGACAGAGAAAGAGAGTGTTGAGTTCTTTTTTACTCAGAATTTGTGGGATATGGTATGAGATGAAATTCTGTATGTGTCATGTTCCCCTTATACAGAGGTTTTAAACCCTGACAGTTTTGTGTTGACATTTTGGGCTGGAAATGACTTGTGGGGGAGGGAGGTGTCTGCCTCATGTTCTGATGGATGCTTAGCAGCATCCTTAGCCTCTTCTCAGTAGATGCCAGTAGCATTCCCTGAGTTGTAACGGCCAAAAATACCTCCAGACATTGCCAAAGTGTCCCCTATGGGGCAAAATTATCTTGGTTGAGAACCATCGCCCTAATATAAATTAGCTCTGGATTTACATGTTATAAATCCAGTTATCCTGAGAGAAACTGAGTTGCTATTTTAGCCCCAAAGCTTATGTTTTCTGGGGTAAAGCTTAAAAGTAAAGACTTCATGCTGGGAACTTTTTACTGGGACCAGAGGAATTAGGTTTACACACACATATAAACAAAGGCTAATTCTTATTGAATGCTATTTTAGAATCTGTGAATCATTTGGTTTTTCTTTTTACATCTATTTATATGATAAATTAGATTTTCCAAGATTAAACCTATCCCATGATAGACCTTGCCTATTTGTGGTAGCTAATTATCTAATTATGTATTGAATTCCCTTTATTGACATTTTATTTAGAACCTTATCTATTTGAGAGGGTACATTTCTGGGTGCAATCTTTGGTCTTAGTAGCATTCACATTATTTCAAAACTGATTAGTTTAAAATAGTGAAGCTTTGTAGCCTTGTTTTGTGTTCTGCAATAGTTTTGAAAGACTTAACCTTTAAAACAAGCTGTCTATTTTTGGTAACTGATTTTTGAGGTCCTTTTTTTAGACTACTTTGATTTTATTCCTGGATTATTGATCTGTTACTTTAAAAAAAGTCTCTTGAGTAATTTTTTTTTAATAGAAACTTACCGATTTCATTGCGATTTTTAGGCTTGGAACTTCATGGCATATCCAAGAACCAGCCCAGTTTCACAAGTTCTCACATGCCTCTGGGCTGCTGAGTCTGACCCAACTCTCTACAGCATCTCTTTTTTAGAGTGTTGAGTTGACAGATCTCTTTGTGTATTCTGTAATCTCTTGTGGCTCCAGTTTATTTTTCATTGTTCATCCTGATAGGCTTCTTTGAGGTATTCAGTCTTTTGAGATGCTTTGGAAATGGATTGCTGGATAAGTTAACCATACACGGGCTAGTGCTGTTTGAGATCACTGAGTAGCACTGATCAGTTAAATGCACGTAATCTCAGTCTTGTACTAGGATGGCTATTCAGACATGGGTAAAAATATCCCCGGATACCTCGGAAGAATTTATTTTGAAGTTTACTGTCTTCAGGAAGATCTGGTTCATTTAGCTCTAATAAGTGAGATGTTAGTGTTGGGTTTTTTTTTTAATATAGTTTGATTATCTGAGAAAAATTTCAAAAAGAATCTACTTTAACATGTGTATAAAAATAGCTCTTACTACAAACTGATTTTTAATGCATAAGTTAATTTCACCAGAAAAAACATGGACTGTGTTAAAATGAAAGTTGGACTTGAATAAAGATTTAATTAAAATAAAGTGGATAACAGGTATGAAAGTCAACTCAGTATAATTCTGCAAGGTGATAAAAATAAAAAATAATTGAACATTATTTAAAGAGGAGTTCATTGTACTGACCTGATAGTTACTGCTGGAACATATTTTTTATCATACCCTTCATAACTCATTGTAATATTTTTAAGACCATTTTGTATACTGTATGTAATAAATATTGTGTACATCGTGTATGTACACATATTATATGTAAACATATTACAAAGGACACTGAAGTGTTTAACAATTCTCATATCCACATATACACATTATAATTAAATAGATGGCTAAGGGCAAGTAGCACTTTAAAATTGAGTAAATAGTCAGCCTTGCAAAACAGTGCATTTGTAAGTCAGGGATTCTTGTTCCATATGATTTGTTTTATGGAATTTGTGGTTTCTAAGATAGTAGGGTGATGTGGTTAGATTGGCATTAACCTTTTTGTATTGAGTTTGATCTTGATAATAGAATGGTAGAATTTTATCAGAGAGTGGGATAGATGAGATTTATGACTTTAATGATTCCTTTCGGGTTGAAACATATCCCAGATGGCTCTAACTGGCTGTCCAACTAGGTGAAATGTTTCAGTGTATATACTGTGGGACATAGCATCAGATACCCTCCTGTATTACCTCGGAACAAAATCCTCATTGGGAAAGAGTGACATTACAGTAAGGAACACTTGCATATTTGAAGTTCTGCCTCACTAACATTCCCTAAATATGGTACACTAAAGGATACCAGCATTAGTGACATCTTTCTGATTGTAAAACCAACATCAGTTCATCCTAGGAGGTTTAAAAAATACAGAGAGAATTGAGGAGAAAAAGACCTGTAAAATTCTACAGAATGAACAGCTATTTTGATGTATTTCAGGTCTTAAAAAGTAAATACATTTTACAGATTTGGTTCATACTTTACGTATACAGTTGACCCTTGAACAGTGTGGGAGTTAGGGGTGCTGACCCCCCCACAGTGTTGAAAATCTTGTGTTTTTAATTTTTAGTTTTAATAACTTGACTCCTCCTCGACTTAATTGCTACTAGCCTGCTGTTGACTAGAAACTTTGCTAATAACATAAGCAGTTGATTTTCATTTATTTTGTATGTTACATATATTATATACTGCAATAAAATAAGCTAGGGAAAAGAAAATGTTAAGAAAATCATAAAGAAGAGAAAACGCATTTATAGTACTGTATTTATTGACAGCATAAGTTTATGTTATCTGCTTCCAAGATGAATCATCAATCTGTAGCTACATCAGTATTGTCTTTATGATACAGAACACTATAGACATTGTATGTATTGCTAACACTGGACATAAAAAATGAAAAGATAATATGAAAAAGGAATTCATATTTATAGGTATAATGATTTACGCATTGATAATGAAGAAGCAGCAGTATTAATGCCTTTGATAGCCTAGTGTAATTGATAACGGTTGCTGGAATACACTGTTGTAAAATTGACATATAATATTACAGTCATATTCACAATATAGTATGGAAACATTGTTACATTAAAAAAAAAACCCACTAACCTGTGATGATACCCTAATACACGTTTTCTCTAATTAAGAGAGAGAGGCGTACTGTATGGTAATGTAATTCTTTGAAAGCAGAGTTATAAAACAGTAACAACACTAAGACATTATTAACTTTATGTTAAATATCACCTATACCTATGTAAGGTGAGGTTATCCACTTCAATAAAAGTCTTGCACACATGTTCCACATGATGAATATTTAGGTGACGATGATGATGACACAGAAATGTCTCACACAGTTTTTGTTGTACAGTTATGAGATTTGCACGTGAAGACACACAGCAGATAAGTTTATTAGCTGTAAACCATGGTGATTATTTACTATTCATTAAGTGGGAGTGGGTTATCATTAAAGGTCTTTATGTTGAGTGGGCTGTGAGGAGGAGGAGGAAGAGGAGGGTTTGGTCTTGCTGTCTTGGGTGGCAGAGACGGACGAGGCGGAAGGGTTGGAAGGGGAGGCAGGAGAGCAGGCACACATGATATAACATTATGGAGAATCATCATAATTTTTGTCTGACTTTTTTGCTTTTTCATTTTTCTAAAAATGTTTTTATAGGTACCAGTCCTTCTTCCACTGTTTGCTTTAGTTTCAGTGCCTGTATCATAGGAGGATCCAGCTCATAAAGAAGTCAAATGCAGTCTTGAATAAAATCAGAACCCTTCTACTTCATTGTCTAATGTCAGTTTGGCTTCTGGCACTACTGCTTCCCTGTTTTCTTCTTACTGTCTGGCACCGGTTTGGAAGCATTCATCTCCATCAAGCTGTCTTCTGTTAATTCCTCTGGTGTGGTGTCTGTTAGCTCTTGAATTTCTCTAGGATCCGTATCTTGAAACCTTTCACCCAGCACCTTTTTGGCTGTGTCTGCACCCTTTAATGATTTCCTCGATTGCCGCTGTTGTGAATGGCTGTGAAGTCGTGTACATCATCTGGACAGTTTTCTTCAGCAGAGATGTATTGTTTTGGGCTTGATGGCTTTCACGGCTTTCTCATAGCAACAGTGGCATCTTCAATGGTGTAATCCTTCCAGACGTTCATTATCTCTTATTGAGTTTCCTTTCTGCCGGTGTTGACAGTCTTTTCCATAGAGTATTACGTGTGGTGCGCCTTAAAGGTCCTTGGACCCCCTGATCTGGAGGCTGAATTGGAGACGTTGTGTTGGGGGCAAGGAGACAACTTTGGCACCTTCGTTGTTGAACTCATGGAGTTCTGGGTGGTGAGGGGACATTATCTAATATCAAAAGAATTTTAAAAAGTAGTCTTTTCCTGGCAAGGTACTTCCTGAATTAAGGGATGGCGCATCGATGGAGCCAGTCCTTTCTGTGGATTGGGTTCTTATCCAGGCCTTCTTGTACAACCAAAAGACTGGCAGCTGGTGTTTATCTTTTCCCGTCAAGGCTCAGGAGTTAGCAGCTTTATAATGAGGGCAGTCTTGATCACAAACCTGACGGCATTTGCACAAAACAGTGGTTAGCCTGTCATTTCCTGCTTTAAATCCTGGTGCTTGCTTCTCTCTCTCTCTCTAATAGTACATGTCTTTTGTGACATTTTTTTTTTTTTAACCAGAATAGGGTACCTTGTCTACACTTAAAACCTTTTCAGACAATCCTTTCTCCTCAGTGATTTTCCCAGTGGCACCTGGGAGCTCTTCGGCTGTCTCTTGGCCAGCAGAAGCTGCTCCTCCTATTATCTTGACTATTTTAAGCCAAACCTCTTTCTAAAATTATCAAACCATCCTTTGCTGGCAGTAAATTCTCCAGCTCTAGACCCCTTCCTCTCCTCTTGCTTTAGATTGTCACGTAATGACTTTGCTTTTTTTCTTGAATCATATTAGAGTCTGTAGGTGTGCCTTTCCCATAGCAATCCTGAATTAAAAGTTGCATTTTCATTATGAGATAAAAAGGTATTCGCAATAAGTGCAGGGGTTTCACTACGCTGGTGTAGCTTCAGTGATGCTTCACAAATTTCCTTTTTTATTTTGAACAATGGTCAAAAACCTCCAAAATTTTTTCCATTATATTATGTTAATTGAAAAAAGTCCATGTATAAGTGGACCCACACAGTTCAAACCCATGCTGTTCAAGGATCAACTATAGTTTGGTCTCTTGCCTTATTCACTTGAAATTTTATTGTTCATATTTTCCTAAACTGTGTCTTTTGTAATTAAATCTTACACCCTTGTATAGTATTACCATATTTAATTTAACTAGTTACCTGTTGTTTGACACGTGGCTGCTTAAGATTTTTGTATGTCTATTTTTATAATTAAATTTTTGCTGTTGAAACTACATAATTTATATTTTTCATAGAATAGTAAAACAATGTCAATAATGAGAATGAGGGGAAAAGCCCACCCAGAGATACTTCCCTATTGTTGTGGTATATATCTTTGCGAAGTTTTCCTGTGGTATATAACCCAGTGTGTGTGTGTAGGAAAAATAAGATGATATGATACATTTTATTTTATAACATCCCTTTCATTGATCATGAACATCTTTCTATGACTACATTATATTGTATGGAAGTAACATACTTTGTTTAACCATATCCCTGATGTCAGAAATACTAAAAACTTTTTGCTCTTAATAGCATTATAAAGATTTTGCACATCTCCACAGTTGTCTTACTGTTCCTTTTTATTTCTTTTTGTTGAACTGTCATATAGGAAAATGGATTTTGGGGGGAGTATACATTTCTGTTAATTTTAACACATGTGGATTCTTATAACCAGCACACAATCCAGGTACAGGGCAGTTCTATTATCTTTAAAAGCTTCTTTTTGCCATCCCTTTGTAGTCACAGTCTCGTATTAGGTAAAAGGAGTGGACATAAACAGGTCTTCAGTGTGAGGTTTTATATTAATCTGCCTAGGAGTTGTACTGTTTTTGATATTTTTTTCCAGCTGTAGGTGCCAGAGGCATCAAATTCCTTTAGTGTCCTTGTTTTCATTTCCTCTGCTGTCTTTGGGTTTCCCTAAGAACTCCTTCTCAGATAGAATCTGCATTATGCAACTCTTTCAGTGGTAATTAACTGTTAATATAATGGAGCCTCATTGGTGTGGTGAGATTTCTGGAAGAGGAAGCATCTTACAATCTTATAGTTAAATCTCAGAGTTGTGAATCTGCGTCCTGGGACTTTGATGTCTTTTTTACATCCACTCTGCCCCGCCATCCACCTCCCTGTATAAGATAGAAAGGTAAGAGTGGGCTGGAATCAGAGAAAATGCCTTTATACCCTTTCCACAGGTGGGGATCAGGACCTAGTGAAGTCTTTTTCCTGGAGAGTAGGTCTTTGTTTTTGTTACTGGTTATTTCACAATAATTACTTTTCCCTTCCTCTTTGCCAGAACCACAAGGAGGTCTACATAGGTGCTTCACTGTGAGACCCTAGTGGAGTTCCTGGAAGTAAAACCTACAAAAGTGTGGGGGCTCCCCTAAGCCTTCTGGTTGGCAGAAGTTTTCTACTCTCGTGCTATTCCACACTCAGCCTCCAGCGCTTCATCAGAATTACTGTTTAAGTTTTTGTAGTGGATTGACTTTTTGCCCGCCAAATGATGTCCAAGTCCTAAGCCCAGGTGTGAATGAATGTGACATTATTTGGAAATAGTCTTTGCAGATGTAGTTAAGAATTTAAAGATGATATCCTAGATTTAGGATTGGCCATAAATCCAGTGACTCATGTCCTTATTAAGAGTAAGGAGGGGGAGATTTGAGACAGAGGCAGAGAAGGGGAGGGCCACATGCAGATGGAGGCAGAGGTTGGAATTATGCAAGCCAAGGAATGCCAGAGATTGCTGGCAGTCCCTAGAAGGCCAGATAGTTCTTTCCCAGTCTTCAGAAAGATCCAACCCTGTTGATACCTCAATTTTATATTCTGGCCACCAGAGCTATAACTGTGAGAGAATAAGTAAGTTTTATTGTTTTAAATTACCTAATTTGTGATAGTTTGTTATGACAGCCTGGGGAAACTAATGCCTGCAGTGTTCCTGCCAGTTTACTACTCCAGTGGTTTCTGCTTGAGATGATCGGGTAGATCTTAGCTATGACTCTCTGGATATGCCTGTCTATCCATTATCTTGAGGTGGTGGTTTGCCTGTGTCCTCAGTTCTCTGATGCATCCAGGGAAAGTCTTTGATTTTCCATTTGTTTAACTTTTTTCTTATTGTAAGTGTGGGAGCGACAACTTCCAAGCTTCTTCCACGTTGGAGCTGAAACTGCAAGTCAGGATTTTGTTTCTGGGTTTTTTATGTTTTTGGTTTGGCATTTTGATACTCTGTTATTTTAGTGATTAGCACATGCATTTTTAGCTTTTAAAAATCTAATGTTAATTGCTACCTTTATTCTCCTTCTGTATCATGCAAAGACCTTAGAATACTTTAACTCATGCTTTATACAGCTACTGTTATTTTATCTTCCTGCATTTAAAATTTCCTATTCCTTCACCTCCTCTTTCTTCTTATTATTACTTCGATTTTTTTTGTTGGACTATAACAGTATGTTAGTTTCAGGTGTAGGGCATAATGATTTGATATTTATATATATTGAGGTATGATCACAATAAATCTAGTTAACATCCATCATCATACATAGTTACACATTTTTTTCTCCTGATGAGAACTTTTAAAAGATTTACTCCTTAGCAACTTCGAAATATGTAATATAGTTTTATTAACTATAGTCACCATGCTATACATTACATCCACGGGGACTTACTTACTTTATAACCCGAAATTTTGATTTGCATTTCCTTGATGATTAGCTATGTTGGGCACCTTTTCATGTACCTGTTGACTGTATGTCTTCTTTGGGAAAATGTTTATTCCTATCCTCTGTCCATTTTTTAATCAGATTGGGTTATTTATTTATTTATTTTTGCCATTAAGTTGTATGAGTTCTTACTAACCCTTTATCAGAGAGATGATTTGCAGATACTTTCTCCCGTTCTAGAGGTTGTCTTTGCACTTTGTAGATGGCTTCCTTTCTGTGCAGAAGATTTAGTTTGATGTAGTTCTGCTTGTTAATTTTTGCTTTTGTTGCCTCTGCTTTTGATGTCAAGTCCAAAAAATCCTCCCCGGGACTGATGCCTTTGTTTTCTTCTAGGAGTTTTATGGTTTCAGGTTTTAAGTCTTTAATCCATTTTGAGTTAATTTGTTCTTTTCAGTCTTTATATACCTATTTATTTACCACTCTTTTGCTTTACTTTCTGCATCTCTTTCTGAATATTGGATGTTTTTTCTTTTTTTTTTTTGCTCTGCTCAGGGAACACCTTCTGAGTTTCTTTCAGTGTGGTAAACTCCATTTTTTGCTTGTCTTTATTTTTTCTTTTGTTTCATAGGGTATTTTCTCTGGTGTACACTTCATGATGCACAGCTATATTCTTTCTGCATTTTGAAGATACGAATCTGCTGTTTCTGGCTTCCATTGTTGCTGCCGAGAAGTCAGCTGCCTATTTAAGTGTTGCTCCTCTAACCCGCTAACCTTTTAAGAATTTGTCTTTTTGAGATCCTTCTTTCTCTTTCTGTTTGATATTTGATATTTTGCAATTTTACTATGCTGTTTGCAGATTTCTTTTTGTTTATTCCATTTGGCTTTACTCAGACCTCTTGACTCCATGAATTGTTATCTTTTCTCAGTTTGGTCAGTCACAGCTATTAACTTTTCAGATACTTTTAATTTTTTCTTTCTGAGACTCCAGTTAAACATGTTAGACCGTCTTAGTATATCTTCTATGTCTCTTACATTCTCATCTATATTTTCTGTATTTTTGTTCCTCTTGGCTTTATTTTGGTTAGTTTCTTTTTGCTTGTCTGTCTTTAGCTAGTTTTCTGCAACTGTATCTAATTAGAAAGTTTAATAACTTTTAAACTCATTCATTGAGTTCCTATTTTTGGTCATTGTCTTTCTCAGTTCTAGAATACCTGTGTGGTTCTTTTTCAGTTTGTTTTCTCACTGTCTGCAATATTCAGCTCTGTGTCAGTTTTTCAAGCTGTAGTTTACACGCTTGAACATGGTAGATGCTGTTGTTTTAAAGTCTATCTGTTACGTTCCGTATTCGGAATTCATTGGAATGTTTCTGTTGTTTCTTGTTTCTCTCCGTACTTATTTGTGGTTTTTTTTTTCACTTTACATGCCTGGTTATGTTTCCTTGTGTCTGGATGTTGTAAATTGAAAAATAATTCTTGACACAATTTTAGGTCCAGGATATCTTCTAGAGAGAATTCTGGTTACTTCCCTTTTGTTCTGAACTACTTGAATGGTGTGCTGTTTCCTGAGTCATCCACGTAGCAAACTGGGCTGCAGAGCGAGGGTGCAGTTATCAGGCTCCCGTCCCAAACTGCGCACGCATGTGGATTCTCAGAGCTACCACCCTTGACAGTTCCTGGACTCCGCTCTCAAACCCTGGAAGGGCAGAGCTGCTGTAAGGGCCGCTCGGCCTCTCTGTCAAGTCTTTAGAATCGGCAGATACCTTCCAGGGCAAAGGTAGCTCCACTGTTGTACTTACCTCTGTGGGCTCCAGTGTTCACCTGATAAAATTACTCTGTTTTTAGTAATTTAGTCTCTCTAGTAAGGTGGTTTTTATGTTTCATCCAGCTTTTTTAGTTGTCTTTCCTGAGAGGGTTGGATCAAATTATCTAGTGTCCTGTTTACCTTTTTTGTAATAATTTTCTTGGGTTTTTCTCCACCTCTTCAAAAAAAGATTTGTTAAGACATGTTGAAAGACACAAATTTCCAAATGCTTTTTATTTTCTTACTCCTTCTTTCATAGCATTCTGTTCTCATTTTATGAACTTTATTACATCTCTTGAGAATAAAAATTTGTACGTATTTAAATCTTTTTTAATTTTTAAACTTTTAAGTTGTAGAAATGTTTAAGGTCTACTAGAAAGAATTTTTTCCTGACTGATGCCAATCTCCTGAATATTTTAGTATTTTCTACAAACCGGGATTTCTCCTGGTTAATCACAATTCAACTGTAAAATTTAAGAAATTAACTTACATATGTATGGACTCATGGTTCCTTAATTATTCAATGGGGTATATTCTGTTACTGTCATTATTTGATATTTATTTTATTTACTTATTTTGATATTATTTATTGTCTTGATTTGGCCAGTAGGAGCCTTTTTGATATCACTTCTCTGTGTCCTTTGGCATCACCTTATCTTTCTTCGAGAACTTCCTTGGTTTCTGGCACAACACCGTGCGTGTTCTGGCCTTATCTTGCACTTGTTCTGCCTTAGTCCTGGAATCGCCTGTCTTCCTGAGGATTCCTGTTTCCTTTCACTAGAAAGTGGTATTTAGAAGATCTCTGCGTTAGGTTTGCTCGTTGCCGTTGGGTGTTGCAGATTCAGGCCCTTTCAGTGAACAGAGCTTGTGTGTGTGTGTCTGTGTGTGTCTCTGTATCGAAAATCATAATGATACTTCTCATGCCCATTTAACATCATAGGATTGAATGAAGTCTTTTCCCTTTATGTAACTCCCTTCCTTTTGTAGAGAAACATGGCTTCCATTGTCCTTAGTATATTTACTTATTTGATCAGTCCCCATGAATGTAATGGGTCTTCCATCTCAGCTGTCACTCCGCACCCTTGTGTGGTCACCCTCTTCTCCTTGTGGGCTTTTAGTTGCCTCCACCCTCCGACATCTCTACGTGGAAATCTGCCCCTATCTCCTACACCATTTGACCTCTGATGATCCTCACTAAACTACCCTCAGCTTGGGTGCCCTCTTTGCTGTGACTGGCTCTGGCACACTGCATCATGTCTCCTCTGCAGGGATGCTGCCCTCACCTTGCCTTAGGTTCTGATAACCTGCCCTAAGGAAGCCTCCATAGGTGATGCTCTTCTCACCCTGCTCTGGCTCTCATAGCTTCACTACCACCCCCACCCCAGCTCTGGATACCTATATCTGCTTTCCTCTTTCTGGTCCCTGTCTTCTCACACTGGGCTCCTTCCCCACCTAGGTCTCCCCTCCCCTCCCGTGTGCTTTTCTACATCTAATGACTTTAGGACTGAATTGTTCTGGAATGGGCGAGGTAAGTGTATGTTTCATCTAGGAGGATTTTTTCAATTTATCATGGTCTTGTATGATTAACTATTGTCTACTTACTGTTCATATTTATGAATAAATCATGAATAAGAAGCCAACTGGGAACCCTGTTTATGTGGGTAGGACTGAAGTTTTATTTTAGAATTAGTCAGTTGGATGCTGCCCATTGCTCCGGAGACTTCTAAATTCTGGAAATCAGTAGTCATTTTTCTAAGAAACCATCACTCATCCATAGTTGCTATACTCGTTTCCCCAAACTTGTGTGTGTGTGTGTGTGTGTGTGTGTGTGTGTGTTTGAGATTAACCCTTTAGTTTTTCACCTTAGGGGAAAAATACCAGCCTAATAGCCTTATTGTCTGAGAGCTATTGTAGTTGATAATGGGTGTCACCTCCTCCACAGAGAGATTAATTTCCCTATTTTCAGTTCTGCGTTTCCCATAAGCCCTTCTTTTCTGAATTCCTAGCCTTTTCCGGGGTTCTGCATAGCAGTTTGATATCGGTTATAGTTTCCGTTAAGTTCTCTGGGCTTCCTCTTCCTGGCTTTATCGTTCATGGGTCCATTTTCATAAGTTTTAAAAATTTCCTGCTAGTTCACTTCTCAGATTGGGATACTTTCAGCTGAAAATACAGATCCTCTCTTTAATTTACTTTAAAGTTTAGGAAAAAATACTTCTATAACAAGAAATCTCAAAGGTATTGGAGTTCTGGGCTTGGTTAACGTAGTTTGATTAATCTAGTGAGATCCAGGCTCTTTTCATCTTCTTTTCTATCCTGATCATATCTGCTGTTTTTCTTGTCTCAAATAGTTGTAGCAGTTTTGGCCATTACATTCTTGGTGAAGAGCATCCAAGTTCTGTAAAAGGACGTTCCTTTTTTGTGTTTTCTTATAAGGTCAAATAAAATCTTCTCAGAACCCCTGCGTACATCGTATTAGTCAGAATCCATCCATCACATGTGTATTTGAAAGCCAGTCTGAGTTTGTGTGCGTGTGAGAGAATGTGAATGGAATAACTATAAATCAACTATTTTTATTCCTTCGCCCCTTTGACCAGCAGGCTTATGTATCCTGGGACCTACTCAATCAGTCTGCATTTAAGCAAAATTCCCCAAGTCACAAGACGACTTCTGCAAGTCAACAGGATGCCTTGATTGTACTAGTATTTGAGAAGTACTTGTCTAGAATAATTAAGAATTAACCCCCTGGGACTGAGAGCAGACTCACTTGTAAAAGTACAGAGTCTCAAAACACCTGAACAAAGTCAAGGTTCAGTGAGAAAGGAGGAAGGAGGAGGAGTTAGTGAGGGAATGGCTGTTGGTCGGGCAGCCAACAGTGTCTGCCCACAGTCCCATTTCTTTTTGGGGTTGTAGTTGTGTGTGTGTGTGTGTGTGTGTTCTATTTTTTTCTTACCATTCATACAGGAGGAAGAAAAGATGAATAGAGGTGTGGCTAGTCTGCCATCTTGATTAGGAACTCTCTAGTGCTTTTCTTTCATTGAGTCCTGTACAGTGTTCATGTTGTGCATGTGTGATGTCCTGTGACCTAAAATCTTAGACTTAAAGGAGGTGGAATAGATACTTAGCAGTCTTCATTTCAGGATGTACTCATTTTCTGTTTTTAAACTTAGCAGCTTAAAACAAGGTATGTTTATTATATCACAGTTTTTGTGATGCAGCATTCTGGGCATGGCTGAGTCCTCTGCAAGGCTGCAGTGAAGGTGTTGATGAGGGTGGGGTTGTCAACTAGGGTAAGATCTGCTTCCAAGCGCTCGTGGGTGTTGGCATAATTCAGTTCCCTGTGGGCTGCCGGACTGTGAGCCTCAGTTTTTCCTGGCTGTCAGCCAGAGACCTCCTCAGTTGCTTGCGTGTGGCCCTCCACAGGCCAGCTCACAACAAAGCAGCTTGCAACTTCAAAGCCAGCAAGTGACAGTTTCTTAGCAAGATGGACATTAAAATCTTACATAGTCAATACAATCCATCATCTTTGTCATATTCTGTTGGTTAGAAGTCAGGCATAGGCCATGCCTACACTTGAGAGAGAGAATTAGACAAGGACATGAATATCAAGAAATGGGAATCATGGGAACCACCTTAGAGTTTGTCACAAAGAATGTATAGCTGACTGGCAGAATAACCGATCATATGAATTATATGTTGTGTTGAGGGCTCTGCTTAAAGCTGGTACTGTGCATTATACTCAGGCAATTAGGAAATTTGCTGATGTAGCCAAATGTTTAAAATTGAGGTAAGCTTTGGTGATGTCTTTATAATACTAATTATTGTTGCTAAACAGCTTCCTTAGTTTTAAGTTTATTAATATGGTCAGTACTGTTTTGTGAATTAAGTTTTAGATATTTGTTTCTTTTTCCTTTTTTAGTTGACTATATTGTGGAGTATGACTATGATGCTGTGCACGATGATGAGTTAACTATTCGAGTTGGGGAAGTCATCAGGAATGTGAGAAAACTGCAGGAGGAAGGATGGCTAGAAGGAGAACTAAATGGCAGAAGAGGAATGTTTCCTGATAATTTTGCTAAGGTAAGCATTCTCAGTTAAATTCCTAGCTGTTGCTTCATAAGATTTAACCTTAAAGAAATATATTAAAGTATTTTTTTTAAAACTAAAGAGCTGTAGATTAATTTTTACTCTGCAGAATTGAAAAAACTAGAGACCCAAGTACTGCTGTAATGAATGTCATGGTTGCTTGGCGTCCTGGTGGATAATAAAATGGTGGGTGTATGTGTGTTTGTACATGTGTGTGTGTATTTGACCACCTGTCTACCCGTCCTTTGGGTAGCTCTTGGTAATTTACAGAGTTTTGCTCTTTGTCCTTTGTCTTCTGCTTAGATGTCCTTTATCTTTCATCAGTACTTTCTGCGACTTGTCTAAGGACAGCTTGGGAGTAGAGAATGTTTAAAGATACTCTTCTGTGTTTTCATTGGTTTTGATGTTTTGATTTTCAGTCTAAGAGTTTCATCAATCTTGCTTTCTTTATATCAGCTAAGACACTGATACTGAATCTCAAAGTTTACACTAACAAATCAGACACTTGACTCTCTACTTTAGTCCAAAACATTAAAGTTGAGATTGTAGAAAAATCTGATAAACTAACATATTTCTTTTCAATTTTGGCTTAATTCTTTAACATTACAAATCCATGAGGAAAGAGTAGAGTATTCAGTACTTTTTCTTAGGGAAAAATAATCCCCTCTTTCCACAAGGCAATCTAGATGGTGATGCATTTTAGTAGAGATTGCAGTGCACATTTTAACAGTCTAAAAACTCACGCTATAGAAGTTTCTCCTGTTAGAAGTGGTGTAGGAATAGCTGTTTTTCCTTAAGCTGTGATTATAAAGCCAGTGCTTGGAAAAATGTAATGTTAATTACCTTTAACAAAAGATTAGATTAGCATTTAGTGAAAGATTGATAAGCATAGTTGATATCCTTTATTTTAAGTTATCCCTTCTGAAGATTAAAATAAGCATGAGGGTAGCTCACTGTGCAGTTGAGTAGCTGTAGGCATTTAATAACTGTTAGCAGCCTCTGTTCACTGACGCGTGTCGTATGTGATAGGGGCATAGTCTGATCCACCTGAGCGTGTCAGAGGAAGCTGGGGAGGAGGATGGGAGGAGCATTACTACTGAAGGCACATTTGATAGTTTTACAAGTATTGAAGCCTGGGGGTTATGGAAAAAGCAGAGAAGTATCAGTGCAAGAAGATAACCGAAAGAGGTTAAAAGAAATATTTTTATTAGTCGAACGTGACGAGTGTTAGCAGGATGGTTTTGTGGTGGGGGGTGCTGCTCTTCAAGCTTTGAAGCAGCTTTCTTGTGCGCTTTGTACCGATCCTGGAGGTGCTACAGATTATTACATACCTGTTATTGCTACAGTGTTTTCACTCTGGGGCTTTAAAAAGTAAGTGGATATGTTTACAGAAGATGTCTCAGGTGGTGGTAAGTGAATTGCTGTTCCTTATATTTTTAGATTTAAAGTGGAATTTTGGTCCCTTTTGAAGAGTTCTCAGAGCTTGATAAAGTGTTTGAGACTTTTTGATGTAATAAGGAACAAAGAAACAAAAGTTACTCATGCTTAAGCTGATAAGTGAATAAAAATCATTTGGTTTTTTTCTTTGTTTTGACCTACATTTCTAGCAAAATTTTTTTCCTGTTTAGAAAAAAAGATTGAAATCACTGCATCACCTTTTTTCTTAAATATTAGGCAGTTCAACAACTTATCTTGCATTCAAAAATGTTTTTCATGTTATTTCTAGATTTCTTAGGTTAAATGACGAAGTAGACATTAGATCTTTAAATTTATTTAATATCTTTTTAAGAGCTACTTTTAAAAAAGTATGGGGAATAAGATGATGATAAGATTGCTGCTTTGGAAGGGTCTCAGTGATTTTTTTTTTTTTTTTTGGAAAATGAAATTCTCATTTAGTTTTAAAATCTTATTCCACTATTTCCTTAGGAAGAATTATTATTTGAATGAAGGAAATGATAGTTTGGTTTTATGTGACCTTTATTATTTTCTATTCCTTACTTTATGAAAACTGCTCGTTTGTTTAGATGAACCTCAGTGGTGTTTTCAAGTGTTTGAAGACATATTGGTGACTCAGAACAGTTCAGGAAGCTAACTTTACATCAGAAGAATGTTTGGAGTTGGATATGCTTTCATTAATTGGAAACATGTTAGAGGAGGAACAAATGCTGATGTCAGAATATTAAATGGAAGATAACTTTACTTATTGGGAATTAAAACAAAACCAGTATATGAAATGTCAGAGTTGTCTCTAGTTATTTATGGTACCTCCCAGCCCTTTTTTTTGTTATACACCGTGAAACATGAACTATGCTTTACATGCTGATTAAGAGCAATTTGTTCTGAGGTTTGGGTTATTTTTGATGCACTTTGAATCCCTTGTAGACTGTATGGACTGAGTTAGAGAAGCAGTTCAATACAGGCAATGCTAGAAAAGACGTGTAAGGACTTAGATTTAGTGTGTGCTTGCACAGCTAAGACCTTTCTCTAGATGCCCTAAGACAATTTGTGGGCACAGCAGTTTTTTTATTAAAAAAAAAATTAGTGAAGTAATACATGTTTAAACAAAATTCAAACAATGTAGAAAATACCTACTGTGAAAAGTACATTTCTTTCCTTGTAACTCTTCCCTCATGTCCTTCCACTTTTAGGAATTTGGTAGATACCTTACAGACAGTTTTCTATAGAAAATGTTTTAAACTGAATTATTTGTACCCTCCCCTCCTTTTACATTCGATTTTTCACACCACAAATTTAAATTCAAGACATTGTTATGTAAATCATGTTCGTGTTTACCTGGGACTTACCTGGAAAGTTAAACTCTAATTTTTGCCCTTAGAAGTTAATACATTTATTTCTGCTAAGGTAATTCAAGTTGTAGAAATAATTTAAAGCAGGAGTGTCAGAACCTAGGCTTCTGAGACATCTCCTGGTTTTGCTCTTTGGATCAGGACTCATTACCTGTTTGTCAGTGACCTCAAGGAGTCCAGCAGCTTTGAGAGAAGGGTCTCTATGTAGGCCTAATGTCTTTTGAGTCACAGATACACTGCAGAGCTTATCCTCAAACCCTTTTTATCCTCGGGTGGAAAGCTAAAATAACGTTTTTGAATTAACAGAACTAGTATGAAAAAGTGCGACCATCATAATCTGCTGGGGCAGTTTCAGTCCATTTCAGTAAGTGTGGTATGTCTGAAAGAATATTGGTAAGAAGAGTTCTTTCTTCAGTGCTTTTCCCACTCTGCTTCGCTTGGCCCTTGTTAACATTCTTGTATGAGAAAAAGGAAAGGAGTAGGATGCCATTGACAATGAATGTACATAACCCCCCCCAACACACACACACCTTTCCTACGTTCGCCTTTTCCAGATTGGGGAGGAGCTGTGAAAATAGCGAGGCCCGTTGTTAAACTTGGAGACAGAGCAGTCATGTGGAGAATAGCGTATTTAGGGAAAGAGAGTTAGTTGAGAAACTGTCACAGTGGCCCCGGTGTGCTATATCTGTCATTGTTGTTTTCCTTGACGATTCTGATACGTGGCACTCAGGGAGGTACGAGCTGATTTCATATCACGGAGACTTTCTCCTGTTGGTCATTTTGTTTGGACTTAAGGTGTTTTTTGGGGGGGGGGGATCCATTTAATTTAATCATAATGAAAAAAGAAAAAGAAAATCTAATGCCTTAAGGTAGTTCTTTCTGGATCATACCTTATATGCTGTCACTTATATTCCAGGAAACAAAATGAAAACTTTAGGAATGAGGTAAACCACTTTGTTACGTTGGAAACCTATTCTTTTAAGTATGGGTTTAATTTTGACTCAGTCAAAGGTCAAACAGTGGATGTACATCAAATAAACATTTAATCCTGCTTATTTTTCTTATTCTTTAGTAATATCACCCTTCCATATTGTCTGATTTATGCTTCTGTAAAGGTGGAGGTACTCGTTTTATATGATGCTGTTGGAAATCCTGAATGTTAACTTAAAAATAATTAAGTCTAGTCCCCCTCTTATCCATGGTTTTGCTTTCTGAAGCTTCAGCTAGGAAGCTGTAGTCTGAAAATATTAAACAGAAAATTCCAGAAGTAAACAATTCGTAAGTCTTAAATCGCATGCCATTACATCTGGGACGTGAATCATCCCTCTGTCCAGCCTGTCCCACCTGTTAGTCACCTAGTAGCTGTCTTGGTTATCAGATCAACTGTCACGGTATCACAGCGCCTGTGTTGAAGTAACCCTTATTTTACTTAATAACGGCTGCTGAGCTCAAGAGTTGTGACACTGACAATACAGATATACCAGCAAAAGCTGTAAAGTGTGTCCTTTAAGTGAAAAGATGAAAGCTCTTGACTTAATAAGGAAAGAAAAAAATAATCATATGAGGTTGCAAAGATCTGTGCGTGGTAAGAATGAATCTTCTGTGAAATTGTGAAGAAGAAAAATATTCATATCAGTTTTGTTGTCTCACCTCAAACAGGAACAGTTATGGCCACGGTGTGTGTGATAAGTGCTTGTTAAGTTGGAAGAGGCACTGTATTTGTAAGAGATTTTGAGAGAGACCACATGCACATAACTTTTACCAGAGTAAATTGTTATCATTTTCTATTATCAGTTGTTGTTAATCTCGTACTGTGTCTAATTTATAAATTAAACTTTATCATAGGTATATATATTTAGGAAAAAACACAGTGTATGTAAGGCTCAGTGCAATCCATGGTTCCAGGCATCCCCTGGAGGTCTTGGGACCCTGTGGATAAGGACAGACTACTGTATTCCTCAGATTTTAATTAGCATAAGCAAAACTGTAACTCTGTTTAGGGATTTGGTGATTTAAGATACCTGTCTCTCTTCTTGAGAAGTAAAAAGAAACACTTGCCTTCTAATCTGGTTTTTCTTACTCTTTGCGACCTTTGATTCTGTGATGTAGAGAAGTTAATTGCTTTCTGTTTTCAGGTCATGGTCCTTTACTGGTCATGCTCAGATAACCAAGTTGTAAAATAGATAATATTTCAACATGAAGGAGTGGTTTGTGAATTTTGTTGATTAACCTTTTAAGTTACCTGTTTTTGGTTAGTGTAATCAGAATGAAGTATCTTTGATTACTTTAATAGATAAAGAATATAACTATACCGTCTCCAGCCAGCCTTTTTAAGGCTACCCCTCATGTGCTTATATTTTTCATCTTTTCCTTTAATTTGCTGCTTCCTATTACTTATCTGTGAAACTAAAAGAATGTATAGTACATTCTTATCTATATGGAAATTATCCACATTGTATTTTTTTTTCTTGGCCAGTTTGGTGTTGACATTACCTGCTGTGTAGGAGGCTTCCCTCTTTTGTAGAGTGAGATTCAGCTTTTCTGAGTTTGCTTTGTCAACACGTGGCACTCTCAAGTGAGGACTCCTCTTTTTACTGGCTCTCCTGGAGTCATTTTCAGAGTAAGGAGAGGAAGCAAAGTTTGTAGAAAGAGATGTTACAATGTTAATTTGTATTTGATTTACTGGCTGATTAGGTAAAAGGAAGGGCAGACTGGAAGCCTTACTAAGATTTATAGGTACTCAGTAAAATTGCTATTAAAGATGAATGGTCACGAAAGAGTGATTTGGGGGTACCGTGTGTCCAGGAATTAGGGAACAGAGTAGATTGGTGTGTGTGTGTGTGTGTGTGTGTGTGTGTGTGAGAGAGAGAGAGAGAGAGAGAGGAAGAGTGTGTGTGTGTGTGTGTGTGTGTGCGCGCGCGCCTGTGTGTGTATCTGGTGGTAGCAGATTGTAGCAGGAGGAGATTTCACAGGTGGAAGAGGTGGAGCCTAACTCAGAGTTAACCTTATTTATAACTTTGCTTAGAGCCTGAAGTCACTTGAAACTTTTGATAACATTTTAGTTGGCATTATGTGTTTGGAAGGCTGTAAACCTGAGTTTTCCCTATTCAGTGTAGACTGTATATATTTTTATTGTGCTTCCCCCTCTTTTTTTGTGCATTTTTTGTTCTCAGAAGATTAATGATGTCCAATATTCATGGATTTGATTATGTCTCAGCAAATATTGAAGGTCTGGAAAATGTTTCTAGATCTTGAGCAATATATTGTAATTTTTTTTTTTTGGAAATGAGAGACACTGTCCTTGTCTTTAATTAATATGTTGTACTTATTCGTGTGGTTAATTTTTGCTAAAAGATAACACAAATATCTAGTTATTTAGCTAGCGAACAGGATAGAACCAGGCTTTGTACTCATTTGACCTGGTTCCTGAACCTGTACTCTTAATCACATTTGGTCAAATTGGAGTTACTTTCCTAGAGGAACAAGATTTGAATGTCAAGCCAAGTTCTTGGTCTCCTGCACCACAGAAAGCAACAGTAAGAGATAAGACTTCTATTCTATCTTCTTAAAATGTAGGTGGCACATGGGATGTTCAGGAGAATCCGAAATGAGTGCTCTCTGGCGTGTTGAGGTTGTAACTACCAGTTTTTACATAGATTTTCGTATTTTTATTAGTTTGAGAAATATTTAGTGCAGTCTGAAAACTGAGGTGTTCATATATTACGTCATGTGTTATTAATAGCAAATTGAAATATTTTTCCTGCGGTACATTACCAGTAGAAATGAAGCAGTCTACATTGTGAAAGATTTTGTGTCTTGTATGTTCTGTATTTTAATAAGTTTTCACCAACGTAACAGTCTTCCCAAAATGCAAAACTTTTTTTCTGTTTGCAAAATGACACACATTGTTAAACAAAAAAAGCAAGCATTAAACACTCTGAACAGTACAAAGAAGTCAAAATAATCTGAAATCCTACCGGTTAGATAGTGCGTAGTTAACATTGCGTTAGACGTAAACACCCAGAGATGCAGATTCCTTGTTAACTTTCTGTGTGAAAAATATCTCTGGTTAGTGATTGGCTTCTTTTACATGGTTGCTTTTGATGAAAAGAAGCTGTTAATTTTAATATCAAATGTGTGAAGTAGGAATCCAATTTTATTCCCTACTCCCTAAATGCGAAATGCTAGTTTTACAAGCATCATGTAAGATTCAGTTTTTCCCCCTCACTTTTTGCCTGTTATAAATCAGGTTTGACTGTTATGGACCCTCTATTTTGTTTCACTTATCAATATATCTGTTTTTATGCCAGTACACACTGATTATAGTATCATATAATTTTTCTTTATATCTTAGTTTTTAAAAAGTCCCTTCACTTTCTTTTCACTAAAGTGTTTTTACTGTTTTGGCCTTTTGTTCTTCTGTACAGATTCAGAACCAGTTTATTTAATTGCTCGCCCAAATCTGTGATATATTTATTCAGTTGCATTGCATCAATTTTAGGGGAAAATGCTATATTTATGATAATAAGTTTTCTATCACTGAACATGGCCTAACTCCCCTTTCATTTGTCTTCCTTTATGTCCTCCAATAAAACCTCATACTTTTCATGAAGGTTCACTTATCTCCTGTTAGACCTATGACTGAGAACAGGGTTTAATCAAACAGCCCATGGGCCAAATCGAAACACCACCTGTTTTTGTAGTGCCCACGAATGCTAGTTAAGAATTTTACAAGTAGTTGGAAAAAAATCAAATAAAGAACAATATTTAATGACATGAAAATGATGTGAAATTTGAAATTTTAAGTGTCCATAAATAAAATTTTCTTGGATAATAGCTACACTCATTCATTTATGTATATGACTGCTTTTGCTCTGCGGGTGGCAGAGTTCATTGTTGGCACAGAGATTGTATGGCCTACAAATCCTAGAACATTTTACTGTCTGGCCCATTATGGAAAAAGTTTGCCCACCCCTGACTTAGAATTATCGTTTGTCTTACTGTTTGCTTATGTGCGTGTGTGTTTATGTGTTTTTTGTATGTTGGGGTGGAGATGGATTCAGTGTCACTTTCTTTACTTTCATCTCTCGTTCTGATAAGACTTAAACTCATAGTGAGTCACTGTTACCGAAGTGTGTTGTATTCTTTAAATATGTGTGGGCAGAGAAAAAGGTTGAAAACTGTTGATACTATGTTTTATGTAATGATCACTGTACCTGGTTTTGGTATTTTACATTTGAGAGTTTAATTTAATAATATACAACTTAATTTACCTGCTTACTGATTTCTCCTTTTGTAGGAGGTTAAGAGAGAGACAGAATCCAAGGATGACAGTTTGCCCATCAAACGGGAAAGGCATGGGAATGTAGCAAGTCTTGTACAACGAATAAGCACCTATGGACTTCTCGCTGGAGGAATTCAACCACATCCACAAACCAAAAACATTAAGAAGAGTATGTAAATAATTTTTTTTCCTATTTATTCAAATCAAAATAGAAGGATGCTTTATAACTTCGTACTTGCTGTCTTACTCCCTATAACTTCCTATCTGTAGGAATCAGAGTTTAAGATAAAAGGCTTTGTTTTCTTACTAGTCTTACAGGCTCTGCTGAATAGTTAACACCTTGCCTTAAATTTTCTTTAATTCCATTTATTTAATGAAATGCCGAAAGATCCACTCATGCTTAAGCAGTATAGATGCAAGCATTTGGTAAGTTTTTTTTTTTTTAGCGGGGAGGGTAGAGCATGTGCTTATCATGCACGAGGTCCTGGGTTCAATCCCCAGTACCTCCATTAAAATAAATAAATAAATATAATTATGTGTCCCACTCCCCAGTTTTTTTTAGTGGTTAGTCATCTGAACATGTACATTCAGTTTTCCCAGGTGGTTGGCCCAGTGGAGTATCCTTTATCTGTGTGATACTCTGTAAATAGGTTAAGAGAACAGTTCAGGATAGAGGAAGAGCACCACACTTGAAATCAGACTTAAGTTTGAGGCTGTCTTACGACCTTGGATCATTTAAACTCTTTTAAATTGTATTTTGCTGCTGATGAGAAAGTGGTAAAAAGACAAAAAAAAGAAAAGACTGGTAAATTGCTGTTCTTATAAACTTACAGTCTTAGAAAGACTATTACTAAAGAAGGTATTAAACATGTACAAAGAGGTATAACATTTATGGAAGCAGATAGTGTTTTGTTTTGTTTTTTAATTGAAGCATAGTCAGTTTACAGTGTGTCAATTTCTGGTGTACAGCGTAAAGTTTCAGTCATACATGTACATACATATATTCCTTTTCATATTCTTTTTCATTGTAGGTTACTACAAGATATTGAATATAGTTCCTTGGTAGTGTTTTAATATAGTAAACCTGGAGCCCCTTGAGAGAGTGAATACTGACTACTATGTTCAGTTTGATGTAATAAGTTATGAATGAGTATTTAACCACATTTATCTTAGATCAGTGTCTTTGATGTTAGTGGTCCCTTGTGTTTGATGTTGGTACTAAAATCCCTTGTATACCACGTAGTTTACAATAAAGAAAGTTTACAAATTTTGTTTAAATACATTTCACAAATGTAAGACTTATAATGACTTTAATAATCTCAACCTGTTACTTTCTATGCTACTGTCTGTGAAGTCTGGGGAAACCTCTGCTTTCTAGGTTATATCACCTTTTGATTATTTTCATAAAATGAAAACAGATTTTCATAAAAATGAAACAGACCAGTTAAAGGGTTCTGTGTGTTCTTTGTTTCCCAGTGAATGCAGTGTGCAAACAATATTTAGGTATTACCCATCCTGCTTTGAGACTACTGCCTGAAGGTGGGAGTGTTCAGTAGTTGTAATTGCCCTGGACTCTGAACTCTGGAGATTGGGGTTAGATAACAGAGTCAATTCCACATCCTACAGATGAACCTCTATATAGAATTTCTGTGCACAATGAGAAGTTTTAGGCCCACGAAAGGGTTATTTATGACCTCTGTCTATTGTAAAATTTATTTGCCACTTTCTTTAGCTTTACTGAGCTCTCAGAGTATAAATCTCTTCTTAAGTAGGGGCTAGACAAAGGGCTTCAAGGTTATTCTGTCTCTAATAGGGAAGGACACGCTTAATTTTACCTTCCTCAGGAACGCTGGTCATAACTTTTCTTGTAAGAAGGAAAAACGATTATACGGTTGGGACGGGGCCCGGGAGGCTTAAGCTTTTTCCTAAGGATCCTCCATAACTTGTTTTTAAGTACAAGTGCTGCGAAGACTAAATTGGTCATTTGGTGTTAACATTTAAAACAGGATGCGGGTTGTTTGTTTTTGCTTTCAGCTGACTTTTCCAGGAAAAGCAGCTACCTTTTTTTTAATCAGTTTTTTTGGTTACTGTTAGTTTGTAGTGTATCCTTAATTTATGAAATAGATCAGTTCTTCAAAAATGTTTCATTGTAATTTAAAATAGTAGTATGTACACTTTTAACCAATGCCATTCATATTAAAAAAAAAAGCCAAACCATTAAAAGGTTGACAGTGATAAACACTGCAGTGTGAAGGTTCAGTTGAAATCTTTCGGTGCCAAGACAAGTGAATCTGCCTGTGTGTTGAATTTTGTCTACACAGCTAAAAAGGAGAAGTTCACATAGATAGTAAGATAAATATCTGGGGACTGGAGTTGTTAGCTGTTTTCCTCTGGTCTCCAAAGCCAAAAAGCGTTGGCTTTTTTGTGAGGTCTAGTCATAAAACCATCGAAACTTTTGCTATTGCTTGTAAGTTAAGCGTAATACCTTTTTTCGTGAGACAAACTCGTATTTTCTAGAGTGAGCACAGACAATTTTCCAGGGCAGAGTTGATTGCAATAAGTTGCTAAAGTTACAGAAACGAAACCAATTTTTACTTCTCATAGCAAAAACAGGCACAAATGACATTACTGCTGAGACCCTTATAAAATCAGGCCCAAAGATAATGGTGTAGAGTGTTTTACTTTCAAAGTAAAAAACTGACATCTTTCAGCATCACAGTTCTATATAACATTCAGTGTGGAATATTAGTAGATATTCTACTTTATATTTGGAAAAAATGGATGCCAGGTATGAATCTACTCATGCCGTGTGTGAGCAAGACATCAGAGCTTGTAACCCTGTATTCCTTGTGAGTGGGAACTCATGCTACAGAAATGATTTTTCATCTAGGTAATAGTTATTTTGAATGTGAAAGATGCATTGAGATTGATACTGATGGATCACTAGTGTAATTGTACAGAAAGAAATGATGATGCATGAAAAATTAATTGATTAGAATGCCAGTCTACGCAGTGTTTCATTCTCAAAAAATAATTGGTAGCATGCTTCTGATTTTGAGTCAGTGCTGAAGAAAATAATGAAAATTCTGAGTATCATCAAAATATGATCACTGACCTTACACCTTCACAGAATAAATTTTTGAAAAATAGGCATGTTAGTAATTCAGGCTCTCTTCTGTGACATTAAAATACTCTTGACTTACAAGGGGAAAGAGATTCACTCAAATGAGTCCTTCCCAGCGACGGAATGAATGGAGTAGGGTGTTCTGACTTTGTATTTTATTTTGAAAAATTTAAAATCTTACAGAAAAGTTGAAGTAGTAATTGTACACTGAACACAGTATATTCTTGACCTAAGTTTGCTGTTAACATTTTGTTATATTGGCTTTATCTCTCTACATATATAAATACATTTTAAAAACTTAAGTCATTTGAAAGTATATTGAAGACATGATACTTCATCCCTAATCACATGAGTTTTTTTCTTCATGTTGGTGGTGATATTTTGAAAGATTTTGATTGTCTTAAATGCTCTATCTCAACTAGCTAGACTCTTGCATAGCTTGAATTTTTCACTTAATGGCCTAAGTAATATGATTTTTTTTATTGCTGAGAATAAGAAAAAAACTTTTAAAGATGATTCAACCATGTAGCAAATGGATCAGTCTCAATGTTTCTTAACTTTTAATGATGATCTTTGTTTACTGGAGAAAAAGATATAAAAAAATTTTTTTATATTAGAAAAATTTAAATGCTGAAGATAGACTTTAAAACCTGAAGATAGACTTTCTAGAACCAAATAGAACCAAAAATGGGTCAAGAATCTTATTGTTACTGTCTCTGAAATTTTAACATTTAGCCTCCCAACTTCTGAGTGTGGTATGTTCTTCACTTTAGTATTTGATAGAAAAATTAAAACAATGATCATCAGTGAGAAATAGTTCCATAATTTAAGAGCTTTGTTTGATCTGAATATTTAGATCTATTTTTCAGAACTATCACATACTTGCCATTCTTCATGACCAAACTACAATTGAAAATACAGAATTTTCTATTTTAGTAGAAACAATAAGGAAAGTTACTTCACTGAGTGTGAAGTTTCCCACAGTTTGATTTTGCTTTTCTAAAAATATAAAACATTTCTAAATGGTTCTTCTGAAATTATTCAACATTTATATGCTGAGTATCGTAATACCCATGGGTATGAAGGTCATAGAACGGTGTTAGTGTGGGCAATCAAATCTGCCATTTAAAGCTGGATGTGGGTAATGATTCAGAACTCACAGAGGAAAGCATCAAGTTACTGTAATACCACTGGGATGATAGTAATAATTACCTCAAGGCGTTTTAGAGGTATTAACATGCTAAGTAAATATTATAAGAAGTGCCTGATAAATATTTGTTATTTTTACAGAGTTTTATACTATTAAGAACCGTATTAGAGACAAATATAATGTGCAGTTCAAATGAAGATTCAAAGGTTCAAATGAAAGGGCACTTCTATACCAGAGTCATCAAACAAGGTGTATCTAAGCTCTTCTTCAGGTAGGACGTTGTCAGTCACGTGAAGACTGGGGAGTATGGCATTCCAGTTCAAATTGCAACCTTTGGAAGAGCCACAGAGATAAGCAAGTCAGTTCGTGGTATTTTCAGGGATTATGGGTCCAGCCTGGCTAGAGTGCATGAACTGTGTGTATCTGTAAAGGAGGCAGCCTGGTGAACTGGAAGGGCAGAGAGTAGGAGGCAGAAGTGGGCACACTTCGAGTTTTGCCTCTCTCTCTCGCTCTATGGTCTTGGACAATTACTGCTGAGTTCCTGTTCCTCATTGGTGAGATGGTACGTATAACCAGTTTCTATGATCTTTTGTGTGGGAGATGTTTGTAGCAAGTTTCTATGATCTTTTGTTTGTGAAGGACTTAGAGTAGTGTTGGTACATAAAAGATAAAAAAATAATGTCCCTGCTTTTGGTGTACCTTCTTTATCCTCTTCCTTGTTAATAGCTTTATGTATACAATCCTGATTTAAAAAAACTTTCTTATCATTAATCTCTTTGTAGATCTGAAAAGCTATATGGAGGTTTCTTATCTTAAGAAAATACTAGTTACAGTTATTTTTAAAAATGGACTTAATTTCATGCATCCTTTTATTGACAACTCTACTCTTACATATATTTTATTTTCTTTTGTGTTTAGCAAAGGTTCTGATACCTTGTAGAAAATCTATATTTATTTGACCAGTGTGTATGGTAGACATTGTGTATGCCATTTGAAATGTGAACAAATCTCTAAATTCCTTTGAGTTGCCAATTAATAGGTAAGTTCAATAAAGCAGTGACCTTAGCTTATGAGTGAATTATGTAAAAATATGGACTCATAAGAAATTTTTTTCTTTTTTAAGTAAATGACTCACATTTTGTGGCAATAATAGGGGCTGTTTAGATGGTGTTATCCAATGTGGCTGTTTCCTTTGAAAAATGAAAAATTGCTTTGCAAATAATTTTGCACACTGTTTTGGAAAAAAACACTGGAGAATTATGCTAGTGTGAGAGGAAAAGCAACAATAAGAAAGCTTTTCACTGAAAGATACCCTAGGTTGTTCAAAGTTAATTGATATATATTTTTTGGAGGCAGGAATGTGCTAATTAATACTCTTTATTCACTTTAAGTCATTTAAAAAGATACTGATACTCATGAAAAAGAATCAAGTTACATTTTTTAAAGGCCTAAATAGCCATCACTTGTCTGAATAAATGAAACTTATTTGTAAAGTTAAAGTAATATTATTTTTATCTTCACCTGAGTTTGATTTTTATGTCAGAAAATAGATCTATTAAAGAAGATAAAATACATTTTACATTGTGCATTTTATCTTTTTAAAACACAGATACTTTTAAATTAGTGTATTTGAAGTATTCTTAGAATGGAAAGGGATAAATTGAGAGTTCAAGATTTGCAAATAGTAACTACTATTATATAGAAAAAGATTAAAAAATTTGTTCTGTATAGCACAGGGAACTATATTTAATACCTTGTAGTGACCTATAATGAAAAGGAATATATGTATGTATTTGTATGACTGAAACATTATTCTGTACACCAGAAATTGACCCGTTGTAACTGACTATAATAAAAAATAAAGTATTTCTAGACTTTGATCAGGAAGTAGTCTGAAAATCACTGGCTTGGAGTGATTGTCTGTAGTAAATGTGCGTCTTTGATAACTTTGTTGTGCCAACAGTGTCCTTTATTGACTGTCTCTAGTCTCAAAACTGGCAGTAGATACTTTACTTTTGTATAATTAGTGGGATCAGATGTATAAGTAGATTTCATTGCTGGGAGCCTACCTATTTGTAATGGATTTGAATTTCTTTTAGGATGAAGAGATTGTAGCGTAGGGAACAAGGTGGAAAGCCAACCGGAACAGATTGTGATTTAGCTGTTTAGGACGCTTACATGTTCTGTTTTCATTCATATATACAAATGGTGTGACAGTAAACGTAGTGTGTAAATAAAGGTGCTACTGTTTGTTTTAACGACCTTTCTTAACTTAATTTTTTCGTGTTACTTCCTTTAGAGACCAAGAAGCGTCAGTGTAGAGTTCTCTTTGAATACATCCCACAAAATGACGATGAACTGGAGCTGAAAGTGGGAGATGTTATTGACGTTAGTGAAGAGGTGAGGAAGACGCGTTTTAGAGATGAAGCAGCGATTGCAATTGGTGCTCTGGGTGTTAGAAAAATGCCTTGTAAGAATATTAATTTGTTCAGTTTATTTTGCCAGTTTTATCGTTTTTTTATACAAAGTTTAAGGTAACAGACTTTAAAATGGGTCTTTAATGACTTGAAGTAAGACTGTCTTATCTGTAGAAATAAAGCTTTAATCATCTTTGCGATGCTATTTGTGTGCTATATTTGTATCTGTTGACTTTAGGAAGATAAAAAGACCTTTTTAAAGCTAAAATGAATGTAATCCAAGTAGCTAAGAATATAAACTTTTCTTTGATCTTTAATTCACTTTTGGCACAATGTCGTAAAGTAGGATTTTTACCTTTTGCATATAGCAAAGGTATACAAAAGCAGAATATTTAAAAAAGCTTTGTCTTGTTTGAATTATTACATTCACATTCAAAAGCACTTGCCCTCATTTTAGCATCTTAGAGTGAGATTTAAAAGTATTTAAAAAAATAACTTTTCGTATCTCTGCTTTTACCATTAAAGGAATACTGAAGTTTTTTTGGCAGCTGAAGATGCCATTTTCAAAGTATATGTTTTGATATCATGTATTGCCATGGGAATGATTTTGTATCATAACATGTAATTTGTCACTTAGGTTTGTGTTAAATTCCAGTATGTTTATACAAAAGGCAATTCTGTTTTATTTCTACCAAGTGGTGGTAATAATAGTGTTTATCAATCCAGTATTATGTCCGAAGCACCATTCTAAGTGGTTCACATTTATTATTTCCTTTAAATTTCTAAACAACCAAAGAAGATATGAATTTTTATCCCCATTTTACAAATAAGAGATTGAATCAGAGAAGATAAGTAATTGGTTTATCTTCTGTTGCTACATGACATGCCATTCCAAACTCTGGCAAAGGACAACTGTTAGGTTTGTTAGTTGTGTGGGTCCAGAATTCAGACAGGGCACAGAGGGATATAGTTTTTGTCTGTTCTGTGCTGTCTGGGGGCCTCAGCTGGAAAGATTCAAAATTGGGTACCGATAGAGTCATAAGATGGCTCCTTCCCTGATACGACTAGTGCCTGGAAGCCCCGAAGACGAGGACCGCCTGTGGAGAGCCATCGTGTACCGCCCCCCGTTGGCTTGGCTTTCTTGCTGTGTGGGATAGTAGGACAGGGCAGGTCAGGGCTCTAAGTGTAAGCGTTTCGGTGAACACAGAGATAGCCTTTTATAATCCAGCCTTGCAACTGATAATGTCACTTTCACCACATTCTGTTGGTTACAAGAAAGTCCTAAGCCAGCAAGATTGAAGGGGGTGTGGACAAAGACCATCACTTCTTGGTGGGAAGAGCGTCAAGATGACATTGCAGATGAGCATGTGGGATAGGTGACCTTGTTTCAGCCGTGTTTGCACAAGTTCGTATGCCTGGCATGCAGAGCGCCAGGATCTGAACCCACACAGTTTGTTTTTGAGTCGGTGTTCTTTACCACCATACTACTGCCTTTTAAGAGTTCCTAACTAATAGGAAATATTACAGTTATTTGCCCTGATGCCCAGTGGCTGCCAGTTCGGGATTCCCGGGTGGAGTTACTGGTCTGATGATGTCCTCTTTGTTGTGCCTGTTCCACTTTGCTCTACATGTTTTCATCACACTGGTTTGAAGAATGCGCTATCCTCTGGTGCTCCCTTAAGTCTACTGAAAGTTCTGAGCTCTTCATACTTCCCGCCTTCTGTTTCTGAGTTTTGAGTTGTGAACTCTTTCAGGTAGAAGAAGGCTGGTGGAGTGGAACCCTGAACAACAAGTTGGGACTGTTTCCCTCAAATTTTGTGAAAGAATTAGAGGTAACATATGATGGTGAAACTCACGAAGCCCAGGAGGATTCAGGTAGACTATTTAAAAAATTTGAATGGATTTAAATAAACTTATGTATGACCTAGTGTTTATTTTTTTGTCTTTTAAAACTCTGTTCTTTTGAACTATGAACTTTAGTTTGTCTACTTAAAAAAGGGAGCTTATGACAGGGACTTAAAATGAACTATTTGCCTACATATCTAGACAAATAATTTAATATTTTTCCTTCTGATGTCTACCTCAACCCAAAATAAACCTCTAATACCCTGATTATCAAATGATACTACTTACGTTATCTGATTTCTTCCCACTTAAGATGTGCTTAAATACAGTTTTGGTCAGAGTTAGCAAATGGCCTGACTACTTCAGAAATATTAGCAGTTTAAAAAAATCCTCCTTTGGTTGTTTTCCATATTCACATAATTGATTTTGTTTTCCGTGTGCAGCCTGAATGTCATTTAATTATTTTGTGATCTCTGTCATTTAGAGACTCATCTATAAATTAACCTTAAACTTGCTCACCATTCGAAAGTATGATTGAAAAATTTTTATTTGCTTTTATATTCATTCATTAAAGAATTAATGCTTGAAAAGCAATATTATAATCTTTGGTGATCTCAATAGATTGTGCTGAGTGTGAAAAATGGAGTGAATTCGATTTCTGAAATGATGTAGAAGAAACTTCGGAATTTTAGAAAGTGATGGGGAGAACTGTGTTACCTTACATAGTCATGAAATACTGTTAGTTTGTTTTGGGAAGTAAACAGTATATAGTAAATCTAGTAATGAGAGCTAGGAATAATGAATGAGATATTGAGGAAAATCTGCTGGTTAACTATAAATAATACCAAATTTTCAGGTAAGGGTTTTAGGAATCAGTTTTAGTAATAATGAATAAATAACAGAATGAAGGTATAAATTAATTTGATGAGTAGTTTTAACTCTGCTCTAATTTTTAGGATAAAATATATGAACTTAGGAAGAAGTCAAGGCCAGTTTGTAATCAAGTGACTATTTCTTAAGCCTTTATGTGCTAAGTGCTGTGTTGGTTTTAATGAGGGTATGGAACCCTCTCTGTAGTCCAGAACTGACCTTCCAGGCCTCTGGGGGGTAAGACAAATATAAACTGAAGTATTTTTGAATCTAGAGTGAAATGACCTGACTATAAGAAGTGGAAGATACTTCTGAATGTTTTCCACTTTTTTTTTTAAACTTACTTTGCAGATTTTCATCTTCTCAGAAGTGTTCCAAGAAACATTCACAATGTAATTTGCAACTCTGACTGCAACTATCTTAGCTTGGATGTTATCTTCCAAACGCCTGCTTTTCTCCCTGATTGTTCTTTCCCTGGTTTTCCTCTATATAGAGTTTTTGGGGAAAACTGTTATTATAAAAAACACATCACGTAAAATTTATCACCGTAACCATTTTTTAGTATAAAGTTTATCAGTGTTACGTATATTCATATTGTCATGCAGTAGCTCTCCAGAACTTTTTTATTTTGCAAAATCAAAACTTGATATCCATTAAACAATCCTCATTGTTGACCCCCTCAAGCCCCCCCACCCCTGGAACCACTATTCTACCTTCTGTTTCTATGAATTTGACTACCTTAGATACCTCATATAAATGAAATTATACAATTTTTGTCATTTTGTGATTAACGTATTTCACTTAGCAAAATGTCCTCAAGGTTCATTCATGTTGTAGCAGAATTTCCTTTGTTTAGATTCAGCAAGATTTCATTGTATGTATGTACCACATTTTGTTTATCTATTCATTGATGGATTTTTGAGTTGCTTCCTCCTCCTGGCAGTTGTGAATAATGCTGCTAAATGTGGGTATGCAGACCTGCGTTCACTTTGGGTGCATACCCAGAAGTGGGACGGCTGGATTCTACAGTAGTTAATTAGAGCAGTTTTTATTACTGGGCGTTAGAGTCAGGTGGGGTTGGGACAGTGAAATCGATCTTCTATGCAGGTACTGATTCCATTGCAAGATAGACAGTCATTGAAATGGGAATAAAGAGAGGAGTCATTTACTGTTTTATGTTACACTTACTGTTTCAGGATACTTGGTATCAACTCTGAAGTCAGAACTTACATTTTTAGGATGCATAAAAACCATTAGAGAACAAGCATAAGGCTGAAAACATCTGACTTAAATTTAATGGTATACTTACCACTTTGCAGACTGCCCCCCGAATTACTTCTGGTGCACATTGGTATTCCTTATGTTTCAAAGGTATTGGATCTCTTGGTATTTATTTTTAACATTGAAATTTAGTGTGAATTAAAACTTAAAGTGAAATTATCTTTATGATGCCATGTAAACTGAACCCTTAAAATATGTATAAAATTTAAAGTCCATGTGGGACCACTAGCAAAAGATAATCAAATTTTAATTTGGATGTAGTTTATTCCTTTCATCATTATAAATTCTTTGGGCAGTTTCTTGCACTATTCAGCCTTATTTAAATTTTAGTAACCTTGCAGAATTATATCTGTTAAAAATGTACTTCCTTGCTTGCTTAACCCCTTTACAATAACAGTGCATTCTAAATGTGGATCTTCGTGATTATGGGGTGGGAAGTCAGTGGTTGAAGTACACTGCAATTCCTTTTTTTTTTAAGTCTAATTTTTAGGCAGAAAGTTTTTGCATATTGATGTGAATGCCAGGAAGTGAGTGCTTAGAAGGTCTTTAAAACTTCAGTGGTAAAGGTATAGAGTCCTTTAAGTTTTAATTTAAAATTTTGATATCTTATGCACTATGACTTAGAGAATTGATGTCCTCCATTCCTGTGTCCTAACAAAATATAGCATCTTCTGTCTGTAACTGGTGTTTTAACAGTCTTTTTTAGTCAGTGAAATAGCGTATGTTTTTAGTAGCTGTTACAAGAATTGCCGAATGTACATTATAAAATGTTACATTTTGCTCACAGTATTGGAGTGCCGTATCCACTATATTTGATATTTTACATGATTTCTTCTTATACTTCTTTACATTTAATAGAGCTCTTTTCTTCTTTAAATAAATAGACTAAGATATATGGGATGATGTTCTTGGTTTGAACAGTTAAACGCTAGCTGTCAGTGCTAAGAAGGCAATTTTGACTCTAGACAGTAGGTAGACACTATTACTTGAGCCTTTATGGGTAATTTATTTTTATGCCCTCAGTTTTCCTTGAAGAACTATGGAATAAAAGCTATAAGAAAGCCCCTATTATATATTTTTTTGTAGGATTGTGGCAAATTTATTCTATTACTCAGTGGTTTCTCCATAGAATCTCAAGATTAGTATCTTTTAGTAGTCATTTTCAGGAAAAGCTTTGCTTCTCCAAGGAAGTGATGTTTGTCTGTTTTTATGATCAAATGACCACTCTTTTATCTTGTCAAATACACTTAGCCTTTCTTGTTTAGGGTGTCCTTTTGTCACCTTTCAGATTCTACTTGTTTGCTAAGTAGGACTTGCTTTCAGTTTTCCTCCTTCTTTATAAAGCCAATGACTGTATCTACTGGTACTTCCCTTGTTAAGTCTTCTCCCCACCTTAAGCCCATGGAAATCTCCATTTAGACATCTAATAGGCATCTTACACTAAGATGGTCAAAACTGATCTTTTCTCTGCACCCACGTTTGCGCTATACAGTCTCCCTCATCCAAGTTAATGCAACTCTGTCCTCCTTTTACTTAGGCTAAAGAATTGGATTCATCTTTACTCTTCTTTATAATGTCACACTCTAGACTTGATTCAGTAATAGACTTTGTCACCTACTAAGTAAATGTACAGAAAGTGTTTTCTTTTATCACCTCAGCTGCTGCTACCTTGATGTAAGTTATCTTTTCCATATAATTGCAGTAGTCTCTTACTTGCCATTACCTCTCTACTGCATGTTAACGTGCTAACCCTCTAGTAGCTGTACATCTTAGAGTAAAGGCCAGAGTCTTCTTAAATTGGCTACAAAACCCTCCAAGATCTGGTGGACCCCCCAGATGCCTACCCCAACTCTCTGACTTTGTCTCCTACTTAACCCTCCCCTTTGTTCTCATTAGTCTTCTTACTGTTTTTAAAGGTGTCAGGAACATTCCTGTCTCAACAGCCTTTGTCCTTGCTGAATACTTTTGCCCAGAATGTTCTTTGAGATACCCTTTAACGGCTTTCAGTTTGATTTTAGGATTCTGCTCAGAAGTCACCTTTTCAGTGAGGCATTTTTTAACAGCTCTGTATAAAACAGCAAAAAGCTTCTGTCTCCCATTCTTTAATTCTCTTGTCTTCTTTGATCTTTCTTTGATACATTTGTTTCAGTTTCTTACTTATTTTCTTATTGTCTGTCTACTCCCACATTAGAGTATATGTTTTGTTTTGTTCACTGCTGCATACCCAGTTTCTGGAATAGTATCAGTGTTTCTCAATGGATGAGTGAATGAATGGTGTTCTTTGGTGCACAGAGAACTTTTCAGTACTTTCTTATGTTAAGTCCTCATAATTTTTGTAGTTAGTGTCACCCCCTCCACCTTTAAAGGTGAAGAAATTGTAACTCTGAGGTTATTTAACCACTGAGTGGTAAATCACAATTGGCATTCTCTTCTTCTGACCTTTTTACTCTACTGTTTTATTTAACATGGAGGGGGGCGTGGATATTAGGTAATTCTCACTATTTCAGCCCATTTGTTTGCATGTTGTCTTCTTCTAATTTTTCTTTACTCATGCCTATAGAGCTGTCTTTTCATGTGCTTTCCTCCCTGTGACAATTATGAGTGATGATAATGTGGTTTTGGCGGCATTTCCCATAGAATCAGTGCATTCCTAAATCTGAAATTTAAAAGTTGAAACGAGTGAAGGGAAATTCTAAATATAAATGCTACTATTTTGTTAGTTCAATATTCATGTATTTGCTCATTCAGTATATTCAGTGCTTATTCTTGAGCAAATTGTGCCCGTGTCTGGGGATATTGTGAAGGGCAACATAGTCATGATTATTCCCCATATTTGAAGCATTTCGTCTGTGGAGAAAGAAAAGATGTGATTTTAATTCCACATGAGAAATATTTGTGCCGGAAAATTCAGGGCGCTATAGATGAGTGGGAGAGGTAGCTCAGACTCGGCAGGATTATAAGGGAATGTGCCCTGTAGGAAGTAACAGGGTGCGATCTCAATGGGCGGGAGATCCTCAGGCAGGTTTTTGGCAGGGGGTAAAGAAAGAGCATACCAACTTCAGGATCCTGAAAGAGATTCAGTCCAGAGGGACTGTAGAGTGTGTAGTTGGATATGGTGAGTTGAGGCTGGAGAAATGATTGGGTCAGGCTTAAGAAGGCATTGCAAAACTGGTAATCGAGTCACAGAGAAGCCCTAGAGGGGAGTGAAATGATCAGATTACTTTTTAGTACAGTGGTTTGGTTGCAGTGTCAAGAGTGGATTAAAGGAGAGTAAGGAGATTACAAGACCAGTTGAGAATGCTTTGATAATTTAGGTAGAAACAGTATAAACTAGAGGAGTGGGCATGGGAGTGGAGAAACATGGGTAGCACTCCTGTGCTAAATAAGTGGTATAAAGATCTGCACCTTGTGATGATGGGAGATGGGGACTGACTGAGGAAGAAGAGTCAAGGCTACCAGATTTTGGGCTCAATTAGCTGGGTAGATGGAGGTGTTCTGTGTAGGGAGGGGATACTTTTTGGGAGAAGAGGATGAATTCACTTTGGAGATGCTGACCTTGAGTTCTGTAGGAGTGCGAGAGCATCCAAGAGGAGTTATTTGTTAGTCAGTTGTGTATATGAGCCTCAAACCTTAAAAACATTTTTGTGGGGGTGGATGGATATCCAGGACTGGGGCCTGACAGTATGTTGGGTGGTGCAAGGAACCATGGAATTAGGTGAGGTTATCTAGGGAGAATGTTTAGAGTGGAAAAAGAAAAGAGCCTAAGACAGAATCCTGTGTAGCAACTTTACGGTATGAGCCAAGGTAGAGTAACTAAAAAGAAGACCAAGGAGGCACAGAGGGAAGCCAGCAGGAAGCTGTGAGTGTGTGGTTGGCAGAGAGGGCATGGACAGTAGTGTCACATGCTCCTGCGTGGTTAAGTAAGGTAAGAAACAGAATGTAACCCTGATTTAGAGTTGACGAAATCATTAATGACCAAGACAAGAGTGGTAAAGAGAAGTGACTGGGGTAGAAGCTGAGCTCAGGAGAAAGCCGAGTCAGTGGAGAGAGTAAGTGTGAAGCAGTGCAGCAGTTGAGGACAGCACAGACTCCAGAATGTTTTCCTTCTTTTTTTTTTTTTTTTTTTAAAGAAGGGAAAGTCTTGATCGTTTTCAGATGCTAATGGCAGAGGACAAGTGAAGAGGGAGAAGCTGAAGGTGCAAGTGCAGAAGAATGGAATTGATTAGCAGAACAGGATTTACCCAGAAGGTGGGAGGAAATGAGATTTACGGAATAGATATCAGATTAATCTCAATTTATTGGAGATACCTCAGAGTTAGTGCCTGGAAGCTGTGGGCAAGATGGTCTTTTAATTTCTTCTGTAAGAAAGGGGAGATGTGAAGAATGAGGTGCAAAGCGAAGAGGTCAGAATTTTGAGGAGACTAATTGAGTCATGTTAGGCGCCTGAAACTAATACAGTGTTACATGTCATTATACCACCCGCCCACCCCAAAAAAAAGGAAATAAGAGGAGACACTGGAGCCCACTCTCCCTCCACATGCACACATTGAGGAAAGGCCGTGTGAGGACACAGTGAGAACACAGCTACCTGCAGGCCAGGATGAGCCATCTCACCAGAACCCAGCCATGCTGGCACTCCCATCTTGGGTTGCCTGCATCCAAAGCTGAGAAAATAAATGTTGTTTAATCAAAAAAAAGAAAAAAAGTGAAAAAGAAAAAAGGGACAGAGGTCAAATGGGTAAATAGGAAAAAAATAGCAAGATTATGGATTTAAGCATAACCACATCAGTGATTCTGTTAACATTAAATGATCTAAAAACTCCAAAGGCCAATTGAATGATAATATGCTGTCCACTAAAAACTCACTTTAAATATTAAGACATAGGTTAAAAGAAGAATGAAAAAGGATATCTCTGCAGAGTGTAAGAAGTTTAGAATGATTACATTAGTATCAGAGTACATGTTAGGAAAAGAAACATTGTCAGAGATATAAAGGGAACATTTCATAATGATGAAGTCCGTTCATAAAAATTATTTAACAGTGTTAAGTATGCGTAACCCAATACCAGAAGGTCAAAATCCATGAGATGGAACTGCCAGAACTGAAAGAAACAGACAAATCCACAAGTAGAACCAAACATGCTTCTCTCAGTAATCAGTAAAGTTAGTGAACAAAAATATCAGTAAGTTCTTGGAAGACTTGAATTGAATAATATCAACTAAGTTGACCTTATTGACCCTATACAATCATTAACCCAAGAATAGAATGCACATTCTTTTGAAGAGTACATGGAATATTTACCAGGTAGACCCTATGCTTGGGCACCAAACAAGTCTCAGTGAATTTAAAAGATTTGAAGTCATGCAGAGTAGGTTTTATGACCACAGTGGAATTGTTTTAGTATCAGAAAGAGATTGAGGAATATATTTGGAATATTTGGAAATTGAACAACACTAAATAACCTGTGAATAAAAGAAGAAGTTATTGAGGGAAATTTGAATGAATTTTGAAATGAATAAAAAGGAAACACATCATATCCAAATTTGTGAGATACAGGTTAAAGTAGTACCTGTACATAAATTTATAGTTTTAAATGCTTATACTAGAAAAGACAGTACAAACTCGGTCGTCTAAATTTTTATCTTAAACTAGTAAAAGAAGAGCAAATCAAACCTGAAATAATTAGAAGGAAGGAAATACGCAAAAACCCATGAAACTAAAAACAAACCAGCAGTCTAGAAAGTCAGCACGTTCAACGGTGGAGTGTTTCATAAAGATAAAATATTGATAAACTCTGACAAGACTGATCAAAGAAAAAGAGAAATATTACTGATAATCAGCCATGAATGAAAGTATCACTACAGATCATACAGAGAAAGGATAGTAAGGAAATATGCCTATAAATTTGACAGCTTAGATGAGAGGTACAAATTCCTTGAAAAGTACAACTTACCAAAACATAGAAGGAATAGAAACTGAATAGTTTCTGAAAATTCATTATCAAAATTTTTACACAAAGAACATTCCCTGTGTGGTTGCACTAGTGAATTCTGCCAGGCATTTAATCATACACGGATTCTTTCAGATTTCTTAGGTCTGTATGACTTTGATATCAAAATCTGATGAAGTCATTAAAAAAAGGAACTACAGACCTTTATCTCAGGAACATAAACACAGAAATCCTGAACAGAGTAATTAGCACATCAAATCTAGCAAAATATGTAAGGGTTAACACATTATGACTAATGGGGTTTATCCTATGCTTTAAAAAGTTAGTGTAATCGAACATTAAAAAGTTTATAAAGGAGAAAAACCGTATGGTCATCTCAGTAGATGCAGAAAGAATTTTACATCCTCAACACTTACTTTTGATAAAAACTCTCTGTAATAGCAACAGAAGGGAACTTTCTAAATTGGATAAAGTTTATCTACAAAGAACCAGCTAACATTCTTAATGGTAGATAAATAGTGATGTATCTGTAGGATCGAACACCAATCAGCGGGAAAAGGGAGTGAAGTATGGATGCAGGGAACAGTGTGGATGAATCTTACACATATTATACTTAGCTGAAGAAGCAGACACAAGGGATTTCTGTGTTGTGTGTTTAATTTATTTAAACTCTTGAAAAGGACATATCTATACTGACAGAATGAAGGTCAGAAGTTCCTTGAGATTTGAGTATAGGAAGAAGGATCTACCGAGATAGTGTTTAAGTGTCCTCTCTGCGGTAACAGAGATATTCTGTATCTTGATTATTGTGGTTACATGGTGCATAGGGGCACATTTGTCAAAAATTACTGTAATGTCCATTTAAAGTGGATTCACTTTATTGTATGTAAACATTCTCTGAATGAAATTGATTTAAAAATATATCACCAGAAATATATGTGGTTTAAGCTCATGTTGAAAGTAGTTAGGGTAGGTGACTGTACTTGTTAGCATTACATTTCCTAAGTTCATAGAAGTTGTTTCTACTAACTACTTCTCAGATAGTTTTAAATGTGTGATTAGAGGCTTTTGTTGTTTGAGTCGTTATGTTAAAATGTTCAAGACTGGTTTTGGGGTCAACTAGAATTCCATGCAAATGTTGGCTTTGTTACTTTCTACCTGTATGGACTTGGGAAAGGTCTTAACAACTCTTTGTCTATTTTGCTTATTTTGAAAATGAGGAGTAATAGTGTTTAATGTTAAGCCTGTGGGTGATTATGTAAATTAGATATAGTTCATATACAGGGCTTAACAAGTCGCTGGCACAGATTAAACTCTGAATAAATAGTAATTACCATTTTTGTGATTGCCCCGGTTGTTCTTAACTGTTAAACTTCAACAGACTCCTTAATTCAATGAACTGAAATCATGTATTTTTCTCTACGCCTCAACCCTCATTCTGAGATGTTTCCAAAATTTTCTTGGATGATTTTCTCTAGAACTTTTTTCTTAGATTATAAATTACTTCATCCCCAAGTTAAACTGATAAGTCTTGAGCTGTTGATTTTTTAAAATAAAAATTTGCTAATATTACCATTTTTTATATTCAGAAACTCTAATTTTGATCAGTTTGGATCATACAACCTTTTTAAATGATTAACTTTATCTCTTTAATGTTTCTGTCTTCCATCATATCATCTTTGTTCAAGAGCTGTAAATTTTGATATGCTCTTCTTAAGGATCTGGTATACTGTGATTTCCTGGCTTTCTGATGACCAATTTACTAATTAGAAATACTTTAAGTTGTTTTAAACAACATTGCAAAAAAAAAAATCCAGTATAAAGTACTTCTTACTCTTTGGGATATTTTGGTACTCAACTACTGTATTATTTTTATTCTACCATTTTTTATTAGGTATAGAGTATAAACCCTATGAAACGGGAATATCAAGGTTTTTGTGATTTTAAGTGTCATTCTTTAAAAACAAACTATTCTTTCAGAAACCGTTTTGACTGGGTCTACCTCACCTTCACCCTCTCCGGGAAATGGGAATGAAGCTGCACCTGGATCAGTCACCCAGCCAAAGAAAATCCGAGGAGTTGGATTTGGAGATATTTTTAAGGAAGGCTCAGTGAAACTTAGAACAAGAACGTCCAGTAGTGAAACAGAAGAGAAGAAACCGGAAAAGGTAGGCGTGATGAGCTTTCCTTAGACGAACGCCATGCATTCTCTCATTAAGCACTTTTTAAAATGTAAAAGTGAGTTTACAGCTCTGTAACCTTTTCTTTTCTGAGATTGCCAGTAATAGATTATGAGATTATGAATGAGAAGAGTGTCTTCACGTTTAAGTGACTTACTTTGACGTTTGATCCTTTATAAAATTGCGTTTTCTTTTTGGTAAATTTAACACACACTTTTCTTAGTGGAAACTTCAGAGTTATCATTGTGTAAAAACAGAAAAGGCAAGTTTTTTTTTTCCTTTTAAAAAAGTTAAAATTATATGTTTTTTTCTTTTAATTTGAAGTAGACCTGAAATGGGCCATTTTAAAATAGGTTCACAGTGAGATGTTCAGTTGAGTAGTCCCTACTCCTGGCCCTCTGTCGGTAGTGGTGAAATCTATGAATTGATAGCCCTAAATGTATGAAGAACTTTATTTTCCACTAGCATGTCACTGGCATTGTGAAGTAAGTGAAAATGAATGTATCATAAATTATAAGGTCTAATAAGAGATTTTAAAATAAACCCTTAAGTTTTTATGTTGTGAGGGAAGTAGCTACAGTCTTTAGAACATTTATTTCAAGTCTCTTGTTCCTGGGGTTACTGCCTTGGAGATTAGATTGAGATTATTTCAGATAAGAGGCCTCTCCCTTGATTTTTAGAGCACCATTTCCCTGGTAGCTCTCATTTGTATGTCTTTATTTAACTCTTAAAATTTTAAGATATTTTAGTGTTTACTTGCCTTTCTTAGTTACATTTCACTTAAACTGTTCTGGTTGGTGCATTCTATTCTAAAATTTTCTCCTAAAATGGTTAGTTTTAACCCCCCCCCCCCCAGTTTGTTACATGTTTTCTCATGTAATAATAATTTGGGTTCAGGGAACAGAACTTGTGCTTTCTGTCCTGCTGCCTTCTAGCTCTGTGGTTTTCTGGCAGTAGGATTATGGGCCTAATTAATTCTTGGTTTTAAAGGAAGCAGGTTAGAGTTCTTGTTTTTGGAATGGTGCTGTGTAGTCATGTAGCAGCTAGGCATGTTTAGAAGCAGTGTCTGCATTAAGAGGGACATAAGGCAGATGATCTGGGGTCCCTTTCTAACTCTAAGGTTCATGATTATCCTGAATAACTTTATCTGATTAACAATCACACCGGTAACCTCTCATTTGCCATTTTTAATGTCCACTGAAGAGTTGTTGTTAGTGAGTCTAGTCTCAGGGTTACCCTGTATGGTGGCCTTGCAAGGCTTGTTTGATCGCTGACCTAGGAATTGGTAAAGTAGGGGCACATTTGCTATGTTTGTAGGTGACACCAGATTGGAAGATATGATGGTTAAATTAAAGTGAGTATCTTAAAAGATAAAAACAGAACACACGGTAAGTTAACAGGATGTTCAGATTTTTAACTAATGAAATCTAAGGTCAAATGGAGTGTTACTTCTGCAGAGAGGGCTCCAGGAAACACTAGTACAAGGTGGACTTACTGTAGGCAGTTACAGTGGACAATTGCCTACTAGACCCTATAGTTACAAGAATTGTGACATCACCTAAATGTTTTCATTCCAATAGCAGCAATGAAGTAGAAAGACTTTCTTTTCATCTCTGTCTCATTGTAAGGAAGTTTAGTGCTGTCTAAGAGGCCACTTTTGGAGTCAGACTTTCTTGGTTCAAATCTGGGCTCCATTACTAAATTACTTTGCATTGTGGGCAGGTGGCTTAACTGCGTCCTAACCTGTAACAAGAGGCTAGTGCGTACTTCATGCAGGTTGTTCTGAGAATTAAGTTATAATGTGTGGAAAGTACTTATTATTAGGTCAGAAATTGGTTCATAGTAAATTTTCAAATACTATTATTATTTACTTTAGAAAATAAATCACAGAATTATGGATAAATCAGAGTATGTTTATTATCTTGAAGATAGTTTTAAAAACTGGAAGTTCTGGGCTGTCATTTAAGTAGCATCTCAGATACTGATCTTTTCCATGGCAGGGTGTTCAGTCACATTACTGACCCGGCTGTACGCACCATAGGGAGAGCTAGGTAACTGTTAATGGAAATTTTGTTGAACATTACTAGCTTTATTCTAACTTAATATAGTTGATGCCATCCTTTCTGTTCTAGCCCTTAATCACACAGTCACTGGGACCCAAAACTCAGAGTATGGAGACAACAAAAACAGACACTGAAGGCAAACTTAAAGGTAAGTTTTTGAATGAAATTTCCATACTAGGAGTGAAGCATGCTCGAATGTATTACTAGATTTTTTTGAAGACATTTGTTACATTGCACTACTTCATCAGAGAATTAAATCCATGATGTAAGCACCATGAGGTCAAGAAGTTTTGTATGCTTTGTTCACTGATGTATCTACTACAGTTAGAACTGTAACTAGAACATAGTAGGCATGTGGTAACTAGTGAATGAATGATTAATGAAATTGTTGCTTAATTCAACATGTAGTATTGGCCAAATTATTAAAGTCATCTGTGAAAGCTTCTAGTGTACGTTTCTTTAGACAAAATAGAGGCTTAGTAAGTATTTGCTGAAAGAGCGAATTTATATAAGCCCCATTATTTACATTCTTTGTTTTAGCTAAGGAGTATTGTAGAACGTTATTTGCCTATGAAGGAACTAACGAAGATGAACTCACTTTCAAAGAGGGAGAGATAATCCATTTGCTAAGTAAGGTAAGATACTTCTCAGTTTTTCAGTGAATCACTTCTTTTATTCATAGAAATATTTTCCAGTAGTCTTACTAGAATGTAAGCTCTAGAAGGACTGGGACTTTGTCTTGTTTATTTCTGTGACCTGAGAACCTGGCACATAGTAAATGATCAGAAATGTTGTTTTGAGCCAACTTCTGTTGTCTGTCTTTGTTATAATTGATCGGTATTGGAAATTATTTTTACCATCATGTTGTGTTTTTTCTCTAACCCCCATGTTTCTGTTCTCATTTCCTATTTTACCTTATACCATTTTTTCCCATCTAATGTTCGTTGCATTGTTTGTAATTAAAAAAGAAGAAAAATAGGGGAACAATGAATGTCCATTGATAAGTAAGTGGTTATGAAATGTTATACTGTGGAAAATGTGCAGCTATTTCAAAGAATTGAGGTAGTTTTATAACTTGAATTAAGGAAAAAGAACCTTAATTATTGGGGTGTGGGCAGAATCCTGTAGTAACTATTTCTAATATAGGAATATTATAAATATTTGTTTTTGCTATAACCCTTTAAAGTGATTTTAGAAATTTCTTCCATTGTTTTAAATTGCCTTAACAGATTGTTCAGTGTGTAATTTAAAATATTTTTTTTTAATTGAAGTATAGTTGACCTACAACACTATGTTAGTTCCAGGTGCACAGCATAGTGATTGGATATTTCCATACACTGTTTTTTCTAGTTACCACTGATGTTCTAGTTACCATCTGTCACCATACACAGTTTTTACAATATTATTGACTATATTTCCCATGTTATGTATTTGATCCCTGTGACTCATTTATTTTGTAACTTGAAATTTGTACCTTTTAATTTCGCTTACCTCTTTCGCTCATTCCCCCACCCCCTCCCCCTCTGGCGACCACTGGTTCTTTGTGAGTCTGTTTCTGTTCTGTTCTGTTTGTTCATCTCTTTGGTTTTTTAGATTCCACATGTAAGTGAGATTTTATGATATTTGTCTTTGTCTGACTTATTTCACTAGCATAATACCATTGAGGTTCATGCATGTTGTCACAAGGCAAGATTTTATTCATTTTTTGGCAGAGTAATATTCCATCACACACACGCGCACACACACACACACACACACACACACCTTCTTTATTCATCTACGGATAGACACTTTAGGTTGCTTACATATCTGGGCTATTGTTAGAAATTCTGCAGTGAACATAGGGGTGCATATATCTTTTCAAATTGGTGTTTTTGGTTTTGGAAAAATACCAAGAAGTGAAATTGCTGGATTATATATGATAGTTCTAGTCTTATTTTTTTGCAGAGTCTCCATACTGTTTTCCATAGCAGCTGTAGCAGTTTTACATTCCTACCAAGAGTGCACGAGGGTTCCCTTTTCTCCAAATCCTCGCCAATCCTTGTTGTTTGTTGTCTTTTTAGGCAGTCATTCTGAATGGTGTGAGGTGTTACCTCATTGTGGTTTTGATTTGCATTTCCCTAATGATTAGTGCTGTTGGACATCTATTCATGGGTCTGTTGGCCATCTGTATGTCTCCTTGGGAAAAATGTCTGTTCAGATCCTCTGCTCACTATTTAATTGGGTTGTTAGCGTTTTGATACTGAGTTGTATGAGTTCTTTGTGTATTTTGATTATTAACCCCTTATGGGATACGTTGTTTATAAATATCTTCTCCTATTCGTCAGGCTGCCTTCTGATTTTGTTGATGGCTTCCTTCACTGTGCAAAACCTTCTTAGTTTGATGTAGTCCCGTTTGTTTATTTTTGCTTTCATTTCCTTTTGGGTAGGAGATCTATCCAAAAAAAATACTGCTAAGACCAATGTCAAAGAGCATACTGCCTATGTTTTCTTCTAAGAGTTTTATGGTTTCCGGCCTCACATGTATGTAAGTCTTTAATTCATTTTTGAGTTTATTTTTGTAGATGGTGTGAGAAAGTCCAGTTTGATTCTTCTGTGTGTGATTCTTCTGTGTGTAGTTGTCTAGTTTTCCCAACACCATTTATTGAAGAGACTGTCTTTTTCCCATTGTGTGTATTCTTGCCTTTGTTGTAGATTCACTGGCCATACAAGTGTAAGTCTATTTCCGGGCTCTCTGTTCTGTTCCGTTAATCTGTGTATGTGTTTTTTGCCGGTGCCATAGTGTTTTGATTACTCCAGCTTTATAGTATAGTTCAGAATCAGGGAGCGTGCTACCTGCAGCATTGTTCTTCTTTCTCAAGAAGAGAAACTTTCTTTGTTTTGACTGTTTAAGGTCCTTTGTGTTTCCATGCAAATTTTGGAATTTTTTATTCTAGTTCTGTCAAAAAATGTCATTGATATTTGTTAGGGATTGCATCGAATCTGTAGATTGCCTCAGGGATTATGGTCATTTTAACAATAGTAATTCTTCCACAAAGATTGCTGCAGGGCCTGGGGGATCCCAGTGCTGGGGCCAGCCCAGTGGTGGGCAAGACTGGCACCCAGAGTACTGGTTGCAGGCCTGGAGAGCGGGGTGGGGCTGATGCTAGCCCACTGGTGGGTGGGGCTGGGGCCCTGTGCAGACTGGCTGCTTAGCTCTGGGGGTGCTGAGACTGGAATTAACCGGCTGATGGGTGTGTATATGCCCTCAGTGCTAATAGGCTAGAGAGAGGATTCCAAAATAGCATTTGCCACCACCAGCGTTCTCATGGTATAATAGGCACAAATGTCTGCTACCAGCTTCCATGACCCCAAGGGAGTCCTGGTTGCCTCTTGCCTCTCCGGTAGGCTCTCCAAGATCAGCAGGTGGGTCTGACCCAGGCTCTTTTCAAATTAATGCCGCTGTCCTGGGTCTTGGAGTATGTGGGATTTTGTGTCTGTTATTCTCTAAAAGCGGAGTCTCTGTTTCCTACCGCTGTCCAGCTCTGGTGCAGCCAGCCTGCGCAGGGACCCAGCCCCACCCCGGGCAGCAACCCCGGGCTGCAGACCCCGGTGTGGGCGCTGACCTCTTACTCGTTCGGGAGAGCCTCTGCAGTGGTGGTCGTCCTGCCATTTGTGCATCGCCTCCCCAGGGGTGGGGGTCTTGACTAGACTGTGTCTCTGCCGCACCAGCCCATCTCACTGGGGCTCCTTCTTTGTGTCTTTAATTGTGGAAAATCTTTTCTTCTAGTCATTCTCGTTGGTGGCTGCTGTATTGTAAATAGCTGTAACTTTGGAGAAGGTGAGCCCAGGGTTTGCCTTCTCTGCCATCCTGACCTGTCCCCCCAGTGTATGTTAATTTTTCATATACATGCAGGTAGGACTGGTAACACCTAATTTCTCGTAGAAGGGTGTGTGGTGTTTGGAAGGAGTTGTAGAAGACTCTTAATTTCTAAAACAAATAAATAATGTGATTAGTTTTTGGTGTATTATGTGTTGAAAAGAATGTTAAGATATAGTTTGGAAATTTATGTTCTCTCTCTGCTTTCCTCTTCCACTTCCTTTCCTTTTTTCCTTTCTCCTCTCCCCCTGAGAAGTTCTTATCCTTGTAAACTGAATTTTTAAATTATTTGACTTACTAAAAATTGAAACTTACTACTACTTGAAGTATTATGTGGGGAATATTTTTTTAGGAGGACGTCACATCCTGTTGAAGGTTTTTTTTTTTAACATTTTTTATTGATTGATAATCATTTTACAATGTTGCATCAAATTCCAGTGTAGAGCTCAATTTTTCAGTTATACATGAACATATATATATTCATTGTCACATTTTTTTCTCTGTGAGCTACCATAAGATCTTGTATGTATTTCCCTGTGCTATACAGTATAATCTTGTTTATCTATTCTACAATTTTGAAAAAAATCTAAACTGTTGAAAGCTTTTATTTTTCCTTGTAAAAATAATGGAACTCAGTATTTTCCTATTTTGTTGCTAACTTTTTTCTTATTTAAAGGTAACCCCTATTTTAATTATTCTTCATCTTGCATTGTAGGAGACTGGGGAACCTGGCTGGTGGAAGGGTGAACTTAATGGTAAAGAAGGAGTATTTCCAGACAATTTTGCTGTTCAGATAAATGAACTGGATAAGGACTTTCCTGTAAGCTTTTCTTGTTCACTGCTGATAATAATTTTAAAAAAGCCCAAAAAACCTCTTGCCAGTATTGCTTAAAAAAACAAGTTTTTTTGCGTGGTTACTGAATAATTTTTTGAGGAGGTTTCAGATTTATGTAATCAAATGAAAGTTGTTTGGAGTGTGGTAAAGCAAACCAGTATATCAGTTTTGTGCTTTATTTCTGTTTTTCTTCTCCTCTGACTAAAAAGTAACCTTAAATTTTATTACTTTATTATAGTTAAAAGAAAAAAAGGCTGATCATACTGTTATAAACAGATTAATACTTCAGTTGTAAGAAATTGTACTTTTATTTAATTTTGTTGAAAAATTTTGTTTTAAGGTACTATTGATCTTACTACTATTCTGTCACTGCATTTTTGGGAGGGCGAGGAGAAGGCTTTACCTCTTGACAGTATTTAATGTGTCTGTCCCACCTCTCACAGTTAATAAAGTGAGACTGAATTGTTCGTCAGCGATCTTTTGCTTTTCTACAACTTGATTTTTTTTTTTTTTGCCTGTGGAGGGATGAATCTGATTAAGTTTTTAAATTAGAGGGAAAGAGAATTTTACAGAAAACAGAGACACTACAGCAAGACAGTCTGCCATATTTGATTTAAGCCAATGCAGAAATCTCTAACCTTTGCAGTCTTTCATTTAGAATAAATTACTAGAGGATAATGTGTGAAGGCTTATGCTGTCTGAGACCCTTCCGTTGCTAGATTTCACTCAGCATTGATTCAGCAACGTTCAGTGTGCTTTATTTTTATACTCATTTTAGTGAACTTTTTTTTTCTGCTTTTATTAGGTGTTTATGCAGTACTGATTATCAGTTATTTTTAATTTGGAAAAACCAAATTCACATACTTAGAAATGTGTCTCAAGTTTTTTAAGGCATTAAATTAAGGCTGAAATGAATGAATGCTTATAAACCCGAGAGAATTTTAATAAATTGAGGAAAAACAGACCTTTGCTTTTAATCTTCTCTTTGAGAGTTCTGAAGAGTGAAAGTTAGATATATTTATTAGCTACTCCATCTTTTTCTTTTTAAACACAGTCTCTCTCCCTTTCCCTGCTACCTTCCTCTCTCCCCCACAACAACAACAAAAAACCCTCAGCTGTTAAACAGGGGTAAAATGGTGCATAGGAATCTTAAAATAGTGGAGGCAGAACAGAACATTTTTGCTCATCAAGATTTTTTAAAGTTTATCTAACTCAGTGATAATTTCTGAAATGTTTGAGTTTTGATCAAGAAGACGTTTGTTCTAATAGAATACGTGTTTGGTCTCTGATCTTTTGTGGGGTTGTTTGGATCTTATTTTATAATTTTTATTTTATCATTTTATAATTTTTGTCAGAGATGGGATGAGGAGAGATGTTTACATAATTTAAGATTATTTACAATCAGAATTTAATTATAAATATTTAATATGTAAATGTTTTACTGTTTTCACTATTATTATTTTAATAGAAACCAAAGAAACCACCACCACCTGCTAAGGGTCCAGGTATGTAAGAGACAGATTATTCAGTTTGCTATTTTTCATATTTTAAGTTCTAAAATAGTGAAACTGGGTCTTCTATAAACCATTGATTTTCTTTAAGCAAAAATCAAATATTATGGTGCTATGTATCAATTTTTTTAAATATATGAAAATTGAGCGTTCATATGTATTAATATTGTCAGTATTTTTTTAAGTACAAACTATAAAATAGGAATCTTAGAAAACAACTTGGATATTTCTGTTATATCACATTTCGGGTTAAGAAAATTGACTAAGCTTAAATCTGTATAGAAAATATATTTACCTAGCTAAGAAGTCATTCTACCTTTTGAGATGCACTCCATTTTTTTAATGTCTCAGACAAATACTGATTATTTATGTGCTCTTCTTTTAGAGTGTGTGATAAGGCTTAAGCAAAGAGAAGTTTTGTTACTTCTTTTTAAACAGTTGAATAAATGATGTTATACCTAGAAAAGTTTTCCAGAAGTTTTGTAATCTCTCTTGCTTGCTTGCTTCCTTCCTTCCTTCCCTCCTTCCTTCCTTCCTTCCTTCCTTCCTTCCCGTCCCTCCCTCCCTCCGTCCCTCCCTCCCCCTCCCTTCCTCCCTTCCTGCCTTCCTCCCTTCCTCCCTTCCTCCCTCCTTCCTTTCTTCCTTCCTTCCTTTCTTTCTTTCTTTTTCTTTCTTTCTTTCTTTCTTTCTTTCTTTCTTTCTTTCTTTCTTTCTTTCTTTCTTTCTTTCTTTCTTTCTTTCTTTCTTTCTTTCTTTCTTTCTTTCTTTCTTTCTTTCTTTCTTTCTTTCTTTCTTTCTTTCTTTCTTTCTTTCTTTCTTTCTTTCTTTCTTTCTTTCTTTCTTTCTTTCTTTCTTTCTTTCTTTCTTTCTTTCTTTCTTTCTTTCTTTCTTTCTTTCTTTCTTCCTTTTCTTACTGAAGTATAGTCAATTACAGTGTGTCAGTTTTCAGGCATCTTTGTCTATTTCTATAAGTTCTAGCCCCCAATTTCTGATTTTTAAATGTGTGGTCAAATTTTTTTTTTTCTGTAAAATATTTGCACTTTTTTAGAATAATGCAGGTTCTTCCCTCTTCTGTAGTTTCAGGTTTGTATTTGCTAACCTTATCCCAGAGCAAGGAAAGCATAAGTTAAAAGTAATTTTTATGGAAGTTGGTATTGGAGACTTATAAACCACTAGTCATGCTGGGCTTTTAAAATTAATTAAAATTAAAAAGTTAATTTCATAGTCGCAGTAGCAGCATTTGAAGTCTCAATAGTAAGTATTGGGCCACACAAAAACAGAATACATCCATCACAGAATGTTCTACTGGATATTGTAGAGGATGTGAACGCCTTTGTTTGATAAAGAAGGAACTGAGACCACGGAGCCATCACTTCCTCAAGATGATAGTGGCAGGTGTAGGGTTCGTTATTGAGCCCAGTGATTCTGGTGTATTGTTCATACTGTTAAACCATGTTTTCATCTGATGTTGTTTTTTAAACCTTTGCTTTTTAGTAGTATGATTATCTTTGTGCTCTAAAGCTATTTTTTTTTAAAGACTTTATTAACTTTGTTTTTTTTCCCTCAGCTCCAAAGGCTGAGCTGATAGGTACAGAGAAGAAGTATTTTCCTATAAAGCCTGAAGAAAAAGGTGAGGCGAATTCTTCCACTTTCAGAAGAATAATTATTCGTTTCATTGTCATTGTAAGGAAAAACTGTCTCTACACTGAGTCATGTACTCTGATTTTAACAAATGTTCATTATTTCCTTTGTAATGCTTATGGTTTTCTCAGAGGGAGTAGTTTGTCAAGATCAATAGGAAATTAAGATTTTACTCAAACTGATACCAGTTTACATTCATGAAAAAGTTAAATCATCACCTCAGTAAGGATGTCGTATTTAATCATAGTTATTTCAAATATTGTGTAAGAAAACGAAGTATTAAACAGTTATACTTTTGTCATTTTTGTAGTGTTCCAGTTGAAATACAGTTTTTTCTTAGGCATAAGAGTGAATTCTTGCTTAAAACATGGAAGTGACTTATTATGTATTATTTAATTTCCACTGCATGTATTTGTCATGTAAACTTGGAAAGACATTCCAAGATACCATAGGAGTTTTGTTTAAAAGCGTTATTTGTTTTGTTATTGTTAATACTTCCTTATCTTTGTACAGGAAGATCTGCAGTGGTTGTATCTAGTAGATGAGGTTATATATATTTGCAAAAACTTGAGTAATGTTTCAGAATGCTTTTGTTTTTACTGCCAGTGTTCTCTCTACTGCCTGTCTTTGAGGTCTCTTGCTTAAAGTGTTAACTGTATTCTCCTAATTGATTTCTCTCATTCTAGTCGCTTGTCTGACTTCTATTTCACATTGTTGCCAGATTCTTTTTTTTTTTTCAATAGACTTTTTAAGAAAAGTTTCAGATTCACAGCAAAATTGAGCAGGAAGCACAGAGTTCCCATGTTCTCCTTGCCCTCACACATGGACAGCCTCCCCTGCGATCAGCATCCTGCACCATGTGGTACATTTGTTACCATCAGTGCACCTCCACTGACACATCATTATCACCCAAAGTCTACAGTTTCCATTAGGGGTCACACCTGGCATTGTACATTTAATGAGTTTGGACAAATGTATAATTTGACAAATGTATAATTGTCATATCATGCAGAACGGTCTGACCTCCCTAAATGCTCTGCAGTTTAATCCCTCTGTTCCCCCCACCCCTGACAGCCCCTCATCTTTTTATTTTCTCCATAGTTCTGCTTTTTTTCAGAATGTCATATAGTCATATGTAGCTTTTTCACATTGTCTTCTTTCACTTCGTACTATACATTTAAGGTTTCTCTGTGTGTTCATGGCTTAATAATAGCTCATTTGTTTTTAGTATTGATTAATATTCCACTGTCTGGCTGTACCGGGGTTTATCCATTTACCTACTGAAGGACATTTTGGTTGCTTCCAGGCTTTGGCAGTTATGAATAAGGCTGCTGTAAACCTTGTGCAGGTTTTTCTTGTGCACATCAGTTTTCAGTTCACTTGGGTAAATACCAAAGAATGTAATTGCTAATTCATATGGTAAGAGTATGTTTAGTTTTGTAAGAAACTGGCAAGTTGTCTTCCAAAATGTCTGTACCATTTTGCATTCCTACCAACAAGGAATGAAAGCTCTTGCTGCTTCACGTCCTGGTCAGCATTTGATGTTGTCACGAACTGATTTCAAGTTGCATTTTTGGTATCTTCTTCTACTTTTTTCATTCACTAGATGTAGTAACCACATTCTTGACCCTGAATGTCATACACTTTCATAGTTTTATCTTGATCTGTGTTCAGCATGGAAAGTTTCTTTATATCTCCCCGTTTTACATTTTATATCTCCCCATTTTACTTAAGAGCACAAGTTTTTGTCCTCTTTGGGGGAAGATTTTCTTGGATATACCTGTCAGTAACTCACTTCATTCTTGGTGCCCCATCCCATCCTTGATATGAAATATGCTTGATAGAAAGGAAGGAACTGATGTTTATTTTGGAGTGCTAGGTGGAGAGGCATAGGTGTGTAGGAGAGAATAAAACAAAAGCTCTGGTGGGCCTATAATAAATCACTTCAGTGGTAACCTTATGTACACGTCCTCCCCCAGGGCCCTAGTCACATCCACATGTGTCATTGGCTGCTGAAGCCCAGCCTGGTTGCACATTTTTAATAGTAGAGGCAGTGAGTCTGTGCTTGCTTTTTCTTGAGGAGCATTTCTTTTGAGTTTCTATTACTGCAATTGTAGAAGTCAAGATCTGCCCTCTTATGTTTCAGTTCATTCATAAGCAGAACGTAACCAGATATGAATCCCCTCCAAGTAGGAGTAAGTACTAATACATTAATGGCAGTCTGGTTTACTAATGAGCAGAATGGGAGGGATCATTTGTGCTGGTGGATATTCCTCCCTTGAGGTTTTCTTGCCTCTGCGTTTGTCACAGATTTTAGCCTGGCGTTAAAGGTCAGCAGGTTACTGTTGCTGGAAAGCTGTAGTCACGTGCTGGGAATTCACTACTGATACATGAGACTACAGAGATTTTGAGGGTACAGTTGATTGATTTCTCTTGAGTTTCAGCCCCAGTGAATTGAATTGTGACTCTTACCCTGTCTCTCTGAAAAAGGTGTGGGGCTCTACTGACTGCAATAAGGCTTTGTCTCTTCCAGAAGGTCATGTGGCTGCTGCTGGTTCCTACCCAAAAGCCCAGGAGTATCATTAATTCACTTACTCATTCAGTGAATTAGAAATTTGAGATAGTTCTTGTTTCCTGAGGTAAGCTTGTATCGCTATAAACTTTCCTCTTAGAACTGCTTTTGCTGTGTCCCTGGGGTTTTGGATCATTGCATTTTCATTTTCATTTGTCTCTAAGCATTTTTTGATTTCCTGAGTGATCCATGGGTTGTTTAGTAGTATATTGTTTAGCCTCCATGTGTTGTGATTTTTGTGGTTTTTTTCGTTGTAGTTGATTTCCTGATCTCATAGAATTGTGGTTGGAAATGACGGTTGATATGATTTCAATTTTCTTAAATTTACTGAGGCTTGCTCTGTGGGCTAGCATATGATCTATCCTGGAGAATGTTCCATGTGCACTTGAGAAGACGATATTCTGCTTTTGTATGGAATTCTCTATAAATTTCAATTAAGTCCATCTGGTCTAATGTGCCGTTTAAGTCTTATATTTCCTTATTGATACTCTGCTTGGATGATCTGTCCACTGATGTAAGTGGGGTGTTAGGATCCTCCACTAATGTGTTATTGTCAGTTTCTCCTTTTAGGTCTGATAACAGTTGCCTTATATATTGAGGTGCTTCTGTGTTGGGTGCATATATATTTACAACTGTTATATCTTCTTGAATTGATGCCTTGATCATTATGTAGTGTCCTTTGTCTCTTGTAACAGTCTTTATTTTAAAGTCTTTAGTGTCTGATGTAAGTATTGTGACCCCAGCTTTCTTTTGATTTCCGTTTGGGTGGAATACCTTTTTACGTCCTCTCACGTTCAGTCTGTGTGTGTTTCTAGATCTGAAGTGAGTCTCTTGTAGGTAGCAAATAATATGGGTCTTGTTTTTGTATCCATTCAGCCATTCTGTGTCTTTTGGTTGATATGATTGTTGATGTGATTTCAGTTTCCTTAAATTTACTGAGGCTTGCTTTGTGGGCCAGCATATGATCTATCCTGGAGAATGTTCCGTGTGCACTTGGAACTGTTTACATTTAAGGTAATTAGTCTGTTTACATTTAAGGTAATTAAAAATATATATATGTTCCTATTGCCATTTTGTTAATTGCTTTTGATTTGTTTTAGTAGTTCTTTTTCTTCCTTTTCTTTTGTTCTCTTTGCTTGTGCTTTGGTGATTCTCTTTAGTGTTATGTTTGGATTTATTTTTCTTTTTTGTGCAAGAATGATTTCCTACCTTTCCTGTATGTTTGCCTTTACCCGTGAGCTTTTCCATTTTGTAATTTTCTTGTTTCTGGTTGTGGCCTTTTCTTTCCTGCCTAGAGGAGTTCCTTTAGCATTTGTTGTAAAGCAGGTTTGGTGATGCTGAATTCTTTTAGCTTTTCTTGTCTTGTAATATTATCTCTTTGTCTTTAATTTTTGACATTTTAATTATATCTTACTGTGCTCCTCTTTGGGTTAATCTTGTATGGGGCTCTCTGTGCTTCTTGAACTTGGGTGACTTTTTCCTTCCCCAGGTTAGGGAAGTTTTCAGCTGTTTTCTCTTCAGATATTTCCTCAGGCCCTTCCTCTCTTTCTCCTCCTTCTGAGGCCCCTATAATGAGAATGTTAGTGTGCTTTATGTTGTCCCAGAGGTCTCTTAAACTACTTTCTTTACTTTTCTTCTCTTCTCTTCTCTTCTCTTCTCTTCTCTTCTCTTTTCTTTTCTTTTCTTTTCTTTCTCTTTCTTTCTGCCTTTTTTTCTTTTCTTCTCTTTTCTTTTCTTTTCTTTTCTTCTCTTCTCTTCTCTTCTCTTTTCTTTTCTTTCTCTTTCTTTCTGCCTTTTTTTCTTTTCTTCTCTTTTCTTTTCTTTTCCTTTCTTTGGCAGTGAGTCCCACTATTCTGTCTTCCAGCTCACTGATTCATTCTGCCTTGTTTAGTCTACGATTGGTTCCTTCCAGTGTAGTTTTCGTTCCAGTTATTGTATTCTTTAGTTCTGTTTGATGGTTCTTTATTTTTTCTGTCTCTTTGCTAACAGCTTCTATCATCTTGTTCTGTTCATCCATTCTCCTCCTGAGATCTTTGATCACCCTTGTGGTCGTAACTCTGAACTCTTTCTTGGGTAGACTGCTTATCTCCACATCACTTAGTTCTTCATCTGGGGTTTTATCTTGTTCCTTTGTCTGGAAGGTATTCGTCCACTGCCTCGTGTTGTTTAAATGTCTACTTGTATTTTTATGTATGTGGCATGTTAGTTATGTTTCTTGACATTGGAAAAGTGGACCTCTCTAAGAGATGTCCCGTGCATCCCAGCCCTGTCCCCTCTCCTCACCCAGGGGCTCAAGGCCAGCTGGTCCCAGGGTGAATCTGGCCTGTGTTTGGGACTTGTGTCACAGATTGCAGGGTGGAGGCTTTCTAGCTGAGTTTGGCCCCCGGTGGGTGAGGCTGCCTATAGGCTAGTGCAGGCTTCCTGGTGGGAGGAGCTGGTGCTTGCCCACTGATGGGTGGAGTTGGGGCTCAGCCCTCTGGCAGGCTGGGCCGTGTGGCTGGGAGTACATCTAGAGGCAGCTGCAAGGTCAGAGATTGTTTGGCCAGTCTGTATGCTGATGGGTGGGGATATGTCCCCGCCCAGCTAGCTGTCTGGCCTGAGGCGTCCCAGCACTGGAGCCTGAAGGCTGTTGGGTGGGTCAGTGCTAATGTCCACGCAAGTTGTCAGCCTCCCGGAAGGAGAGTTCATTCCGATGAACACGCCCGAGTGTCTGCCACCGTGTGTATGTCTCCAAGGTGAGCCACAGCCACCCTGCGCCCCCTCAGGAGACCCTCAAGACTAGCGGGTAGGTCTGGCCCAGGCTGCTATACAAAAACTGCTTTTGCCCTCGGCCCCAGTGAGTGTGAGGTTTTCTGTACAACCCTTAAGCATAAATTCTGCTTCCCCCAGTCCCATGGAGCTCTTGTAATCAAGCCCCAGTGGCGTGGCCTTCAGAGCCCAACACTGAGGGCTCCTCTTCCTGGTACCAGACCCCCGGGCTGGGGAGCCTGACGTGGGGCTCTCTCTCCCACAGGAGGGGCTCTGCAGTGTAATTATTCTCCAGCTTGTGGGTCGTCCCCCCACCGCAGGTGTGGGACCTGATTGTTGTAGTCCGCTCCTCCTACCAGTCTTGTCGTGGTTTCTTCTTTGAGTTTTTAGCTCTAGAAGATCTTTTCCGGTAGTTTCCAGTCTTTTTTTCTGTTGTTGATAGTCACTCTGCAGGTGGTTGTGACCTTGGTGCGTCTGTGAGAGGAGGTGAGCTCCAGCTCCTTCTGCTTCCCCCGTGGCCCCCGGTCACTCAGTGAATTAGAAATTCATAAGGACTGTCAGAGCTGGATCTTTTGTTGTCTTATTCTTGATTCTTCGGTTAGTCATGTATATATAAAGACTTATGGCTTCAACCACCGTCTGTAGTGCTGATTCCCAGGCAGTGTGTGGTTGCATTTATTCACATTCATTGCTTTATTCACATTTCTGTTTGCATTTCATGCTTTCTGCCTAAAATATATGTATATTTTCTGCCTGAAATATATATATATATTTTAGGATTTCCTTAATGGTGGAGCACATTTTGTTTGAAAATATTTTCTTTTCTCATTCTTGAAAGATATTTTTGCTTTACATTGAGTTCTAAGTTTGCAGAATAGTAGGTTTGGTACATAATTCAACATACTGTGTGAAATAGAAGTCTTGGAGTATTTACTTTACATCTTTCTTTAGGAGCATTGTCTTCCTCCTGTGGGTTGGTGAAAGGAAAGCTTACATTATAAAGAGTAAAAACTTTGGAAAATTGCAATATAATAAGAAGGTGTGTATTTTCCAATTCATATTGCTGGCTATGGATTCCTAAATCAGTGTTCCTTACGTTACACAGTGATTTGGAGATGAGTGCTGAAAGTATGCTTTTAAAGTGCTAAGTACTCTAGAATCTTGGTATAATAGTTGACACTAGTATGGAATGAAAATGAGGATTGGTGTGTTAAGGCTCCTTTCAGGATGCTGAACTCAAATGCCTTTTCATCTGTGACATGTCTGTAGTCTTAGGCTCTGAGTGAGGATCTGTGGTAGGAAGGATGCTATTGTATTTTATATTTGATGTGCTTACCAAAAAAGAAACAATAGTTAGCTCTAATGTTCTACAAAGAACTTTGTGATATTTGTAATATATCACTCCAGCTTGAACCTAAAAATAATCTTGACCTCTTAAGGAGTAGCTAACAATATTCTTTATTTATTATATTTATCTACACATGTAACAGACTTTTAGCCAAATGTTAACCGTGCAAGAACATAAAATCAATGTGTATGTGTGAAGCACCTGGCTTCTGGTAGTTACTAGGAGGAGTAAAAAATGAAACGGAGAAAAAAAAATTTTTAAGTGACATTCAGACAATTGCTCGTTGAATAGTTGACATGCATAATAATGAGGCGGTTGTGAATATGTAGACTTAGAAAATAGCAGAATGTATTGACTGGAAATGTGAAGGTGATTGCAGGCTATAGAAAGAAGATGAGAAGAATGAGAGAAAGCATCAGGATGTGGCTGTAGGTCCCTAGGAGGAGTTGCGAGAAACTAAGCTATCTCTAGAAAGGAGCTTGGTGTAGTTGTTACCTCAACCCTGGCTGTAGCTTAGAGTTAACCGGATGTCTCTTAAATGTATGCTGATGCCTAGGATCTTATCCAGAATTTTTATAGAGTAGGACTCAGGTGTGAGTGTCTTTAAAGGTCCCCACATGGTTCTAAACTGAAGACAAAATTGAGAACCACTGGTGTACAGGCATACTTTGGAGATGTTCAGTGTCAGTGGTCATTAGAAATGCAAACTAAGACCATGCTGAGCTGCCCCTTCACACCCCCTAGGATGTCAATGATAATAATGATAATAATGATGATAATAATAATAATAATAATAAAAACTGGAAATATTGGCAAGAATGGAGAGATTGGACCCCTGGTGGCCCTGGTGGTTGCCAGGGCCTGGGTACGGGAGGGAGTGGGTAATAACTGATTAATGGGAGCAGAATTTTCTTTTGGGCTAATGATAGGGTTTTTGAACTATATGGAGGTGGTGGTTGCAAACACTGTGGATATACTAAATAGCATTGCATCATTCACTTTAAAAGAGTTAATTTTATATTATGTAAATTTTACATCAATAAAAATAAATAAATCTAGGACTCAAACACATTGCCATCATGTATTAGTGTATTAGTTGATTTAGTCATAGATATACCAGGAGTGGTGAATCTTATTTTTGTAACTTTTGATTTCCACAAATATTAAATGTGTTCTTTTGTTTTAGACTAACTTACGGAATTGAATTGATTTCAAGCTGTTATTTATATACCTGCTAAAAGAAGTATATTCACTTAATCAGTGAACTTCTATTGATCATTTAATATTTTCCCTGATGTTTTATATAAAATACCTTTCTTTTAATATTTTCTGGAAATTTAAGCTTGGCTGACCATTAGAACTCTGATACTGATGGTTCTCTTGATTTATGGTTAGAATTGGGGAGTTCTGGCTTTCACTCCTGGTGGCGTAATTATATGATGAGTTTGTATAGTTTGAGGCCATATAAAAATGGACTTTTGTACTAAATGATGATGATGTTTTTCATAGACTAAGCTATATTTTCAAATGATCCAAGAAAGCTGTACAAAAATGATAAAACTGAAACAATAGTATTTTAATTAATTATTTTGTGTGTGTGTGTTGGGGAGGTAATTAGTTTTACTTACTTATTAATTTTTAAAAAATTTAACACAGTTACTGGAGATTGAACCCATGACCTCATGCATGCTAAGCATGTGCTCTACCACTGAGCTATGCCCTCCCCCCAGTGGTGTTTTATATTTTTATTGTTGTTAAATAAAGTCTGTAATTTTGAACAGGGTGTTTAACCATGGCCTGGAATGTTTGTCAAGATTCATAATCAGTCTCTGACTAATATGAAATTGTTTGTGGTCCTGTGATAGACATTCTCTTCAAAGTCCTAGTAAATTTTGAATATTACTCAGTATTCTTAGGAGTTTCTTATTTCTGCACATTGGCCTGTGTTACACTTTTTGCTGATTGCTGTATCATGACAATCTCATATGTGCACATGTATTAATTTTAATGGCTGTTCTCAGTACCTGAAAGATCAAGAGCTAAGTATGTCACTACATGTAGAACTATGTCTTTTTGATGATAAAATTGTTTTTATTAACACGGCATGACATTTTTCTTAATGTTGTTTCTTCCAGAATATTTTCTTACCTATTTTGTAGGACTGTTGAATGGTGCTAATAAGGTTCCTAGTGTAAATTAAAACTTTAAAGCAGCGCACCCATACACAAATAATGTCTGTCTGTTTCACCCTTTTCCAGCCTGACGTTAGCTTTAAGAAGTAGAAAAACCAAAATAGTTCTGATTGTCAGTAACTTACTATATATTTTTAAATAATCAGATGAAAAGTCAGTGCTGGAACAGAAACCTAAGCCAACTGCTCCGCAAGTCCCACCCAAGAAGCCTACTCCACCCACCAAAGCCAATAATTTATTGAAATCTTCTGGAACAGTGTACCCAAAGCGACCTGAAAAACCGGTTCCTCCACCACCTCCTGTAGCCAAGTAAGTTTTACCTAATTTTAAGTTAGTTTGTTGATTTGCCTACCTTTGACATAATTGACTGCAATGCTTTTCTAAGTCTCAAAGTAATTAAGTGTTGGCTTTTCATATTTTTTTGTATAGACCGTAATCTCTGTTAAATATTAATCTTATATTCATACTAGGTGAACAGACGCCCATTAAGGTGCTTTACATTTCTGATTTTATTGTGATTGGTCTTAGGCTAGAGGTTTACGTTTATAGAAATAATTTTATAGACAAGAAAGAAAAATCAGTACTGTAATATCTTCAGTATCATTAAATCACAATGTTTAAAAGGTGGTCATGCTTTATATACAAAATGATTTTTACATATGTTTGATTTTCTCATTTCAGGATTAATGGAGAAGTTTCTTCCATTTTATCAAAGTTTGAAACTGAGCCAATATCAAAACCAAAGCTAGAATCTGAACAGTTACCACTTAGACCAAAATCAGTAGACCTAGATTCTTTTACAGTTAGGAGCTCGAAAGAAACAGGTAAGTTAACATGTGGAAAGATGGTGCATTAAAAAAGTTGCAAATATGGTTTGTAGAAACTGTTTAAAATAAGAAATTTGTGTATGTAATTTGTGTGTGGATAGATACAGTAGAAAAATTTGTTGACAAATCTCTGAAGCCAAAGAATATAAATGGGCAAAATATTGATGGTTCACATAAGCTTTCTCAGTGGTCAGAAGACTGAGATGGATCCTGACAGGTCAGCCTTATCCTTCTGTCCCTGATAATGGAATGACCGTATCACCTAGCTTAGGCAGGTAGAAGTACCTTTTAGTTTTTAAAGTTTAAAAATAAAGAGATGCCATAGACTTTCAGTGCCCACGCTAGATTGTATTTAAGAAGACTTATTTTTATTTTTCCACTTAAATCTCAAGATACTTTTGTTTCCCCTTCTGGAAAATAGGCTCTTTTATGACTCTGATACTACCCCCCCCCCCATATAGATAGATCAATCAATCGATCGATCAGCAGGCTTTACTTCTTTAGCTAAATGTTGTTCCTTAAGTTTTAGGACTGATTTTTCAGCCCAGCAGTCATTTTTGTCTCCCGATCTTTTATACCTCTCAGTTGTAAAATAGAAAACTTGAAACAGAGAAGTCTTGATAAAGGTCTCACTATTAAAAACATCACATAGTCACTACTTTGTGGTAATGGTTATTGTATAGCACTTTGTATTTGTTTCTAGTTTTTAACGTGTTTAAAGCGTTTTCTCATGTATATTCTTATTTTATCTTTGACACTGACTCTAGGAGGCAGATACCATTTTCCCCTATTTTGCGTCTAAACAGAGAGAAAGCTACAGACATAGTAAATGTTCAAGATCACGTAAACCAGAAAAGAACTCTTTAAATCCCCTTTATATAGAGTTCTCTGTGATTTTCTTTTAAAAAAATTTTAATGTCTTAATGTGTTCTTTAGCTTCAGTGTTAACTTTTTTTTTTTCACATGTAAACTTCAAGGCCAGTTACACAAGATTTTTCTGTCACTATATTGTAAAAGGTGGTACTTACTACCTTTCAGCTTTTTTAAATGACTTACTTTTCTTCCCTGTCTTTAGTTTGCCAGTACAAAACCTCCGACCCAAGCGTGGCCTCCTTCAGTTTTTCAATTTGAATGTTTTATAGATCTTTTGTCATGTATTTAGATCCTGCTTGATCTGGATGAAGCCATATTCATCAATAATTTCTGGAAATTGAGATGTTGATTGTATTTTAGAGATATTCTCTCAAATATATTCAGTATATTCTCAGTGAAAATTGTTCTTATTTACTGTTAAATAAAAACAAAAAACTCATCTTTATGTTTTTAAAAAATATTTTTTACATTTTTTTCACTGAGGTTAATGGTAAAAAAATATAATTCTGTCAGTTCTTATTATTTTCTGTTTGATTTAAAATATAGCTAGAAATGTGTTTTCAAAAGTAATAGTTGGAGAAAAAAGATTAAGTGCATACTTCTAACCTAGATATCAAAAATCCATAAGTATTATTTTGAATTTCCACAGTTTTCTGCAGTCTTTATCACACAAGTCTTAAATTTGCTGAGTCTCTTTGGGAGTTGAAAGAGTAATGTTTACAGCCTGTGTTTTTTTCCTGTTTTTCTGTTACTTTGTATCATTCTTGAACATCTGCTTCATTTAGTTGCCTCAAAGTTATACAAAAAAATTTAAGTAAATTAAAACAGATTTTCACTTTTTTTCGAAACTTTTTCTATATATGATTACGAGCAAGGTTTGTTTCCTTTGCTGTTTCTAAAAACGTGTACAGTGTCACCCTGTTGGTGGTTGAAAAATTCTATTTTTTTTCCTTTGTTTTGGGTCCCAATTCTTGTCTTATATCAATAGCCATTATTTCCTCTTCATTAAAAAATAGAGGCTTTGTGGAACAAGGTTTGAAAATTTCTAATTTTTTTTCCTTTGTTGTTGAAATGAATAAGGAAGTAATTTAGAGATGCCAAGGCTTATATAAGGTCAAAAACCTAACAGCTAACCGCCAGGCTGCAGTCTTCATATCTTCCCCTGTCAGACTGCCTTTGGTGTACTACACTTACACCCTGTAAAGTTCAGAAAATGTAAATTTTGGAACTTGAGTTCATATTAAGTAGCAAATATTTCCTGAGCAAGTATCTAGTGTTTTGGGCACGAGTTGTGCCCACATAGCTTATCTCTCAAACCTCAGCTCAGAGGCCGTTCCTTATCTTTTTAAAATTAGAATATCATGTTCTGAGTATTTATGGTATAAAAGTGTTTTACTTCTTTTTTGAGATGTTGGCACCTTAAAGAGAAACGTTCTGCATCAAATACAGCCTCAAATTTGGCATTAGGTTGAGGCATGTTTTAATTTTTATAAATGGCTCAGTTTGAGGTTTTAAATTTTAATGACATGAAACTTGCCCCTTAACATAAATTTCAGAAAGTTTACAACATACATGAAAATCTCCTTAGTGTTTCATTATTATGTAAAAGAATGATTTGAGGTGAAATGACATAGAAAGACTTTGCTGTTAAAATGTGGGTGTTAAATTATTAGCTGATTGGTCATTGGCATGTTTTTTCTCTTATTTTCTCACTTAACTAACAATTGAATGATCCGTTATATCTGTGATACCTGTTAGAATACCTGACATAGAAGTTGCCGTTATATCTGTGATACCTGTTAGAATACCTGACATAGAAGTTGTTAAAAAATGTGATTTCTTTCCTCCTCCCCTTCCTCCATTGTTTACCCCATCTTATTCTGTTTCTGCTCGTATCTATAAATTCCTGTTGCTACTCTCAGATAAAATTTTCTTGTGTATAAAGTCTTACGTAAACATATTTATGTCTGTAAGTGCAGACTCTGACTTTTGTTCATATAAGAAAAACATTCCTAGAGCACTCAATTTGTTTCCATTTTTTAAAGAAGTCCCTCTATAAATGTTCTCATATATGAGGCAAGATGGTATTACACATTGCAGAGCTGTTAAACCATATTTTAACTTTTTCCCCTCTTTTGCCAACACTTCATCAAAACTTGATTTAGGATGGATCTCACTGCTACTACTGAATAATTATAAAGTTCACATAGTCTCAGTATTTCTAAAACAGTAAATTTTCCAGGAAGTAAAATTGGTTTACAATTAGTTTTAAAAATACAAGACAGAAAATTTAGTGGAAACATGGCATTTCAGTGAGAAAGCACAGTTGATGACGCATTCTTAGACTATAGTAGTATTTTATCCTTTTTGATTGTGATAAATTCTTCTTGGGTTACAGGAAATTTTAGAGATAACATACATTATTTGATCTGAAAGACATCATTGTTAAATAGGGCAACATTCTTTCTCTTCATTTGTAGTTGATAATTGATCTGTTTTGTTTGAATTAATTTCCTAATATTCATTTTTTCCTTCCAGAAATAATTTATGGTGAGATTTTTCAAAAAGATGTCTACCGGTTGAGTGGTAGACACGGTAAAAAGTGAGCCTGTATTTATAAACTAGGATTCAAAGCAAAACAAAACTAAACACCACACTCTAAAATGTAGAATTTACCTGGGAAATAAAGAGCAGAGATTAAAAATGTTATTTTCTAATAATTTCCTTGATAATACCATCATAGGGAGTGTCACATTTTCCACAGTGAAATAGACTATACCCACAGAGAGTATCATTTATATATGTGGGACTTTTTTTAAGTGTTGTGTTGAGTTGTATTTTTATAATAAGATATTTAAAGTAGTATTTGGCATTTTTTTTTCATTAAACCATACCAGAATTAAAATTGCCTCTCTTATTGTAACTACTGTCATGTGTTGAGGACTAAAACTTGACTAAAAGGTGATTTAATTTCAGTTGGATCAGTGAGTTGCTAATATGTTGATTTATTACTCTGGCCTCTAATTTCAGTACTAAAACATCCTTTTAGAAGCTGTCTTGATGTTCACTGAGTAATAAAAACAGGCTTCTTTCTAGTTTAACGTATATTGAAATTAAATACTAATCATAGTTTTTCCCTTGGAAAGACAAAAGAATATAAATCTAAACTCTAACACACATCGTAATGTAAACTTAGATAAGCTGCAGTATCTGCTGAACGTTGAAATGGTTCTGTTCATTCTACAGCTGTTCCTTTTTCCTGCTTTGTAAAATAATTTTTTTGGTTGAGTCTTTTTTCTAGACATTCCTATCCTTGACTTTTCTTTCCAGATTTTGTTTCCTAGCCTGTTTGCCATGTTTCCCTTCTTACGTGTCAGGAAATTATCCTACCTTCCTCCATTTTGGTAAGATGACAATTTATAAAAGAAGTCAAAATAATATATTCAGTATAAATAGGTGGTGCACATTGATTTTTCTTTGTAATTTTACTAAAGTATATATGTTTGTCTGTCTATTCTAACCCTTTTGGTTTTCCATTTCAAAATAAAATGAAATTCATATTGGAAAATTTTTCTTGATTAATTAGTTTAAAATACTCTTGCTAAAAGTTTTTTTTTTAAATTGATATCCATAGAAGTCAGTTTATTTTCTCCCAAAATTGATATTTCATTTTGATTTTTAAAAATTCTATGTCTTAAGCAGCGTGTAGAAATGTAAATGGCTGGCAGAGTGACAGTGTGATTGCAAGAGTTAAGTGATTGTCATGCTTTTATGCCACCTGTACAATATAAATCCATTGATATCACTCTTAGGTAAATTTAAAAAGTTTCAAATATATCGTGAGTCCAAAATGTGCACTATTTCATTTCACTAACCTAACGTCTTAAATGGAGGACCTGAGAGAGTTTTAGAATAGTAAAATTGTCTTGGTGTTGTAGTCCAAAACTGGACATATGAAAGGCATTTTACATGAGCATGATGTATAATTTTGTAAATTTTCCTTTTATTTACCATTTCAGTTTCATTTATCTTTATACCTTCCTGTGTTTTTGTTTGTTCCTTTTTCTTTCTGCAAGTTGCTTAAATATGCATTTGAAAATAATCTCCACAGGCCAAAATGATTGGATTGTACTTTTTAACAGTTTTTAGTAGGTTGCCAGTATCAACGTAAAAAACATCACTTCTTGGCCTTTTGGCTAAGATCAAGTGTAATGTAAAAAACAATTTTTAACTCTGCGAACTATAGCATATTTTTAACATCTTTTAAAATATTGTTTTGTCTTTAAAACTAACAAAATGAGATATTTAAATATATATTTAAACTCAAGGTCTTTCACATTATTTAATGCATTTTCCATTAAAACCACTGTTTCTTATTGTGGTTGTTATATATATTATCATTATTTATAGATACTTATTGAACGACTTAAAGACAAAAATTAAAACAAGCACATTAGATTGCCTGTTGTGATGTATTAAACTAGAGACTAGATGCAAGATAGAACACGCAAAGCAATCCCAGAACGTGAACATGGAAAAGAATTAACAGAGATCAGCAAATACTTATAGTTGTTTTAAAATGCATATTACCAAACAGTGATGACCTCTTCCTATTTCACCTTTGTATCCTCCATCCCTTTAAAAAAATTCTCTAAATAAATTACTTTGAATATGAAAGTTGATGAATAAGCTTTGAGGGTAGTAATGATAAGTATCTTTAAATTTCTTGTAAGAATTCTCTGAGTTTGGACATCTAAATATTTGACAGACAGGCGGTATAAACTTCCAGGCAGTGGTAATGTGAGACTGATTCCATACCTGGAAGGCTAGGCTACCATAATGAGTGATGGCTTATTGACTGTGATTCATAGCCTTAGTTTGGAATCTGGGCCAAAGGAAGATTAGAATGACAAATGGAAATGTCTGCAGTTACCCCTAGGGTTCTTACATCACTTACAGATACCTGGACTTCAAAATTAAAGATCACCTTCTTTAGCAAGTTTTTCTGGACCATCTAGGAAAAGGAAGATATTATATATACCATCATTTCAGAGGTACAGATTACCCAGATTTGTCCTTAAACCCAAATTATTGAATCAGAGGTCAAACAGCCTTTGGCGTTGGGGAAGCAAATGGATACTTTATGTGGCATTTTCCCTTGGTATCTGATTTGCCTTAGGTTTATACCTATCACATAATTCCAACACATAATGTCTAAGCAGAAGTGTAATGAACTATAAGTAGGTTGAGTCCCAGCTACAATATACTGTGCACATACATGTGTACATAAAATTACACTCTCACTTTACATTAAGAAATGCAGTTGGGAAGCAGCAGGGTCCGAGATGTAATTGAGTTTTTAAATTTTAATATTAGGATATTACTTGAATTTTAAAACAAATTTCGTGTGTTAATTTTCCGATATGTTGTAATTAATTCTGAGTTGAAGAAATAGATCGTTTTTTTTTCTAATAAGCAAGAACTTAAGATGATCACTTCTTCAAACTACTTCAACCTATGGTACAGATTTATATCTTTTAGTGAGAACTCTTATTGAGGTCTAAGTCTCTTTTAGAAACATGAACTTTATATTGTTAATATGTAAACTGTACCAGGTAAAGAAGATGTTTGTTTTCAAGAGTGAGTGTTGTTTTCCAAATGCATATGAAAAGCACAGATCAACTTGTGAGTCATCGTGGTCTCTTTAATTTTATAGTTTGTTAAAAACCCAGAGACTTTTTTTTTTCCTTTTAAAATGTAGTTATCTCTTAGTAGACGTATTTACTTCTATTCTCCAGATCTTATAAATTTTGATGACATAGCTTCCTCAGAAAACTTGCTACATCTCACTGCAAATAGACCGAAGATGCCTGGGAGAAGATTGCCTGGCCGCTTCAACGGTGGACATTCAGTGGGTGGCATTTACTATTCTAAAACACAGAGAATTTAGCAAATCCAGAGTGCTTCTGAAGATAAGAATCAGGGGGGATTTGTAGCTCCGCCAAAGTTTAAAAGTCAGGAAGTGGCCGAGGGTTAAAAGAGGGGGAAAGAAACCTGTTCAGTTCAACAGGGCTTGGAATAGAAGTTTACAGAAGTAGGAATAGAGTTGTCCATAGCCACACAGCACGGTGTCAGAAGGGGCCAGGGAGACGGTGTAATCTACTCATCTGACAAAAATAATTGGACTTGAGTGGTATGTATATTCGCTTCAGGAAAGAACGAGAACATTTCCCCCCACAAAATCGTGTTTTTTGTAGTACTAATCTTCATCTCCAAATGTGTAACTTCTTTTTATGCTTTCTGGACATTGCGCGGGATACTGTTAGTACTTCAGTGTTAATATATTAGCTCTTAAGCACTATTGCACTTTTAAATTCCCTAAGGAGAGAAAATTGTGGTTGCTCGTGGGCAGGCTGCTTTCCCACCCTCTAGATAAGCAAGTGTGTTATTCAACATGAAATTATGTAACATCCTGTTAACAATAATAGACTATCTGGAACAGTAGCTGCTGGAAACAGTGATGAAAGTTACTTGCTTTATTCAGATGCTTACTAGCTTTTCCTTCTTTGCTGTTTTCTGTTTCTTGATTTTTTTTTTTAATCATTCAGCCGACTCACAGCCCAGAAAAAATCTCGAAGTTACCAAAAGAAGATGACAGTGCCAGCCTGAAGCCATCTGAGCTTAAAAAGGACCCATGCTACTCTCCAAAGGTGGGGCGCGTTGTGGTCTAAGATTGTGTAATTTGTAGCGTTCTTTGTGAACATCAAAGTGATGGGATTTAAAGTATCCGTTGGGAAGAAGTATCTCTTCTTCCAAGAAATAAAATAATTCCTACTACAACTAAATAAAAATAATTCATGTTAAACTTAAGTTACGTTCTTATTCTCTATAGATCTTTTTTGAGAAGAGTTACATTATTTTAAATGAGTAATAGAGATGTTGCATATTTTATATTTTATAAGGCAGAGATCTATACATTTGTTTCCTTTCCCATTAAACATGCCTCTTTAGGTCAGAAGCTGTTGCGTTTTTACTCCTTATGTCACTCGGTGCCTGGCCTGGTCATAAGCACTGAATGCACACTGGAGTGAACGGTGGAATTCCTGGGTTTTTCCACCTGCTACATGGTGTTGAGCGTCTTTGCTAAACCCTTGCACTGTAAGATAGTACAACCACAGCTGACACACATATTTGAGAAGATCATGCTGCTTCCTCAAATTCATTTCAGGGCATTTGACTGAGAATCCAATTTACCCGGTACACTTACTCTGATTCTGTCAACTGTCATCAGTCTGTTGAGATTTTACGTGCTGTTGCCTAAGTGAAATAGTAAAAGGGTGTCAGGCTGTGGATTCATTTCAATGCCTCTTCAATGGACTTACTAAATTCTTCATGATTACTTTTAAGTGAAGCTCTTTGGATATTCTAAATAATAACTATTTAATATGAGGTACCTTAATAATGCTGACATGTTCTTGCTTGTGGATGCTCCATAGGCAAACCATCCATAAGATAAATCTCGTGAATTTTCCTTTTCCCTTTTTTCTTTTTTTAAGATAAAGCCCTTGACATTTCTTATAAAAACCTGTAGTAATTGTTTATTCTTTGAGTCTTTGGTTTTTCTAGTTGTGAACATCAAGCTGCTTTTTGAATTTATCATTTATCTTGAAAGTAGTACATCAATTATTTATCTCCTTGCAGTTAAAAATCTTTTGAACTTAAATATAAGTACAAATAAAATAAACTTTTTCTGTTTTTTTCTGTTTTTAGCCATCTGCATATCTTTCAACACCTTCAAGTGCTTCTAAACCAAATACGGCTGCTTTTCTAACTCCATTAGAAATCAAAGCTAAGGCAGAAACAGATGATGGGAAGAAAAATTCGTTGGATGAACTTAGAGCTCAGATTGTTGAATTGCTGTGCATTGTGGAAGCACTGAAAAAGGATCATGGGTGAGTGGCCTTTATTTCCTTCCTTGAGCACTACTTAAGACATGTGTAAAGAATTCTTCCAAATCATACCAGGCAAAGAAGTAATCTGCCAAGTTTCTAGTGTGAGCAAGTTTGTTTTCAAAGAAATTTTTAATAGTGTTTCTCTCCTATGGCAAAAAAACTTGAATTAGAAAATGTAATAATTAGAAACTCTAATTATTAATTCTAGTTATTCTAATTAGGAATTGGAAAGCTTGGAATTGAAACCCTCATGCATTGCTGGTGGGAATGTAAAATGGTGCAGCCACTCTGGAAAACAGTCTAGCAATTACTCAAAAAGTTAAATATCATGTTACCATATGACCCAGCAATCCCCCTTCAAGTTGCAATACTGTCCAACAGAATTGAAAACAAGTGTTTAAACAAAAACTTGTGCACAGGTGTTTGTGCAAGTCCAAAGCAGTGCAGACAACCCAAATGCCCATCAACTGATGAATGGATAAACAAGACGTGGCACACCTGTACAGTGGAATTTTATTCAGCCATAAAAAGAAATAATGTACGCATGCATGTTACAGTATAGATGAACCTTAAAAACATACTTTAAGGCTAGAAATGTCAAACACAGGTTAATTAGTCTTGAAAATATTAGGAAAAGCCATGTTGTATTTTGGATCTGGGGTGTATCTGTGTGTATATTTGGTTTATGTCTCAGAGGACTTTGATCACTGCTTCTGCTGGGGTTGAGTTGGATGTTGTAAAACCTGGGATAGGCAATCTACAAGGCCCTTCTCTTAACTCTGAGGGGTTTTGATGATGGTGTGAGGTGAGACATACCATACGAGGTGAGAGTTAGGGAGCTCTTAGAGCTCAGGTAAGTTTGGAAGACCACGTGCTGGAGTCCTTTCCCTCCTTTTATGTGAAGAGAGAGGCTGAGGGAGAGGTCTGCTCATCTGAGATCACACGGCTCCTGAGCGGCAGAGCTAGAACTCAAACTCGTATCTTCGATTAATTCAGAGATCTTTTCTTATAATTATTATTATTTGGATTTTAAAATGTGTTAACACTTCAAACATAATTCCACAAAAGCCAAATAGGTAAAGTAGATCAAAGATCAGCTAATGTAACTGAACTGGGGGTGAGCGTTCAGGTGTTCTTTCCCTGTTTCAGCTTCTTTCTGTAGCCTCTAACAGTATTTCTTGGAATATGGAGTCTGGTATAAAAGTCTTGCCAGAGATCACGGTACCACTGAGCTTGAATTTACCGTTTCTCCTCCAATTCTCAGTTGACATTGGGTTACTTATTAAAAACAATATTGAGATGAACAACATGTATTTGTAGTTTGCAGAGCACGTCTACAAACTTCTCTTAGAAACATAAATTTATCTTGAATGACTTCTTAAAAAGTACATATATTATGCACATTTATATCATATATAGAGAAGGAATTTGATCATGCTCTTTCTTGAATTCTTCAGTTTATCTTGTTTTGCAATTGACATGGAAAAATCTTTTATTTGTAAATGTGTTTTTTAAAAGGTAACAAAAATGTGAGAGTAGTCCTAAATTTTCAGATCAAAAAGGAGATAATTAGAATAATGTAACTATTGTAAGTACAGATAAGTAGAGCAGGATGAATATTTTAGCAGTAGATCCTAATTTAGGTATAAATTAAATGTATAATAAACTTAGAAACTTGGAAAAAGAAAGCATTGTTTAATTTAGTGATAACCTTATGGAAATATAAAGTTAACTAGCTTAGAAGCACAGTTTATATCACATACCAAAATAAGCTAGGTAAATTTGACTTAAATATTATCTTTAAAATTACAGTCAGTAGAAAACAGTAGAAAATCTACTTTCAATATAAAGAATTTTCTAATCATTAAAAACAGAAAAAATTAGTCTTGAAACTATGTAATTTAAAACTACCTTCATTTCTTATATGTTCTTTCTTCATGAGAATTTTCATGAGTTTCTCAAGCTATTATCCCCTCCACCCCTCTACCCCCAGCCCCGAGAAACCAACTAGCCCAACAAAACACCTGGACATTTGAATACCAAACACCAGTTATCAGAAGGAGGAAGATTTTAGCAGCATGGAAATGTTTTAAAATACTTTGTGAAAAGACGCATTATAGAACATTTACATCTATGGAGGGGAAGAGACTATATAAAGGGAACACAGGAAAATGAAAACATGAATTAAGGAAGAGGGCCTGTTGGCTGAATTTTTTGTTTATTGGTTTGATTTTGGATTTTAATATAATATTTAATTTAAAAAGCAGAGAAAGAGATATGTAAAGTCCAAGTTATTCTATTAAAAACTATAATTTGCCTTGCATTGTGACATATTTTGACGTTTATTTTACCTAATTATTTGGGTGGTAAGTGTGTCCTGCCTGGGAAATGCATGATAACTGAATGTGGAAAATTATCTGTATTCACTTAAAAATATCTTTCTCTCAGGTTGGTCTGCCATGATTTCGCTGAGTTTTTACGTGTCATATTGAATCATTACAGCTAGAGAATTTGAATTTTTTCTTAATCAACCTGGCTATCACTTCCTTTAAAAAGTTTCCCCTATGTTCTGGAATATCAGGCCACAGAGATCCCGTTAACTTTAGTCAAATATATTGCTTAATTGAAAGACTTAACAGTAACACTTTGTTTTTAGGAAAGAACTGGAAAAACTGCGAAAAGATTTGGAAGAAGAGAAGGCAGTGAGAAGTAATCTAGAGGTAATTGATTTCTTCTTCCAGCAGTGAGACGGTAGTCAGCGTAGACTAGACGTGTTGTTTCCAGCCCGGCTGGGTAATCGGTTCTGCACATGACTCTGCACATGACGCTGTCCTCCTCCACTCAGTCGGGCACTCCCCACTGCTCGGTAGCCGTTTAATTAACCCCCGCTGACTCCCTGCCGCATTCCGTTCGTTCAGCACATGTTTTCCAAGCGCGGACTCGTAGGCAGTGCATGTGGGACAAGGTATACACTCGTGCGTAAAATGAACATGCTTCTTTCCTCCTAAAAGTGTCTTGTTCTAGGCCTTTTGCACTCAGCGCTGCTTCTTTCTTGAGCTATAGTTCTCTTTTCTTCACAGTTAAACAGTTTTTTTCTTTTTTTCCCCGGGGGCCGGGGTGGTGGTAGGGGGGTGGGCGGGGGATGCTGACTTTGATTTCGCAGTGAACTGAGTTCACTTTATAACGGTGATGCCTTCATCTTTACTCTCTGCTGATGATTGACAGCTTCACTTATTTTCTTAATCTTCCTTATTTTTTTCCTGTCCTCTCTGACTTTAGTCTTTTATTGTATTTTCTCCTGCGTGTCTCAGAGAAAGTGTGTCCTGCCCCTGTGCAGAGACTCTCCCCATTCTGGGTGCAGCGTTTGCCCCCCTCCCTCTGTTTGCCGCGCTCGTTACTTGCCCCGTTTCTCTGTCAGCCCTGGGAGACAGAGCGCGGGCCGTGCTCGTAAACCTGGGCCCTCGCCCTGACTTGGAGCGCTGAACGGCGTGTGGCACTCCGGCGCCGCCGCACCTTCTGAGCGTTGTCCCGCTGGGCAGCACAGCTTGAGAGGATTAGTGTTCCTGTTCTAAGGGTGAGGAATCTAGGGTGTAGGCTGAAGAGGTCGGCAGTGGGGCTGACATGTTTAACAGAAGCAGCCAGGCTTCCAAACCTTTGTCCTGAGGGATTCAGCTGCACTGTGTGAACTCGATCGAGTAAGTCACTGACTGCTTTAGCTTTAGTGGTTGAGATAATATATGTGAAGGTATTTGGGTAAATTATCAAAACCGCATTTTTACTCTTATATCTGACATGTCACCTTTATCCACACTCTCCCTTCTTTCCACGAAAATACTCAGTTTTTCCCTTTGTTCAGAAAACAAAAAGCCCTCTTCTCGGTCTGGCTGCCCCCTTGATCTGTAGTTTTCTCTTTTCATCTGGGGTTCATTTGTTGCCCCCCCCCCCACCCCAAACAAAAAAAGCACACATTTGCAGTCACTGATTCTTCACTTTTTATTCAGTCTTTGACCAAACCTCTGCATTTTGGGTTTGCTGGGGGCAACTCCTGCGTCTCTTCAGTTTCTCCAGCGCTTCACAGTTTTACCATTGCCACCTTTTCAAAGTGTGTCTCGGTTTACTGGATGGGGGGATTCTTCTGTCTCTGACTTCTCCGGCTCTCCTAACCTGAGTGAGACGTTCCCCCAGCACTCCTTGGCCCTCCTGTCGTGCACCCCCGCTGCTCGTCTGTACCCAGGAGTAACATGGTGGCCTCCGGTGCACCTTCCATCGAAATCTGGTTCTTCTTCTCCCAGCTTCTACCCCGTGCTGCCAGCTGTTAGTATCCACAGATGCTCCACTGTGAACTCAGACTTGGCATGTCCCTGTCACACATAGCACCGTCTTTTCTGATTCTGATTTTCTGCTTCTGTTGATGGTTTGCTGCCCTCCTGGTCCTGCAGATCTGGTATTTCTGTTCTCTTCCGATTCTACTCACTTCCAGGCCTGCTGGCTTTTTTGCTCCCCTGACCTTTCTCTCTTTATTCCCCGTATTCCTATCCCTTTTTCATGCTCTTTGTCTTCTGTTTAGCTTGCTTAAGTTGCTCTCGTCCTTATCTTCATCTTTCCTTGCTCAGTATTTTCAAGAACTTCCTATTACTTGCTGAATAAAGTTCAAGCTTCTTGACTCAGCACATGAGGTCTTTTATGTGCCTGGCCCTAGTTTAGCTTTCTTTCCTCACGTGCTGATCCTCAGTCGTCCCTTACAGTTCATTTGTCTGAAATTTTACTCTTACTGTATTTTTGTGGATTTTCCTTTTGTCTCCTCTTCTCACGCCCAAGTTCTGTAGATCTCAAGGCCCAGCTCAAACAATCACATTGATTGAGTTGGCCACCAGTCTTCTGATTAAGAGAGATTTTTCTTATTCCAAACTCATGTTCTTTAGTTTGTAAGAGATGAATAAGTAATCATTTTCTTTGATTATGTACTCATTTTGCCCATTTTCTGTGCTGTTGGAGGTGGGATGTTTTCCTGCTTCACCTTTGCCCATAGCTCCTGGCACAGCTGCAGTGCTGTATACGCATTAGACAGCTAACACATTTTTGTGAAACCAGTACATGTTAGAAGATGCATTTTTAACATGTATCTTCTAAACACATGTTAAATTCCCAGTGTGAAACATGGTAGAAAAAAAATTAAAACGTTTCTCGACTCTCATTCCTTATATTTTATACATAACACATTTATATTCATATATGAAAATAATAAGATAAGCAAGAGGAACTAACGCAGTGTTAAATTTGTGTATGTGATTTAGTTTGTCATTAAAATCATGAAAAGAGTCAAATGAATTATTTATTTCTTTTTTGAAGAATTTTATTTGATTTTATTTTTGCAGCAAAATCAGCGGTTACTTAGCTTCTCGCTGACCTGTATTATTATAAGTTTATTTTTTTAAATGAGGAAAGTTTGATCCTTGTATTTCCAAAAGCACACTTAATAAGGCGGTAGAGTTTTAGGATCACATGTTTAAAGGAGAAATTACATTTCACCCCAAATTAAAAATAGTGCTTTCAACTACTGTAACGTTAACCTTACATAGTATTAAATTTACCAAGGGGTGATAAAAAGGACTAATGATGAACGGTGAATGCAAACGTGCTAGAAGAGAAAGTCCAGCAATGCAAGTGTTTGGTACCTAAACTTACGTGACCAGGAGCAGTCTGTAAGGGGCGTTACTGACTGCATGCAGAGTTTCTCTTCCCCGCACTCCCTCTCCTCCCAGTGTTTGTGTTTTCTTTGTTTTCTCTGCATCCTTGCACATTCAAATTGGTACAGTGGTTAATGTATCTTAGGAACAGAGATGACAATAGCACATCAGGCTGAAGATTGAAGATACTTTGTCTCAATCCAGGCTGAAGACTAAGACTGGTTCCAGTCCAATGCTGTTAACGTATTTAATTAATCATATTAGTCAAATAGTATCAAGAAAGATCGTGGAATTTGCAAACCATTCTCAAATGGTTAGGATCCCCTAGGAGGTGGTGAGCTTCTTGAAATTGTACTTCTTGACTGTGGCAAAATGCTCATCATCTAACACTGAACGACTTGTCTGGAGTTAGCCACAGTGTGTGTTACTTCTGTACGTTGCTGGGGAGAAGGGTGATGCTGTCAGGAGAAGGTAAGGACTTTGTGTTTCTACATGCAGTGGAAGGTTAGGGATGATCGAGATGTCATCTAACTGGGAAGAGACTACAAAAGCTGCGGCCTTTAGAGCCTCAAACTGACCGGGACAGTCTGCGCACCCATGGACCTGGAGCCGCCCGTGTGGTGTTTCATCTCTTTGAGCCTCAACTTAGTCATTTGTAATACATCAAAATCAAATAGCTCTCTATAGTTACTGTGAAAATTTAAAGAATTTTTCTTACTTTCTTCTTAGGTTTCTCAAATTATGAATTTGTATTAAGTGAGGAATGTCTTCTGCCTGCTGGTGGAAATATTTCTAACCCATTGACTGAATTTTGTATATACTCCTGGGCTTTAAAGGCGATTTAATCTAGAACATACTGTTTACAGTTGAGGGAATTAAGACCGAGTGAGGTTAAGTGATTTACCAATGGCACATAAGTAGTAAGTGAAAAAGAGAACTAGACTTGTCCCTTTCTTTATTTGTAACTCCTCTGTGCTGCCCCCTTTGTTTAATTACAGGTATGTGTGCTTCTTAATTTGGTTTCAAGGATACTTTCGGTTTTTGTAGGGCTAATTTTCTTACAGATCTTTCAGAGGCTCACATGCTGTGCCGTTGTTCCGGCTGAAACAGCCGTAGCCGCTTTTTTGTTGTTGTCACCTGCCATTTAGGAACTTGTGTCATGACGTTTTCCCCTGTTGCCCTCTTCCTGTATTTATTGCACTGTTGTAAATTGGACTTTAGAATGGAAATCAAAAGCCGGAGGCTTGAAAGTGTGATCAGATCTTAATGGCATAGGATAAAGTAAATCAACTTTACTAGAGTAAAGATATTTTATCTGTTGCTCAATCTGTGTTTTGTGTTTTGTGTTTTAGGTGGAAATAGAGAAGCTGAAAAAAGCAGTCCTGTCTTCTTGAAGTGACACTCACGCAGTGTTCTTAACGTTCCAGGGATTCAGAAGCCACACTATGAACTTCAGCTGACTTGTTACCTAAAAATGAGAAATGCTGATGTCATGATGGATATGAGTATATGAACTATTATATCTATAGAAAAGTGTAGGGGAGGGTGACTTTTTATATATATATATATTTTGTTTTGCCTATATGAAAAAAACGAGGCCTTATTTCTTATGTGCTGGGATTGCAAACTTTTTTGTTTAGTTTGCTTGAAAATACTACTGAATCTGTATAGAAAGGAAAGAAAGTTCAGAATAGTTTTTTTATTGAACTTGTAGTATTATTTTTAAAGAGATCTATACTATAAATATGGTGATATCTTTACAAGTAATCTGTAAAATATACTATTTGGGGGGGACAGTTTAGCTCTATGGTAGCCACACTCACTACTTTTCCCGTGACACATAAGGGATATAAACTTTGTATATATATGTTTTTTACGCTGAGCTTCTCACCCAGGATTACACTGTCGTGCCTGTTTGTTTGCAGTGCTGTTTATACTCTGGGTGATGAAGTAGGAGTTTCCGAGCTATAAACCAGATTACCCACCCACGCGTAGATTAATAACTAATGAAATAATTTCTTCAACTTCTAGAGTATTTTATATTGCTTGCACTATAGGATCCACAAGTGGAATTTAGTTAAGATGTACTGGATTGTTAAGTATATTGGGGGAAATAATGAGCTGTATTTTAAATCCATTCGGTCTCAGGAACTAAACATGTCAGCTTCACCCTACACTTGTCGTGCCTGGAAACGATAGCACATGTAATATGCAAACACCAGCCGTATTGCTGTACTTTCCTGCTTGTTTTATAGGCTCGAATGCTACTCATTTCAAGATCTTGTGATTTAATTCTTCACGCCCCTCCCTCTGATTTGTGATAATGGTAATCCGGGAGAAACAGGGCTCCAAAGCTTTCAGAACCTCAGTGTGCAGTTTCATACTTCCAAAAATTAACCTTGTGTAACTTACCTGACAGACTGAACTGCCTGGTGGAGATGTTCTGGGGTGTCATTTAGGTACCAACTTTATAAAGAGTGTGTAGTGTATCATAAAGTGTAACATTGCAGCTTATTTAAAACCAAAAATAGTTGGCCGTACTCATGCATTTTCACAAAATGGACGAATAGCAGTTTCTTCAGTCACTTACGAACACTTGAACGTTTTAAGATGTTATGTACAGATAATGTGTCTCACAATAACGTGGGTTTATATTAAAAGTAGAATTTTTGATTTTTTAATTTGCAAAAAAAATCATATTTGAAGGCTTATTACAGCAAGTGACTTTTCAGATTTTGAGCACCATCTATCATGCTTCCATTTTGTGTTCATTTAAACCACCAAACCAATTTTTCCCTTTTAGTTTTAATCTTGTAATACTGAAATCTTGTGTTAGTGAGATTCTGTCATATTGTTTCAGATAAAAGGAAAATAGAAAATAATAGAAACTCCAGTATATAATTACGTAATGTAAAATTCACAACTTAAATTCCTGCTGTTGGGAAAATCGGATTGTGTGTCGGGTTATGTACATTTTAACTCTTTAAAGTCCGTGGGCTCTTCTGATGAGGTCGCTGCTGAACAAAATTGTTTATTCCTGTTCTAATGTTTCTAAATGACTTGTCAAATGAATGATTTCGTTCTTCTTAAATAAATTAGATCTTATTTTCTTTTAACATGAAAGTCCTTAAGTAGAAACTCCTAGCTTTATGACTGGAAAATCTTACCAAGTGAGCCCTCCCCATCCTAATAAGGGGGTGGGGGTAGTTTCCAGCGGATTTCAGGCTGTTCTTAAGGTTTTTGTTGGTCATTCTCTAACTAGTGCATAAAATCAAGATGGTCATGAGTGCTGAAAGACATTTAAAGTGTGTGTTTGTACACTCCTCACTCGGAATTGAAAAGTAACGAAAGTAACTGGGTCTCTCTTTTCCCGCCCTTGACCAAATAGTAAAGAAAAGAAAGCCAAACAAACGCAAAGGGAAAAACGATTAATCTAGCAAGTTACCAATGTCTGCTCTTGATAACAGGAATTGTATTAATTCCCGTTTATAAAGTTCATATCACAGAATGGTCTGTAATAATAATAGCTTTTACTTGGAGATAAATCTTTTTTTTAATGAGTGAGTATAAATGACAGACTAGAGGTGAACAGCATGACATCTGTTGTTGCCAAATTGTTAGTGAATGTGGTGTTCAGGTTTGCTGTTCGAAACACGTAACATTACTAATTTTCCTAATTATATTTCGATATTAGGAGTCTTGTGTGTGCGTGCGTGCGTGTGACCACGAAGCTGTGGTCACACTGTAAAGCTGTTACCTCTTAGAAAATCTAAGTCTGAAGATAGAAGAGAGAGTGGGCCTGGCGTAACAGAGGATTCTCTCTTAATGCTTCTTACTGTGATCACAGGAGAAAAAACCCAAGTGCTCTCTAGACGTCTTGGTAAAACATCCTATGCTTGCGTTTAAACTTGAAATGTATGAACAGAATGAGACAATCAGTTCAAATCAGAAATGAGAAGTGTTAAAATTTAATGGCCTTGTTTTGCTGTAGCAATAAAATGACCAAGTGCAATGACTTGATTTAATAAAATCATCTTTTGAAAGTTGCTGCTATGAATATTTTTAGCCATAAAATTTTACCCTTGTTGTAGCCTGACTTGCCTTCAGTAACTATTCTGTAATGCAGTTGGCGCTGTGGTATTCTAACATTCCAAAAAATAATAATAATAATAATAATATATATTTATGGGGAAACTCAAAACAATATACTTCACTTGTTTACAGGTGCTGTACAAAAGCATGCTTCTCTCTCAAAAAGGAAAATGAATAAAGAATAGTATTGCCAGTCGTGTCTTTATTGGTTATTTTTTCATTAACTTCATTCAGCTTATGCTTATTGCAGCGTATGATGGGAACTATTTTATGTTACTGTGAGTTTTCCAAATAAAAGAAACCATGTAAATAGTAAAATGAAATCATTAATAGTTCTAGTGCTGTGTGACATTTACTGAATCTCTGTCAATCTTTCACCTGAGACTGTGAGATTAATAATTCCTACCTCACAGGATTGTTGGGAGAATTTGAAATGATTTATACAAAGTACCTCATAGAGTGCCTGGCATAGAGCAGATTTTTTAAGTGAAAGCTCCTCTTTTCCCCCTCTCGTCATCTGGCAGTGATGGATATGGTGTGAATTAGGCAGATCAGATGAAGAGAAAGGCATGGTGCTTCCTCTCCCGTCTCTGAAGTCATCCAGCATCCCTTTCTTTGGGGGAGATACTCTTTCCATTTGTACTGTGCTCAAAATGGAGCTGCCATTTTATAGATCACCCAGTCCTGGTCCCAGGGCAGAGCACTTTGCCCAAATTGAATTACTGTCTTGGAGACTGAGATTTCAAACATCTGAAACAAAAGGAGCTAGTCTGAGCATGGCAGCCCTCCCCAGTTTTTGGGTTTTTTTTTCCTGTCATCTGGAAAAAGCTGATACAGAAGAACAAAATAGAGTTTAAAGATACGTCAACAGAATCCAGAGGATTTTTGAACTGATTACCATCATTCTGGAGCCCCCCCACCTTCCCATCTATTGTGGGGTTCCGTAAGCATAAACTTGCTCATAAACTTTTTGGGTCTCTGAACTCAAAACTGGTAGTCCTGGCAAATACAAAAAACAAACAGAGTCATTTCCCCCAGATCCATGGCGGAGACGTCCCAGGACACCCAGTGATGTGTGGTCCGCGGGCTGTACTGAACCCTACTTATTATATCTACCATGTTTTTTCCTATACGTACATACCTGTGATAAAGTTTAACTTACAAATTAGACTCAGTAAGAAGTTAACAACTGCTAATAAAATAGAACAGTTATAATGATACACTCTGATTAAAGTTATGTGAATGTGGTCTTTCTTTCAAAATACCTTATAAATATAATGCCACTTCCATCCTAACTAAGCCCTTACCACACACCGTGGCCCTAACTTTTGCATTTTGAGCTGCGACTGCAAAACTAGCGTGAATTTTTCTTCACGGTTTTGCAGATGGAAGCTTCCTTCTTATCACAGATCTTAGCAGCCTCCGCACGTGAATTCGTATTGTCGAGAGCTTTCACCTTGCTCACTCAAGGGAGGCACTCCCAGGCTTCTGCGTGGCATCCCTGAATTGCCAGCATCACTGCTCTTGCATTTTCAGGCCATTAAATAAAACCAGGGTTACTTAACCCAAGTACCGCGATTCCACGAGTTCATCCGGTGACTCACGGGCAGGATACGCCGGACAAAGGGGTGGTTCTCGTCCAGGGCAGGACAACCCGGGGTTTCATCACGCTCCTCAGGACAATGTGTTTAAAAGTTATGAATCGTTTATTTCTGCAATTTTTTATTTGATAGACTACAGTTTAGCAAAACTATGGATCAGGGAGGTGGGCGGGGGGACTCCTGTCGAGTCTGGAAGACATCAAGCCCCATGCTCTCTTGCTGGAAGTACTGTCATATACATGACTGGGCTTTCTAGAAATCTGGAAGCCTTGAATCGTAGAAAAAGGAATTAGACCCCATTATGAAGCAATATGGAAAGTGTGACAAGTTGTTTAAGTTAAATTTTAGTTTGAAATTGTCTACTTGCTTTTTGTTGGCCTTTATAAACATAGGGCATAAGTTAGACTTTGCGGGCACGTGATGGTAAAGTTTTGGATTATAGAGTTTTCATGTTGGAAGGGACATTCGAGACCGCCTAATTTAATGCCTGTGCAGTTGGTTTTGTCTAAAGGAACAGTTTTCAGATTTAGCCCCATTCTAGGAAGTAAAATCTGAAAAGCAGCTTAACTCACATGGTTCTGTTTGGCTTTACGACTGGCCAATTAAAGCTCAGGAGACTAGACCTTCAGGGTGTGAAATTTTTTTTCTGAATCCCAACAATGATTGCTTTTATTTTTACCAATGACACCTTTATAATGAATACGCTTGTAAATAAGGAAAATTAGAAATAGGCATCAATATTTTTGTATAGCACCAAGAATTTTTTCAATTACAGAAGGTGTGGTTCTCATTTTGCAACTATTGGGTGGTATTTTTTTCCTATCAGGTTACAAGTTCTTTATTAGCTGCATTTCAGTTCCTAGAAAGTTGTTTGGATAAAGTTAATAAAAGTAAACCTATATTTTAAGTACACTGAATAACTTAGTTCTTTAACAAGGGAAATCACTTAGCATTTCATGGTATAGTGTATTTTTAGAAATGTTACTAAACAGAATGCAAGTACAATCTGAAATGACAGAATAATGTCATTTTTCCTCTTATCCTCTCCCTTGAAACCAACTAAAAACAACATAGTAGAATGAAAAATCGACTTGATAGATTGAAAAAAAGAGATTTAAGAAAAAACATCCCTCTGAACCCTTCTACACTGCTGGTGGGAATGCAGTTTGGTGCATCCACTGTGGAAAACAGTATGGAGACTCCTCAAAAGACTAGGAACAGACTTACCATATGACCCAGGAATCCTGCTCCTGGGCATATATTCAGAAGGAACCCTACTTCAGGATGACACCTGCACCCCAATGTTCATAGCAGCACTATTTACAATAGCCAAGACATGGAAATAGCCTAAATGTCCATCAGCAGATGATTGGATAAAGAAAAAGTGGTATATTTATACAACGGAATACTACTCAGCCACAAAAACCGACAACATAACGCCATTTGCAGCAACATGGATGTTCCTGGAGAATGTCATTCTAAGTGAAGTAAGCCAGAAAGAAAAGGTATAATTTAAGAACATAAATACTAAACAGAAACAGACTCATAGACATAGAATACAAACTTGTGGTTGCCAAGGGGGCGAGGGGTGGGAAGGGATAGACTGAGATTTCAAAATTTGTAGATACTGACAGGCATATGTAGACTAGATAAACAAGATTATACTGTATAGCACAGGGAAATATATACAAGATCTTGTGGTAGCTCAGCAAAAAAAAAAAATGTGACCATGAATATATGTATGTTCATGTGTAACTGAAAAATTGTGCCCTACACTGGAATTTGACACAACATTGTACAATGACTAGAACTCAAGAAAAAAAAAAAGATAAAAACATCCCTCTCAAAGATTGCGGTAAATAACTGCAATCTGTAATAAAAATGCCTCCCCAGTGCTTTGAGATCTAGGACAAAAAGGACAGCCTGAAATCTGACACAGGGCTCCCCAGACGTCATTCCAGATGCAGATTCTCTGACGTCCATCTGACCGCCTTAGGCCCGAATCCTCTATAGGAGAGCGACGGCGGGGCGTGTTGAACTGACAGAGAAGCTACACACTAGCTGTAAACCCTGCTAATTTGAAGGCTGAACACCGAGGGGTTCCCAGCAATGACAACAGGTTTCATGGGTGGGCGTCTTAGATAACGTCCTGAACTAAAGCTCTCGGTTGTCTCACTGCTGCTTCTCTCGGCACCTGTCAGCCAATAACTGACACCATTCAAAGGTGAACAAGAAGGTACCACACTCATAAAGATGCTTGTGTAGCATCTTTATAGACGCATCTGTTACACTCAAGTGTATATATAAAAAAAAAATTGTCCTAAAACAAAGGCTTGATTCTGCAAACAGAAATCCCTCTGTCCCGGGAGAGGAAGGTGGGAAATTGATGAGATACATAACACCAAGACACATTTTTGTTGTTAGGGAACTTTCGGACAAAGAATGAATAGTTGCCCAAAAAGAAACTGAAAATTTAATAGACTAATCACACCTCAAATAGGAAATGTAATTAAGGTTCTACCACTGAAAAAAGCCAGCCCAGAGGGGATTACGGCTGTGTTTTAAATACTTTTAACGAGTTGAAGACTTAGAAAAAGATGGAAAATCCCCCGATTTACTTGATAAGTCTAGTCTAACTTTAATATCTAAACCTGACCACCACAGATCTATCTCACTTGTAAGGGTTTCGTGAGAGGAGATTTATCAACCTTAATGTATCACGTGAAATGATGCCCTTAAGGAATAGTCGTAGGGACGGTAGGGCGGGGTAGGGCCGAGCATTTCCTGTGCGGGGAGTGTGGTGTGGAGAAAACTGACCGTTTGGTACCACTGCCTTGATCACGGGACACACCAACAGTTCTACTACAGCCGCACTTACACCATCAGTACACAAGTCAGCAGTGATAAAAGGACCTAACATCTTCGTATTATTATAAGAGTGGTTTTGACCTTGTGGACCACATTTGAGAACTGCTGACCTAAGACAACGTAATAGGGTCCCCACTGAGTAGTGGACAGTGAATACTGAGTGGGTGAATCAATAAATGAATAACAAAGAGGATGTGGTCTCTCGCCTTTACCCGTTGCCTTAACCCTCTCCAGCCTTTTCTTTCTTCTTCAACTATTTAAGGATTCAAGTCGAAATAGTTTCCAGGACTAACTGCTATCAAGCCAATTGTTAAAATAAATTGTCATATTTCCAGAGGATCTGCATTATTCTCTTAAAACGCACATTTGTTATGCTGAGCTTTAAGTGGTCAGTTTAATTACCCTAAGGGTTATAGTAAACTTATGCTTAGTCTAAAAATAGGCATGTTTGTGTTGTGTTTTCCACGTACTGAGCACTGTTGCAAGTAATCATCTGAATCTATGTGTCTGTCTATCTAACCATCTCAACAATTCAGGGTCTTAGATACTATTATTATCTTTTGTTACTGATTGCAAGTTCGTACTGCTCCCCACAGGACAGGCCAATAAATAGAAAGATGATTTGCTGGGGCAGGGAAAGCCAGCAGACCGAGAAGATGGTAGACTAACGTCCCAAAGAACTACCTTTCCTGAGTTAGATTTCAGGCTTCTTTTGCAGTTAAATGCGAGGGAGTGTGGCTAGTTGTGGTAAACTTCTTGGTGCTAGAATCCTTTTTTCTTGCAGCTGTCTATGTAGGCCTGGTCACAATGTTCTAGTAAACTTCCAACAAGACAAATGTTATTCTCTGTTCTGCAGCTTTTTAATGGAAAACTGTTACACCTTTCAAGGTAAGAGCCTTGAAAATGGGCTGTCCTGTGTATTTCAGGCTCCAGGCAACATTCTTCTGCAAAAGGTGCAGAGCCAGCAGGACTAGGCACAGGCAACAGAGCACAAGGGTGAGAGATAAAGAAATAGATTCAATATGGAACCAAGTTTGTTCTTCTCTGTTACACTTTCACGTATGAGGAAATGGGCTCAGAGAGGTTAAGTAACTTGGCCAAGGCCACTCAGCTAGTAAGGGATGGAATTAAACCTAAGCAGGTCAATTTTGAATCTTGTGCTCTTGATCATATGCTCTCCCTATGTAGATATCGTGTAGGGAGCATTCTTGGCAATCCTTTATATTTCTCTGAGTATCAGATTTTTCCTATCAGTGAAAGAGATAAGTAATTTACAAAGTCCATTTCTGTGATCTTATAGTCTATTTAGATTTCTCCATGTGACATGGTCACACATAAGTTAAGATTTAGGAGAACAGTCTTTGTTTCTTAATGTACATCTTTGCAAACTTAGTGATTTTCATGGCTTTTCAGCAAAGACATGAAAAACAAAAACCTTACTTAGCTTCCCTACAGAGATGAATTGACCACTAGATGGCAGTCAAATAAAGCTAAGTTTCTCATGGGCGGTGTTCCCAGCTAAGTTAATGGTATGAACATTTTCAGTGCTTTTGATGTATATGACCAAAGTCTTGTAAATTAAGTTGCACCAACTTATTCTTCCCACATCGCTCTTATTATCAATCTACATGGACTGGGAGTAGATGCTCCTACACCCCAGGTTACCCGGGATAGCCCAGTTTCCGTGGATGATCAATTCTACGGTGATGCTAGCTGTGGATGACGTTACCACAAATCCATGGTGAGGCAGGAAGAGGACCGTGAGACCTGAGTCCACTGGAACGAGCCAGTGTCCTCTCCTCAAAATCCCTTCTGACCCTGATGCATTGTCCTGGACTAAGCTTTTCCATCTCACTGTGAATTTTTCTCCCATTAGGATGAGTTCTTTATCGTGAGGCATTGGGTTCCTGAGTCTCATTGTCTTCTAGAAATCCTACCTCATTGGTTTTCTAGACCTGTCTGAGGACAGATTCGATCCACAAGCTGGTATAGAGCACTTTGATGCCTGACATGTGAAGCACCAGAACTTGGTCGTATCCCCAGCCCTCATGGCAACGGTCTGTCGGGAGGTGTATATTATCACCTAGCACCTTACATCTCCGAAAAAAAAAAAAAAACCTACACTTGTTAATGGGGAAAAGGGAGAATAAATATTAGGTGGACAAAGAGCCATCGGCCACACCCCCTTCTACAGAGGAGCAGGCGGAAGAAAGGAGACTAAATAACCTGCCAAGGTCACATCTCTGGTAAGTGATGGAGGCAGCATAAATGTGTCATTTAGGAAATCAGGTTCTGGTGCAGTGAGTCTTTATGCTTTGAGAATCCTGGAACAGTTCTTTTGCCCCAGAAAAGTGTGCTCATGCACACCTACACACGGTTTTGGTACAGTTTTAAGGATTTCATGTGCCTCTACAACCTATTAATGGATACCATTTTCAGACTTCCTAGGGGACTGGGTGGCACTAAATTGAACCAATAAGAACTAAGTCTTCTTTTTCTTGTAAAATACAGTTTTCTAAGACAGGATCTAGAGACAATACAAGGGGCAAAGGAAAGGCTGCCTTTCAGTATTTTTATTCACTAGAGAGTGGTTTTTTCCCCACTCTTATACTGGGAGACAAGGGTTGAGATCCGGATTCGCTCCTGGGCTTGCGTTTCCCATCTCAGGGACCTTAAGTCAATTTCACCACATCTTTGGATCTACCTGTTTTTTTTCTTTTCCAACTGAAAAATCTGGAACCTGAATTTTAAGAGCTGTACAACATTCTATATACAGGTACAAATCAGAGTGTTTAGTTATACCCCTCACTGTCCCTGATGCTACGTGCATGAACAGTTGGTGGTTTCCCCTCTTTAGAGGGTGAGTGTTGTCTAATCCTAGAGACGTCCTCCACAGTCAGCGGTGTCTACCTACAAGCCACCAACTCCTGCAGAGGCAGAAAAGTAAGTGTGCCTAGAGGCCGTCCCCTGAGAACTAAACCCACAGCCCCAGCAGGAGAGCAGCGTCCACACTGAATACACCTGCTTGGAGGTGCATCTGGAAGTGAAATAGACTTGGAGTGGTAGTAAGTATTAAACCACACAGTGATGGAAATGGAGGCATGGTGAAGTCATTCTGGCTTTTCCGTGATATGATCTGAACTCTATGCCAACCAGAACGGCCTGCCTTATGCCCTGTCACACTTGCATGGTACATCCGCTTTAACCACTAAAGAAGAGAACGCATTGAAAGATCAAAATGGAGTAACCGTGGTTCATGCATCCAAAGCGGAGTTGTGTGGCCATTGTGGATGTGGTTGTAGACATATTTCTGTATCACTGAGAACTTGAATTTTCTAACTTGTATCAGACTCAAGGACGCCACCAGCCCTTCTCAAAACAATATCTGCTAGCAGCTGCCAGTTGCAACGTTACGGTCTCAAGGTCTCCCTTGTACCTATGTCACCATTTCTGACCCCAATCCTTGCTTAACAAGCACCCTGACTTCTTGCCAGCTCAAACCTAATTCTCGACAATTTATGTAACTTTATGGCTTTTGCCTGTATAAGCCTCCCCCATGTTGCAGTCCAGCCGGACACAGTTCAAGTGCTTCTTGAATCTCGTTCTCCTGGGCTGTAGTCCTCAGTTTGGCTCGAATAAAATTCTTTTCTATTCTTTTTATAGATTGTTTATTGATGATTTCCGTCAACAACAGGAACTCAGCTGAAAGGGAAGTGGCTTGAGGTAAATTGATGAACACAATGAAAAAGAAACCCTTGGCCCCTGGGAGTAATTCACCATCACAGTCCTTCCAGCAACTGGACTCTTGGAGTTGGCCGGCTGGTTCATTCTGGGGTGGAGAATAACACTGCAAGGGAAAGATAATATCGCCTGCAGATCAAATTTGAGCTTGAAAGCTTATTTAGTGATTAGGATGGGAAATGAGGTTATTGACGACCTAAACAACGCAGTTGAGGACAGGTGAGGGCTGGGCAAAGAAGAGGCAGAGCCTGGAAATGAAAACCAGGGTAAATTTTAGAACAGCACACGTCAGTTTTCCTGGTGGCTGAGGAGCCAGTGTACTTCCCTGTGTTAAACAATGCTGGACCTGAACATTCTTTCTTGTCCCAGTGCAAAACAGCTCAGAAAACATGCAAAAATAGATGAAGGCCTTGCTCTCCAGGAAATATTTATTCCTGGAGGATGAGCCCTGAACCATGTAAAACAGCCCGAATGACCACTTGCTCTGTAAGACTTGTTGGTGACCTAGACCTTGACCTTGCCCACAGCCAAGCCATTAGCCCATAAACTCTGCGCAATTCCAATCAGTTCCCCAGTTTTTAAAAATGTTTTTTTATTGAAGTGTAGTTGATTTACAACATTAGTTTCAGGTGTATAGCAAAGCACTTCATTTATACATATGCATACATATATATTTTTAAGATTATTTTCCATTATATGCTATTACAAGAAATTGAATATAGTTTCCTTTGCTGTATAGTAGGTCCTTCAGTTCTCCAGTTTTTAAGACCTAAAAACCCTATGGATATCCTGCCCTGACTTCCCTCCTTTGAAACCTATGAAGACCATCAGGACGGTGTTCTCTCACTGTGTATAATGGGGGTAAGACGTAGCATTGCTTGATCAGTGGATTTTTCAGGTGGTCTTTTGGGCAGCTATCAAGAGTGAAGTGTTGCTCTTAGGTAGAAAACAAGTTTCATTGTATCTTGTCAGAAGGGAGGCCACCGATCCTACCAAGTTGCCTTTCAATTTTGAATATTGGGTTACTTGTCAAGGTTTCTTTGGATCCTTCCAAGACTCTTGGGTCCAGGAATCCTTGACTTCTTTTCATCCTTGAAAATTCAGAAAGCTCAGAAGCTTTAGTTCCCATATCAGTCCTGGCGTAACTCTTACCTTCCCCTCTTCTTCCCTCTCCCCTCACTTCCAGAAGGCAGAAGAAGGTAACCAGGGACTGATTTGAATTTGAAGTCATGCACTTTGAAGGATGGTTGAAGTGCACTTCATCAGGAAAAAGTCCTTCCTAGAGGCTCCCTTCTTTCTGCACAGACTTCTGCCAAAGACTTATTGAACACGAACGGTCATCTGCCTACATCTAATTCAGTGACAGCAAACAGGACCCCTGTTTCCACAGTTGGTTCAAAACAATGATGAATCATCAGATTTGGGGTTTTTTTTGGCAAGAATGAAGACAGAGTGACCCTGGGTAGGTAAGTAATGACTACTGGATCAGGGGACACTTCTCTGGGGAGATGACATTTGAACTGAAACCTCACTGATGAGGTAGTGCTGGTCTGGTGTACCACATAGCATGGTGGTGCGAAGGGAACACCCAGGCCAGGGTCCTCATGGACCATCGGACAGCTGAGGACAAGAATGAGTGAGTCAGCCAGGTGAAGCTGTGGGTGGAGATGGGCGGAGACCTTTCAGGCTGCAGGGAAGGCCAATGGAAAGGAAAAGGAATGCGATCTCATTTGCAAGCCAGAGCAAGATGAACGAGACAGGTTAGGTCGCAACCCTGGTGAAGATGACTGCAGAGGAGAAGATTCCGATTCCAACATTACAGAATTAGTGAGAAGGGAAATGTATGCAAAAGGTGGGTCCTCCAGGACGGAGACCTCCTCGAGAAAGGCAGTTGGCTTGGAGTTTTGGAGACTGGGAACAACGTGATGAACACTGCCATAAGGCATTACCAGAACGCAACATGTGAGCCAGGGAGCGACTGGTGAAGAGACTGGAACCACGTGGGAGAGCTCTGCTTTATTTAACTTAGGCCAGTACTTGCCTTTTCAAAAGCTGAGAGTCTCCAGTAAAAACAGCCCAGCTGGTTTCCTCCTTCGTGCTGGGTGTGAGGTTGGGCTTGGATAACCTCCGTCTTCTACCTTCCGGGTCTCTAGCAGATGCTCAAGAGAAATTTACTGAACAAATGACCTAAAAACAAGCCTCAGTCTTTCCAGTTGCCCAAACCTTGCTCATTGGTATAAATTGGAGGTGTCCCTCTAGGCCCAGCCCAGCCCTGAAGGCTCCATGGAGTGGCCTCCTTCAACCTTCCCTGCTTTGGACTTAGAGCATCAGCTCTTAGCCAAAAAGGCTTTGGTACATTTTTCACATTTGTTTCTTCTTTTCCCAACTAGACTGTGAGCTCTGAGAGATCAGGGGTGAAATTTTACATTAAGCCAATATATTCACGAATATATGGGGCACTGGGTGTATAGTATATGCTCAACAAAATATTGGATTTTTCCCATCTGATGAGTGGATTTCAGCCCCAAGGGAATTCTCAGATCTCTGGTCGTCCCCTAGAGGATCCAGAGCAATCCAGGAAGCAAAATGAGGATGAGGAATCATGGGTTGAAAACAAGGAGTGCCTCTCACTGTGTCACAGGAACATCTTAATGAGAGTTTTGAAAAATGCCACACCTTAGATCTGTGTGAGTGTGGCTTTTGAAACATGGACTTGCTTGGGGATGCTGGAAAGTCCATGAATGCTAAAAAAAAAAAAAAAAGAAAAAGAAAAAATTGGAAAGGATTTGTGAGTGTTGCAAAGTTAGAAAGATACATCACTGTCCATTCTGTCTTCTAACCCTTGTCAGCAGAGGCTAGGCTATGCTGAGGTAACAAATAGCTCCCAAATTTCAGCAACTAAAAACAAGAAAGACTCATCTTCTGCTCATGTCCATCACAGGTCAGCAGGGCCCCTGCTAGTCACAGTCGCTCAGGAACCCCCGTGGATGAAGTAGCCACCATTCTGAACTGCTGGTCCCCATGGTGGAACAACCTGTGTGACCCTATCCAACCACAAGGAGGTTAGGAATGGCAGAGCCACCTTGAACCTTGACGTTCAGACTAGGGACAGCCAGAGACAGTCAGAGAACCCTACTACCGTAATCCCGGTGACCAGAAAGCCAGCCCAAGGGACAGCCCCAAGCACAGGCACTGGAGTTCTCCAGTCCCAGTTTCAGGCTTAGGCAGATCTGTACGGATGCTAATAGCTATGACCAAGAGCCACAGAGCTTGTGCCACCACTACCGTCTTGGATCCCTTGCCAGAAAGGGAAGCCTTGACTCTGTGAGAGTCTGTGTGTGTCACCTCGTGTGTGACTCATCCACTCTCCGGCACTGTGCCCCTCCCACCGCGGGAGCAACTCCCAAGCAGGACTTGCCTGTCAGGCTGCAGGGCCCCGCTGTCTGAGGCAGGCTGCCCTTGCCAGGGCAGGACCCAGCCCGGCTGCCTCAGCCTGGGGAACCTTCCTCTGCGGCGTACTTGGCCGCTCGGAGACACAGGAGCCCAGGAGGCTGACTCGCTTGCAAGACATGGCAGAGGAAAGCCGCTGACACCTGCGTCCCCAGCTGCCAGGGAGCAGAGCGAATTTGCCAGTGACTTTGTCGTTGGCTACCCACGGTGAGTAGTCCCGTGCCCTCCTCCTCCTCCAAGGACTTCCTCCGGGGAGGAATTTCAGAGAGGAGCAGCTGATTATGAGTCTACACTTTCGAGGCTTTGTAATTTGAGGCTTCATTAATCAAATGGTAACTGGGAGTCACTTCACATAATTTAGTAAGAGCACTAGTCCAATATGAAAATATTTTTGTTTTTATTTATTACTGTCTGCTTCTCTGATCCCATGCAAATATCAGAGTCCAGGAAACTGGAATCTTTAAAGGAGTTATGTTCTTTTTTGGATGACCTCAGAGTGATTAAGTACAAATACAGAAACTTAATAAACTTTTTTTTATCATTATTTTCCCTCATCAAACTTTGTAATGTTTTATCTACATTTATGACTTATTATCAAATCATCACCAGCTTTAAAGTCTCCTTGAACACAGAGGACTATGTTTACACCTTCACACACATTAAAAAAATCTCACACTTCCAAGAACTAACCTATGGCATTAAGAATTCTTGAGCCTGGATGTGTTTTTTCTCAGATCAGACTTTCTCAGGAGGAATATGAACTTTGGGGAGATTCCTCTTGGCTCATAAACTTGTTTGTACTGAGTTATTCTTTTGCTGTGGGGGAGGGGGTGGAAGGATACTCAAATGTCTTTCATGTCATTTCTTAAAGTATTGTTGGAATCGATGCTTATGCTCAATGCCTTCCTTTGCCTGAAGGATTCTTTTTGTATTTGTTGAGTGTGACTTTTCAAAGTTCAGTTTTGCTTAAAAAACTTTTATCCTTTGAATTTCCCTCTAGAGTAAACTTGCAGATTAAACAGTGAGGTTTGTGTGGACCTCACATCTATTTGGGTTATTTAAATGTTCTCCTACAAATTTTCTCTCCTCTGCATGTTATTCCTGAATCTTTGGATTGCAACAAGCAAGTTCCTAAGTCACAGCACTTTAAGCCCCGACGGTGAAGGTGATTTGATGATGATGACACTGGGGTGTCTCAAAGAACCAGGGGGCATGAAATGCAGGCTCCTGAGTGTCACCAGGATGCTCTTTTTAATCTTTGTCTTGCTTGGTGTATCTGCTTCATTTGGGGCTATTTTTCTTTCGTGATGATGGTTCTCAATTCTGTATACGAACAGCGCCTGGGGAGTTTTAAAAACCCCATTCATCTCTAAATGTTAATAATTAGTGCAATCTAGGCGAAGGGGTGTATCGGTGTTCACGGTGCTATACTTTCACATTTTCAGTAGCAGTGAAGTTATTCAAAATCAAAAGCTTGAGGGAAAACATTAGTGTCTGAGCCTTAGCGCCAGAAATTCTGATTCCGTGGCTCTGGAGTAAGGTCCAGACATTGGTGATTAAAGGAAGAAAAGCTCCTCTGGGAATGCTAAGGTGTCATGGGTTGGAAATCACTGCTAAGGCTGCCTTTTCAGCTTCTCTAGGAGACAGCGAGTCCCATTTCATTCCTTCTGTTGAAGTTTGAAAATTCCTGGGATGAGGACTGGTTGGCCCAGCTTGGTCAGTCATCATCCCTTAAACCAGTCAGCTCTGGGAGGCACATCGTTCAAAACTGCTCCCGGCACAGTGAATATGGAAGACATCGGCGGTTTCCAAAGGAGTGTGGGTGGGGTGAGGGGTCAGCCAGGCAAAATGATTAACACCAACAGCAACAATAATAATAACGTGTCCAGTGTATCCTCCAAGAGAAATGCAAATTGTGTCCTAAGCGGCTACATTTGAGAATACCTCTTGATAAGCCAAAGCTATTATTTCTTTTTATAACTACTTTTCAAATTATGTCATTGTCTTAAAAGAATGGAATGATGGATTCTTTGTTAGCTTGAAGGTTGTGTATAGCAAAATCCAAATTAAATCTATTTAAAAGCAAAAACAAAAGCTCTGTCCATGTCAAAGCAGGCCTTACGAGATGCTGTGCATTAAATCGTGTCTGTGAATAAACATCATACACGTAGGTCAGTTCTAGGCATAGCGTTCTGGTTGTAGCAGGTATATGTTTTACGCCATAACATGCATCTGGTCCTTATAATTTTGCATTTCCATGAAGAAATAATCTAAATCGGTGAGCAGGCTCTGAGTCATACCTCCCCTCACCATTGTCTTGCAGGAAATTCTATCTTGCCTTTGAAGGTTGCTTCTTGCCAAGGATTGGGCAAAAATTCTGAGTCTTAAGCTGTCTCAAGTTGTCCTGTAGCTGGTAGAGAGTGGCACTGGCACTGCTAGGCAAGCTTGGGTGTGGAGACCTTTTGTGATGGTCCCTCATGCCATAGGTCTCAGATTGCAGTCCTCCTGGCACCCTGAGTCACCCACAGGAGGTCCTGTCACCTCTGTGGGCATTGGGTTGCCAATGACCAAGGAGCCTCTGTGCTCTGGATGGACAGTATTGGAGGGCAGGCAGGGGATACATGACACTGATGCAAAAACGGCTTCATGATGACATGTTTCCAGCTGGTTCCAAAAGGAGAACTGGGCTTCCGGTCGCAAGAACTGGACTCTAGGAGAGAGGAAGTCTGTGATTCCTGAAAGCATCAGAGTAGCAAGGGAGAGGAGGAAGACCTCACAGAGATGGAGAAGCAGTTCCCCACACCCTTGGGAAGTTGCAGAGGCTGAACTTGATCTGGACAGTCTTTGGCCATCGAGAAAATGGTCAGTGTGATCCCTGTGGCCCTGGCTACCAGAGAGGAGCACGGGACACAGATGTTTCGGTGTGGACAAACTGGGGCTGAGCGCCGAGGCCCGAAGGCCAGCGGGGCTTGTGCATCTTGGCAGAAGCTGGTGTGGCTGGACTCACATCCTTGCATGCCCCTCTCCCGATGCCAGGATATCATCCCTGGGAAAGAAGGAAGAGGAAAAGAAGGACAAATGCTGAACTGATCAAAGGAGGCTTAGTTTAAACTGAAAGTCAGTGACTTTACCTCGTGTGGGCAGACTTTCCATCACGGGTGCTAGTTGGGTTCAGTTACCTGCACCGACTCAGTCTGACGTCCGCTAGATGTGTGTGTGCCGCTTTGTAGAGTGTCGTGGTCTCTGTGGAGTCTTCCTAAACTTGGGTTTGAAGGTCGATTCTTCCTCCATCGATGTACCCAGAAGGCCTTGCTTCCCTCCAAAATGCGGGCTGTGCCTCTGAGATGCTCTGTCGCTTCCACCCGAAACCTCTGTGCCTTAGTTCTCCATGGTGGCTGTCCTCCTTCTGGGATCTCATCCTGCGAAAGCCAGTTTTGAAATGGCTTTTTTGGGTGCCAAAGTCTCTTCTTGCCCAAGGACCAAACTGTAAACAAATCGCCCTTTGAAAAGAAACATGGATGCCCTGACCCATCTACTCACTTCATCATCCAGAGTAAGAGCGAAATAACAGTCGTTTCAGACGCTCAAAGATTAAGAGAATGGACCACTCAGAGACCTTCATTAAAGAAGTCTGGGAAGCTCCATTCCAGCAAGAATTAAAGTGATTACAGAGAAAAGGCACGAAGTATTAAGAAAGAACGTGAAATGTAAGAACCCACAAGACGAAAGGTGTTTTTCTTCCCCAGTACTCAGGACTGAACGGGGTAGACACACTCTTTCAGGTTTAGAAATTAGATGGCTCCTTATTTCCATTTCTTTTTTACTTTATTCAATTAAAACCTTTTTTAATTACATTTTTTTGAAGATCTATTTGAGGACACTTTTTTCTTTCTACTTATATGATAAGAATTATTCACATCTTCCATATACATGAGTTATGAAAAATTATTTTCATAAATGTGATAAAATGAGAAAATATCAAATATCAAATAAGATGGAACTAAAGTTCACCCCCCAAAATCATGAAATTATTTCAAAAGTAGTCTGAAACTCTTACTTGTGATTTAATTGAAAAAGCTCTGGTCGAAGAAGGATGCATATTTTAATGGAGTTATTAAGGCACTGAGTCAAGAGGTCCACATTTTTAATCCCCTCACTGCTATGCTGATCCCAGTGGGGGTGCTTCTTAAAACTTCTCACTCTAATAGTCTCATTTCAGAAAGAAGATAGAATTATTACTCATCAATGAGCATGGTTATGAGGATTTATATTATATAAATATTCAAATGTAGTGCTTTTATAGACATCCATTGTTCAGAAATCATTCTTATGTGATGGAACTGACATATATTTTGATCTTATAAACTTACTTTACAACTATTACGTATTTTTATGCTAGGCTGTTCCGCTTCTGAGTCGTAACCCACATGAATGATATGACCTAGTTCTGGGATGCTTTTGAAGAAGTATGAAGCATTATGCCCCAATATGTTCCCTAGTCATGATGATAACGCGGCTTTTATTTTTAAAAATGCTGAAGTCTGTCGCTATCTGAAAGATGGCAGAAGTACGTTGGGAGAAAATGTGCATTAATGGAAACATATAAATCTTGAGAGAAAATGTTCAGTCTTAGTGCTACCTAAATATCAGCTCAACTGTCTCATTTATTTCTCTTCACTTCTAGACTTGCTTTTCCTTCTGTGTCTCCTTTCTTGACTAACATTGTCAAAAGTCACCCAGATGCTTTGTCTGGAAACAACAACATTGCCTTTTTCTCCGCTGCCTTTGTCACATGCATTTTCCTCCCGAAACTTTTGCTCAGTCCAGTAAACCTGACCTTCAATAGCATTCTCCTCTTCACTCCTTGCCTGTTTGGCCATGAGCTTTTTTGAGTCCACCCTCCCCCCGTGGGGCTCCTCATCCCCATGGAAGGGTCCTGGGTGGTGTATACCAACAGCAGAGGTTGTCGGGCTCTGCGTAGATTCTTTGACTCTGGGCAAAGCTCTGGAGACATCATTTCCATCGGGTTCAGCCTCTGTGTTTCCTGTCTTTATTTCCAGTCTATCCTCAACATCCAGTTTAAAAGTTTTCCGGTTAGAAGAGGAAAAGCAAATGGATTCTCACGTTTTGTTTCTCCCTAGGTTTCCGGGTATTCATGAGACTTCCTGAAGGTTTTTTCCTGCTCTATAGCTGGGCTAACGGGGGCAGAGAAAAGGAAGACAAAATTTAAGAGTGGCGCTCTGCTTCTATATTCTACTCCGCTTCAAAATTCTGTTTCTTTCTTTTAACAGTTTTGAAGTTATTCCCTTAAGTCCTGCCCCTTTTCTCACTTTGTTGCAATTAGTGAATTTTTTTCCCCTAGGTTGTCAACATTTTGTCTGTGTTGAGGAAATATTCTATGATTCATTTCCAATCAATCACTTTAACTGAGAAATCCCATGAGTGTTTTTCTATAGATGTGCGTAATATACAGCATCTTACTGACCTCCCCATTAATATTATACATTTAAATATATGATATAATTCTGCGTCCTCAGGCTAATATAATACTGTTTTTAATGTTTGTGCAATATTCCTTTATATAGATTGATCATAATTTACTACACACATTATTTGACAAGGATACTGCTTTCAGTCTTGTTTTTGCTACTATGTATTCAAGTGCTATCAGTAAACTTGCTTAGTGTGCTTTTTTTCTGTACTTCAAATTATTTCTAAATGATACAAAGTCCCAGAAGTCCTGCAATGCCTCCATAATTTGGATCTACCTCGTTACTTAGCATTCTTTTCCAAATTTTGTGTACGTTTATAATCTTTCTAGTTTATCTTGGCAGCCTCTGTCAGATTAAATTCCCCCTTTGGCTTTGCAGTGACTCTCAGGGTAGGAGGTTCTCGGGCACACCTTTACCCAGTGCCTGGCATGGATGCCGTCGGCACGCTTCCTCCCTGGCTACTGTTTACTTTCAAGTGTGAGTAGCCATCCATTCTTTAGCGCTGCTTGAAATCTGCATAAAGAAGAAAGCATCCAATTCAAAAGAGATTTAGAGAAGCTGGCCAAGGCTCAGGGGAACCAATGAAAACAGTTTAAAGTTTAAAAAACTGAGCACCTGGAGAAAACAGAGAGCTTACCTAAACATACGAGTGGGTGGCTCTGTGGATGTGGTTTGGATCCCGGAGCATTCTTGCTCCCACGAATTTTGCCTACTGACCTGGGTCAGTGCCTCTACTTCCTACTGCTGGAGAGGTTACCTCTCGGAAACCCCTGTTAAAATGTACGTTTACCCAGGATGATTAAATCACAAACCCTTAGTATTCACTTTCACGTGACTCGTGGTCAGCTTGTCTGGTCCGTTAGCTGTTTGGCAGTCAGTGGAATTCGGACAGGCTAAGACGCGAGCAAGGAGGTCCTTGATGTGGGAAAGTTTGCCTCAGAGTAAGGAGCTCTGTCCAAGGAGGGAGATTCTAGGCTGGATCCAAAGTGAGCCCCTGAGCATCTGGGCCCAGCAAGGGGGATGATTCAGGATGAAGAATGAAGGAATTCTGAAGACAATTCTATTTAGGTTAAACTTTTTTAAACGTTGTTTAAACCTAGATCCCTTATCTCTGCATCACCATATCCATCTATCTATTTTTCTATCTATCCATATCTGTATCTATATCTATATATATATAATTTTTTGGCAGTAATTAGAGACAGTGATTCGTCCTTTCCCATCTCCAACGAGGACAGGAAGGAAGACAGGGACAGAGCAAAGCAGTCAAAAAAAAAGCCCTGGATCAGGAGTCCAAAGAGTCTGTTTTTTCCAATAACTTGGGGCGTGACCTTGGAAAAGCCACTTCCTATCTGGACAATTTCCCCTTTGATAAAAAAGGGAAAATGATAACTTCTCTGTTTATTGCATAGCATTTTATGATGGCAAGGTGAAAGTTACATGTGAAATGTTCTCAACGAAGTGACTCCAGCAGGGGAGGGTATAGCTCAGTGGTAGAGCACATGCCTAGCATGCATGAGGTCCTGGGTTCAATCCCCAGTGCCTCCACTTAAAAAAATAATAATAAATAAACCTAATTACCTCCTACCATCAAAAAAAAAAAAAAAGAATTGACTCCATGACTCCATATATGGATCAACTCTTTCTTAGATTAGGAAAGTCACATGGCAAACTGAAAAAAACAAAATCACAGACCCGGGTTCAAATCCCAATATGCCCCTTAGTACCTGTGAGGCTAGCCTGGGTCAGCGTTTCGTCCTTTAATGTTGGAAGATAGCAGAAGTCACTTTAGTCACTTGGAACTACCTGATGGCATTAAAAGAGCTAATGTAGACGTAGTGCCAGGCACCAAGTAAATAGATAGCAACTATTCGTTGTACCCTCCTCTTGCCTTCTGTGATGCCTGCATTCAGGCGGGAGGAAGGGATGGGTCATCGACTAGAGGTGAAACAGCAGGATGGCTGAATGACAGACGATGGAATCTTCCACCCCTGAGGTCACCTGAAGTGCGTTCCCGCAGTCTGTCTGGAACTTCCATCGCGTTCTGTGGATCTCACTGGAAACGTCAGCAGTTCACTGCAAAACCTAACTGTGCAGGTGGGAGCCGCAGACTGTCAGCTGACGGAGCTGGTGATCGAAATGCTCAGGGTGTCTGATAAAATTCTGTCTGGAGCTCTGTTTATACTTGTGTGCAAATGCCGTGACGGCTATGCCAATACTTCCTTTTATTCCTAATCAAGATTTAAGGGTTGAAATTGTAGAGTTGGGTTTTTTTTCCCCTCCAAATCACCCTATTAAAATTGCTCTGGTCTCTAACACTTGTGCAAGTGTATTTAAATTAAGCAAATGATTGTTTCTGTTGGGCCCACACACAGAACGCATCCGAGCAGGCAGCTCCCATGTTTTCTTTCTGCCTTTGGAATTTCAGCCTGGCAAGTATTTCAACCCTGGAAACATGATTAAAGAATACATTTTGCCTAGTCTTTAAAATAATAGCATTGTTTGCTATAGAATTATGCATGACTGGGATAAAACGATTTCATTTTTGGCTAAAATTGGTCAAGTAGCAAATATCAGCCGTTGCAAAAGCTCCTGGCCTTTGTTGATGGCATCCACGTCTTCTGAGTCCTTCCATCTGAAAGCAAAGACACGACCAATACCATTCAAAGAGCGTCTTAGTCAGGGATAAAAAATATTCAAATTATTAAAATTTAATATTATAAATTTCAACTTATGCGAGTCTTCCACAGAGCAGATGTTCCGATGCAAATCCTCAGTTCTTCCTGACTCTTCCCCTTTATTGAGTCTACTGTGTCCCCGCCATGTGTCCAGCACTGTTCTGGGTGCCAAGAAATCCTTTCAGTCTCGACACCAGTCTTGGCAGAGATAACAATAACAGGGCGTGTCTGAGGTCAGTTTTGAAGCAGTTGCTACCTACCTACCTATGAAGATACAGCTCCAGAGCTAGGCGGGAAATGAGGGACAATAGCCCAAGGCTGGTGCTCACTCTCCTTCAAAAGATATTTGTAATCTGCTCTCCCCACCAGCTCGCCTCCCACCGTAGCCACCTACAGGTTTCCCAGCCCTGCCTCACTCACCGTGCTGCTCCCTGAACACGGGCTGGGATGCATGACACCCCAGCAGGCAGCTTCTTTTGGAGACAGTCCCATAGTAATGTCACATGCAAGGTGACAGCAGAAGCTGGAGGTTATCACAGCCGTGGCCTAGGCCTCCCAGGCTCAACGGGTGCTCACACCTGCCGGGTCCTGGTGAAGTCGACAGGAGACCACGGGGACACCACCCCTGGAACAGAGGAGCCCAAGTCGACAGCACCAAGGACTGAACCCAGTCTCAGGCTGAATGGTGTGCATGGAACGTTGAAAGCTTCAGATGGGAGACAGTTTGCCTTTTTGTTTCTTTTTATAGAAGCAAGAAAGGCAGCTGTGCAGAAGACAATGCCTCGGGTGTTTCTGCTGTACTGCTTAGTGTTTCTCTTGCCCACCGAGTCCTGCAGGAGGTTATGCCAGGTAAGAAAGGGGAGGTGGGAGGGTGAGCTGGTGGGGAGAGCAGATGGAAAATAAAACCCACCAGTAACCAGCCCTCAGTTATCTGAGCTGAAGTGTACAGAGAGGTTACTGGTAGAAAGGTCCAGCCGGAAGAAATTGCACCGACCAGTCACCAAAACCCATTTTAGCGAACAGCTGCAAATTATTTTCCCATCCACTTTTTCTCTAAGTTCCTGAGATGCAAAGGGGTTCACATGATCCAAGGATGATAAACTTCTTTCCATAGCCTTTAAGGGCGAAGGTTTCAGGTGCTGGTAATCAGGGCGGTGCTCCTTCCTTAAAGAAACTTGAGAACGTGGGGGTGGTGACCGGTGTTACAATGTCTGGGAGATGGTTAATGGCACTTAGTGGGCAGGACCAGGAATGAAGCATTGTTCCACCCCAAATGGCATCTCCTTTGAGAAACCTGACGGCGAGCCCCATGGATGGGCTGGAAGGAGCAGTGAGCAATTTGGTCAATGGTTAATCCACCAGGATGGAGTTTGTAGCCACATACTATTGGTTAGTTTTGTGAGACAGTGAGCCCTGTGGCTCTCTCCGGAACATTTTCGCACATACCATAGTCCTTTAAATTTTCTTATTCAGTTATATATTTAAAACAAGTTGTAGAGAATCATTGAGAGAGAGGATATAACATTATTTGGAGCTTCTTGGGAAGAACGTATTATTATTTAAACACAAGATCTGGAAGGGAGCTTTGAGGTCAACTGCGGAAGCGTCACTCACTTATTTTACAGAGAGGGAAACTGAGGCACGTGGCGTGGAGGGTGATCCGCTTGAGGTTACATGCCTGCCCAGCTGCAGGGTCAAGGCCAGGACCCTGTCCTCAGATTCCTGTTAACATGCACCTTCTTAGTAAGAGCCTCCTTAGGATAGAATGACTTTAGAAATTCTTTCCAGAAGTTTCCAAGTGACATTTACTTTGCCCTCTAAGTGGTGTGCCCCTGGATGGGGATTTTCTCCGTGACTCCCCTGGCCACCCCAAGCACTGAGTTGTGCCCAGCTCTGGGAGAGATTAGAGACCCCTTCAGAAAGCCCTTTCCAGGAGGCAGCCCAACCCCAGAGTTTGGAACTACTTCTTTTCATTTCCTCGCCCACACTTTTTCCTAAGACGGAACTTGGAGAGTAGGCCGAGCATGGGAGCCTGGCTTTGTCTTCTTGGTTCCTGGGCTCCCCTCACCAGCAGCAGTCCATCCTTTTCTTCTCAACTTGCCGGTGGCTGGAGGCGGAGCTTCTTCCCGGCCCTCTCCCGACCTCTCTCAGGCAGCTTAAGCAGTTAAGAGGTTACCGGTTTGCAAGTGTCTTTTTCACAGAATTAGGTGGAGGATGGTTGGTATCTGAAGCTAAAGTGGCCCATGCCGGATGTCGCCCCAGAAATGAAGTGACCGGAAGGAGCTGCATGCGGATGGGCTCTGGCAGATTAACTGGGAAGTGAATCAGTTCCTTCACTAAAGAAGGAAGTTTCAGAATTCCTTGTAAACAGCATACCCTGGCCTTCTGCCCACGTATCTTATTAATACAATGTAACTTCACTGGATTCCATTTAATGGGTCACACATTATCCAGAATTGTTCACTTTTAAGTGCTTTATTGTGGTGCACTGGAGACCACAGCCCACTCAAGATGGGTTTAGGGCATCCCGAGATGCTCGTAATTCCCTGCATCTTCCTCCTCCTCCTCCACTCAGACGTGGGGGGACAGAGCTGCGCTGTAGGAGTCAGGAGGGCTGAGCTCTAGTTCTAACTCTACTTATCATAGTAGGACCAGCATAGCCGGTCTACATGTGGTTATTAGTCTGTGATGAAAGTGAATCATTGGGTTGGGCACATCAGCAACTGCTTTTGACCTGAATTTTGATTTTCCCTTTCTAGGCTGCCAGCAAGAGCAAGGAGCAGTTGTCTGCCAGGCCACATGGTATGTCGGCATAGTTCACTAATGAACAGACGTGATAATGTTCATCTGTTGTCATGCAGGACTCTTCTCAGCCCTCTGTCTCCTGGAGATGGGACTCCTCGGTGGCTTGCGTTTGGACTCTCCTTTTATTTTCCTCATCTTAAATTGCACCTCTGACCCCTGCTCTCCTCCCCTCCCAGCTTCCTTGCTCCATCCTGGTCTGAATTCTTTGCCGTCAATCCTTCGGATTGAGCCAGCTCAAAACAGAGCAGCAGCTAGCACGGGTCTACGGGAACTCACTGGTGACAAAACTCCTTGTAAAGTCCCGGACCTGGGAGGTTTCTCAGAGAACAGCCGGTACAGGGGCTTCCTAAGTGCATCATGGGAGCTGCAGGGGCCAGAGGAGCTGCCTGGGGGGTGGGTTCCCGTGGGGTGTGAGAGTGCCCTTGTGGACTGAACTGTGGGCCCTTCCCTCTCACTTCAGTTGGGACACTTCTACTTTTCTCTATTTTATACTTTTGAGTTCAAGCGTTTGTTGGAAACAATAGGAGTTTGTCACTGAAATATATGACTAATCTCTTTCAATCATCCTCCACTTTGCAAAGAAAAGACATCTGGTGTCCACAGGACTTAGTGCCTTCACGATGCTGACGCCATGGTAACTGGTCCACTCAGTTGGGACCCCAGACCTCTCCATCAAATGCTGATACATTTTATTTTCTCAGGTGTATGCGATGGCGTTTGCTTAGAGAAGTCCTCCTGCAGCCAATCTTGCCCTCCAGACACTCAGGGGAATATGGGGTTTTTATGCAGGCAAAAGAAATGGCACAAGATCACTGACACCTGCCGGACTCTTACTGCCTTCAACATCTTCGAGGTAACACCCTTTCTCTCGCACTCAAAGTGGAGCCCCAAATTAGCAATGCCTATAGCGCACAGTAAGACAGAGCCTGTGCGTGGTAGGTGAGTGCATTTGTACATGAATTCAAACACACCTACCTGTCTTCTCCACACGAGAATGGAGCTCTTACCTTTGAGCATCTAAAGGTTTGTGCTGTGGTCTCCCACACCTTTTCATGCCGTAAGGCACCTGATCCTTTAGGTCAGAGCTGGAAGAGCCTACTTCTCCATCCTCACTCTATCTCTGTAATACCCCAAAGCCTCGATAGATGTTTAATGTGTCCGACACTGAGCTGTAGCACAGGGCAACCCTGAGAACTTTGAGGTGTGCAGAATTCAGACCCACCTAAGATCTGCTGAATTGAATCTGCGCAGCACCAAGATCCCCGGGTGAGCTCTGTCTCATTAGGGAATGAGAAGCGAGTAACCCTACAGGGAAGGACTTTGCAGTCCAACAAACGAGCAGATTCCCGCATTCACTTAAGTAATTATACAGTTAAAAGGATACAATTTTACTAAGTAAAATCAGGGCCAATGTTATTTCTTCTCCTTTTGTTTCTATTTCTCCTTTTCCGGTGGGGCTTCACCTTTCTGAAGTTCGGGTCTGATCCCTCCAGGGGAGTCAATCGGCTTTAGCATCTCTTTTGTCCTGGGAACATTCCTGTTCCCTGTTTTGGGGTGTGGCCAGTGCAGGCTACACCTGAAGTTCCCCACCAGACTTCCGAAAGCTGCCTGCCCCAGGATGTCTGCCCCCCAGTTCCCACCCCTGATTTGAGCCAAGATACACACGGAGACCCACATCCCCTATGTCTCCATGTGGAAATGCTTGAAAGCAACCTTGCAAACTGCTTAATAAAGTGAGTTCTGTTGGCCTCCCTTCCATCCAGAGTCCACCCGGCACCTGAAGGTGGGAGGAAGCCAAGACCACACATCTATAACCTGAAAACAAGTGTCCCTTTGCCCTGGGTGAGCACACTGGTGCAGGATCCCTCCTTGGCAGCACAGACTTAGGGAAGAGGTGGGCCCTGGGAGTGGCTCCGAGCTGTCCCGCAGGGAAGCCCAGTACCCAGAGGAGGGGTGGGGTTCTGAGCAGGCAGAGTGTCAGGCCGTGGACCCCTTGTCCAAGTGAAGGGGCAGGCAGGACCGGGGCCACCGAAGGGGTCCTCCAACGCAGCAGCTGGCAGTTTTTCCTAAAGGGCCACAGATGGCAAATATTTTGGGCCTTGTGAGTCAGATGGTCTCTGCTGCAACTGCTCAACCCTGTTGTCGAGTGAAAGCAGCCACAGGTAATACTTCAGTGAATGAGCAGGCTGAATCCCAATAAAACTTTGTTTACAAAACAAATCAAGCAGCCAGCCTGGGGCCAGAGTTTGCCCCCACTGCTCTAAAGGGTGGGTCCCAGAGCCTGAAGGTGTTCCCACGGGTCGCTGTTCCCACTATTCTCAGTCAGTCTCCCATCTCGGTGCTCCAGCTGATTCATCCAAATCCAGCCCGGCATTTCTGTTTCAAAAGTGTGCCCCCGAGCCTCCTCGGGAGCAGCAGAGATGAGCCTGTGTGGCACTAGGAACTGACGCGGCCACACAGGGCAAGCGTGCAGTGTCCGCCCACAGGCGGGGTCGGCGCGGGTGCGCTGAAGACTGCGGCCGCTGCTCTGGGGAGCGGTCGGGTGGGGGACAAGCTGGGGCTTCACTCCCTGCTGAAACACCCTGGTATTCGGCAGGTCATTCCACAGCAAACGTGACTTGGAAAACGGAAAGCACCAAGACATGCTGCAGTAGGCAATTGTGCAATCAGGCTGTCTTAGATTTTAGTAAAGGTCCGCTTACATTGAAAACCAAGAGAACATGATCAAAATCTCTTTCTTTTTGCCGTTTCTTAGGCAGATGACTATCCCATTCAACCATCTGGAGGGACGAAAATAACTGAATATGCCAACGAGAAGTCGGAGACCATTACAGACGTGTTGATGCGAAAGTGCCCGCGGGATTTGTCCTGTGTGATCAGGAACGTTCAGCGGTCTCCCCGCATCCCGGGGAACATCGCGGTCATCGTGCAGCTGTTACGCAACATCTCCACTGTGCTGACGACAGACGTCGACGAGGCGAAGATGCAGGTGGGTGGCCTCGAGGGTGCAGAGGGGTATTATTTTGTTGGGAAAGGAAGGCAGGTTAGTTGAATACTCTGCGAGCTTTCTGGGGTCTGAAGACCCTGTCTTTCACGTCCGTCTCTCCAATGCTTAGCATAACAAGTGTTCAAGAAGTCTTCACTGAAGAGTAAATAATGGAAAAGTGAAAACATTCAATCAACAAACATTTAGAGAGACCACTTACTGGGCGTTGGATCGGACATAAACTTTTCCAGTGTCCATTTGGCTGAAAGCCTCTGAGAACTAAACCAGGTCCTGCAGAAGGAAGGACTTTTACTTCCATTTGTGAGTCAGGTCAGGTTGCTAAAATGGATAATAACTGAATGCAGAGAAAACAGCCTCGTGCGTCTGCTACAGGAATGTCCAACGGAACTGGATCCCCTTTTTTATTTGCTTTGATCTTCCAAAGCAGAGGATATTAAAAAGTAGGCTTCATCTCTGAGGTCAATCTCTAGTTCAGTATATCCCTGAACAAGGTCCTGACCATAGTTGGGATTCAACAGAGGCTGATTATGTAACGAGTACTCTGACAGAGGAAAGCAGGAGCTAGTCCCACCAAGGTGGGAAGTGCATCTGAGGACGGCAGTGAGCACACGGGGAAGGCGTTGCATGAGCAGGAGGAGCGCCATCCCCTGACAGCTCTAACCTCCAACTCAAACTTCAGCAGTGGGCGGGTCCCCTGGGGATTTCAGTAAGATGCTGATTCTGATTCATTAGGTCTAGGGTGGGGTCTGAGATGCTGGATCTCTAGAAAGTTCCCAGGGGGCGCCTCTGCTACCAGTTGGAGGACCCCTCTTTTTAGAAGTAAGTCTTGACTCTCCCGTCAGATTCAGAGAGTGGTTCAGTACTAATGCCGTTCTCCATCGACAGAGTTACAGCATCATGGCCAACCACATTCTTAACAGCAAAAGCATCTCGAACTGGACCTTCATCCCGGACAGGAACAGCAGCTGGGTCCTGCTCCACTCAGTCAATTCCTTTGCAAGAAAGCTGTTTATAAATAAACATCCCATTGACATAGCAGATGTGTTCATTCACACCATGGGCACCACCATCTCCAGAGACGACGCTGGAAAGAATTTCTCTTTTTCCATGAGAGTTAATGACACAGGCGATGAGGTCACTGGGAGGGTGTCGATCAGTAGAGATGAACTTCAGAAGATGCCTTCTCCTTCTAAGGCCATCAGCATCGCCTTTCCAACTCTTGGGGCCATCTTAGAAGCCAGTGTTTTGGAAAACGTCACGGTGAACGGGCTTGTCCTGTCTGTCATTCTGCCCAAGGAACTTCAAAGAATCTCACTGATTTTTGAAAAGATCAGCAAGTCAGAGGAAACAAGGACGCGGTGTGTGGGCTGGCACTCCCTGGAGAGCAGATGGGACCAGCAGGCTTGCCAAATGATTCAGGAGAACTCCCAGCAAGCAGTTTGCGCCTGTCGGCCAAGCAGGCTGTTTACCTCTTTCTCCATTCTGATGGCGCCCCACGTCTTGGAGAGTCCGATCCTGGTTTACATCACATACATCGGCCTGGGTATTTCTATTTGCAGCTTGGTCCTTTGCTTGTCCATCGAGGCCTTGGTCTGGGGCGAGGTGACGAAGACAGAGATCTCGTATTTACGCCACGTGTGCATTGCTAACATTGCGGCCTCCTTGCTGGTAGCTGATGTGTGGTTCATCGTGGCTGCCTTTCTGAGTGGTCCAGCCACGAGCCACAGCGCATGTGTGGCAGCAACGTTTTTTGTTCACTTCTTTTACCTTTCCGTGTTTTTCTGGATGCTTGCCAAGGCTCTCCTCATCCTCTACGGAATCCTGATCGTTTTCCATACGCTGCCCAAGTCGGCCCTGGTGGCCTCTCTCTTCACGGTGGGCTATGGCTGCCCTTTGGTCATCGCGGCTATTACGGTCGCTGCCACTGAGCCCGGCAAAGGCTACCTCCGGCCAGAGACCTGTTGGCTCAACTGGGACATGACCAAGGCCCTGCTGGCCTTTGTGGTCCCGGCTCTGGCCATCGTGGTGGTCAACCTGGTCACAGTCACACTGGTCATTGTGAAGACCCGGCAAGCAGCCGTCGGGAGTTCCATGTTCCAGGAGGTGAGAGCCATCGTGCGGATCAGTAAGAACATCGCCATCCTCACACCGCTCCTGGGCCTGACCTGGGGATTCGGAATAGCCACGGTCCTGGATGACCGCTCCCTGGCCTTCCACATCATCTTCTCCCTGCTCAACGCCTTCCAGGTAAGCCCAGAGGCTTTTAACCGAGGCCGCGTGAGAGAATTCGGGAAGAAGCTTTGTGAGCAGGGGTTTGTGGCATCATATTACTTTAGAAAAGACAAAGGATTTGAAATAGCCTATTGAGTCAGAAAAGAAGCTCTTGTTCCAGGAAGGCCTGGATTCAAATCTTGACTCTCATTGACTGACATGTAACATTCTCTTGGGATATTTGCTTAAATTTTCCAAGCCACGTTTTCCTCACTTATAAACTGGGTAGAAGACCTTCCCACTTTATGAGTGTTTGAAAATAGAACAGTGAACAGGAAAGAACCAAATACTAAAATGACTGAAAGACCACAATTTGCCTAACAGTAGGCTGAGCTGCTTACTGTTTAGAAATTAAATGATACCGTCCCCAAAAATCTAGAAATGTAACTGTGCACATTTATCATGATTCTTTCTATTCGGAATTTTTAGTGACCGTTGGAAACCTTATTTTAATGAAGCAAGCCATTCGGAGTGACATTAAAGATAAATTACCTCTCCTCTCTTATCTCACCTCTGTGAATTAAGTGATGTTCACAGTTTTATGTGTATCCTTGCCAAGTTTTCTACAATTATATACAAAAATATTTTCACATAATACCTGGGTTAAAAATGTATTTTATTATACAACTTAATTGTTCCCTTCAAAATACATCCTAGCATTTTATCAGGTTGCTATGTATAAATACGTCTCTTTAATGATTCCCTATTTGATTGAAATTTTGTTTTTTTCAATTTTTTTTCTGTCACAGTGTACTGATGAGCCAAAGTTTATTATACTGAATCTTAAATATGTAGATAGAAGCTAATTGAAAAGAAAGCTTTTATTTTTCTAAAGGCTTCTACAAAATGACTTTTTTTTCCTGAATCTATGCTTATTTGAAAATAAGACTATGGTGTGTTACCTAGTGGGTAATAGAAAGTTTAGGTCAAATATGCTCTCATTTTCTCTTTCAAAATTTAAGTATATGTGATTTCATTCTACAGTAAGTATTTTGATGCCTTAAAGACAATGTTCATAGTAATAGGGGTGCCTCACTGTTTGAATCTCTGGGTTTTCTTTTTTTTTTTTTTGCATTTCTGTAGAAAATATTAATTGCACTCTACATTTTTTTATAAAGTGGGAAACAGTTACTTTATTTATTTATTTTATTTCTGGGGAGAGGGGGAGGATGTAATTAGGTTTACTTATTTATTTACCTTTAGAGGAAGCACTGGGGATTGAACCCAGGACCTTGTGGGTGCTAAGCATTTGCTCTACCACTGAGCTACACCCTTCCCCCTCACCCTGTATTTTTTTGTATAATTCTTGGTAACTATCAATTGCCTTACCCTTGCTTATGCAGCTAGTCTTTGGTAAGACTGGGGTCAAAACATAGTGTTCCTAAACTTCTGTTTCAGGTTCCCCATGGTCATTTGTCATGAACCCTTAATGACTTCATGTCTCACTCCACCAGCATTTTCCTTCCCTTGTCTCCCTCGGGGACATCTTAATCATGACTTTTTGTTTTGGATCAGGCTGTGTACACCTGTATTTTGGTATCATGAGCTCCTTTACCTGTCATTACAGAGTCAACTTGTAATTTCAACTCAGTTTCTGACCTGACTCCTGGCCAGGAGGGTGGGGCATCTAAGTGCCAATGCCTATGGGACAGTGAGAAACTGAGATCAGGGTCTGGGGGAGGGTCTGACCCTGCTCAGGCACGAGGCAGTGCTGGACCAGAGCTGGCTTGTACTGGCTCAAGAGAGCCGAGTGTTCTATTTTCAGGAATTGGTTGTAAACATGGACATCATTAAAAATTAAATTATATAAACTTTATTTCAACAATTTCGATTAACAACAAAGGTCAAACATCCTTAAAAAGGCATCACTTAGCAATCGTTTGTCTGCATTTTACTATGATCTTGAGGGTACTGGCACCTGTTGTATCTGTAGGGTGGGAACAAGGTATGGTCATGTGCCGGTCTCTTCCTAGCTCCATGTCCGGTGACGTCACGCTGCTAGATTTAAATCAGCTGTGGTGGGAGTCTTTAAATATGGGAGTTGGCTAGTGCTACAGATTAGGAGAGTTGGTTATTGCGTTTCCCAGCATAGCTGTTGATCGGGGCATCCCCTCCCAGTGCGGGAGGGGAGAAGGGAGAGCCATAGACCACTGATGGGGGGGACAGGATCGGCTGAGCAGGAAAAAGCAGGACACGCAGACACTGAGGACGAACTGAGAGGCAGGGCAGCTGAAGCTGATGGTGCAGACAGAGAAGAGAGACTCCTAAAGATACGGGGGGTCAAGAGGATGCAGGAGAAAGAGTCTTTTTAAGATTTCCTGGTTTTGAAGCTCCAGCGCTCCCTTTGCTGGGAGAGCACCGTTATGCAGCCAGTGGCTGCCTCAACTGCCCAGCGGTCAGTCCGTAACTTCGGACTTGTGTCCTCCCTGGTACTTACCGAGAATAACTGTGGGCTGGGTGAGGCTTGGGGACACCTCATAGCTATTTGCTGGGAGAGAAGTAAATGTTTTGGTCCATTCGGGCTGTTATGACAAAAATACCATGGTTTATAAACAAGAGAAATTTATTTCTCCCGGTTCTGGAGGCTGGGAGGTCCGAGATCAAGGCACACACAGGTCTGGTGTCTGGTGAGAGCTTGCTTCCTGGTTTGCAGAGGGACAGCCTTCTCCTCCCTATAACCCCACGAGCTGGGAGGGGCCAAGGAGCTCTCTGGGGCCTCTTTTATAAGGGCGCTAAGTTCCTTCCATAAGGCTCTTCCCTCATGACCAATGACCTCCCTAAGGCCGTACAGCCAAATACCTTCACACTGGGCATTAGGGTTTAACATGTGAATTTTGGGAGGATGCAGACATTCAGTCTATAGCAGTAAAGCAGTTTCTTAAAATTAAATTAAATTAAATTTGGAGGGGGGAAGAGGTTTATTTATTTTTCTTGATTTTTAATTATTAATTATTTATTTTATTTTTATTATTTATTTTATTAACATTTTTTTAAGGGAGGTACTGGGGATTGAATCCAGGACTCTGTGCATGCTAAGCACGTGCTCTACCACTGAGCTATACCCTCCCCTCAAGCACATATTTTAAAACCTGAGAAAACATCTTGAGGTTTATCTGCTCAAATTACACTTTATCTACCAAAGGAAATTCAGAGAAGCTGCTTCCAGTGACTTCTCAGTCAGTTACTAAACTCTGTGACTAATATTTTATCCAAATTTTCTGAATGACATTTTGTGTAACTTTCTTCAAGAAGTCATGGGCCAGTGAAACGTGATCCTAGTGGAATAGTTCCGTGTTCCATATTTATAGCTGCACAGATGAAGATTGTATAGTAAAGCAATTAAACACAAACACAGACCCAGACATACACAGACACACACAAACACACAGAGACACCACGTTTCTTCTTTATTTTGTGCCACGCATTATGCTAAATGTTCATATGAGTATAATTAGTCCAAACTCAAGAAACTGAAAATCCTACCAAGAGAGAAATTACTCTTAGTCCTTTAGTCAAGGGGATATGTATTTGTGGAGGAAACAGGCTAGAATTGTGGTCCGCAGATCTTTTAAAAATTTAATTCTTGGACTAAATTTATGAAGATTCTGATTTAAAATGTACCCCTAGTACCAAAACCAGACTGGGATGTATTTGGCTCAAGCATCTTTATACAAATGACATTTTATAACTAAATGGACCATGCAGTCACATATTCTTAGCAGACACAATGACAAATTTCTGAAGTTATCTTGCAGGCTAAGAGTGTCACACGAAAGAGCAGTGTGATGGAAGCATGCCACACTTTGGAGTGCTTGCTGGACTGGCCGAATGGGGAGTGTGTTTTAGTGTGTTGGGAGAATGGATGAACTACTGGCCACGCACTGGTACCTGATGAGGACACTGTGAAGTCCTCCACCTCTCAGCTGAGCTTTCACAGATCATGGTCACAGGGGGTTGGTATTGTTCCTGCCGATGACCACGTGGCTGTGACATCTTTATGGTGCCATTTATGTTAAACCCATGAGCCTTAACAGGCTTCTGCTTGGATAAGGGTCACATTTGATGATGAAATCGAAGCCGCTTACCAAGGATGCTTAAATCATTAGCTCACATCTCTTCTCAGGTGAACCAAGGCCTGAGTAACCACATCTTTAAGAGAAATTTTGTCTAATGAACGATGCTGTCTATCACATTTTGAAAGCTGAATCTCTGAGCTTCCTTATGTGAAAAATGGGACGAATACTTTCCTTCCTTCTTCCAGAGTGGATTTGTGCCTATATATCTATATCTATATATCTATGAAAATAAAAGTAAGTTGAAAACGTAAAAGGAACAGCCTCCATTTGACTTTAATGGGGTCTGCCTTTATATGCATGGTAAGACATATGAGAACTGATTAATTCCTTCCATATCATCATCTTCAGAGCACCTATGTCTGAGCACCTGTTAATGTACTTGGAAACGCAATCATTTTTCTGAGGATCCATGTACTTGATTTTTCTTTGCAAGCTTTATACCAGTTTTTGGTTGTGGATGGGGGAAGGAGGTTGCAGGTGTTAATGAAAGCTAAGCGCAGCCACTTTTGCTTTTTCTGTGGACCATTCTTTCATTCCTGATTGCTCAGGGACTGCAAGGCTGCCATCCATTGTTTAACATGTCCTCGGACTCAAACTTGGATTGTTATTTTCTGGTGAGACGCACAGCTCCTGTGAAATGCAAAACATTATATTTTGCCCAAATTAGAAAAGAAATTCCTGTAGCATCCTTGTGTGAATCTCAGACCTCGGTCTGCTTGGTTTACTGAGGTACCTGAGTGTCTAGAAGAGTGACTGGCACTTTGAACAGATCAATCTAGGTGTGTAACCTTAAAATGAGAGAGTCTAAGATTTAATCATTGCTTGTACTTTAGTTTTCTTTCTACCAGAACAGAAATGGATGGTGAGTGCTGGTGTTAATTACTATTATCATTATTATTTTGTTAAATGTTTTCTTCCTCCCTCTTTCATCTTTCCCAGGGCTTTTTCATCTTGGTGTTTGGAACAATCCTGGATCCCAAGGTACTGTAAATTAGTCTTGTTTGTTTTTTGTCTTTTTCCGCCTGCATTATCAGTACTTGGCCCTGAAATGCTCACGTGTAAAGACCACTTACTGAGATCTTTCACCTCAGCCATATGCGCAGACACTTAAGAAGGACATCACTGTTCTCTATGATGCAAGTAATAACTACCAGCTTTCAAGCTCTTAGGGGGTTAAGCATTTTAGGTACCTTAGCTCTCATCCTTAAAATGATGCTGGGTATGCCTAGTTTCAGTTCTACAGATGAGGAACCTCAGACTCAGAGTGATTAAGGAGCTTGCCCGTGATCTCTGCAGAAACCCACTCTAATTAGTTGAAGCAGAAAATGTGATGAAATCTCACAGTCGCATCTTTGGGAAGGTCTCTCCAGCTTGAGGGCATGGAGGCCGCACACAAAGAGTAGTTCCCAATTCACAGCTCGGACGGGTCCACGTGAGACACCACTGCTCCTCCGCACTCTGCTGGGCACCGACAGCTCTGCCCAGCAGGGCGACGTCAGACAGTGCGGGCTGAGCTAGAGTTGCTGCTCCTGCAACTCCTCCCCTCTGCCTGCTGAGGGCCACGGGCGCCTGCTGCTTGCGTTGTCAGGTCTGATTGGCTGAGCCCAGGTCACGTGGCTACATCTTAGCTGCAAGGGAGGCTGGGAGGGTGAGTTCCTGGCTTCTCCCCTGAAGAGCAGTGGAGTCAAGGAAAGGCGTTCTCCAAACACAGATGAGTGTGTATAGTTGGTGGGAGTTGAAAACAAATAAAAACTGAACAAATGAACAGAACATCAATGTTTACTCAGGCTTCTAAGAGCACCCACTTTCCATTGTGTTACCCTGCCTCTTAGATTGGTAAAAACAAATTTTCTCAAACGCGGATGCAAATGCCTTTACTGCAGGGTTTGTTTTTCACTTTATGTATTTAAATACTGTACTGCCAATGCTACCCTACTATTAAGTTACTATCCAAGGCTTGCAAAAAACACATTTCACAGAGGTCCTTTCATTTTCTTATGAGGATACCATACCCACGTAGTAAAAGAGGTGACAGCTGGGTAAGCAGTCCTTTCGACTTGATATTTCTCTGGACTAGCTGTGTGCTGCTGGGGAGTCCCTTAACTCATGAACCCCAGATCCCTCAACTGGAAAGCAGAGATAATGATGCGCTCCCTGCCTTTTCCACTAGATTGGGATAAAAACAAATGCAATTTCCCAGGTGAACACACAGAGAAAGCACTTAGGGTATTATGTAGTTATAGACCGTATGATTATGTTTTTTCTTACAGACACCACAATTAGTATTTACAGCCAAAATGGGAACAGCAGCCTTATTACGTATTAGTGAACCTTCTTACTTACTAGTCAGGGGTTGTGAGATGTGTAAAGAACCCCAAGACATGGAACGTCCTATCAAGATCAAAACCTCTTGTATTTAAAATTATTATGTAAAAGATAAACACTCAAAGATGTCACAGGACCATACATGGCTGACCAAAAGTTGTATGTACCAGTATTCTTCTAACTTTTAGGATCAGTGAAAAAGCAGTGAGCCTCTATCTCCAGCTGTGTATATTATTAATGTACAAAGTATCTATTGTGCACATTATGAAACATGAAATTAAAAAAAAGATGAGAAAAAAATTTAAATAGATGCTCCAGTGTGTCTTCACGTATCCGGATGGATTCTTGAGTACACAGACCCCTCCCCTGACCCCAGGCAAAGCTTCTCTCCCGTTGGAGGCTGAGTTGTGACAAAGAAAACTGCACGTTGAGGGAAGGGGGAAGTCCCTCTGAGCTGGAGGACTCTGCCATACATTGACTGTGAAGACAGAGCTTCTACGAGTCCTTGGAAGGCGAGTAACATTTTGTACAGCAGAAGGAAATCGGGAGCAGATTCAAGCAGAGGGCGCCCGTATTCCGCAGGAGGGGCTCAGGGGAAGTGATGGGATGGTCCGGAGTCAGGGGACTTGAACTCAGGCCCCCAGTCTTCCTCTTAGTAGCTGACTGGCTGGATGTCACTCAATCTCAGAGTCTTAATTTCCTCAGTCGTAGCATGGGGATAATAATATCAACATTTACAGGGTTAAATTCTGGATAAAACACTCCCTCATCACAGTGTTTGCCAGGCCAAAGCACACGTGTCGGTTTCTTATAATCTTTTAATTCTTAGTGCCTTTTGTTACCTACCCAGATACGACAAGCCTTAAAGGATCGAGTAACCTCTGCGAAATGGGTCTCCAGGACATCAGAGGTAAAGCCCGCACACTCACTCCTTGCATTTAAGTCTGACAAGGTAACAGCCACGTCGGAGTTTCTGGCATGTGAGGTGTTACTGAAACCATCACCTAACACCTTGGGGCAGGGATTATCCAGCAGTGCTGAGTGAGTGCCTCTCTGACGCTGTTCAGATTCTACCTGGAGTGCAGGGACCACATCCAAAGAGATGCAAGTAGATTTAAATGCAGTCAGAAGAGAGTGACATGGGGGCAGGGCCTGGAGGAGTGACCCTCAAACCACAGAGCAGGAGAGCAGGCGATGAAACAGGGGAAGTAGAGGCGGTGGACAGTCTCGGGTCCCCATGACTGGTTCACTGAGACTCTGATGGGCTGACCCACATCCAAAGTGTGCAGGTTCCAGGGAAACAAATTCTGACCCTCCACAAAGATCTTCCTGATAGCTTGACTCTCAAGGCCCACTGCCATGGTTACTGGAGTTGAAAAGAAGGCTGGGGGCCTGTTCAGGGACAGGATACAAGCCCTTTCAAGTATCTTCACTTCCTCTAACTTAGAAACCATTGTTATGCAGAGGTGTGACCCTCCTGCTGTTCCGAGTGAGGGGAAATTTTCAAGTGGCAGCAAAAGGAAATTCAGGGTTGATCCAGGGAACAAACCCAGTAATGAGAGGAGAGGTGATCTAGATTTCCCACGCCAGCGTCTGACGGGAACCACGTGGCCTGCGTGGACTGGCATCGCAGGAGGTCTGGAGGGAGCAGGGCCGGGTCCCCGGGGACTGGACACCCTGTGGCCCCAAGTACCAGCACTGCCCCCTCCCTGGATTCCTTTCCTTTCTGTTTCCTCCCGTTTGATTTTTTTACCCTCCTCTTCTCTGCTTTCTGTCCCCTTTAGCCTTACTCTTCCCGAAGCTTTGGCCTTGTTCCCAGTCCTCCGTCTCCATACCTAGGCGATTGCTGATGGCCCTCATCCTTTCCAGCTGGAAACAAACAAACACACAAACCAACCAAGTTTTACTAAGAATAAACATTAATAACGATCTAAAGCAGTGGTTCTGAATCTTGGCTGAGTATCAGAATCAACCGTGAAACTTATAAAATACACTGCCCGGTCCCCCTCCCCACACAGTCTAATTGGACTGGTGTGCAGTGTGACTTGGGTCTGGGGAGTTTTGCAAGCTCTCCAATTGGTTCTAAGGTAGTCGGGGTTGAGATCTATTCATCTAAGCCTTCTGAAATATCTTAGCAATGTATTTCCTCCACCCAGCCTACCTGAGGTAAGAGTCTTTTACCACCTCCCCTGGGTGGGCCACCGTGCTCTCAGGAGAGAGACCTGGCTCTTCCAGTCCCTTCCGGCTTTTCTCTTGTGATCTCAGTACTGATCCGGGCAGCCAGCCACCCCAGGGAGATCCTGCTCTTCAGGGCTATGGAAAATAGTTATTTTGCCCACTTCCCCTTGTGTTGTTACCTGCAAGCTAAGTCAGGATTGTACCCAGAACTTCATTATCAGTTTGTTGACTGTCTGAGTCAGTGGTTTTTCCACGCTGGCTGCACCTCGGAAACACCTAGAGAGCTTTTAAAAAATACCACCTTCCAGGCTCCACCCAAGAAAAGTTACACCAGAAACTCTTGGGGTAGGGCTGAGTCATTTATTTTTTAATTTTCTTTATTTAAAACTGAAGTATAGTCAGTTTATAATGTTGTGACAGCTTTTGGTGTACCTAGTTTTTTTTGTTTTTTTTTTTTTTAAAGCTCCCCAGTGGTTCTAACATGCTGTCAGGGTAAAGAACCACTAGCCTAGGTCCTTGGCAAGTTTATCCTAACTTCTTACGGCCCTACCTTTTCTCCACCCAGTAGTGGAAAATCAGCTTTATCAGCCCTACGCAGAGGAAGTAGACTATCATCTGTCCTCCCCTCTCCTACTCTGCAGGCTGCTCCAGGTAGCAATCTCCTACAGTCCACATGTAACTCTTTTTCCTTGGGGCACCTGCCTGGGGAGTGTCAGTTCCACTCCCCAAGCCCAGGATAGTAAATGTTCTTGTCCGCATTCATTTTATATCCACTGGGATGAACAGGTCTATGTTGGTGTGGTGGTGACCCCACCAGTGGGGGAATGTGTTACCAATCCACACCATATGCCTGAAACACAAGGATACTTCAGACCCAGGTGCATCCCAAGGGGACGACTGGACTGTGGAGGATTTCAGCAGACCCGCTGAGAAGGAGCTGTTTGAGGGCTGGGGGTCGTTTTCATGTTTCTCTTTTTCCCCATGGCACTCAACCACCTCCTCTCCATCTCCCTCCCAAACTAGAGACTCCTTCAGAAGAAGCGGGATCCAGGTCCGGCCATGGAGAAAGGGAAATCTCTCACACCAGCCTGTTTCCATATTGTCAGTGGTTCTAATATAATGAAGGAGAGGGGTGAAGTGAAAGCATGAAGTAGTCTGCTGTAGGTCGCGATTCTTCATGTGCTTTTTTTTAAAAAAAATTGAGATATAGTTAATTTACAATATTAGGTTCAGGGGTACAACATAGTGATTCAGTATTTCTATAGATTACACTCCAGTTAAAGTTATTACAAAATAATGGCTACGTTCCCTGTGCTGTTTACTTGCCGTTGTAGCTTGTTGATTTTATACCCAGCAGTTTGTATCTCTTACTCCCCGACCCCTATCTTGCCCCTCCCCCACCCCTCTCCCCACTGGTAACACTAGTTTATTCTCTGTATCTGTGACTCAGTTTCTGTTTTGCTCTATACATTCATTTGTATTATTGTTTAGATTCCACATATAAGTGATATACAATATTACGGTTCACTTATGTGTGGAATCTAAATACAGTATATACTGTATAATACTGTGTAATACTGTGTTTAGTGAAATAATTCTCCATGTGCTTCGAGTAATTGTGATAATCGAAAACAGACCACTAATGACAAATCCAATTATCCTTTGTCTTCCACAGAACCTTTCTTCTGATTTCTCTCGTCACCCCACCAAAGGACCAAGCTAACAAACCCAGCCACACTCCTAACTTGGGAGGTGAGTGATAAGCCAGTGGGGTCCCCACATACATGGCATGTATATGACATTTCTTTACAAAAAAAATCACAGTTTGATGCATTCTAGTTAGAAATGATTTTTCTTGATTGAAAGGATTCTCCTTCTACAATCTACTCTCAGCTAGCTACGGTTAGAGAGACAGGCACACTTCTAATTCTTGGGCTTCTGAAAACTTTTATTGACCCTGTAAAAGCGTCAGGCCTGTCTGAGGATGCTTGCACTCCAGCCTGAGTGTATTTCAGAGGGAAGGGAGCAGAGGCATCTCCTCTACATGGCTGCTCCCTCTCCCCCTCCTCTCTAGCCCCCTAGACATCCTCCATCATATTGACATCCCCAGATTTCCCACTGTGGCCTCTCTCTTCTCCCTAGTGTGAAAAGGTCAAGGAATTATGATGAACGCTATCTGTGAGAGGCCTTGGAGATAATGTAGAAGTTAATTCGCATTTAAGGTAGGGTCTGTGAGACAGGCAGAGACACGGAGAGAAACAGAGAGAAGGGAGCCAAGAGGGAATCAGACAGATGGGGACACTTAGTGACGTGGTATGGCAGCTCGGAGTGGGCAGAGAGCTGCCCAGATACACGGACATGCACAAACAGGTCTTCCAATCCTCTGTCTGCATGTCCCTCAAGATCCAGAGAGAGAAGACCAGACAGGGAGACAGGGACCCCACTCTGGGACCCCTAGCTTCACAGCCAGACAGAGAGATGCAGAGAGAGGCTGAGGGTTGCAGAGAGAGAGAGACCCAGAGAAATACAGAAATAAACAGAGAGAGCAACACACACACAGACTGAGACTCACACAGAGACACACAGAGTGACAGAGACACAGAGAGAGATGTCGAGAGACTCTGCCCCCCACCCCAGTACTTCCCGGCTCCAGCGGCCTCTGTGACTGGGACCCTCTGCAGCAGCCCCAGGGCCTGGTACAAAGAAAGAAGTCTTTGCCAAGAGGAAAGGACGTGGTCCAGCTTTGAGACAGACAAGGTTTGCAACTCAGCATTTGCAGCCAAGAGAACAAGGCTTTCCCTGGATTCCAGAGTGACTTAAGGGGAAGTGACTCTCCATTTGCCAAGGGGGGTCTACCCAAAGGGCTTGTTGTTCCAGAAAAAGTGACTCTATATGCCGTGGTCATGGGGCTTTTGGATCTTGCTGCTTGTATGTTAAGGCTGTGACTTTCGTTCTTGGCCAGGTCATACATCCCAGGGATGGCGGAGCTCCCAGGAGAAATACGCTGATTCCTGTCTCCTTGCCTCTGGGGATTGTGATGGAAACCTCCCACTCAGTGGTGCTGATGGAGGAGCACGTGAAGCATAAATACGAGAGGATGGACAGCCCCCTGTCTGAGCTGTGCTGCGCTGCCACATGTATCTCCCCCACCCTCCGTCTCTGTGTATAATCGTCCTGGGCATCTTCAAGGGGACGGCAGGACCTTGGTCTTGTAGGGGCCTCCAGCTCCACACAGTTGGATCATGTTCATCCTCAGGAAGAGAGCTCTGGCTCTTCGTGGCAATGGTGGCCCGCGATGCCACCTAGCTGGATTCTGTGGGTTGCTGAGGGAGGGCCCTCATGAATAGCCACCAACAGTTGAGCTGACTCTAAGTAGGTCATTGCTGGTTCTCTGGACAAAAGGAATCCAACTGTCAGTATGTTCCACCCTTCAAATTTAAATTGATTGCATGGTGGCCTGGCTTGGGCTTAGACGCAACTTCTTTGGCTGTGAGCCACGTGAAAAGCGTAGAGCTTTTGAACCAGATGTTTATGTGAAGAAGACTGAAGCCTAGGTCAAAGCTTGAGCCAAAGGCAGAAACCCCAGTCCGCTGGCTCCCAGTCGTGGACTTTCTCCTCAAGACCATGGAGCCACTGACCGCCGCCCTGTCTACTCAGTGTCAGATCAACCCCCACCAACAACATGATGTTTTGAAACCTGCGCTGAGGAAGGAGAAATATCATATTTCAGGTAGTGAGCCACTCATTTTCTTAACCTTGTATGTAAACAAATACAACATTCAAACCAGGAGCCACCTGATAGGAGAACAGTATTATAGGTGAATGCCCTTCTAGAAAAAAAAATAATGAAAGCTCCTTTATTAAGCAAGCACACAAGCAGATGCAGCAGAAGAAAATTAGTGGATAAAGGAAAAGAAGCCACATGTAGCCCCTTGTTATCCTACCTAGAAGCCAGTATTAATGATGTTACCTTACAAATGGGACAATGAGACTCACTTTGTCAATGAGCGGAGTCTCACTCTCCTTTTTTTTTTTTTTTTTTTGTTTTTAACGACAAAAACTTCCTCTAAGGAGAGAAGTTTGAGAAAGCAAAAATATGATAAAGAGGTCAATGGGAAAGTAGAAAAATGCACCAACCTGGAGAACGAGCCATCTTTTCAGTGGCTTTGCTCATCTTGGGTCAACTGCATCCTTTTCAAGTGAAGTCAGAAAGGTTTTAGTTTCACATTTCCCAGTATATGTGTAGACTCTCTTCAAGGGAACGGAATGGGATAGACACAGTCCTGGTTTTCTCAATGCAGAGATTTCAGGATGAAGACATGCCACTTATCCAGAGTCATTATATTAAAAGGAGGATAGAATCTCATGGAGCTAAATGGTTATAGCTGTTTATTTATTAGAGCATCTGTGAGTTCATGCGCACACACACACACACAAACCCTCATACAAACACAAGCCAGCACACCGCCATCGCCAACTGCATGAGTTTGGGTGAGACACTCTCTCACGGGAGCTAGTTCATTGCATTTAAATAAAAGTATGAAGCACTGGGTTCAGTCTGTTTCACATCAGGGCTATCGGCCAGCAAAAGTTGCTGAACGATCTTTTCATTCAGTGTTACCAGAGTTGTGATATACGGTTCCCTGTCTCAGAAGGGGTGTACATCATAGCGCAGACGTACATCCAGAGCGCCGTCGGAGCTCTGCATCACCTTTTGCCTTCTCTGTGAAGTCTTCCCTGATCGGTCCAACCAGAAGTGCTAGTTCTCCCCACCTGATTTCCTATAATATTTATCACCTGTGCTGTTCATGTCACAGCCAACATTTACTATGTAATATTCTGTATTTACTTTTACTTTTTGTTGTTGTTGTTGTGGGCATGTATTTTCTTTCCCAGAAAAGACCGTAAACCTTTGGGGACAGGATTACTCATTTTTGTTACTCCGTCTGTCACTCATGTTTGTATGTCCAAAGAACAGAACGGAGTACCTTGTGCATAGAATATGTTCAATAAAATCCTTTGATTACACAACCAAAGGTTTGATGATACTGGCTTTTCCAATTTCCAAATGATGCAGTGCTTAACTGTTGACCTAAATGGAATGACCTATTTCCACAAATGTCATCTCCTGGATCCTTTTTACTACAAACATTGTAACTAAACTGCTTTTCACTTATTTCTCCTTACTGTCAGCATCTCTCCTGGTAATACTTCAATGGAGGTTTTCATCTGATTTGGGGGGCCAGGAAGGTATGTAAATAGGAGACGCTAGAATTGGAGTGTGTGGGACTATGTGGTGATGAGATGGACAGTCCACCAGGCTGCCCTGGCCCAGGTCCACGATCGTGGGGAGTCTCCCACAAGCGGGGACTGTGCCACTCAGACAGAGAATATGTCTGGGTTCCCCAGTCATTAAAAAATAAAACAAAAATCTCTTTGGTATTAAGGTAGGGATTGGATCACAACGTACTGCTCGATGTCCTCGCCAGTGTTTTCCAAGTTCAACGTCAGTACAGGCAAAAATGTGACGGCCTTTAAATCATCAACCGCAGGGACACAACCTTGCATTTTACCCGCCCCACCCCCACCCCCACCCACCCCGCACCGCGTTCTGATCGGCCCCATGCAGTAGATACAACAGAGTCTCATGACCCTCCGAGATGAAGAGCAGCAACGGAAGGACAAACAAGTGACTCACTCGAATGGGTTTGCATCAGACGAGAGAAACCTGTAATTTCTCTTAGGCGTGTCGGACGGACCCGCTGCGCGGTGAATCACAGACTTACACAAGCCTGGGAACCCAGGGCAGGGTTCCAGTTCTCACCTTGGCTTCTCACCGCAGGTGGCTGGTTTGCACGGGGGAGCCTCCTGGACTTACTTCCCTGTCAGACACGGCGAAGACGGGGACGGGGACCGTGGGAGGCGCCGGGGCGGGCCCGTGATGGGGGGCGCGGCGGGGGCAGCCGGCGCCGACCCTCCCGCTGGGCTGCCTGGTCTCCCGGATGGATGCCGTGAGTACACATGCCACCCCAGCCCCTCTTTTCCCGTGAAGACAAGGTTGTTCCTGTATTCCAGACTGGGGAAAGTGTGTGATTTATGATGGGACTTTCTGGAGGGCTTGATTCTGCTGGAAGCTTCCCTAGCGTTATTCGAGATTGGCCAGCTCGTGGCTGGAGTATTTCCGAAGTCTCTTTTACGTTTGTTTTTCTTCAAGAAGTCATTTGCCAGGCTGTAAATGGCTCACTCCTACGAGTGAAAGTTCAAAGCACCTTGTCAGGCAATTAGACTCTCTGTGACCCTCTCCTTTGCTTGATAAACTGGATGAGCAAACTAGCTTTCAAGTCGCTTCCTTTAGGCTGAGTGTAAAGCTAGGGGTTTTGGGGTTTTTCCCCCCCTCCTTTTTAAGTCTTATTAGGTAGAATTATAGTAGCTTCTTCTCTTACTAGGGCTGACAAAGCTGTCTTTATGTCAACTTCAAAGGAAACAGTTCCTCCAGTTACTGCTAAAACCTTTCTGCAAAGGCATCTCCCCTCGTTCTGAGTGGCCAACACTCTGCTGTTCGGCAGGCTATGTTCCTTATGCTCTGAGGACAATTGTGGGAGCTCTACAGTGTGCATCCTCAGGGGCTGTATTTTCAGTGTCTGCCCTCCAGCGAGCTTTCTTTATGGACCAGAGCAGTTGCTTGACATACCAGTTTCTTTAAAATCATATAATTGTCAAGATAGCTGGTGAGACGCTGGAAGCTTTCCAACTGAGATTATGTGATTCTTCAAACTTATCAGAATTTGAATTCAGACTGCAGTTCTCAGAGGAGCTACTGAGCTACACAGAGACCTGGCTAGACGCAATTCTAAAATAGCCAAGGGTGAGGTGTTCATGATTCCAGCAGATCCTTTGTGTCTAACAGCTCATCCAATGAACCAGTGAGTACATTCTGTTGCTGAGGCCAAGAAACACCCAAACATCTTGGTTAGCCCTGGCTGTGTAATCAGAGTTCTAATTATATGCAGTTACGAAATTAGGCTGAGGGGAGCAAAACAAACACACACATGTCCCCCCAAAAGTGGGTCACTTAACTCTTACGTTCCTCATCCTCCAGTTAACCTTTCTGAATCGGTCCTTCCCATCAGTGGGATTGGCCAATGAATACGAGGTGAGGTGCTATCTAAAAAGTCAGCTGGCGAGCGAGACTAGGTCCTCCCTCTCACCTTGGGGTGAAGTTCAGTGGCCAGGAGCACTTTGGGAAAGTGTCCCCTTGGTTTACAAACGTTTCCACCCAGCTCACCTGGGGGTGTTTTGCATGAAGAGGTTTGAGAGATCACGCCTTTCCGTGCATTCCTTCCTGCCTGACTGTGGTTACAGCTCCCAGGCTGTACGTCCTACTAATTCCTTTGACAGTCTGGATGCCAGCCTTCGCTCAGCGTGTCCAGACAGGTGGGGAGCACTCCGTCCATGTGAGTCACCTGCTGCAACTCCTCTAGCACCTGGTATCAGAGATACATTCCAGGACCCAGGGAAGATTAATTGTACTTTTGAATGCCAACTCATTTAGAAACTCAGCTCCAGGTACAAAGGAACATGGGACAAATAGGAGGTGGCATTTAAAAACAGCCAGCGAGTTCTGGGTCTGTCCAGGGAAACAGTGCTTTATGATTTCCGACTCTGTGAACACGGCATGGAAAGACACCTGCCCTGTCATACCCGTGGCAGACATGGCCAGTCTGGCAGTGCGTTCTTTCCCGCTGAGCCGAGAGAGGACCTTGCATCCTTTTACACACCAGGCTCCCGGTGGTACAACAAGGTGGAGGTCCATTAGCCTGGGTGCATTTTTACTTCAATCACCAGGTTCCAAAATGATCTAGCCTTGCAAATGGGCTCATGTGCTCCTCTAAGACAGGAACATTGCCCTGTGATTTTAAAACAAAAACTTGAGAAGCTGGCACCATTCACACCTTTATTCATTTATCCACCAGATGTTCATGGAGTGTCTGGTATACACCTTGTGCTCTGCTGGATGCTGGGGACAGAGAAATGTCCTTCTGGGTTTACCTCCCAATGATAACCCAATTTTTCCACTAGGTGCAGCCTGCTTCCTCTGGGGCTGAGAGACTAAGCCTTGTGCTCTGCTGACTCCTTGTCATTAGGGCTCAGAGCACAGGCAGTGGTGTGGGAGATGCTTATTGCTGTGACTTCTCCAGAGAGCCAAACCCCGAGAGGCAGTCCCTCTGGGACTTTGGGCTGAAGCTGCATTTCCCTTGAAGCCTCTGAGGGCAGGACACAATGCCTTGGGCCAAATCCAATAGACATCAAATTCCGTATTGCTTGCCCACTAAGAGTAGAGCAAACCAGATCTTCTCTCTCTCTCTCTTTGAAGTTGACACGACGTTAGAGCAGGGAGCCTGGCTTCCACTCAGCCACCTAGAACGGCTGTGTATTATTAAGAGAAAAGCAAAAGTGGATGATAGTAGGCAATTCACATCCTTCGTAAGGACGCGCAGAGAGAGGCAGGTTGTGGGAAGGGGGACGAGGGATTTGGAACTTTTCTACTTCCCGAGAAGCTGTCACTCCAGATTGCTTCCTGCTTTTATTTCTGAAATAAGGCTCCTTTCATATCCTTTGGGAACAAGATGCGGAGCTGCCTTCATCGGGTGGCTGGCGTAGAAGCGGAGGGAGTTTCCTTGTAAATGTCAGGTAGCTACTTGGTTACCTGCTTAACAAAAATTGCCTCAAGCAGAGTTCTTTGGCGCCTTGTTTTCTTTTCCTCCCTTTGATTCTCCATTTCGGAGTCTGTGGTTCTCTCCCTGGTGATCAGCCCAGACTTCTGAACGCCCGCCCGGCATCTGTGCCTGCCTTCCCTCCCTCTCCACCCTGAGCATCACGTCCTGTTGCAGGGTAATTCTGACTCGGAAAGTCTGCCTGTCCACTGCCTCCTTCTTTCAGGACACACGAAGGCCAGGACTATGACTCTCTACTGGGCTACCTGGGGGCACGGTGTGGGTGAATTAAAGGAGCTCCCAGGAAGGTATTAGCACAGGACTGGCATGGGGTAGGGGGTCCCACAAAGGCATGTAAAGCCTGAATCTGGAGAGATTAATGTATTCCACGATAACACACTGTCTTTGAATAGCAGCCTTAAATCCCCCCAAAGCACTTTTGATGATCAAGTAGATCTGGTAAAACCTGGGTGATGGTCTTGTCATTTCAGGAGCTCTCAGAGCTCTGCTCTGTGAATGTATGTGTGTGAGGGGGTGGTGATGGCGGTGCACAGTGTTTCCCAAGCTGATTGGACCAGGGGACCCCTTAGTCTTTTATAGACCAGTGATTCACAGAAACTCACTTCAGGACACAATGCCTTTGGCCAAATCCAATAGACATCAAATTCTGTATTGCTTGCCCACTAAGAGTAGAGCAGATAGATTTCCCGAATTCACAGAACAACAAGGCATACAAATGTCCTCAGTGCTGTTTTTTCTTTCATCCTTTTTTACTTTAACTTTTGGTACCTGTGACAAACTGTTGTCAAACAAGTGGTGGATATTATGCGTCCGTCCCAGGATAAATATACACTGTTGCAGCATGATTCTGTCAGGATCATTGCTTACTTTTTTTATATCCCTCCACTGCAGGCCCGGATCTTGATTTAAGTAGCCAGGGACAGTTCTTTCCAACAAAGTGTTTTTCTGCCACCATCCCCAAGGGTTTATAGAAGTGAGGGATTTTATGAAGCTGCACAATTTTGTTGATAAATTGAACTCTCTGTAGAACCAGAAGTCAGTAAATAGCATAAAGGTAATTTAAGCATCCTTTTCAAAGAATAACTCTGGATTTTCCGTGTAAGGTAGGACCCAGCACGGACTGCGGCCGCTCTTCACTAGAAACAAGTAAACCCTTTGACCAGGCGAGTGTCCAGGCGAGCTGGCCTCGGTCACATTCACATTTGAAAATTTTTTCTTTCAGTACTGTCTGTATATTGCTGATGTCCCTCAGGACAATTTAATGTTTAGATTTTGTGTTCTTGTTTTCCTCGTTTCTGCATTCAGAACCTAGGTTTCTTTTCTCATTCATCGGTACTACCGTCTGCATGCCAGTACTGATGGAACAGTGAGAAGCTGAAAGCTGGGTTTGGGTGAAGGTTGGACCCTGGGGCAGGCAGGAGGCAGTGAGGGGCTGGAACTGGCTTGTACTGGCTCTGGAGGGCTGGCTGTTATATTGTCAGGAATTTTGCAAACTGGTGGTATATATAGACATCTTAAAAATTAAAAATTAAATTATATAACTATACCCCTCAAGAGAATTTTCCATGTTGGTTGCATTTCGACTTGATGTTTGGACCATTGAGGTGGGACGACATGAACCCGGAATCAGAGATTCATAAAATGCTAGTAGCTGGAAAATGAGAAATGAGCTAGAAATGAGATTCTAGTCCAACCTGGTCATTCCGCAGATGAGGAAACCAAGGTCCAGTGTACTTGGGAGCCTTGCCCAAAGCCACCCAGCTTTAGAATTAGTATTCTCCTTCTTTGGACTTTTTCAGTGAACCACACCCCCTTGAATTAAAGTGTCTGTGTATTTATAGATCTTGAAGTTGAATTTTGACCCAGCTATCTGTTTTTCCAAGTACCAACAGAAATTGCCATCACTATTATATTAATTAGAAAGAAGTCATTTACTCAACTAACAGTTTCTCTCTAAGAGGTACTTTCCTAAAAACAAATAAATAAACTGGACACATTAAGATTCAGAATTTACGGTCAGCTAATACTGAGTGTGACTTTTTGTACCACAGTCCATCAATTCTAAGATAGGCATTTTTTTTCACCTTTGAATATTTCTGAAATTGGAATGTATTGTACAATCAGTGGCATGTCAGGGTTTAACTGGCAAGTTTTTTCTTCTTCTTTCTTAGTGGACATAAAAATAATGATGTTGCTTACAATGTTAGATTCAGTGAAATATGATCACTTAATTCTGCGTAGCTGTGTCACTTTGGGTATTTCATGTTTTTATTTTTGTATGTTTACCGTTAGTCAGGCATAAACATGAAGATAAATACATGTGCATTTTTGTCAATGCCATAACTCATTGCCATTGCTATTATTTTTCCCCCTATTTAGAATGCATCGTTAAGTGCAACCAATGGATCTAAATTAATGAATCGTTAAGGATAAGATGTGAATATCAAAAACTCAAGGAGAAGCTTACTATACGTAGACATTGTGCGAGGTCTTAGAGAGGCTCTTCATTTGTATCTGCAGAAATTTTTCAGTTTGAAATTATGCAAAACTCAAAGTTCTCTCTAATTATTAAGTCTTTATCAATAATTAATCAAAGAATGTGTGCTTCCCCTATTCTGTTTATATAATATCAACCTCTGATCTGTGTTTGCTATTTTTTGTTTTTAATGGAGGCACTGGGGATTGAACCCAGGACCTCATGCATGCTAAGCATGCACTCTACCACTGAGCTACGCCCTCCCTCCTTCAACCTCTGATTACAGATTATGCTGGCAATGCTTCTGTTTATTTTTAAATTCTTCATTCTCAGAGCTCTTAAGCTGTCTTCACTGTCTGCTCTGCAGGAAACTCTGGCTTTTGGTCTTAGCCAACACCTGAATTCTGCTGGGAGGAAATCCCTTTCCACTCTTTTTGGCAAGAAAAGAAACTATCTGACTGGGGCGAACCTGAAAACACCCGTCCACCTGATTCATCCCCACCAATCAAACTGGGCAAAAATAAGAATGCTCTGACTCCTCTTGAGTAACATCATTAAACATTCTCTCCTCAACATTTGTAGTAACTGAAGGAAATTTTACAAGTAATTATCATACCAAACGGTATGTGGGTTACATACACCAGACTCTAAGAACATGAATGATCAAGTAGCAAATTAATTAACCAAAAATAACCAATTGTGCTGAGTTCAAAGTTTGTGTTTCATATGGTCATGCTTATGATTTTGTAGCACATATCTATGTCTGCTAGTAAAATTTTTCTTAGTTTATGTGAATCATGAAACGTATCATCATTTCAAAACGTTCCACAAAGAGTAGAGTGATCTATAGAAAACGTCATGGCTGTTGGATCCTTAACTCTTGGAACACCTTTAGGAACTACGGACTTAGAGGCCTTAGCATTGGATGGGGGAAAATTTTTGGACTCCGTAAATCACATCACACTGTATCACTAAGCGAAATGCCTGACTTTCTTCCAGCAAAATTAGCTTTAACCAAAGTCCCTATTTTGAAAACAATGAAGAATAAAAGTGACCCTTCTCCTGAAGCCTTAGACAGCAGGCATTATTATAAATATCTCCCTTTGGCTGGCCTTCAACCATTTCACTGGCATTTCAAACGATGCTCCCCAGGTGGAGAAGAGCTGAATTACTCATCAGTCTTCTTAGTTGGTCCTGAATGTAGGTGTCTTTTCTCTCTGAAGTACTGGGGGAAGGAGATTTCAATAGGATTGTGAAGAGGAAGAAAGAGAAAAGATGGAATTGACCAACTTGGTGGGAGAAGTGAAGGATTTTTGACTTGCTAATAAAAGTGAATCTTATAGTAACTATTTCTGTTTTTCCAATTGCAGGTTACAATCCCTTAGAGGGCTGTGAATTCAATTTAGTGGGTGGCAACCAACGTTTGAGACAACGTCAGGTAGAATAAAGTGGGACACAAGATAAAAATCATGGATATGTCAGCGTGCCTTGCTTCCAGGTAAGAAGAATAGGATTTTAACATAGGAGTTTTTAAAATACAAAAATTATGTACTTTTTAGTTTTTATATGGATGCCTGTATACATAACAGTGCGTGCTCCGGTAGCAGACAATAGCGTATATTCATTTTATTTTAAGTTACTTGACTCTATATACTTGAAGCACCACTTGAGACAGTGGTTCTCAACTCAGGGCAGTTTCTCCCTCAGGGCACATTTGGTAATGTCTGGAGATATTTTTGGCTGTCGTAGCTGGGGAGGGGGTAGCTCCTGGCATCTTGTGGGTAGAGGCCAGTGCTGCATAGGACAGTCCCTAACAACAAAGAACCATCCAACTTGGCCATCAGCCCTGCTAGAGATTAAGACTCGCTCTCCAGCTGGATCATCTGGGTTGAGCTCTTGGCTACACCACGTTTTATCTGAGTGATCGTGGGCTCATAATTGCTCCATGCTTTGTAACTTAGTTTCTCCTTTGAAAAAAAAATGAATATAGTGATAATATCTCAAATCGTATGATGAAATGAGTTAGTGCAAAGAAAGTGCTTAGTACAGTGGTTGGAAAATGGAAGTTCTTGATAAACGTTACTATTAAAGAAACGTGTGGATTAAATAAGAAGAGATGATGCTTCAGTGAACATACGTCTTTCCTGGTGCTCCCGTCATTCCTGACTGTTGTTTGTAGAAAGGTCAACAGTTGATAGAAAAATCTTTTCTTTTTTTTCACATTTTAGTTGGCTTGAAGTAGATATGGGTGTCCTTTCCCGAGGCAGGTCGTTTGGGAGTGAATATCTCAGAGCACCCAGTGGGCTCCCGAGGGGCTGGTTGGTCGGCTGAGTATCGTGTTAATCACATGGGGCTGCCACTTCCTCCTCTACTGCAGGTGAAGGTCCTCACATGTGAAAATGAAGTCCCAGGCAATCACGGTTTGCTGTGTAATGCTATTTCTGGCCACAGAATCTTCTCATCCTAGAGCCAAGATCCACATAAAAGTAAGTTTTGATCCATTCTTAATACAATCCCATGAGAAATCCGTCAGTTCTCTGAAAGGACTAGATTTATGGTAAATAATGTTGTTACTTAGAGGAAATTTTCAAATGACTATGGTTTTACCCTTACTGATTAGCTTTCCAGAGACAGGAACCAAGAAAAGTGGAGAGGTGGCTGGGACTGGCGACAGGATAGCACGGTTGTGACAGGTGCAACGGTACAGTAGAAAGACCACTTTGCAAGCAGCTGAGTACGTGGGCAGGAAGGCAGCTGCTGGGAGGCGGAAGCACCAGCCTGGCAGTTCAGCCATTTAGGTTCACACCTTAGCGTTGCTTGTTCGTTGCACAAGTTGCTTCACTTCTCCCAGTCTTAATTCCCTTACCTGTAACGTGAAGGGTGTTTATTTATTTATGTATATTTTAGTCCCTTAGAGCCACAAAAAGAATTTGTGATTCTATTATTGTAGCCTAGTGCTCATTCCTAGTGTCTGCTCATTTCTTCCTCCCTGAGGACACACAGTATCTGGCGGACCATTTTCATTCCTTGTCATTGTTACAGTTAATACAGGCAGGGAAGAGCTTTGTGCTAGAATGTCATCACTGTGCCCTCCCAGGATACGTCAACTTTCTAACTTTTCCAAAAGTATCCAATCCACTGACTTCAGAGCCCTGGTGACCATGTTCAGGTTTCCAGCCTTCACCAGGGGATGGTGTGTTCTCCGTCAGGACTCGCACCCCTGTGTCCTTCTGCAAGTTCCTGCGATGTGAGCTGCAGTTTTCTTCCTAGTCCTGAACACATTTTTTTTTTCAAATCGCCATGGAGCCTCTAAGTTGAGATGAGAGAGGAGAGCCCCACAGTAAAGTAGACCTTTGGGAATTTATGTTTTACAGGATGGAGATAAACTTCAAGGTCCTGAAGGAAAACCCAAGACTGGGAAGGTGCAAGGTATGTGGCTACAGAATGTTCTTCTTCCATTGGAAGACTGGGCAGAAGAAAGGAAGGGCATTGATACTGCAAATCTGTCCCTAAGATTTCACCCAGAATAACAATCTCTAATAAGTTCTCAATGTTTACCAGTGTTAATAGATTTTCTTACAATTATACGGTTATCCATGGCAGAGTCAATGAAGCGAGTTGGCAAATACTCACGTGTGTTTTAGACTAGGAGACAAGAGTGCATTTTAACACTCAGAAGGGAATATCTGTTTGAACTAATGAGCTAACGAGAGGCAGAAGAGGGGAGAGGATGGGATTCATTTGTTCCTTTACTCAGAGATATTTTCAGGATGCTTAAATGTCTGTAACACTCTGGGGCTGAGAGGTCTGCAGAAGTAATATAAGAGGTGTGATGTTGGCAAGACCAGTCACTCCCGAAAAGTGAGAGAGAAACTGTGGTGGCGTGATTAGTAGTAAGATAGTGAAATCACATGGTTCTCACCCACACAGCAGTGACAGCTGGGTTCTGCACAGTCATGGCCAAGTATATTTTTGGTGGCAAATACCTCTCTACACAGATGTGGAACCGAGAAAGGAAAGGGGAGGGGAAGTAGCTAACATTCACTGAGCATTTAAGACACCCCTGATCTAGGAGCTATATAAGATGCTGTCCCATCAATGTTTGTAGCAAAACTACAGCATTACCTCCAAACCGTAGGGAGGAAGACATGGAGAAGTACTCAGTTTAAATAACTTGCAAAAACTGCTACACTTGGGTAGATGTCAAAGAAAGAGGCAGAGCCACTTGTTCCCTTTCTCCATGAATGGAGTCATCCACAGCGCTGTCCGAGCCATAAATATGAGTGCATTTCTTGATTCACAGCCAGTTGGTCACCTCATTGTATTTATTTCAACACCTTAATAGCTCTCAGCATCTTCTACTTCTTTCCATTAAAAAAAAATACATACAAAAATAAAAAATTAAAGAATGACAGTGACCCAACAGGGGATGCTTTAAAAGGCTCCTGAGTGGGAATGGGGCAGAAAAGGGTAACCACACCCCATAGAAAGGAGTAGGATCGAAAACGCTGAGGTCAGTTGCTTAAATGCCACAAAGCAAATAATTCCTCAGAACTCACACCTTTCTCTCTCCTTGGACTGAGCTTCACAGTCTGCCTAGCAGGTCTTACTTGCTATGAAGGACCCAGGTGAATGTCACCTCCGCTGGGAAGCCATCCCCCAAAGCCCCAGAATGAGTTAGATGCGGAAATGCTAATTAGGGCTTCTCTCTCTCCCACTGCCTTTCAGAGAAATGCCAAGGACTTTGCTCCACCTCTTCCAACTGCAGCCAGCCCTGTGCCCAGCACTTTCGTGGAGAAATAGGATTTACCTGTAGCGGAAACAAGTGGCAAAAATCAACTGAAACTTGTACAAGCCTTTCTGTGGAAGCACTCTTTAAGGTGATGCGTTTACAATTTGCATATTTGCACATTTGCACATTTGCATATTCTACAAGAGCCTGTCCCCCCAGAACGGGTAGAGGCAATTTTCATGTTTGCTGCTCAGCCTGACAATAAGTCTCAGATCTAGACTTGAGACATTCTACAGAGTGGCCTAAGTTTGTGTCTTACCATTACTTCTTTACCCAGATTCTCAGCAGCTCTCCACGATCCCTGCTGTCTCTATTTCTCCCTCTCAGAACCTTTTCTCAAAAAATATCTGAAACTCATTTACACAAGGATAAATACTTCGAGGTTAAGGTTTTAAGCTCTGAAGATGGATTTGCATGACTCTTAGGCTAATCCATTAAGCAACTAAATGGGTCTAGAATCAAATTCATTTTGATATCTTTTTCCGGTGCTTTCAATCACTTGGCCAAAGGAAAGGAGAGATGCGTGACCTCGAGGGAGTAGAAATTCAGTGAATACAACAGATCTCAATTAAAATGAAAACATCCTTTCACTTAGTGACTATTTCTGCCTCCCCTCCAATCCTGTAGATGGACCCTGATCTCTTGAATCCCCTAAAATTTTAACAGTGGTTTTATGAAGGGAGGACCAATGCAGCCTGTCCCTTAGCATAGCTAATCACACAGATGTCCTTGCAGCTACAGTGGCATTTAAGAGGGAGTTAAATGAATAAATTATTGCTTTGGCTTGCCCAAAGTCCCATTCTGGGAAATTCTAGGTAAAGTTATGAAGAAATGAGCAAATAACTTCTAATTAGTGAACTCTAGACTTTTTGAAATCACAATGCCTTAGCACTCTGTGTTTGAACGGCCAACCTCCAAAAACCACTCCCCCATGAAATTCCACGTGGCTCCTCTTTAAAAAAATAAATAAATGAAACAATTAGGCAAATTTTGTTTCTAGAGTTTCTCCATCTCTCTGGAGAAAACTCTCTTGTAATAACACTTGAGTTAAAATCACTGTCCTGAAAGCAAGTTCTGATAAGAAAGGTCAGTATCCTGATCTCTGTGGGAATTTGGGTGGAATCTCCTGTCTGTTTGGACCCCATTTAATTTTTCCTTACTTCTCAGCACCTAAACCACTTTTTAGGACCACTTGCATCTCTTGTTTGTTTTTCCCCTGTGGATTATTTGTGCCTCCAACTCATTTTTTCTGACATGTTAGGTGCTTAATTATATTTGAATGAAACAATTATTTTTTTTTAAAAAATTAAAACAGGGCTCAAATAGTGCATCACGCCTCTCCGTCGCAGCACCATTTATCCCCCTGCACATTCTTGACTTTCGAGCTCCAGAGCCCATCAAAAGCGTAGCTCATGGCATCCGAAAGAACTGCCCACTTGATTACGCCTGCATAATTGATGCTGTGAAGTCATCAGAAGCCACGTCTGGAAATATTGCATTCATAGTGGAGATACTGAAAAATATTTCTACAGACTTATCTGATAACGTTACCCAAGAGAAAATGAAGGTATTCTTTGTTAATTTCATTTAAAAAACATACAATCTTTTTTTTTTTCCCCAAATCTTGCATTTTAATAGTTTCAAATGTGCTTTGTCAGGGGAAAAACTACAATAACCCCAGGAACCATCACAACAATTCATTTCAGTTTTGGATATCAATTCATTCTAGTTTATGAATGTTTTCAAGAAGTTAGAACTTTTTTTTAATACATGTTTTTGCACAGACTTAATGTTTTCAAGAAACTATCACCCACTGATGGCTGTGAGTAAGACTGAGCCAGCTCTAGTGTTTCCAAAATTTTATTCTTGTAGAACGTAAATGTTCTGAGAAATGTGAGAAGTTCTCTTTTTCAGAAGGTGACCTGGAGCACAGCAATATAGGAACGCGGTTAAACAAAGGCAAACAAGGTTCCTTATGGCAGGACGTTTTAAGAGCTTTTAATGTGTTGATGAACTTTGGCACACTCAATGTGTTCATGGATTTTGGCAAAAAAAAAGTTTATTTTTAGCATTCTTTTACTTTTCTCCCCTCTCTGCAGACTTACTAGTATGAGATTCTAATAAACAGAAGAGAAATATGTCAAATAATATCAAGTCTTTTGATCTTTAGAAGCTTCAGATTTTAGAAATCGATTTTGTACAATTATGCGTAAATCCTCAGTACGGTATCCGCTCTTCTCCATTGTAGAGCTACAGCAAAGTGGCCAACCACATCCTCGACCCGGCAGCCATTCCAAACTGGGCCTTCATACCAGACAAAAATGCCAGCTCGGATTTGCTGCAGGCAGTGAATGCGTTTGCCAGGCGACTCCACATCTACCACGAACCCGAGCACATCGTGGATGAACTGTTCATTCAGACGAAAGGATTTCCCATCAACCACAATACCCAAGGGAGAAGTTTCAATTTCTCCTCGAACATGAGCAACACAACAGAGGGTATCCTAGGAATCATAGAAATTCCCAGTCAAGAGCTGTGGAAGCTGCCGCCAAATGCATCCCAAGCCATCAGCATCGCTTTTCCCACCTTGGGGGCCGTCCTGAAGGAATCCCACTTGCAAGATGAGGATCTTCCCAGGCCAGTAAATGGGCTGGTCCTTTCGGTGATCTTACCGGAAGAACTGAAGCAAATTTTACTCACCTTTGAGAAGATCAATAGGCCCCGGAACGCCAGGGCGCAGTGTGTCGGCTGGCACTCCAGCAAAAGGAGGTGGGATGAGAGCGTGTGTGAAACAGCGCTGGATGTCGCGGACAGAGCAAAATGCCGGTGTAACTACACCAATGCCGTGACGTCTTTTTCCATTCTCATGTCCCCCAGATCCATAGACAACAAGGTCCTGGACTACATCACCTGCATTGGGCTCAGCAGCTCCATTCTGAGCTTGATCCTTTGCCTGATCATTGAAGCCACGGTGTGGTCCCGGGTGGTGGTGACGGAGATATCATACATGCGACACGTGTGTATCGTGAACATAGCTGTGTCACTCCTGACCGCCAACGTGTGGTTCATCCTAGGCACCAACTTTAACAGAAAGGCCCAGGACTACAACTGGTGTGTAGCGGTGACCTTTTTCAGCCACTTTTTCTACCTCTCCCTGTTCTTCTGGATGCTCTTTAAAGCCCTGCTCATCATCTATGGAATACTGGTGGTCTTCCGGAGGATGATGAAGTCCCGCATGATGGCCATTGGCTTTGCCATTGGCTATGGGTGCCCGTTGGTCATCGCCGTCACCACAGTTGCTGTCACAGTGCCAGGGAGAGGCTACACGAGACACGGTGCCTGTTGGCTTAACTGGGACGACACCAAAGCCCTTTTAGCATTTGCCATCCCAGCCTTGGTCATCGTGGCTGTGAATCTTGTTGTGGTTTTGGTTGTTGCGGTCAACACTCAGAGGCCCTCTATTGGCAGTTCCAAGTCTCAGGATTTGGCCATAATTATGAGGATCAGCAAAAATGTTGCTATCCTCACCCCACTGCTGGGACTGACCTGGGGTTTTGGAATAGCCACCCTCCTGGAAGGCACTTCCTTGACATTCCATATAATCTTTGCCCTGCTCAATGCTTTCCAGGTAAGTTCCAAGGGGGAGGCTTCTTCTATTAATGAATACTACTCATTAATATTTTATCTATAAAATATTATCATTTTGTAATTTGGTATGCTAGCTATAAAAATGAAACATGGCTATGGGTTAAACATATGGGACACAATGTTCCTTCCATTTCCTCCCATATCTTGGAGATATTTATCTGTGGCGTTTATCACCCTCTTGATTATCCAGCTGGATTCAGATGATGAGGCTGTTTGAGTAGCAATCTCCTTTCTTCTCTTCTCACTGATTTACCTGCATCCCTCCTAAAGCTCCAATGTCAAAGGTTCAACTTCAAGGTCAATGAAGTTGATGTTCAATCTATAAAGGACGAGTCTTTGGCCAGGGATGTGTGAGGCTACACTCACAAGTTACGCCTCAAAACAAGAATAATTTTGATCCTTTCTCAGGAAGTTTGGGGCTTCAACGAAGTCACAGTCACGTTTCACAGTGTGGAGAGAGGGGCCCTGCCACTCCCTGTGGGTGCTAACCAGCCAGGCAATCTCAGACCTCTTCCCCGCTGCTCTCTGTGAAATAAGTGCACCTCATCACTCACAGAAATGGACCTCGGCGCATGTTACCTGCTCCTAGGAAGGTCATTTTCCCTGGTCCTCAAGCTTCTCATCTGTAAGATAAAGATGGATCTATGACCGCCACTGTCTTTTCTTGCTTAACGTGCTTGGCTTGACAAGATCATTCCTCTAAAAGTTGTTTTCCTCCGTCCTGGCTACTCAGCTCGCCCTTCTGGGGAAGCTGTCACTAGCCAGGCTGCTTTCCATCCCCGTGGGTCATGGAAAATGTGGCAAGATCATATTCTTAATTGTATTTTTAATAAGGGGTTGGCCACGGTTGCCTGCTGCCTGCTTTTGTAAATAGTTTTATTGACACACAGCCACGCACATTTGTTTACACCTCGCCTCTGGCAGCTTTTGAGTGACAGCAGCAAAGATGAGGAAGTTGCAACAGACACTGTGCAGCCTGCAAAGCCTGAAATATTTATTATCTGCAAAAAAAATTTTTTTTGACCTCTGCTTTAAGTAAAATAAACATAACTGCTTAATAAAGCGGCCAGGTATTCATGTTCACACATCACCATTGCTCTATTTAAAAGCTTGATGCAAAATAATAGAGCTGACTTTAAAGGAATGCCGGCTCAGTTCAATCATATATATTTACTCATAATTCTTGAATAACTATGGAGAACATTTACGTCACTCTTCCCTTTGCATCGACTTAAAGAGGAAGTTTTGACTCAGGGTTGGTTTGGTTTGTCTTTTTAATCAGAGATTCTTGGACTCACATAAATCTCCCCAACTCTCGAAGCTACTCTGATTGCTGATGCGCTCATTCTGTTTTTACTTTGCAACTTAATTAAAGCCCAGGAAGTTCTGTTCCGTGTTTCTTTTTTCAGATCATTTCTTTTTCTCTTTTCTTGATGGAAACAAATGTTCTAAACTCCCTTTGGTTACACGCACTCCGCTTTCCCAAGCAAGCTTTCCCGGTGTCTCACATTTTAAAATCTCAGTCTTCTGCTCAGTGTTTCTTCCCCATGAACCCATCCTTCCTTGGAAATCGGCTTCCCTTCCCTCTCATGGCAGGTTCTAGCTTTTTCTTGGACCTCAACTCTCACCACTTAAAAAGACTGACTATCAATTAGTGCGACTTTACAGGTGACCAGATAATTTAAATGTGAAGAGACCCAGCCTTCCAGGTCTGGGGAAACTTTTCCCGCCAGCTCAGAGGTTCTAGCTGCCAATTTCTTGACTTTTCCTCTGAAAACAGACTAGAATACAAGCTTCATTTTCTCAGGACAACTTCCCTGATTGTGACTTTGCATTACAAGATTTCCTGTCACGTGTTTCTGTCATCCCGAGAAAGAGCAGCTGTATTAATATTTGGGAAGAAAGCAAACAGATTTAATAAAGTTGAAAACGATCCTACAGCTGTGGCCATTCAATAAACACCACAACTGTCATGTACAATCATGACGGTGGTCCTCCTTCCTGGAAGCAGGGTCAGAAATACCCATCCATGCAGTTTTATCGGAATCAGCAGAAACTGACGTTTCTAATAGTTGGTGACTATCTCAGAAGGAATCTGGAAAAGGGGTATTAAGATAACAGTGGGGATATTGCCTGCAAAACGGTCCCTCATACTTTTTGACTTTTGCTACAGGGGTTCTTCATCCTGCTGTTCGGAACTATTATGGATCACAAGGTAATCTGAGTTTGCTTCACTCGTAAATGGTTTCCACATGCTTCAGGGGAGCGGGAGGATGAAGCAGCCTTGATCAGAGGGTCGTTGAGGTTTTGGGGTGGTTTGTGTGTTAATTCAAGGCATCAGCTGCAAGGAGGAGAGGAAAGAACTATACCCTCCCATCTCCTGCTCTTTGTCAAGTCACCTGGAGGCTGTGTGTGAGCAGAGCTGGTGAAAAGAAGAAAAATCGTGACCGGAATTTTCATCTTAATCCTAAATCTAGTTGTAACGACACCTCACCTTTTATCCACGTCTTATGATTTGCCAAGCACGGTGCTAAGCCCCCTGCTGCTGCTTCTGCTAGGGTTCCTGGTCTCAGAGTGTCAGGACACAGCTCTGGGCTTTGGGGAGGACCTGTGTTTCCTCACTGTCCTTTCTTCTTCAGATAAGAGATGCTTTGAGAATGAGGATGTCTTCACTGAAGGGGCCGTCAAGGGTAGCAGAGGTAAGTCTCTCCTTCTCAGTCTCAATACTGGAGGGTCAGTGTCCTCGGCAGAGTCAAGCAGAGACAAATATTGTCGTCTACTCTTCAGGATTTGTTAGCAAACAGAGTCATCAGGGCATACCTCCGTTCATTCACTCATTTCTTCATTCGTCACATTCCGAATATCCTGCTAAAGTTGAAGGTCAATGGAATATACCCTTCAAGGTATTTTTCCATGTTGGTTGTATTTCAACTTGATGTTTGGTCCGTTGAGAACCATAAAATGCTATTCATAAAATGGTAGAGCTGGGAAATGAGACATGAGCTAGAAGCGAGATTCTAGTCCAACCTCGTCTTTCCACAGGTGGAGAAACTTAAGGTCCAGTGTACTTGGGAGCCTTGCCCCAAGCCACCCAGCTTTAGAATGAGTATTCTCCTTCTTTGGACTTTTTCAGTGAACCACACCCCCTTGAATTGAAGTGTCTGCATATTTATAGATCTTGAAGCTGAATTTTGATCCAGCTATCTGTCTTTCCAAGTACCGACAGAATTTGCCATCACTGTTACATTAATTAGAAAGAAGTCATTCACTCAATCAACAGTTTCTCCGTAAGAGCCACTTTTTAAAAAAACAAACAAATAAACTGTCTGGACACATTAAGATTTGGAATTTATGGTCAGCTAATACTGAGTGTGACTTTTTGTACCACAGTCCATCAATTCTAAGATAGGCATTTTTTTTCACCTTTGAATATTTCTGAAATTGGAATGTATTGTACAATCAGTGGCATGTCAGGGTTTAATTGGCAAGTTTTTTCTTCTTCTTTCTTAGTGGACATAAAACTAATGATGCTGCTTACAATGTTAGATTCAGTGAAATATGATCACTTAATTCTGCATAGCTGTGTCAGTTTGGGTACTTCATGTTTTCATTTTTGCATGTTTACCGTTAGTCAGGCATAAACATGAAGATAAATACATGTGCATTTTTGTCAATGCCATTACTCATTGACATCTGTTATTTTTTCCCCCATTTAGAATGCATCGTTAAGCCCAACCAATGGATCTAAACTAATGCATCGGTGAGAGTAAGAGGTGAGTATTAAAAACTCAAGGAGATGCTTCACTTGCAAGTTGCGACAAACTCCTCATGTCATCTCAGCTTATATGACCAAATCTTAAGAATTCTTTTCTCCTTTTTTCTGTCCTCAGTCATATCACACCTGCTCTGATACAGGATAGGTCCTGCCATTTACAGCACTCACACATCTTAATTCCGTCTTGCCAGTGGGTGGTGACACTTATAATGGCCCCATTGTTGGGAAGGAAGACTTAATGGGTTGGAATCACAGAGCAACAAGCCTCTCTCTTCCTAATGAAGTTGGGCCCTGGAATCATTCTTAAGGGGGTGTGGGTGGGGTTGTGGTAAATTGGCTATCTACTCGCGCCAACATCTGAGTCATATTTCTACAGAGGTGAAATCAGGGGAAAACACATACTGGGCAGCCGTGACAGGGAGAATAAATCACAAAACGGCAACCAGAAGCCCGAGAGGTCACAGGGGAATGTGGGCAGGAGTAATCAGTCCTGTGCGGGCTTGTCTTGGACAGGTTTTTGTGCCTTTCTGCATGGATGTAGACGAGTCCCAGATTTTTTTTTTCAACACCACCTGGCAGTAGGCACATCCTTTTTTACATTCCTTTCCTTTCTGAGTCACGCCCAGATGTTGAGCAATGGTGCCAAGCAAAGTGTTGAAACAATCTCATGGAATCAAAGACACTCTGAGTTGGAAGAACCTTTAAGGGACCTCCTGTGCTACAGATCATAGAAACCTGACGTCATGCTGCTGTGAGACATTGACACATGGTCCCAGGGAGAGGGACCTGCGTGGGAGGGCGCTGCGTCATGTACGTTGACTGGCATGTAGAGGGTGCTGTGAAAACAAAGAGGAAAACACTGGTGTATTATCCTTAATAATCACCTTCACCTTTGGGTTTTCGTATTAGAACCTTGAAGGAGAGGATATAGGAGAACTGTAAGGAGTTACCTCCCCCAGTCTCTGCCCATTCCTAGTCCATGCGGTTCCTCCTCGGTGGGACACCACTATAGCATTTATTGATCAGTCACTAATCAAGAGGTAGTTCAGATGACCTAGTAAAGCTGATCTTTCCATTCAGGTCCTATGTTGACCTGTTTGGGGAAGCTGATTAGACTGTGCCAGGTGGGGAAGGGAGAGCATCTCTAACCATTCTAGAGACGAGAGGCATGGCAAGTCTCTTCTCCAGCTGGGCATGGCTGGTTGTCTGTACTAACAGTTGGAGAAAACCAGTAGAGGCCAAGATCAGAGACTACATTGCTTACTAGAATTGGGGAAGTACCCAAAGCTGACCAGGCTGAGGAGGCAGTGGATGAAGGAGGTGGAAGCACACCACTGACCCTCCCCAAAGAAATCCTCCCCACAGAAAATTGAAATTCTTCAACTTTCAACTTCTATTTTCAAACCTGTGAGGTCAGGGATGGGCTGAGATTGCGTTTTTTCAGCACGTCCTCCATGGGCTGGAATTTTCTCGGTAATTGGGGGTTTTCCTCTTTCTACATCTGGACCCAGGAGGAATCAGAAGGGCTCAACACTGAGGGTGGCACCGTGGGACCGTGTTGGGGGCATTAGCGGGCAGGGACGTGAAGTTCATGATGAGTGATCCTTCCGCGTCCAGAATGGAGAGCTGGGAGCACTAGGAAGGAGCAAGAAGCAGGGCTCCCGCCATGGGGTTCAGAACAGAATTAGAGCTCAGGGACGCGGGTGTCTGGAAGCCCAAGGCCAGGTGGGGGCCCAGGGCAGGGCAAAACCAAGGGCAAAGGCGGTATTTCAGACCTTAAACCAGAACATAAAATCTTAGACTGAGGGGGTCTGGGGAGGCAGGCTGATTTCCAAGGGGCAGAAAGGGGGCGGGAGGTCAGAATTGGACTTGTCCAGTATTGGGGCCCCACATATCCCAGTGGAAACTCCACATATCTCAGTGACCTCAGACTTGGACTCTTCTTAGAAACAAGGCCAGGACAGGTGTGCCTGGGACCTCTGGAAGGAGAGGAGAGGTGTGGAAACGGGGCAGTTTTCTCCTAATTGGGAGATGCCATCCTGGGAAGCAGGGGAGGGAGGGGAAGTGCATTCTTAGTATGAGGCCACAGCTGCACAGCGCCCTCTGCTGTTCATACGAAGGGCAGGCCTTTAATATGACCCCACGGCGCCTGATGTACCCCGTGTGAAATCAGCCTCTCCAGGACAGCTCCTCTGTTCTCAGAAATCTCTTCCATATTTTTGTTTATGCCTAAAATTCACTTAAAAGAATTCTTCATTCCACATAGAACAAATACCCCGAGAGAAGAAACACCGTTTTCCTTGTAAAGAGGCAAATTCAGAGCCTGTGAGTCATTCCAGAGACCAAGCTTAGATGGAGGAGGGAGAGGGGGCCCCCCGGGCAGGGAGTTTAGACTTCAGGGAGCAGCACGGAGAAGGCAAATGGCACAGAAAAATAAAACTGGGAGAGTAGCCTTCCTACTGTGTGACCTTAAAGAAAGTACTCAATGCCTCTGTTCCTCCATTTCCTCATCTGTATAATGGGGCTAGTAAGAGTTCAGGATTCAATGAGCCAACGCATTAAAAACTCATAGACTAGGGCCTGGTTGAAATTAAGTTGCCAGGACCTGCCAGCTGTTGTTCTTACTGTTCACCATGCTTCGACCTTTTTGCCCAAGCTGCCCATCCCTCACGGACGCCCTGTGTCCTGGACTGAGAGCTGTTCTCCTGGAGAAGGAGGCCGGAAGGCAGGCCGGAATGTGGAGGGACAGTCACGCTTCTTCTCTTCTTGCCAGGAGCAACTCCAAAGCCCTCAGTGTGGAAAAGTTTGCTGAGGAAAGACTGAGGAGAACATCTGGCGACTGGGCTTTCAAGAGGTGGATCTGCTGTCTGTTTGATCTACCCATGATCTGCAAGAGCCTTGGTCAACGTTGGCAACATTAAGGCCCAACCCGCAAGTCACCTGACGTCCTCCACAAGCCAGCGAATGTTGGATCCTTGTGGGCGTTGGTTCATTTTACCCCCAAGGCCGGCTCTGTGATTCCATGGACTCAGCCACTCATCTCTCTGCGTGGATCTTGGGCGCTTTTGGGGACCGGGGCTGGATCCAGGTTCAGGGATAGGTTGGGGGTAGGAACAGGAGGAAGGGTGGCAGGGGACATGCTGAAGCTACTTTGGAGATGGTTAAGTCATGGTAGGTTTCCTAAGGGTAGGGAACAGAAGGAAAACACTAGGACTTTTCCATGTGTTTGCTTTTTCACTCTATTTTAGACCTGGCATAAAATAATTTAGCTCCTGGGACCTTACATTCCTCACTTGTGAAACAGAAAAAATATCTTGTAGGTATTATTGTTTGTGTATGCATGTGTGTGTGCGTGTGTGTGTGTGTGTAGGAGACTGTTTAAACCATTCTATATGTAAAAAAGATGCTGATTGTTATTTTAGAAATAAAAGTGAAAATACTTCCTTTCCTGACTCCAGCGTCCAGGAGAAAACCTTAGGCAAAAATACCTCAGCCCTGAGCAACTCAGCTTGAAGATAAAGTTTCTCCCAGGAGGTTTGCCTTCTTGGGGATTCTCATCTTTGGACACAGCTCACTGACTCAGTGGTTGTCCTCCACTGAGAAACCCATCTGCACCTGCATTTTGTGCTCAGGTGGTATTTTATCATTTCCCACCTTCCCACACGCCACTCATTCCTTTAAGAGGTGCAGCTAAAAGTTTGCATTTCTACCAAAGGGGTGGCTTTTACTTGGTGTTTGGTTTCCCAGCCCAACTCAAGAGGTAACAATCTGCCGAGGGAGTGGGGAATTGGTTTCCAAAGAGTCAAGAAGTGGCATCACTTAAAGAGGCAACCAGAGAATGGAGCTCATATCCCAACCCCATTCACACGGCTCCGTGGGTTAGTAGTGAGACCAGTGCCCTGTGCTGAGGTCCACCTTGCAGAGCCAGAACCCCGAGTCCCCCTTGGAGGCTGTCCCATGTCCTGGCGGGAGCCCTGCTCCGTGGGTCAGTTCCTTGGAATCGACTGTCACTGCCGTCACCGCCTTTGTGTATTTTGCCTGCTGCCCACTGAGGGGCACCAAAGCTCCTTAGACAGTGCTCGCTCGGGTCCCATGTCAGTCTCCAGGCTCCCAGCCCTTCTGGACTCTGGGGATCAGGGAGCTACTCACTCCCTGTGGGGCCCGTCCAGCTTCGCTTCCCAATGAGCCTCTTCTGCTGGGGCCTTAGAATACATCAAGGAAGAGCAGCTCCTTCCGTCCAACTCCAGCCTTACCATCCTGCATCCTCTCACTGCTCTCCAGCCCGGCCACCAGAAGGGCCTCCGGAGGGAAGTCCTTAAATATAACAAGCTCCCCCATTAGGGTATTTTTAAACAACCACCCCCCCCAATATTTTATTTATTATTTTGTTGTCACCGGTGTGTACAGCAGGAGTCTCCAGTACGTAACGGATCTACTTGGACTCTGGTGTCTTTCCCCAGCCGAGGCCACTTGATCTTAAACAAGAGCAAGTCTGGTCTTAGGATATTACTAAATTAGCTCATTTTATCTTCGCAAGAACTGTAGAGGGAGACGTTATTATCTCCATTTTACAGATGGAGATAATGTGGCCTGGTCACACAGACAGGAAGGGGCAGAGTGAGGTTTAGAACCCTGGTCAGCCTGACTTTTCTGTATTAATCCTCCCCTTGTGCTATGAGAGTCTAAGTATAATTTGTCAATTTATACAAACCAGCCTGTTGCATTTTGGTTAGAATTACATTGACTCTACAGGGAATTCATAACTTTGCAAGATTATGTCTCCGAATTCATTAATATAGTTTGTCCTCCCATGATAGTTTTTTGGCCCATGGGTCTTCTTTAATTTCTCTACGTGTTTTGGAATTTTCTGTGTAGGTATCTTGCACTTTTTTCATTAGATTTATTCTTAGGTGTTTTGTGTTTTTTGATATTTTTGATATCATTGAAAATTTTTCTGATTGTTTTTTGCTATTATGTAGATATTTCAAAAAATGATCTTCGTATATTTTTCCTACATCCAGCAACCTCGTGAGATGTATTTCTATACTCCGATAGCTTATCTGTAGATTTTTTTAATGCATAAAATCTAGTTATATGCATATAAAGACAGTCACCCTTTTTTCTAATACTTACATCTTTTCTTTTTCTTGCCCTACTCTTCTGACATCATTTCATTATCTGAATAAATGAAGGATAATGAGGTTGTCATAAGATACACTTTCTCTTGTGAAATTCACAAGTTTCTGTTGTCTTTACCATCTTATACCTTGAGGCCTGTTTAGCTCTGGCCCTTACGTAGCGCACACTCTGATGTCAGCCAGAGTTAGGAGTGGGTGGTGCCCAGAGTTGCTAAGCGCTGGATCTGTGCAGCTCTATGACGGCATCGCTCTCTGACTCATTTATTAGTAAGGGTTTCATTCTACTGTTCTCCACAGCTCACAGGAGACTTAGCACTGCCGTGTATTTATTTGGTTTTTTTCTTTATGCACAGACAGCACCTCCAAAAAGAAAGAAAGTGAGAGATTGACTATAATTGCTAAGAAGCTTTCCCAAGTGTTCCTGTTTTCCAGCCAACATCACCATAACAGCTTCTAAATGTCTTTCGTGTCCTCTCTGCACTGCTGTGAGGCCTACGATGTCTGTAGGGACTAGAGAGTGAAGTCATGATTAACTGTGGGTAAACTCAGTGCTCATTCCCAGGCTGAAGAGGCCAGTGCTGCAGGTTGGGGGAGGGTATGAGGTGCTCACAAAGTAGTATCTGGTCCCCAATTCAGAGCCACAGCCTCATCGATTTTAGTAAATACTGTGAGCATGTCTTTGGCTGGGCATCGATGCTGATACCTCTGCCCAAGTGACGATCCTGATTTTTCACCTTTTAGTTTTTCCTTCTTATACTTAGTGTAGTATTAGTGAGGCAATTGTGGAAATATAGAGGGCTAAGCCTCATACAAACTGTACTCTTCAGATTTTTAGGTTTATGGGCATTCGACAGGGACTCTCCAAAGTAACTTCTTGCCTTCATGGCTGATATTTATGGATCAGCAGAAATAGGGGGAAAAAATGGACATAAATGTCAACCATTCCTTCCATGAGGAAGCAGTTACAGGCTACAAAAAAAAAAATTGGAGCTAGTTATAAGCTGAGGATCAAAATTGAGGTTTTTTTAGTTACTACAAAACTTTCTCCAGTATGTCATCCTCACCTAGCATGCCGACGTGATTGCGCAGTTCTGAAGAAACAACTGAGATGTGGAACTTGATAGTTCTTCCCGTTTATCTGTCTATTATATATCTACGTCCAGGAGACAGAGTATTTCAAGCCTTGTACTCAAGTACGTGAGACAGAAGATTTTAAACAAAAATAATATAATACAATACATAATATATTTATATGAATAATATACTATATATAATAATAATTTATAATAACTACACATATTTTATATCTATCAATCTGTCTATCTCAGGTCTCTTAAAGGTAACCTTCCTGCTAGGTCAGTTTTAATCAGTTCAGTCACCTCATCTCTCTTATCTCCCTGAGATTGCATTTATGTTCTAGAAACTTCCATAAGCTTCACACATCAATGGAAAAAATACCTCAGCATATGCTCTGTCATGTATTGGCATCTACTGTGAACCGTCTGGTCCTCGGGCACAGTCACCCCTCTGTGCTGGCATCTGCCGAGATTTCTGTGAGTGTGTCTGGTCCTTGGCCATATGGCTTGTCCCACTTCCTTTCTCCTCTTCTCTTCCTCTAACTTCCATGCCCTTTTCTCTCCAGTGGGTGGAGGGATTGAGCTGTTATCCCATGACCCTCTGACGTCATGGGAAACATGGCGAGGTGGCCTTGACCCCGTCTTCCAACAGTCTCAGAGCCATTTCCACTCCACACTCTCTGCCAGGGTGTAGAGCATGGAGAGTGGAAGCCTTGCACTTCCCAAAATTGCAGGCAAATTTTCTCTATACTTGAACTTTCAGACATATCATCTGCTTTCTCCCTAACTCTCAGCCAACCTAGGGCCTAACCTCAGGGCCTGGACCATCTCAGACCCCTTCAGCAATCACAGATGACCGTCCTGATCGGTCATCTCCTCCCTCTCCCATGGCTGGGAGAACCCTAATCTGTTCTGTGGATGGAAAAATGCATTTTGAAATTGGAAAGAAATTCTTCAAATACAATTTCAAATGCAAGATTTTAAACATTAAATCTTTCCATTTTATCCATAGACTAAGTTTTTCAAAACTAAAAAGCTTGGAATTTGATGATTGATTCCATGGTAGTAAGTTTAGCTCAAACCTGATATTCATTTTGTATCTATAAACCCACGTGGGATGAAGGAAAAGGTCATCAAGTTAAAAGGGGCTTGTATGTGTAGAAAACATGAATGCCCCACATTTGTCTAAATATCCATCCATCCAACCATCCATCCTTTCATCCATCCATCCATTTATGCTAATACTCCAGAAAAAAATGATGAGACTGATTTCTGACTCGGACATAATAGGGCAAAATATTAACAATCAAGACATGTTAGAAGTTCCAGAACATACGGTAGCTGTGGTAGGCAGAATAGTGGCCCCAAAGATACACCTGCCCTTTTCCCTGAAACCTGAGATTATGTTGGATTACCTGGCAAGGGGGAATTAAGGTTGCAGATAGAAGTAAATTTGCTAATCAGATGAGATGAGATGGAAAGGTTATTCTGGATTATCCCCGTGGGCCAATTTAACCGCAGTTGTTTCTATAATTAAGTGGAAGGGGGAGGTCAGAATCAGATATGAAGATGTTACACTTTTGGCTTTGAAGATAGTGGGAGGGGCTACAGGCCAAGAAGTACATGCAACCTCTAAAAGCCGGAAAGACAAGGAGACAGATTCTGCCTTAGAGTCTCCAGAAATAAGGCAGCCCTGCGGATACCGTGATTTTAATGCAGTGAGACCCATTTTGGACTTCTGTCCTGCAGAACTGTAAGATAATCCATTGTATTGTTTAAAGCCAATACATTTGTAGTCATTTGTTACAGCAGTGGTAGGAAACTATTAGTAGAATCGCTGTAACTACAACAGTCATAAATAATTCACAAGCAAATTACTTGAAGACTTGGCAAACCAACAGTGCGAACTATTGATTTTAATAAATTAAGCATTTGTGCGCCACCTGGTGGCTGAAGTCTTGCAGTGCATGGCTTGACATCAACGGATACTCATTCCCTAAAAAGACTTGAAGTGCCATCTTCCAGGCATGGCACTGAGCTAATCGTTTGTGATCAAATAATCAAACAAAGGTTGAAGTGATTCATATGGATTAACAAATAATGGAAAAAGTGGAAAAAGCAGCTCAACTTATAAACATTAAGCGTTTTATTACAAGGACCCATGACAGTGAGATCTGCCTGGGAAGGGTTACCCAGTGATGGTGGTGCAGGTGGCTTGGGGAACTTTCACTGCATTCAGACCTCACTCCAGGCTGGATGCTGTGGCATTTGAACAGGTCCTGCATCTCCCTCTTGCCTACTCAGATGGCCCCAAGAGCTGCCTCCTTCTTGCCATTTCTGTAAGACTCCACTACAAATGCACAGCTTTAACCCTTTCATCCTCTCACCTGATTTGCTGCTGGTCACTGAAGGAGTCCAACTCTCCTGTCAGCCATGGGTCACTTCCCGCTGGACTAAAGATGCAGGCACAGCCTGCCCAGACCTTACGATCATAATCATTACTATTATCTATAATTTCAAAACACCTCCAAGTCCAGAGGCTGAACTTAATCTCATCACCTATTTTAAGGAAACTCGGCAGCACCAGAGCTAGTTTAATTCTCTTAGGCCTTTCCCCAGCTGACAACATTCCTTGGGGGAAACTCTCCAGGAACATAGCAGGTGAGGTGAAGGGCGTGTGCATAAAATATTATGGCACCGGCCGGAGGCCTGGTTCTACCATTTGCCTGCCCTGTGACGTTGGGCACCTCAGTGAGTCCAAGAGCTGTCGAGTCAGTCCTTCGGATTTGGTTCTTGTCCCCTTTCAGTCTAATTATCAACAAAGTAACCAGAGTGATGTGAAACTCATCAGTGTTTTGCTTTAGGTTTTTGAAGTTTCACTTAAAGAAACCCTTTTGTACCCCCAGCGTACAACCCCCAGGTTCCCCTACATTCCAGCATTTATTCCATCTATAGGAATGGTTCTCACCTGGGAGGTGACTTTGCTTCCTGAGGGACATTTGCAATGACTTAGAGACAATATTTACTGTCCCTTCTTGCGGGAACGTGTTGGTACTCACATCTCGTGGGCTGAGGCACTGGACAGCCCGCAGAACAAAGACAAATCTGGCACCAAATGTTAAAAGTACCAAGGCTGAGAAATCCTGACCTATAATCCCTTTTTGGACACTGCGATATTAGGCAGGTATCTAGTTTTATTAATTTTTACCCATGGCAATCTAATTTCTCTGATACTTTTTCTTCAGATGTCCATGTACCCTCTACTGAATACAATTAATAATTATGGCTAACATTTATTCAGAGCTTAATACATACCAGGGTCTTGTAAGTGCTGGTGTAAATATGAATGTCTTCCTGCAGATCTTCTAAATCACATAGAGCAACAAGGACACCAAATGAAATCAGCCGCAGCTCACGTTTGTAGTTAGAGGCAGTGCTGCAAACTTCAGTTTCCCTATCAGCAAGGGACAGTCACTCAAGTCACAGCTGTCCCCAGAGCCTGTTATTAGCACGAACAGTCAGGAGGATTTGCACAGAACAGAGGAGGAGAAGGCAGTGGGCTCCTAGCAGCGGAAGAGCACAGGTCACGTCAACTAGGACTTAACCCCAAAAGGGAGGGGACCAGCCTGAAGCCCTGGGAAGCTGAGAACTTGTCCCTGGGGCGTCGGGCAAGGCAAAGGCCCCTACGGCGTGCAGGAGCGGGGGCGGCGGTCTTGGGAAGGCACTGGTCCTGGGGAGACCGAGAACTGTTTAGGGAATAGAGTCTCCTGGAGACCCGGAGGGGAAGCAAAAACGGAATCAATCGAACAGAAGTCCCTACCGCAACAAGGAGCATGACAATCAGAAGACGATTAAAAAGAAGATTTATTGTAAAAACTGCTCTTTTCTGAAGCAGGTAGAAGGGAGATCTGTTTAAAGCTGACTTCCCTTACATGGGAAGAATTTTTTAAAAATTGAGGAGAAAACATGGGACACAGATACAAAAAATTTTTTACAGATTAAAAAGCCTTCCAGGCCTTAAGCATAGGCAAAATAGGCCTGCTGTCACTCCTAATGAGGGAAATGCAAATTAAAAGTACTCTAGGAAACCGTTTCCCAACTAGCAGATTGGCAAAAACACTGATGTTTGACAGCCCTGCTTCTGGTGAGGCTTTGAAGAAATAGGTCCTCTCAGTCATTGCTGGTTGGATTGAAAAATAGAATGACCTGAGTCATCCGTATTTGATATTCCCATATTCAGCCGATAATTACCAATCGCTAAACAGTGATAGATCAAGGATTGAAATTTATTGATTTCAAAGCCGCTATGGCACCCTCTGTCTCTTCTGTGACTTTCTGTTTGTTTGTTTGTTTGCATCTAGGTCTGGCCCTGGGCCACCGTCATCTCTTGTCACCAGTCATACTGCTGAATCATCGCCAAATACAGGGACTCAGACGAGTGGGTCGTCTGGAAAGGTCTGTCCTATTTTAGGAGCAAATTAAACGCTGCCTCAGTCGGGGGTGGCTAACTCTTCCCCTTCGGAGACAGAGATTATAAATAGGCGTCCGCCCGGCCTCTTTCACAGGTCGGGCTGGTCCGCGGTGGCCGTGGGGACGCGGGGAGACAAGCCGATGAAGACGGGAGACGTGTGGAAACGGGATCGATATCTTTCAGTAACTGAGGAAGGTCACCAGACGGCAAGGATGTCTCTGACTGGGTCCGGGCAGCCCCGTGCCAGGCCTGCCGAGCCCCTGGCGGGCCACCGAGGAGGTCCAGCCGGGGCCACTGCTGAGTCATTTTCTCGCTGCTGTCACACCTCCGGGCTCTGTGCTCCGTTTTAGAAACAGCATAACTTGCCCAGCCAGCAGCTGCCTAATTTAAACCCTGGCTCTTACCTGTGTGAAACCAAGTGACTCAGAAAGTGCAAATAAAATATTCATTTTCTTTTCCTCGTGGCATCTCTTCTCAGAACCGTGGCCACGTGTACAGAAGAAATACAAGTGCTAGAGGATTGAATTTGGGTGGCACAGGGAGGAAGGAAAGTCTCACAGGACAAAAAAAAAAAAAAAATCAGAATCTACCTCTTGTCCCTGACAAGAAGATACAGGGAAGGCTGTTTTAAAATTTATGAGCAAATTTTAATTATATGAAAAACAGAGCAGTGAGTCTTTAAAAGGAGACTGGCTGCCTTTTTAATATAATTAAAAAGTTGAGGTTGCCAAGGGGGCAGGTGGTGAGAAGGGACAGACTGGGATTTCAAAATGTAGAATAGACAAACAAGAGTATACTGTATAGCCCAGGGAAATATATGCAAGATCTTATGGTAGCTCACAGTGAAAAAAATGTGACAATTAATATATGTTTGTTCATGTAACTGAAAAATTGTGCTCTACACTGGAATTTGACACAATATTGTAAAATGACTGTAACTCAATAAAAAATGTTAAGAAAATTAAAACGTTGATAATAAACAAAAATAGAAGGGGTGTGTGTGTGTCTACATATATCTATGTGCATGCGTGTATATTTTGCATCTTTTATGTTTATTTAACAACCACAGCCTGGATTCTAAAAAGAAGACTTCAGAACTCACAAAAGCATGGCACACAGGCCTGTAAAGTGAGGACCAAGAAGCACCAAGTAGTTAGACAATTCAAAAGATGTCACTTATCCCAGCATCCAACAAATACTGATGTTTACAACAAAAGCCTTGAGTCGCCTAGAATTTAGCAGCTAACGTCTCTTATTTTTGTCTAGTACTTTCCAGTTCAGAAGATGCTTTTATATATATATATAATATATATATATATATATATATATATTATCTCATTTGCCCCTTGCAAAATACCTCATGTGTAGCCAGAGTATAAAATTTTATTTCCAGTTTATGGGTGAGGATCAGACATGCAAAGGGCTCAAGTGTGTGACTAATGTCAAATTACCCGACAAATCGTGTGTATTGACTCCTAGTCTAATGATGGGTAGAAACACGGAATACATGACCCAAAACTTCCCACCAGAAATATTAAGATCTCTGAAATAAGGAGGCTATAAAGGGGATGGCTTCAATTATTCAGAAAAGGTACATAGTGTGGATGTCAGAAGTCCTCAAAGCAAGGTGTTAGCAGGGCTGCATTCCTCCTGGAGGCTCCAGAGGAGAGGTGCTTCCCTTCCCTTTCCTAGCATCAAGGGGCTGCCTGCTTTCCATAGCTGGTGGTCCTTTTCTGCATCTGCAAAGCCGGCTGTGAAGCATCTTCACACCTTCCCCTCTTTGATCTCTGCTTTATCAGCGTATCTCCTCTCTCTCTAATCCTCCTGCCTCCTTCTTTTAAGCTCAGGATCCTTAACTTAATGACATTTGCAAAATGTCTGTGGCCACGTTAGGTAACACAGGCACAGATCTGGGGGATTAGGACATGGGCATGTTTGGGGAGCCCTTACCCAGTCTTACCACAAAAGATGAAATATAATTTGATTGTCTGTTCTAACATGTAGTTTGCAGAACTGCTGATTAGTGAACTCATCTTCATGTCCTGCTGGTTCAGAAAAGTTTTCATCAGGAGTTTTGCATGATTGAGGAAAGAAAGCATAAGGGAATGTGTTTATTAGGAAGTCCCTACTGAGGAAACTGAGATTCAGTGAAGTCATGAAACATTTCTAAACTCAAATGGCCAAAGGTGAAAGATCGGTGTTACTCTTTCTTGTTGTTTATTTGTTTTTTGGTTATGGTATCCTCAGTTTGCAAACTAAAGACTTGTGGATCAAATGGTCACATTGCACACCTTCAACTTACACACGGTGTGTATCAATTATATCTCAGTAAAGGTGAAAAAAACCCTAATGACATCAATATCAAAATGTATAGCAAATTTCTGGCTTTAAAAAGTTAGTTGCTTCTGAGGAATCTCCGTACTGTTTTCCACAGTGGCTGCACCAAACTGCATTCCCACCAGCAGTGTAGGAGGGTTCCCCTTTCTCCACAGCCTCTCCAGCATTTGTCATTTGTGGACTTTTGAATGACGGCCATTCTGACAGGTGAGGTGGTACCTCATTGTAGTTTTGATTTGCATTTCTCTGATAATTAGTGATATTGAGCATTTTTTCATGTGCCTTTTGATCATTTGTATGTCTTCCTTGGAGAATTGCTTATTTAGTTCTTCTGCCCATTTTTGGATTGGGTTGTTTATTTTTTTCTTATTAAGTCGTAAACAGAGAAAAGCAGATTTCAGTGGACTTCATGTGTCAGGAACAAGACAGTGTTTTATAAATACTTTCCATGGCATTAGCTACTTCTGGGAAGGTGTAAGTCCACATAAGTGTGCAAACTATGGGGCACCCCTTTTAGAAAACCTTATGGAGGTCTTACAAGGACAATCAATCATTACTATTTCTTCAAAATATCTTTTTTCTTCGAAGTCTTAAAGGTAAAAATTAATAATTAGCCATGACTTTAGTAATTATGTTTCAGAGGAAAAACATGAATAATTATCATTCGCATTTTGGACAAGAGGAAATTATTGCTTTGTATCTTATTGGTCTCTGATTTGGTACAGTTATGCTTTGTTTTGCATTAAGCTGTTCTTGCTAATATTAATTCATGCCAATTATATTAATTTTGGTATTTTACATGGTGTGAACACTTTGGAGAAAATCAAGCCAGTGTCCAGTGCACATGCCTGGAGCACCAAGGGGCGGCTTGCCGTCTCCTCCCACGTATGACCTGGTTTTAGCCAGGTTGCTAACTATGAAGATTTAAGAGCAGGGTTTGCGCCTTCGATGAACGACTGTAGGTGAGAGCATCTTGTCAATTTACTTGATGCAGCTATCAATACTTTTTTGGCTTTCTTCAGGGAGCAGTCCATTTTGATTTGTTTGCTTCACAGTAAGTTTAATGAAATCCAAGAAGGCAGGGACGAGAGTATTGACCCCATGATAAAGTGGACCCGGGTATCTGCTGATTCAGAGTGCAGGATGACTGCTCTAACTGCAGACTCACGAATGCCTTTGAAGAGAGGTTACAAAGTTGGCTTCCGAATCCTCGTCACTTGTGAGGCCATAGACAAAGGCACGGCACATCGCAAAAAGATGTCCTTGCTTCCATCCTCTGCCTGGAATTACTGAGAAGGTCTTGGCTGCAGAACAGATAGTAATTAGTACAACTGCATACACGTCACTAGCAGGGAGATGTTCAGAATTGTCCTTTAGATTTGTTTTTATCATGCCAGGCTGCACTGATGATGCCATCTTACAGATAGAAAGACTATTATTATTTATTACTTTGTTTCACTTAATCTTTTTTTATTGAAGTATAGTCAGCTTACAATATTGTGTCAACTTCTGGTGTCCAGCACAGTGCTTCGGTCATACATGAATATACACATATATTTGTTTTCATATTCTTTTTCACCATAAGCTACTACAAGATGTTGAATATAGTTCCCTGTGCCATACAGTGCACACTTGTTCTTAATAACATCGTGCAAGTCAGAAATATCTAAAAAGTATTCCGATATTCAGATGACATTCATACATTCTTTCCTGGAATGCCAATTTCCAATAATTTCCAAGAATGATCTTCTGATTCAAAGTCACCAGCAATGAGTTCTTGTCTCCACTTTGATTTTTTTCTTTCCTGTTATTTCACTGGTAGTCTGGTTCAGTTTATCTTGTGATGTGTTGTAAGCATCCTTTATTCTGCTTTTGGCTAACTCTGATACATGAGATTTCCAGTTCACCAGTCTACCTGTGATGACTGCCTGTTCAGTGAGCTCCAGCCTGACTTTCACTTCCTCGCCTAAGGCTCAGACCCCCAGGGCAGTGGAGAGTGAGTAAGGGATGTACAGGGCCCGTAGAGCACAGGGCCGGCACCTTCCCGCGATCAGAGGCCAGGGACCAGGCCGTGCGCTTTATGACTTTCCACTAGGACTCCTACGCTTGTGAATAAAAAAATGAATGAGCGAATTCAAGAGGAGGCGTTAGCCATCATGGTGGAAATCACCATAGTCATTAACTTGTAATATAAGATACAGGTGAAGGAGAGAGAAATTGAAGAGTGATTTATTGAGAAGCGGCAGGAATGGGCTGTGTAACAGGGTCCTGACAACAGAGAAAGTAGGCACATCGAAGGTTTATTTATCCTATTCATTTTGAATTTCTTCTTCATCAATGACCATGCTATTTCACAAAGGATCTGAGGTAGTCTAAAGGAAGAAGACAACAAAATAAAAATATAAATTAGAAAATAAGGCGAGGAAAAATATTGATAAAATGCCAAGGCCAGAGGGAGGGAGAGTGAGAAAACAGAGCAACCTGATCTTCACCATCCTGAAGTTACAGGGAGGAAGGGAAATCTGGTTCTTGCTAAAGACTCTGCCCACGCATTAATGGGAGCCTGGTGACCGCGGGAAGTTTACTGTAATTCACTTTACTCTCCCTAGTAAGCCAATTTAATCCTTGTTCTTTAAATAAATATAGCTTTTTGATGGCACCTTGCTTATTAGCCTTTTTACTTATAATATTGAACTTTCTGATTACTGCAAATGATTTCTTTTTAGCTTCCAATTAAAAGTTTAGGCTACTAGGGACTTTGTAGAGCACAGTTCTTCTAAATCAGCCAACTGGTGGACAATATTCACACGTTCTTGGTCTTCGCGAAACAAGTACTGAACGTGTAAATATAAAGGCAAGTGTCAGTTTTTATAATGGTTTATTTCCTATCCTATTTCTGCATGTTTTGAACCCAAATGAACCTGAATGGTTCATTTCCTTTTCTAAAAGTAGCTTCTATTTTATTTTCTAAAAAAATAAAGAGAAAATGAAAAGAAGAAAATCCTTTTCAACTATCTACCAATTGGCTCAGAAGTAAAAGAAAATATATTTTATTTATTTGTGAATCGTAAAGTTGCTTTGGTAATGAATTTCAGACAGTTCAATGTTAATGAACGAAACAAAGCCAATTCCACGGTTATATTCCGGAGGTAGAAAGTTCTGTTGTCTTGTGGGTAAATAGTAAAAAGATGGTCATTTCAGAAGTCCCACCCATGTGAATTAGCAGTTAAGTTGATCTGATTGTAAAGTTCAAATTACAGTGTTATTCATCACTCTCTCATGTCTGGAGAATGTAATTAAGTAAAAATCTCACTTTTCCAAGCTAATAAAAAGCATACTTAAAAAAATATTTAAAAAACAGTATTAACAATTTTATTGAAAATGATATCTAATGTACTTTATAAGGTCCTTTTGTATAATATTATTTGTGAAATACATATTTTTTACATGTATGTAGGTCATGTATACTATTTTGAGCTGTATGTTTTTATGCACCATTTATTTCTCCCATGTAGCTTTGCGTTTTTTGTACTTTCCATTTTAATGATTATGTAACACATAACCACCTGGCGTAGTTTTGTTCCCTCGAGGATTATATGGGCATTAGGTATTTTTATTTCTTGTGTTTTTCTCACCATTATAAATGCACAGCAAATAGAAGCTTTAGGACATAATGTTGGTGATTTCAATTCTTTGAAAGTTGCTGGACCAGTTTTAGAGCCCAGTGCCTGATCAGTTTTGGTAAATGTTCCAGGTACACATGAAAATATGTGTGTTCTGTAGTCACTGAATGCAGTCTTCCGTACATGTTAATTAGGTTCAGTTGATCATTCTTGCTATTCAAATGGTTTATATCAGGACAACCCAATGGAATGCTATTCACATATGTAATTCTTACTTTAAATTTTCTAGTTGTCACATTACAAAGCAAAACAACAGGTGAAATCAATTTTAGCCATACATTTTACTTACTACAATATACTCAAAACATTATCATTTCAATGTGTAATTCATGTTAAGTTATTAATGAGAGTTTTCTCATGTTTAGCCTTAAATATCTGATGTATTTTGTAATTACAGCGCATCTCAATGCAAGTGCTAAATTCTGATCCCGAGTTAGATTTCATAAAACTTAACTGTTGGAAAAGTAGATGCAGACTCACATATCCACACGGTTCCAAACAAATTTAATACTTTTCAATACCTGAATCAAGTGCCAAAGTATCACTTTCCTTTAAATGTACATCAATAAAGCTGGTTTATCTGTTTTAGAATGCTTGATCTAACTTTCTAAATAAAAGCATGTAATTTTCAAAATGACATCTGTTCAAGTGTAATAAATTTGCTAAGTTTTGTGCTAACTCAGTGCAGTTAACATCAACTTCAAAAGCATATTTTTAAAGTTGAAAAGCAATTTAAAATGAATCAACATCGAAAAAGCTTCATTTGAATTTTCCTGTATTGTTTTGCAGCCAGTTTATGTAATATTGTCAGTTACAATTAAAATCTGCTTTATGTTGATTTACACGAGAGAAATATGTAAAATAACTAATACTGACTTGTATTATACAAAGTTCTGATGTTAACGTAAATTGTCTTACCTATCTAGCTAGGTTACAATAAGCTTTTTCTTTCCTTGGAAATTGAAAATTTAGCTCATTCATATGCAGTGTGACACCAGTGAAGAAACATACATCAAACTCCTGATTTTTTTGTCTTTGATTCCTGGGCATTTAAAAGGCATTCCTTTTGTTTCAAGAAAACCTTTAACTGGAGTTAACAATGTAATAAATATTTTTAAGAGTCTGCCACAATTCAACCAATGAACATTGGCAAAGAACACAAGATAACTAACCTCACTGTATTTTATTTCTTTCCGTAGGTCCATGAATTGCATATACATATATACATACATACTGAACAATTTTGATAACTGTATGCATGACAATTTTCTTAGAGACTGCTTCAGAGAGGTGAGCACAAATATTTTCAACATGCATTATACAATTCATTAAAACTAAAGAGAAGTATTGTGTTTTTTCAAATTTTCAATTAATTAATCTTTAATATTGTTAGAAAGGTATTGTATTTTAGGGGCCATGGTTTGGTGGCTTAATCAAAGATCGTTTACTTTTTGCCAAATATCTTTTGAGGGCTTTTCTCGTGACTTCCTAGCAAAGTTTCCATATCTAAAATTATACTTTATGGTTTCATACGTCTATCTGAAAATGGTTTTCTATGTTATGCAATACTCAAGTTGTTTTATGGCTATTAAGTTGGATAGCAGAATTTTATATTCTTCAACTATTTTTTTGCATTTGTTCAATCAAAAATGGAGAGTATGTGAAGATATCCCACTGCAATTAGGAAACTATTTCTCCTTTTTAAACCTGTCAGCGTTATATATTTGAAGCTATGTTAGTGTCTAATTTGCTCTTTGACTTATCTACTGCGTTTCTACTTCCAGTTATTGTATTTCTCAGTTCTCGAATTTCCATTTAATGCTTCTTTTTACTGATTCTAGTTCTCTGGTGAAATTCTTTACCTTGTGATTCAGTTCTGAACGTGTAAATCACAGACTTTTAAGAAAAATGACTGTTTATTAATTCCAGTATCTGTATCTCTTTATTTTTATCATCTGCTCTGTATCTTTTCTTTTTTCTTGAAAATTATGTCTAGTAATTTTTGATTGAATACCAGCCTTGGCGTAAGAAATACAGTAGAGGCTCTGGTTGGTTATCTTCCTGCAGACAATAGAAGGTTGTCTTCAGTCAGTCAGGGCTTAGACTGATTGTAAGCTTTTTTTTTTCCCCAGTCTTTTTAAAGACCTGATCTATTTCCTCCTAACCTTAATTTCTAGGATGCAGTCCTTCTGAAGCCTTGGATTGCTTATCAGTATCCCTATAAATAAGCAGACAGGTAACTTCAGATTTATCTGCTCAGCACAATGATCTTGCTAGTAATTTTGCCTGGATTTTCAGCTTTTAGCAGGCACTCTTTGTTGACCTTAGGCGTCAAGTTCACTTTTCTGTGCTTCTCTGTTCTGCAGGATTTTTGTTGCTCAGTTCCTGATTGCAGTGGTAGCCCTCAACTCAAATACATTTTTTTCTAGCCACTTGAGACTGCTGGAGATTCTGCTCAAATTTTCTCCTGTTATCTAGTTCTCACTCAGCTTCTGAGCCTCCTTTTGCCCTCATTACTTACGAATTAGCAAAAGCTTTGAAGAGAAAAGCTTCAAGGAATTCTGGTAAACTTGACTGGTTGCTTTATTGCTTCTTTAGAGATGGTATTTTTCTGCCTTCTTTTAACTCCCCAGTCAAGCTCCTTAAACTCAGGAAGATTAGATTCTTCCTCCCTGAGTCACACCTGGCAGAGAGCTGGACAGTTATACAGAGGGTGGACACTGTCAAGGGGTCATTGGAGTCGGGTATGAAGGAAATGGGAGAAAAATCCTTGAAGAGACCTGGAATATGAGCCTTCTAGTCAGAGAAAGGAGAAAGGCCCTGAAAAGGAAATAAGGAATATTAAAAAAAAAAATTAGCCGTAATAAAACTTTAATGTTACACTAATTTACTTATCAAGAATTTGTTACGGGGCAGGGATAGTCAAAATAATAATTGTACATCCTTTAAGATGATTTAGATAAATTCAAGTTTGTTCCCAGCTAAGATAGAAGCAGTCTTTCAAAGGCATGGACCCAGGGACCTGGATACAAGCTAATATTCTGGGGAAAAAATGCAAGATATATTATTTATGGTAGATCAACTGACGAGTTGGATTATTTTGGTTTAGTTGATGCATAGGATTTTTTGCTTCCTGTGTAGAGAAAACATTCATCGAGATGGATTTTAACAGTGATTGCGTTTCTTATCTAAAAGGAGGAGTAATTCTGCATCTTTCCTAATGCCCAAGTTTATATGTTAAATCCCAGGGGGAGCAGCATTAGCCTACAACCATCTGCTTGAGTATTATTGGTGTTAAGTCAAAATGACAGACAAAGAAGATTAAGGACAAATAAATGATTGAGAAAATCTTCCTTTATCAAAATCAGGAGCCCCAGAGCTCCAGATAAAAAGTCGTATTGAAGGATTAAAAACATAACACCATGACTGATCATCTGAAGAATGTGGGAGCAAGAGAGAAGAGACAAAAGTCAACTTAACTTCCTACTCTTTTCTTTGTTTTTTTTCATGAGGGAACAGTCAACACTGTTTGTCACTCTGTGCAGGACCTCTGCTGTGTCATCCGGATTCTTCGGCTCTTGGTTCCAGTTCTCACATGGGACGTCCCCCTTTTCATTGATTGATTCATGCAACAAGTATTTAATGAGTGCCTACTGAGCGTGCTTCTGATGCCGTGCCTGGTTCTGGGGACACTCTTGGTGACCAAGAGACGTCATCCCTGTTGTCATGAATGTTTGTGTCAGGCTGAAGAGACACACATTAAAAAGATAGTCACCAGTTTTATAAAGGAGAAGTTGAAGATTACTTGGGAATAGGTAACAAGGGAACACGGGTCAGTGGACCAGATGCTGGGAACCACTGTTGTCCTGCGGGTGACCTTGAGATCATTTTGGCTGAGACCCTGAAATGTGTGAGATGCGTTTCACAGGTTTCTTGTCTTGAGGGGGTCCCAGCAGAGGCTGGGGGCTGGATCTGATACAAGAGCCCTTGTCTTGGGTTTAATGCTTTTACGTACCTCAGTACCCTTACCAAGCACGTCCTCTCACATCCCTTGGCCCATTTCTAAAATAGATGGACTTCCTGCCACAAGATTTTTGGAGACACGTATAATTCCTATTAATGCTTATTGGACAGGTACTTATCTCAATTGTAATTAAATAAATTTTGTGTAGTGACCTTGCATCTCCATTAATATGGAAACTCTGTGAAGGCAAGAACAAATTTTATCTGTCATTTTAAGGTTGTATCCCCAGAACCCAGTAGGTTTGCTGGCTCATGGTAGGAAAATTGATCTTCTTTATTCTAAAAAGCTATTACCTGTATAGTTATATGGACATTATAATAATGCATGGAAGATGCCATCATCTTCCAAAACATTGGTGTCTTTCTCTTTGGAGTTCCAGCATTTGAGCCTCTCCTTGGACACCTAACTCTGACTTTCTGTGGCCATTAGTTAGCTTTTCATACAGATTGTAAAATGTAACTAATCCTGGAACCTGGGTCTGCTGAATCCACACTCAGATTTCATTTTGTGACGAGAGTGAATCTATACATAAGGCGGGGTCTGGCGCTGGTAGAGAATCCACATGCAAATTTAAAAAGTCAGTGTTCTTTGTACTGTTCGTCCCCTCCCTCCATGTAAGCAGCTCTTCATCACTTTTCTCATTTCAACGTCTTTCTTTGGAGAGACATAATGATTTTTAAGTTTTAAAAAATAAATCACACATCTCCAAGAAAGACAAATCTGTCCTCCAGATCCAGGCTTTGGAAAACAAGGTATCTGATCTCCAGGTGGAGGGTAAGTGGGTGAAATGAAGCACGATTTACGTTAAGAATCTTTTCAAAAGAAGGATCATATCAATAGCCAAGACAGGGAAACAACCTAAGTACCCATCAAAAGATGAATAGATAAAAAGAAGTGTATATGTGTGCAACAGACTACTATTCAGCCAAGAGAAAGAAGGAAATCTTTTTGCAACAACGTGGGTGGACCTTGAGGGCATTATGCTAAGTGAAATAAGCCAGACAAAGACAAGTACCGCATAGTACCACTTACATGTGAACTCTCAGAGAAAAAAAGTCAAACTTGTGAAAACAGAAAGTAGAAAAGTGGTAGCCAGGGCTGGGGGTTGGGGGAAATAAGGAGAGGCTGGTAAAAGAGTACAAACTTTCAGCTATAACATGGTGGCTACAGTTGAGAACACTGTATTGTATAATAGAAATTTGCCAAGAGAGTAGAACTGAAATGTTTTCACCAGAAGAAAGAAGAAAAAAAAAAAGATAAACATGGGAGGAGATGACTGTGTTCATTAACTCAGCAGAGTGGAATCCTTTCACGATGTGATTTCAAATCACCATGATACACACTTCAAACATCTTATAATTTTATACATCAGGGTTACCTCAATGAAGCTGAAATTAAAACATGGGATCCTTGGATTGGAAAAGGAAAAGCACAGCTATAGTGTTGATAGGGGATAAGATATTTAAAACTGAGATTATATTGGAAAATCTGGGAATATTTCTTTGGTGGGGGGGGTAGGCTGAAATAATCTTGTTACCTTTCAGGAGGCTTGCCTAAAATGATTCTGTTTATTGACACATAACCTTTTTTACCCCTCTAAAATAAATACCATTTCCCACTTTTGTCCATGAAAACATACTTGAAGCGATGTTGTGTTTGGGTTCAGGGTTTGTTCATTGATTCAATTCATAAGCATTTAATGAGCTTCTACTAAGAAGGAAACAGTGTAACCTTGCGTGAGCTGATGGACTTCTTCAAGTCTGTATTCTTATTGATAGAATAGCGATAATGACCATAACCTACTTTGTAGCATTATTGCCTCTGAACTGTGATGGAACAATGCATGTGAAACACTAAACACAGTGCCGTTTATGGGAAGAGTACTTGATCCGTGCTAGACATTCGATCTCACGAATGCTTAATGCCAAAGAGAAAAAACCCTCATTTTCCGTCCTGACAAACCTTTAGAGCTGTAAACCAGGTCAGGACAAAGTGTCAACGTCTATGCTTTAAAAATTATGTGTGAAGTTTCTCTTTTTCTATTTTAGTGTTATTTCTCAGGCAGTTATGTTAGGTAATTGAAGAGAGTATGTTTCGATAAAAAGTAAAAAGCCTAAGAAATCAAACAATGAATAAAAAGCTTTAGGATTTAATTCTTGATCATAAAGAGTAATCTGAGATTTTTCTGTTTTAAATCTGAAGAGGAAAAAGCAAGCATATGGTGTCTAAAGGACAGTCAGCAAATGGCATTATTCTAGTTTCTAATCAATAGAAGGGCCCAGTAGCAGCTGCTGGGTTTTTAATCACCAATAAGTTAAGCTTCCAAAAATTGCATCTCTTCTCAATAATTCAATAAGATGAGATTTTTTTTTCCCCAAAGATATGATTGGTCCTTTCAGCAGAGGGGTGGAGAGAGCAGGGAAGTCTAGAAAGTGAATACCATTCACTGGATACTGTTTAAAAATCAGTCGAAGAACCAATAGGAAGACATCGCAAGGTTTGAACAGACCCAGCCTGAGAAGCCCAGGGAAAGAAATTTCTTTTTGACAGGCCCTTAAATTGGTGAGTTTTAACATGGGGACAAAAGGGCTGAGAAACAACAAATTCCAAGATTACTGTCAGGCAAAACAGGGCTTTGAGTTGAATGGTCAGTTAAAGGGAATTTTAAGGATTGCCAAGGCACGATTCACGGGGCTTAGAGACAGTAGGTCTTAATTCCCTCATAGGGGATGGCTCCGTTTTCCCTTTGTGGTTGCAAGAACTAGGGGCAAGTTAGAGCCCGTCCGTCTGAACCTTTATTCTGAAAACCACTGTGTAATTGATGAACTGAATTGGATTTTTTTTTCCTCCTGTTGAGTTTAGGCTGAAATCTATCAACTAATGCTTATCAACTTATGTTTAAAAGGCATCGCAGAGACAGAATTTCAGATCAGGCGTAAAACAAGGAAGGCATCAAGCAGGAGGGCAATGAGAGATGGTAAAACTGCAGTCTCTGATCTGTCTGAAGTGTTTGGAGCTTCCTGCCAAAGTAACTGTGTGTCTAGATAACTTGTTTCTCCCAGTTTTTTTTTTTAAACCTTGTATCATATGGTTTTTTTCTTTCTTTTAAAAATTTTTTTTAACTTAATTTTTTTGGGGGGATAGATAATAGGTTTATTTATTTGCTTATTTATTTATTTAATGGAGGTACTGGGGATCGAACCCAGGACTTCATGTGTGCTAAGCACACACTCTACCACTGAGCTATACCCACACTCCCCACAGGTTTCTTTCTTTTTGAGAAGGAATGAGTAGGTCTGGCTGCTGAAAATTCTCTGTGTGCCTCATGTTGACCGTTATTATTACCAAGGACCACATCCTAGCAATGAATCACAACTCACGATCTGTATCGATGTGTGAGCTCAGAGCCTGGAGCACTTGAATTTGGGACGAAAGGGGGGGATTTCAGATTCTTTTTTTTTTTTTTATTTGCAAGATTATTTTATTTTACCCACGTTTCTTTTAATACTAGAATTTGAGGGGTGGAAGAGGAAGTAAAATGTCTACCATGAGGTTGCAGACAAAAGTGTTTCCACCTTGAGAAGGGTGTGCAGGTCTGGTGCTCTGTAATGATGCTGACTAGGACCCTGAGGTTCCCGTATCATCTCTGGGGCTTACATTTTCTTGTACACTCTTGCAACAACCCCTAGGCCATGTGCTATCTCTGTTATCTGTACAGGTTTGGGCTATTCGACTGCTTCCTTAGGAAGGGACCCTAAGGCACAGGGTACAGGAGGACCTCTGGGCGAGAAAGAGGAGAATTAGCCCCAGGCCAGAGCTGGACCACCTCATCTGGTACTTGAGTTGGCGGGAGTGTGGGAGAGGTTCTTGTTCTGTGATTTAAAAGCGTTGAGGGCAAGAAATTAAAATAGTGATGCTTGTATAAAATTTGTACCTCGTTCTTTTTGCCTGGGAAAAGTGGGTTGGAGAGAATGTGGGATAAATGAATTTGAAACTCATTACTCATAAGTTCAGAAGAGGAGAGATGATTGAAATAGGAGTTATGTGACAGTTGGCACTTAAAAAAATTAATACAAACAATTTAAGGCGGCATTAAGCAGACCTCTTTATTGCTTATGATTCTCCCACTGCCTTAGACTTGCCAATTTACTTCAAGCTGAACTGCTTGGGAATAAATTGATTCGCAGGTTATTATTCTCAGCAGACAGCTCTGCCCCTTTTTTACATGGCTTAGAAGCTACTGAGTTGCATTGATTGCTCTCTTGCTGGCTTGGTTCTGCAGCAGAAAATCTTGTTCTTTCCTTCCTTTTTCCCTCCTTCACTTCCTCTCTCTTTCCCTCCCTGACCCTTTCATCCTTCCCTTTTCCTGTCTTGTTTAAATGGGTCAAAGAATGTGACTATTTTATTTTCTTCTCTAGCATTATATTGAACCCTGGCAGAAAACCCTGAAGGGTGTACGTGCATTTCTGTTTGAGAGCCAACCTCGGCTGATCGCTAGTTTTCTTTGTGGCTGTGGATGTTTCTCCTGAAGAGAAGGCAAGGGTCCCATTAGCACTGACTAACAGATAAAGGTCACTTCTTTGGAGACCTGGACTGGGGAGTACTTGAGCCCCCAAATTATAATTTGTTTCTTGACTGCCACTTTGCAGGTCTAAGTGCTTGCAAATTACTTTTTCATGGCTAAAAGGAAAATACGATATCCTTCTATGTGCCCAGATAATCCAAATCTCTTCTCTAAGCTGCAGGCTTGGTTTCCAATGCATTAGTGTAAGTATTGTCACTGCTTGATGCACGTTAAGCCCCGGCAGCTGCTGACACGGGACAGAAATCATTATGAAGAGCATCAGGCTCAGTGAATTTACAGAACCCTCCGTGAGCGAGAAGAGACACAATTTCTGGGGAGAAGCTCCCCAAGGTGTCTCCTGGCGTTCTGGACCTGTCGTGACATCCAGGGCAGAGCCAGGCACACGATCAGGGGCACAGATGTGAGCTGCCTCCTGCGTGGTGAGATCGCAGGGCTGTGCATAGAGTCCTTGGCAGAAAACCCTTCTATCTCGGCTCCTGTGAGGCATCCCATTGATGGCAAAGCCCTGGGGAAAGTCACTCGTGGACCCCATAGAGGTCTGCCACGTGGTCTGTGGCCAGTCAACATTTATACACAAATATATATGAATGAATGGGTGTAAAATTTTCCACTAATGTTATAAATAATCTGTAGCACATACTTTATTAAAAACATAGACCATAAATATTATAAAGGTAACTTACTTACGTTACATAATTAGCAAATGAATATGTCAAGTGCCCCCAAATAAAAAGAAAAAATGACCCCTAATATCACTGTACATGAGAACTATACTGTCAAGATTCGTAATAAAACACTTTTAACCCTTAACATAGATCTTTCTATATATTTTTGCTATAATTTTCTTTCTCTTAGAAAATGCTTCATAACCCTTTGATAATTCGTTTTTTTGTTTTGTTTTGTTTTTTTTGTCCACCAACTACATTGTGAACATCCTACTATGTCAATGAAATGTATCAACTCCATTTTTTTTTTGGAGGAGAATTTGACAGGAAGGGACAGGTGCGGGTGGTGGCATGTGGTTCTCCAATGGGAAGGTGGAGCCACGTTGAAGAGGAGAAACTGAAACAAAGGAGCCAAAGAAAATGCCGCCTCCTGGTCTTTAGTAACATTTTTCCTACACATGGCAATAGGCTCAGTCTTGCTGGTCATCAAGGTTGAGGTGCAAAGAAGTTTGGTCCTGAGCTGTTGGCCTCTCACCATAAAACGCCAGGCTCGCCAGTGGAACAGATTTCCAGAGTTGATGTCAAAATGGATCTAACCACAGACCCCTTCTTTTCTAGTCTTATTGTGAATAATCCTTGCAGACAGTAGTCAAAACGGGCAAACATCCACTTGACAAAGACCCATATAAGCCAGCCATTGGACTTCAAATTTTTTAAAAAAAAACTATGGCTCCTTGCTTATGTTGTACTAGGCTTAAACACTAAAGAAATTTTACCTCTAGAGGTAGAATATTTTCAATTCATGCTGCTCCTCTTTCTTTGACATCATTTCCTGAGCTCTTGAATGCTTTCTTGTTAACTTTATGGACATTTCATGGCCTTCCATGTTCTTGCAAGTGTCCCCGCGGGTTACATGGTTTCCGGTCCTCACCTCTGTGTGATGTAACCAATATCCATCTTCAGTTCCACTGGCTGCTACTCGGTCCCTCTCAAGTAACTAATTTAATGAACTCCTTCATGGGTGCTGACAGACTGACATCTTATGTTCTCAGATACTATATGCCTAGAAATACATTCTGGGGTGATACTAAAGACTTCAAGCAAAAATTGGTAAAAGGTTCAGAGGCCAGTGCAGGCCAGTGGGGAAGCTCACGCTGGACAGAACGCGTTCAGACATTGGTGAGAGTAGCCGACCCCAGTGCCCAGGAGTTTTTTGCTGACTCCTACCCTGAGCCAGTGAAAACTGAGCAGGGCAGAGGGGAAATTTGTTGCCTAACGTTTCTTTGAAGATCATTCTAAGACTCCATAACATTGAGTAGAATTAAACTGTCATTTTTGTTACTAATTTATTGGATTGACTTCCTCTTAGGAGGTAACGCTTCCGTCATTCTGTTTTTCCATATCTGCTAAATAGTCACTTGTAAGTCCGTTCAGCTTATACAGGAGGACTTGGGTCTGGCCCTGCCTCGAGTTACCGCTTAACTTTTAATGTGGAATCATAGAGGATTTTTTCCAGTTTAATTGAGTAACAACAAAATTTAAAACGTTTATGGGTGATGAGGAGTGGGGATGCTGTCAGATTTTTCAGTAATAAGCTGTTCTGAGAAGCATTATTCATGATCAAAAGGACCACGAATTAGCAAATATGAGGGCAGGAGAGTATATTTTATTATTTAAACAATTATGCTCACGTGAATAAAGTGAATAATCACATAGAACTTACTACAGGAAGTTTAATTCATATCTTTGCATCTAACTGTAAATTTGACGGGGGGAGGTCCTGAGCACTCGTTCATTTTATTCTCCACTATTAGATGGGATGCTTCTCTTGCAAACCTCTCGCACCTTCCCTGAAATATTAGGCTCTTCAAAGAAACATTTCCAGTGTCATACAGTATTTCTACAGCAAGCAAAACTTCCTTATTTCAATGTAAAGTTTCCCTAGATGCACCGTACTTTTAAAATTCCCAGTCACAAATGTGTTACTTCAGTTCTTCACTCTTTAATGTGTTTTGCTAAAGCAGCATTTCCCTGTTTACACTGTCCCTCTGAGCACTAGTACCAAAAGACACTTTGAAAGAAAAGAAAGGTTCCATGGTTATAGAAACAGATACACTGTATTCTATGAGAATCTCTGGAAGTTGCCCCCAGACCACGGAATCTAAAGAACAACTTGAATACAATCAACAACTAACATACGAAAAAGCAAACACACGTGTCCAGGGGATTCAGATGTGCAGCTGGTTAAGAACTGTTGGTTTTGATGGTAGGATGCTATCCCGGGAAACCAGGGGAGGCAGTGATGAGGGTCCTGTGCCCCCAGGGAAGATAGAAAGGGACAGCATGTGCCATAGACAAGTCTTCACACAGAGGAGGTACAACAGGGAAGAAAATAACCAAACCATCTAATTTTATTCACACACTAAGGTAACTCAGGCCCATTCGCTACTGTGAAAGGAATTCCGTAAAACAGGTCCCTGAACCGACAGAAGCACGACTGTGAGTTGCAGTCGCTGGTTTCAGTGGTACAGCTGGTGGCTGTCTGCAGAAACCTGTGGCCACATTGCTGCCTCCTGCTTTGATCTGTCTCCGACAGTGGGGAAACACCACCACAAAGTCAAGATTCCACAGCCGATGCTCTTTCTCCTCGCGTTGGTACCCTACCCTCCTTCCTTTAGGACTAAATTTCCTTTAGAATATTATGTGCATGTTGAGGCAACCAAGAGGCAGAATTAAAGAAAGTGAGCGAGGTTAAGCACCTCTCAGAGGATTTCAGGAGGTGGGGAAAAGACAGGCTCTTCTTCAAGCAGACATTGAAGGAGCCAGATTCATCTTCTGGAGGATGTAGACCTTGGACAAGGGACTGAAGGTCAAGTGGAACCTGAATAGACTAGAAAGACAGGGAAGAGACACTACATGCAGAGGGAGCAACGTGTGATGTGTGGGGTTGAACTGGGTTGTGATGTGTGAGGAGGAGTGATGAGTCCCAGATAACCAATATTATTGGGCTAAGCTTTTCCACCTCCTCTCCCTCAAGAAATGACCTAAGTCATGTTTTTGAAAGGAATTAGACACATCTACCTTCAAATATTTTATTGTCAAACTTGAATACAACCAAGACTGAACTCATTTCTGAAAGATCCCACAGTTCAGGGCATCCTTGCTCATCGCCTAGTTCTTACTTTCATTTGAAGAATATTCTGTGTTCCTTGGTACTCAATGCTCTAATAACTAATGACTATTTTTTTCTTTTAGAAAAAAAAAAAAACCAAAACTCTGAAGCTCACGGATCGTATAGCTGACAGAGATGCTCTTCCAGGCAATTTGGATAATTTAAAAAACAGCATAATCTGGCAAATTAAAAATGTGTTATACACTTACACTATATTTAAAAAATGGATGAAACCTGTCACATATAAATCTCCATATAGCATCTTTCCTTTGCTCAGAGCTTTGCAAAAAAAATTGCTAGAAGCAGTAAAATGAATGGGGTTTGGCCTTCAAACCTCTTATTCACCCAAGCTAGGTTCCAAGTGGCCCAGAGAGGGTGGCAATGATAAAGAAATGAGATAATGCAGGCTTGGCTCATCTACGCGCTAATGCTTGAATATTGACATAGCTGGATCGTTCAAGAAAAGCAATCAAGGCGTCACCAGTTACCGGCTAGAGGCTCACGCATGGCGCCGGGAACTGGATTTCATTTGAAAGCAGGGGGCAGGGCCTTGCGATGGGCCACGCGGGCTCACCCAGGTCTGTCTGTGGCGACCTCCAGGCATCGCATCTGCTTTTCAGGCCCGGGCGCTGCGGCACAGGATGGCGCTGAACCACACGGCCCCGCCCCCGGACGAGCGCCGGCCGCGCCACCTTCGGGATGGGGACCCCTTTGCTTCCAAACTTTCCTGGGAAGCGGACTTAGTGGCTGGCTTTTACTTAACAATAATTGGTAAGTGTCCTTCATTTTCCCATGCGAAGCCTGCATCTAGAAGATTCGTGCCGTGTTGATTTTCCACAAAGATGCCCGCACTGAGGTGGGCGCACTGAGCCGAGGGGGAGACCGGGTGGGACGGGGAGGGGGTGGCGTTCCGGAGCGCGTCCGCATCTCACAGAAACGACTCTGTTCACTTTGTTATTAGGGACTCACATCCCCTCCATCATCCACAGACGTTTTACCGCAAGACAATTTCTCTTGAGACTATGTTTCGTTTTGGTTGCTTGTGTAGTAGATCTGTCTTCTGATAACAAAAATGAATGACAACGATCGCTTTATTAAATGGACTGCTTTTACGTTTCGAAAAATGCTTTTGACATAATGATCAGAGCGCAGGCTCAGAATGGGCCTTAGACCTCATCTGATTCAGCCTCTGCTTTTCACGACGCGGGGACCCGCGTCCCCGGGCGGTGCCAAGTAAGCACCGAGTTTACTTCCACTCAAGTCAAGCTGCACCACAAAAACATCACAGAGTGGTTTTGGTTAGAGTTGAAAAAAGAGCGTATTAATAATACACGGAAGCTAGTCAAGGGGCAAACGTTTTTGTGCCTAATCCACAGAGTGGTACGTCTGCTTCCAGGCTCTGCTAGTCCACGTGGTGGCCGCGTGTGCCTCCCGAGGGCTTGAATTGTGACTTTTCCAAATGGCCACGTGCTGTATGTCGTGTAAATAGATACTGAAGACATAGGACTAGAGCAAATAATGTAACATAGCTCATTGATAATTTGAAACAACTGACTACATGTTGAACCTGTAACATTTTAGACACATTAGGTTAAATCAATGTATTACCACAAGTAAATGATAATATTTTTTCTGTGTTTAGTATGGCTACTAGAAAAATGTTAGACCTGTATGTGGCTCACATTTCTGGTTTGTATTATATGACGTTTCTATTGGACAGCACTAGTCTAAGCAATTAGAGTCAACCACAGTACTTTTCTTAAATTCACAACCGTTGTTTTAAATTTGGGTAACCAGTGTGCAGAGGGGTTATGTCTTGAGCTGTATCTGCCTTTGGTCTTTTCAGATGTTGGGTCAAGCTTTCTCTTTCTCCTCTCCTTCTCTCTTTCTCCTCCCTCACTCTCTCTCTCTCATCTACTCATCGCTGGCTAAGACTTTCATTTAACCTCCTGAAATTAGCCAAATTCATTAGAAAGTCTGGAGCCCCCTCAATGATCAGTGCTTGACATTGAGTCAGAAATTCCACTGTGAAGGGATGCCCTGGGATCCATGGCTTTGTTAGGGTTATTGTTGTACTGATTTAAATTTGCTTTCTTATAGATGGACCTTCGTGTCCTTTCAAACACAAATATATACCGAGTGCCCATTCTTTGCTGCTGTTTAAGTGGTCGGAAACACAGCAGAGAGGAAAATGGGCGAACTAACCTCTGTCCGCACAGGGACCATCTGGTAGTAAAATCCACATGGCATTTTCAGTCAACATAAGCACTTTTCAATTATCGGAAAAGACAGAAAAACAGACATCTTAAAAATTGATTTTGTCTCCATCAGTTTTGCAAGGAATGAATTAAAGAGTAGCACCTTTAACCTGACAGATTTCTCCAAGTGACACAAAGTAGGGAGGGTGATTCTTTCATTCCCTACTCCGGGTGGGAAGGGGAGAGGCAACTGGGCTGGGTGGGCAGTCAGGGGAATTTCTCACTTGATGAGGAAATGGAGTTGGAAGGAAAATCGATGATCATATGCAAAGCGGAGCTCTGAGAGCAAGCCAGAAAAAGAGGTCCAGGAAGCCGCTGAGCAAAGGAAGCATCAGATGACTCAGAGAGTCAGGGAGTGGAGCCAGACAGGCGTTCAGGGTGAGGCCAGGGTCAGCCGGAGGAGCTGAACTCATCCTAGACCCCGTCTGGGGCTTGGTGCTGTATTATCTGGTTTCATCCCCTCCCAGGACAGGTGCGGGGATACGCCCCGATTTCTTCTAAGGAACCAGAATGGAATGACATTCTTGGTGAGCTTTGTGAAATACTAAAAGTCTTGGGGGAGAACTGGAAGATGAGAAGACAGTGTGAGTTTGGAATAGAGGAGAAATAAATTAGAGATCCATTTCTACCCTCTACACTTTGGCGATAACACTTCGTTTATTAATGGTCTATATAAGAGATGTACATTTTTTTTTGCATTCATAGAAAGATTTAGGATCTTGATCATTAAAAAAAAAATGACCCCCTCGCTTTAGTTTTTACCTTCTTCTTCTTGATTTCCTTTATGCATCATTAAAAATAAGTTTGCCTTTTCCTGACACTCCCCTACAGAGAAGACTGCCTGTGGGAATAATCTACATGCAATTTATAGAGAACAGGCTATTTTTGGATAAAGCTTTGGGCGCTGGGTGAAGCCTTATTAGTAAAGATAATCTAAGAAAAGGGAAATAAGGTAATCAATATTTTCAACTGAGAAGGGCGTTTAAAGGAGCTTTGTGAACCAAATGCATACGCGTAGTCGCTGTTTCTAATCTTTTCGGATACGAAGTAGGAGGCGCATGTTTGCAATTGTTCAAGCCATGTCTTCACATTTGGATTTCCTAGTGTGCCTTGCTCGCTGGTTTCCTTTAATGAGGCGTGGGTTTCTTTTTAGTTGGTTTTCTCTAGAATCTCCACAGTCTCCTCTTTTTTTTTTTCTTTTCTTTTCTCTTCTGTCTTAACAAAGCTAAAGAGGTTTTAATGCCATCAGGCAGCGCTGACCCCAGGGATTCAGAATTTCCTAAGAGCACAATGCAGCTAGTTTCTGGTGGTTTCATACCATCAGCTGAAACACACAATTTCCCCCCCTTTGCACCCCAAATGAATTGTGGTGGAGAAGTAGAAGTTAAAGCAGAAAACTCTGGGTTTCTCCTGTTAATACTCTCCTTATTCCTTACTACTAAAGGCAGCTGTACCAGATTCTCATTTATACACAGCTACACTATGAAGCAAGACTTCCTGAAGAAATCTACTCTACATGTTAAGCTATGGAAGTAGGTGTATTCTTTTCTTAAATAAAGTCAGTAGGGATTGGGTCTTTTTGGATGTAAACTGGGTTTGTAAGAGCTTGTGAACAGTATCTTTGTAATGCCGGAGGCCATCAGTCATTAATAAAAGGATATAAAAAAGTGGGGACACATTTATTCCTTTTGTTGGTAGGCTGGTGGGTTGACGGCCATGTTCTCTCCCTTTGGTGGGAGGGGAGAGTCCGTATTACCAATTGTCACCCACTTCCCCTCGGTACCTAGTCCAGAAGCAGCCGCAGACACCCAGCATCCGTGTGTCCCCAGGATGCAAAAGTCCTGGGATGTGTCTCCAGGTGTTGACCGTGTCCGTGCAGGGGGTCATGCCAGCCTACTCTGGCCTCTGCCTCTCCTGAACGCTGGTCCCCTCTCAGGAGTCCACAGTGATAGTGAAAGCACCTCATTGGTTTTGTCTTCAGACTTTGTCAATAGCCAAGAGGTTAACCTTTTTATCAGAGGGAAGGAGTTCTATAAAGCCAATACTCCATAAAAATGGCTAAGGATATGCTCCATCCAGGGGCCAGTATGAGAACCGACCAGGGCTTCCCACACCCTCCGGAGCTTCACTGGGAAATCAGTGGTTCCTTTTTCTGGGTAAGTTCAGTTGGATGATCCCTGACTCCTATCCATTTGGAGGCAACCCATCCCTCGCCTGTCACTCACAACTCCTGCTTTTTATTTCATCTTCTTAACTTAGATTTTTATTTAGAGTCCTCTCACTACCCTCTAAATCTATGGTGTCCATGTTTGAAATTAAGAAGTGTTTCAGATCCGAGGGAATGCTAATTCCTGGTTTTAACGATGGGAATTTATATTTTTCCTTGTAGGGATTCTGTCTACACTTGGAAATGGGTATGTCCTTTATATGTCTTCTAGACGAAAAAAGAAGCTGAGACCTGCGGAAATCATGACTATCAATTTAGCAGTCTGTGATCTGGGGATTTCAGGTAACACAGCCATGCTGTTTCTTCTTTGGGGGTTTGAACGCCCCATTCTAAGGTCCTCCCTGGCTTGCAGATCACCCCCTCTCCCTATCTCCTTTTGTTCCTCACTTCTCAAATCATCTTTACAGAGTTTGTGGTAAGTCAGTAGAGTGTTGCCTGGCTAAAGAGATTATCCATTAAACATATATTGAGTCCTTTCCACGTGCTTGCACCATGAGATGCTGAGGATACAATGTAAAATGATCCTTGATGCTTTAGACAGTTACACGTGTAGTGCGCTGAATGATTCAGAAAACAGAACCTACAGGCAGCCTCTAGGTCACTGTTTTTTTAAATTGTTATTTTTATTTTATTGAAATATAGTCAATTACAATGTATCGATTTCTGCTGTGCAGCACAATGTCCCAGTCATTCATATACATACATGCATTCCTGTCCATATATTTTTCATTAAAGGTTGTTGCAAGGTATTGAACATAGCTCATGTGCTATACAAAAGAAACTTTTAAAAAATCTATTTTTATGTATACTGGCTAACATTTGTAAATCTCAAACTCCCAGATGTATCCCTTCCCACCCCCTTTCCCCAGTAACCATAGGATTGTTTACTGTGTCTGCAAGTCTGTTTCTGTTTTGTCGATGAGTTCATAGTGTCCTTTTTTTTTCCCCTTTAGATTCCACGTATGAGTGGTATCGTATGGTATTTTTCTTTCTCTTTCGGGCTTACTTCACTTAGAATGACGATCTCTAGGTCCATCCCTGTTGCTGCAAATGGCATTATTTTATTCTTTTTTATGGCTGAGTGGTATTCCATTGTATAAATATACCACAACTAGGTCACTGTTTTGAGCACTGTTATATCCCTCTTACCCTTAAGGAAATCTATTAAGACAAACATTGAGGGGATAAGGTCTTCAGGGTAAATGATGGGTCTGAGAGGTGAGTATAGGAGGGGGGAAGGGCTGCCCTTCTAATGACATATTTAGTTGTGGCTTAGGGACTGATTGCAAGTAAAGGAAGCTGCTAGTTCAGTGGTTCTTGAACTTGGCTGCACAAAGACGTTACTTGGGGAAATTGAAAAAAAAAAAAAAAACCAACCCATAGCTGGGCTTCATACCGTGAAGTTTTGATTTAATTGTTTGAGAATGTTACCTGGGTATCAGGTTATTTAACATTAGAATTTCCAGGGAAGTTTGTTGTGCAGCCACAGTTTTGAACCACTGGCTTATTTCTTGCTTCTCTGGCCTCTCTGATAGTCCAGCAAGGAAGATCTGGAATAAAATTTCTCTTTACCTGTAATTCATTTTTACAAATATGAATGATTTTGGGGTAAGTCACCTCCCTTTGTTTTTATGTATAAAATTCCAGGGTTGCCTAGATACACTCAAATATGTGTTTGGATCCCCACTTTCTGCTACTTAACCTATGGTGTTAAGTTATCGAAACTGGGGAGACTGTGTTTGAACAGCATATACCAACCCCTCTTTCCACTGGAAACCTCTTAGCAGTTTCCCATCTAAAACATCTCTTTAAAAATATTCCTGATATTTGTTTCTTTCTTCATGAGTGCACTTTTCTGCCACTGCCCATCCCTAAAAACAAGGCTCAATAGTAAGTGTCTACTTTATGACACCCTTTGTGTCACTATTTGTCCATTTGTCACACAGCAGATGTGTTGCCCTCTTACTGAGTTCGGATGATCTTGGTTATTAGGGAAGACTTTACTCAGGATGGACAGGCTTAAATACCATGAGCTCTTCTGGGAAATACACATGCACATTCAGAGGAGCATGACATCTCAAGCCCTTTGCTGTAAAAATCGTCAAGACGAACCGCGGGGAATTTGCGAGGCTGCAAAATGACTGCCATTCTCGGTATTGCCACGCGATGGCGGTGTCGCAACGTGAATGCTGGCGCTCCCTGTCAGCTCTCCCTGCTTCCCCCTGGCGGTCCTCTCTGGTACTGCACGGGAAATGCTAGACTAAAACCTGCCATTTCAGCCACATCCTTCACCACCCCTGCTGAAGGCTGGATTAGACTCGGCTTGAATAAAAATGTCCTTAATTGGCCGGATACATTGAAAATGCTTTCGACCAAGCGAGTCTGCTCCAGAATTGCATATACCACCTCATTACTCTGCATATGTCTTTAGAGTAATTCACCAGAAGGCATTTTCTTCTGTAGGGTAGTTTTCTCTGATTAACTCAGATCATTTCTCCAACCTCTGAATATCTCTTAACGACATTTTTTCCCTTCCAAGAAACCTTACATTTTTTTAAATGCCTTTAAAATTCTTTTCTTGGTTAACTATATTCCATGATAAGCTCCTAGAAGAAACACAACCTACAGACCAGACATATTTCACCTCTATAACTAATATTTGTTGTCTAAATATCAATGGCTTTTAATTGTGTATATGTGTTAGAATTACCCAGGGAGCTAATATATATATATATATATTCTGATGGCTAAGTGCTTGCTCCAGATAAATTAAATCAGACTATTTGAGGGTTGGAGCCCTGGGCATTGGGATTTAAAATAAAGCAAAACAAAACGACTCCTCTTGTGATTTGAAAGTGCAGCCGGGTTTGAAACCATTCCGCCTAGACATTCCAGAATGTCTGTCGAAACCCTATGAGATCCCAGATGTTCTAGTTGACATCCCACAGGTTCATCAAATCTCCACTCCAGAAGGAGCTTAAAATACATTTTGCTCATGGATCCAAGGCACAACAGACACGAATTCACTCCATCTGAGCCACTGTCTCTATTGTTGTTGTTGTTGTTTTCCACATTCACAAAAATCTGAAGTATAATCAGTTTACTGTGTTGTGTGTTTCTGGTGTACAGCATAATATTTCAGTCATACGTGTACATACATATATTCCTTTTCATATTCTTTTCATTTTAGGTTACTACAAGATATTGAATATAGCTCCCCGTGCTACACAGTGGAAACTTGTTATCTGTTTTATATCTAGCAGTTAGTATGAGTCACTTTCCATTGTCTCTTTGGCTGCCTTTAGCACCCAGCCAGCAGACACTTATCTCAAGCTCGGAGTTTCCTCTCTCCTCTGCTTGGAATACTTTCCTTTTACTGGCTTGAATCTTCCACCACTGATTTAGCACCTAAATGTCACATTCTCAGAGAGGTCTTCCCTGATCTCCTTTCAGAACACAACCACTTCTGTCTGTCTCCATCCACCACTTCATTTTCCTTCCTATACTCCTCACTACCCAACATGACGTCATTTCCTTCCCAGCACTCCTCACTACCCAACATGATGTCATATCCTATCTTATGTTTCAGATGGTGTGTTTCTATTGTTTCCTCTATCTGTTCACAAAAGAACCTGTTGCTCTCAATCTCCACTTTGTCCTTGGCACATAATGGGCTCTGAGTATTACCGGTTGAATAAAGACCAGTTCTTTTCCACCGGGTTTCCTCGCTGACAACGGGTTAGCCCCAGTAGGACTAGGACGCTCGGATATGAGGGTGCTCAGTCTAGCCGGTGGGAGTATGAACCAGCTGCCCAGACAACTAGAGGAGATGTCTGCCTTGCTCACAAAGGTGCCCAGTAAATGTGTGTTAACTGACTGAACTAAGAGTATACCAAGGGAGGGGCATGCCTGGGAGGCGTGGGGCGGGCCGGCACCTGCAGGCTGCAAATATCAGTTGCTTGGTTTTTCTAAGGTATTAAGGCTGGAGAACCCTCTTTCAGTAGTTAGATCAGATAGAGAATTGGAGACCTTTCTCAGCCATTCCCTTCAAGGGAGGCTGAATGAGGAAGGTGTAGGGTGTGAATTAATGTAGAGTACTTTCTAGAAGAGATTGTGTGAGTAAGGGTTTGGCAAAAAATCTCATTGTTACTATGGGTTAAGACTTTCATTAGGAAATAGAAATATATTTATGATATTATATTTATGAAATCATTAAATTATCAGCTAAAAACTCAAACTAAATTTTGAAGTAAAAATGCTTAAACATCAGAATACATAGATAAATAAATAACATATAGTAATAACTGAATATTTATATTACATATAAAAAGATTATATAATAAAAAAAGAATACTTTCTAGAAAATAAACAAACAAAACAAACACAAGTGAATGCAGACAGAAGGAATAAATAGTTTAAATCTCAGAGATTTGGTTCTGGCTGTAAACACATTGGACCTAACAGTTGCTAAAACAGCTCTGTCTTGTCTGAATAGGAAAACTCAACAGCAAGTCGAGGTAGGCGGGTAGGTCTGCACCAGAGGGAACGCTCCTTGACAAACTGCTTGGTACTCTAGTCGTAGGCAAACCGTTCACCATCATCTCCTGCTTCTGTCACCGCTGGATGTTTGGCTGGATTGGCTGCCGCTGGTACGGGTGGGCTGGATTTTTCTTTGGCTGTGGAAGTCTTATCACTATGACTGCGGTCAGCCTGGACCGATACCTGAAAATCTGCTATTTGTCGTATGGTAAGTAGGAAGGTTTCTATTCCCTGATAGTCAAATCTAGGTGGCTTGTCAGAGCGGTCCATGTTTTACGCATAGGGAACAAACAAAGACTAACCTCAGAGACCAGGAGCTTTTCTATTTATAGCCTATCTTGTTCTAACACAGGTTTACAGATGTGAACTGGTATCGGTGTAGGTTTCTTTTAATACTACTTTTATGGGAATGTCTGGTGTTTGGCTATGATGGTTTTAAAAGTACCATTTCTTTGTATAAAGTGTGCAAGCTCTTACTGTGTTCTGCCTCGCAAGTAGAAGAAATCAAATGCGTTGAAAGGATGTTAGGTCTAAGATGTCTTAGTTGGTTCCCCACGTAGTAAGTATAATTCTCGGGAAGGATGTTTCTGATTCTCCTTTGTCGCTCAGTCTCCCTGTAACTGCAGAGATGAGGAATTCTCCCCCAGGTTAGAGAGCCGTGCCTGAGGCATGGACACCCGTACAGAAGTACCACCCAACGTTCTCTTTGTGTGTGGGAACGTAGAAAGCTGAGTGGTTAAGAGAAACTGGTGAGGGGTGAGCCCACAACAGCGAAGTTCAGAGGCTAAAGGTTTTCTGTTTTGTTTTGTTTTCATGATTAGACCGTTCCACATGTGAAAGATAACATTCAGTACTTTGCTTCTTGGAGTTCTGGGAATTTACCGAATACAAAAAAAGAAGCATTTGCACTCCTAAAGTTTATTATTGAGAACCAGCTATGACTGGGGAATAATACTGGTTCCCGTTGCACTGTTTGGTACATCAGTCTCAATCAGCCAGGTGGGCGTGACCATGAGGACACATCCTGAAATGGGAAAGATCAAGTTGATTTGGCAGTCTCAATGGGGTGAAATTTTTCTTTATATTTTAAAAGGCTACAGTCCTAAATTTAAAAAAATTGTTGAGAGGGGGTGTCAAGGGGTAGGGTCATGGCCCAATGTCTTCACCATTTAGGGCTCTTTTTTTTTTTTCAGTGCTCAGTTTTTTTAAAAAATTGCATCTCTTTTTCTAAACAGTTTAAAACTTGCAAATCGAAAGAGCTTAAATCAAAAATTCAAAAAAAATACAAAAATATAATTATACATATCCTGGATGATTTCAGAGTCAATTTTTTTCTATAAACTTATTTTTGATCCTATCAAATAGATTTTAAATATATCTATAGTTTTATAGATGAAAAAGCAAGAAGTTTAATTTCTAGGGAATATTTGAGGAATACTAAACCTCTATATCTCTGCTTTTTAAATATTTTCTTAACTTTAGGCTTTGCATCAATTAAAGAGATGGTACTGCCACTCCCTGAATCATGGCAGGGCACAGCTCCATAGGGGAACTGTTTATATTTTTCAGCTTCTTCTAAGGTTGATTCTCAGTGGTCTGGTTTTGTCATTGGAGTTGTCCCACTGGTAGAACCTCCACACAGTGTCTTGGAATGTTGGAATTAGAAGGCCACTTGGGGGCAGCAGGTAGCCCTTTTCTCCATGTAATGTGATCAACTGTTTTAAGGCATCCCTGCCGGACAGCCACTTGGCCTCTTCTTGAGAATAATTCCAGTGACCAGTGACGGGGAGCTTACTACTGCACAAGGCAGCCCGTTCTCTGATTGGTCTGCTCTCATTGTTACAATGTTATTCCTTATATTGAGACAAAACTGCCTCCCAGTAACCTCCACCCATTGGTCCTAGTTCTGACTTCTGGAGCAACACAGAACCAATCTACTAATCTACTCCCTCCTGTACTTGACAGCCTTTCACCACACTCGAATGTAAGTATAAAACACCTCACCGAGTAACCCTGACCATGAATGCTTACGCGTGTGCACGCCTACGCACGTGTCCATGAATATACGTGATTATCCGTGCCAGGGTGTTATCCGCTCTAATGGATGACCCAAAGCCGACAGCTTTTGTGGCTACAAGATTGCTACCCCCTCTCTGGTGGGCTCCTGAAATTTGCATTTCATGATACAAACTGCCATGCATTTGAAAACGTAGAGACAAAAGAAGCCATCGGTGGTATTTCTCGTTAGCACTAGTTGAGACAAACAGGGGAGTAAATACTTGCGTCCATGGAGCGTTTCAAAGTTTCTAAAGGAGGCCTGGCACTTCTTCTTCTCACACTTATCAAAATCTGTAAGCAATATATTTTTATTTCCTCCATTTTACTGCTAAGATCACTGATGTCCGGAAAGCTTACGTGAAGCGGGTCAAAGGCTGGAAATGAGAAAGATTCGGCCCTTCTGACCTCCCAGACCTCACGTGACCCTACGCAGAGGCAGGCCTTAAGTCTGTGCTGAAGAAATCACTTGGCTTTTATTAAATAAGTTTTGCTATTTCTTCTCTGCTACCCCAAACCCAGGCAGTTAGGAGCCACGTCTCTGGCCCTTTCGGTTTCGGGCAGTAAGCGGGATGGGGAGGTAACTTCCCATGTAGGCAGGAGCCCCAGACCCGGCAGATCTGTCAGTGGTTGTACTGAGATTTGGAAAATTATTGCTCGCGCTTTCCAGCTTTTCTTAGATGGCCGCTCTGTTTCTTCCTCTTGGAACTTGCTTTTGGCTAATGGAAACTAGTGCTGGAAAACAGAGCTCATTTTTTTTGGTTTTTTTTTTACTGAAAATATTTGCACAGAATTACTTTTGCAGAACGTGATACAGGCGAGCTAGATTCTCCACCTCTACCACTATGGCTGTGTGAGTGTGACTGTTCTGTTAACAGTGTTTGAAGATTCAAAATCTGCTCTCAGTCAGCAGAGTCGACCCCCTCTAAGATCACACCACACAGTCACGACCCTGGCATCAGCCCGCATCCCACCAGTGCTTAGGAAGAAGGTGAGGTGAGGGACATGGGAGCTTTTAGGAAGAAGGGTTTATTAGAGACCCAGGCAATGCCTTATCATTTCTCACCTCCTCCAAAGACTCTACCTTAGATGAACCCTTAATACGTGCTTTTTTTCTCTTTTTTTTGAGCTCCATCTTTGTAGTCTACCAGTTGGCCTCTTGCACTGGATAGGATCTTGAAGGTCATTCCCAGTGCTTCCCAAGATCCTCCACTGTCTCCAGCACCGTCTCTTCTCTTTACTGCCACCTTTCCCCAGCTTCTGTCACTTCCCCATCCCAAGGCTCCCAGATGCCAGAGAAAACCCTCCCTGTGGAATCACTTCCAGTTTTATTCTCTTGGAAAAAGGCCCCAGCTCTGGAACGCTTTTCCCTCCACCCCCGCTCCCTCCGGCTTCGGTTACTGACCACTTCTCCCAGAAGCCCGTGGAATAACTCTTTGGATGTGGAATTTGACGTGTCAAGGGGAGGTATCCGGGTGTCGGGCAGATTACATCCTGGTAATGCTCTTCTTCCACCTCCAGGGGTCTGGCTGAAAAGAAAGCACGCCTACATCTGCCTGGCCGTCATCTGGGCCTATGCCTCCTTCTGGACCACCATGCCCTTGGTAGGTCTGGGGGACTACGCGCCGGAGCCCTTTGGAACCTCCTGCACCCTGGACTGGTGGCTGGCCCAGGCTTCGGTGGGGGGCCAGATCTTCATCCTGAACATCCTCTTCTTCTGCCTCCTCCTGCCAACGGCGGTGATCGTGTTCTCCTACGTGAAGATCATTGCCAAGGTTAAGTCCTCCTCCAAAGAGGTGGCTCATTTTGACAGTCGGATCCACAGCAGCCACGTGCTGGAAATGAAACTGACCAAGGTAAGTGCAAGAGGGACAATTTACAGAGACGTTTTCTGATCACTTAAGACATCACAGGGTGAAGGGAGGGATGCGGGACTTGGGAAACTTAGAATGTCCACTATTTCTGTCCTTCTGAACTCTGCCATTATTTATTTAAACCTTTACAGTACCTCCTTATTCTTTCTCTCTCTCAGTCCCTTATTCACACACACACGCACACACACACACCACACACTACTTCTAAGAGCCACCAAATTTGTTCAGTGGGTCTACTGGGGGCTTATTCTCTCTATTGAATAGGATATTATTGGTGCTTAAAAATTATTTCACTAATAAGAGCAGCAACTTAATGATTCATAAAATGCCTCACAGTATTTGCTGTTTTGCCTGGATTTTGGTGGGCACGATTAGAGACATTCCTTGTTTACAGAGTGAGAGCGCACCACGCCTGGTTTCCTTAACACAAGAGCAGTTTCTGCAGCACTGAGTCCCGAGCCCCCTTGGAAAGTGCTAGTCTCAGAGCTGGCCACTCTTTCGATATTGGGGTCTCAGGGAGAGGGCAGACAACCTGAAAACAGACGAGGGTTTGGATTCCATCACTGGCACTTGCCGGGTTTGTGACCCAGAGTGAGCCACTTAACTTCTTTGGATCTGTTTCCTCACCTGTGTAGCAGGAATAGTGGCGTCTGCCTCACTGGGTGGCGGTGGGGATTCAATGAGCTGAAACACATTATCCTGTCGACTGATGCACGGACGATGTTAAAGAAACTGCAGTTCCTCCTTTCTCTTATAACTTATAGGAATTCTGGTAAGGTCTAAGGCAGTGGTCTGTACACTTTCATGGTGTCTCACCCTTATATTGAAAAAATGCTTTTCAGCTCATACCCTCAATATAAATGATGTGTAATACCATCGCTGTGTTTTTAATATTAGCACACCCTAGTTTCTATCTTATATATGTATTTTTTAAATTGAAGTACAGTTGATTTACAGCATTGTGTTAGTTTCTTGTGTACAGCATGGTGATTCAGTTACACATATATATTATTTTTCCTATTCTTTGTCATTATAGGGTATTAACAAGATATTGACTATAGTTCTCTGTGCTGTACAGTAGGACCTTGCTGTTTATCTGTTTTATATACAGTAGTTAATATCTGCAAACTGCAAACTCCTGATTTATCCTTTCCCTCTCTTCCCGACCCCGGTAACCATAAATTTGTTTTCTATGTCTGTGAGTCTGTTTCTGTTTTATAAAGAAATTCATTTGTGCCAATTTTTTAGGTTCCATATATAAGTGATAGCATATGATAGTTGCCTTTCCTGTCTGTTTCTATCTTATATTTTAAAGATAAAAATAAATGTAGAGTGACGTTCTAATCATTCTTCTGGTATCCCAGTCAATCCTGTGGCCCCTTACTCACCAAACTTCAAGTGTCCTCACAGCTTTCTCCAGAGACCACTGGCCTCAGGGACTTGGAGTGACCTGGTTCCCTCCAGACCAAAGGTAGCTTCCTAATAAGTCAGGACCTTTGTCCTGATATTTTTTAAATACATATTTAATTCATTATTTAATTATTATTTTATTTTGAGGGGGGTGTTAGATTTATTTATTATTTTCAGAGGCAGTGCTGGGGATTGAACCCAGGACCTCATGCATGCTAAGCATGTGCTCTACCACTTGAACTATACCCTGCCCACCCGCATCCTAGTATTATTTTTCTCTCCAAATTTCAGATCTTTTGACATTACGCAGGGACCTCCTGGCTGCACAGTGTGAGCTAGAGGTTCTGCGTGGTTCTTGTTCGCCTTCACTCTCTGAGCTCCACATCTGAGTAGGAGGAAGTTCGAGAGAACTCTTCATTCTTTAAATCTGTGCTGATAACCTAAAAATAGAGCAGATCTACAATTGGCTGTAAAGGAGGGAAAACATTTCCATAAAATGCAGGATCATGAGTTAAGTTCTTCATTTCCAGCTCTTCTTTTAACTCTACCCTGTGATTAAAAAAGACTAATCCAAATAAATCAATCCAAGTTCACTGTAGCTGAAACTGAATCCAAATTCCGTTCTGTACCGAGTCCTATTGTGGGAACTGGGTGAACGCAACAGAGATAGCAGCGTTCCTTTCCCGCAGCTCCTGGACGGGGGCCCCGGAAGCCCGCGGTGTCTGGGACGCCGGTGCGTGGGTGTTTGCTGACCTTGCAGCTCTGCCGTTTGGCAAACCACGAAGCTGCCGGGATGTGACAGGACGTCTCCGGGCTCTTCCCGGCCCCAGGGCTGCTGGCCTGGAGACACGCGGATGGTCTTGCGCAGTGAGTCTGCGTCTTCCTACCGGGGAGGCCCTTCTCCCGTTCCTCGGAGCCTTTACTCGTCATCCTCTCTGCTGCTGGTTGAATTGCTCGACTCAGCCCGCTCACAGCCGGCTTTTGCAGACACCTCGCACCCCGTTCTCTGTGTGTTCTTGAGGGTGGGCAGCTTGTTGGTCGGAGCTTCTGAAGCACATCATGCGTCCGCGTGGAAGCTCAGCCCACACCGTTTAATATTTGGGCGGGGGGTAGGTCATTAGGTTTATTTATGTCTTTATTTTTAGAGGAGGTACTGGGGATTGAACCCAGGACCGCGGGCGTGCTAGCGCGCACGCGCGCTCTGCCGCTGAGCTGTGCCCTCCCCCTGCCACCGCTTGACCTGTGTTACCATTCTCCTTGACCTGCACTGCGCAGACCAGAGTCAGGCTCACGTAGACGGGATTAACCAAAGAGGTGCTAAATGCAAAGTGTAGGCGTTCATGAGCATGACTTTATTGTACACAGATCTTCTAACCTATGTTCTCAGTAACGCTGTTACATATAATGTCTGTATTAGATGTTTGTATTTCATTTGTAGATGTAAAACCTATATGAAAATAACCTGAACTGACAAGATTTCTAATTATTCACATTTATGCCAAAAATTTAAGCCAAAATTCAACCCACGTCGAAAAACAAACACAACTTTCCATGGTGGCCCCTTCTGTACTCAATTTAAACAGTTTTCATTTACAATTTAAGTTTGATCTTGCTTTTCTGCACTAAGTAAAAATAAGTAGAAAACCCTTTGCTGGGCCTTTTCACGGTTGTAGAAGCCCGGTCCTCCACCCCGCTCCCTCTCAAGGTCAGCAATTGGCTAATTCAATTGGTGCCTCAGATCGCAGAATGGCCTGGTCCAAAAGCTGATTATTTAAAGGGCACCTCCTGGGATTCTGGACTCAAAATCTTTTTTTTTTTTCTTTTTTTGGTGCTCCGGGCCTGCTTTTTACCAGACCGGCCTCGTCAACTTAAAAATCGACGTTCCATCTATAAACCTTTCTCCACATTGTAATTTCCTTCTAATTAATGAAAAACATGGTTTTGTTAGACTTTTATAGCAGGCTGAAATTTCACAGACTACAGAAATTGCAGAGGTGTGCAAAAGAAAAAAAAAACCCCAAAGAAACCAAAAAAAGAAGAAGAAGAAGAAGAAGAAGAAGAAAACTCCATCTCTGTGTTCTTATGACTCTGGTTCATCTCATCTTTAAGCCTGCATGTGACCTGGTGAAAGTACCAGCATTACACGATCAAGATAAATTCAGTTGAATCAGGGTTTCCTCTCCTTCCTAGACTCTGTGTAAGTTCCAGGGAGGTGTTCGTGACTCCACGGGGCCCGTGGGTGGGGGCTCCTGGTTTGGTTGCTGTCATTTATTGGCCCTGGTGTTGCTGAGAGAGCTAAGCTTCCCTCCAGCCTTAGGCGTGGGTTGTCGTGGGTCACTTTGCATCCTTGTTTCAGCCTCTTAAGGCTTATCAGCAATTCCAGCTACTCCCCCATAGTTGGACCACAGCCCATCAGGTGGATGTTGGGAGGCAGCCAGGTCCCCAGGAAGTGAGGCGGGCAGGTCCCTGGGAAGTGAGGCGCAGGCTTTCTGCTCTCATATCCCCAAGTGCATTGAGGGTCTGTTTCTCCCCGACCCCATCCCTGGCCCCTGCGCTCAGTCCAGGGCCGTACCTTCAGGACAGCTTCACAAGGTCAGCTTCCACTTCCTCTGTTGTCCTCCTTCGCCATTCGGCAGTAAGCCCTCCACCCATCGTGGGGTGGGACACCTGGCCCGTGTAGCCATGTACATTCCTGGAAATTGTCCACACAGTGCACTTAATGCCCGAGTCCTGCAAGTCTGTGGCGGCAGATACTCAAGGTCATTTTTGTCACGCTCGAGACCCTTTCTCTCAACAATTTCCTCTCTTGAAAGTTTTAAATTTCCATTTTGAAGCTCAGAAGCTGAGAGACGAATGGCTTACTTCTCGGGGCATTTTCTGCTTGTAAAAACCTTTATCCCGATGCAGTGCCTCTTGCTGCTGCTCTAACAAGGGGAAAGGCAGAGTCACAGGAAGGAAATACTCAAAGCATCAATTAATTCTTCCAGATATTATTATGCTGTTCACGCGGGTACTTCATATTTATTCATTTAACACACAGACATCACCTATGGTGTCCCAGGCAGACCCCGTGGACCCCTGGGTTTCTCTTAATTTCTCTTCTTCGTGGACGCCTTCCTGAGCCCTCCTGGCTGGTTGAAGTCCCTCTGCTGTGGGCCTTCAGAGCAAGTGGTGCATCCACTTTTCTGAGTGACACATCTTTGTGGCTCTTCTGTGCAAGACAGTAGCTAGGTGAGGGCAAGTGCTGTTTGCCTGGCTGCCACCTCCTGTCACCTGCTAGTTGCTTAGCCAGCATTGCTGGGACGACACCTAACAGAAGGCACTATGTTAACCTAATGAGTTTGATTGGTATTAATCAGTTCCTTGACTCCCCTCCCCCGCTCGAGTGCCTCTGTCCCTTTTATTTTGTTTTGCTTTGTTTGTTTATACTGACTGTGAAGTCTTTTTAAAACTCATTAGCATAAGCCTCTGCTTCCTTCAAATGACTCCTCCCCCTTATTGCTCACTGAACCATATTCACCATTGAGGGTTCAGATCCGAGAACCCCCACACGGACTCTAAGTGTAGTTGCTGGGAAAGCTGAACTGTATTCCTTTCTTCTTTTTTTAACCAATTGATTAATTCCTTTCCTCTGGTTCATCTTCGTTGTTTTTAGCTTAACTCTTACTTCCCAGAGAAGCATTCTCCAAATTGAATCTGAGTCCTCCTATTAAAGCGTTTCATTGCTGCTTTTTCATTTCCCTCTTAGAACCTGTCCCAATTTATAATTAATTGCAATTGCATACTTATTTTGGGGATTATTTGTTCATTGCCTGCCTTTACCACTTGTCAGTAAGGCCCCTGGGGGTAGCAACCATGTCTTTCTGCTCACTCTGTGTCCTGAGGACCCAATAGGATGCCTCAAACATATACAGATACATTTGTTGATGGAAAGAATTTCAAACAAGGGGTCAGGCTCAGTTTTGCCACTAGCTCACTGAGAAATCTCACATAGCCAACATTTGTTAGTTATTTTGGCTGCCAATGATTGAAAGCCTTTCCAGGTCTGAAATGTCCACGCTGAGAAACTGTCAACGTCCTGTGTCTTGCTGGGGAGTAGCGGGGGAGGAACAATGCATCTGTGCAAAGACGGCTTCTTAATTTAAAAGATGCACAAAGATCAGTTATTAATTTTCCAAGATTCCCTTGCAGCTAGAGAGAAGTTTTGATCCTAGGTTCCAGCCATAACTGCCTGTCTCAGGAACTAGGGGCACCTGGTGGAGACTGCTTCAGAGGACACTGCTATAGAAGCCGTGGTTTCGGTATCAGAACCGGCTGAAGTCATGGTTTTAGGTATCATTTCTGTCTGCTTGGCCACAGTTCTAAGTTGTGCATTCCCAGTGATGCTGCATCTTATCCTTTCTGTCTCACTCAGCTGAAGTCCATTTCTGTTGCTTGCAGTTCAGAATCTTGAGTGACTCACCTTGGGAGAATCATATAATCTCTTTGGGCTTTATGTGTGAAAGGAGACGGGGGAAAGGAATTAAGTGATATCTAAGCTACCTTCTAAAACTCCAAGGCTCTATGAAAATGGCTAGCGCAGTGGGGTTGTTTAAAGTTTATATCACTAAAACCACTCGCCTCTGGACTAGGCACACATTGCCGTCTGAGCAGCTACCTCCCCACCTTGAAGGCTTAGTTCATCTGTAGTGAATAATGTGGTATCTCCCTTGTTTGGTCGAGCGAAGTACTTATAAACGTCTGTGTTCTGTTCTGTAAGCCAGCCACCGCCTAGTCAGGCAATACTGCGTTCAGCTTTAGACCAAAACCCCAAAACACAGACGCAGAAAGGACATGACCTGACTTACAGCCTCCCCCTCCAGTCACAGCTCTCGCTTGCTTATGGAGTAGGGGTATTTTAAGATTTGAGAAACTTGCAACTGGGAAGTGCAGAATTCTTCTTTTTCTTCTACTTCTATTTTTTTTTTTAAAGTATGAAGTAATGTTTTCTAGTTGGATCGCAGCCCAGGCTGACACGGCAGAGGCACCAAAGCCCTCCGAAGTGTTTTCTTTCTCGGTGTCTGAAGGTGGGTCTGAGACAGTTGCCCTTTGTTGTTGTTGTGTTGATAAAATAGAGGCAAGGAAGGAAGTCAGACTAGACGTGTTTGGAGTTGTCGAATTACTTAGTTTCTTAAAGGCGATGTGAAAGCTAAATATCACCACCCCTGCTTGATATAAATGAGGGAACTGAGGGCTGAGGAAGGTGGGTCACAGTTGTCCGACCCCCCCATCTCCCCCTTGCCTTGGGGGGTCTCACTCAGTGACAGCTGCCCACACGTGGATGGTAGTGGTCTCGTAACTGCCATTTATTGTTGCACTGTCATCCGTTAATACCGTTCTCCCCTCTGGTTGGGAACAGATCCATATACCTGCTGGCTCGAGCCAAGATAGGAAAACCAAATCTGCTCTGCCTGGGCTCCTGCCACCTGTGCGCTTCCTGGAAGCAGGCGGGGACCCTCTCCCTGCCCCATCTCTCACTGCGCAGATGTGGTGAGCTCTCTTCCCGTGACCTTATCTCATCCCAGCCACTGAAATATCTCTGTTATCAGCAGTCTAGCTGGTTCTGGAGTGTGATTCAGTCTCATGGTTGGTGGGGAATTTATTCCACATCTCTCGCCCCCATTGTAAGCCTTCACTCCCATATCAAGCCCTCTCCTCATGTATTTCATTATCCAAGGCCAGCACGCAGCTTCCAGCGTTGGCTACAGTCTTACTTCTGTCTGGGCAAAGGAGCCTGGTGCGAGGAACTGAAGTGGCAGGTCTCAGAGAGTCAGGGATTCTGTCTCCCTCACACTGGTCAGTGGAGCTGAACCGTAATTGGAATCCAAGTCCTGGAGTGTCTCCACGTCAGACTTTTCCGCTCTCCCACGTGGCCTCGGCACGCAGACAGGACAGGACTTCCCTTCTTGGACGCATTTTCTGCTGTAATGGTTCAGACGTATCAGGTCAAGAGGCAGAGCCTTGTATAACTTGGAGAATTTACTTTCGACTCTATTCAATTTTTGCTTCCATTGGTTAATTCCCTGGAATGGATCCATGTGGGCAATATTGCTTATGTGACACTTGATGCCAGCTTGAACTGGAGCTGGAACATACCGATATCCTTTGGTTTGTAGCTGCAGCAAGATATATTTAAAATCAACTGGGTTGCAGATGTGTGATTCTTTTGTAGAAGCTAAAACACGTATTCTGTGAATTTCCTCCCACAAAACCTGTCTAATTTAAGAGTTGGATGTTTTTGCTCCCTTTCCAGTGAACCAAAAGGCAGTGACAAAAGCGAAGCACTTAAAAAATAAACAACTTAGAAGAAACTGACAGGAACAAGTGCCTGTGTTAGAGCTGGTTTGAAGATGTCTGGGAGAGAGATTTTGGAAAATAGAAAAGAGGAAACACTCAGAAATGTGGGAAGTAAGGAAAAGACTGATGGGAAGATTAAATGTGCTCCAAGTTGAGTAGAAAGTTCTGGGATCACTGGGTGTAACAAGAAAGGTTTGCAAATTTTTGCAATCTATCTTAAAATTATTTGAATACTTAATATGATGTGTGGAGTATATTTGAACATGAGAAGCTTGTAGAAAACGATTGTGCCTCATATTAACTTTGTATTCACTTCAAAAATGTAAGTAACACTATGCAGTACTCTTAGAGCTAAGCTTTTATCCCTCTTTCTGCTTTAAACTTGATTTCTAGTCATTCAGCTTGAAGCATTTGGCTTTATTCTAACCTCAGAGAAAGCACACCGATTCATTTGCGATGTGTTTAAAAATCGCGGTGTATTTAAGTCTCCTGTGTCTTTTTAAAAAAGGATAATAGGATGCACATGTTTTAAGTCCCTCCTCTTCCCCATTGCCCATGCCCATTAAAAACAGCAAATACGTAAAATGGGGAAATATTAAGGACTAAGTGCTAATCTGTTTCTTGTCAATGACTTTGGCAGCAGCACAGAAAACAGCTTTGGAGACACTGTGAAGTCATCTTATGGCTCACCAAAGGAGACAGGATGGAGCTGTGTGAAGTTCCCAGACACCTGCTAGAGCAGGCTTTATTTATATAGTTATTGTTTGTTTGGGGATTTAGAAAAAAAAAAAAAAAAGACCGTCCCTGAGAGCTTTGGGGCATCCATTCCATTTATAACCAGAAGTCACACAGACCAAACCCTGACACCATTTCTCCTGGGTAAGCTTCTGCAGAAAGATGGAAAAGCGAGCAAACTGCATGTATGCGCCCACCTCGCTGATAACTGCTGGGCACAGGTGAGCATTTTGGCTCAGGACCCTAGCGCGGGGGCTGCAGGATGTGCAGGAGGTCTGGGTTCATTTGCTTCATCACTTTGGGATTGAGATTATGTATTTGCAAAATGGATACTGTTTTTTTTTTTTTTCCAGTAGTTAATATTTAGAAATGAGCCTTGAACTTCTGGGGTAGAAATTTTGAACCTGAGATTTTCGGGTAGATTCCCCATGCTTCCGTCTGGACACACCACACAAATGTGGGGTTCTCAGGGTGAGGACACCCTACTGGCAGGCTGTTCCACACGTCAGGTAGACCGAGGGCACGGACCACTTCCTGCACACAAGAGCCCTGCTCCCACTACAGCACCTTGAAATGCACATGCATACAAATGACTTCGTTATAAGAAAAACTTCTCCAGTTGGATTTCAAAAACAAAAAGGCAGGCACAAATATCGTTGTTTGAACTGTTATTAATAAAACATTTGATGTCCCATTTCTCATCCCTGATTCTCCACGCCAGCTTGCTGTGACCTGGATGTTGGGAACTGTCACTTTGCTTCTTCAGCAAGGGGGTGGGGGAAAGAGGAAGTGGTGGCCTGGCCTCAGAGACCGCCATCCTTTCCTCTTCCCAGGATTTTAGAGAACTCAGAGGTAAAAAAGGAAGGCTGACTTTTCCTCAGACTGCCTTATAAAATCCCAAAGGTGGATCTGACTATGCTCTTTCTGGTCACGTGTCCACCCCTGTTCCTACAATTGCAGCCAGGGGCGCGCAGTCTTCTGGTCAGACTTGGGTCCTGTGATTCCTGTGATGCCAACTCCAAAACCAGAAGGGACGAAGGGGACACTAAGGTGGAAGAGGTACTGGGAAGAGGAAAAGAAATACAAACACACACCACCAGAGTTCCACCACACCGAGGGCAAACTTGACCACCATTTCGTTATTTACCTTACAGATTACAGTATATTCTTGCAGATTACAGTAGAAGGATACTTTGAAGTTAGCGCAGTGTCTCTCAACTGGGGTAAGATAAAACCCACGCCTTGGACTTCCTTTGCCAGTCTCTGTTGACTGAGTGAATAAACAATGACCTTTCACCCTCTTATTTCTTTTTATTTTATTTATTTATTTGGTGGAGGAGGTAATGAGGTTTGTCTATTTACTTATTGCTTAACTGGAGATAGTGAGGATTAAACCCAGGACCTCCTGCATGCTAGGCAGGCACTCTGCCCCTGAGCGATCTCCTCCCCCAGCTTCCTATTTCTTCCCATTGCATTTTAGTTTACAGGTTAATCTTCCTAAACACAGCTCTCCCACGTCTCCTGCTCAGAATTCCACTAATGCCTCCAGGCACATGGAGTGAAGTGCGGGCTCAGTAGGACGTTGCGCAGAACCCCGAGGACATGGATGTTGGCTGTCTTTCCAGATGTGTTTCTCTTTGCTGCTTTCTCATACACCAGAGTGACGTGCCGCCTGCTTCCTGTACAACCTCGCACAGACCTGTCTGTGCCTTGGCTCCTGCTGGTGTCGCCAGGATGCCTTTACTTCCACTTGCCAACGTGCATTTTACATGCCACGTTCCTCATGGAACTGTTCTTACTTGGCTCCATCGCGAGTAGTTTTGTCCTCCTCTGAGCTGGCACTTAAACCCCGTCCTCCTCCGACTGGCGCTTAAACCCCGTTCAGCTTTGTGCTGTAGGTGTTTGTGTTCTGGAGGGTGACAACCCAGGCACGGAGGTGTGCTGGCCTCCCCAGCTGCACTCACACAGTGTCTTACACAAAGCACTTGCTAAAAAAAGTTGTGCTGAATTAAAGTGGGACAATCTCCAGGGTCAGACAGAGAGTCACGGGCACAAATTAGAACTACATTCCTAAAGGTGGTGAGACACTAGTCAGGGCACCTTAAACCCCATCTCTAACCAGTCTGTGGTCTGGAAGTTAAGAGGCTCCTAAGGTAAATATAATTTTCTGAGTGAGAAAAGCACTTTCTGGAAAAACCTCATTTGATACTACTGTGCCATTTTGGTTCAAGCTCGATCACTCTCTTTTCTTTCGTAGCCAGTGAATTTCCACTCCCTGAGCCTCAAACTTGAGAAAAACTTGAGCCCCAAGAGATAACATTTAATAGAAAGCTCTGAAGAAGATTCCTATTAGAATTTCAAACAAGGGTAGAGTTTCTAAGTTTTCTGAGGCAAATATGAGTGATTAAAAATTTCATCAAGGTGAACATAGTCTCCATCTAGTTTGTAAGTGAATGTGGGTTGAGAAGTCGGGAAGTTTCAGGAGCACAGATGTCTTTTTAGCGTGATTTCCTGCTCAATGTAGGCATAACCGGACAGCTTTTGTGGGGTTAAACCTTGGGTCTTTGTGTGCATTCAAATCCTAGAGTGGAGAACGCAGAGGCTGCGGTAAATGGTAAAGAATCCTTATAACTTCTTCTGAACATCTCAGAAGTCCGTAAGAAATGATTCTGATTGGCAAGATACATGAAAAGCTAATAGACTTTCTTGGGTATAAACAGGCTACCATCTTTGTCCCCTCCCCATCATTTCCTCCGGGTGTCTTGATTTTGTTCTCTTGTCACCTTCCCTCCACAGGTGGCCATGCTGATTTGCGCTGGCTTCCTGATCGCCTGGATTCCCTACGCCGTGGTTTCGGTGTGGTCAGCTTTTGGGAGGCCAGACTCCATCCCCATCCAGCTCTCCGTGGTGCCAACCCTCCTTGCGAAGTCAGCAGCGATGTACAACCCCATCATTTACCAGGTCATCGATTACAAATTTGCCTGTTGCCAAACGGGTGGTTTGAAAGCAACTAAGAAGAAATCTTTGGAAGACTTCAGGTACAATTTCAGAAACTGGAGATGGATGAGACCTTCTCTGTTTCTAAATCCCCTGGAGTTCAAGCCACTAGGCTGTGCTGCCCTCTTAGAGTCAGAGTTCATCACTGAGTGTTAGCGCTAGAAGGACTTTATTTTCTCTTCATTAAAATTCCCCAAATCAAGTAATCAGGTATGAAGGAGTTGGACCACAGGTAGAAAGGGTGAGAAAAGTGGTTTTGTTTTCAACTGTAGAGCAGCTAACTTACGGAACCACGCCAATTTGAGCAGTCGCCTTTTATCACTCTTACGTACGTGGAAGCAAATCCATTTCACTCCAGTGCTACTGCGCTACGTAGCGTTGAGCCAAAATTAAGCTTTCACAACAGAAAAGATTCTCTTCTTTGAGGACATTTCTACTATTAGCTTAAAGTACAAGATTTGGATGGGCCAAGGCAGGGGAATCAGGGAGGTGACTTTTTACTTTCTGCCAAGTTCTTTATTTTATTTTCACAACAGACCCATATGATTCCTTCTCTTTGTCAGATGAGGAAACTGAGGTTCAAGTAAGGTGAGGGTCTGTTTGGCTTCAAAATTCAAGACCCCTATGTCTACTTGCTTTAAACAGATAGTCATCCAAGTTCAAACACAGTATAAAAAGATCTACGTTTTTATACTCCCTTCCCCGATGTTTTGTGGTTTTGATCTCCTATTTTACATCTTCTGTTACACGATGAACAAGTCTGGGGATCCAGCACCATTTTTCCCAAAGACCCCAAAGTCTGAGGGTGAAAGAGTAGAGGACGATTGGTCGTTTTGTGTGTCCACTCAGAGCCAGCCTTGGTGAATGTGAAACAGGCACCGCATCCCTGGTCGGCAATGAGGGGTGCTGGGGAGGCCCCTTAGTTCATAAGCTCTAGAAGGTTTTTGCATCCTATTTTCTTTGAGTAGGTAGGGAACGGAGGAGAAAGGTAGAAGTGACTACAAGATGTGGGTTTTCACCTTGTTCTCTCACTCTGCTTGAGCAAGTTGAGCAAGTGACAGATCTTCGGACCTTTACGTGTCCTCAGCATGTAGGTACAGCATCAAAGAAAAAGGATTTAAAAAGGCACAAATGAAAGGTAGTGTTGTCAGCGGTGCTATGGTTCCAGGGGGAGAAACAGTTTCGAGGCAGCAGGCAAGTGTTTAAGAACAACTTTGCTATTTACAGTAGCAAAGTTCTTTATCTTTGGGAAAAGGAACTACTTAGAGCCTAGGGCTGGGATGAGCTCATAGCAATGCCTGTCTTAATAAGCCTTATAAACTTATTAATTATTTTATTAACATAATTATAAATAATATAATAATATATAATACAGTTTTATTACATAATTTATAATAATTACAAACAATAAATAATATAATAAAATAATACAAATAAACAGTAAAATAATAATGAGTAATTATTATTAAATAATATGCTTAATAAGCTGTAATAATTACACAAAATGCCCATGTAAAGGGGGCTAGGTGACAACAGTTTAGTGTTTTTTCTTCCCCAACTTGGTGGTGGTTATTATGTGCTTTGTTGAGTTGAATATAAATTCAGATACTAAAATGCATCTATTTTGGATGTGAAACACTTTGCCCTCGTCAGCTATTAATACTGTAGCATGAATGCAGGTAGAAAGAATACTTTCAGTACAGCAGTTGTGGGAGAAGGTGGTGGGGGCACTTTTTCATCCGAAGGAGGGCAGAATTTGACAGGAAAGGCTGAAGGCAAATTCCACTTACCTTCTAATTTTGCTTGAGACTGACTCTGGGCTCTGTTTAGTCGCTCACAGGTGTGACTAGCACGTCAGTATTCAACACTTAGCGATGCAAAGAGAGACATTTATGTAGAAGAAAGAGACCTTGGGCCGCAAACCTTTGGAAAGATCAGCCAGGCAAGAGAGAATTCGGTTCACCTACTCCTCTTAGCCGTTTATCTGAAATACAGTAGCTGCCTTACTGGAGGACCAGGGCTAATTCCCGACCCCAGAGTTTCAGCTTCTGGTGCGAAAAGCAGGCAGTAGTGCTGAAGCAGGCTGGACGCCTTGGATTCTGGACATCGAAGCATCTTCAGGGAAATCACACTGAAGAGGTGTGATGAGCTGGCAGATTTTAGCAGGATCTGCTTCGGAGGAGAGTCAGAAGGCTGTGAAGAGGCCACCAGACGTGGTTTTTGTTTTTGTTTTTGTTTTAAGCTTTCCCAAGAAGACAAACAAACTGCCCAAAAGAATTTTATTTGTCTTTGTTGTTATTTAGAAGCTAAGACAATGGGTCACGTAGAGCTTACAGAGTGAGGTCAAGTTCAGAGGGGTTAACGTACCACCAGAGCAATTCAACTGAATTAAACCAGATTAATTTTATCCTTATCTTTCTTTTTCTGAGCTCTCAACTGTATTTACTTATGATGGGAGGCCCTCTTGGGAAATATTTTGAATTCAAATCAAAAAGCTAACGTGTTGACTATGAGATTGTGGAAGTAAATTTTGAGTAATTGTCACAGTTCACTAAAAATTAACTCACTGCTTTTTTTTTTTCCTCTGAATTGAGTCCCCTGCAATTTTGGTAGAGACTGATAAACTGAAGGAAAAGCAACGTGGCCAAGAATGCTTTTTGAAATGTTATTACTCGCTAGACTACATTATCCAGACGTAGCCTCCCATATTTTGTGAGCAATGTTTTTGCACCCTGGCTGTGTGTTAGACACACCCAGGGAAATTGGAAAAAAAAAAAAAACTGCTACCTGGACCCCAGCTGCAGGAACTTGGATTGAATCGGTCTGGATGGGACCTGAGCTTCAGTGATTTGGCTGGTTCTCTCTCCCAGATGGTTCTCTCACTTGGTCATTTTTGAAAGCCAGTGACCCAGAGTCTGGGAAAGGGAAACACTGACACGGGGGCTCATGGAGTCATACGCCTCTCACCCACCTATCCAGCAACTGGTGAGGCCACCCACCCCCAGTGACTTCAGATGCGAGGCCAGTCTTGGGGTGGAGGGGGTAATAGAAATGCTCAAAAATGCCGGGGGTGCATAGAGAAGGACCACATTCCATGCCCCTAGAACTTCAGTAAAAGTAGAGAACAAAGAAGAACAAAGCCCCAAATTCTGGCATTGCTTGTAGTCGAGCCTCCTTGACCACCTTAGTTTAAATGCTGTCGTTCCAAAGAGCATTCTTTCAGTGGGTGAGCCCACCTGAGTGGTAGGTAGGTGTGCGGTGGATTTCGTCCTAGAGGATAAGAAACTCACAGGAAATGCTTCATAAACTAGTGGCTTATATTTGGAAAGCTCTGCCCAAGGGATTTCTTGACTTCGAATATTCTAATTAATTAATTAATTAATCTTTATTTATTTTAACTCATTTTATTTATTTTATTTTGCGGTAAGGAGGAAATTAGGTTTATTTATTTAAGTGGAAGTACTGGGGATTGAACCCAGGACCTTGGGCACGCTAGGCAGACACTCTACCGTCTGAGCTATACCCTTGCCCCAACTTTGAATATTCTAAACTAAATTATTATTTTTCCATCTCTTTTTTTAAAAAAATAAAATCAAACCAGCATCTTTATTTTCTTAGTGGAGGTACTGGGGATTGAACGCAGGAAGGACCTCGTGCCTCCTAAACATGTGCTCTACCACTGAGCTATACTCTCCCCATCTATCTCTTAATTCAAGTCTTGTGCATATAATCTTCATGGTACTCAAGGTTAACATGATATACATGAGTATCTATGAGATATATAAATACACCCACTTTCAATTGCGTTTTCCCCTTCCTCTGTCTAGGCTGCACACCGTGACCACAGTCCGGAAGTCTTCTGCTGTGCTGGAAATCCATCAGGAGGTATGAAGATGGACACACGTTACTCACGGACACAGTTATTCACTAATTTGCCTCGTCACTGCTGTTAGCGTGTGATTGCGACCACACCTTTCTCTTTATATTATATTTTTATATTTTGTACACTTTTCCTCTTTCTCCTTAAGCCAGGATTTACTGGGAAATTCTGATGGCCCATCGGACCCTGGAGGATGTAGGTTACTGCCTTAGGGAAGATTCTGGAATGAGCCTCCTTGGAATTCTCTTTCTATTCTCTTTTAAAACCCATTGTCATGCCAAACAGTGTTAAATCTGAGATACTGAGAGAAATGGTTAGAAGTTTGATTTATTAGGGTGTATTTAATCTCATCCCATCATCGTGATTATTTCTGAAGGTAGGGCCAGGGAGGCAGTTCCTGGGGTCCCTTAGGTGGGTGACACGAGGGTGGGGTGTGGCCAGTGTTCCCTGACAGGTAGATGCTTCTGGTTCTTGCGGCTTCTCCTCATGCCAACAGAGGGTCACCGTCTAAGGGTACTGGTTCCACAAAGTAATCCTCTAGGGAAATCAGTTTTGCTGTAAATCCTTAAATGGAAAACCCTCTTGAATCTCAGAATTTGAGGACAGAAATCATCCCACTGATGATCCTTTTACTACATGGGTTTTTCTCATTAAGTTCTGCACACAACATAGTATATGTCACAGAGCATTACTAGCAGTGATTATTCAAGGAACGAATTTAGGGAATGTAGCTGCGTATACATGTTTCTTTTATTTGTTTGCTCTTTGTTCCCTTTGTTCTTTTCTGTTCCTTCCCCCCCAACAAATACCCTGTGAGCTCTGCAGGTAAAGAGATACAGATAAAAATGGCAGAGAGTGATTTCAGTGGCGGATGCGTGCCTTTTAAGAACTAATGAAAGTGTCAGGTGCGTAAATGTCTGAATTGGCCTTCAGCTCCATGTCTAGCGGATTTTTTTCTCCTACTCCAGTGAGCAGGGCCATCTGTACTACCGTTCTTTATTTGAGGCCAACCAGGTGTTCTCTGCGCTCCCAGCTCTGTGGCTCTGTCTGCCTCCCCCTTCTGCTAGGAACGTAAGCCTTGCTCACCGAGACTGATCTTGCCTTACTGATAACAGCAGGTGAGGAAGTGAAAAAGGGAGGGGAGGGGCCGTTGGTGCTCCCCCGCCCTCTCCACTCCTTTCTTTCAAGGATTTGAGTGAATGGCCCCTCCTCCAGGGCTCAGCCCTCAGGACAGGGACCTGCAGGTTCTCTGTCTTGTAGTTTCTCCAGGGTTGGGGTGGGGAAAGAGGAATGGGCTGGTGTGTGTCAGTCAGTGACTTAAGGTCAGGGCATAAAACACACTCTAGGATTAAAGCAAAAGGATTGACAACTCTCCCTGGGGCTTGGGACTGCTCCCCAAGGTCCTGGGGAAAGAGGCAGGATTGTCATTAGAATAGAGATGAGTGAGAGTTTCAGGCAGAGTGTGAAGTACACACGGGTGGAAGAGTGTGCAGGTGGGGAGGCACACAGGTTTCCAGCGGAGTCAGGCTGCCTCTGTCTGCACCCCAGCCCGGGGCCCTTCGGAGAGCCTGCAGAATGGGGGCAGTAACAGTAGTTTGCTCACACAGTCGTTGTGAGATTTCAAAATACCCATCTACGTCACGTGGCACCAAGCCTGGAACAGAAGGAGGACCCTTACCTAGCAGCAGCTGCTGTAGTTGTTATAAGGTGGGTGCTGGAGGGCGTGGTCAGGTCAGGGCCAGGTCGCACCCCCAGGGCTTTGCTGTTCACGCTGTTACTCGAATTTCACCTCCGGGGTAGTGGAGAGGCCCTGTGGGATTCCAGGTGAGGTCAGGAAGTGACGAAGTTTATGACTTTCAGAAAGACCTAGAGAAACCAGACTGATGGCCGTATGGAGGCGGACTGTCCTGGATGGGGGTGGGGTTCAAAATTAGAGGTCGGGAGATCCGTTAGGCAGTTTTATAAAGAAATTAGAAGTACAACGATTAATGGGAACCTGAATTAGGGGGTGGTAATAGAGATGGAGATGAGAACATGGGTTTAAAATCTTTTAAGAAGTAAGAGAGCTTCACAATTGGTTGCACAGGAGCTGGAGGGGTCAGGGTGACGTACACACGGGCATCTGCTTAGGAAACTGAGGACAGTGGTTTCTAAAGAAGGAAAAAATGCAACTGGAGGAGTGGGCTGGGAGGCAGATAGTGAATTACATTTGGGATGTGTTGAATACAGTGTTCCCAACATGGGCTATTCAAAACAGGTAGTTAAAAATCATCTAAAGTCAGAGCCGATGCTGCTGGGATTAGATAGTTCGGGAGTTTGCAGGTGGGAAACGACTGTTAAGGGAGAAATTGTTGACTTCAAAAGACCTGCAAAAAATGAAGTGTGAGTTTTTGTTTTATTTTGTTTTTGAGAGCATGTTTATGGAAGTGAGTGATGTAGGGAGTAAGGAGGAAAGAATATTGAGATGGGTGTCGGATTGTCTAGAGGCAGAACTGAACACGGACATGGTGGGAAGTCCCTGAAGGCAGACCGTCCCTGTCATTTAGTAACTGTTTAACTGGAATGTGGTCTTTAGCACAGCTTTAGAAAGCATGAACAAGAAAAGCTGAGGATAGTCTTGGGGCGGTGGTGAGGGGAGGAAGCGCTTAATACTAGGAGCCTTGCGGGAAGTTCTGAAAACTAACTTCTGCTTCCTATTTGAAAACATGATTTAAAAAGTGATCCTCCAAGCTGTGGTTCCACATTTTTTTTTGGGGGGGTGACACTTTGGGAGCTGGGAAGCACCAGAAGTGTTCCCAGTGTTGATGGGGATGGGAGAGCTGGTCCTCGGGATGGAATGGAGGAAGAAAAGAAAGTGTCTTTGAGGGTCTGCTTCATGCACCAGGCTGTCGGTGGATAATTGCCTCCCCCGACCCCCCAGGGTCTTCCAGTGATTTTAGAAAGCTCTGTGTAGTCGCCAACACTTCTACAAATTCGATTTAAGCTTACTGTAGCTTAACAAAAAAAGACATACTACATTTTGTGTGCTGATGTGGTTGTGTGAGACAGACTTTGGAATCTTAAGCAGACACTGTGCCTGTGTTCCTCGAGGTTCTGTTAACTGGCCCACTGCCTGATGTGGGATGAGCCCTAGGGAACTGAATGGTTGAAATCCAAAGAGTTGCTCTCAGGTGAAGATTTGGGAAAGATTTGGAAACATGGACTAGAATATTAAATCGAGAATGTAAAAATCTTAGATCTCATATTTATTCTTTAAGTTCACATATTCATTTGCTTCTGGGGACCTCCATTGAAATATGACCTGTCTCATTAATGAATAAATGAATTCGTGAAACGGGGATTAAGAAGAGGAATGCCCTACTAACTTGAAAGTTTGGATTTCAAGAATCATAGTAAAATCCAAACATATTTTGATTTTTTCCAGGTAGAGCAAGGCAACAAGAATGTATGACACAGCAAAACCCAATTATTTGACTCTTAGAAACCCAGCTGTCTCAAGAATCAAGCATTATGTTTATTTAGAACTGAAGCGGTAACTAAAATTTTGGTCTCTTTTAGTTTTCCCTTGAAAAACACACGACCACCACTAATGGTCTTTAGAAATATGAATCCCAAATCCACCAATGGGACGGCCTCTCCATTAAGTTAGTGCAGATGAGGAAGGCATGGGGTGGGTGCAGGGGAGAGGAAGAGACTGAGGGTAGGACACTGAAGGGGTCACTGATGCCCGCATAACAGAATGTCTTACAGAGAGCCGGAATGTCAGAGGACGTTTTATAGAGAGCGAAGATACACAGGCAGACCTCAGAGATACTGTGGGTTTGGTTCCAGACCACCACAGTCCATCAAACATCGCAATAAAGCAGCTCGCACGAATTTTTTGGTTTCCAAGTGCATATAAAAGTTTTGTTTACACTATACTGTAGTCTGTTAAATGTTTGACAGCATCATGTCTAAAAAAAAAAACAGTGTACACACCTTAATTAAAAAATGCTTTATTGCCTCAAAATTACTGACCATCATCTGAACCTTCAGCGAGCCGTATGAGTAACATCAAAGGTCACTGATCACAGATCACTGTAGCAGATTTAATAATTATGAAACGTTTGAAATACCGTGAGAGTTAGAAAAACGTGACACAGAGACACGAAGTGAGCAAATGTTGTTGTAAAAATGATGCCCACAGACTTGCTTGATGCAGGATTGCCACAAACCTTCAGTTTGTAAAAACGCAGCATCTGTGACGTGCAATGAAGCCAGGTGCAGTAAAGCGAGGTCTGCCTGCATCCGTATAGAAAGACTGTTAGGGCAGACCGCAACAGCCTTTGATTCAATAGCTTGTTTTGCAGAACGGGAGCCATTCAGAAGGCCAAAGAGTTGAGCAGCCTGCATTCCTCTTCTGAAAAAGTGAGCAGATGTCAGGAAACCTAAGAACTATAGCGGATCTGATAAGAAATCACATTGGAGGGCATGTCCGATCTCAAACCATTTTTGTCCACCACGTAGTAAAACCGCTGGTCACCACTGTGACCTGGAATGCTTTTTCAGATTCTACGACTTTCAGTATTCATTAGGTTGTGGAATTGTGTGGCGTATATTCTGAAAACGATTTTATCCAAGAGACTCAAATCAAAGCAAGCAATGTCAGTACTTTCCTCAACTTGCTTTTTCTTAACTGTGTGTAGGGATCTTCCCAGTTTGATCATGAAATTAAAGATATATATATATTATATATTATACATTATATATATATATATATATATATATATATTACCCTCCCATGTACCACAGACTCTAGAAAAGACAGACATACATTATATACATTACATGAAACATATTTGAGAGCAGACGTCATTCAGATTCTGTATGTGCATTGTTATTGGCTTTGTTTGATTTTGGTTTTGACATGGACCAAATGTACAGAGGCAAACGCTGCATTTTTTCATTCAGCTTTCAATTCAGGAAGCTTTTAGTAAAGTGCTTGCCGTCTACACTGCGCTGCAGGTTTTGGGGGCTATGGAAGGAAGGGAGGATATGTTTTCAGTTCTTTAGGAATTTGGGGGTTTGGGCAATGTTTTGATCTCCATCTACACTGTAAATGGTTTTAATAGTAATAAGTTTTGGATGGGGCTCTGGAGGCATCAGTGGGTTTACTTTGATGGCTACCTTGAGAAAATGCCAAATGTCAGGACAGATCCTGAGAACGAACTGGCCTAGATGCTTCTGTGTCTCAGATGAGGAGAGAACCATGGGGTTTCCGCCAAGTCTGCTGGAGCTGAATTCATTTCTTGCCTGTATCTCTGGATATTTGAACGCTTGGTTTGAGCAAAGGAAAAGTTCACAAATCTGTGTTTTTTCCCCCAGGTTACAACAAAATTGGGCTGGCGAGGTGATCTGGGGCAGAGTGAATGATGCATTTTTTTCCCCCAAAGATGAGCGCATCAGAAAGACAGCAGGGTGTGGAAATAGTGAGTGAGTACAGTTGCTCGTTCAGCCAAAGCTGATCTCACACCCAGGCTCTGTCATTTCCCAGCTGCGCCGGCCTGGGCAAATTACTGGGTCGCTCAGTGTCCTCATTTGTCCTGGCTGTGACATAGGGACAGTCTTCCCTCATTGGGATTTGTTGTGAGCGATTTGAGTTTGTAAGGGGTTTAGGACAGTTCTGGCCCCTTGAAATTACACCATGAGTGAAAGCTGCTATTATCATCATTATAAGAACCATATCATTATTCTCAGTGGGCTCTGCGGTGACAGCTGTGAACCCTTTTCTCGAGGTAGGAGGAGAGTGTTCTTCAAGACGTCTGGTCACTACCAGGGGTTCAAGCTACTTGAGAAGGTGAGCGCCACAACAGAAGCATTTGTGGGAGTGGCCACCAGTCACTCTGCCCCAGGGAGCTGCTCGTGTTAGGAACCGCCACCTTGGGAAGATGCTTTAAGCCCCAGTCGGGGGTGGCAGGTAGCGCATTTGACTGAGAGAGAAGAGGTTTGCTCCGTTCCAGTGGGAGCCCTTCTGGAAGGAGAAGGGCGTCGGAGTAGCTTGTCAATTTAGTTCTAATGGAAGGATCAAGATGACCGGCCCTTCACAGACACTTCACGGGGGGTGAGAACCTTGTCATTTCCCGCTGTGGATCTTTTAAGGAACAGAGAGGCAGAATCAGAAATTCTCTTTGGGGTTTAAGCTAGTGATAGAAGTTCTCACATGGATACCTGGCCCTCAGGTTCCTGGCTGGAGAGCGTATTGAAGGCAGAGAAGATTCCATGTGGAAGGCTTATGCAGGAGTTTTAACCGGCTCACGTCAGTGTATGATGTACAGAGTGTGTGGTCTGAATCCTTGTCGCCTAGAGTGTCGTCTTTAGAACCTGAGCTTGGGTGTTTCTTCAAAGCTGGTTAGATGCACAGAACTCGGGCCCCCGTTGTGACCTACTGAGTCAAAGCTGCAATTTAACAAGGTGGTGTGTGTGCCAGTAAGGCTGGTTAAAGTCAGTGGTTATGTGAAGACTAAGGTGATGAGTCCAATGGAAAGCTGGTGTCAGGGCAGGGAACTGGGGGCTTGAAAGTGCCCCTCAGTGCTGGAGAGATGTCTTCAGTGGAAGGACACTGTCTAAGCTGTGTCCTCGGAACAGAGGGGTAGTGCGGCATTAGTGTCGTGGAGGGTTCCCTCCTGTGGAATGCTGGGGACGGGGACCCTTCTCTCCCTCACGAAGCAGGGAAAGGGACGAGGAGGCTGGTGGGTGAGTCAGCACCTTCGTCACCTACAGGGATGTGAGCGGGGGTTGACTGCTCAGAGCGCACTTGCTCAGAGAGAAGGCTATTTTCCCTGAATACCGAGAGTTCTGCTTTTGTAAGTTCTTTTTATTTTGAACGTGGCATCCATTTGCAACACCCCCCTCTCCCGACACCCACACACCCAAATGAACAAAATCTAATTTTGTTAGAGGAAAAGAAAAGCATCTGATCCATTTTTAAAAATGAGCCAAATTTGGCAGCAGCCAGCCTGTGGGATTTATCCAAACTGCCCAGAATTCTATCTGAATCTACGCATGTTGACAAATTCCATCCATGTCGAAGCAAAGCCGCGTCTGAGACTAGACTGGTGAAAAGTTTCAGAAGCATTGGAAGTGAAGAATTAGAGCATTAAAATAGCAAGTCACTCTCAACACTTCCAGAGAGTGGAGAAAGAAACGGGCACCCTTCTCTGAATACAGGACCGGGCCTGAACACTTTTGGGCAGACACTTCCCAGCTAGTGTTTTGTAGGAACTTGCTGCCTTTGGGGACTTGGCAGGGCATCCATCCAAGAGATAATCTAATTCTGCAGTTGAACCCCCTTGTGGGTTGTAGGTGAAGCTCTTAGCTCAGGATGAGGATGAAACCAAGAGCCCTCCAGAGATGATACTTCTCTTAAGATGGGGAAGACGGCCCAGGGTGAGAAGAGATCCTCCCCAGCTCTTCTGAGCCTTTCCCTGGAGCTGTTAGCAGAGGTAGCTGGGCAGACACCAAGGAGGAGCTTGTGATGCAGAGTGTGGGCTGGGAGCAGGACAGTCCTGGACGCCAGCAGTCCGGTCAGGCTGGAGCCAGGAGGCCAGGCTGTGAGAAGCAGCTTGCTCCAAAGTCTTCACGGCAAGAGACAGGAGCCCTTGCACTGTAATGGGTTGAGCAGATGAGACAGAAATGAGAAGGGAGGGGCGGCGCACTGAAATAGTGGACGAACAAGAGAATTGCCCGTCTCGTGCTGGGTCGAAGCAGCTGCTGGAGGCTTGGAGGCTTGGAGGATCTCATAAGCGGGGGACTCTGTGGCCGGAGGGCAACAGTTGCTCTAGGCAAACGCTATCAAAAAAAAAAAAATTGCTTGCAGAAGTTGATATAAAAATGAGGCAAGTATGACTTCTTTAAATTCATTTAAAGATTATTTATTTATATTTCATTCCTGGAGGAAAATGCCAGAAGTGGTTAAATCATCGTGTACATAATTCGCAGGACAACAAACACCACCGCTAGAGGATCTAGCTGTTGCCTCTCCCCTTGGTCATCCTAAATTTCCCAGGCAGTGGCCCCAGTACCGTGTCTTTCCCGACCATAATTAACTGAGTAATTCTGAAGGTCGTGTAGACAGGCACCGTCAGTATAAATGGGATTCTGGAGGGGAGAGAGGGAGCAATTTATCCCATATTCAGCGGTGTAGTGCTTCGGTTGCATCTGGTGTCATTTTGACTTAATTTAGTGTCATTATTAATGAACAGAGTTTATCATTCAATGTAAATGATTTTCAAATGAACAAAACTGTTTGCATCAGCCAGGCTGTTGCTATGGTTGTGCCTTTCTGATTAGAGTGTCTTGTGGGGTTTTCGAGTCGTTTTGTATTTCAGAATGATAGAAATTACAGGGGAAGCTACACCCTACTGATTTTATTCCTGATGATCAGCATAAATGTGGAGTGGGGGGAAATCTGATCATCTGTTGTGAGCCTCCCACGGCAGCCTGCTTTGTATTGATTCCAATTAGCCTAAATGAGAGGTGTTCCCATTTTAGTGGAAGCGACACGATTAAAAGTTATATAAAAGATCAAAACTGGAGTTATTTGCCAGAAGTACATTTTTCCAAGGAAAATAAAACAGCTACAATATTATTACATTCAACACGTGCAAGCATTGCTCTGGTGTAAAGGTTAGCAAACCATGGCTCTTGGGCCAAATTCCAGCCCACTGACTGTTTCTGTCAATAAAGTTTTATTGGAACACAGCGACACTCATTTGTTTACATATGGTCGATGGCTGCAAGAGAGACTGTCTTGCAGAGCCTAAATTAAGTACTTTCTGGTACATTACAGAAAAACTCGGCTAAAAGCTGCTGTACTGTTTAATATGTCTTAAGGACTCTGGTGGATATTTTTTGTCCACTGTGAGGAAACTGAGGCCCAGAGAATTTATGCAACCTGCTCAAGATCACACAGCCTGGCCGTGGAAGAGCTGGGATTCCAGCTCTCTCACTTCCCCCAGAGCCTGAGCCTCTTACTGCTGTATTTATTCTGGGTTTGGATTTCCTCCTTCCCCCTCGCTTACATTACAATCCTACTCTAAGTCTCTTAAAATAATTCTACTTCCTTGACTGATTTACAAGTGGGATGGAAAATTAGGAACTGATTTCTAAAGTCCTTTAAATGCATGCAGGAGCTCCCAGACCAGATGTATCAGGTCCTAACCCGGCTTATGTTACAAGGGAACCGGTTGTCTGGGGGTGTGGTGAGGTGCTAGAGGGTGAGGGTAAATACAGGAATCGTTTCATGACTGCTTCTTCTATGGGAGGCTCAAAAAAAAAATAATGCATGCTCACTATAGGAAAAGAGGTCAAGATCTGGTGGAAAAACAGATGAGTAGATAGATGATTTCAATACACTGAGGGGAGTGTTTTGATGGAGGTTGCTGGGGAGCTGAGAGAGCGGGGAGGGCTCTCCTGAACCACAGCCGTGTGGGCAGGGGACGGGGCCCTGGGAGAGTCCTGGAAGAGGGAATCCCTGACGGGAGCTACTCCCAGAACAGGTTGCTGGGAGGGTCTTCAAAACAGGAGAGAGCTTTGTGAGGAAGAGCACGCTGTACGTCATGGCGAGGTGTGTTACAGAGGGGCTGGGAGGTTGGTTAAGGGACTGGGGAAGAAGTCATCAATTCAGGAAGGGTTTTAACCAGCACAACATTGTGGTCGATACCTTCCTTCACTCTCAGCTAACTGTGGGAAACGAAGTGTTTTAGTACATGGATTGTCCCCGGATGACCACGTTTGGACCACATATTTAAGGTCAGTGCAGTCCTCATTCTCATCAAAATGTGGCAACTGGAGCTCCTTTATCAGAGTTGCCTGTTTAAACTGGAAATCATCCCCTCCCTCCCCTGCTCCACACCGCCTACAGCAGACTCTCGGGGGAAAGTTACCTATTTAAATCCGTGTGATGTTTAAATCGAGTGGTGTTTATTTATATCTGCATTTAAATAAACAGCCGGGCGGTTCTTATACACCTCGCAGTTTGAGAAGCATTGACGAGTGGCTTTAAGAAGGAGAGTAGGGGGAAGAACATTAATCTAGGTGAGGCCTGAGGCTGGTTTGAACAGGGGCAGCTGGGCTTCAGAGGGAAAAAAAGGTATTTTGGAAATAAAAATTGGTAAGCGTTGGTGATTAATTGGCTGTGGGGAATGGACAGCAAAGGAAAAGGAAATGTTCTTCTTGATTAAAAAAACTCTGCCTCAGGTTATTAACATGAGATAGAGAGTGTTTTTCTCCCACCTAAAATGGCACCTCTTCCTGCCTTCTCTCCAAGGTTAATTCAGATGCTTTCTGCTTTCCATTCTGGAAATGAACCAGACTGTTGGAAATGAGCACTCAGTTTACTTCCCCCAGAAACTCAAAACTATGTCCAGAGTGGTTGGTTGGAACGTCTGTTTATTTGAATGAAGATACATGGTATGGTATATTTTGGAAATTGTCACGCCAAACGTGAGGGGTGTGGAGCCTGGCACGGAGCTCAATCTAGTTAAATTAAGGAGGCAGATTGGCCATTAGAGAGTGAATGAAGACTTGTTTATAAAGCAGCATGATCATTTTTTTTTTAATTTCTACGAGGAAAAAGTTATCTAGTGGATAGTTTATCATCGCACACGTCTGTGGATCAGATCACCCCAAATGAAATGTTCAGACTTCACAAATCCACAAGCTAATCTGTCGTAGATAATCTAGGAGTGGTTATCAGAGGTCCCTGCCATGCGGTTGAAGGAGGCCCTCTCGAGGGCACAGTTTGCTTTGGTTGTTCTCAGTATCACAAAACCTGTGTGATTCCAGCAGAGCCCCAGGCAGCAACTTTATTAGAGACAACATCGCTAAGGGGGTTGTCAGAACTGGGTTCTGCCCCTGGTTCATTGTTTGCCTTTGGTCCAGCACATGACCGGAGAGTGATGTTGAATCAGATTTGAATTTAAACCTCAAGGAGCTTATTTTCTAGCAGGATGGGCAGAATCAGGGGTTGGATGGATGGATGGCTTGGCTTCAAGAAGGAAGTACAGTGTGAGCAGAAACGGAGAGGATTGATTAGATATTCAGGCATAGGAGGAGGGGAAATGGCTGGACACCCCCACCCTCACCCCAGGGGCATGATTAGAGGATAGGAAACAGTTTGTATTGGATGCAGCAAAGAGCGTGTAGGTGTAAATTAGGCTGTTCAGGTGAGGAGGCAGCAGTTCCTAGAGGGCCTGAAGCTTAGTCTCGGGCAGTTCATTTCATTCTAGGCAGTGCGTGGGCGTAGGAGGCAAGGAGTCCGGAGACTAGGCAGGTGGGACAGAGAAGAAAGGAGGCCTGAACTAGAATAGTGACCATTCGAACGACCGGGGGGGGGGGGGGAACAGGATGAGATGCATCTGGGAAGCTGGAATCTGCAGGGCCAGTTACATGTGAGAAAAGGAAGACGTTCACGGGAGAAGCAGTCCTCATTGGCAGTGTCCTTTTCCGCCCCTGTCCTCCTGGTGTGTGCGTATGTGTGAGTGTGTGGTACGACCAGGCTCTGAGTTTTGGAATCTCTGCTAACTAGTGGTGTGCTCCTCCATGAAACTCAACTTTTCCTTCTCTGCAGGGGGAACAACACATTTACTGATTGTAAAGGATGCGTGTAAGATGCTCACACAGCGTCAGGCGTATACAGAGAAGTTAGCTTACAAATGTTGGTTCTCTGACCTCCCACCCCCACCCTATTTACGTGATCAGGGGAAAAGTCGTTTACTAGGAATATTAAAATAGAGGTGCACCCTAGGAGTACTGAAGTCAAGTAGCTTAGCTGAATTGTCCTGTTCTAGCATAACGGCAGCGTTATGAACAGCAGCACGCCAGAGGCCCATGCTTTCAGCCTCCTCCTGTGCACACCTCAGTCTAGTGAGTGAGGGACTGACGTCCTACTGAACTGGGCCTATGACAGGAGCTCGTCTGCACACAGTGCTGATAAAAGGAGGTCAGTCTGCGTCTCCATCTGGAGCAGCTCCATCCACATCTGTACTTTGACTTGTTCTCTTATAGATGAGGTGCTGGGCAGACGTGAGTGTGGACTGGTGATAATAATATTTTCATAACTGACAAAGCAATGTGCAGGGGTCGTCTAGTGATGGGAAGGGTCACCCCTTGGTAAATGGTGCCTTTACCGTAGTATCTGAGCACCTCTCCGGGGTTTCTCCTGGTTGCAGTGGGGATAGTGTGGGCTTCCCGTGCCCACAATGCTCCCAAGTCATCACAGTTCATGCGGGGGCTATTGCCTTATTCCAGAAGCAGGTCCCCAGATGTGGGTCCTGTAGGCAGAAACTGTCTAGTTCTCAAAATTGATTTACCCTCTCCTCTTTTTCTTTCCTTTTTTTCCCTTCTTAATGATCTTGAGAATGTCCTCTGTTAGATGTCTTGGGAGAATAAGAAACCAAACCAGGGCGACTTGAATCGACTCTTTTGGTAAAGAAAACGGAGACCTATTATTATAACTCAATAGAATCGTCTCTTAAATTTACTATTTCCTTATTTGAACTACACAATGGAAACAAAATTAAAAGAATCCGCCTTGATTTCAAAGGCAACTCTTGGTTGAAGAGAAAGTCACAGTGCTTGGCCAGAGGGAGACTGGAAACAGGAAATTCAGAGGAAGGAAACAAACTTAAGCATCTTATAAATTCTAGCTGGATTGTAAACATATAAGGGATGAATAAAAAGTGCCCGCTAGGAGACTAGGAAATGGGCTAGTAGGGAAATGACCAATGCATGAGCGCAGTTCTTGGTGACACGTGGGTTAGCTCTCTGAGAACTTTCTAAAGGCTAAGTGAACCATAATACAATTTGTTATGCCCTAAAGTAAGTTGACATCATTAAATACATGATGCAGATACGCAAGCCCCTTTAATTGGGCATAATTAAAAATAATGAGGTATGTTTTACCAAATGACATTTAGAATAAGAGAGCAGTTAGGGAGAATTTGTCTAAAGCCAAGTGCTGGTTGCTTGGTGATTTCATAGTTATCCGTAGAGAGACTTCTTGGAGTCCAATACACTGGGCACTTTGGCAAGTGAAACAGGTTCTAGGTCAACTGTAAGTCTCTTGGATTCCCTGGCAGCTGGAAACCTTGGCGATCTGGAAGGAGGGCTTTAGTTAATGTGAAGGATGTAAGGACTCCTCCAGCCAAGCCTGTTTCTTACGGCGTCAGGTCAATGGAATGTTTGGTTTACCCAGTTCTCTGTGAGCCAGGCGCTGATTCTGTTTTCCCTTCTGCCAAACCACTGGCTGATTTTGACTGAACTCGTGTATCTGGCAGGCACAGGAGAGAAAAATCAAGCTAGTTGGGTGTCTCCACAGGTGACCTCTTGAGGTCCTTCCAGGTGTGTGGAGAGCTTCACCTCCAAGTTAGTGAGAGGCAGATCACTTACCTTTGCCTGAATGGGTCTGTGAACTTCAGAAGATTAGCCATTCCTCTCGGACTTGCGTGTGTGTGTTTCTGGTTTGCTTCATGTCTTTTCAAAAACTTTCATGGAATTTTTCAAGCATATACAAAAGAGGAAGAATAGTATAATGAACTCCAATATATCCATCAGTCAGTGTCAACAGTGAGCAACACACAGCTTATCTTGTTTCACATATAGCCTCCTCCGCTACCTCCCTTTCCCTCTCCTCCCATTATTTTGAAGCAAATGACATTCTGGGATTTCGCTACAATTTTACGAATGTCTGATTTGTGAGAACAAGATTTTCCAAAGTATGGTCCACAGAGCGACTGCAAAAATAAAGGGCTCTAATCTTCAAATTCTTTGGGCAAATGCTGGCCATCACCTCTCCTTTTTGAAGAGGTGCCCCGCACCTTAACCCACGAATGGTTCTGAGAAGTCTGCGTGTTAGAACTCGTTTAAACTAACATCTTCCAAACTGAACTGAGTCTGGAACTCTTTACTTCCAGCAGATCCTATTTATATCATATGGAAGAAATGCTGAGAGAGAGTATTTACAGCATTTACTAGGCACTCACTAAGTGCCAAGAATTCTGTAAAACATTTTTTATGTGCATTACCTTCTTTAATCCTTAGAATAATCCTTTGAGATGGGATTTCCAAATGAATATATTGTCCCATTTTCAGATGAAGAAATCAAAATTCAGAAATATGAGAGAACTCGAGGGAGGTCCCCCAGCAGGTGGATTTACCCCCAGGTATGTGTGGTCCCTTGACCCTGGGCTCTCAGTCACCATGCTGTATATTGGGGAGGAAGTGTCAGTGCTACTTGATGACATGAGCATCTTCCAGTGGCTTTGATTTCCCCCTGTTTTCTTATAGTGATGAGAGCAACAAAGGTGCAGCAAAACGCACTTGGTCAGAGTCACTAGGCTAAGGATGTTGTTTAGTAATAAGCATTTCTGTTTCCATTGTGCTTTGTACTTTTTAGATCATTACCAATGTCTGGCGAAAAGGGTAGGCTGAGTGTTACACCTATCCAGCTGATAAGGCATCGAAAGGTTCATGTCTTGCCTGAAGTCACAGGTTTGTTACAGGGCTGGAGTGAGGACCGAGATATTTATGTCCCGTGCCTCTTCTTTTGACTGCCCCAGGCTCCTGGCTTGTTCTGGTGGATGTGAACTGTGGAGGCAAAGGATAAGCAGGTTGGGGAGGAGACTGCTTTCATCCAGAATTCCTTGCTAGTGGGGAGTCCGTAAGTGGCGAGGCTCTTTTCAAAATATTCTAAAAGCAAGCTCTGGTGCGTCTCTTACCATCTAGATCATGTTTTTCATGTTTTACGGTGAGAAAGGAGAAATCTAAAGATTTCATTTTCTTAGGACAACCTATGGCTACCATCATATCCCTTTACTCCTTTATATCAGGAGAAACTCCACCAGTGCTCAGGTGGTACCCACCCACCCCCAACCCCTAAGCTGTTTTGGAAACTCTGGTCCATGCCTTGTTGGTGATGGGTGAGGCTCTGTGGAACCACTCAGTGGTTCCCTGGTTGAGGTGCCCATGTTATAGTTGGAAATAGCACTGATGGAGGGTTGGAGGGGCACCTCTTTGTCATCTCTCTGACTTCCCTCTGTCAAGGTCAACGTGTTGTCTTCTCAAGTACTTGTTTGCTAACTTCTCCCCTGAGTGTAAAGTTAATGCAGAAGATTTTTCAAATTATTCCATTATTTTCAAATGTATCTTGGGAAGCAGAGCAGTTGCCTGCCATCTACACAGAATTCAGCACCGGCATTATCAGAGCTTTATGGAGGCAAACGAAAATGCTTACTTCCTCTGGCTGAGACTCGCATGGAGACAGGGAACATTTGGCTGTGGGCTGCTAATAATGAACATTGTATCACTTCATTAAAGTAGGTCAAGGTAAACAAATGTGATAGCTTCCCCCCCCCCATGCTATAATTACCAAGGGCAACTCAGGAGGTTTTAATCCTGTATATATCTAGGCCATGAAATTATATAATAAACACGCATCATGGCAGGTGATTAAAATACACGTCTCCAGACAGATTAAAAGAGGAGAGATACAGAGCAAAGAGCCCCGGTCTCATTATTTATTATATTCCCTCCCATAATGAAGGAAGGTGTAAATTTGAAACACGAAAACCACGCAGGCACCATGAAATAACAAAAGGAGCGTTGGTCCTGGGGTTAGGCAAGAATTAGTTCTAATATTTTTGACTTTGAGGAAAATCATTTAATTTCTTTGAGCCTTGGTTTGCTTATTGGGAAATGAACATAATCATAAACCTTTAACATGTTGTTCTGGGGAGCAAATAATATGATCTATGGAAGTACAGTCCTAAACAGTTTACTACTAATAATTGTAATTTTAAAATATGAGAGATAAAGCCAGAACAGAAAGGCAGAAACAAATGGCCACAGAGTCCCCTGTAAGAGGTCCTCATGGTCTGGATGCAGGAGGCCATGGGAATCACGGGGACTGTGACAAGAAATACGAAGCTGTGTTCTGGGGCCAACGGACCCTTCGCCTGTTCATCAGAGCTTCAGAAAAAAAAAAAAAAAAAGACAGGTTCCAGTATATATTTTGAAATCCTGGAAAACAATGTAGTTTGTTATTTGTATTTGTTTTTTAAACTTGAGAAAATACCAGGCCGATGGCCGTTGAAGTGTTACCATTGAAGTTGAATCATCAGTACGTGAAGTCCGTTGTTAAGGGCTCACTTCGCCGTCCTCGTGGGTGACTACAGAATGCTGATCCGAGCGGGAAGGGGCGTCTTTAGCAACCTGGAGGCAAGGGCTGGCTTAAACCTTGCATTCATCCTGCCAGCAACTGAGCTTCTTGACGCATTTCTTGTTGTAAAAATGTCTTTGGAACCACCGATTATTGCTTCCTGTAGATGGTTAGACCCCTCACTCTTATTTGGGAAACTTCTCTAGAAGCATAATTTGTTGAGTCACCTTGTGCAAAGCCCCTGCGAGCCCTCTCTGTGAGGCTGTTTAGAAGATGCTCTGGCTTCCCCTTCACCCCCCCCCCCCACCACGGGCTGTGTTGACCAGAGGGCGCCTTTGGCGCCTGTGCCGGGGAAGAAGTGGACTCGTCCTTCTCATCTCTGTCAGCTTCTCCTTAGCCAGACACTTAAAATAATCTCTCTCTTTTCTTTTCAAGCCACAGCTGTGTTGTTCAAGTGCATTTCTTTTTTTCAATAAAGAAAATATGCCGCACTGTCGTTCTGAATTATTTTGGTCTTGTTGGTCTTGTTTATTTTAAATCTAAAGACTCAGCTGCGCAGTGGGTAATAAGTGAGAAGCTTTGATGGAACTAAATAGGAAAACCTTTCACTAAAGGACCTGGCCCGAACGTACACGTCGGTAACTCTCTATCTGCTCCTTACGGCAATTTGTGTGGACTTTTCTAAAACTGTAAGATTTAGGTAAAAATGCTCACTGGTTAGGACTATTTCTTACCATTTGACTGGGCGTTATCCAAGCAACTTAACATGTCCCTGGGAGTTACAGCACTGATTTCCTTGTCTACACAACAGCACAGCCCTCAAGACCACCGTCTGAAAATTGGAACAACGTGTCAGTACCCTGTTGTAACCTTTACGCCTTCATCCTTAGAAGGCAGCGCCGTCTAGTCAGAAAAACTGGTTTCTCCACTGACTAGCAATAGAAGAGTCACTGCGTATTGCAACAGGGGCCCCAGAAATGTAGAGAGACACGCCATCCAAGAAACCCAATACCATACAGCTGTCTCAGTCCTGTATGATGGTCATTTAAGAAAGAAACAAAAAACATGGGAGAGAATATTCTAGAAATTTCTCTTAAAAAGTAGATGTATGAAAGTGAGTGTGTGCGTGTGGGGGGTGTGTGTGTGTGTGTACGCGCACGTTTGTTCATCCCACAAATATAAGGGATTAACACAGGCAGACATAAAGCAGCTCACGGGTAGTGACAGCCACATTTGAAAACCTTTTAAAATATGGCTAGTGATAACGTTTTATTAAAACAAAGGCCATGCTATGCTGGACACATACGCACAAAACACTCCAAACAAGCCAAAAAAACACCATCCCCCGATATCAGTAGTTTAACACGATAAAAATGTATTGCCTGTGCCTGTCACAGTTCAGTGCCGATGCGCAAAGGGATTGTGTTCCGTGCAGTCCTGCAGGGTCGGGGTCCTTCACGGATATCCTGTGCTGTCTCCATCTTCAGCATGACCGTCCTCCAAGGTCACTGCAAAAGTGGAGGCTCTAGCGGGAGATTTTATGGGTCATACCAGGAAGCGCTATGAGTCACTTCCTCCACTTCCATCAGTCAGGACTCAGTCATATGGCTCGACCCACCTGCAACAAGGTCTGGGAAAATGAGTCTTCCTCTGCGCCCAGGAAGAAGGCAAAACGGTTTTGTTGAACACATCACACAAGCAGTGGTGGCTGTTTTGTTTTATCTGTCGACACCAGTGAAGATACCAACTCTGAATCCTGCTGCAAGTCTTTTTAAGTCCTTGTTAAAATATAGTAGGGAGGAGGATAAATAATATCCATGATATGGATCCGTAGGTACAGTCATTTCCCTTAACATCTAAACAGAGACTACAAACGTCAGTGGTTCCAGCAAGTCAGAAGTTTACTTCTCTGGTAGGCGGTCGGGTGCCCTGATGCTGAAGGGACCCCTGCTCTTCAGGGACCCAGGCTCCCTCTACCTTGTTGCTCTGCCTTTCTCAACGTGTAGTATCCATCTCAATGACACAGATGGCTGCTCTACATCCTCCCATCACTTCCACATCCAGAGGGAAGGAAGGAGAAAAGGAGAGGAAAGCAGGTCCACTCTTCCAAAGGATACTGCTTGCAAGTCCTACATAGCATTTTTTCCCACAGTCTTTTTGCCAGAACCCAGTCACACGGCTATCTCTAACTACAACAAAGATTAAGAAAAGTGGTCTTTATTCTGTTGGGGGAGGGGGGAAGGAAGATGATCCCCGATGGCTGAAACAGGCAGTTTAATTATTATGAGAGAGGAGAGATTGGCGACGGATAGCAGTCTTGGCCACAGCTCATCTCTCTGCCACCCTCGTCTTCCAAGCCATCAGTGGATGGTTGAGTCCTTCCCATGGTGCCATCTCTCTAGTTCTGACCTTTCCATCTCCTCTTCCCCATTTAATTCCCATGCGGTAGTATTGGGTCCATCTGGACAATTCAAGGTCATTTCCTTATCTTCAGGTCAGCTGGTTAGTAAGCTTAATTCCATCTGTGAAGTTAATGCTTCTTTGCCATATTATATAACACAACATAAGATGACATGAGATGCATAACATAACACAGCACAACATAGTCTTAGGTTTCAGAGATGAAGCCGTGCACATCTTTGGGGACCATTTTTCCTGCCTATCACAGATCCCAAGGGGCAAAGGGAGAAAACTGGCAGGTGGTAGCCTTTTAGGTATTAGATAATGAGTTTCTTTAGTCCTTTGCTCATTTATTTAGTTAGGAAATATCTATTGTGTGCCTGCTGTGAATTTGGCATTGAGCCAGGCACTAAGGATAAAGTATGCGGGGAGAAAAGCTAGCAAACAAAACCTACTCTCTCCTTTCCTTATAGACTTGAGAATCTGTTGTGGGAAATAGACGGTGAGCAAGTCTGCAGCAGTGCACGGTGGGACGCCCTACCGCAGGGGCAGGGCAGCAGCTATAGGGCACAGACAAGCAGCCTTGAACCCAGGCGTGTGGGGTGGGGGCAGAGGCGGCAGCAAGGCTAGGGGTGGGGTGGGGGGGTCCGGGGTGAAAGGGGAACTGTAGCAGGGAGAGAGAATATATGTGAATGATAGCTCAGTCTATAAGAATAACTAAAAAGAGCAGTTCAGAATCGTGGAAGATGGGCACAGAATTTGGGAGATGGGAGAATTACGAGCTCAAGTTGGAAATGGAACTCGAGACCAGACCATGTTTTGTAAGTGATTTTGAGGCACTGGCCCTTTATCCTGAGGGTAATGAGGGTCCATTAAGGGCTTGGAGGCTCAGATTTCCTCTTGAATAGAACTCATCGCCTAGAGCAGTGCCAGGCCAAGGGTGGTGGTGGTTTTGGAAATGTGGGTGAAAGGGCAGGTGTGGGACATATTTAAAAAAGTGTGAGGGGACCAGGGGACTGACCAGATGCGCTGAAAAAAGGAGAGAAGAGCCACAGTGACTCTGAGACATTGTCTTTGGTGACCAAGTACAAAGGTGAGTTTGAACTGGGCTGATAGGTGTGGAATGTGGAGGGTTCAGCGGATCAGGAATGTTTCACTCTCTGTAGAGGGAACTTTGACAGACTTCGATAAATCCTAAATAAGAATATTAATTAAAAAATTAGAGCTATCTGTGGTCAATAAAATTGCCCCTTTCTTATTTTTTATTATAAAATATTATTTCATATGATTTGAAGATCATGTTGAAGTTGAAATATAATAACAAGCTTTCCTTATAATGAAAAAGAATATGAAAAAGAATATATATATGTATATATGAATCACTGTGTACACCAGAAATTAACACAACGTTGTAAATCAACTATACTTCAATTAAAAAAAAGTCCTTTAAAATAAAATTTAAAAAAAGATCCAAGCATTTTCTCTCTTTCCTCCCATGTCCCAGCTCAAGATTCAGTGATGGTGAAATGACTTCATCTCACTAGGCATGGTGACGGGGGATGTCTTATGAAAATCTATTTACAGCAGGACATTTTCAGCCCCTCACCCGCTAGGCAGCAGTGCCTCCTCTGGAGAATGTCCCGCTTCTGTAACTCATCGGGTCACAGGTTCCTCTTCGTTTGAATTTCCTCTGATTAAGAAGGGTTGACAGAGTTGGGAGAATGAAGTACCTTTCTCCTCCTCTCTAAACAAGTCATACTTAATGTTTCTTCAAGGTCAAGTGCAGTTGAAAACAGGATGGGGTGAGAGCTCCTTAGGTGTGTACTAATAACCGGGTGTTCTCGGCAGAGACTGTTGGCAGGAGAGCAAAGTTAATTTATCAAAATGCCTCAGACAGCAAAATTGCCTGCCAGGTAGGGGACCCAGAAGTTTCGGGGCCGTCATAACTGGATTGCTCTTTCTTTCCCTCTAAAAAGAGTGAGCTTGATGCTGGAGTAGCGATGCCTTTGAAAGCACAATCTCAGAGGCAGAGCAACCATGTTCTCCTGAGGATTTTGTTTGTAATTCTATTTTACGCGTTACCCTCCAACTGGCTTTCAAATACGTTAGAAGAATTATCAGTGACCCATGTTCTTCATCTTTATGGAGACTGGGTGACGCCTTGCAACATATATTTGACAGCCCAAGTGGCTCCTCTGTTGACTTTCCTCAACTGACCCTTCAGCCATTCTAGTCGCCTGTTGTGACCTGTTATTCAAAGACTTGAAGATCTGGAAAATTGATCTTGGTTGCCTGTGGATTCAGGGCACATACATGTATTCACTTTAACTCATAGTGTCAAAATAGGGTCCTATTTTCACCACTCATACCAACTTTCAAACAGCATAGCATGGTTAAGAAGATAGGGATCAGCTCTGGATTCTAGCCCCAGATTCACCCTACTAGCTGTGTGATCTTGGGCAAGTTACTAAACTTCTCTGAACCTCAACTTGTTAACTAAGAGGATGGAGAATGCAGTTGTATTTACTCAGTGCAATATTATACAGCCATAGAAGATGAGGAAATCTTACCATCTGTGGCAACATGGCTAGACCAGGAAGGCATATCAGATGAAGTAAGTCAGACAGACAAAGGCAAATACTGTACGATCTCCCCCGTGGGATCTAAATCAATCCTATTCCTTTCCTACCAATTTGCAGTGAGGTGGGCCACTGTCTGGGTGACAGTCCTTTCTTTTATCTGTTCCCGTCTGTTCCCACCTTCCTTCTGTTCCCACCTCCCATGGCCTTCATTCCCACAGGACCAAAAGCCTCTGAACCCAGTCTGGGGTCCCGCAAACCCAGGACTCATTTGTCTCAGCCCCAGCTGACGGCATGCTGGCAGAGGGAAGCCCGGTCTATTGGAGAATGACGGGGTGTGGGTGAGGAATTCCGCTCCTGCTTTTAGACCCGCTCATACCACCAACCTGCATGTTACCTGCCCCTTGGATCCCTGAACTCTCTAGAGCTCTCTGGTGAAAACTGGTGTGCTTCTTACTAGTTGCCTACCTTACAGTCTTGGCTTTCCATCTCGTTTTGTCTTCTAGGTTGGGTATCACACTTCGATCTGTTTTCAAGCTTCCACAATTTTGCTGACATCTCCGATCTGTTATTGTTTATCTTCTCCTACTTCCCCTTATGGGTATATGCCTTCTTTATTCCTTAAATGCCTTGTTTTTTTATTTTTTTATTTCTTATTTTTGGTCCATGAGGAACAATTTTAAACCAGTAGGATAAACATGCCAGACTTAATCTGAAGTGTGGTCTTCTGTCGCCTCTGATCTTTACGAATCTATGCCTCACGGTAAATTAAAGCAGAACGCGCTGACTCAACACTCAGTCCCTTTTGGTTGAGATAGCTGGTTTTGGTCAAAAGTAAATTTAAATCTAACCCCCATCTATATTGGCTTAGACGATCCCTTTGGGATCGTTTGGTTTCTTTTGGTCACACTCTCAGTCTTTTGAATGTCTTCTCTCTCTTCTAGCAACATGGCCGCCAAGTGGGTGATGGGGAGAGAAGGCTTCGGAGTCATGCAGTTTCCTCTGGATCCTCTTGGGTCTTTGCCAGGGGTGTCTGATGTGGTTTGACTCTAGGACTAGCGATTGTTGTGGTGCAAAATGTTCCATCTGACACATTGCTGAAGGCTGCGGTCCTGGCTTTTTGCTGCCAGTAAGGGCTCTTCTGTGTCTTGGGCCTAATTCCCAGTTCCCACGAGACATTGGCTCCCTTAATGTGGAAACTCATTCCATCCTAAAGGAGGGAAATGGATTGCTACTTTATAAAAAGGAGTCTGATAAAACTTAAAAAACAAAACGAAACGATTAACCTAAAAATCAACCCACCATTCTCAGAGCTCCCAGGAAGTCCCAGACACACTTCTGAGGACAGTCAAGGCGGGTGGGTTGGTAAGTCTGGCCCACCTGGCAGAGGAAAGGCTGCCTCTCCCACGGAAACAGCTCTGAGACCCTACGAGTGTGCCAGCAGGGGACGCTGTGGCCCCACAGCCTGGGACAAGCTCTGGGCCGGGAGCAAAGGTTGGCTCCTGGGCACTGGGCCAGCTGAGGGCCTGGCTGGCTCGGGGTGGCTCTGGGAGATAAAGGCAGACTTCCAGAGCTCACACTCCAGTGCCACCCCATGCACATCCCTCACACACAGCACAGGACCTCTAGACCTCTCACAAATCCAGCTCCGCACTCAGGCCTGGACCATCCTCGAGCTTCTCTGCCTCCACGCGCCCTGTGCAGGCTGTGGGGAACAAGAGATTTATTTCCCCAGTCATGTCCCTGAGCTACTCTATTGTGCCCATGTTTCCTATTGGCTTTGAGTCAATCATCCCAGCAAGCTCTCCCCAAGGTTCTCTGTTCCAAGCTGAACAGAAGAAAACATCATTTGCTTTCAGTTTTCCCTAAGCCTGTACACACTGCCTTTGCCTGCTGGGATTTTGGCACAGAGAAGGGGAGTTGGGACACATGTTTCTCATGACCTTCCTCTACACGCCAATTAACCTAGAAAGAGCAGGCTTACCCTCCTCCCCACTTCCTGGCAGGGTAGTCCCCCTCCGTTACATAATCCTTCCTTGGGAACACTAAGCTCTGTGGTTTTGTCTTGACGGTGAAAGAGTATTGCCTTGAAAGTATGCAAAAGAACCTTTCTTCTGCCAGTTTCGTCTTTGATATAGATAATGCAGAACAGACTGTCACGATGGGTCACTGAAGTTAAAAAAAAAACAGCAAATATATTATCTCTTTTATCCATGTTTAACTAGAATCAAGATGCATCCTGAAATATTTGGGGGAGGAGAAGATTTTAAATAGGTGAAAATTATTCCAGAAAATAAGAGAAGACACTAACAATGGAGACAGCCAATGAAAAGGTCCCAAATAATGGGAAAGAAATGGAAATCATGTATGTTCTAGTTGTGTAAGTTCTGTCACCTTGGTAACAGGCAGGTCACTTAACTTCTTTGAACCTAGTAATGCCACTTATGAAAAGTAAAAGACTTCCTTGGTAACCTCCAGAGTACTTTCCAACTCTGCTATTCTGCATTTTAGATTTTAGATATTATAATTTAATGATGCTCTGTTTATGTATGACTGCAGAACAGCCGCCCCAAAGTTAGTGGTTTATAGCAACAATAATTAATTTTTCTCAGGAATCTGCCACGTGGGCTTGGCTCCATGGGGAGAGCTAATCTCAGCTCCAGCCAGCATCATCTGGAAAGAATAAGTGGAAAGAAAGGAAAATTAAAATCCAATCTTTGGAATTTGGTTGATGATCCCAACAGGAAACAGAGCAGAGGGGTGTGTCCTTCTCATTATTCATCACAACTGATAAAATATTCTATTTCTTGATAATTGGCAGATAATAAAATAAGTCAATCTGTCATTTTATCAAGTAGGTATCTCCATCTCCATACTTCTGCAAGACAATGATAATTGAAGTTCAGCTTCAGACTTCAAGATCCTGAAGAAAGATCGCTCTATAATTAGTAGAGTGTTGATGTTACATGGAGGCCATTGACTCCTAACTCTTTGAAGATATAAGAGGAATGAACAAATTCAAGCAGTCAAAAAGTTCAATATACCTGGCCTCCACAAGGCTGAGGCTGAAATGGATGGAGGGGAGAAAACAGAAGGCAAATTGACTAGATGAATACAAGTTTCGAGATCAACAGGAATAGATTTTCAAAATACTGGGAATTTTCAAAGGCCCTTTCTCAAGATTGGAAGAAATAATAATAGTAATACTGACAATGACTTAGTCCACATGTATGTGATAAATTCTACATTAAGAGTTTTACATTAATTATTTCAAACAGACCTATGAACACAAATGAGAATGTATGGAATGAATATCTGATGGATGAGTAAGTGAATAAACCAATGTAGCTAGTAATCTCTCAATATGTATTTGTTGGATCAATACATTCACATTTTAAGCTATTAGGCAACCAAGGCCATGAGAGGTTAAAGATCTCTCCCACGGTCACGTTCAAGCAGGTGAGTGGCAGATGGACAACTTGAAATGAGCCAAGATATTTCCAGTTCTAAACACCACACATTTAATCTCCAAGCTGTAATTTGGAGTAACATACTGCAGTGAAATCACAGAATAAAAATTGGGAACATGAAAATGAGAAATACTGAAAAAAAAAAAGTTTTTTGTCAAAGCCAACTTTCATTTTAATTCAGTAGCCTATGAGGAAGTAAACTCGTATTTCTAGTGAATGGTATTTATAACTCCCGAATGCCTTCTAAGATGGGTGAGCTCTGGTAGCCAGAGGGTTCTTCTTAGGCCTGTGCTTGGGTGAGAGTTGGTGAATTTGGAGGATATACCAAGAGATAAATCATTGCTTTCTTCAAAAAGGAAGCAAAGGATTGAAAGACCTGACAGCAGACCAGAATTCGGGATGGGAGCCCCTTGAAGGGATGGCTGAGAAAGAAAACAGGTGAGTAGCACCAACAGGACTTGGAGTAAGAGACATGTTGCTCAGGGCATCACAGGGTTATGTGCTGTGGAGATTTGAGCATAAACTGTCTTCATCTCCCTTTTGAAATCTGCCCTCCATCCCAAGCTACTCACTAATGTTTTGGGTACGTGCAGATATTTTTTTCTTTTCTTCTGAGGAATAAAAAGATGGGCTGAGCCCTACTTCAAACTTGGCCTGACTGAGAACAACGGATACATTCAGGGGCAGCTGTCATCCAGGTAATACTTTGCTTTACTTTGAGTGACAGACAATGGACCACTAGATTTTATCATAGCCAGAGGGAAATAGCCTTCAGATCACACATTTCCTTACCTTTGAATCCAAGCTCACCAAAGAAAACTTTTATTCCTGAGGTTGCCCTTCCTGCCAGGGGGCAAGGTGATGGAATGTGGGGCCGTAATCAGTGCCCCAGGCTCCACAAGTCTCCTCCTCACTAGACCTTGATGGCAGTCAGGTTCTCAGACTCCCTGTGAGAAGAGCCACAAACTCCATGTCTTCTGGTAAGAGTCTTTGTTTCTCCTTCCTTATAACTTTACCAGGAAGTGGAGACAAAATCTATGTCTCAATCTCCTTTGGTACCTGAACCCTCGGCTGGGCTCCAGGGAGAACAAGAGCAAACAAGACACTTGGGTCTCCTCACGGAATGTGTGGTCTGGTGTCCAAGTGTCTTCTGTGTCTCTATGTTGTTGTTCCCACCTCCAAGCATTCTTTCCTTTGCACTCTCCTGTCCTTTGTATGAACTTCAACCAATGTATTATTTCATTTAGCACTCTTGGAAACCATGTTGGACCCCATCCCTGCTACAACGCAGGCTATTTAGGGGAGAATGTAGGTGATCAGCTCATGATTGATGAGTGTCGATGATTGAGTGAAAGACTGAACAAACATCTCAATATGGCAACTCCATGGACCAGGATTGAATACCCTCCACTTTTGGGGGGATTGAAAATGGCCAGTCCATCCATTTCAGTGATATATAAAAACTATTTTCATCTCTCAATGTAATATTGCATGGCACCCCAAATAGCACTGGCTCTTTATGTCTTATAAATACCACCAGTGCCCTCTCACCTTGCTTTCTCATCGCTTCTTTGAGCTCTATTGATTTAACTATATTTTTGTGTGTTTTTTCCTAGCCCCGCCTCCATGCCTAGGTTTCTGGTAAATTTCCCTGTACGTTTCTCAGCCCAGTTCATTTGGATTCTTTCATGCTGGCCTCTTGAACATCTATTTGCCTGCATTTCTTGATTTTCTTCCCTTGTGAGGTTTAGGAGCACTGACTGCTTTATTATCAGTTGCAGATTTGGTTTATCGGTTGTTCTGAATCAATAATGAAGATGTAAAACGCCGTTTGACTCTAGGGGCCGTGGATGACACCTCCCTTTAGCAAGATTCATTTCTGTTCATTTATTGATGCTGTCAGCCTTCCAACCATGGGAATGCGCAAAGCCTAAGCAATTTGCAAGTAAGATTTTGGCAATATTCTCTAGATGCTTTCTTAAAGTCTGATTGTATGGGTGCATTGCTTATACATTCAATTTCTCTCCTATCCTGATTTGAATGCTTTTTTTTTTTTTTATCGATAGGTGGTCCTCATGGCTCTTTTTGGGACGGCTTAAATACTTACTGATTTTCTCTTTACTACTAGATTCATATTTCACCAAACTTCAATCACCACTTTACCAAGTAGCAATTACCAAGATCCTTTCCTCCTAACAGGTCACTCCTCTCTCCCCCTCCTTTCCTCCTAACAGGTCACTCCTCTCTCCCCCTCCCTGGCCCCCGAGCTAACTACTATCTAAGGAAAAAAATTCCATTCATCCTGCATATTAGGAAGCAGTGGTTCCAGTGTGTCCTAGCTAAGCACCAGTTGGTGGTGTGTGGACTACATAATGTATGAGGTGATGGACAGATTCAGAGATTATAAACTAAGGTCAGAAGCCCAGACAAACTGCTTAGCTCTTAGTTACGATGGATAATAATGCATAATAGCTTATATAGTGTTTTCTATATTAAAAGATCTACCTTGCAGCCTGGTGTGGCATCTAATCTAGCAGAATTGGTTATTCTGAGACAAGTTAACTTGTGTTGAAAACACATGCACTTAATTGACTGTTTGTTTTTTAAAGCATTCTGGACTTCGGTAAATTAAGGAGGAAGTAAAATTTAACCAACCCTAAGCGTTCCCTTTCTTCCAGTTAGAACTATAACACACCATCCCGCAGGGGAACAACAAAAAGAAACTCCATTTTTGCTAATCCCTGCTAAATAGTTTGTGAACACATGGCTAGCTGAGCTGTTAAGCTTCACCGCTATTGATGTACAGTATTACCTTTTCCAGAGACTTTTGCGTCTTGATGGGGAACTCTTAAAAGCAGTAAGTTTTGTAGATCCCAGGACTGAAATTACAATGACACCGGGTCCTGAAGTCGATGGTTTTGGAGATGGTTTTCTCTCTTGTCACGCCTGCAATTTATCTCATACTATCTGCTCCCAGCAAATAGGCAGGGCCGGGTCCTTGGAGAAGAAGGGTCTGGCTGAGAGCTGTGTCTGATAACATCTCCTTTCAGTTACCTCTTTCACAGACAGTTTGGCGGTGCTATTGTGTGTGTTTCAGTGCTTATCTTTTCTCACCGGCACTCTGGTCATCATCTCCGGGATTCTCAGGGATGTGAGGTTCAGTGATTACATCCCCTGCCATAATAAAGTTTTTCTTTTTTCTTTTTTTTTAAAATCACATAAAAAGCCTTATTAAGACAGCACAGGGTACTATATTCAACATCCCGTAATAACCTTTAATGAGAAAAAATATGAAACTGAATGTATGTATATGCATGATTGGGATGTGTGCTGCACATCAGAAATCTACATGTTGCAATTGACTGTACTTCAATAAAATTTTTAAAAGGTTAAAAATCTGATTCCCCTGGAGTTTAGGAAATAGTTAAAAAATATTATTAATAATAATAATAAAATTAATTTCAATGATTGAAAAACTATACCTGAAACTTCTTGTTCCAGCCTATAACGGGGTAAACTACAATACCTAAATAAAAGCACACAAATGCAACATGCTCTAAAAGGTGACTATGCATTGGTTGGGGGTGGGTCATAATAAAGTGTTTCATTTGGAGTTTGGAACAGAACAATTAAGGCTTATGAGATGTAGAGACCTGACCACTTGGTTAGAAGGGAGGCTAATAGTGTTTCTGACATGCTGACTTTCTCCCCAAAGTGGGAGTAGAAGGAAAAAGTGATTTCTAAGTAGGTACAATTAGGCCTCCAGGAACTGCATGAGCTTCCTGGCTTTACCTTGTTCTAATGGTATTCAGAGATGCCTACGAGTTGTTTGGTTTGTTTTCCCCTGTAATGGGAATTTAAAATAGCCCCAAACCCAGGTGTGTTGGCCGCATACAGTTTCATTTGCATACCACATAGAGGAGGAGAGAAAAATCTGGGCAGTATTTTTGGCATTTTAATAATATACCTCCGAGGAAGGAAAAAGCCACGCAATTCATTTTCTTTGACAAAACTTTAATTAGAAAACCAGACTCCTCTGATTATAAAAATTACACAAGCTGATAAATCTTGGTAAGTTATAGAGAGAATAATTTTATGAACATTTTAGACCTAATAAAAAAGTTAAAATAAGTAACAGCATTCATCAGATTAATTTTGTTTTCACATGATTTTCTAATATAAAAAAAGCATATAGTCATCAACCTTTATAGAAATCCATATATGTTCGTAATAGCTTTTCATAATGGGAAGGGGACAATATTCGTATTTAAATGTTGATATTAATAATCAGTAGTGAATTATCAAAACTGCCGAAAGCTGAAGCATCGTGACAAAAATTTATGATCAAAGATACTGAGGGAACTTTTGAGTCTTCCGAATCCAGCAGAAATGATCTTTTGGAAAAAACCTCGACACAAGAATTCGTATTAATGTTGTATTGCCTCACTTGAAAAAAGAAATACATATGATCATTGTTGCTTGACGTGTTTTCAGAACAGTGACTTTTTCTTCTCTTTCAACAGTTTGGTACCAGAGTGGTGCGGACTGGGTGCTGGTGTATTGTGCTGCTTGCAGGAAATGGGGTTTAATCTACAGTAAACCAGAAATCTTCTTTTTTCTACTCAGACTAGTAATAACAAATGCATATGGACAATACCAAGTTTCATCTGAAATCTGTAATTTCCTGGTGGGTGAGGGGCGGGGGAGGGGGGTTAAACTCTGTCCTGCAACACTGCATCATTTCAAAATACCTTGCTCCTTAAAACTCCCGTCCGGAGCAAGACGGCATCACATTGGCACCCTGATAATCATCTTTCAGCAAGATAAAAGGACAGCTCTGTGTCCAAACAATAAATGAGGAGTCTGGGTAGCATGAAGTAGCCACCCATAACATCTACATTTCTTTATTGCATTCTGATTTTTTTCAATATTGCATCGCAACGCTGACCCAATCTTCTACCATCACCGAACCGTTTGAACCTACAGTGTTTCAGTTAAAAGTGCTGCTAGGTCTCTTCGATGGTATCCGCACAGTGTGAGCTGTTAACGAATCGCTTGTTTCCTTTTGGAGAACGACAAAGTAAAAATCGTGAAGTGAACTGTCTCATAAAGACAGCACCACGTGGAGCACACAGATATTAAACACACTAATGGCTGTCATTAAATAGTCTTTTACTAGCTGGTACTTTAACACTTACATCCCATGGTGAATTTTTATTATAATAGTTTTTTGAGCGAACTGTAACTAGAAGTAATTAGGTATCGGTACCTTGAGGACTGAGGACAGGACATCCAAGGATGCCATTTTGTTTCACACCTCAACTGCAAACTCAAAACACAGACATTTCTGGGACATTGCAGTTGATTTAGCTTGTCAGCTAAAGAGTGGCAGAACCAGACCGTCTACGGACATTGAAATTTGAATGTTCTTAGCAGTCTCTTCCATACCTTCTCTGGGAAGTGTTCTGCTAGAAATTCTATACCACCTGAGAGGCTGGAATGAATACCCCAGCAATTATAGAAGAGGGAAGGTTCCTAGATAGAAACATACTTGATTTTGCAGCAGGCACCCCCCCCCCACCGGGTTTGGATTCCGAGGCTGTCATAAGAGAAAAATGTGATTTTAGTTTATAATACCGATCACCTTGCTCCAAAATTAATTCCTTACGTAGGACAAAGTAATGAGGAAAAAATATTGTATATATTCAGCTTACCTCAACTGCAAGATTCAAGTAGATTAAAACACAAGCAGCAATTTCAGCTGGGAACGGGGCAGAGATGAAAAACATTAATGGGAATAAAATAGCTATCATATCTCCCAAGAACGTACAAAACTTAAAGAAAACTTTGCATATGCTGAAACCTATGTGGTATACTTAAAAAAGCATTTTCTGCCACCAATAATGTACTGCTGCTTTGCCAACGTAAGTTACATTATTTTGGAGAAATTCGAATAAGGATAAAAAAAAACCGCAGGCATAAAACAAAAATCAATAAAAAATTTGAACAAGCAACAAGGCTATACACTAGCCATGTGAATCAGAATTTCTGTGGTTGGAACTGAATAATAAATCTGCTGGTGTCAAAGAAACTAAAACAAGTTCCATAATAACAAGAATTTAGAAGATGAGAAATTTCTACGAGAAAAGGAAACAACAATACAGCAAACATCACCACTGTACAGAAAGGCTTCCCAGCCTCCTTCCTGAACTGATGAATGTAAACTACAAAATTTCTTCTTAATTCTTTCGCCCATTAGAGGACTAATGATGGTACAGAACCTGTGATCTCATTATGAGCATCTGTTTTTGAGACTAATAAATGAATCATTAGTGTGAGTTTGGGAACAGCAGGTAGAATACCAATAAATTATTCACTCTGAGGGAAGAAGGGAGTGTTTCTGGGCATCAGATGATAGATTTTCCCTAAGCTTATGTCAGGCTGGCTTTGGATGCTTGTGTACATAATCCTACTGAAAGTGGCTTGGGGCACAACTTTGAGTTCCTTAGCCGAGAAGAAGTAGCACAGTGATTTCCCCCACTTAACTTTGGGGGTGCATGGTAACCGTTCACGTTTTCAGCTGTATTTTTTTTTTTCCATTGACAAGCAAGGATATGAACACGGTCCCTGCTCTGTCAGAAGAAACCATGGCTTTTGTTAAAATTTAAGCTACTGATAAATATTTAAGGGAATGAAAGGCTGGATGTTATTATTACCTGGGAGAAATGTACAGGCCAGGAATTTTGTAATTTACTAGAAAGTCTACCTGAATTACTTACTGGAACAATGAGATCCCTCCATGACTGCTACTTCACAATGGGAACACCGGAAGCTTTCAAGGTCCTCCTGAAATTAGTCCACACTTTGATCCAATTTCCTCCCTCTCTCCCTCTGTCCCTTTCTCCTTTCATCCTTCCTTCCCCAAATACTTCTCAAATCCCTAATGTGTCTGGCACCATTCTGGGGTATTGGGGTTATAGCAGTTTGTAGAACAGAAAACAATCTCTGCCCTCGCAAACCTTTTCATCTACTGGAGACAGATAAATAATACACAAGCACTGTGATAAGGAGGGAAGGAGGCGGAGAGGATCACGATATTGCTATAAGATAGTGATGAAGGCCTTTCTAAAGGCATGGTATTTACAAATACAGGTTATGAAAAAAAGTGAAGAAGACTTATGACTGGAGGTGGGGAAGAGGAGCATCCAGGGCGGTAAGAACTGTAAGCTCGAGAGGATGAAGGGGAGAGCGGCAGGAGAGGAGGCCAGGGAGGAGGTGGCAGGGGACAGACCGGGTACCACTTCCCCCCACCGTGCACTTTTCACCAGACGTAATGGTGGTGGAGAGCTGGTCCCGCAGCTTCAGCAGGTCTGCTGCATTCGTCCAGGTCTATGTGAAGACACATTTCCTTCCCACTGTATTCTCCTTTAATGCCAACAGGCCCCCATACCCAGATTCTCTTAACTCTAAAACGTGAGCAACGCAAGTCATCCTCAACCATTTTTCTGTGTTTTATCACTCATGGCTGTTTCTTCCCTTAGCATCTTCAAGTAAGATCCTGGGCAATTTAGGGTGGAAACCACGTAATACATTGTCTCCTTTCCTTACAGTGCATAGTACTGAGCTCAAGGTAATTCAACGGAAGAAATACATGCTTTAAAAGATAACTAAAGATATTTTTGTCCAGCAAAAAAAAAAAAAACACGAAAGAAAGAAAGAGAGAGAGAGAACAAAGGAATCTACAACTCAAAAAAAAAAAAAAAAACAACTAAGAAATTTGGAGAATGTTGCCATGGAAACAAAAACAAAGACAAAAATAGCAGGTTGGAACTCAGTGGATAAAACACATTATCATCTGATTTGTCTGATGATTTACATCATTGTCCATCCTCATCTAGAGATTTCCTCTCTCTTTCTGTGGACTCTTTCCTCCTGCTCTGTGCAAAAGGGGGCCCCATCCTTTCTTACTTAGTAACAGGAGTACTCCTACCCGTTTCCCTTAATATCAACCTTCAGCTTCGATTTTTCCCTCTGAAATTATATCTCCAATTTCCTGGGGGTACTAAGACCAAGCAGGGTCAGGGCTGTGAGTGAAGCTGAGGTTTACAAATAAATCAGGGTACAAATCCACGAGACCACTAGTTTATTTGAACCATTTGTTTAAGATTCCCCTACGTTAAGCAGGGTAATTAGATTATGGATGAACAGTGGTGATAAAACATTTTCATAAAAATCATTTCTCCTGTGATACGGTCTTTATGATTCTCAGACTTAGAATAATTTTATACACATTTTTCATCAGTCCGAAGACAGGAGAGTTTCGACCTTATGGAATAAAGGCTGACGTGCTCCAGGCACCGCTGAACAAAGGAAAGAAGGTCCCGCTTGGTGCCTCTCAAATCATTATTTTAATGGAACATCTCAATCTCAGATCAGTCTCAGTCCAAAGCTTGGGATCCTGCAATCCCTCCAACTGGACAAACATTTTGGAGCTTAACGTGAAGAAGGAGCAAGACTGTTTTCCCCCATCCATCCTTCTTTCCCAAATTAGCCATGGTTTCCCCTTTCTGTAAGCCATCCTTTTGAATGTCTTAGTCACTGTCATGCTAAACAAAGTGAGCAGAGGTGGTAACAGGGCAGGAAAGGATTCCTCATTAACATTCTTGGCTAATGCTCTTTCATAAAAGGATTTTTCCTTTTTTCTCTTCCCTTCTCTGTCTCAATTCTGGCTCAACTGGTCTACCTATCAGTATGTTTTTCCCTTGTGTCAAATTATGAGTTTTGAAAGTTGTTTATACTTGTACTTACTAACTTATTTTAGTGCATTGATACCGAGCAAAAGAATTTATGCCCTCAAGGTTTTATCTTCGGTATTGTTAATAGCACAGATCCACTGACAGCCTGCCCTGGCCTTCCTAATATACCATTTTGTCCCAAACGCATCTAGCACTCATTGATACTCATTTCTAGTAAACAAACAAAATAATAATAGAATAACTGCTATTTATTATAGCAAACAATTATTAACCAAACATTTTGAACAATTTTTAGATTAGGATAATAGCGGGCAAATAATAACTCTGGTCTTGGCCAATGTTTCATCACACAACTGTTTTACTTAGAGCAAATAGTTACTTCCGTCTTTTTATAAGACATTAAGATATTCCTCTGAATAAGTGAAACATTGTTTGTCCCTAGAACAGAACGTGGCCTATTACTTGGCACGGTAGAAGTGGTTAATGAATGTGGGGTGGAATGATATGGCTGGTTCATCGCACTGTCTTACTTTCCTAGGTCCTGGGTAACTGCTCAACTTTCAGTTGTTGAAAAATTTCTTCCAGTCAATAATTATTTTCTGTCATTGTCAACCTTTAGTTGTGCCTTCCCATTATTGAAAAAAAACCGGAGTGCTCCAAGTATTTAGATATAATACATAAAGCAAAACTATTGGAACATTTGGAAAGAGATCTTTTACCTCTAGACGCTAATAAAGGTGTCAACAATTCTTTATTCTATTTGTATGACCAACGTGGCCTTCTGGGGGTCTGGTGGTGGTGGATTTTCTTAATGTATTGTGGGTTTGTCAACATTTATTTTTGCTAAACTATGGCTTTTTTAAGAAAAATGACATCCCCAGTCTGGCATATATCACAGTCTAATAGCTGCAATATTGAGACCAAAGATCTGCTTACAGACATTTCAACATATATATTTTTGGTTGACAGATTTTCCCTTTTTTACTTTATAAAGTTCTCAGAGAAATACTTCCTCAAGTGTTTTTTTTTTCCTCAATTACCCTAGAATGCTATAGCATTTTTCAAAAGGATAAAATAAAATATCAACCAATGCTTTTAGGCTATTTAGGCAATTTTTCTTCATATTTTCTTTATATTATTTTGGTCCGTTTCAACTTGGTTTCTGTTTATTTACTTCTACTTCCCTGAATTTGTACTGAAGCCAAAGGGCAAAATCAGCTCTGTATTATTTTAACTAAAATCCAGATTTTTAATACAGTTATCCATGTTGACAAGTTGTTTTTCCTCAAGTATCCTATTCTTCTGTGAGGACATAAATCACCTGATTCTCTAGAAAAGAGCAATATTATTTAGGAAATAAAAACTGGTTTCCATTTAGGCCTTACTGCTTCCTTTGGAAGTTGAGTAAATATTAGCACATTGGTAACAAAGGTGAGCATCTCTAATATGACATTTCTTAAAGTCCGCTTCATGAACACAAGTTTTTTTTTAAGATGCGCCATGAACCTAGGGTCCCATGGTCAAATATACTTGGGAAATGAGATGTTCTCTACCACTGAGAAATTCAGTGCACCCATCTAGTGTAATCCAAAGAGTAGACTTCATTTTGCGAGTGTTGAAGCCATTTGGACTTTAAGGGGTTCCTCTTGATGAGACGGGAACAAATAGATTTTCAAATATGCTGGGCTTTGATTGCACTTAACATTTTCACCATAGAGTTAATGTTCACCAGTATCCTTCTGCGTGTTTTGTTTGGTGCTTACGATGCTCTGCATGCAGAGACAGATCAATATTTTGTGGGGCCTGAAGTGTCTAAAATTTTGGAGTCCTTTTGTAAGGAAAAAACCCCCCAAATTATCTTCCTTTTGCAAATTTTATATGAACTCATGAAGATGTGGGCACACTGCTAAAGACTGTCCCAGGGCCTTGGAGGGACTCATACAAGCAAAGGGCCCTGAAACTTAAGCTTCATTAGTTATAGACTAAATCTGCATCTATAAAGTGGGGATAATAGTACCTACTCTACTAGGCAAGTATTATTTAAATTGTTGCTACAACTAATAATATGAACAGAGATGGTTAGTTTGTGTGTATTGTTTTGAGCTGTTTTCCTGGGAGATTTGGATTCCAACTGGTCCATGTCAGTCTCTCACTCCTGCACATTAGAGACACCAGGTATCTATAAGGTGACCAGATGGCCACAGGCATCTATGACAGAACACAGATGGTGTTCCACCACCAGGAGACCCTAACTCATGCCCTAAACTGGCTCTTGCAAACATGATATTCTAAGCAATAAAGAATATGTGTGTGTTGTTGCTGAATTTTTTGGTTCCTTGATTTTTAAGAGTTAAAACACAGAGAAGGGTATTTATATTGTGAAAACTTTTCACTGCATTCAAGTCCAAGAATATATCTTAGGACAAGATTTCTCCTTATGATCCTGCTCACAGTTCAAAGCAGTGCCCCATAATCTGGTGATCCTTACTTTATAATATTGCACCTGTAACCACTCTCCTTTGGGTTCCAGTGAGCTCATCTGCCACAGCCTGCATCCTGGACAACCTGCTTTCCAGTCTGTGTGTCCTTGTGTATTTCATTTCCTCCCAGACTGTAGTACCTTCCCCCAGCGCTATCTAATAGAAGCTTATCCAACCTTCAGTGTAGATCACTTCATGATGCCTTCCTTGAACATCCCAATCAGATCATAGATGCCTCAAAGGCAAGGGCTATGCATACTGGTATTTTTCTCTGGGCCTAGCACAGAGACCAATGTAGGTGCTCATAAATATTTGCTCAGTAAATGAACATAATCCCCAGTAATCTAGGGGTGGGTGCACCAGCGTCCTACCCACAAAAAATCTTGATCCTAAAATATAACTGAATTTCTGGTCCTATTTTTTAAAAGGTTATTCCTTTGGGGATTTAGATATGTCGATATTTTTCTGACCCCTTCCAATGTGTTTATTAATAAAAAAACAAAATAAGTTAATCAACAAAAACTTTAAAAAAAACCCTCAAAAATTTAGTTTAGCAGGTGCTTTCCCTCTTCAGAAGTTTTGTATTTTTTTTTTTTTTGCTCTTTTTACTGACTTTTCTTTTTTAGTATCCCTGTCCTTTTTTCTTTTTTTTTCATGTCAAACCACATTCCCTTTTACTTCACTATCAAGATGTGCTCTAGGCTTTAGCCTTTCAACTGATTGGAAAGGAGAGTGAGTTTTGACACACATAAAATTCTTCCTTTATGGTGGGGCCTTATTCTCGTGTAACTGGCAATGAAGGAGAATTCCGGGAAACAAAACAAAACAACGACAAAGACATCCACAGATTGAGGCTATTAAATAACTCACTTCTCACCAGGTCAAGGGCAGACAAGTCAGAGGCAGGAAATTCCTTCACTTACTGTGTCATTGAAGAGAGAATTAGTGAGCATTTACTAAGCAGAAGGATTTGTACCCTCTGTTTGCCAAGTCAGCTACCATTATTAAAAGCAGTAGGCAGTTTCAGCTCAATGCACATATAAATAACAAAGAATAATATTTTTCCTAAACTTTAGTGCCGGCAAATATGTTCACCTGTTCAGTTTAATTTTGCTCAGTTCTCATTTTACTCCTTTCTAGACATGCTCATTCTTACCAAAGGAAAAACATGTTTTAATCACTCTAAGGAAAATTACTTTAGAAATAAAAAATACAATTGAACAGGAAAAACAGCAAAATAAATTAATGATTAAAATATTAAATCTGGACAGGAAAATGGCTACTGAGTACATCAAATATTTCCATACAGAATTCTGGGAATTCTTATTTTAAAAAACTGAAAAACTATATAAAATGAAACGTTATTAGATAGAGTTCTCTAGTTGTTCATGCAAATAACGTCAATAATGAAACCTGCAATAACTAAAGCTTCTACAGTGAATTACAGATTATTAATTGTTCAGTATAATTTTGGCATCAGAGGCTCTCAAACCTGGTGAATGTAGGTTCTCTGTGTTGCTTGTAATGCCACCACGTTATTCATCAGAATACAGTGGACTTAGGCGTACAAAGATTTAGCATTTTTTGGTTTTAATGACTTGGAAATAGTGCTGACAGCTCATGAATAGTTTTACCCAGACCAGGAACTGTACCATGTGCGCCTAAGGGACGTACTTTGTCACTAGGCCTGGGTACCACTCAGGAGCCACCAGCCTATTTATTATTGTCCCCATCTCTGTGGCTCTCACACAGTGAGAAAATTGTTGGTTCATGCACTTTTGAAGTTAATGTTCCCACAATGTAATGAAGTGAGAGATTTCAGGCAGAATTTTTTGAACGGATTATAAATTGCTTTAGATTTGAAGTTAATACAATTATTAGGGATCTTAAACGGCCATCTAACTGTTTCAGTAACACTTCAGTAACATGTATTTTGTAAAGATATTTGCAAACTTAGAGATTTATAAAAAATATGTCTCAGGAATGCCAAGGTATTTTGTGTTTGCTTCAGAATGCCTTATCTTAACCAGGTAGGAATGATTGATATATATTATCATGGTAATATTTTTAGTGCATGTATCCTTGTATTTTTAAAGGACAAAATTTATAACTTTTAGGAACTGTAATTCAATAAAAGACTAAACAAGTGTAGACTATGTGACATTATGATATCATGAGATGCTATGTTTAAGTTGAATTCCCAGCCTAGAAGAATCTTTCCCTAAGGGATGTGGAGCCCAAAGATCCCACTGAGGTTAGCTGAAGAGGTCATATATTATTATATTCTGTGCTAATATTAACAATAAGAAATAAAAGAGAGAACAGTGAATCTACGAGCTACCTAGTTTGCAGTATTTGGGGTTGTGATCTAGAATGGACTGATAAAGTCACCTAACCCTAGTAACAAAAGAGTAAACACCTCTATCATCTTTCAATATTTTAACATGCTAACTGTTCCTTATTATGACTAATGGAACTAGACTTCTACTATTTTAAAAATAAAAGGTCAACATAGTCAGAAATACTGTAAATAACTTTGCCTAGTGGCACTATAGTACATACAACCGAGATGACATTTTTGGAAGTGGCTAAGATCTTGATATTTTCCTTAAGATACTTCACTTCTAGGCTTTAGATCATAGATTTCTTAAACAGAATAATCCTGAGGAATTTAGCTAAAATTACTATACGCAAATGCATGTGCAAAGTGTAGAAATAATGACATAAACAGGGACATATTTGCAACATAATTTTCATTGATTGAGGTATGAGGTTAATTTAATTATTAAATGTATTATTTACGTGTGCAAATCTATGGGGAATAATTTGTTATTTCTTTATTTTTACTGTAGTTAGAAAAGTCTGGTTTATAAATTATTTCTTTGCCACCTAGAGAGAACGAGGATACATTCTAATAATGGACCAAATTCAGGCAATTTGGAGACTTTTGAAGGACTCACGTGGAAATATTTGCTTCTTAGTGAGATAAAAAAATCAGTACTCAGGCAGTTCCCTATTTTGAAGATATATTGGGGTGAAAATATAACATTTTTGATATTGACATTTTTGATCAAAATTTTTTTTTAAGCTTTCCTCAATAAGAAGCTATAGTCTTAGAGCTCAAGATACAGAATTACAGAGCAGGGAGCTTTACATGGCATATTCATTTATTTGCACTATTTTAGGAGATAAGTGACGCTGTTTTCATGAGCGAGATGCGATAAGAACCTATTTGTCATAGAATATTAAGCAAAAGAATGTTCTTATAAAGACATCTGAAAATGGTGGTTTGCCATGAAGTTTGAATTGAGAAGACAATAGAGTCTTATAATTTCATACTTTTTATCATTCTTCTTTATTTTGTTATAGTAATTAATATTTGCCTAGCCAGGATTAAGAGCAAGTGGGTTTTTTGCTTTAGGGCAAAAAAAATGAAATAGAAGTGTCTGACTTTTACTTTCATTCCTACAATTTGTCTACGCTTAGGTGAAGAGTGTTTCTTTCTAGCAGTTTGCTTTTCACTGGTTCTAATGTTTCCAAGTGGCTTGTGTTCCAGAACCCCAATTTAGCCAAAAATAATAGTCATGACATCCAGCAAAATGCAAAACCTAAGTAAAATGCCAAATACTGGTAACCTCGTCTCGTCTGGTTTGCTTAGGGCAAACAAGCCAACAAACAAACTGAATTTTCCCTCCATTGATAAGAAGTGCGTTTGGAAGCTTTACTGAGGTTGTTCAGAGATAATCTGACTGTGCTGCTCACTAAGAGGGCTGCTGCCTCACTGCCAATGCCAGGTTATGCTCTTTCTGAACCAAGTCTCAGGATGTCTGCAGAGACATTCCGAACAACTGCCCTGAGAGATTTCACATCAACGAGTATTATTAACCGGAATGCACAAGCAGGACTGCACACAGGGGTCCCTGTCACATTTAGCCTGGTCGACATTTACAAAGTCGAAGAGCGTCAAGGATTGCCGATAAACAATGTTGCTTTGTGGCTTTAACGTATTGCCATTTAATCAAAGGTTGCCTGCCACTTTGCCTTTAAATACCCTTTTGAGGTAGCTTGGAGAGATCTCTGCTCTTTTCAAGCTGTGACAGATTTCCTATTTAAGAGCAAGAAAAATCTATTGCTGAAAAAATATGCATAATTAACAGGGAAGTATAATGAAGTTGTTGCTTAAGCTCTGCTAACATGTTGGGGTATTTGCACTGGTGGGTTTAAAGTCTGATTTGTCAGTACCCAGCACTTCTCTGGCGAGAAAAGAAAGATGCCAGAATTTCCTGATTCTGCTTCAAAAGAAATACTGCATACAACAGCAGGGCCTGCAGGAGTATGATGGTTTGGTCTTTTTCCAGATCTCTTACTGTGTCTACCAATAACCAGGGAATCAACCAAATAGAATGATGGAAAGTATTTCTGCTTCCAGAGGGAGATTCTGTTGATGATCTTACATGAAATAAATGTTCCCCACAAAATACTGCAGTCTGCCTCTGCCAAAATCCACGTTAATGAACTCATACAGGACTGGAAAGTGACACATTTATAATAAACGCCCCTTGTTTCTTGCCCATGGCAGTCTCTCTAGTTACTCCTAGGAAATTCTTCAGTGAAATCTTTCAAACTATTGAAGTTGTTACTTCTCCACTGGTTTGACAGAGCCCTGTGGGCAATGCAGTTGCTCTAATAACTATGAAAATGGAGGGAAAGGAAACCATGCTGTTCTTCTATCTGGCCATGCCATTAGCCACGTGGGAAACCAGACCAGTTACTAACGACTTCGAAATACCCCAGAGCAGATAAGCACAAACACGTGACATGGAGCGGGAATCACACATAACCAGTACGTGTTCTTACTCCTGTTTGCAAAGTTTCCTCCTGATTTTCAAGACTTCGTAGACAGCATGACCTGTGAGAACTTTCTCAGGGAAAACTTCAGCTGGGAAAAACAGACGGGACTGACTTTCTATAATTTATAAAAGTGCAAAATTAGCAGTAATTTTTAAATAAATACTTTATGAAAAATATCTCCTTTATAGAAGTTCTCATTTTAAGGTATAAACCCATTTAATTTTGGCAAATCTTTAGAGGTGCAGAGGAAATACGATGTCATCTGTAAATTAGTCATCTGTTCTAATCTAGTGTATGATTTTTGACCTTACATATTTCTCTGAATTGTTTTCCCTTTCATAAGAAAAGCAAGTGACTTCCTTGTCAGCAACAGAGAGGTCCTAATTAGGTACAGAGAAAACATCAACAATATATTCATTATGTCTCAAAGACGCACAAAATCAGACCAGTGCCATCCCAGATAATGCTTATATTCGTGCTGGGTTTACTCGAAGCTTCTGTTCAAGGAGACTCCCCAGTATCCCACCTTCACCCACAGAACGATCTATGGTCTGATTCATGCTTGGAAATTCAGGAGAACTTTGCCCGCAAAGATTAGGTTATGAATCTGACAAATGAGAAGACAATTTGCATTTGATCAATTTCGCTAGCGGTTAAGAATCTACAATTTTGAGGTACCATGCAACTCCCTGCGCTGTATCCTAAACTGTAAAATATGTGGCATTTCCCCACCTGTTCTGCCACACTTATTTATAGACATCTTGATTTCTGAGCACGTGAGCTTATTTTTCAATATCCTTTCCATCTTGTTCCAAAATGTTGCCTGATCCAATCCCACAACACTTCAAACACAGAACACCATCTCTTGCCCACCCAACAATGGTGGGTCAAACCTTGTCCATTTCGTTTAAAAATCAAAGCAACTTACTGCTGTCATACCTAGAGATAGTCCCTTCCATGCCGGACCTGACGGAAAGACGTTTCGCTGCTTTCATTTGGTAAATATATTTGCCATCGTGATTTTGAAAAAAAAACCAGTAGAAAAACATCTGGCTCATTTCCCTCCTTCCACAATGTTTTGGCAAGTCATTGCTTAAAAGATGGGTGTAAATGCCTGCACCACAGTGATGACGCTGAGTTTTATATTTAGATTCAAGATGGGGGAGATTTCAAGGGCATACCAATTCAGCTATAGATAGTTTTTGAGTCAGTGTCATAAAATTGGTCACATTTTTTTTTTTGGGGGGTAACACAGAAAGAGCAAGAAGTGTTTTTGCTTTGTTTTGCCTTTTGTTTTTAAAGGGAATGAAAATGCTCCCAAATCTATTCTGGTACAAATGACAGTTTTCAGTTTTACAGGTTGGAAAGGATTATCAATACCCTTTGCAAACACCAACAAAATAGACTGAACAGAGAGATCCCCCTAGAAAGAGAATGAGCAAATTACTGAATTCTCCAAGCCATAGGAGACAACATCTAAATTCCATTCTCAAGGCATTGTATTCTCTGGTTTACCTTGAGATTAGCAAACATGGGACACTAAAGTACGCTTAATTACTGACTCGCACAGAATCTGCTACGTCCTTTACCTGGAAGCCACATTTACTCTCTAAGATTTTCCAGAAGGACATTCCAGAAGAGGTTGCTGCCATTGGCACCCAAGGAAGGCAAGTTTTAAACTGTTGCCCTTGGGATGAAAATGTTTGTGGACTTCAGGCCCTTGGGACCAAAACCTACAAGGCATTTATGAACAGGTGATATGAGAATTTTAATAAAAGTTGCAATAACCATGAAAACAGTGTCTTTAAAAATCTATGTACTATTAGTAACAGAGCATGCATAGTGCCAGGCATTTGTAACTATTTGGTCATAAAAATATGTGACTGTAATGATAATATTTACAGTCAACTTATAAAAATACATGTAATTCTGAACGGCAATAGTTAATCCTTAGCTCTAACCACAAGCCCAGAAGGATTAGCCTAATATGGGAAAGTGCAATGGGTAATTACAACATGGGCCAAGCTCTCACCCTCTTGAATTCAACATTCAAGAATGGCTCCTGTGGCATCATGGGACCTTCATTTGTCATAATTCCTCTCTAATCTCACAAGGTAAAACCAAAAATTCTCCAGAAATAAATAGGAATAAAATGGGAAAGGAACACTCACATGATAATGGCCACAGTGGAGAATATTTCTTTCATAGAATATTCATGCACAACCTTCAAAGAGGTTTCCTGGTCCCTGAAAGAATTCATAGGATGACACTGAAGATTTCATTTAATAAACATATGCATGGTCTAAGTTAGCATCTGATTACCTTTAACTATTAGAGGAAAAGAATTTGTCTGCCAAATCTCTTATCATTTAGGTGAGTCCCTCTTTGAAGCTCTATTAAACCATCATGGAGAGTGGTGCTCTTATGGTACTTTATAATGCAAATTTAAATTCAGATGGGATGAAACAAATCCATATTCCAGTTTAAATTCAGAAAAGTTGTGGCTTTTACAAACTTTTAAAGTCTCTCACTTTAAGGGAAGGACACGTTTCAACCAAATAAAACTATTCTATGTATCTGAGCTGTTTCTCACAGGTTTCTTCTCTCCTAGGAGTTGACTGGCCATCTTCCAGCAGTAGATCAGTTCTTAATTTAAACACCATCAATATTTCACAAATGCACTTAACAATGAGAATAAACTTGGAAAACTAGGAAGAGTTGGACAGAAGCTACTAAAAAACCCAGCAGTTTGGTGGTACCTGCAAATCATGATCTCATATTTTGGGATGTATCTTGGCATTCAGCAAATGGAATTCTTGGAAATGTCTGTTTCACAGTGATGGTGGGAGGTCAGATGATGCTTCGTTACATTCTTCCTGGGCTGAAGTTACTTCCGAGGACTGCGTGAGGGCATTTTGTGTGGTGTATTAACTCTTCCAGAACAAGAAATTCCATTTCAATGAATTATTGCTACAGTTCACTAAAGAGTACTGTGGTGTCCTGGAAAAGATAACGTTCCTTCCAAAATTCCACCCCTCTAGTCACTTGAATTACAAGAAATGTGTAGTTTCCTTAGTGACTTTGATCCTTGAAGATACAGCCTGAAAAGGAATTGTTTTCTTCGCCCAGATGGAGACTATCTAAGTGGAGGCAGGCTGTTCGAACTGCCACAGTGGTTGGGTCATTATGTCACGACCCTCACAGGCATTTGGCAACTGGCATGCTCGATTCTTTCTTTATAAACCAGCCTGCAAATTTTCTATGTGTGTGGAATTGTCATAGATAATCAGGGGGTAAAAATGACCCAAATAGGCAAGCTTTTAAAAAATCGGTAAATTAATGGCGTGTGGCACATTTGGGAAAGAAATGGACTGACGGTCCCAGCTGATGACCTCCCATCTTTGGAAACGGAAGTAAAGCAAATCATCACAAATGATGAGTAAACCTTGAAAAAAGTCTCATCTCCCCCACTTTAAAAAAAACAGTGGCTCAGAAACTTTCACCTCAGATATAAGATCATGGTCTGCAGGTCTATGAGGGCCAAATACCAGTTTATCTTACCAGAGCCATTCGTGAGGCAAAAGACGATGGTAAGAATAATAGCTTATGTTATGGCAATTATTTTCCATGCTCAATCTATTGATATTTGCCCACATGAACACAACTGAGAAGTCATGGATCACGTCTAAGAGAAACTCAACAACCTCAAGGTAGGACAAAACAAATTCCACTTAATAAAATAAAATTTGGCTGAATGTTTTTCATTTTAGGGACAATTCTCCTTTCCCTTAATATTCTGGTAAATTCTTTATTCATAAACCTACACGTGTTTTGTTGTTTCATGACTTCACTAATCTAATCACTTCATGTCCAAGCGTTGCCATCAGCATGGAATGGTTCGTGTCTCTTTTCTGAACCAATTGAGTCCAGAAGTTTTTTGTTTGTTCATTTGTTTTAGATTTTAATATTTAAAATTCAATTAAAACATGCAGCCAAAGTTGGTGGGAAACAGTAGCTCCCTTCCAAGTGAAAGAGCTGACTGGCAGGTTTTATAATCATTGGACATTTGTTCAGTCCTACCTGAAAATTAACTTATTTTACTGCTTGGCATGGGAAAAGGCATTTTTGAGTAATTTTCTGTGACAGGAAGCATGGTGTTCATCCAAAGAAGCACCCAACAGGCTGAGTCTGTCTGCTGGCGGGGGGGGGGGGAGCAGTTTTAAATTTGAATGCAATGAAAACGTTTACCTCAATACTTTTTTTGAGGGAGAATTCATCAGCAGTGACAGTTAATATGTCACCCGAGAGAGTGACAATCACCTTAGGAGGCTGGCCAACTGACAAGCACTTTTCAGGTAACAAGGACAATGATATTGCAAGAAGCTACAAAACAATATTGCAGTGGTTACAGTGACCACTGCTATGGTGACCGTACCTGGGTCAGTGTTCCAAATACCAATGCAAGGAGCGCACTAGATTTTGTAGGATTAGAGTATTTTCCTTACAGTTGATGGTGCGTGATGGGTGGTGGTGGTCATTTACCCTACTTCTCTCTGTGGCAAGTTTCCAAGTGATGTCTCCTTTCTCCTGTGTTAAGATCTATATTCCATGGCAGTATATTTTCACCCTCTAAAATAAGAACACCGTAACTATGGAATACCCCGACTCACACACGCACACACACACACACACACACAGACACACACACACACCCTTATACACATTTGCATGGACAATATGTGTAAAGTGCTCATTTGCAGTGAGTGAGCTCCCTAAAAACAACCAAATCAGCCTTCCCAAATACAGGGAACCCTTAAAAGCCAATGAAGAGCCACATCAACTATTTAGCTCTAGCATGAGATCTTAAACCTCGTTCACATGGTAATTCATTCAAATGCCATTTGTGGTTTTTTTATTTTGCTAAGTCATCCAAAGCAAGAATCTCAAAGACTCATAACATGGTATGTAATGATATGTGACTCTAATGGGCTCACATCTCTGTTTATTTTGCTTATTGCACAGTTGAATGATATTCTTGCTGATGCAACACTTAAAGTTGATTATAAATGGCCGTTCATGTGTCTATAATTGGCTAAGACTGATTTGACTTTCCAGAGAAAGGCTGGCCTATCTGCAAATGGACACTTTCCTCCACACAAACGTCAATGTACACTAAAGACAAATCTAAGGATATGTATATATAGCATATATACATATATATGTACACATAAAATGGATTGGGAAGTCCTTTGGTTTAGACGGGATTAAATATGTACTTCCCAAGTGCATAGGTTTCCTTTGACCGACCTGTTCAAAAAACAAATATGAAAAGTGCCATGGCAATTTTGACATTTCCTGTGTCTTTTCTGCTATTTGGAGGCCCCCTGTCCTCTCTTCTTCATCTCTCCTAAGCATTTTATTTTTAAAAGCAGTCAGTTCCTTTGGCCTTCTAACACTCCATTGACTCATCCATTCCTTGGGAGAGTTCTAAGATAACACCAAAAACTTATCTTTAGTGGAGAACAAGGTGGCAAAGAACTTTTTCCCCTTCTTTGAGTCCCTCTTCCCCCCAAGAAGTGGACATCTCCCACGAGTGTGTCATGAGCAATTCACTCTTGATCTGACTTGCCTTGTTACCCCTGGCCAGCCCAAGCTGCTGAGGTCTGAGCACTACCTGCCCTGCATCGTTGTGCAATACTGGAAAAGAAAAATAATCCATTAGTCTACACCCTTCAGACTGTGGTGACGTGGTCAGGGTTCTCTTGAATTTCTATGCATTCAATTTCCTCTCTCTCCTTTCGTTTGGCACGTTTCTTTTTCTTGTGGTGCTTTTTGGAAGGGGGGAAAAAGGTTAGGAACACAGGTAAGATAACAAAACAGTGCAGAAGTGTGCAACCCCCGGTAAGCAGCAAGCATTTGAACAGTGTGAAGGTCAGGTTCGAAGGCACAAAGAGGAGGGGGACCAACCCGATAAGAAAAGAAGTAACATTTTGCAAAATGGCTGTCCCGTGCTCTTGCAGGGAGCTTTTTATACATTGTGTTCGGGTGTGCTCAGTGGCTAATACAAACGTGTAAAGCAGTGGTGCACAGTGGTCAATGGCGAAATTTAAAGTGTAGATAAGGCACAAGATAGAAATGCAATCCAGGTCGACGTTCCATAATGTCATTAAGCCCAGAACGCCCAGCTCAATTGAGGTGACGCTAAGAATTAGCCAGAAGTTTCCCAGAGGGTGGATCACGAGGAAAAAGGTCAGGATTAACATCAGGAGGACACCAAAGCCTGCGATCAGAACAGGCACCGTGACAGATAAGCCATAATGGTCCATGAACACAAAGGAAGGGTTGAACACGATGAATCGGATGCTCTTGGAGAGGGACAGGGGCCTCAGCTTTTCCAGAACCTCTATGACTTCCTTCTGCTTGTCTCTGCTAGTCCTGGCCACCAGGTACAAGCGAGAGGCAATGATGTTATTCTCGTCCCCGGCCTTGGAGAAGATGATATCATTTCGAAAATGCTGGAATTCTGGCTTTTTTAGAAATGAACTTTGTAGGACAGCGATGAAGTCACTCTTGTTGTTGGCACTGATGTTGCTAACTTTCAGGAACTGGTAGTACTGCTCCACCCAGGACACTGCCGTGAACCCGCCGCACAGCTTCCGTAGATCCTCCTGGACGCTGCTGTTCCAGTACTCAAGAGGCTCGTAGATGTAGAAACCTATTACTGGGCTGTAGTTGCTGAAGTATTTCTGCTGAACTGCGGCGTATGAAACGCTTGGGGAGTCACTGGCGAGGAGATTGATGATGTTGGCTCTGTCACTGATCTGCAAGCACCCCATGAAGGAGAAGGAGGCATAAATGAGATAGAGGATGACAACAAACGGCTTCACATAGATGTTGGTGATCCATTCGTTGTAATGCTCACGGAGGAAGTGCTGGATAAAGTGGTGCTGGTAGGGGTTCGTCTCGTGATGGGACGTCTGCTGATGCCCATCACTCATCACTGCCTGGAACCACACGGGCTTGCGGTCCAGGTATTCCGCGGAAGGGATCTTACAGCAAAAGATGCTGTGGTAGCGGTTTTGCTCCAGTTGGCCAGCGAAGACTAGACAGGAGCCAAAGAATGAGAAAATGTAGAAGTAGTTCAACAGGATGGAGACACACATGTTCTGACAGAAGACCTTCACGGCCTCTATGTTGGTGAATGGGCTGGCACCCATGCCAAAGGTGATAAAGTACAGGGAGCTGGTCATGGTATAGGTCACCATCACGTCCGAATAGGCATCCGCTACCCTGTCTTTGAAGGGCAAATTCTCTTTGGTTCTCCGCCATCCAGACAGAAGCTCAAATACTCCTTTCGTTCCGTGACCTAATTTAAACAAAGAGGGAAAAGAAGAACTGTTTTCATTTCCTCCTATGGTTCAAGTGAATTCCTGATAGGTTATCTATGCTAAACAGCACTTCAGAGTCTAATCTTCAAAGTGCTTTGATCCTCCAACCGGGGTCTCAAATGCCAGTTGCATAACAGGATATATTTGGTTCCTGTTTCTACGTTAGCAAAGTCCAAACTTACTGGCATTCTGGGCAAAATGAAGCATTTATTGTCTGTTCTATTGATTTGACAAATTGTAAATGTAGTAATGTAATGTGACGTTATGAGATGATTTTTTCTTTTTTTTGGCCCCTGAGCACACGTTGTCTCCCTAAATGGACCAGAAGTTGTCAAGGGCAAGGGCTGTTATTCATCCATCTTCAGATGCCCCTTAGCCATTCAGCAATTCAGTGCCTTGTCAACTGACGTATTGACTGATAGTCCCTAACCTCCATTCCAAACTGACTTACATGCTGATTTAGGAAATTATTAGATGATTTTAAACACTTAAAAATGGCTTTGAATTGATTTTACAATATTAATAATCAGCTTGGTCGCCAAATCGCTTAGAAGCCAATTCCTACAGATTTGATTAATTCACAGTGGATGTGAGTCAAAAAGAGATCTGCCAGGTCACATAAAACACAGGGCAAGACCTTCAGGGTGAGAGATCACAGAGTGGGTGATGACTAAATGCTGGACTGCGTCATTAAAGTGGATGGAGAATGCTGCTTTTTAACCAATTTCCGTGCCCCCCTCTGATAGGGTCAATGGGCAAAGGTTCACTCAACAGATTTTACTTGAGTATCTACTATGTGACAGATACTGTTCAATACTGAGCTGATTTTTTTCCCCCAGGCACTTGACATCTTAAGATACCACCACATGCTTCCTTTCTAGCAAAAACCAAAGGCAGCTGGGAAAATAAAAGTATTATCCATACCTTCAATGCTCCTTTTTTCCATTTCCCTGGGTTAGCGCTGTCAATTACTATCCAGGGTAATACCAACTGGTAACTTTCTGACCTACCAGAAATCTTCATAGTTCACTCTTGCCCTTGGAGTCACAGCAGTGCTACGTGCAAAACTCTATGAATGGATGCAAGCCGTGCGTGGGCTAGTCTCCCAGAAACTCATGAGACAAAAAAGTAGCTTTAAAGGAACAAGGTGACCTAGCTTAAGAAGACCGGGAAAATGGACTTGGTGTGACACCTAGATTTTGGAACTCTGAGTTACCCAGTGCTTTAAGAAATGTATTATAACGGCTGGGGTTTTACTGTTACCACTGACTTTTGTGTTTTTGATAGCACTTGCTAATTGCTCTATATAATACTTCCCCTTCTTTGTCAGTTTTATTTGGGGTTTCAGTGTGCACGATCAAAAACTTTACTTCTCAGCTTATCTTTCAAATATTGATGGTTCAAATGATGCATTTCTGGGCAATGCAGTGCAACTGTGAGTCATCTAAGAGTGCTTACTAGAAACTGGAAGAAGATTTGTCCTAAATGGCATCACGGAATAAGAGCCAGTAATAAAAGCCATGGCCCACCTTCCTCTCCAATTCTCTTTAAAGAAAACCAAATTTCCACTTAGGTTACGCCATTGTAAGTGAGGCTGTCTTGCTCCTAACCAACGAAACTTTGTAGGTGACTTAACATTCACCAAAACCTCTTTTATGGACATCTAAGAATTCTTGCTTTACAGTTAATTTGACTCCAGGATTTATAGGTTTAAATGTGTATAATGCTAATCCTTTATTTTAAAGACATATTGCTCTATCCATCTGGGGAGTTTTTTTTAAAAAATTAACTATTAATTGTTATTGCATTGGAGTTCTTTTTAAAAATTGAAGAACAGTTGATTTACAATATTGTGTTAGTTTCTGGCATACAGCATAGTGATTCAGTTTTATATATACATTCTTTTTCACTATAGGTCATTAGAAGATACTGAATATAGTTTTCTGAACTATACAGTAGGAACTTGTTGTTTATCCATTTTACATATAGGACTTTGAATCTGGTAACCCCAAAGTTCTAATTTATCCCTCCCCCGACCTTTCCCTTTTGGTAACCATAAGCTTGTTTTCTATGTCTGTGAGTCTGCTTCTGTTTTGTAAATAAGTTCATTTGCATCATTGCTTTAGATTTCACAGAAAAGTGATATCATATGGTATTTTTCTTTCTCTTTCTGGCTTACTTGACTTAGTATGACAATCTCCAGGTCCATCCATGTTGCGGCAAATGGCATTACTTTATTCTTTTTTATGGCTGAGTAGTATTCCACTGTATAAACATACCACAACTTCTTTATCCAGTCATCTGTCAATGGACATTTAGGTTGTTTCCATGTCTTGGCTATTGGAAATAGTGCTTCAGTGAACATTGGGGTGCCTGTATCTTTTCAAATTGGAGTACTATCTGGATATATGCCCAGGAGTGGGATTGCTGGATCATACAGGAACTCTGTTTTTACTTTTTTAAGGAATTGCAGTGGAGTTCTTTTTATCCCCAATACAAAACCGATTTTTTCTCCAAAGTTCTCTTCTCTGGGTTTCTAGTCAGGAAAGATGTTTGTCCTAACAGGTAGAAAGAGTTATGACAACTGCATTTATGAATAAGGTAAGTTTTTTTCTTTCTTTCTTTTTTTTTTTTTGGATCCAATGCTCTTGCATTTAATTAGAAGCTCAACATCTATGTGCATTGAGTTTAGTCCAATGATTCTTAACAACAGTCATTATTCATTTCTATCATCTGTAAGACTCCTTGGCCAGAGTACTTGTTCTCTTATTCTCTTGACAAAAACAATATTAGGACATTGGTTAAAGTAATTGAAGTAATTCTTTAATTAGAGCACTTCTCTTCTGAAATGAGGACTCCTGCTATCTTTGTAGTCACAGGGGGGTAAAAGGCTACCCGAGGCTATGGCTAAATTTGGTTTGTCTTTGCTAACCGTCACTTCTATGGAGTATTAGGTACATTATGTAGGCCAGATTGTTGCTTTCTGTAGGACAAAGGTCTGTATGTATGGGAAGATGAAGCTAAATTATATTAGGTTAAATAATCACTTTAAATGTGATAAAAACTAAAAACACAGTTTCCAAACTTTGGAGCTGGCTATGTTTTATGCAGTTGATAGGTTTAGATATTTTATGGAATATTCTTATTGATGGTCACCCATTTGATTTTCACCATCACCTGGCCACTTCCTCGCAGTTCAGGTCCATGACCTACATCAGCCAGCGTGGTCCCCTCCCTCCGCACCAGCCTGCCATCATCAGTCTTACCTTCTTGGTTCCGTTCATGCTATTTTCTCTGCCTTTCAGTGCCTCCCTTCATTGCTGCTCATATTGAAATTCTACCTATCAGTCTGTTAGCTCAGTTCCCTTCTTTGTCTTGAAGACATTTCTGATAATTCCAGACATATTGATTTTTTTCCTGCTCCTTAAACTCCTGCTGCACTAATTAGTTACTCATTTTGGCATGCAAACATGTGCTGTTTTCCTCTGGAACAAAACAGTTTTCCATCTCTTTGGTTTGACTGCAAATACTTCAAGGTCAGGGAGCACATTTCATGTTACTTTTATTCTCTGCAGAACATCTGGCAAAGTGATAGATGCCCACGAAATCAATGGTAATTCTTGATTCTAGATGAGTCTAGAAAATGTATCTTTTAATGACTTATTCAAAAATTTATTATACACCTTTATACCTATATTGTGTCCAGAGGAGCTATATACTTTTCATGCAATTGAGCCCAATATATATTTATTAGAATTTGTTACACATGAGGATCTGTGCTGGTCAGTATATAAGACATAAAGGTAAACAAGAAACACAAACTTTTTCAGTATCTGTTAGTCCAGAGGTCATTTTTACCCTGGTAATTCTGAGACAGAGATCAAAGCTTCTAATATACATGAGTTTTAGAAGGTGTTCTGTACATTGTGGGATGTTGAGAAGCATCCTGGCCTCCACCTACTAGATGCCAGCAGCACACTCCACAGCTGTGAAAACCAACTGTCTCCAGACATTGCCGAATACTGTCTGGGGGACAAAACTTCCCTCAACTGAGAATTATTGGTTTAGTCAAAAGAAAAAGAGACAGTATACACACACATTCACACATATACACATTTTAATCACCTTTTTCTGATTATAAAAAGGACATATTTCCATTAAAAATTTGGGGAATATTGAAAAGATAATGGTGAAGAAATTATTCCATAGTCCCATAATACAGATAACTGCTGTTAACAATTCTGTGTATTTATTCTAGCTATATATGTATGTATCTTGTCTATCTATCTATCTATCTATCTATCTATCTATCTATCTATCTATTCATCTATCCATCTATCCATCCATCCATCTATCCATCTTTCCATCTATCCAGATAAAGAGCTACTTAATTATTTCACAAAACTGGGCTCCTACAAGGAGAAATTAGGGTTTGGGATTATCTTGTTGCTCTGTCCAGTTGGCCTGTCAACCACGGAGATCCTGTTTTCCTAACCTCTGCAGTGTTCTCTCTCTCAGATTCAGCCTGGTTCCACCTCTCTTTACCTCCACAGTGGAGATGGCTTTGGGGGGGACCTCTGGGGCTCTCTTTTCTCTTGGTTTCTTACTATTCCTTTCGGTTTCCATTCTGAGGTTAGAACATCTGATCACTTGAAAGAATCCCTAACTCTCTACATCTGATCACTTGAAAGAATCCCTAACTCTCTACATAGCATTTAAAACAATTTGTGTTCACTATTTTCTCACTCTTACCCTGAGAGTCCTATTTCAATTCAAACAACACAGCTGAAAACCAAGACACCGGTGTGCACTCAAAAGGCAGGTGGTCCACCATCTCAGATGATGGTGTGTGAAGCAAGTGTGACTTGCCCCACGGAACAATGACCTGAACAAATTCCAGTCCATCACTTCCTGGTACCCGAGGGCTGGCAGTCCTCACTGTCCAGGGCACACACTTAATGTTTTCTATTGTTGTATTCCAATTTTTTGGCATTGGCTGGTGCTCCATAAATGTTTGTGAAATTGAACTGGCCATGATCTGACAAAATTTGTCTAGTTTTAAAGATATTTTTAAAGTTCTTGCAATGATTGTTATTAACAGCCTTATATTCAGCGTAAGATTTAGTGAAATATAGTTTGCCTCATTTTACTGAGAAGGACATTTGCTGAGTGTTACTCAGCAGAGATGGTACTAGATACCAATGATGTCAAATTACAAACTTGGCTTGTAATTCATTAATTTGGCCGATTCAGCGTTACAAATGTCTGTAGGGAATGGAATATGAAATTAAGAAACCTGTCCTAAGTTGCTATTTGGCAGGGTAGAAATGGGTCAATAAAGCACCCCTGCTACCTGAGAGATGCTGAATTTTTTCAGACATTTTCTAATCCCCATGATGCCTGACCTAGAGGTGGTGATCAGTGCAAAACTGCAGAATGACTACTTTTAATCAACTCTTTTCTGAAATAAACAGGTGATTACCAAGCTCCATTCATAAAGGATGGCCAAGGCTGATACATCTTGGTACCTATATACCCACAAAGTCAGAGGGTAGCAAGTGATTCAACAGGAATGCTCCAAGCTGCTCAGGTCAGGGACATATTTGATGGTTTTACCTGAAAACCTGTGGTGGTGGTGTGCAGCGAGGGAGGGTCTAGCTCCATATTACCCTTAAGCACAAAGTGACGTCTCTTGAAATGTCCCCTTCCCAGTACAGAATGAGGCAGGGTAAAACACAGAGAAGAGAGGCAGGGAGGAAGGAAAAAGGGATTCAGAATGAATCTGAACAGACACTCATCCCTTAGCTCTTAGCAGGAGGTTAGAGGATTTTATCTGGTCCCTAAAAAGAAAAAAAGGAATTTAGTAACAGATTCTCATTGTAGGATTTTCAGAGCTGGTATAAATTTCACACATATCTTAATGCATAGAAAAGGGCATGTAGTCTCATTCCAGAGTTTGCATGCCATCATTTTTGACAATTTACCTTGAACTTCTATATAAAGGTAAAATTAAAAATCCCACTATGTGTGTATGTGTGTTTGCTCCTATTCACATGTGTATATACATGAATATACATGCACATACATATAAATACATATACATGTGTATATATTGACAGAGATATGTATGTATGTATATACTTTATATATATATATGGAGAGAGAGAGGAAAAAGAGAGAGAAGAGATACAATAGAGGAGATGAGAGCATTCTAAAACCTACTACTGGTCAAAGTGGGCAAAGCTAGGTCAAGTCACACTATTTGATGCTGTGATTAATAGCACCTTCTCCAAAGCCAGACTGCCTGAGTCTAAATCCCAGGTCTCCTACTTCCTATCTTTGTGACCTTGTTTTTTAACCTCTCCATGTCTCAGTTTTCTCATCTGTAGAAGGAAGTCACAATGGGACCCACCTCATAGGGTTGTTCTGAGTTTAAGGTGAGTTAATACATGTGCTTGGCACATGAGAAGTGCTACACTGAATGGGGAAGCTCAGTGCTGCCGGCTGCAGGATACTGGCCATGGAGAACGTTCCAGTCATTTGACTTGGGATGCTAGCTTCCAGATCCAGCCTGGCTCCGTCTCTGTTTACCACCACAGCAGAGCTGGCTTTGAGGGGGACCTCTGGGGCTCTCTTTTCAGATTTCGCTGCTGCAGGAACTCAATGCTGCCAAGACCTGAGTCTCCATGGCAGAGCCAGCACGCACCCTGGGGTTTGCTTTCTTGTTCTCCCCCTCACTCTACTATTCCCATTCAGGGAGAAAAAGACTCCCAGGAAGCTTTTCATTGTCTTCTTAATGCTTCCTCTGTCTTCTAGCTTTAGGAAAGGAATACACATTGCTTTTGAGAAAGGAACAAGTAGCCCTGACAGCTTGGTGTTGCCAGGAGCTGGTCTGGCCCTCCCAGCTGGGCTTTGTGTTATCCTGTTGACAACAGACTGTTTGGCAAAAAAGTATCAGACAATATCCCTTTGTGACCAGGATGAACTGAGACAAAATAAGACCACTCCATAATCATGACTGAGTACAAACAAAATGCAAATATCGTCCAAAACAGAAAATAGAGCAAACAACCCCTTATCAAGAATAGCAGGATTGATGGCTGCTTCTTAACCCATCACCGTTTAATCTTGGTCAGCCTTCTTGCCGTCTAGGTAGAAGAATTGCTAAGATAATTGACCACAGAATTACCCTCTCTTCTTGACAGCAACCAACCATGCTGTCTTAAACCCTCTTCCAAATCACCTGACACCTGCAAAGATCATATAATAAGTTCATTCTAATACCTTCTTCCTGAAATGCTTAGAGTCCCCAGCTGTGTGTTTTTCCTCATTGCAATGAGTCATTAAACCCAAATTTGTCCAATTAATAGCATTTCTGGTGGTCTTCGGCTGGAGGATACTGACACTTTATAATAAATAAGTATTTAGGGGAAAATGAGATAAAATAAAACTTTCGTTATTGCTGGCTTTATAAATGGATATCTTTGGGCGTAGGAGTTAAAAGTGTAGGAGCTAGAACAGGAGCACTGGATGAGAGTTAATCCCTGGAGGATCTGAATTTCCAAACCATGTTGCTAGTAAAAGGGACGGCTTTCTCATGGAAGGAATATTTTAGTTGCATGTTCACTAAGAAGATAAAGCCAGTTGGGCATGTGGGAAGTGGGAAGATGTTCTCAGTGGAAGATAATATGAATATTAAAATAGGAGAAGGAAGGAGGAGCCACACGGACCTAACAAATCACCGCTTTAAGCAGAGCAGAGCAGTGAATGGGAGAGTGAGAGGTGGGGCCGAGAATCCTACAATTGTCCAGAGAAGTGGATTGATAGCTCATAAACTAAACACAAGCATGTGCTTAAAAAATCAAGACCTAGAATAAGAGATTACCTAAAAGACGAAAATAATAAATACAAGAGCTTGGAGGAATGAAAATTAAGATAATCTAAGTGTTTATTGAGCTGAAGACGTTCGAAGAACAAAAATTGGTTAGAAAAATTGATTCATTGATTTGAAGGACATTTCCGGAGTGCCTTCCTCTAGGAAGATGAGGTAAAATGTCATCGCTTTGAAGTTTAGTACCTCCCATTTGTCCCATTTGAAAACCGCATCATATTCATATGTCTGAGTTTAACAGTTCATTCGTTACAAGCTTCGGGGATCTTCTAAGTTGCAGAGAGCAGAAGCAATGATGACCTAGGATTTCTCTAACACCAAGAGCTGGAGAATGCTTTTAAAATATCTGCTTCAATCATTAAAAAACATGTTTGAAATGGAAGGAATCTTACTTAGCAGATTTAAATGATGCACAGTCTTGGTGTCTCATAAATATTATTCAAAAGAAAATCTTCAAAGTTGCAGCACAAATGCTTGATAAAAGCAGAATGCTTCAAAGGGCAAGTTTTCTGGGAGCATCCTTGAAAACTGCCTTTCTTACCAATGAAGATAAATTCCACATCTCATGAACTAGAACTCTCTCCGAACAGAACGTCCTGAAGCCAGTGGAAACTCAATTAACCAGAAAGCTCCGGAATTGGATCATCTGATTATTTGAATAGTCATTAAATTAATCAACCAGAACTTCCTTTTCGATTCAACGTGTATTGGTTGATTAACTTTATTGGAGATCTTTCGAAAATGCATTAGACAAAAAAAAAAAAAAAAGAAGGGAAAAGGCTTTATGTGCAGCAATTAAAAATGTACTCTGGAGTAACACATTTTGCTTCTGGTACTGGCTCCGTCCCTTTGCGATGTGCAGTATGGGGAGGATTGGCTCAACTTCTGTGTATTTCACTTTCCTACTCTGGAAAATAGGGACAAAAACAGCACCTGTTTTAATGGGTTAGTGTGAAGATTAAATGAGAGAACAGTGGTAACATGCCTAGAGCAGGCTTGGGACCTAGGAGGCACTCAATAAACGTTAGTTATTATTATTTATCGAATGATAGACTTCCGAGTCATCGTTTTATCATGCACCAGTAATCAGGACGCAAGTCTGGCATATTGGTTAAAGAATTGAGTCCTGTGGATTCAAGCTTCCTCATGACCATCTACTTGACGTGTGACCTGGGGCAGGTCTATACAATCTATTCAATGGAGACAGTAATGATACCTGCTTCGAAGGATGGCTGTATTAAAGGGAACACAGACACCTGAATCCCTTTGTACAAACCTCTGGCCCACAAGCAGCGTTCCCACAAACAACAGCTATTACTGAACAGTATTATACCGTTGTAGAAATGAGGGAGTTTGACTGTGTACCAGCAGGCCCAGAGAAAAGTTTAAAAGTTTTCTTCCCTGACGATTATTTCGAAATCTGCCCTTTTTTGTCCTTAGAAGTTACTTGAAGAAAAAAAAAAGTTGATTGGTAAAGGATTTTAGTTAACTGGATTCAACCAATTGCGGCATTCCGTATGTGTGTGTTCTTACTCAGACCAAGCTACTGGAACTGCTCTCCGCCAGCAGGAAAGAAGCTGAAAGGGAACTTTCCAGCCATTAATTTTTTCTGCGGCTCACAGAGCAAACCAGACTTGCTTCCAGGAGGAGAGAGCCCAGGAGGGCTTTGGGGCCGTAGGCTGAGTCCCACCAGCCCTGGGGGTAGGAAGATTGGGGGTGTTGCGGGTGGGGTAAGGAGACCTTTTTCTAGAGGGTCCTCTCAAAATGACTGAACCGGTGACTTGAATATATCCTTGATGAGTAGATTTCCCTTTCAGGGTAAAAGGCCCTCTTCTGACCATATCGCCCTGTAATCTGTCCCCTTTCAGAGTACACAGCTTAGTTTAGCTTTAATCACAGCATAAATTAATCAGCAGGGTTTATCTCAGAAAATGTTAGGTGTTAATTCTCGAAGTCAGAGAATAGAGGACAGTGGATGGACGAATAGCAGGGGAGGGGAGGGGGTCCTGATACTGGCTCTTGTGTTCATGGTTGGGGTTCAAACCCCAGCTGCGCACCTTCCTAACCGCACACCCTTGATATCAGCCTCTCTGATCGGTTTCCTCATGTGCAGAGCAGAAAACGCAAGCCCCAAGCTGACAGTGTTGCTGAGAAGAAGAAATGAGGTAATTTACAGAAAGGGCTCACCAGCGTCCTTGGCATATATTAAAAACTCAATAAATAGTAGCCATCACTTTTATTTATGGGCGAACATTCATTAAAGGTCTTAGCTATATGCTCCCAGTGTACTACAACACACTGCTGTGTCTCATTCTTGAAGCCACCAATAGAAATGACTGTTAATCATGGTCACAAGCCAGGCAATCAAACACAGCTTCAAGGAGTGAAAACGGTAGGAAACTCTTACTGCCCTCTTGGGACAAATCTGACTCCTTTCTGTCTTAAGAATCCTCCTGGACTTAGTCCTGCCCATTTCCATTCAGTAAAGAATAATCAAGAAACAATCGTCAGAAAGAGTCAAATGCACCCCCCGCCCGACCTCCAGATAGCTATGACTCTGAAACAGCTAACTGGACCTGAGGAGGATGATTTTTGGCCACGTGACCACCAGAAAGTTCTAATCCTTGGAGATACATGGAAACCTAGGGCTACCTCAGCAATTACAAAATTAAAAAGAACAAACAGGTCCACATTATTCTTTTCAGAACATTTTCACCTATAATTAACTGACAACAATTCAGGACCCAGAAATGTTACATAAAGAGCTGATAAAAGAATGCTGGCAGCTTGTAAAGTGCATTATCTCTTTTGACACTTTTTGAGATTTCCCAAGGGGTAGACTGTGTTAGCACTGGTATGGGAAACTTTAATAAAACAGCATGCCTCTCAAAGAAATCAGTCAACTAATCAGCAGACACTCATTAAGCACCTACAGTATGCAAATCATGATGTCTCCTGAGCCCACACTCAGCTCTCCTGTAATGTGTGTACTTTTCCTATGTGCCCAAGTGCATATCCTGCCCACATACTTCCTGAAAGTTGGAAAGTTCTCCCATATTTAGAGTTGAAATTAGTCACCCTGAAATGTCCAGTATTTACTCCTAATTGTATCCTTTGGAATATATGCCAATTATTTTGCCATATACCTGCACTTCAAATACTGGACAAAACAGCATGGAACCTTCCACCTTCTGCAGGCCAATAATCTCATCCCCTTACACCTTAACTGCTTCTCTGATGACATCTGCCTCGAATTCCATCAGAAGCCCTGTACTGCAGTGAAAGTCCCCTGGAATCAAGGACCATGTCTTCGTCTTTTGTTTGCCCTTCAGTGCCCAGCAGTGTCATGGAGGTAGCCGGTACTGAAGGAATATTTTTTAAGTCTAGGGTTGAGAAAGGTTTTGTACCTCAACGTGCTAAGCTCAGAAGCAGACTGAGGCAGGATAGGGAACAGCTGTGATCGGTCCTGTGCTCGTCTCTCAATTACAGCCAAGGACTGGTATTCACATGCTGTGCACTGTTACACTCCTTCCGTCTCCTGTTCTGTTGTGGGTAATTATGTTTCCTTCTGATTTGATGGTGGGGTGATTTCTGTGACAGACGTGGCCAGATCACTATTGCACGGAGCCTGTCCTCCCCACCTGTGGAGGTCCTCAAAGAAAACACCCGCTTCTCTCTCATGAGGCAGGGTAGCCTCAGAATACTTCTCGGATAGCTTTATAAAGTCTGCGGATAAACTAATACATATTAAAAAAAAGACACAGATTCTCTATACTGGCTCTCCATGCAGCAGGGCTGGCCTGATTTGTCAGTGGGGTTGTCTGCCACTTTAGAATAATGCTAGGGAAAAAAAACTGTTACTACATGGGAATCTACAAGTGGAAACTATTTCAGAATTCAACTTCAGGAGTTAGTCTTCCATGCAAATGGAAATACTGCTGGGAAGATCCACCTTGTAAGCATGGTAGTTCTTTGTTTCTTCTGGTGAATGAGTTTCTCATATCCTTTCCTAAAATGATGGTGTGTTGACAAAGTAGACTGGGTACAAAGGAAGAACCCCCCGAGGGGGAGATTTGCACAAAGGGGTCCTGAGGAACACAGCTGCCTATGAGTCTCAGGACTACTCCTGAGACAGACAGACCACTTTTCTCCTTCGTTTAACGGCTAGGAAATGGAGAGTCCTTTCGGTAGTCAGGACCAGAACCCAAATCTTCAGCCTCTTACCCCAGAGAGAGTAGACTGTGATCTTCAGGGCAGTATCTGTCTTGCTTTGATTTTTATGTCACCATTTCCTAAGGCAGTTCTTGCCACTTAGTAAAGATTTATTGTAAACTTAAGCACTGGATGTGTGCCTCCGAGCTCCGGAGATTTTTGGTGCTGTAGTATGTTGCAATGGGGATACTTATCCCTACTTCTTTTGTTCCCATGAAGAGGACACTTCAGTTCCACTCTCCTTTAGACAGTGCTGGAGAGCACACTGCCAACCTTTCCTTTGTCTCTTTGACATCACTCTTCTAAGCACTGGAAATAGCTGATCTAAGGGTGAGAGCCTGATAACACTTGTGACAATGTACCCGTGGGTTGGCCACTGTTCCTCTAAAACAGTAAATAAGCTGAACCCCATTTCTCTCTCCTGCACTACTTGTGTAACAGATGCATAAGAAAGGTCAGAGTTTGCCCTCAGCTTTCTCATCTTGTGCAGGAATAACTCCTGGCCCTGTCGTTCTAAAGGGAGGCAGGTTATCCATCTCTTAACAATGGGCTCTGGCAGACTCTCTTCTGACAGCAGCTGGATTTGTGAGGCAAACCACAGCCTTCCATGCAGTTGGCTGTTAAGGAAATCTTAGCAGGGATGCCTTGAAGACCTAATTCTCCTACAGGCTGGAGGGGAAAAATATCTAGATACAGGATTTGTTAGGGAAAGATCACTACATTGGCTCTAGTCTGATACAATGTCTCCAGTCCAGCTTTCCCATGGACTTTAGGAAACACCGTGCCTCTGTTTATAAGGATGCAGTTTTGACTCTCCTTTAGTTCTGTGGGTATATATTCCACCCCGCACAGAACTCAGCAAGGCGGAGGGCTGACTGGTTGAGATGACTGATTTCCACACATCATCCATGAGACGACCAGTGGAAGAGCACAGCTCTAATTTAAGAGTCTGGGACTAGATACAGAGTAGACACAACAGAGGCACATCGTACCAAAGCTGCAGTTTTCTTTCTATCTGTTATTACTGAATCCTTCCAAAACAGCATTTTACATTTTGAAACTGCACTTTACCTCTCATAACTCTATACCTAAAATTTTAGGTGACGTCCAGGATCTTTTAAGCTAATATTAGTTTTTAAATGTCTGCTTAAGGAGAACTGTCTCCATTATTTGATCTGTCCCTGTTCTTGTCAATTTTCTCCTCTATGCAGCAGTTCGACAGAGCAGTAAAACTTGTATAGTGTCTAAAGAGTCTTCTACATTGAAGAAGACTAGAAGCGTGAGGGCAGAGAAAGAAGGTCTCGTTAGTGGTGCCGGAGATTCAAGGTCAGTTTGGTGAGCACATGCTACTACTTACATTTCTTTTCAAGGGGCTTATAAATAAACACCAAGACCCGAGCGAAACAGCAACCTAGCAGTCTGCTGATGGTAAAACTCAATGCGAGGGTAATGGAGCTGTCTACCTCCCAATCTGATGCAGACCTCCTTCCAGTTCAAGGCAAAGTCACTTCAGAAAGACATGTAGCCCTTGCAAGAGGAGGGACTTCATGTGGCTGTGGGGAAATAGAGAGGAGTGAGAACAAGGGAGGGAGAAAGGAAAGAAGGGAAGAAAGACAGGGAAGTTCTCTTCTTAGATTTGCTTCTTTGATTCCAGTAGGAATCAAATAGGGTGTCAGATTCTCCCTATTTCTCCACTCAGAGAGGGACCTCTTCTCCCTGGAGAAGAATCCGGTCAAGGGCTTGTATGAATAAATGGAAAGCTCTCCTCTTATATCCTTACTTCAGGGAGAAAAGTAGATGGATCCACAACTTTATTGAGATACACACCATATAATTCACCCACTTATATTGTACAATTCAACGATTTCTGGTATATTAAAGGGTTATGCAATCACCACCACAATCCATTTTAGAACATTCATCACCCACAAAAGAAACACCATACCCATTAGCTGTCACTCCTCATTCCTCCTCTCAATCTCCTAAACCCCAAGTCCTAGGCAACCACTAATCTACTATTCTTTCGTTCAGTATTTGTCTGCTTCCTAGACATTTCATATAAATGGAATCATACAATATGCTGTCTTTTGCAACTGGCTTCTTTCCTTGGCAGAATGTTTTGAAAGTTCATCCATGTTATAACAAGTATTAGTATTTCACTCCTTTTTGTGGCTGGATATTATCTACTTGTATAAATATACCACATTTTATTGATTCATCCGCTAATGAACATGTAGGTTGCTTCTACTCTTTTGGCTATTATGAATAATGCTGCTATGAATGTTTGTGGACAAGTCTTTCTGTGGACATATGTTTTCATTTCTCTTGCACGTACACTGATGGGTGGAATTGCTGGGTCATGCGATAACTCTACATTAAGCATTTTTAAGAATTGTCAAACTGTTTTCCAAATCAGCTGCACCACTTACATTTCCACCAGCAATATATGAGGGGTTCCAATCCTCCACCACCTCGTCAACACTTGTTACAATCTGGTTTTTTAATTGTAACAGTCCTAATAGATATGATGGCTTGTAGTGGTTTTGGTTTGCATTTCTCTCATGACTAATGATGTTGAGCATTTTTCATGCTTTTTTGACGTTTTTTATCTTCGTAGGTTAAATAGCTATTCAAATCCTTTGCTCTTTTAAAGTTGGGTTATTTATCTTTTTATTAATAAGTTGTAATAGTCCTTTATACATTCTGAATAAAAGCCTCTTATCAGATATATAATTTGCAAATATTTCCCCATTATTTGCAGTCTCCATTCTAGAAGCTGCCTTCCACTTTCTTGATGGTATCTTTTGAAGTACAAAAGTTTTTAATTTTGGGAAAGTCTAATTTATCCATCTTTTCTTTTGTTGCTTTTGCTTTTGGTATCATAGCTGAGAAGAGTAACTCCTACATTTTCTTCTCAGAGATTTACAGGTTTAGGTTTTTCATTTAGGTCTATGATCCATTTTGGGTTAAATTTTACTTAGGTGTGACAAAGAAGTCCAGCTGGAGTCTTTTTCATGTGGATATCCAACTGCCCCAGTATCATTGGTTGAAAATACTACTTTTTCCCCATTGGATTACCCAGGTACCTATGTCAAAAATCAATGAACTGACCATATGGGTAAGAATGTATTTACAGAGTCTCAGTTCTATTCCACTGACCTATACGTCTATCCATGTGCCAATATTGCTGTGTGTCTTCATTACTATAGCTTCGTTGTTTTTCTATTCTATGAACATGGTATGTCTTTCCATGTTCTTAGGTTTCTTGAAGTTTTTTTCAACAGTGTTGTGTAGTTTTCAGAGTATAATTTTGCATTTCTTTTGGTAAATTTATTCCTCAGAATCTTATTCTTTATAATGTGATTGAAAATGGAATTGTTTTCTTAATTTCATTTTTGGATTGTCCATTGCCAGTGTATGGAAGTACAACTGACTTTTGTATATTAATCTTGTATCCTGCAATCTTGCTGAACTCCTTTATTAGTGCCAACCACTTCTTGGTGGATTCCTCAGGATTTTCTATAATGAGATCATGTCATCTCCAAATAGAGATAATTTTGCTTCCTCATTTCAATATAAATGTTTTTTGTTTCATTTGCTTGCCTAGTTGCCCTGGCTAGAACTTCCAGTATAATGTTAAGCAGAAGTGGTGAAGGCACAGCCTTGTCTTGCTCCTGATCTTAAAGGAAAAGCATTCACTATTAGACATAGTATTAACTTTGGGTTTTTCACCAATGCTTTTTCACAGAAGCTCCCTTCTTTAGCCTGATAAAAGAAGTCCTAGTTTGTTGAGTGTTTTTTATCATAAAAGGATGTTAAGATTTGCCAAATGCCTTTTCTATGTCTACTGAGATGATCGTGTAATTTCCAACCTTTATTCTGTTGATACAGTGTGTTGCACTAACTGATTTTTAGGTATTAAACTAACCTTGCATTTAGGGGGTAAATTCTACTTAGTCGTGGTATATAATCCTATTTATATGTTGCTGGATTTGGTTTGCTTACATTTTGTTAAGACTCTTTTTGCATTTGTATTCATGAGATATTGGTCTGTAGTTTTCTTTCCTTTTGATGTCTTTGGTTTGGGAATCAGGGTAGTAGTAGCCTCATAGAATGATTCAGGATGTGTTCACTTCTCTTCCTTTTATACTTCTTAAGCACAAAAATTATACCTACCCCCTCATATCTCACCAGGTAACTTCATTTTGTTTATAAACTGCAGCACATCTAAACTTCCTCATCAGTCAGCACTTAGGAAAGTACCTATGTGATTTGAACCAATTTATCCTCATCACCAAACAGTATTTATATTGCTCCCACATGATTTAAGCCAATTTAGTATTCTCATGAGAGGAGTCAGATGGGAGACAGAGAGAGTCGGTGTGTGTTGCAGATATACAGCTGTTAAGCACAGGGAGGGAATGGATGCCTGGAGGATACGTAACCTCCGAGGAGCAGAGAGCTTGGTCCATAGACCAAAATAAAATCTCAGTATTTCACAGATCAGTGAAATTATTATTATTATTATTATTATTATTATTATTATTATTATTATTATTACTATTATTATTATTATTATTATTATTATCATTTTATATCCTACCTTTAGACTCTAAGAAAGGAGACTTCAAGTTTAATCTTCTAAATTTTGCTTCTTTTTTTTTCCTTCCTGCCAGAACTTTTTTTCTTCCCTCCCTCCTTCCTTTCCTTTCCTTCCTTCCTTCCTTCCTTCCTTCCTTTCTCCCTCCTTTCCTTCTTCCTCCCTTCCTTTCTTCCTTTCTTCCTTTCTTTTTTAGAACTAAATCTGCTACTGGCCTGAGATAACCTCAGTGGAGATAACCCACTGGTGCCTTATAAATAAAATAAGCAAGTCAATAACTAGAGTGTTATAGTCTTAGCTGAACTCGTATTTCCCACTTACTGTTGTGAAAACACTGGGGGATGAAAGATTTGACCAACAAAAGTAACAGGGCCAACAGCAGCGGCTGCAGCCACACCGGCACCATGTCTGATTCTGGGTGAACTAACATCGTCTGGCTCCTCTTGCGACACTAGGCTTTACCGAAGTGCTTCCTATGAAATGCCGTAAAACTATAATCCTTCAGTTCCTAAGTATCTGCTATATATCCATGTTTCCATGTTTAAATAATCAAGTTCAGTTGATATTTACGTAGTAACAGTGTGTTCCAGGTATTAGGGTTTAGAGAGGAAAGAAGGTTCAGGTACCTTTGATTCTGAGGTATCTACGGTCTCATTGGAAAAAGGTATATAGTTAAGAGACAATTAAATAAGAATTCAAGACACTTTAATTCAGGGTAATAGGCATGTGTTTACCTACTATGTTCAAGGTATTGCATGTCACTCAGAGGTGAAACTTTAAAAGCTCAGGAAAATGACTAAATGGGAAAGTTGATGTGAAGAAACTGCTTCCAGAACACAAAAAGACGATGAGGAAATGAATTGATTAAAAAATGGGAGGCATGAGTAATGATTTCAGCTTGAAGATTAATTAGCAATGGTTTTTCCCTTCCATTTCGAACAAAGCAGCCAATGTGAAAATTGTCAACTAATTTTCCTCACTCCGATTTCCTTTTAATCACATATAAATATATCCAAATTCTAATCTTTCTTTTCCTCTTTTGTTGGTGTAATTGTCAACGATGACTTACTTTGAGTCAATTTCATATGCTCATAAGTAACCCAGGCACATGTATGAATCCTAAAAATACCGTGTTTTCCTTTGTTCCAAAGTACAAAGGAGACATAGGTTCACGTAGCGCTTTCTGTTTAAAGTTAGGAAAAGACCTTGTACTTGGAGCTTTCTAAGAAGAGTTTTTCTGGCATAACCTTGACCCATGGGGTAAGGGTTTGGTCAGCACACTCACAAATACCCACAAAATTTAAGTAAAACTTATCAGCAACCAATTTCTGTGCAAGCATTTAATTAAGAAACAAGGTACAGCTTCTTTTTGAGCTTTGCAACTTAATTTCCCTCCCTCTACTTTCATCATGTCAGTGGAGAGAGTCAGTTCAGATGAAAAGAAGTTGCTTAGATGCAACAATTAAGCATTCTTAACTTGAGTACAAAGATGAGCACAATGCGAACAAATTTTTTTTTGCTACTAGAAACTTGTATTCTTGAATATTAAAAGGAAAAGAAAAAAATTATTGGTGACGGTGTCTTGATTCAGGCACAGAAGTTCTATAAGGGACGAGGACTTGCTTATTCATTCTTTCTATCATTCAGTATATTCACTGAGTGTGTATCATGTATCAAGCACTGTAATAGGCATTAAGGATACAGCGGTGATCAAGACAGTGGTGGTCCCTACTCTCGAGGGACTTAATTCTAGTGAAGAGGGCAAGTAATAAAGAAGATAAATAAGCACAGTATATACTGTGATATGTGTTGGCGAATTAGGAAAAAAGACAAGCAGAAGAGGGGAATTGTATGTGTGCGGAGTTGAGGTGAGAGATTCTAGAGGGAGTGGGGTAAGAAAGACCTTACTGTAAAGATAACTTTTGGAAGACGTCCAGGAAGAAGTGAAGAAACAGCTGTGACGTTTTCAGAAGAAGAGCATTCCAGGCAGAGGAAACATCAAGTTCAAAGGCACTGAGGCAGGAAGCTGCCTGCCATGTTCACGGAGCAGCCTGAGGCCAGCGTGGGCTGGAGTGGACTGAAAGCAGGGAGGACTGCCAGGAAGTGAGCTCAGAGAGGGCAAGGGGAGGGACAGACCCAGCCTGGCAGATCGCAGAGGGGACTTCGGGTTTTATGTGGAGTAAGATGGGAGGCCACTGGGCACGATCACCTTGAGAATGGAAGGCAGGGGTGCGGCCGAAAAAGGATCAGCACCAGTTAGTGGGTTTTTGCACGAATCTAGGCAATACAGATGTGTTGTCTAAAGCTGTGTCTCTGATTACTTAGAGCAGGAGCTGGCAAACTACAGCCTGCTGACCCAAACCCGTCTTGGAAGTAAATTTCATTGAAACACAGTCCTGCTCATTCATTATCTTTTCCTATGGCCTCTCCCATAGAGTTGAGTGGTTGCAACAGAGACCACGTGGCTAGGACAACTGCAAACATTTAGTATTTGGCCTTTTACAGAAAACATTTGCCCGCCTCTTACTTAGAATCTCCTGGGAGGAGGATTACAGCAGGGAAGCCTCCTTCTGGATATGCAGCACTGCGTGGGCACAAAACACGGTGTCTCTTCTTTACAATTCTGTACAGTGTGTGCACTTTGCAGAAGGTGGAGAGAGTTCGTATCTGGGTTTTGGTGAACGGGGCAATAGGAAAATAAGATTAGTCTTTCAATAAGAGATAATGGAGAAATCATTCATTCACTCAAGAAATATTCTTGGAAAAGGCTATTTATCAGTCACAAAACTTAATGAGCTATAGGGACAGCAAATAAATAAGCACACAAGTAAATACATAACTGCAAAAGCACTAACCACCATGAAGGGAAGGACTGGGTTCAATGGAGAGAGCAAGGGACATAGTTTATATTGGGGGGAGTGGTCAAAGGAAATGTCACTGGAGTTGAGATCTGAAGGGTGAGTGGGAGGGAGAGAGGAAGCAGCTCATGGACAAGGAACGGGACGTGCAAAGGTGGTGAGTGGGAGGGAGAATTAGAAGGTCTAGGAAGAAAACCCAGGCACAGACACACACACTCACACAGCCCTCACGAGCACACACACATTTGCATGGCTGGGCCTTGGAAGGCAACGAGGAAAGACTCCTGGAAGGTGGTTGGAGGTACAGGGCGCGTTGGAAAACACTGGGACTTTGTAGATCGTGCGAAAGAGTTTTGTTTTTATGGTAAGTCCAATGGGGAGCCATGGAAGGACGCAAGGCAAAAAAGTCATGGGAGGTTTTCTCTTTTATATAGAATTCTGGCCCCGTGCAGACAGTGGATTGAAGGGGGCCAGGAACTGAAGTCCGGCAGCCACATAGGAGCTGCCGTGGCTCAGGAGAGAGATGATGGCAGTGGCTTACCCTAAGCTGGTGTCTGCAGTGTAATTCGGCAAACATTTATTGTATTTCTACTATGAGCGAAATATTATTCTTGGTTCTATGTTGGGGGGCAGGAGGCAAAGGTAAATGGAGATTGTCTCTGGCTTCAATAAACCTATAGTTCTGAAGAATAAGAAAAGTATACAAATCCTTGTTATATGTAGTCAACTATGAAAAATTCCAGATTCTTACATCCACTTGAAAGAGTACTACTGGAGGCCAGGGGGAGGAAACTTTCTACTGGTTTCACTGGTGAGAGAATCTTCACCACCACCAATTCCCATTGCTGAGCACAGTATCTCAGTGCCTCACACGTAAGGGAGGCTTGGGAGATGTTGGGACGCTGTCCCGAATCATGTCCCTGGACTCTTATCTCGTTCATTGTTTCCAAACACTAGCGTCAGTGAGTGCCTGGATTGCCAGTCTCGGCTCCTTTCTACGTGGCTCTGTGGCTACCACTTAGCCTGTTTCTTGCCACCAGACCTTCCTTGTGCCATCATCAGACAATCTGCTGGGACAACTGTGCCACCTCTGTGATAGCGGCTTGCGTGCCTTTGCAGTTACGCTGACTGTCACCCGCTGTTCGTGGTGTCTGTCCTCGCAGTGTGGAAGGGAGCCAGGAATCAGAAGCGAGTACGCCAAACAAAGTTGAAAGAGTTTACAGAAGCCCAGGTCCTAGCAAATTTACCCTGTCTGGTGGCCCAGAGTTCAGTGATTCAGTTCAGATCTATATGGGGGTGGTGGGGTCCCGCCCCTCCACGAGTGCCTGGCACACACTAGTGTTTAATAAACATGAATTAAATTAAAAAAAAAAAACCACAAAGTGAAATGCGAGGCGTTTCAGTTAAGCCAGTTCACAGCAGACGTTCCACACGGTGAGGAATATTCCAGGGTGTTGTCCTGCTGCGAGTGACAAGAGTCTGCCAAGCCCCAGTCTTTCCCTCGCCCTCCAAGCTGGAATCACTTCCACTTGCGGGACGAGGCTCACCCAGCACGAGCCAGTTCCAGCAGAGAGTGTAACACAAACCTTAATGGCACTGAGCGCTGGAGCCTGGATTAGCCTGGGGACGTGGACCACGGTTCTTTGAGGGGAAGGATAGAGTGCGGATTAAAGCCAGGTGTTTGGATACCAAATCCTCTCATTTTCTAGCTTTGTGCTGCCATGTTCAGGCTGTGTGACTTTGGGAAGATTTCTTAACTTCTCTGAATCTTCATTTCTTCATGTATAGGAGGATAATGAAATCTTCCACACAGGAGAAAGCCTTTCATGTAAATCTTGAGAGGAGATCAGCATTAGATATATAGTAGCTCTGGTGAGATTCTGCGGCAATGTGCCTTATTTTGGAAATTTTGTATGTTAAGGAGATTGGCAGTCTCCCTTAGAAGGCTCACTCCTCATTTCGCGAATTTTATAACAGTGTGACCTTGACAATTTTGGAACCCCACCTACAGATTTTGGTGAGTTTTACTGTATTAGTACTTATTAAGTTATAATATTATCACCCATGCAGAAACCTGATATTAATCATAAGTAAATACGAGGAAGAGTCAGAAAATTTTAACTCTGATGTGTTTCCCCCCACCTTTGTTTTCCAAAGCACGACCTCTCTGAGTGGCATACACCAATATGTTTGTATTTTGTTCTTTAACCCTAGAACACCCTTTGAAACAAAGATGCCTTCGAATCTTGGATGCAGTTACAGGTTTCTATTGGCCAAGTGCAATTGGTGGGAAGGGATTTTGGAAATGATTGCTTGGAACTGAGAAAGCTTCTCAGTAGAAGACTATCTACCTGCTCGTGGAGTCAATAATAAAATTTCCCAAGGTTCTGCCAGCCAAATGGTCTTGATCTTACGTACATTAATTCAGGTGCCCAGGAGCAGAGCCACAGGGAAGAATGTGTTTTGTTAATGATCATAACAACGCTGTTATTGAACTGAGACTTCAGATTCTAGGCAAGACGGACAAGACTCGTTTCTTGCTCCATCTCCTGCTAAGTATAATTACAAAATCCCTGGACATAATACAACTAACAGACATAAAAAGATATGGAAAGGGGGAATGCAGAATGTAAACTGACCAGGGGCCTTGGGATGTTAACAACATGGGGTGAAACAGCTCTATGATTTCTTTCTGCCTCCCATACATCCCGGGCTTGGTGCTGGGATCGGTGTAGGATTTTGGAGAAGCCCTGAACGTAAAAATACCAAAAGACACAGACAAAAACAAAAATTCCTCACAATCTGCTCTCTCTAGCCAAAGGGCCCAAGACTGGGTGGCCCAGCAGGACGGCACTATTTTTGACAATATCCACCCCACTCCAGCCAAACATCATGAAACAAACCACAATCTCTCCCCTCACTTCCCTGTGGCACCGGAAGCGATGGACGGGGAACCTGGTTCCACCTGGAAGGAGCACGTGGCGAGTTAGCAGGCAGCCAGGGTGGTGTCAACAAGGACCACGGGGAAAACCTGGATTCCGTGAGGTCCACCCCGAGCTGCACCCCCCTCCCTACCAATTAGAGGGGGCAGGGGCAGGATTTTGGAGAAGGGGCTGGAAAAAGAGATCTATAAATCTTTCTGTGGGCATATCCCTGGTAACTCACACAGGAAACTGCTCAGAATGAACACTGCAGAAGGTTTAAGACAGAAGTGTGGTGTAGAGCACAGCCCAAGATTTCCTTTTGGCCCCTGAGTGGTCCACAGACAAAGCAGACTGGATTATCCCTGCAGAGGCTGTGAAAACTAAGCCGTCATTGGACCCACATCCCACAAAATTGGGCCGAGATCTGCACGATAGACCTAAAGAGACTCTGCTAAAAAGTGATTAGGATCCAGAGCCTCGTAACCTGCTACCCCAAATGTCCAGATACTGTGATTGGAATGAGCCTTGGCCAGTCTGATGGTCACCAACCAGCTCTCAGCCACCCCCTCTCTCTTCAGCTCTTGCTCATCTGGCATGATCTGCAAGTTGGGATTTTGTATTATTTTCCTGTCTAGAGCCCGGAGTCCTGATTCTAAACCCTGCCTCTGGGACACTGACTGACATTTCCAGGAGAGGTAACTGATTCTGCTTCCCAAGTTCTCAGCAGTGAAGAGGCTCTTGTCACTGGATCCTTTGAAAAGAAATATGATGCATCCCAAATTTTTGCGGGGGGAAGTGGGAGCTCTTTGGACATAATGCCCAAAGTTGGGTTAGTTTCCCTGATAACATTCTTTGCTGATCCAATCTGGGTTGGAATTACTTTACTTCTCCAATAACCCAAGCTGTTGAGGTCTGACCATGGTTTCTGCCAATACTCTCTTAACGAAGAGCCATGGTTTCTACCAGAAATGAAAATTTAGCCCACCGAATCCTTTTTTGCCCCCTACATCTAATTATGCCACGGTTCTATAAATTCAGCCACGTAGGACCCATATCTTTCCTCCTTACTTCTTTTCATGAAATAACCGTTTTAATAACTTCTTTCCTGAGAGTGAATGTAAAACCGTGGGTAGCTAACGATCTGTTTGAGGAGATTACAATATGTGAATAATGAAATAATAATAGTGATGTAAACAGAAAAGAGGTAACAGTTCCCTTATTCTGAAAGCCTCTCCTCTCTCAGCAATGCTTCATGAATTGGAATGTCAAACCACCTAGCAGGGGAGCCTGGTATACAGTGGGTGCTAACATATATTTACTGAAATTAAAACCGTAAGTTATGTTTTGAATGACCTGTCCACACTAATGGGACAGTTCAAATGCTCCTTTAATCATGATGGTCGAAAGGAGTCTAGAAGTGAACTCTAATCCTGAAATCATCACTGCAGTTTGAGGCAGTGACCTTGTGAGAAAGCAGATGAAATACCAGAGAGAATATATATCGGGTACCTGAGACCGCGGATTTTGCAAAGCCATCCCAGGTCTCTCATCTCAGGGAAATATTGACTCACTCTGTTTGTATAAGTGTTAAATGCTTACTTCACGAGGGATTGAAAGCGCCTGCTCACATGACACCGCTGTAAACCATTACGAATTCAGTGCACGGTTCCTTAACACATTTACAGCAAAGACAACCACCATATACTCAAAATATTACTAATACTAAACAAAACTCTAAAGGTTTTAATATTTTCTGGCTTTAAAATGAAGCATTTGATTTGGAGGTCAGGATTTTAAAACTAAGAAAACGGTTACTAAAAGCTAAATGACAACTATTTTGGGTGTCCTCAATCATCTAGTGATGATTTATTAGCTTGAAGTTCAAACTCAATTGACTTTTCCACTTTCATTCTTTATCATTTCATCTCTAGGACTCTTTGAAGCGAGTCAGTATTATTATTCCCCCTTTTTACAGATGAATAAGCAAGCACTAACAATTAACTGACTGGGCCAGGAGGTTAACCATGGAGATGTAGATGCTTAATTGGACTCTAAATCTTACCCGTGCTGGAATCCGGTGTCTGCTAATTTGCAACACTGGGAGGCCTTGCACACTATCACATTAGAACAAAAAGTACAAACTGTTCCTCGGGATACAAGGAACGAGCCGTCTCTGCACACGGGAGACGTGGCCACCGCGGTGGGAAGTCTGGTGCGGCAGCCCCCTCGACTCGGGGAAAACTGCTCCCCCTCTTTCTGGCTAAGTGGAACTGAAGTAGTCACTTAGCTTTTCTGACTTTCAATTTTCACATCTAGAATTTTGCGCTAGGTGGGTTGTAAGACCTCATCTGGTATTAAATTCTCTGAATTAGCACCAGAAGACAACAGCTTCCTTTGTTTTGAGGGTCTCTTCCTTTGGCTGGAGGGACCTGTTAAGACCCTGACGGTGTGGCTGGCAAAGTAGCTAAAAGGTCAGAGAACATCTCTTCACTTTCTCCCTCTAGTTCAGAGGGTCAGAGCAGCTTCCTCTTCTTCTTAATCTTTGTGCTGTAGATCTTTTCCCAGGCCACAGAGTTCATAGCATCCTGAAGGCACGGATAGGACCATATCTTAAGCCCGGCACCTGAAAGGTGCACTCCCTGAAGTGTGAGTGCTGCGGGCCTTGCCTGGTGTGGTTCCAGAGCATCATATGTACTCAGAAACGAGTTACTAAATTAACAATCTGTAAGGTATTTTCCAGTGTCTCAAAGCCCAAATTGACCACTCATTCCAGAAGCAAAAATATTTGCAATGAACACAACATTGTAAACTGACTATACTTCAGTTTAAGAAAATGGACTTGCACAAATCTCCCTCATGAATTGTCATCATGTTTAGGGGGAATAAATAACTTCTTTTCTCAAGTTTTACTTTGTCTCTGTCCACCATGTGTTTTTATACCTTCTACAAGCCAACTTCTGCCCCACATTGCATAGACTGAGTGCCAATTAGATTATTTGCTTCCCAGATCTCAGCCCTCATTCCTTTGCATTCTGCTGTGTGTTGCAGGGGCTAGCAGTCTGCAAATATTTATTTTTAACCAGACCCTCTTGCCAGCTGGCTTTGGGTTATGTTCTACCACAGACGGGTGCTGGTGGAAGCGGAGCAGGCAGGAGGAAGGGGAGAGGGGGCTTTCTTCTTCCTTGTGGTTTCTGTACACTTTTTGCCAGCAGTAGAGGTGACCATATAACAGGGGCGACAGAAATGACAGCTGTAAGAGTGGTTTCAGGCAGTGGTTTCAGCCCGGACCAAAGTGGCGATTCTGGCAGGTCCAGAACTAACTGTGGCAGCATCTCCATGGTGCGATAGCCATTGTAAGCTCGTGGCCACAGCCCAGCAGTAAGAGCAGCCCCACCCCTGGGTATCACGCCTTCCTACTTATCTATCTTCCACGCTCTTGCTCTTGCTTTTGACTTTCTAAGTCTTCCGGCATCTTTGTACCTAATTCCCCTGCATGAAAACCCCCATTTAGGTATTTATAGAGATTGTGTTGGAGGTGATCTGAATGGAAAATGTCTCAAGTGCAATTACATGATTCTATTTAGAAATAATTACACACATTTCCTGAGTTACCAAGAATTTCCGGTCACCGCCTTTGGTTATATTTAAACTCTCACATTGTCATCAGTTGCTATGATTTGGAATACCTGTGTCCTGCAAATTTTCCAAAAAAGGGCAAATAGTGTTGCCCAGCAGTGAACTAAACCTGGGACACAGCCAGCACAGTTTTGCAAAACAGGGGCTTCTCCAGGAAGCAACAATGAACCCCCTCCTGTCTGAGTTCCCTTTCTTCTGCTGGGCACAAGCAGACTTTATCATTCGTGGAGGATCCTGGTGGTAGACGTTCTATGAACTTCATTTTATGGTGCTCCCCACTGGGACGCTGTTTCTTATGACTCTCTCCACCAAGAGAAACCTTACTCATTCCTCTAATGAGGGCGAGTATTTCACACTTTTTAGCTTCTCTTCAAACTGGGTGACCTGTAATCCCAATTCTCATTTCCAAAAACTAAGCAACATCCTGCTCTTTTTTGTTACAACTTTCTCCCTTCCCCTTAGGTCTAGTGAAAAATCAGAGAAAGAGAAGAATTGAGAGAAAGAGGTTTGGTAAAACTGGTGCCTGGTCAGATATCATCATGACTCATTGTGGAGACAATGTGGTACATTCTGGACCAGACTGGTGAAGATGAAAATAGAAGCCGCCCCTTTGGAAAGCCCTTTCGCGATCAGTAGTGGGTCAAATTCAAAAACACCAGTTCCTGTTTTCAGGTTTTATTTACTCTAGATTATTTCAAAGAAAAAGTCTGTGAGCAGAGATTCAAACGTCAGCGTGTTTGAGGAGGCTGGTGCTGCAGAGGCGTTAAAACGAAGATTCTAACGCTCCTGCCCCCAGACATTTTTCTGTAGATAGTGTTGGAGTTCAGAAACTTGCATCTTGAATATTTGGCAGTTCCGTTGCAGGCTGCCTCTGGATCAGATTTTAAAATACTCTGGATCTACAGCAATCCCACTCCTGGGCATATACCCAGAGAAGACTCCAATTTGAAAAGACACATGCACCCCAATGTTCATAGCAGCACTATATACAATAGCCAAGACAAGAAGCAACCTGAATGTCCATTGACAGATGACTGGATAAAGAAGTTGTGGTATATTTATACAATGGAATACTACTCAGCCATAAAAAGAATAAAATAATGCCATTTGCAACAACATGGATGGACCTAGAGATAACATACTAAGTGAAGTAAGCCAGAAAGAGAAAGAAATATCATATGATATCACTTATATGTGGAATCTTAAAAAAATGACACAATGAACTTATTTATAAAACAGAAACAGACTCACAGATATGGAAAACAAACTTACCAAGGGGAAAGGAGTGGGCAGGATAAATTAGGAGTTTGGGATTAGCAGATACAAACTACTATATATAAAATAGATAAACAACAAGGTCCTACTATATAGCACAAGGAATTATATTCAATATCTTATAATAAGCTATAATGAAAAAGAATATACTTACATAACTGAATCACTATGCTGTACATCAGAAACTAACACAACATTGTAAATCAACAATACTTCAATTTAAAAAAAAAGTTCTAAACAGAAAAAAATACTCTGGGTCTAGGGTGCTGGTCTCTGATTATTTCAGAATATTCCTTATTCACAGTGTTAACATGATACTGATTTTGTTTTTCTTTCATGTTTGTTCTCATCTAGTGTTCTGGCTGTGCCATGTAAAAATCTGGATAACAATGGAGAAATTTAATTTTAGTTAAGCTTAATTTTCTAAATACCTTCAAAATCCGAATGTTTGGTATTATGAACACAAAATATCTCTATGAATGACACATCCTTTTGTCTTTCTTCACTGGTACATTTCATGTTTGTTTCAGAGGCCATTTAAGTATTTTCTGAGTGTCATTGTGATGGTTAATTTTAAGGGACCTTGACTGGGCCATGGGATGCCAAGATACTTGGTTCAACATTATTCTGAGTGCATGTATGAGGTGTTTCTAGATGAGACTGACATTTGAACCAGTAGACTGAGCAAAGTGGACTGTCCTCCCCAAAGTACGTGGGCCTTCACCAATCCCCTGGGAGCCTGAATAGAACAAAAGGGAATATTCACTCTGCCTGACTGTTTTCAAGCTGGAACATCAGTCTTCATTCAGACAGGAACTTACACCATCAGCTCACCTGGTTTTCAGGCATTTGGACTTGAACTGAAACTATACCACAATCCCTGCTAGGTTTCCAGCTGTCACATGGTGGGATTTCTCAGCCTCCATAATCACATGAAACAGTTCATTATCATTCCCCTGTAAATACATTGGTTCTGTTTGTTTTGTTTTGTTTTGTTTTTTTGGCAAACCCCAATACAGTTATACAAACCAATAAAAGAGGGGGGGAAAAGGAATGAATATTGCACAGATCAGTCTAAAGAGAGCATGAAAATGACACATTATTTATTATGAGGTTCTTTTTCTCTCCTCTTTCATCAAGTTTGTCAAAATTCCCCAAAGCTATTTCTTGAACCTTTATTAGAATTCACTTCAGATTTGGGGCAATAAAATATGTCTGCCTAAGGTAGTGATTAACTGTCCATATTGAAAGGTCTGCAAGGTAATTTCATGGAAAAGAAACCTAATTAAATGTCACAGACTTTTTACTACCTTTCTGCTTAAAAAAGGAAAGCCAGGAAGAGGGTTGCCTCAGGCTCCCCCAAATACTTGTCAATATGAATTGTAAAAGCTGAAGTTAAATTTTTAAGCTCTTATTTATTCAAGAAAATGAGATATTTGGTCTGTCAGTGTTTCTTTACATTACTAGGTGTGTGGATTTCTGGGTGAGGTTCATACTGTAATATTTACTATTATGGAGGCAGAATCAGAATTCAAGTACATGCCAGAATAGAAAAAAGTTCCGTATGGAGATCACCAGGAGATGATGACAATGACTGGTTATGGAGAAGACTGATCCACTGGCACTGAAAGTCCTAAGCAGCTTTCTTGGTAATTGGACATTTTTCACAGAACTAGTCAGAATGGCCATCATTAAAAAGTCCACAAGTGATAAATGCAGGAGAGGATGTGGAGAAAAGGCAACCCTCCTACACTGTTGATGGGAATGTAGTTTGGTGCAGCCATTATGGAAAACAGTATGGAGATTCCTCAAAAAAACTAAAAATAGACTTAACCATATGATCTACAGCAATCCCACTCCTGGGCATATATCCGGAGAAGACTCCAACTTGAAAAGACACATGTACCCCAATGTTCATAGCAACACTATATATAATAGCCAAGATATGGAGGCAACCTAAATGTCCATCAACAGATGACTGAGTAAAGAAGATGTGCTATATTTATACAATGGAATAGTATTTGGCCGTAAGAAAGAATAAAATAATGCCATTTACAGCAACATGGATGGATCTGGTGATTGTCATTCTAAGTAAGCCAGAAAGAAAAAGAAAAATACCATATGATATCACTCAAATGTGGAATCTAAAAAAAAAAAAAAGACTGCTATTTTTGAATGAAACAAGTACTACATTTTCAAAGAACCCAAATAAAAGAATTAGTCATTCCTTCCAAAATTCCATTTCCACAAAGAATCTAAGTAAATTGCTCAAGGTCAAGTTTTAAGCCTGGTTTAGAATTGAATGCATCACCAATCAGCCTCTACAGTCCAAATAACAAAAGGCAGGCAGAGGAAAATGCATCAGGGAGATGGACAAGACTCTGACACACATGGGTGATGCATAGTATCATGGAGGCAGATGTGTGAGAACAGATGACCTCTGTAAATTACAGTGTGCTGGGCTCGAAAGATTTTGTTTAGCCTTCCTTCTCTAAGGATGCCACAGCACTTTTAGATCATCAGCCAATACTGAAGAAAACACTTGATTTTTCTACACATATCCTTTTATACATTTCCTCAAGCCTAAATAAATTGAGACGCTGGAGAAGAGAGGTTTGAAGGCTTGCAAGTGCCAAGTGAATACACAGTATAAATGTTTGGAATGTAGAGCTATTCGAAGTTTGAAAGATTTATCTTCAGAGACCTCATCTTACTTTCTTGGACATAGACATGCCTGAAAATTTATTTCTATCCTGATAGTGCTGAAGGCACTGACAGGGGAAAGAAAAAAGAGTAAATCCAAGTAGCACGATAGTAACACAGTTGCAAACTTTACAAATGGATATGAAGTAGAAACATTAAAACCTAGGCAGAAATTTTAACTTAAGTTGCTGAAACAGTAATGACTAGTGGTGACTGGGGATGGGTGTGTGGGTGGAACCATGGATATAATCTGTCCAGAGGAGACAGGAAAAACTCAGTGGAGAGGATCGCTTCACAGTAGACTTTTTTCTAGCCTAGATGCAACCTGGAATTTACCTTTCCCATGCAAAATTTCAAAAGTCCTCTTAAACCTCCAGCAAGAGCAGCTGTGGAGGGCATTCACAGACACTTGGAGCTGAGAAAGTTCATGTTTTGCATCAGAAAGCCATTCTTCCAAATTTTCAACTTGCATAGATTGGGGCATTTCTAAGGATAAAAGAACTAGCTAAAGGAATAGAAAACCCACGGACAATGTTGAAGTAATAAAGACACAATGCCTTTGCATTCAACCTGAAATCAAGAGTTCTTTGCAATTAGTCCATACCAGAAGGAATCCAGACCAGACGAGGGAAATAACCCTGTGTGGGACGTAGGAGCAGGACACAAGAACCAGGGCAACCAAATGCCCCAGCAATTGGATCAGTAACATTACGTCAAAAAAAAAAAAAAAACAATGTACATACCTTAATTTAAAAAATACTTTATTCCTGAACAACTGCTAACCATCACCTGACAATGCAGGATTGCCCCAAACCTTCAATTTGTAAAAAACATAATCTCTGTGAAATGCAATAAAACAAGGAATGCCTGTAAATATCTAAATATATGGGAGAAGAGTGTTCCAGCAGAGGTAGCAGCATGTGCCAAAGTTCCAAGTAAAGTGTGAGTTCCGAGTTGCTGAGGGACATCAGAAAACAGTAAACAAAAGGGAATGTAGAAGCATCCAAGGTCAGAGAGACACCCAGGTATCTGATCACGCAGAATTTTGTAACCAGCCTGAGAAGTTTGCATTTTGATGGAATTGCAGTGGGCAGATACTGAATGCCTTTAAAAAGGGCAGGGCTATGCTCTGATTTTTAAGCTATTTGAAATGATTGTTATAAAAGCAGGAAATGGGTGTTACAAAAACAAGGCTGCGTGTTCACCAAAACACGTTTTATTTTCCTCCTGGCCAGGTGGGAAGACTACATTCCCCAGTCTCCCTTGCAGGGTAGGTGGGGCCATGTGACTGGCTTCTGGCCAGTGGGATGTGGGTGGCAATGTGGTCAATCACTTTAAGGCTTCAACCTGAAAACATCTCATGTGAATCCCCCTGTGTTCTCTCTTCTCTCACCTGCTAGTTGGATGCTGCACTTCCAGGACTTAGAAGGACCCTGGTCCCTGAGTGGCTGCGTGGAGCAGAGTCTCCCTGCTAGGAATCAACTTTTATTGCGGTAAGCCACTGAAGTGTGAGTATTGTTTGCTGAAGCAGCCAGCCTAACCTGATTGGTACAGACAGCTAGTGGGGTAGTCTATACAAGAAATGATCGTGGCTCGGACCAAAGGTAGCACTGGACGTACTGTGTGGTGACTGGATTCAGGATATAATTAGGAAGTGGAGCAAACAGGACTTACTGATGGATGGGGTGGAGAGAAGAAGGATATGAGCAAAATTTAAAAAAAAAATGACTGTAGGATTTTTGCCCGAGCAATCGTGTGTGTGCTTGTGATTTCATTAATGTGCAGGTTGGATGCGGAGGCTGGGGAAGGGGCAGGTGGATGCAGGTGAGAGGATCAAGTGCTCTGTTCCCTCTAGGATACATTTTTAGATGCTTAATGATGCACTGAAATGGAAATGTTGTCTGCATGCATCTGTGTCCCAGAGGAGAGGGGAGGTCTGAAGATAAATTTTGCAATCATCATCCAGTGTGGACTCAACCAACATGTGCACGCACAGTTCTTGCCCGCTAAATAGGCCGTTTCTCCCAAGCCCACTCCTTACCAGTGTCTTCTGTTTGGCCCCACGACACTTATAAAAATCCACACACACAGCCATAATTAGAGAGAAACATTACAAAGATGTGAGCCTGGACAAGCAAGTAAACACAGTGTGAAGAACTAGATCATGGGTAACGCATAGGGTTTTAGCTAAAATTCTGTTCTCAAGAGAATAGGGACAACCACCTAATGTCAAAGGAAAGAACAAGACAAGAGGACTGGGAATCTCTTAAGTGCAGCTAAATGGATTCTGCCGATTGTTGTTGAGATTACAGGAGGTAGAAAGAAGAGAAGATAAACACTAAAGTGTAATTCCATTTACCACACTGTCCATTCAGGTGACCAGGACGAGGTCCAAAATTGTCTGCTGCAAAACTTAAACAAAGAGGCCATAGTTTAAAAAAAAACAAAACCTGGCTAACACCTTAAAAAAGGATATTATTGTCCCTTCTCTCAATTTAAGACAAGCTCTTCTGAAAAAAAAAAAAATCATTGGTAGTGGGACTCCACTGCAGCAAGATAACTACTGTTAACTATTACACTCTACCATCAACTAGTCACCAAATTTCTTTCTGTTTTTCTTTTTGGGGTTAATTTGAGGAGAGAAAGCGCCACCTCTCTGCTTTAATTGACATTTCTCTAAATATTAGCACATCACACATCTACCCTCCTGCTTGCTACGTGGTTAAATTTATTCTTTGCCAATTAACTGGTAAGAGCCGTGGGCTTTGTTTTCAATCTCAACTTTTGTCTCTGTGTTAGAGACTAGCATTTTCTTACCCAAATATCCATGCCCCCACCCCCATGTTTTAGAAGCCCTAGCTTTGAGCTTTGCTTAAGGCCACTTGAAATAAGACATTTTCCAGCCTCCCTTGTAGCAAGGTGTGGCCGTGTGACTAAATTCTAGCCAATAGTATATTAGTGAAAATGTATCAGCTACCAAGGAAACTTCTTTAAGAGGCAGTGGTATGGACCCCTTACGTACTTCTTCCATCTTGATGCTTAAAACATGGATATGATGGTTAAATCTTTATCTTGGGCCATGAGAACAAAGGCAGCCTTGGTAGCTGGCTGCCTGGAGGCACACGGGTCCCTGATGACAAGACAGTCACTCCGCCAGCCCTGGACTGTCCACATCCAAACTTCCATGTGAGAGAAGAACAGATTTCTATTTTGTTCAAGTTGCTATTTTACAGATTTCTGTTGCTCACAGCTCAGCCTAATCTTGACTAACACAGATATTGCATTCAACTTTTCATTTTCAGATGAACGTTAATTTTGAGAAGTTTCCTGAATGCCAGAAAGTTGTTGAAAGAAATCATCATGAGATACACTTAATTTTTTAAAATTTTCAGGTTTTGTATCTTGATTTGAGCCCTTCCCTCTGACTCTTCCATGTCTTTTCCCTTCTCCCCCTCCCCAGTCCTCTCTTTCTTCACCCCCTACTTTCCCACTCCGGACGCGTCCGTCTGCTTTCCACCACCGGGGCGTCCACTGGCTCTGTTGGCCCCCGTGTAGGCATTAGCGAGAGGCAGTGTCCTCAAGACAGCTGCAATTCCTTCAGTTCATGACTTGGCCAAAGGGCTGATTGTGGGAATCAGAAAAAGTTACCCCTTCCTCCGGGTGGATCCAAGCCCACACAGAGCAAGCAAAGCCTGAGCTGGATTCCAATATCAACTTACTCCCTTGGTCAGGCGCCCTTGTGCAGTCAACTCTATGTCTATGTTTACAGCCGGCCAGTCCCTCACTGCAGGCTCAGCCCATCTGCAACAGGACTCTGATAAAAATAAGTGTATATGGTCTCCTAGTTCAGAGGACGGTCATTTAAACTTAGGATCAAGTGTGACTCTTGTTACTGGTTTTCCAGCCTAACTCTCTTTGCTTATCTTATTCCCAATTATAATTAAGAGTTCAACTGAGATTCATTGTTGCCTACATGTCTCTCTATTGCTAATACTGTTCTGGTAGCTCCTACCACCTGCGCTGGCCTGTCTGGTTATTTATTGTGCTTTTCTTAGCCCTTAGTTCCTATTCGATTCTTCTTGTCTCCATTCTCAGCCGATGCCTTACGGATTGATGCAGGCCGAGGATGTCAGGGAACCACATGCCAACCACATTAATCAAGCTGACTAAGTAGTAATCCATGAGCCATTAGTTAAATCTTTTCATCCCAGAAATGATATTTTAAAATAGTCTGCAAATGTAAAATGTAAGGGGGAAAATCATCATATTCCACAGAGAGATTCTGCTAATGTGCTTGAGGAAATGACCTTATTTTCTTGGCAGACTTTCTTCCTCCTAATTTCTGGGACTCCGTAATACATAGTACACTGTATTTTTTTTTTTAAGAAATTCTAGTTGTCTTACTGCCCTTCCCACCAACATAATCAAAGATCTCTTGTCCTTACACAAGTTATAGTATCAAACATTTTTTTAATGTCTCGTCTTTCCAGAGTCCTTATGTGTAAAGATACATTTATTTGCACGAGGCGGAGTGTAAAATACCCAAGACTGGCTACAGCTCTCTGTCAGTTCCCACCAGATGTCTAGGGGTGAACAATGGAACTCCTGCTGCCTCCCCAACTCGACATAACCAGACCATGCTGTTCCTGTGCCTGTCCTTCAATTCCTTTCCTTGCCCTCAATGCAAAGAGTGTAGATGGTGTTAAGTTTGAGATTTACGGTTCTCATTTAAGAGGACAGCGCCTATAAAACCATGGTCAATAGCAAAGGCTCCTTATTAGATTTTCCTTGTCTTAACTTTTATTTGCTGGACAGAAATAGGAGTTTGAATAAGCAAAAAACCTGATTGCAAAGGTAAAGAGGTTCCCTGGAATCAGCTCAGGGGACGATGTCACCTCAGTGTCCCTGGCACAAGTTCCCTGTCCCAGCCAAGGGCAGTGATCCCATGAAGTCCTCTGATTTCTGAGTGATGTTTCATGGGGCTGGGCTGAAGGCTGCCACCAACACTATGTGAATGGAGTGCAAGGAACCATCTCCAGCTGGGGGTCTCCTGGACACCTCCAGTTCTTATTGATGCTGCCCTAAATCTACCTGTGTAGGCTCTGCGTCTTGCCCACTGCATGCTTCCTTCTCTGACCGATTTCTACATGGAATTCCATGTCATGGTCACCGTTACCACCTGTTCTTCTGAGCCTTGTCCTCTCCTGAGCGGCCGTCTCACCTGCTCAGCCAGATGGTTGGTCCAGGCCACTCCTGATCAAGACAGTCCTGTCACCGCCCAGCGTGAAGGAGTCCTGACCATGTGGAGAAGCCCAGAGAGAGGAGCCTCACTTCCGAATGAGCAGGAGAGGAAGGGAGAGAGAAAGAGCAGGGTGTCTAACGGGCTGTTTCAGGTGACCGCTGAAGTGAAGATTAAGGCAGCTTTGGACCTCAGTGGCGGGGAGGCATTCAAAATGCGGGGGCGTGTCTGGAGGTCACGTCAGGTGGATGGACCCAGGGGTGAATCTTAGCCCTGCCACTTGCTGTCGATTATGTTGGGCTGGTTTCTTACCCCCTGGAGTCTCAGTCACCCTACTTGCAAAATGAAGATCATGACATTTCCCTTATAACCTTGTAAGGATTCTCGGACATAAGGTACGTGACCCACTCAACACAGTGTCTGGCCCATAACATGTATTTTGTAACTGGCATTTTGAAGGAATAGGTTCAAGAACCCTGGCTGAATTTTTACTGAGTTTCGTTCAAAAAAAAAAAACAACAGTTGAGAGCAGACTGTAATAGATTCCCAAATAAAGAACACAAACACCCTCTTTACCTCTATGAGTTTCTTTCTTTCCTTTTACCCACTTAATGCAAAGCTCTTCCTGAATGTCGCCTCCTCAGAGAAAGCCCTTCTGATGACCCCTGTAAACAGCATTTCCCATCCTTTTCTGTCCCCTTCGGTGGACTTGCTTTTCTGCGTAGCCCTTGTAACCAGACGTGATATTAAACCTGCTTTTTGTTCCTGACAGCGGTGGTCTCCTTCCCCAGCACGTAAGCTTCATGAAGGAAGGGACTTTGATCTATTGCTGTATCTCTAGTCCCCAGAAAAATATCTGGGACAAAGAAAGCATTAAATGAATATTTGTTGAGTGACCTACGACGAGTCATCTTTTCCTACTGCCTGTTGGTTAGCACATTGTTTTGTGATGAGTATCTACAGCTACCTGTAGGCAAAGGGACAGGTGGGGCTGGCAGGGTAGTTTCCTAACACTCTTCATTTTCTTGGCCATGAAAGTTCTTCTCTGATATGTGGCACCAACTCTTGCGATCAAAGCAAAGAGTTTGTTCCCCGAGGATCTGACAAGTCCCTTTGGGACTGGCTACAACCCTAAAGAAAGCCAGAAGCATCATGACTCCTTCATATTTTGCCAGTCACAAGTCTCCGAGTCTGTGGCCTGTGACAGCCTCCACCACGTGGGGGATTCACAGGAGCTGGTGGTCCTTTGGTCCAGGAGTTCCGGCTTACTCCAGGTGATGCCACTCACATTTTCCTGAGCCCCTTGTCCAGGATTATTTGGGTAAATAATGAAAAGTGACAGCAGAACAGCCACCTTTTAATCTAAATGGTATAAGATGAAATATATAAGATGTAGAAACCAATCCGGATGCCACATAGAAAAGGTACAGGAGAAGAACCTTCTAGCAGGAGCTGAGACTGAGGGTCTAATTCGGCGTCTACAATTATCTGATTCACCTCTTCTAGTACATTTTATATATCTAGGCCTTGGATTTTCTGGTTTTTATTTTTTTAATGAAAATACTGGATTAAATTGTCTTTCCTCTTTAAAAGTCAATGTTTCCTTCCTTCCTTCCTTCCTTCATTCCTTTCTTCTTTTCTTTCTTTCTTTTATCTCATATGGATTGAGATAAAAAAAAATCCATGAATTTTTTGGAAAATTTATAGATTTCATCATCTTTCATACTGTTATCTTAAACAGCTTAGATGAATATATCTTTATTTATTATTGTATTTTTCTTCATTTCTCTCTCCCTCTCTGTTCTCAGAGGTCCTCCCCTCTCCACCCCAGGTACAATCAGCTCAATCCTTTCCACCAGGTTAAGTTTCCATGAAGCACAGCAGAATCCCTGGCTTCAGATCTCTGTCACAGACCTCCGCTGCAGCAGGAGGAGGGACATGAGCCCAGCTCCCGCGGCAGGGAGGGAGACACCAGGAGAGCAGAGATTAGCCACTCCAGCGGTGTGTGTGTATGTCCCGATTCCTTTGCTGAAGCTCCACCATCAGCAACTAACGGCGCCCAGGTTCAGGGTCCACCCCTGGCTCTGGCAGTGGGCGTGGGGAGCAACCTCTTTGCTATGCGTCTCTGTGCTTGGGAGCATGTGCTTTATACTGATGCACATCCAGGAAGAGAGGGCAGCGGTCCCTCGCCACCAGGGTTGTCCTGAGGATGAAATCTGCCACTATGTGGAGAACATGGGGCCCAGCCCATAAATAACAGCGGTCTTTCCTCCTGGAGCAGGTTGGAATCAACTTGGAGGTCCTTTTCCAGACCCTTCTGGGAAACTTCCCTGTGGGTGGAAATAGGGCTTCCGTATCAAAGGCCATTCAAATGATTACACAGTAATAAGACAGGCCTCAGGAAGCAGATATGCCCTGTTGGTATCAACAGTGTATATGGGTACTGGTTGCCTCTTCATTCCACCAGTGCATAAGACCATCCTGTGTCTTCGTTTTGCCCCAGTGGACACAGAAGTTCAGAACCCAAGAGGAGAGTGGATGCAAGAGATTGGGGCTGGGATGGACTGATGGACATGTGGCCCCCGCCGACCTCCTCCCCTCAGGACCCTCCTTTTCTGGGGAAGGCGCAGGTCGACTGAATGACTACAACTCAAGCTCTTGACTTCTCAAACCACTGCCAGACAGGCTGTGCTGTCCCCGCCCTGCCCATAAAACTGCTTTCTTCTGTACCCTCATTAGGAGCTCAAACCCCCAAAAGTTGGGGGGCCCCTGGGACCAGGATTTTATCAACATGAATAAACAGTGCTCATGTGAAAAAATGAGTGGCCTGACCATGTCACTGCAAACCTACTCTATCACTTTTCCTAAGGGTGGTTATTCTGAGGCCAGAATCCCTTTCAATCCGAGGTTTACTCTCCCCGGACTGCCTTCCTCTGCACCAGCTCGGCTCTGCCGGGTCACGCTGGGGCCCTTCTGCACACAGATGAGGTCTCACCAGGAACAGTTTCACGGGCTTAACTTGTCTCAGGCTTGGTTTTGGGGAGAAATGTTTTATTCCCAGCTGCAGATGCAAGGAGGGAAACAATGTTTCTTCAAGTGAAAAATGCGAGCATGCACAGTCTTTAAAATATGGTTTACGCTTCTGTGTAAATTCACTTATAATATGACGGTTAAGGAGGAAATAACCTGAACGGGAACTGACCATTTCTAACTTCTGTCTTGCTATTAAGTTTGTGCTTCCAGAAAAAAAAAAAAACAATTGCCTCTTCTCCTTCCTCCTCCCCCTTCTTATTTTTATTTTTATTCTTATTCTTGCTCCATAATACACTGTGTTATTTTTTCAAAATAAATAAATCACAACGTAAATGGGTTTTCATCTTGCTTTGTTTTGTTCTGCTTATCATTCTTCATATAAACAGTTTGTGGCCCATGTGACGTTAGAGGGAGTCCCTCATTCAGCGGCTCTGTTTTTCTAGGATAATGGCTTACCTACGTCCACACAGACAAAGAGACTTCCAGGTGGTTGAGATTTCCAGAACTGTTCCCATGGCACTAAAGAAACAGCCTATTCAAATAATTTTGGAAAGAGCATCATTTAAGATGAGTGAGAGATTTTCATTTCCAGGTTAGCAAGGAATGGTTTCTACAACTGGCACTGACAATTATTTCCGTAAGTAGAAAAGTCAGCGAGAAGGAAATAAATCTAAAGGAATGCTGAATGAAAGAGGATCTTAAGGCAGGGACCTGCAACTAGGGATGAAATTCCAAAAAGGCCTCTCTGGACTACTGAGGAAGAGAAGTCTCAAGTTGCTTTTTAGCATTTTCTTTAGTCTTCATTGATTTGGATTAAATCACCAGTATCTCCCCCTTTAAGAATTTTATCTCCCTGAGTCCTCCCAGTTCCGAAGACCTGACCTTTGCTACAGCTCTATGCCTTGTGTGGAACCCTGAGCTGTTGTGTTACATACAGTTACCCTGTATCACATTGCAGCATCTATCCTGGTGCATAGAAGCTCCAGTTTCCACTTTTGCCTGCTCTGCTTGGTCGTGAGGACAGGGACCAAGTCCTAATCACCTTTCTTCTCCCAGAGGCTCAGGTTTTGGTGCAGTTGATACTCAATAAATGTGTTTTTAATGTTGAATGCATGAATTCATGTGCAGTGTGCTAATATAAGGAACTTATTATAATGGTGCTTAAGAGGAAAAATGTTATAAATAACCATGGGCTTTCCGCATTAGAGTAAAATTCCTAAACGAGAGTAAGATCCGAGCTGAATCCAGCCACATCTGGGGTACAGAGAATATTTTTAAGTAGTGGGGCACTAAAGGTAGCTGCATTCAGAATGAAGCTGTTATTAAAACTAATGAATTGGTACCTAGCGCAATTTTAGTAACTAGACAATTTAAATGTGAATCCCTATCGAATGCTATGTAAGCAACTTGATGCGCAGCATCTTCTGTATAAACAGTACAAAATGAGAATGAAACTGGCAAGTAAAGTCACCCACATAAAAAAGACAATTTACACATCAAAATGAAAACGCTTACTTGAACTAGGGATTTTAACTCAGGAAGAAGATTGAACAGAAGTAAAAAAAAAAAAATTCAAGTAGGTCACTGAATACCCAGAACCTACCTGCATCCAGGTGGCAAGTCATTATTCTTTAATCTTTACATTTGTCTTTAATAAACCCATATAAGGAAGAGTATCTGATAAACCCAAAGGGATGCTTCCGTATCAATCCATGGTAATCCTTGCTCACTGAACCTGGCAAGCATCTGAGTATTTGCCTGTTTTGAAGAAAACATACCTAACTTTATCCCTCTCCTTCTCACAGGAAGTAAAGAGGTTGTAAACTCTGACAAATCGCCATTGTGTTTTAGTTGACGACACCCTGGTGCCATTTAAGCCCACAGGTGCGGAATTGTGAGTTTCCAGAGAGGAATTACTAGAAAGGGGTTTGAGTCAGAGCCTGGGAAGTGGGGTCCTGCACACTGTGGTGCTGTTTTCAAGGTGATTCACGGACACTGAGGCAACGCCAGCCACCGCGACAGTCCCGTTCATTGTCAGGTATTTGCCTGCGGTTGGGTGTGGCCCTTCTCTGTTCCCTTTAGTTCTTCATTTCACACCAGTGGGAGCAGCCGGCACTCAGTGAGCCAGAGGCCAGGCCCCCACAAGGGTCCTACCTCCTGCTTTTTGTTCTACAGCATTTCCTACAGCTTCTTAGATTCACTTTTCCTGTGACAAAATGTATACTCTTAGGTGAGAAGCTTGTCTTGACCAGTTCCATCAACCTCCATGCCTTGCGGATGAAGCTGGGTCAGCATCCTTAAATCAGCGGCTAGATGACAGCATGGTTTTTCTAAAGTGTATGAAAAAGAAGGAAAAGGGGGAAAGAAGCGAGTGGGAGGAGAAGCAGCAGACTGAGCTCAGAGCAAAGACACAGGCTTTGAAAGGGCAAAAAAGCAGACGTTTTACAGGCCTGACTTCTGAAGAGCAGCACAATGTTTCTCCTACTTGCTGTTAAAATGCTATTTGCTTCTTCAGCATATTCCCCAAGTAGGATGCGAAGAAACAATACGTTCTCGTTCTCATTCTCACTTAGGCGGTATAGTCTCAGAATATACACATAGATTCCTCTTTTGGCCTGAAGCTGTTAAAAGGCATCTTAGCATAACAATAGCAGGGGTGATAATAATGCTTTTCACAAAGGGGCTGGGGAACGCTCCCAGGCGATGGATCGTGAATCCTCTGGTGATTTTATCGGTGGGGAAATTGAAGTCTTCAGGTGCAATGATCCAGGGACTCCAGGCTTCCAGGGACACAACACAGGAGAAGACCACACAAGGCTGCAAATTCCATGCAGCGGGGGAACCACTCCGTCCAACCCTCCACATTTTTCTCTACACCAAATCTCCCTCTTTATAGAAACACTCCCTTGCTTGTTACTATTCCACCTCTTTCCTCCTATTGTGGAAGCTGCAAGGAATGGTTGTTAAGAGCAGTAGCTCTGGGACCAGGCTGATGGGGCGGGAAGGGCTGTTCTGCCCCTGGCTAACCATGAGGCGTCACACCACCCGCCCGTCCTCTCTCAGTCCTTCGGAGTTTCTGGGTCACATAATCAAATGGTTCCCAGTCTCTTCACTTGCATGCTCCAAAGGCACCAAAAGCTCAATGTGTCCAGGATTGCACTCAGCATTTTTCTCCCACGTCAAATCCTCCCGCTAAGGCCGGCACTCGGGCTCGTATTTTCTGGAGTGCCCCGAGCTTAAACTCCCCGCTGTCCCTCTTGTCTCTCACACCCATCAAAGGCCTGGTCCCCTCAGCTCATCTCAGCAAGCTCTCAGGAAAGCTAACTAATTATATGAGTTGACAGGCTCATGTAACTGGGACGCTTCCCACACCTCCTGGGAGCGTTTTCTTATTAGTCCAAATGAATCTCCAATACTAGAATCCCAGATGCAGGGAGAGGCATTCTGGAGGCATTTCTCTTAAATTACATGCTTCAGTTGATTCCAGTAAGGCTCTGACTGGATGGCTTATTCCAGGAGACCTTTGTTTCTCATAAATTCTAAGTTGGACACGAGAATCTCATCCTTCTTCTTCTTCTTCTTTTTTTTTTCCTGTCTCTCTGCTTCCAGATCTCCTCCCTACCTCTACAGTCTGGGAAGGGGCTCTGATCTATTCTGTTCCTTTCCAGGCCCCATAGGGCTTGACTCTCAGATTTTCCCATCTCCCTTCAGCTTTTGAATGCAAGCCTGATGTCTCCCGAACACCTCTGCTGAAGACAGGGAAGCCTGGGTGGCTGCGGACTTGGAGGTGAAAGTGTTCACCTTTCGGTTACTGACGGCTGGCTGACCCTACAATGCTTGCTGACCTGACACAGGTACTGATAACATTTCACACTCCTTGGAGCAGTGCACGTCTTGATCAAGAAGCACGATGCCATCTTTACTGGATGTGTTAGTAATAATGATAGTTTGTTTTCATGCTTGCACTTAAAAACGCCTTTGAAGTTATTTAAAGCGGCACAAATGATAGAACAAGGGAGTAAATGTAGCTGAATAACAGGCAGGGTCAGTGCACAAAATGCAAGAGGGCTAAGATGGGAGATAGATGTGAAGAAAAATTAGGTTTGGAGCTTTCTAGTGGCTGAAATCAAGGGGCAAACACACTAAGTTATGAGAATGAGATGAATGATGTCTGCATGATGAAAGCACAGATTTTTTGGTGTTTTTGTTTCTGACACCTGAGAGAGATTTTTTTCCCTAAAGGGTACTTGGTACAATGTCATGAACTGTACCCAAAGTAATATTTTTCAATATGTCCAATGGTGAGTTTCATAAGACAGCCCTTAATACAGCAGGTGGCTCAACGCCAAAGCAAAGCTCAAAAAGGCACAGTCTGAGGGACCTGAAGATTCCGGTACAAGTGCACGGCTGGCTGTTCACAGTACAGCGTAAGGGCTAAGGGCCGGGCTGTGTGGACAAATTGCCTGAGTTTGGACCCCAACTTTGCGACTTCCTGGCTCTGTATGATTGAACAAATTACTTTATCCCCCTGGCTCAATGTAGTCATCTATAAAGCATAGTAACACTGTCACCACCTCAAAATTTCTCCCGAGGATTAAATTAAGTTGATAAGTGTGAAGGGTTTAGGAGAGCATCCTGGCATAAAGCTTAAGCTATGATCCATCAAAGGGGAAAAAGTGTAGACTATCTAGAAGGAAGACTACACACAATTTAAGCTGCACACAATAAATATCGTTTCTTGTTGCTGCACCCTTGGTCACAGTTAGGAGGGGTGAGTTTCAGATTACACTTTTGACAAGAAACTAGCCTGCAGAAATTCTACTTGGCCGATTAAAGGAGGAACCACAAGCTCTGACAGTCAACCAAGGGGCAGGCTGGGCTGGCATCTGTAATGAAAGATCAGGAGCCACGGGCACACCGGTGAATGGAAGACCACCCCTCCACTGCCAGCCCTGCAGGGCCACCTGGAGCGGAGTCCACGTGTTTCTCGAGGAAGAGTCCTTCCCCTTGATCTGCAAGGGCCCCAGTTCTGTGCAATAGCGACAGCTTGCCTGAGACCATTCAGTTTTAGTTTGGAGAATTTTCAAAATGAGTATGAACATCCATCCTGACCACACGTCTCAATAAGATACTAGAAAACATTTTAAGTGTTTGCAAATTCCTAATGAATCCTGCAAGATGAACCGGGTTCAGACGCAGCTCCAGGCAACTGAGTTTGGGCTTTGGCAGTATCACACGAGTCGATCAAGGGTTGGAAAATCATGGTTTTCACATTATTTTAAAAGTCAAGAGGATGTTATTTATGGAGGCCAGTCCTCATTTGTGAGGGAAAAATGCCTTACTACAGGTACAATAATAACAACAGCTCCTTTCTCCCTCATTGTGAACCACAAAATTTCCCTGATGATTATATTATTTCCCTGAACAGTTACCCATTGATTGCCACACATTATAAAAGAAATGACTTATTCATAAAATTTGCAAATGATTAAGTTGTTACGTTTCATTCGATTATCCTGCTAAATACTTAGGGTGTCGTCCTTCGAAACTCTTTGTAGAACAGCATGATCATCTGCTCCCAACTTAAAACATTCGTGTATACTTTATGTCCATGTATGTCCATGCCCACCAAATTCCTCATAAAATGATTACATTGAAAGTTATTATATATGAAAACTTTCTCAATATTAAGGCAAGAAAAAAGAAAAAATTAACATGCTTGGTTTCCCACATATTTTGCTGATCTAAATCCAGTAACTTAATTTAGTAGCATAAAAATTCATAGGTGTGACTTAGTTTGCTAAAGCACAGTTATGAAGAATTAAAATGACTAGCACGATTTTTAGTTCACATTTCTAAGTTCTTTATTCTAAATATCTTCCTTAAGCGTCTAAAACTGTACCTTCTTCATAAAGCATTTGGGATTAAATTCAGATGAAATGACAGCTCTTTATTCCATCACTTCCCCCAAACCCCAAATTTACATATTCACTCACTTTCTCCCTTACCTACTTTGATTCTGGTATCTTCATCTTTTGGTGAAAGGTGTTATTTGTATTGACTGTAAAATCTACGTCAGTTTTGAAAAGAGAGATTTAAAATAAATTTTCATACTTCTAAATCTGATAATACAACTGAAATGATTGGATGGGCACAGTATGATTTAAGTCTTTAAATATTTCATTCTTCCTATGTCTAAAATTAAACAAGGTTCATGTAGCAAGGTAACTCCAGTTGAAAGAAGATATCTAACTGCTTCTTTGGTATTATTGACAGCGAATAGTTCATTTCCAGTAAATTGTTTTTGCGTGATAGAGTCACCGATTCAGAAATGAGAACTTTTTCAGGAGTCTCTCATCATAGAATGAAAGCCATCCCCTTTACGTTGTTTTCACATGTTGCACACAGCCTGACTGTGTAAGGTGAAATACATAAATTAAAATATAATATCAACAGTGAACTAGAGCGTCCCTGTTGCTACCCCTCATTTGCGGCCTTACATTGCATTTGGAGATCTGCTCTATGGTCCCAATGCGGGAAGGAATGAATATGTTGGATTCTTGTAAAAGCAGGATGTGTTGCGGGCACTGCGTTGTTCAGACACCTGCAGGAACTCAGGTGGAGTAACACCAGCCGGCACACCCCGTGCTTCTGCCACCTCTCGTTCACATCAACCCCGAGGCTGTCTTAATATTCTCCTCCCCATGTACCAAACCACGTCAGGGGAGGCCTTCAAACACCGTGACAGCGTTTAGAGAGGGGTTCATCGGGACCGATGTGCTATTTCCTTAAACAAGTTGACTTATATCTGACTTGCACCTAATTATGCCTTCAATTTCTTTTGTCTGTGCCTTATTCAACAAATATATAGATTGCCGATTAGGTGCTAGACATGGGTTTAGGTGCTGGGACAGAGCAACAGAAAAAGAACAGTTCTCACTCTTATGGATGTTACATTCCAATGGGGGAGACAGACAAGAAGTAAGGATATACAAAACATGTAATGTTAGGTAATGATAGATGCTATGGAGAAAAATAAAGCTAACGAAGCGGATAAAGGAGGCAGTCATGGAGAGAAGGCCAGTGATATAATGGATCACGTAGGCCAAGCTAAGTAGTTGGGGTCTTGTCATGAGTGAGAGGCAAAGTCCCTGGATCATTTGAAGCAGAGGAGTGACTTGACCTGATTTACATTTAATGGCATCGTTCAGGGTGAGCAGGGGAGGACACTTTACAGGGAAGCAGAGAGGATAAGACAGGAGGCTATTGCAGTGTCCAGGTGAAAAAGGATGATGGCTTGAACTAAGGTAGTAATGGCAGTGGTGATAGAAATGATGAGATTCCAGATACATATTTTGAAGGGGAAATCAAATGAATTTGATACATATAAGATGACTACGTCCTGGTTTGCATTAGACACTTTGGTTATAATTATTAAGAATGCCCCCTTTCACAGTCAAAAGTACCTCAGTTTGGATTAAATTATATGGTCCCTTGTTTCCAAAACACTTAATGCTTTCCAAGCATTTCCTCAAACATTATCTCAAAAAACCCTGAAAAAATAGATATTGTAATTCTCCCTTGATAGGCACGGAACCTGAGGCTGAGAACGTTTCAGTGACTTGTCCAAGGTCACAAGTACTAATGGCAAATCCAGACCTGGCCTGGCTTCCAGGCTGATGCTCTTCCTCCTGCTCTTTGGTGTTTTTTCAAGTCGCATCTACAAGGCACAAGCACGTGATCCGTCCTCTCACCCGGTCACTCATGTCTCCATCAGGCGTCTGCTTGTATGTACCAGACGCTGTTCTAAGCAGTTAGGGCACATCAACCAACCGAAGATCCTTGTCCCTCTACAGGCTGCACTCTAGCTGGTAAAAAGGAGACTAAACTATAAATAGAAATAATAAGTGAAATACCTAGTATGTCAGAATAGGATGCGTGCAACGGAAAAAGAACAGAAGAGGATAGACGAGTGGCTGAAAGAGGCTCCAGTCTTAACTGGAAGTGGTCGGGGTTGGTCTAAGGAGGTGAGTGAATCAAGCAGGACAGCATTTCAGGCAGAAGGAGCAGTTGGAGTAACGGCTCTAGACAATGGCGAGTCTGGTCAAAAAACCCCCAAGAAAACCCATCTGCCTGCTGCAGAGTGAGCAACGGGAGTTGTAGGAAGCTTCACAGTGACCATGCGACCAGGTCATGGGACACTTTGCAGCCCCTGGGAGAACTCTGGGTTCTCCTCTGAGTAGGCTCAGAACACACTACCGGGTTTTGAGCCAAGGAAAAGCATGATAGGACTGGAGTTTTAAAAGAATGACTCTGGCTGCTTTTTGATGGTGGACTGTAGTGGGGCACGAGTGGAAGCAGGGAAGTTCTCCTTAGGAGTCCATTAGAGCGTCACCACGAAAAATAACAATGGCCTGGACCAGCACGGGAACAGTGGGGAGGGCGAGTCTGGGCATAGTTGGAGATAGAATTAATATGATGTCCTAATGGATTGTGTGAGAGAAGAAGAGTTAGATAGGGGAGGCGGTAGGTAAAGCAGGTTTGTGGGGGAAGGTCGGGAGTTCTGTTTTGTACACACAGGGTTTGAGATGTCTGTTAGGCACCAAATGGCTGTTGGGTACACGAGCCTCAGGACACACTTGGGGTCAAGGATAGATGTCTGGACGTCTGGGCTGGAGATACACATTTGAGAGTTTTTAGCACATAGTTTGTATTTAAAGCCAAGGGACTGTATTAAATCACTGAAAAAGTAAATGTATATGAAGAAGATGACCAAAAACTGAGCCTAGGACACTCTGACTGTAAGAAGGTGCGAAGAAGAAAGGGAACCTGCAGAAGAGATTGAGAAGGAGCCAAACACAGCACTGCAACAAAAACCAGGAAAGAGAATTGATGGGCAAAGAGGAGGGACTGACCAACTGCAAAATAATGCTAATAGATTGAGAAAGATGAGGACTGAGAATTAACCACTGGGTTCGGGTCAGTGGAGACGGGACAAGGGTTGTTTGGTGGAACGATGGGGCCTGAGATTCTGTATGATGAGTCATCTTTCAGGTGATGCCATTGCTTCTGGTCCAGGGAACACACTTGAGGAGCAATAACCTAGTGAAGAAGCAGAGGGACTGCCTTTAGAACAGGGTGGGAGGGGGGAGAAGGGAGAGCATGTGGCTGCAGATGCTAAAAAGTAGATGATGGACCCAAGATATTTCCTCCTGAATGTTTCTATTTTCTCAGTGAAACATAAAGAAGGGCATCAGTTGAAAGTGAAGATGGGGGAAGATGTCGGGTCTCTGAGGGGAGAGGAGAAGGTAGGAGAGTCACCTAGGGGAGTGGGGCCATGTGGCTTGGGGACGGCTGCCGGGCAGCATCCGCGACAACGTCAGGTGTGTGGTCATGAATTTAAGGGGAGGCTGGTCAGTGTGCTTGTGTATTTTTCTTCAGGCATATTCTACACAGGTACAGGCGTAGAGCAGGCAGAGTTAGATTTAACCACGATTATAGTTTTACTAGGTGAGTTCGGCTAAATGAGAGAGGGCCAGGGAGCTGAGGATCTTCCAAGGGGGTGATTATAATCATTAACCATGGGATTTACACTAGGAAGGGGAGGAAGTGGGGCTATGGGGGTGAGGGACAGTGCAAGCTGGTGGAATCAATGTGCCGGAGGTCAAGGCAGGGGAGAAAGAGAGTTCAGGGTCCAGGAAGGAGTGGGTTGGAGAGACGCAGGTGGTGTTTGGAGAGTGAACGCATGACCCCGAGATTAAGGAGACGTGCACTGGGGCAGCCTCGGTGACGGCCAGGGGAGGGAGTGCCTGAGGCTGGGGGAGGAAGCTCACCGGAGGAGAGGGATTCAGGGAACTCAGAGGCCTCAGGGGTGGATCACCCACAGAAGGGGTTGTGCAATTTCAGCTGTATCAGAATGCCACGGAGGGGTTACTGGAACCCGGATGGCTGGGCCCCACTCCTAGACATTTTAATTCAGTTGGTCTGAGGTGGGGCCTGAGAATTCGGTGGTGTTGATGTCACTGGCTGGAGGACTACCTGTGGGAAACATGCCCTACACGTACACTGAAATCAAGAATTAAGAGGTAAATAAATGGAGAGAGAGTGACATTGAATCTAAAGCGAAAATTGCCGAAAAAAAAGGAGGGGGACTGGCCCAGGGTTTGGGGGTAAACAGTCTCAGTGAGCTGCCGCAGAGAGCGTCGTCTGACTCCAATGCATTTCAAATGTTTCATCTTTTCATTCTGCTCTTTAGCAGTGACTCCAACGGAGGCATCTGGAGTCAGAGTGGTCATTTATTAGCTCTGTGACCTCGGCTCTGTTGTTCACCTCTTTGTTTCTCTGTTTTTTCATCGGTAAAGTAGGGCTACAAATAAATGTACCTGCCGAGGTGGTTGGTAGGATAAGCGAGGTAATAAATGCTCAAGAACTCAGGGCAGTGTGGATACGTGGTGTTCACTAGACTCAACACAGTTGTCCCTGCTATTTCTTCATTTCCTCATGTTCTTTGTTTAAATGAGGTCTCCTGAAATCTTCTGTCTTGCCCTGAAGTTCATCTTTTGCCTCTGGTTTGATGTGGAACCCTATACTTTTCTTAATATTATTTGGAATTTTATAGCAATGGAACTTTAGGGGATTTAGGCATTCATTCCTTTGAACTAGGAACGTTGTAAAGGACACCGACGTAACATCACACACTGTCATTCTACAGACGTAAGCTATTCTTATAATCATAATTGTTTAATTTCTGCAAAGGTCTCTCATGCAGTGTAGAAATGGATTTGACCACAGTTCTTTTCATAATCTTTTTGTCTTGGATCTCATGCATGACCACAAGGAAAATCATAAAAGAAACTATACAGAAATCTATGGAAACATTTCCACTGCACCTTTAATGTCATCATATAATCTCACCCGACAATGTAACAAATTGTAACTAGCCTGTATATGGGGTTTAAATTATTACCATATCATACTTCCTGCATGTGACCCACGCAGTGTAATTAGGAAGAAGCATAAGGTGGGTTCTTAGCGAAGCTTGAGGTCCAAGTTGCCTAAATAGATCCTCTAGTGGTTGACTTTCCAAATAAAATCAGAGAGAGAGAGAGATAGAAGCAATTTAACAAATGATTTTTTCTCATCTCCAGAGGGAGTTCCCCAGAGTCATTCAGCTGAATATTTTTCAAACTTTATACCATAAAGTATTAGCCTTTCTAGGTCACTGTATTGCTTCTGAGCCTAAAATTAAAGCCATAAATACTTAAAGCCTTAACTTCCACGCTCTTTAAAAGCTGGTAAAAACAGGCATTTCCCTTTGCCACTTTACTGTGCTTTTTTTATATGAGAAACAGCACTTTGAAAATGTGGCTTAAAAGCAGTGACACAGAGAATAAGGGAAGAGAAAAACCAATTTACATGTTCCCATTTTTCTTTCCCTTCTGTTTACTCACTCCTGCTCAGGATCAGGACTCATACGGTTCTCTATCGGATTTAAAGAGGGAGGAATTGGCCATTCCAGGCTCACAGTCAAATCAATATTAAAATATGGAAGGTGGTTGTAAGTCTAATATCTCCCGTGGTGGCTGTTCTATTGCTGGTCCACAACAAATAACGAACAAATATTGATTCTCTGCACCGAGGCTAACGCACAGACCTTTCATTATCTGGTCTGCCTAGTGAACCATAATATCAGTTGAACTGGAACAAACTTTCCCCGACTTCCAACAGGACCGTCTGTTGGCAACTAGCACCACCGTGCCCTCTGAGCTCTCCCTTGTAAGGCAGGAGCTACGCACATGGAAGCTAGCTTTTCCAGAACCTTTACCAGCAGGATTTGCTGATTAACGTCTACCAATCAGACACTTTCAAGATGTCTGGAAGGTAGGGGAAAAGCAGAAGACACACTTGCGTTCTTCCAGAAGATGCAAAAGTCACGTGTGCTTTGGCAGATGCGAGATTTGCAGTACGGAGGCAGCCGCGGACGCTGCTGGTGCATCTGCAGGTGGACACCTGGCTTCCTGAAGGCTTGCAGAGCCCTTCCCTGTCCTTGGTCCTCCAGCCCTTCTGATGCTTCTGAGGCTCCCAATTCCCTGTGTTAACTCTCTTCTGGCTGCAAGTACGCATTTTCTTGATGGAACTTGTCTGATATACCTGGACTGGGGGAAGGACAAGAAGTGGGACACAAAGGTTCACTGCAGGCATCCATGATGCAGTTAGTCTCCTAGGGGGCACAGCTGTAAAGTAGTCAAACCCACGCTGCGGAGACACATACTAAATGCTTCGGAGCTGAACCGAGTACAAGATAATTAAATCCCAACACTAGTTGTTTGACCTTGAATAAGTTATTTGACCTCAGTTCTCTTTGTCTATAAAATGGAGTTGATGACAGTACCCACCTCCTAGGGTTATGCGGCTTAGTGTGTGAAATTTGTAGCATAAGGAATGGCACATGGTTAGTAACAGATGATTTTTGCCAAAAAAAATTAATTAAAAAATACATGTATGAACGTTCCCTTAAAGGGGTTCTGCTTGGGAAGTTAGGCACTAATTCCAATGCTCAACACATTCCTGGACTGTGGGCAGTTTTGAAACTCTGTTGACACCCTGACTAGGAGCCACATTAGAAAACTGCAATTTCCGACCCTGGTCTCTTCCGCTTCCCGGTGAGGGAAGCTCCCGAGCCCCAGTACAGATCGCTCCCCAACAGTCCATCTCAGCTTTGGATGAAAAACTGTTTTGCAGCTTGGCCACTCACCTGGCTCCTATGCTTTTGTTCTGAATGACTCAGGACTGTTTATACAAAAATCAAACACACTCTCAAAGGGTAAAGCACTGCTCCCCTCCAAAAAGGTTCAAAACAGTGTTGCAGAGAATCCAAAAGGATTCCAACTGGGCGGCTGCGTATGCATCCTGGACCACGGCACTGCCACTGACATAAGCTCACAGCCTCTCAGAATAGCTTGAAAAGGACAGAACTCTTTGTTTCTATATTTAAAGAAAAATAAGTTTTCTACCTCATAATAACCCATCAGTATGCAGTCATTGTCCTTCATACATTTTCAGGGACTGCAGTGAGAATAGAGAAGAGCAAACCACAACACAATTAAAAAAAAAAAAACCTCAAAACAATAACACAAAACAGCTTCAAGGACAGACAATGTAAGCTGCAGGGTCACGATGATCTTTCTCTGTTGCTCTTGTCACAGCTGGTGAAGGTTGCCAAGGTTGCCCTAACTGTCAGGCACAGACTTACACCTGCAAGTTCCAGTTGGGGAAAATGTGGTTTCAAAAAGCAGGCTGCCTTATTTCCCAGCAAACCAGTGTTTCTCCTTCTGTGATTTTCCTTGCAGATCTTGCTCAGCTTTGCAAAGTGAGACACACTTTTTGTTACTTGGCAGATGCCACCCAAGGGAGAAAGAAGGAAAAAATAATTTCTGTCTTGTTTTTTCCCTCAGGTATTAAAAAAAAATTTCCCTCTGGTTCCTTCGTGTCTCAGTAATCAGTCGAGAAGTTTAGGAAGAATATGTCAGATAATCTGAAAAGTATTTTCTCAGGTGTTTATATTAACATAGCGTTCTGACAGTCCGGAAGCTTGTGATTGCAGTTTGCAACTTGCTTGTGGATTCATTTTTTTTACGCAGAGTTTCATGAGAGAAATTTCATTAATCAGTCCCATTTCTATCTAACTGAATGCAGATAACAGTAATTTATCAAGATGCATCTTTAGGGCATGCCTAATTTCCTAATACTAACCATTTGGGGCAAAATCTCAGATTGAGGACTGCAAAGGCCTCAGATTTTTTGTAAATTTAAAATACTCACAAGTGCAAATCTGAGATTCACATCATACAGTGTTGTACATGCTTAATGTAACGTTTGTAAAGAAAGTAAAAGTCTGTAGATATTTTTTATTCTTTGGTGATTATGCACAAAATTTCTTTATTTTTGTGATCTTCCAGAGTTTTCCTAAACATACCCTCATTCATTCATTCAACTAACATTTGCTAAATGACTACTATGGTTTTTTACTGTGTGTGCAGTTCTTAATGTGGGGCCTCAAAATCTGGAATAGTTAAATGTATTAAAGTAATTAAATGTATTAAAATAAAAGTAATTAAAGTGCTTACATTTAAGTAAATTTCTTAAGCTTATATACCTGGAAAATGACAATTTATCAGTTTATCAGGCTTCAGGCCAAATCCAGTCTGCTGCTTGTTTTTGTAAATAAAATTTTATTGGAACACAGCCAAGGTCATTCATTTATGCATTGTCTGTGGTTACTTTCAGCTGCAAAGACAGAGCGAAGCACAGTATTTGCTAAAGAGAGGAGTTGCAAGACCTAAAGTATTTACAATCTGACCCTGCAGGGAAGTTTGCCTTCTCCTGGTTTAGATTGTTATAGTTACAAATTAGGTGTCTGAATACAGTTCCTTCTGGCTACAAAGCCCCTAACCCCTTATCTTGTCAAACTTTCAGAATCATAAATATCTCAGAGAGATATTTCTTTTTATTAGTAATAAATATTTTCTATACACTTCTTTTTAAAAAAGTTTTTGATGTTGGGCTAGAAATCTTGACCCCCAGAAATTATCAGTATTTAGAAACAAACTTACTCTTGCACATAGTTCAGAAAGGGATTGGCAGAGCTGGGTAGCAATAAATAAAATGAGAGAGTAGGGCTAGATTATCTCAAAAGAACCTTCCAATTGCAACATTTCATAGCTCCGTGTTTCTACAATAATAACTTCAAGGGCTAAAATTAAAATATAGGGCTGCAGCTGGAGCAAACACACAGCACAGTGGTTTATGGAAATCAATTAAGGACTGAGGTAAAGCCTACTATAACTGTACCATTAAAAATCCAAGTCTCCCAAATTTTATTTTGCAAAAATAAGGAAAATCCTAATCAGTTAGACCAATGAAAATAACATGGCAGCATTCCCAGTCCATCTCTGACATAATTAATTACAGCAGATGAATACGATATTAAAAAATGCCCTTGAAAAATAAATGACAAAAAAAAAATTAACAGCACGCCTGATGACAATAATTATTCCTCCAAAATTACCTAGTTTAATGACCCATTAAAGCACATGGTTAATCTTTAATGTAGGCTTTTGACCTAAGAATGGGCTAGACATGTCTCTATTATACTCTGAAAACTATAAAACATGACACAAAGAAACAGAAAGATATCCTGTGCTCTTAGATTGGAAGAATTCATATTGTTAAAATGGATTTCCTACTGAAAGCAATCTACAGAATCAGTGCAATCTCTATCAAAATACCCAGGGCATTTTTCACAGAACTAGAGCCATCACTAATTCGAAAAAGTACACCCACCCCAATGTTCATAGCAGCACTATTTGCAATAGCCAAGATATGCAAGCAACCCAAGCGTCCATCAGTGGACAATTGGATTGAGGAGATATGGTACAGATACACTCAGCCACAAAAAGAATGAAATACTGCCATTTGCAGCAGCACAGATGGACCTAGAGAATATTCTGCCCAGGGAAATAAGCCAGGTAAAGACAAATACTGTATGATATCACTTATATGTGGAATCTAAAAAATAATACAATAAATGTACATGAAAAACAGAAGCAGACCCAGATACAGCAAACAAACTAGTGGTTCCCTATGGGGAGAGGGAAGAGGGAAGGAACCTATTAGGGGTATGGAATTAACAAACTATGACATAAAAAACAGATAAGCAAGCAAGGATGTACTGTATAGCACAGGGAATTACACCCATTATCCTGTAAAAAGCTAGGATGGAATATAATCTACAAAAATACTGAATCCCTATGCTGTACACCCGAAGAACAGGATATTGTAAATTAACTATACTTCAACTAAAAAACCCTTCTGGGGGACTTACATTTAACTAGCAAGCACAGAGAAAAGGAGGGAGGGGAGGCAAAGGACAGGGGCCCTCCTGCTCCTCTCAGACGGCTGTAATGGCAGGTACGGCTGCTGATGAAACTTGGGAGCATCTATCTTGTCCATTCATTCATTCAACAAACATGCACTGAAGACCTACTCTTGGCCAAACACTGAGCTGGACTCCGGAAATACAGTGGCGAATAAGGCAAACCTGTTCTTCACTTCATGATGCCTACAGTTTAGTGGGCGCAAAAAGGCACTGAGCAATTATAATAAGATATGATGTGCTAGTCGGGGTAGGGTAATGCAGAATTCAACAAGAACGTGCCAGAAAATTCTGACTTGGTCTAAGCGATGGGGTCAGAGCCCTCCCTGACACGAAGGAAGATAAGTGGGAATCCACCAGCTCTTCTTGCTCCTTCCTTCATCTCCTCTTTATTGTCCCTCTTTCCATCCATTCTTGTTTCCATCGGCTTAAAGTCTGGAAAAGGAGATCGACCCAGAAGCCGTTTGAAAATGTGGATGAACGGAGGGTCATGTATTCAGCAGGAATCATCAGGACAGGAAGATGTTAAGCAGGTAATAAAAGCAAAATGACAAATCTAAAGGTGACAGAATCTATTCATCTCTGCAAGGCAATGACACAAAATGGGTGATAGGAAAAGTGGACCGTGTCTTCCATGGAAAGCGAGCAGCAATGTTTTACCATGATTGTTAGGTGCAAGACTGAGTAGCTGAATAATGGTAAACTGTTTTAAACATCTTTAAGGAAAATGAATGTTCTAAGAATTCACCTTTCAGGTGAAAGTTTATAGTTCCTAATTTGAGAAGTATAATTTTCTTTAAAAATATTCTTGGCATGTATATCATATGTGTTCATTTAAAAAAAATAAATAAAACATAACACTTGTATACACCTCACTCAGCCTAAGAAATACATTACAAAGATTCTTCCCTAAATGTTTTCCTTTCTCTCTCCTCCCTGAGGTCACGTCTCTCTTAACTTTTATATCATGAAAATTATAGAAATTTACAATTTTATCTTTAACACAGGAAACAGAAAATATCAACACAAGAGAAGGAGCTGGTATCAGTCCCAGTTTCTCTATTTCTTTCTTGTTTGCCTGGATTTCTAGAATATTCTCCTAACTGGGGTCTTGTCTTCAATGTGGCTGCCATCTAATCCTTTCTCTTCATGGCATCTTATATGGTCCTTTGACATGGAGAGATGTTCTGAACACAGCGGCTCTGCTTCTGTCTCCCGATGGGTCCACACATTCCTAAGGGTCCAGGCTAAACCCAGGTCTCGCCTTGCTTATTCCTAGAACTTTGTTTCTCCGGCTGCATTTCTCACCACTCTCCCTCCTTCACCCTCGCTCCATGCGCACTGAGTTCCCTGCAGCCCGTGCATCCAACGGAATGTCATGGAGCCTACACTGCAAAGCTCTAGCAGTCAAGTGAAAGGCCGAGGGTCTTCATTCTTGGTAATTAAATTCTGGACAGCAGGCAGACAATGAACAAGTCAGTAAGGAAAACACACAAACAGGGAAATAACTATGTTTCTTTGCAAAGTGCATGAAGACAATGCCAAGGCTGAGTGTATCAGAATGACTGGGGGTGGTCTGGCCTGTGACTGGTTTAGGGAAAGCCCATGAAAGCTAGATTGATTTTCGCTGCCAGATCAAGACCTAGCCCCTTTCTAGGAAAAAAAGACTGCATCCCAAAATGAGGTGAAGAGAGGAGAGAATACAAAGGCGAGAAAAAGTCAGCGTGGATGAGTTTTGAGATACTGTTTCAGAAAGTTCTGAGATCTGGGAGGTCTACAATGGAAGGTTTAAGGCAGTGCCTCAGTCTGTTCAGGTTCCTACAACCAAGTGCCATGAACAGGGTGGCTGATAAACATTAGAAACATATTTCTCACAGTTCTGGAGGTTGGAAGCCTGAGATCAGGGAGCCAGCTGGGCCGAGCTCTGGTGAGCACCCTCTTCCGGGCTGCAGAAGGCTGCTTTCTCATTGTAACCTCACACGGCCAAGAGCAGGCTCTCTGTGACTCTTATAAGGACGCTAATCCCATGAATGAGAGCTCCACCCTCGTGACCTCCTTTAGAACAAATTACCCCCCAAAGGTCCCCCCACCTAACACCATCATATCGGATTATAGAATTTCAGCACAGGAATTTTGAGGGGACAAAAACATTCAGTCCATAACAGGCAAGTATCATCCGATTCGGAACATGGAAAAGAAAATAAAACAAATACATTTTCTAACTTTTCCTATATAATTTCCTTTTGGCACTTTGGTGAAAGTCTTCAGTAGGCATTTAAATTGCTTTTTAGGGCTTTTCAGATGCCAGAAATCGTGGTTCTACAGACTAGGATGCTGTGCTGTGCAGATTTATTTATTTTAAATTATTAATATAATTGTCTGTTTACCTGTCTGTTTTCCCTGCAAGGCAAATTTCCCTCTTCCTCATGTTCTTGGTAGTCTGGACACACACTGTGCCAGGCACACAGTACATGTTAAGGTAGGGCTGTCTTCATGGGTGTGACCTGTACCATCAGACCAGGCCCCATGTAGAGAAGGGCCCCACACCTGCTCTAATGTTCCGCTGCTGCCATCTTGAAATTCTTAATTTTTTGAATAAAGTGCCCCAAATTTTTATTTGACATTAAGTTCCACAAATCCTGTTGCCAATGCTGCACCCAGTAATTATTGGTTGAATATCTGAAGATAGCCTGTGCCCAAAACAAGGAAAGATGGCTATTTTTTCCATTTATTTTGGTTCTAAAGTGACCCTTTCCACCTTCCTAAGAGGATCCTTCTTTACATCCTAGAATAGTTGACCAGATATCAGCTTACCAGAAAACAGAAGAAGAGAAAAATACCGAGGAGATAACGTCAACAATGACAAATGACAAAATAAAACCTGATTAACTTGTGTATGACTATATATTACTATGATCTTTAAAAGTTGCCGAAGTTAGAAAAGAAAAGCAAGATAGAGATGTACTATAACATACGAAGATAATATACCAATGATACAGGATACCAGAAAGTTCCAGAAGAAAAGATAAACTGCATGTCCAAGAAAACTGTTTCGAACAGGGACAAAGCAGCATTTAGTCCCTGATGATGCTATAGCAAATGATTTTTATTTTTTTGGACAAGTATGGGAGGGGGTGGGTCAGGATGCTGGGTATATACGTGCACGTGTTAGAAAAAAATTGGAAAGAAATGGACAGAAATGAATCTTCTAAAAGAGGGGACAATTAAATGAATGGTGAAAGTGGTAGAAGTAATCTGAGTTTATCTTATTGACAAACTATTGATGTTTCACATCTGTTGGAAGGTAAGATTTGGTGATGAAGCTCCCTCAAGAAGGAATTCCTTCTCTCCTGGACTGTGTTGCTGCAGCATTTGCTTATTTCTCTCTGCGACAGCTCTCTTGGCTCTTTGTACTCCAATTACTCTGTAATTATTTGCTATCAGTCTGTCCACACACACACACACACACACAAACACGATTAGTCTTGATTCACGTACACTGAAAATTCTAAACTACAATAGAACCAACGTATAATGATTGCAGTGACAAGGATGAGGATGACAACGATGGTGGTGATGCTGGTGACATGACAATGTCAGTGATAAAATGCACCATCCAGAACAAAGGAGTCCCTCTTAACTTTCAGATCATGGATGATCTCCTGGGAGCTTGTGATAGCTTAAGCAGTTGTATGCAAAACAGCCACCACAAAAAAATATGTGACTATACGCATGTCTTTGTTTTTACTCTGAGGGTGAGGTCCTTAACTTTCATCAGCATTTCGAATGGTTTGGATTAAAAAAAAAAAAGTTAAGAATTCTGCTTTGCTGGGAAAACCAGTTTGAAAAACATCCACCACCTGCACACTTTTGGGAGATTTATCTCTGAGTTTAGATGAGATTTTAATCAAGAAGTAATCTTTGTACCCTTCAGCATCTTATTTAGAATCTAAGTAAAATCACTCCTGCACTATTCATCTTAAAAAGAATCCCATTAGGTTAAATGAGCTGAGATACCCCTTCAGAAAAGATTCTAGTGTGAACACAAAATATTACATTGATTTAGATTAAAATCAGGGGAGCCTTTGAAAAACTGGAATCAGACTATAAAACATAAAGAACATAAAATGCATTAATGGAGAAGCAGAATGAAGCCAAGTGTATCTTGTTCAAAGCACTTTGCATGTAAAAATATTCCATTAAGAAAAAGTGTATTTGGGTGATGTATTGGTATAACTAAGGACTACGAAGTAATTTCTCAGGAAAACACTGACTGCTTAAATGACAACATCACATAAAGCACTATCTGGACTAAATTGGAAACTTCCTTCAATTTTGAATGCTGTCCGCCAAAATGGATTGCAGGAGCAGAAGCTAAACATCATAGTATCTTCCAAACATGCAATTTTCCACCTAACATTTCCCCTGGGAAAGACTTCACATCCTAATTCAATATTCTACCTTGTTAACCCCTTACATGTTTCCTCTTTGGACATCACCCTTTCCACTTTGCTACTGAACACTTTTGATCTGATGTTGGTTGAATCCCCGCAAATGAGGAGCCCACAGACACCGACTGGAGAAGGACTTCAGCATCTGTGCAGTTTGGTATCCCAGGGGTGTCCTGGAACCAACACCCCACAGACACCAAGGAGTGACTGTATATTATCTTGGTTTCTTTCAGTTGTGATGATTCAAACTTCTCGTTCATACAACAAACATGTATTAAGTGCTTACTCTGCACGAAGCCTTGTGCTAGGTTTTGAAAGGAAAGATAACTAGGATACAAATCCTGTCCTCAGGGAACTTGTGTCCAGTGAAAAAGACGACCATGAAAACCAGGAAGGACCCACAGTGAGGCAGTGAGCCCCAGAGGTACGTGTTAAGTATTGCAGGCTTAGCACTGTTACTGTAGGCTTAAAACATGGCATTACTCGTTGCAGTATTAGTATTACCATGGTAGTTTTAATGTATGGCATGATTAGTATTTTTTCAGCATTAGTAGCATGACTAAGTGCAGCATTAGTAGTATTGCTGAAGCACTAGTGTGGTAAATATCCAGAAATGGCCACCACAACACTTCTGGTCCTACTTACCCTCCCAGAACCCTGCCACTTCTACAGTTTAAGACCCATCCCCACTCTCTCACACGTGTTACCTAAATTCAGCTTTTGTTTAGATAGTTTATGAAGCCTGTTTCTGTTTGAGGTGGGGGCTTATTTTGATTACAATGTAATGAAGTTTTTATTACACATTAGTTTCATTCTATGTTAGTTCTTGATATCTAAGAATGTATATCTAGCTCTCTTTTTTTTATGTTACTTCTATTCCCATTCATGCTGTTTCTGGATGAATAAGTACAGCACTGGGATATATTCTTTTCATCAAGAGAGAGATTATTATACATCGGTGGAGAGAAAGCTGCATCCATCTATAAAGTCAGTATTCAAGCACTTAGGATTTTGAAGTGATTTTCAGTCTACCTCCTGCTTTAGGCAAATCACATCCTTTGTGTATGGATGGAGACTTCGTTCACCTCAGTCACTCAGGCTTTCAACCTATGGAAGTTGCATTAAGGCACTAAAGATGCCACATCTGCTGCAGCGGAGCAAGAGCAAGAGCAAAACAGGAGAGTCACAGGAGTTTCCGTGGCCTCCGCCTGGAAGTGACACACATACCCCTTGTGGGATTTAATGGGCCAGAACGACTTACGTGGATCTGCTTAACTTTGGGGGCCTGGAAATTGCATGGTGAGCATGAATGTCTCTGCCCTGGGCTGACAGTGACACACCCAATGTTACTACTTGGAAGACCTTTTTTTCCCCTCTTGGAAAAACAAAATGTAGATCGATAATTCTAAATATCTTGAATGCATTTCTGGATTTATGCATGAGTTCTTTAACTTTTGGTGGCTGCAACAACACTTTTACATAAAGTAGTTTCATCTTGGGAATAAACGGCTTAATCCCATCGCAGTACGTCAATACCATATATCTGTTTAATAGTCTTTTTGACTGTTTGAGAGCTGCAGTAGCTTTGCAATGAGTAGCAGAATACACTCTATTCTGACACTAAAGTTCTGTTTGAAATAACATTTTTTTTCCTCATGCAGTATTCCATTTGCTCTGTTGGAGAATATTGTGAAGATCTGAAAATAGCCCTGGAAAGTGGCTCTTTCTTGCAACTGAACTACCTTATGGAGTATGATGGTCCCGTACTGATAACTGTCATTACACATTTCTGCTTCTAATCGAGTTCCTGTCTGTCTTTACTTGGAAAATACCTGGACTTCATTACTCTTTACGTTTCTCACGAGCTGCCTCTTCCCATCGCTATTTCTCTCACTATGTTGTGCCTTTTTGATGGGATAGTAATGAGAAACTATTTTTAAATAAGAAACATCCCTCTGTAATTTCACCTGAGTCTGAGTGCTTTAACAAGAGAATCTGAATGCCGTGAACACGTGTTAAGTTAGGTTGAGTTTTAATTTAACTCTATTAGGATACATTTGAAGATAGATAATTTTTCATGAAAAAGCAGAAAGGAAGACATCACTTGTAGGTGCATGGTCTTGAAAGTATACTTTACACTGTTAATGCTCTTGAAGTCTTAAAACAGCTTTGTACCTTTTAAAGGATCTGGAGAAAGAAGTATTTCAACATTACTCTCCTTAAAGAAGTCTCACAGTAATCCAAAATACTACAACGAGTGAGTCTCTTGTTTTAATAGAAGCTTAATAATTTTGAATAATGATGGAAGAAATTCAAAGGAAAGGGAAGCAAACATTACTAGGGGCCTACTGTCTATAAATTATGGTGCATAAAAAATAAGTAAGTGTATAACTAAGTGTTTAAATAAGTGTAATACTTGTTTAAAAAGTGAAATCTATTATTTCATAGGAAAATCAAGAACCATTGATGTGAAGGAACTCCATACCGTGCTAAGTTTCCGTCCTGAAATTGGTGCATCTGGCGAAGAAAAAATGGAGGAAATATAAATATATATGACATAATTCAGAAGAAATGACAACATTGCTTCTTCCTTTAAAGACCTTTCAGCACCTAGAGTCTCATAATGGCAAATTCAAGGCTCTGTGTATGCAAAGACATGTGAAAGATTCAGTTGGGCATCTTTGGAAACATGCTGCCTGCCACCCTGTAGCCTAATGAACGAGGTGTTTGCCTGAATCCTTCACTTTTCACACAGCAGCTTTAGTGCCATCTGCAAGTGGTCTCAAATAGCGTCTTATTGATAGGTTTGAGAAGGCAGGAAGGTGGGCAGGAAAAGATGTCTGGAAACTCAAAGGAAGAAAAAACTCTTCTATAAATACAGGCTAGACTGTAAGACCTCATCAAAGAGAACATTGTGAAGAAACTCCATGTGTGTACACATGGAGAGGAGACAGAGAGAGAAGAAAACGGTGTAAGACGGCACACGTTATATTAAGCACCCAACCGTTAAACTCCTCATAAGGGGCTGAATAGACATCACTGATCTCTCTATGATTCAATGTATTTCATGTGAGACTCATTTTACTGATTATCTTGCAAAATTCCTCTTAGTGAAGAGACAAATGCAGTGTCTATTATTATGCCATACATTCTATAACAACCCAGAGCTGCTCATCTCTCATGGTTTGAATTCTACCTGATACTGACTTGTTGTCTCATAAAACTTTATTGGATCTTGAAGAAAATAAAATAAAACAAAGACAAGACTACATATTAAATTTACACAAAATAAAAGAAACTAGGGCTATTGATGATCTTTTTAGCCCTGAACTTCAGGGTCTCAGGAGCACAGAGGGAGCCTGGGGTTTTCACGTACTTTGGTTTTGCTCTTGAATGCCCCTACTAGTGACCTGCTTGTGGTGACAGAACCAAACACAGGGCAAGAAATCTGACAAGGAAGCAGGCACTTGATGGGTCCATCTTTACACTCATTGGTTCAGATAATAAATTTGAATGTCTAATACTGCTAGGAATCACACCAGAAAATCTGAAAAATATATTTTATTTTTATATTAAATATAATAAAATATATAGGCTCATTCTTAAAAAAGATTTAAAAAAAATCTACACTCACTACCTTCCATAGGTATATTTCTATGTAAAGTTGGAAAAATTCTATTTAAAATCAAAGATTAGTAAACCTAAATATTAAAATTATACATTAAATAGCTCATATTAAATTTTTCTAAGGTAGAAGCATTTTTTTTAATGAAGTAAAGAAAGAAAATAAAACTACATTGCTATTGGAAGGAGATTTTTTTTTTTTAGGAAGCATGAAGAATTTCCCAGTGAGTAATTTTCATTTTACTTCAAGCTAGGATACATAAAAATTCAGGGTATTTAATACCTGGGAATAAATCTAACCAAAAAGGTGAAAGACTTATACATGGAAAACTATAAAACACTGATTAAGGAAATTAAAGAAGACTTAAAAAAAATGGAAAGGTATCCCATGCTCTTGGATTGGAAGAATCAATATTGTTAAAATGGTCACATTGCCCAAGGCAATCTATAGATTTAATGCAATCCCTATCAAATGACCCAGGACATATTTCACAGAACTAGAACAAATCATAACAAAATTTATATGGAACTATCAAAGACCTAGAATTGCCAAAACACTACTGAAGAAAAAGAAAGAGACTGGAGGAATAACTCTCCCAGACTTCTGACAGTATTATAGAGCTACAGTAATCAAAACAGCATGTTATTGATACAAAAACAGATATATATATATAGACCAATGGAACAGAATAGAGAGTCCAAAAATGAACCCACAAACTTTTGGTCAACTAATCTTTGACAAAGGAGGCAAGAATATACAATGGAATAAAGACAGCCTCTTCAGCAAATGGTGTTGGGAAAACTGAACAGCAGCATGTAAAGCAATGAAGCTAGAACACTCCCTTACACCATACACAAAAATCAACTCAAAATGGATCAAAGACTTAAACGTAAGACAAGATACAATAAACCTCCTAGAAGAAAATACAGGCAAAACATTATCTGACATACATCTCAAAAATGTTCTCCTAGAACAGTCTACCCAAGCAATAGAAATAAAACAAGAATAAACAAATGGGACCTAATGAAACTTACAAGCTTCTGCACAGCAAAGGAAACCAGAAGTAAAACAAAAAGACAACCTATGGAATGGGAGAAAATTTTTGCAAATGAAACTGACAAAGGCTTGATCCCCAGAATATATAAGCAGCGCATATGATTTAATAAAAAAATAAACAACCCAATCCAAAAATGGGCAGACCTAAACAAGCAATTCTCCAGGGAAGAAATATAAATGATCAATAAGCACATGAAAAAATGCTCAATATCACTAATTATCAGAGAAATGCAAATCAAAACTACAATGAGGTATCACCTCACACCAGTGAGAACGGCCATCATTCAGAAGTCCACAAATGACAAATGCTGGAGAGGCTGTGGAGAAAAGGGAGCCCTCCTACACTGCTGGTGGGAATGCAATTTGGTGCAGCCACTGTGGAAAACAGTATGGAGATTCCTCAAAAGACTAGGAATAGACTTACTGTATGACCCAGTAATCCTGCTCCTGGGCATATATCCAGAAGGAACCCTACTTCAGGATCACAGCTGCACCCCAATGTTCATAGCAGCACTATTTACAATAGCCAAGACATGGAAACAGCCTAAATGTCCATTGACAGATGACTGGATAAAGAAGAAGTGGTATATTTATATAATGGAATACTATTCAGCCATAAAAATGACAACATAACACCATTTGCAGCAACATGGATGCTCCTGGAGAATGTCATTCTAAGTGGAGTAAGCCAGAAAGAGAAAGAAAAATACCATATGAGATTGCTCACATGTGGAATCTAAAAAACAAAACAAAACAAACATAAATACAAAACAGAAACAGACTCACAGACATAGAATACAAACTTGTGGTTGCCAAGGGGGTGGGGGGGTTGGAAGGGACAGACTGGGAGTTCAAAATGTAGAATAGATAAACAAGATTATACTGTATAGCACAGGGAAATATATACAAGATCTTGCCATAGCTCACAGCAAAAAAAAAAAAAAATTCAGGGTATTTAAAATTCTCATAAATGGGAACTTCAATTGAAGATGGTAGAATGCAATTTTCTAATCTAATCTTCTTCCCTGAAATTTACTGATATAAACAGAAAATAAAAATTACAGAGAAAAATTATCCTTAATGAGACAAGAACATACCTACAACTCTAATAAACTGTGATTCCAATACTGTCAAGTATAGATCAAAATAAATGAAGGAGTTGAGAAAGTTGACAGATAACTCCTTTTAAAATCTTGGATAGTTCATATCGGTCCCTAAAAGTAAGAACACAGTCTGAGCACATGGCTATATCATGGGATAAGAGAGAATTGTTTTCATAAAGAGAAACCATATGCCTATGAATATGTCCATTGCCTATGATTTTGTTTTATTCCAGTGAAAAGAAATCACTGGGTGAGGACGGCTTAGGGTAGGGGGAATGGTCGAGGGGTGGAGGAGAGGCAAGAAAAGGGAGATTTTTAATAAAATAGTGGATTGAACAACACATGCATTTATATGTGCTCCCTCTTTGGAACTATTAAATAAAATGAATTTTTTTCACATTGTTTTTTTATTGCACTAGTTTCAGGTGTAAAGAATTGTAATTCTGTACTTTTACAGATTATACACCATTAACAGTTATTACAAGGTAATGGCTATAATTCCCATGAAATAGTTTTTTTTTAATGGCATATATTTTTAAAAAAAAAGAGAGAAAGAAATTGGGAATAGAGACAATAATGGATGAATTGTTAACAAATGGGAGGAAATGGAAAGCAGGTGGAATAGCGGTAATTAACTAAGCGTGGGGAAAATGAAACGTGTGTGCCTGAACAGAAGGATGTCTGGGAAGATTTAAGCCACTGAGACCTTAGCAAGATGCAGGAATTGGAAGCAGAGGTAGTTTAAGATGTTGGAATGAGAGGTTGGGTGGAAAAGATGAGGTCTGCTTGAAACCTTCATAAGGAACAGCTAAAACCCTAGGCAGAGAGAGGTTTATTCTCTGATGAAATCATTAGAGGGGTTGCAATTTGCAAGACACTAGGTACAATGAAACTCTAGATTGAGAACTTTCCTACAACTGAAGGTTTAGAGAAAGCTCACTAGTGAAGAGTTAGATTCCTTTGCTCTGCTTCTGGTAGCAGACATATCCCCACTGGGCAGGAAACAACTGCATTTGCTCTAGACCAGTGCTTCTGCTGTGGCTCCTGGATCAGCCACACCAGCATCACCTGGAACTTTCTACAAATGCAAAATGTCAGGGTCTACCTACAGAAGAAAAAGAAGAAGAAAGAAGAAGAAAGAAGAAAGAAGAAGGAGAAGAAGGAGAAGAAGGAGAAGAAATAATAATAATAATAATAATAATAATAATAATAATAATAATAATAATAATAATAATAATAATAAAAACTCTGAGGGTCGTGCCCACCAGTTTGTGTTTTAGCAAGGCTTCCAGCTGATTCTGAGACCAGGTTTGAATCTCAAACGCAGATCTGAGTACCACTCTTCGAGTGCTCTGGTACGACCCAGATCAACTGACCTGGAAGCATGCAGCTTGACTCTACCCAAACATGCATACAGTTTCCAATGTTTTTTTTTCAAAACAGGAAAAAGGACATAGGGAGAAGTGTGACATTGATGAAACTTCAAAATTATGAATTATATCTTCAGGAAGTTAAGAAAAGAGACTGCATTCAGGAAACCTGAAACTTGATAGGATGTTAAAGAAAAAAACAATAGAAAAACAAGAAAGAGCTCTTTGGAAACTGAAAGCATGATGGCTGAAATTAAAAAAAGAAAAAGAGTTATAAGTGAAGGTCATTCAAATTGAAATTACCTGCTGTGCACCCAGCATAAGAATGAAAAAAATACCTGCACCAATTCAGAACTTGACATTTCAGAACAATAGGGCTGAAGAGAGATGAAAACAAGTTACCTATGAAGCTCAGGGAATCAAACTGGCATCTGGTAACTGCAGAAGCCACGGTGGAACCCAGGAGATAATGGGAAAATGCTTCCAAATTTCAGGAAGAAGTTTCTGACTAATGCCCAGCCAGACTAATGTTTTAGATGTAAGGATAGAATAAAAATATTTTCAGATATAACAGATCTCAAAAATTTACCTCCCAAGCTCCCTTACTCAGAATGTACTCCACGCTGATGACAGACTGAAATCATAATGACGCAGTCAGGGTTTGGGCGTGCTGAATGGAGTCGGTGGCCACTGAAGATCTGACTCCGATGTGTCCTTGCAGCACTGAACGTGAACTTTCTGTGAACTATACCAAACTCGAGGACACCAGCTGTTTGTAAAACATCTGCCGGCTGCAACCTTGTGTCTCAAGGTTGTTCCCTCTTGTAACCATCAACCAAGTCGGACCCCAACCAATCCTTGCTTAACAAGCACACCTCTTGCCAGCTCCAGTTATACTTCTTGACAAACAGCTCATGTAACTAACTGTAGCCCTGCAGTTTTTGCCTTTATAAACTTTCTCCCTTTTGTAGTTCGGTGGAACACAATTCAAGTGCTTTCTTGAATCTGTGTCTCCCGGGTTGTCCCCCTAACAAACCCCAAATAAATGCCTATTAAAATAGATCTCTGTTTCTGAAATTTTGGTTAATGATGTAAACAAGAAGACATAAGATTTGGGAAATAGGGCCACCATCCCAGGACATACCCTTAGGACCAGATCCACCCAAAGATGACAATAGTGCAGCAGACTGAGAGAGTAATCAGCTGTCTATCTCTGGAGATAATGTCCAAAAGCAACATCTCTAAAAGGGAAAATGGACCTAACCAATTACTTAAAGCATTTTGACATGTGGGAGATGATACTAAATTGGGGGAGAATTAGCAATAGTAATATAGAAAAATTAAGGCAAGTACTAATTCAAGAGAAATCTGAACAGGAGAGAAACGTAATCACGGCTCAGTTCCAAAAAATATTTAGTCATGTTAATGTAAGCACGGGCCATTGATTTAACAAAAATGATGATATAATCACAATGAGAGGATGTCAGGAGTGAAGCATGTGTGGCAGAGGTGGTGCAAGCGGGCTAAATGCTCACATTCCGTGAGAGCAAGTCAATAGGTAATGGACAGTTATTGACTCAATCATGAAACAGCAGAATAATTGTGTACGGATTCAGCGTAAAGTCTGTCAGTGAGCCTGGACTCCGTTTAAATGTAGAGCTGAAACTAAATAACTGGGAGGATAAAGGCTACGTTAGAAAACGTTACATAGTAACTAATGAAAGTCAGGAGCTGGGAAAGAGGGAGCTAGAAGGAAATAAAGTGTGACAAATTCAAAATGTTTCATAATAGGGAAGAGATGGAGGGAGGAGCTTAAAAAGGGAAACAAATATTAAAAAATTCAATTTCTAATGTTTTGCATAGTCTTTTCCTTTTACTCATAGAAATCCTAGATATGAATCTCTTATTTTTTTGAGTATTGTGTAAAGTTCAGCAAAATTTTAGCTCCAAAAATTCTTTGGCTTTTAACAAATTTAAAGTAAATAAAATGTCATCATTTATAATAACATATAGCATACTATCATTTTATTCCCCAATCTATCCATCTATCATATTTATCTAAACCTTCATCCGTCCACTGATCCTTATGTCTGCCTGAGCACACGGAGCCATGGCGAGATCGAGGCTCACCAATTGTTAATGATGACTGTTCTGAGTGGTGAGATGTGGGATTATTTTTGACTCTTGTCTTCATACGTTGTGTATTGATTGGACTTCTACAAAAATAGTAATAATATCACTATTAAAATATCTTTAATTCTGAATTTGAAGAGATTGTCTTTTAACAAATCGTAGTGCTTAGAAGTTGAATGATGTCATCCCCTTTTCATCACGATTCTATAGTATAGTCTTTCATAATATGCTTTTAGCAGTCTGATAATTAAACCACTTGTTTCATGTTACTCATTTCCTCATTTACTATTCTTTCTCTAGGTAAATATCATTACATTGCACTCTCTAGCCCTATGAGTCAGAAAACTGTGATTAACTTATGCCATTATTTATAATTCTCTGGAAATGGATACAAACAGAATGGTGATATTTTTGCCACGGATTATTTTTAACCATTATTAACTTTCTTGCACAAAGATATATTTTTTGGATCTTTAAGAAAGACACTCAATATCTTGTAATAACCCATAATGGGAAAGAATCTGAAAAGTATGTATGTGTGTGTGTATACATATATATGTATATCTGAATCGCTTTGCTGTACACCTGAAACTAACACAATATTGTAAATCAACTATACTTCAATTAAAAAAAGATTTTGTGAAAGATCAAATGTTGGTTCATATTTGAGGTCTTCTGTTTCCCTTGAAAATATTCAAACAAGTACCCAAATATCAAGAAAAGGAAGCTTTTCACCCTTTTGCTTATTGGGATCTAAGATAAGAACCACCTCTGCCAACAATGATGACACAATAACTTGACAACAGCTGTAGCTGGGGATGTAATCAAAACACTGCTCAAACTATTTAACAACGTTGTGTGTGTGTGTGGCCACTGGACACAGCCAAACAGAGCAGAAACTGCTGGAGCTAGAAAGCACTCACTGGGGCAGGTATTAACCCTGTAGTTGCTGGAGAAGGGTCCGCAGTGGGGCTGGGTCAAAGCGGGTGACGGTGGGCACTCAGGAGGCCTAGAGAAGCAGCTATATATCTATTAATGTGGAAATGTTTTGGGAGTTTAACTACGATCAGTGATTAATAACAGCCAGTACCATAGCCAAGAATGAAGACTCACCTTGGTTATAAATCCTTATGTTTACAGAGGCAGAATTTACACACAAATTCATTCCTAAAGGGCAAAAGCAAAGCTGAAGACGCTTCAAAGAGTTCTAGTAAATCACTGCTGGAAATCTCACTGTTACTGACCAGTAACTTCGGATTAGGCATTACCATCTCTCTTTAAAAAATGAAAACACAGCTATCAAGTATGTACATCAAAGCCTTTGTACGCTATTTACACTGGCTCTGGGCCCTTTCAAGTGGTTAAGAACAGGCTACCAAGAGAAGGACACTTTTGGAAGCGTGAGGGACATATATATTCATATATGGGCAATCCCGTATACAAATAATGGGACCCTTTACGAGTGAGCTAACACACAAAGAGAAGACATAAAGAAGTGGAGGGCAGTGAGCACCAATAATGAGAAGAGGTAAGTTAGGAGAAATGCCAGAGACATCTCCTACTTGTTAATTTTTCCTAGGCTCCATCCTGGAACGAAAACAAGAAAAAAGTTGGCTCCAATATCTCATCTCATTTTAGCAGCAAGCAAATGGCTAACTCTTCAAAGCATATTTCGCTCAAGAGCCAAAATTCATTTTCTCCTCCATGCTTCCTACTGTATTTTGTTCTATTAAGGAGCCAAATACAGTCACTTAAAAATATAGACTTTGAGAGCTGGAAAAGTTCAAAGATTTCAAAAATAAAACCATCTTTTGATGATCTGTACCAAATAAGCAGAGACCCAGATTTTAAAAATCTAGGATTTCTTAACCACAGCACTGTTGACATTTGGGGGGCTGTGTATTTCTTTGTCTTGGGGGCCCTTCTGTGCATTGAAGTATGACTGTCAGCATCCTGTCTCTACCCACCAGATGCCAGTAGAATTCCTCTCACCCTGACAATGCAAAATGTCTCCAGACATTGCTGAATTGTGGGGGAGCAGTATTGCCCCTGGTTGAGAACACTGCAAGAATCTAAGAGAAATATTTGATTTTGGAAAGCATCGTATTTTTATTTTTTACTTTTTTGCAGATTTCCCTTTCTAATTGTGTTTAATGTAAGCTAATATTAACATTGATTTTTATTTGCTGACCACAAATTATTGGCAAACAGGGAAGCTGTCCAATAAATGTAAAAATACCAGCCAAAAACCAATCTGGAATTTAAAACATTTCATACTAAGCTGCATTTTTTATAATCAAGCTGTGGCAGCATCATTCACTTTCACTCTCCTTTAACAAGCATTTATCTATGAGGCAACCCCTCCAGATACTGAGGATTCAATGGTGAAAAAGATAGTTGCACCTGGTCCCTCACGGAACGTACATTTCTGTGCCTGCACACACATAGTCCAGTAAAATGCAAATTCTCACTGTGTTCTAGCTGATCTTTGACTCTTATGTCTCATTGTACTCGTAACAATTCTAAAATAGTTTTCAGGAAATTTAGTTATCTTAGGTCCTGCTACTAAGAATAGGATTAACGGTTCAAATTTTTTTAAATCCAAGCAATTATCAGCCTGCTTCCATTGCAGTTTCCAGGTTGTAATAGCACTGAAATACATGAGGTTCCCTGAGTGGTCCAAGCCCTGTCTCAATGTCATATGTTGGTGCACTCTGCTGCCCCTTTCAGGAATTTACAGTCATCCTTTGGTACCCATGGGAGATTGGTTCCAGGACCCTCACATGTGGGAGCCCATGATTGGGTCAACAAATTGTAACAGACCCCAGCTGCCTGTCACCTTTAAGAAGAACACATGTGCTTAGCAACTGCTTTGCAAGCTGGCGCCTGTGCATCTGCACTCCTGTCTCCTTACCCTAAAAAGCAGAGACAACACCTTGCTTGCATAGTTGAGGTTTTAGATAGCAAAGTAATGACCCAGGCCCTCAGCTATAAACGCTGGGTGTGCCTCCTGTAGATAGTCTATTACCCCAGACAAGGAACTGGCTGGTCTGATGGTCTGCTTTGTAATTAACATCTTATATATAAAGAATGTACCTTGTTCCCCTCTCCCCATGGCTTCCCTAAAGATAAACTAAGCCTTTGTACTTTGTGATTTCAACAACCTCTATCCCATCCTGTCTTTCCCTAAGTGCCTGCATTCCATCACACAGCTGCTGGTGATTTTTCCTTCGATTGTACACAATGAATGTGGTAGCATTTCAGAGGCTCGTGGACTCCCTCTCACTACTGACTTTCCACAGAGTCTCGAGTAATTCATTCTGTCTCGGTGGGACTTCTTCCGGACAGAACCCACACTCACAGATGCCCACATCCATGGCTGTTCAAGGTCCTTATATACAAGGGCATAGTAGCTGCATATAATCTGTGCTCAGCCTCCCGTCGTGTATTTTAAATCATCTCTCGATTACTTATAATAACTAATACAATGTAAGTGCTATGTAAACAGTTATAAATACAATGTAAATGCTATGCAAATAGTTGCCAGCACTCTACAAATTCAAGTTTTGTGTTTTTGGAACTTTCTGGGTTTCCTTTTCAAGTATTTTTGGCCTGCATTTGGTTGAATCCACAGATGTGGAAACTGAAGATTCTGAGGGCTGACTTTCCTCTCTAACTCTCCTCTTTCACCTCAACTAATGAACTCTGCGTTGTCAATCATCACAGTCATCCTTATTTGGCTTAAATCCTCTGGGAAGCCTTCACCACCTGCAAGGCTGGTTCGGCTTCCCCACTGAGACTCCATCAGGCCTTTACGTTCCGCTGTAATTGTTTGCTTCTTGAAGTTATAGGATATACCTTGTTCTCCATCATATATCCAGTAAGCACTGTATTAGCCACATATGGGGTGGCCAATGTAGAGTTACTGAATAAGTAAATAAATTGCTAATTCACTTAGGGAGTGCTTCCGGTATCAAGATGTCCCTTTGTTGTTTCCTAGTATCTGTATTCCCAACCTTCTTGGTTTCCATCAACTTTGCAATTCCTGAGAGTTTGCCCAGCTACCTATCTTGCCTTGTCTTCAGTGGATCATTTTTACTCCCTGAAGTTGACATTCATAACCACACCCAACTCTCAGTCATCACTCTCCATACCTCCCTTCCTCCAAGCATCCGTGTTTCAGGGTTACACCCACCTAGGCCTTTTCCTAACGGTGCTACTACACTCCTTCTTCAGTTAAAGTAGTAATATTTCTTAAGTGCCTGTTGTGAACGTGGCATTGTGCTTGGCACCCTGCATACAAAGACAAATAGGGAAATGTCTGCTCTTGGAAAGTGCATCGCGTGCCATGTGCTTCTTCAACTTTACACCCACAGCTCAGGCCATTTGTATATGATGGGGGCCAGGCGGGATGGGTCATAAACTGGAGATTGGTTCCCAAACAAGCCTTCAACTCCTCTATTCTCTGATCTCACGTCTTCCTCCTTTTAACTCTCAGGTGCCTTGTCTGTCCTGTTCTTCCAGGTTGGTCATACCATTTCGGGACTTTTAACAGACCACATCACTCTCTAATCTCTTATGCTTTTTACTTTGACAAAGTACTTCCTGAAACTGCTATTCCATTTGATGTACCTCACTCAGCTTGTTGCTGGAACTCGCAAAACCTTAAGAAGCCCTTATTAGGTATGGTTCAGCACCTAGGGAATGAATACTCTCCTGGCTGTCTTTCAAGAGTGGGCTCAAACACACAGTTCTACCATCCCAGAGACAAAGGATGAGCTCCTCAGAGCCTTCTCAGCAAGCTGCTCCCAGATGGGAAGTGAATTCTATCTGGCTGAAAGTCTGCTAAAAATCTCAAGTCATCAATATTCCTCAGGTGACTATGTTCTAAAAGTAGAAATTATAAATTAGTAATTCAAATAATATACCCCACTTAAAAATAGGCAAAGGATATAAATTGTCAGTCACAAAAGAAGAAATTTATATTGCCAATATAAGGAGATTAAAAAAGTTCAGCCTCTGATCCAGCCATTCCAGTTATGGGTAGCCATCCAAAGAAAATGAAAACACTAATTTGAAAAGATATACGCACCCCTATGTTCACTGCAGCATTATTTATGATAGACAAGACTTAGAAGCAATCTGAATGGCCATCAAAAAATGAATGGATTTTTTAAATGTGACATAAACTGAAATATTACTTAGCCATAAAAAGGAATGGAATCTTGACATTTGTGACAGCAAGACCTTGAGGGCATTAGGCTAAGTGAAATAAGTCAGAGAAAGACAAATACCACATGATCTCATTTATGTGTGGAATTTTTTAAAAAAGCCAAGGTCATAGATACAGATAACAAATTGGTGGTTGCCAGAGGTGGAGGAGGTGGAATGATAGGCAAAATGGATAAAGGGAGTAGAAAGATACAAACTTACAGTTATAAAATAAGTTAAGTCATGGAGATGTATTGTACAGCATGACAACTATAGCTAACAATACTGTTTGCATATTTGAAGGTTGCTAAGAGAATAAATCTTAAAAGTTCTCATCACAAGAAAAAAAATTCTCTAACTATGTATGGTGATGGATGTTAACTAGACTTATTGTGCTGAACATTTTGCAACATATACAAGTATCAAATCAGTACACTGTACACTTGAAACTAATATAATGTATATGCCAATTATACCTTCATGGAAAATGAGTGTGAGACAGACTTGGCAACTTGCTTTTAATAAATAGAAGAGAGCAAAAGTGATGGACTGTCACTTCTGTGATTAGGTTGCGAAAGGTTATGCCTTCCAACTTGCTCAGACCCTCTTGTGTTTCCATGAAGCACGTTCTAATTTGGAAGAACTCCATGCGACAAGGAACTAAAAAGTCTTTGGCCAACAGCTACTGAGGAACTGTGACCCTCAATCCAACAGTCTGTGAGGACCTGCATCTGGTCAACAAACACTGAATTAGTTTGGAAAGGATCCTGCCCCAGCTGAAAGTGAATTCCATCTGTTTAGGAGATCCTGAAACAGAGAATCCACCTGAACCACACCCAGGTTCCTGACTCCCAGAAACTGTAGATAATAATGGCTGTTTTAAGCTGGCAAGTCTTGGGGGTAATTTGACATGCAGCAATCGATAACTAAAACAGACATATTTACAACATTATCTCTGAGCAACGTGATTATGACAACAAGAATTGGTAACTTTGGTTCTATATTCAACAGCTTTATCACTGTTTCTCCTTCCTGAGTTTTTAATCTGATTCCTTTTTTAATGTTGTTTTATAAAGGAATTTCTTTTTTAAGAAGGGGTCATGTGTGCTATATTTTCTGAGCTATAACACAGGAGATTATCCATCTTCAATCTTAATGCTTGAAGGACAATTGGGGTAATTATGAATATTTTATTTCTATGTCATATTTCTATATTTTCCCTCAGAAAATCATAGCTTATCATTATGTCAATACCTTTGCCTCCTTCTCAGTCATCTTCTAATTGCTTTCCTGTTTTTGCTCTTCTTTATTCCATTTTATTTGATTTCCTCAAGTCTGTGCTCTGTTTCTAAATGTTTTTGCTTCTTTTGTTACTTTCAAAGTAGCTCTTCTCTGTAATAATAGTTCTTTTCCTTTTCTTTTTTCCCTCTGAGCTTTACCAGCTTATTTTTCCCTTTTTTGCTGTCTTTTCAGTTTTTTTATTTTCTATTGTGTCTATTCCCCCCATGATCGTAATTCTTAGTATCTTCTATGAACCATGCTTTGCAGTTTCTCCACATTTTGGGATAGACTGCTCTCCTGGTAGAACTTCACCATCTGCATTTTGCATATATTCCTTTCTCCTTCATTTTGTGTCCCTGGGCCTCTGTGGTTACAGAATGCAGGCAATTCTATCTGGAGCAGCCACTGTCGCCCCCTGAGGGGATGCTAGCAGGGGTGAGGTGGCTCACGGTCTCAGTTTGGGCTGGCCATCTGAGAGTCTCCCTCACTAGCTCCTCCATGTCCTCCAGCCTGCTTGCCCATCTCTTTTTTGCTTTTGCTTTTCAGACCGTCTGTATGACTCGTGGAGACCCTCTTGAAATGATAGGTCCCCTCAGATTGAGGTAGTTCACACTGCTCCCCCTCCAGCCCTCATCCAGGCTTGTCCATATCAGCGAAGACTTCTCTGTCCTCGGCTCCAGTTTCCCTAACCTTTTACAGCATTAGACTGGGATCTCTGAGACACTCCTCTGACTCTCCAAGTTTTGTCTCAGCTTCCATATCTATTAGATAGACGGTCTGAGCTCGTTTCAGCATTGTGACATCTGACTGTCAGGAAATTTGCACCTTGCCATAAGACCGAGGAGGATACATGTGGACACGCCATCTCTGTCATCCTGGTCCAACACAGCAGGTATTTTTCACAATTTATAGTTGGGGGTTCTGACTCTTTTTTTTTTTTTTTTTTTTTTTTTTTTTTTTTTTTTTTGCTTTCAGTGGTTTGCAAAGGAGATATGCTGTTAAAAATGTCTGTAGCGGCATCTCTAATTAGAACAATTGTCTTCCTATGAAGCTGACATTATATCTTCCCCTGAATTTTCTTCAACAAAACAACCTCAGCCTGACCTTCCTTTTTTCTGGCTTCTTCAAGGTGCTCACTACTTATCTCTGCAAAATATCTCAGATTATACTCCAAGTCGGTCCTTATTTTTTCGTATGTATGAAAATTAGAACTTAATCCCCACGGATGAAGGGACCACATCAGTTGACTTACCTCTTTTCCCCAACTACCTTGCAGAGTACCCAGCAGATAATAGGTGTTCAATCAGAACTCTGAATGAAATGATGTATTAACTCATAAATGTAGTATAAACTGACTTCCAAACAAGGTTATATTTTTAAGGGTAGCTAATGCATATCAAGATATGTAACTTTGAAAAACATTTTAAAAGGGCTATAAAATAATATATATATTATGTATATGGAGAAGCACAGAGTGAATGTGCCCTAATGCCTTCAGAATAAAATTGAATTAAATAATTAATTAAATCTAACTTAATTTAATTAATAAATATAAGATAAATTAAATTAAATCTAGAGGCACACTTGGAAGATTACTTATACAGAGTACACATTTCTAAAAGTTAGGGTAAAATTAGAAAGTAGACGTCAAAAAGTCAAATAAATGACAGGACAAAGGCAAGAAAAGTGTGTTAGAGGTAAAATGGAGGAAGGAAAGAAAGTTGTATGGATGTGAAAGTTTGCAAAGTATTTTTTGTCTGCTTTTTTGGTTTGTTTCTGCAAAAAAAAAAAGTGAATTTTAATGTGTTAAAAGAATATGACTAAAGGAAGTTTTGATGATGCCTTAAAATGCCAATGCTGGATTTATGCATGATTCAAAATATGCTTTTGAGTTTCAGAAGAGAAAGATTTAGTTCTCAGTGGTTTAAATATTTAGTTTTCCTACCATTCAGACAGACATTCTGAGAGCAATTTAAAAGCATGACATTAAAACAGTTTTGAAAAAATATATATATATTTTTTCTATTTAGGAAGGCATATTTGGTATTTCAAGATTTGAAAGGCAAATAACTTAGATTTCCAAGTTTAGTTTTTTATAGTGCAACCATATGACAAAGCTCAGTCTTTGTGTGTAATAGGATAAAATTTGGGCTAATGCCTGAAGTTATTTTAACATATTAAGGAGAAATAAAGAAGATAATAAATTACCAATAGACTCAGCAAACTATGCTATGGCTTAAAGGCTTATGAAATTCAAATTTTAAAACTCTAAAGATTATGATAATCTATGCTAACCTGTCATTGTCATTACAATCTTTGAACCTAGAAAACAGGATAATTCTAGTTTTGCATTTACAAAACTACTATAAGTCATAAATATCAGGCATTTCAGTAAACCGGATGGCATTTTAACCCAGTTCATATGTAAATCTTCATGGCAGTACAACATAGGTATCATTTAAACAAAAAGAATGATGTATTTTCTCCACCATGTAATATGGTATGTTTAAATAGAAATGAGAGGCTCTATATGAATAAATTATCAGTGTTTTATTATAAATATTCTTCATCAGTAATATTCCTACATAAATACATATTACACTTGGTAACTATCATTGACTTCATAACAACTGAAAAAGACTACCAAAAATTCAAGGATTCCCTACTTTGTCCTATACTACATTAAATCTTAAAAACAATGATTTTAAGGATAATTGCCCTAAAAATGATGCTTTTAAATAGGAAAGTTGCTATTTCATATAAAGCTTCAGCACAGATCAAAGCATACCTAAGGTTCATATATGGGTACAGCTTCCAAAGATATTTATCAATGATTATGCATCAGAAAGGAAAATAAATGTTAATACAAGTATGGCTTAACACCTTAATGCCCACGCGGTTTGTCAGAGCTGCACCTGTCTGGAGTGAGGGGCAGGGGGAGGGCAAGTTTCCCCTGCTACCCCAGTCTCTGTGGCTGGACTAGTAATAAAACTGACACAAGACTGATGAACAGGACAACAAGGAACAAATTGTAACTTGTGCTCATGGAGACTTCTAGAGACAGAACCGAAGAAGTGGCCAGAGCAGGCAGCTTGTATACTTTTTAGACAAAGAAATGATACATTTGTGAGAAAGTGACAAGAGAAAGAAACTTACATTCGGGGTGCTTAAATCGCAAGGAAGTCTCTAAACAGAGTTTAGGCTTGGGGTAGTAAGTTACAGAAGGAACAGGGTCTGTTTATACAGGCTTCTCGGCCCCAAATACCCTGTCTCTGGAAACAGGGGGTCCCTTCTACCTCAGAGGCAGAGAAGGCACCTTCCACATGGGAGATTATTTCCTGCTTTAAGGGGAACAGAGGAGGGTCAGAGCTTCCTTTTTGTATCAGCTGCTTCTCGAGCAACTTCAATTCAAAATAATCAGTGTGCCACGGTGGCATATTTTGAGGAAGCCTGCCCTGAACCCCAGTGACCTAAAATAAAATAGCCATGACATATAACTTAGACTGGAGACATTCCAATGGGTAGGGGAAACCGTTACACAATTTATAATTAAAGATTTTCTTTAAGCTTGTGGCTAAAGACAAGTTTTCACTTTTTCAACCGTGTTAAGATTTCCTCTATGAGTTTACATGAGTGTGGGGTAAACTCAGTTCTTTGCAATGAAACAAATAATAGGGGAATTTCTCAATTTAATTGTGACCATTCCAACACATCTCCTTTTACGTTTGAAAGCCGACTTTTATTCATAAAACATAATAAATCTCTCCGTGTGAGTCCTTGGAATTCTCTGCAGAACCTGACTTCTTACTGACTGCTGCTTTTGTTGGGGACAGATTCCATTCTTCCTGCTCGTTTATGCTGACATAGTTGAATAAAAATTATCATGGCGATAGGATTGGTTCTCTGTGCCTTAACTAAATATTGGAAAAAGCCACAGAGCACAAAATGAAGGACATGCTAAAAACCTACAAGTGGTACAGGGACAGATGCCAGGACACACAGAATTTTATGAAGTAACTAGCTAGAATAGTCTAATATTTTTGAACCATAATAAAATTATCTGTATTATTATTTTGTTAGTAACAAACGACAGGCAAAGATAGGAAGACATTGTATGAAAGTCACTGATTTAGTCAAAACATTCTTTTCATTATAAAATTAGAAATGCATAAAAAATGGAGGAAGAAAACTATAACTACTCCCATTCAACGTCCTTGTCTTAGAAGAAATCTTTCATCTGGCAGAAGGTGAAAAAACTAGTTTTAATTAAATAAAATCAGTGCTGATTCAATTTCAATTTATGTTATATATCCATATTCAGATAACTTTTTATTACCCTGCCCTATTTTTAACCATTCATTTCAGGTATAGAAAGTCTAACATTTCAACAGAAAAATTTTCATTCAAACACACTGATGTTTTTAGCAATATACCTGGAGTTTACATGGTGAGGAAAACTTGTGGTCATGTTATCTTTGTTGAGGTGAGTTTTTCCTTTTTAAAATTTTGTTTGCTTTCTTTTTATTTTTTGGCTTGTTTGGTTTTTCAGTATCTAAAATAGTTTTGAATAGAGGCCAAAGCAGACCTGCTTCATGCTAAATTTCAAATTACACTGAAGAGAGTAATTGTGTGTATATGTATATAGTTATTACATTAATATGATATATTATAATATTATGTTAATATTATATATACTTCTTTTCCTTTTATCAGTTGGAAAATACATCTGAGTCTTCAGAGAATCTGATATACAGTATTAATTTTGTTTCTAGAAATTTAATTAGTCTAGTAATTAGCTACTAATGAAGACATACTAAGAGACAATATGGTTAGTGACAAAGAACTTGGAGCGGTGCTCCTATGTTTGTACCAAGGCCCACCTCCCCCAACATACTATCTGATATGACCTTCAGGCACTTAGTAAAATTCTGTCTCATTATTCCAATCTATAATAAAAGTTGACGTATAATGGATTATTGTGAGGATTAGGTACACGAATACCTGTAAAATGTTATTACTGGGACATTCTAAGTGCTAAATACATTTTAGTCATTATTAAATCTCCACTGTCAGTTTTCCTGGCTCCCTGACCACACAATCTGGTCTGCAGAAGTATCTCATACAGGTAGTGCATTTTTAAAAATTAAATTTCAATGCCTTTTGGCTGTCTACATATTCTCTAATGCACCAATCCCCACCATTCCCTATTGTCCTGTAATAGTATATTGCGTACATCAGTGTAAACCTGTCAGTGTTAGCAGCCTGTCCCCGAGGCATTTGCTTTCAGAAGCTTTTGATTAAAGAGTATGTATCTGTTCTTAACTGTCTTCACTTGCTTTATAGGAGAGTCTTTGTACCTTACTGTCATCAAATCACTAGAGCTGTTCTGCCTGGTGGAGATGTATCATATTTTTCTGTCAGTCTGGTCTAATGAAACTGGAACCCAGTGTACTCCAAAGTTGGATATTTTTGAACTGCAAGCTCTAAGAATCTCCATGAACATTATTTCTACTTTCTCTCAAAATGTACATCGAATTGTAGGACAGGATGATCAGCAATATAATCTAATAATGCAGTGGCCGGCATCCTTTCAGCCTTCTCAACACGGATATGAGGAGTAAGTCATTGTGGGGGGAAAGAGTGGGGAACACGTTCACCATCACTGTCCACACTGACGACACAGAGTGTCACACTCTAGATAAAGTCATTCTACTTCACCTCGTATTTGGAGACACTTTGGGTCTAAATTCAGATTAAAGTTCTCAGAGTGGCAAACCCTTTCCTTTGGGAAGGAGATACCTGGTTTTCAAAGAAAAAGTAATATGTGGGCTACAGTCGAAGTAAGCCTGAAAAAGCTTGCATTTGAATATTACCTATTGAATCAGAAACTGAAGATAATGAACAAATTATCACCTATGAAGTTACATGAAGAGCAAATTTGGGTTAGAGGCAGTTAATATTAACATTAGGTACACAACACATACATCTCAAGAAAACACTAAAAACAGGGCCTAGAATAATATACAGTCATTAAAAGTGATACTGCGGCTGCTTCTGCTTCCTGATATTACAAGACTGTGTTATTTGGATCAACCTTTTAGCTGAAAACACGAAAAATGCTGGGTAAAAAATAAACACAAAATACCCTAACAATCCTTGCCACCTAAAAATCACTAGAGATAGGGTTGGCGGCAAGGTTTCCTTAAAGGTGGAAAAAATAAAAATAAAAATCACTAAGGAGCTGCAAATACAATGGGGAACTTTGAAATTTTTATCAACAGTTATCTCTGGATGATGGTTTTATACTTTGACTTTCATTGTTTGCCTAAAAGTGCATTGTTTTTGCAATAACAGAAACAAATAAATTAGAACAACAACAAAAAAACTACTCCCCAGGAACAGAAAATAGGGTTTCTAGAGAGAAGAGAGGTTGGTAGAAGGATGTGTGTCAACCATGAAAATGGAAAATGAATAGCCTCATGGAGAGGAAGACATAGAAGCTCACTGAGAAGGAAATACTTGGAAAGTGGCAATGCTGCAAAGGACTTCAGGGCGAGTGTGGACAGCAAATTAGATAGAAGCTTGCAGTGCGATGTGCCAAGAAGGAGCGCCAGCGCTATTTTCAGCTGCAGAAGCACAGGCACCATGGCACAAAACAAGGATAGGCCGCCTCTTTTTATATATATTCGGAAAATCTGACTGTAAGGAAACAGTTTTATATCAAACTACTTTTAGCTTAAACTAGGTTCAAGGAAGAAAATAGCCACCATGACCTAAAAGTGAGTATGGTGACATGGAATACTCCAGCGAGATCACTTCTCACTCTTGCTTCTCAGACGGCATAGCCTCTGTTAGTGCCGGCCCCAAGTTTTACCAAGGGTGAGGTAAAAACATGGGTGTTGGAACATTCTTCTGCAGGATCCTTCTCAAAAGAGACCTATCACAATAGCCATGAAAGATGCAAAAACAAGTCTGCATGGGTAACTTGCATGCCCTCAAAACTTCAACTTATCAGAGAAAGCAAAGTATAGGAGTAATAAATGTAGGGGAAAGGAATCTTGACACAAGGCTGGCCTTTAAAAGGAGATACACTGCACATCTTAAGTTGGACATTGTGAACTTAAGACGTCCAAAATGGCACGCAGAACCTAGATGTCAATTGGTCATCACATTCAGGTAGGTGATGCGGACTGCACGTTAGGTCTATTGATAGCCTGGAGCTGGGCTGGTAGAGGGTAGGATCCAGTGTGCTTAACGGAAGTTGGTTGGTAAGAGTCAAGGACAATTAAGGCAGGCAGATTGACTTGAGGGCAGGACTTCAGATCCAACAAGGTATCAGGGTGCTGTATATCTTGCAAGAGATTGAAAGGCTTGGCCAGATATATTGAAATCCCTCAGATGGTATAAATAAAATGGCATTAATTGAAAGACTATGGAGGGGGGAGGGAATAGCTCAAGTGGTAGAGCACGTGCTCAGCATGCACGAGGTCCTAGGTTCAATCCCCAGTACTTCCGTTAAAAAAAACAAGATTAAATAAACTTAATTACTTACTCCCTCCAAAAAAAAAAAAAAAAAAAAAAAGAAAAACTACTTATAGAGCTTTGGGCAGAGCCAATGGAAAACAACAGTAGCAAGGGATGTTGAGTTCCCCAGAGAGTATCAAGAGCAGGAAGCTGTTACCACTTCTAAGTCTAAAGGAAGAAAGGGAAGAAATAGTATTATCGAGGTCCAGTAAGAGCTGCAGAGATGGAGGAGTGGCTGCCTGAAAGAGGCTGGAGCTGTGACCAGAAACAGTGCCAAAGTGGAGAGGGAAAGAGCAGGAGAGAAAGACCTTGACCTCTTTCTCCTTCTGTCCTCTTGTCTGCTGGTGATGCCTCTTATTGGCCAAATCCAACCCAGAGCCAGAGGACTAGGGAGCCTTGGCGACAATGAGGAGCGCAAGCAGAGCGTATCGGGCACTAGTGCTTTTCGAGGAACCCAAGGTGAAGGGGCTCTATACTTCATGGGCCAGTATGGCGGAGCTGGCCTTCATTCAGTTGGTCCAAAAATAATTTAGAAATACTTCCTATCTTGTGCTGGGCTCAGTACTAGTTGCTAAGCATACAAAAACAGAAAGTTGACCGTTTCTAATGAAAGCTTTGCAGCCTAACGTGGAAGTGAAGAGAAGACTGTAAACAAAGGTAGGCAAAAAAGGAAACCAGTCATTCTTGGGTTTTGGAAGTCAGCAGAAAAGTCCTGGGAGCAAGAGGCATTTAAGATTTGAAAACTAGAACAAGGTAGTATAAAAGGGAATCTCTAGGAGGGGGAACGTCATGAGACATGAAATAGCCTTGTATCTTTGGACACACAGTAGTTGAGTTTTGGTCTGAGCAAAGAATGTGAAGGAGACCGGAATTAGAAGCTGCACAGAGACAAAGCCAACGGGCCTCCTTTGACAGACATCCCTCCGTTGGCCAGACTGCTGTAGACATACAACAGTGCTGAGCTGAGTGCGTGGATGGCATGTTGGTAACGGTGTCTGGGTAGGGTGGGGATCACAGGAACTCTCACAGAACCTACTACTGCTGTAGAGTTTTCATCTTTCAGGATAAGAGTGAGAAGAATGAGCAGCATGGACGATGGGATAAACAGACAGCCAAAAAGAAAAATAGAGTGTTCACGGGGGCAACAGAAAGGAGGAACCTCAAACACTTAGAAATCATAAAAAGATGGTCACGTTCTGAGGATTAAACTCATCTCATCAACAAATAACCAAAGGGGAAAGAATGTCTCCTCATCTCAATGGAAACACTGTTCACTTCCTTTGTTTACTGACATGGTCATCTTAGAGAGAACGCTTATCAGTGGAGGAGGCCAACAGAGAAGGGCAAGGTCTAGCAACTTGAGCATCCGTACTGTGTACACAGAACTTCGCAGGGAAGAAGGACACGGAACCTGGGAGGCATGGGTGGTGGGCACTTTGGCAGCATTCTTCGTGGGGAACAAGGAGATTCATCAGGCATCAGTGTGCTTTAATTTACGCTTGTCACAAAGCCTTCTGAGTAATAACTGGTCTTTTTTATATACCTTGAGAAAGGGAAGCCTAGCTGGGGTAAACCACTTTTTGAAAAGGTTACCAGAACATTTTGGCTAATGTATTACCCTTGTCAACTAGTTAATGGGTTTCTTTCACTGAGAATCGAGTTTTGCCACTGTGCCTTTATAATATGATTTCTTGACTTGTAAGACAGACATTTTAACTCCGGAATTCAGTCAAATTACAATTAATTCTACCCTTTGGAATCTCTTGGCAGTCCTACTCAGTTCTGCCGGCAACCACACAGCCTCATTGCCTCCATCTTTTTGGATTTTCTGCATCTTAAAATTAGGTTAACTTGTCTGCAAGAGAGAAAGTTAGGTCTTAAGTAGAAATCATGACTCTAGAGATACTTCAATAAAAAGACTACAGGCAATAGGTGGATATAGCAATGGATCAAAGCACAGTCACTCAGGCTGTAAAATAAACTTTGCTCATCACCAGCTTGGCTTCTGCCTTCCATTTTATTACAAAGAAGGCACCATAGGATGGTAGAGGGCAGGCAATTTTTAAACCTTTTTTTTTTTTTAATTTATAGGAATTTTTCCTCAAACTAAATCTCTATGGAAATTTACCACGTAAAAATATCAGGATGACGTGTGTGTTCAGGAGCAGGAAGGAGCAGCCAGGAGTTCTGTGGGCTTAATCCCTTTCAAGGCCCATTGTAACCTCAGCACACCCTGAGGATCCCCCCAGGCTGAGTTTGAGAACAGTTAAGAGAGTCAAGGAACCAGGGAAGGAAAATCAAGTCATACAGGTTCTGATCTTGGTCCCACAACAGGCTTGAGAATAGTTCTCGTGACTTCACTTCCTCATTTAATGGGAACAGCTTCCCTGCTTTTCTCTGGGTAAATAAGGAAGCCATTCTCATGATAAAACGGCCATGGGGATAACTTTAAAGGTACATGAGACACCAAACAAAAGATACATTTAGACTAAACTCCATATTTGGAAATCCAGAATCTCCTCATTGCATAATAACTTTCAATAGCTGTATTTAAAAGCCATGGTTCTAAAATTTGTAAAAAGAACATGGATAATTCCAAACACAGATTTTTATCCATTTCTAGAGAAATAACCTTTACTTTGGCTGTGGGCTAGTGAAATGACAAGTCTTTCATTCAAGAAATAATTATTGAGCATATCTTATTTGCAAAATATTATGCCAACACAGTAAACTACAGAAAGTTGCTTTGACCCCTGACTTTGACAGAGGAAAGGAAGGGAAAGGTGATAGAATTATAGAGTGAATCCATCAATTTGCCGTTAATTATTATAATGAGTCCTCATTATATTCACTACAGTCTCATTCAAAAACCTACAAGTTTGGGGAGGGTATGGCTCAGGGGTAGAGTGCCTGCCTAGCATGCACAGGGTCCTGGGTTCAATCCCCAGCACCTCCATTTAAATAAATAAGTAAATAAATAAAAACCTAATTACCTTCCCCCAAAATAAGAAAATAAGTAGAAAATTAAAAAAAAAAAACCTACAAGTTCGGTGGTCTTCCACTGGTTTCTCTTTGTGTGTGTATGATTTTGATTGGCTTTCATTCAATGAAATGAGCCATCTAATCTGTCTCTCCCCCCATCCACCACTTTTTTGGTGGGGGTCCTAAAATGTAGCTGAACCTAATTTTATACCCAGTTCTTCCTGATAAAATGATCTCCCTTTCCTTCATTATTTGGTTTATATCATTGACTATTATGGTTATACTCATTGCTTTTTATTACATCATCTCAAATACAATGAGTAAATAATCTTAACTCATACTTTACTGATTTATACGATTAAGTAAAATGTTTAGTTTAGGATGTTCCATTTAAAATGGAAACAGTTATGGAAATATCCCCGGCCAGGACATATTCCTATTCCATTCAGGCCAAGTCAAAGTGAGGAAGCAGTAGGAAAAGTAGCAGCATCTTCTTTATATCAAAGTCAAGCTCAGGGTTATAACTTCTCTAAGGGTAACCCAGTGATATCTATAAGCCAAGGCTTGAATCATAGAGCTTTGCCTTGGTCTGGATGTAGCATTGCTGCCTCATTAGAAAGGAAATTATCCATGAGGACACACAGGTATTTGATGCTTACATGAACCACTGTGTTCCAGGAAGGCAGGTGGGTCTCAGTGCTCAAGGAGTCTTCAATTCTTGGATGCCTAAGGCTGGCCTCTAGGACCATCAAACCAACACAGGATTTATCTCATTTTTTTCTCTGCTGATTTTCTGTTTTTGTTTGATGACTGGGTATAGAAATATACTGGCTTGAAAATAAATGAATCTAGGAAGTAAGTTTCCAGTTTTTAAAGGATTTTTTTTTAATCTGGATGAGACTTTGCTTTTCACAGAAAAGCAATGGCATAGCCTTAATGCGTTCTCACCCTTAAAGTGTCAAGAACTTGAACTACAGTGCTTACCCTGATGCAGCACTGCAGAGATCCTGACCCGGCTGGCAACTGCAGCTGTCCTGCATTGGGGATGCTTTTTTCTTGGAACATTCTGACATGACAGTCAAGTCAACGTCAAGTAAGGAAGATAGTTAAGGTTGCTTGTGATAGGTGTATAGCTGAGGAGGGCTTAGATGTCCATGCTGGAGAAGTGATGGGAGATGACACAGGAATGTACCACCACGTACTGGATAAATTAATGTCTTTCTCCTTTCCCTGTCTGTTTACATATTCAGGCCTGATTCACTGTCTGATTCAAGAACTAAAAATCAAGGGCATACCATATTAGATAGCATAAGGTCTAGTTACAGATCTTTCCATTATAAAAGTTTAAATTAGCATGTCAGCTATTCTTGAGATAAACAACATCACCAAAATGGGCACATAGCCATTCTCCCTGAGGAAAGCTGTGTTATGTAACAGCACCCTTCCTCACTCCTAAACTCCAGCTACCACCGGAGGAAGCTCGTTAGCAGTAAAACATGCAATAGATGGACATGGATTCCAAAGAAAATAAGATACTTAAGGAGTCAGGATATAATTACTACTAATGTTGGACAGTACTACACAAGAAAAAGTACATACTATTCAATGCTACCTCAACTGCTTGGCATAAAATTCAGCTTCTTGCTTGTTAGGTCAAGATCTGTTCCCTTCCCAACTTCTTCTAAAGGTCTACAAAAACCAGTTAGTGATACTACATCTTAACTTACTAAAAACTTCTGTCCCTGGAGGTCCGTTTCACAGGCACCAAAGAACAGAGACCAATCTGAAGACCTTAAAACTCAAGAATAACCAGTAAAACTAGGAACAGTAAGACATCCAAGCTAAAGACAACCAAAAGTTAAGCTTTCTCTTAGAAAAGTCATCATTAAGTCAACATTTGTAAAGTGTGTGCTACAGGCACTTTGGACTAGACACTGGAAAAGATGCCAAAGTAGACCCAGTTCCAGCCCCCAAAGAGCCAGAAATTTAGATGAGACAGCCTATAGCCCATATGTCAAATAAATGATTCACTGATCAAAGAGTAAAAGTGGAAAAGATGTTAAAGACCAATCAATCCAACTTCTTTATCTTGTGAAAGAGAAAACATGGTGGCGGTGGGGGGTGGGGGGTGGGGTGGTCCAAAGAGAAGTCACCTGAACTGACAGGGACTAGACTGGATTCCAAGTCTTTTGACTCCAAGCATCTAAACATTGGAATATTTTCACATTATTGGCTGACCTTTTCCCAAAGGAGATAATTATTTTTCACCAAGAGCAGGGTGGCTATAATTGACATGGCTAAAAAACCAGCTCCCATAAGAGAACTTCTAGCAATAGGGTTATCTGGGGAGAGCTTTTGATGAGTTTAATGACCCTGAGTAAAACAGGTCCTGTGGCAAAACAAACTTTTTGAGAAACATTTCCAAAATCATAACATAATCATTAAAAAAAACTTGAGCTAACCATTGAAACTCAGAGTGCTCATTATGTGTTAAATAGTGTGCTGGTTCAAGTCAAGGAAAATAAAAGTACCCAAGAAGTAACCCCTTAGGTCCCCGGCAACACCTTCCCTTTCCTAAGCCCAGGTACTGTCTCCAGCGGAACCAAGAGAGACAGCTAGCTGTGTAGCTGATGAGTTCTCCCGGTGGCCTCCCCATTAACAAATCCCCATCTCTCACCATGTCTGCTTGAGACATTAGTCCAAACAAGTTTCTAGACAGTGTTTTATCTAAAAATGTTGAGCATGGGCCACATTAGGAAATGCATCTCACATCATGATCTATTATTCAAATAGATATATTAAACTGAAACAAAAGTATGACTCAATACTTCACTACTATGTGCAACACCTTTTGGTAGTTCCCATCCCTTTCTATTCTCTTTTCTTCTCCTTAAGTGAAATATAAATGTGGGTCATGATACATTAAATAAGTTTAATGACTCTCTAGTAGATCATCACCCATTTGAGAAATGCTAAGAGACCATTCAGTCATTAATTCCACATATATTTATTGAGTGCCCACCTCAGGCTGGCACTGTTTAAAGTATTTGGAAAATAGCAGTGAATGGAGCCATGAAAATTTACATCCTTCGGGGGCTTACATTCTATTGCGGGGAGACAGATAATGAACAAGTCAACAAGTAAAACAAACTGTATGTTAGAAGCGGAGAGGGAGATGGGAAATGCTGGTGAGGCACTTGTGGTTTTGGATAGAGTGGCCAGGGAGGTCCCCTCCAAGAAGGTGACATTAGCATAAAGACCTGCAGGAGGTAAGAAAACAAGTTCGCAGATACCTGAGGAAGAGCTTTCCAAGTGTAGAGGAGAGAGACAGGCTGGACCAGAGGTCAGAGGGGCAGCAGATGCCAGATTTGTTGGACGTTGGCTGTCACTGAGTATCTGTCTGTTCAGTTTGGTTTAGGTGGGAAGCCCTCGGAGGAATCTGAGCAGATAAGTGATAGGATCTGACTTGCAATTTAACAGAATCACTCTGCTGGGTGGGACTACTGGTACCACTGTGAAGTCATACATCTCCCCTCAAAGAGCAATTGCAAAGGCCCACGATTCCCAGGTCTCTGTTTGGGACTCTCATTCCCATAGAGTAGGGCACATCTAACGTTTGTCTTCCATCCCCAAATGATCAAATCACAGTCATTTCATTAGTAATAATCTCTTCTTGAAACCTTTATAGCGAGCATCTCTAGAATCCACCTCTTACCAGCTCACTCACATTGTAACTGTGTGGCGGACTGTATTTTCCAAAGACGGCCACGACCATGGCTCCCATTCCACATGCTCCTCTGCAATGTGACTCTGCCAATCTCTCAGTTCACTGCCACTCTCTCCAGTGGTGGCATCCCACTGCCCTCCTCTGGAATCTGGGCTGGCCTTAGTGACTGGCATGCAGCCAACTGAATATGGCAGATGTGAAGCCATGTCACTTCTAGGTCTAGGGCAGCCCTGGGACTTCTGTCTTGCTCTCGTGCAATATTTTTTTTTAAACCATGATGATGAAGCAGAATAAATCCTCATTATGTTTATTGTTTGGCTTAATTTATGTGGAAGAGACAGCTGATGCTCATAAAATAATCCATTTACTCTCCTAAATTTTCCATATTCCTTTGCACTTAGCTTATGGTCATATGTCTAGTTCTGGCCAACAGAAGGTGATGAGAAGTAACTGTGTAAGTAACTGTATAAGTAGGTGTGATTTCTCTAATTAGTCTTTCTTTTGTGTCCATGGCTGGGAACTCAAAGTCTGAGAAGACAAGGTGCTGTGTGACTGGAGGTATCCTATATTCCTGAATCTCTTTTGAAAAAGCGTTTCCAGAAAGAGTTTCCTGACCCACACCAAACTGTGATATGAGCAAGAAATCAATCTTCGTTGTGTTAAGTGAAGTAGACTTAAGGCATTATTTGTTACTGCAACGTGGTCTAGCTGACCCTATTACAGTTCTCATGATCTGGCATTACAGTCACTCTTTTGCATACACTGTACACCCTCTCTCTCTCTTTTTTTTGTTTCCCCTGGGAGTTTCTTTCCAATGAAATTCACCTGAATGCCTATTCAATTCCTCCCCCAAGCAGCTATATATGGCTGGAGTGGGTACAGAGTCAGCAGCCACACTGACTGATTTCATTTTTTAATTCGTGAATGTAAACTTCAAGGGGGCCCTCGAGCTTCCTAGTTGTTCACCTAAATTTTCTTCTTTAATTCATTCTCCATTTTTCTGAAGTGACTCTTGCAAACTCCCTTCACGTTCATCAAATTTATTTTCCATTGATGACTTGCTTCCTATTTTATTGACGAAGCTGAAGCCACAGAAGAGAATTTCCACGTGGTCCCACCCTGGCATGGACCAGTCTATCTAGATCTGTCCATACATTTTGCCTTCCTTTATCTTAACTGTAGATGAACCGTCTAGGTGCTGATATAAAGTCAGTGACTTTAGCCATGCTCTGAATCCTGTCCTTGCTCTCCTCCTCAGTGACATTGCTACTGCAGCCTTCATCTCTCCGCTTTACTAGGAAGCTTTTCTCACTTGCACACCCCCAGTAGTATACAATCATTATTTCCCTTTAGTGCAAAATTCCTTGGAAGAATTAGCTTTACTCCCTGTCTTCACTTCCTATCCTCCAAGCTCTACTGAACCGCTTTAAATTACCCTCAGCACTCTTTTACAGCAGCTCTTGTCAAAGTCACCAGTGCCCTTCAAACTCCCAAATCAAATGACCACTTCTCAGTGAGCACGGTTTCTGAGCAGCTGTTGGAACAATTGATCTCTTGCTCCTTCGTGAAACACCTCCCTTGCTTGACTGCTGGGACACTGCTCTCTTTCAGCTCTCCTGCTATCTCACCCGATAGCCTCGTCTTTCTTAGTGTCACTTTCTGAATCATCTTCACCTGCCCAAGCTGTAAGCATGGGAATGCTCCCGGGCTCAGGTATTAGACTTCTGTTTTCCATCAGTGTTTATCTTTCCAGTTGATCTTATCAGATTCCATGGCTTTCATTATTAGCTATGCCATGATGAATCCACATTTTATACTTTTTAGCTCCAACTTAACAGATTTTACTTCTGAACCTGACCCATATACTGCCTTATATAGCCAACTCCACATTTTCCCCCTTGGATACTTAATAGGTATCAAACTTGGCAGATAGGAAACTAAACTCTTGTATTTTCCCCCGTGATTTATTCCTTCCACAATCTCCACAACAGCCAATGACAGCTGCTTTTGATTAGTTATTCAGTCCTCAAAGCTTGGGTCATCCATGGCTCCTCTTTCCCTGACATACCATACCCAGTCCTCAGCAAATCCTGTCAATCCTATTTTCCAATATATAGCCTGAGCCTAATCCCTTTTTGTCACTGTGTCACTGCTCCCACGCTGTTTCAAGCGTCCATTAAATCCCATGAAGACTTTGCAATAACCTCTTACACAGTCTTCCTAGAACCATTCTTGCTCCATTGAGCCTCATTTCCATAAAACCTAAGTCAGATCACATTCTGGTCTCAAAATGCCCCCAGTAGCTTACTAGTTTAAGTATGACGTTCTCAGTGCCCTACATGACCTGGCTCTACCCTCCCTCTCCCAGTACTCGGACCGTTGCCCAGTCTGCTCCAGCCACACTCCCTTTCTTGCTCTTCCTTAACTCCACCAAGTAAGATCCACCTCGGAGCCTTGGAATGGATAGCTCTTTCTGTCAGAGACACTCTTTTCTCAGCTGAGCCAGGGGTGCTTCTTCATTTTATTTAGCTCTCTGTTTCAATTTCACGTGTTTAGAAAGGCTTTTCTCTGACCACCTCTGCTCTTTATCTCTTATCCTGTTTTATTTTTACGCTTTACATCACTTATCAATACGACACAGTTTACATTTATTTGTTCATTGTCCGATGCCTTCCCCGAGCAGGCTTAGAAAGTAAGATCCAGGCGGGCAACAACTTGATTCGTTCTGTTCAATACCCTTTACTCCAGAACACAAAAATACCTGGAACATGGTAGGTGCTAAATAAATATTTGAATATATTAATAAATAAATGAGTATTGAGCTCAGTTTTGGATGATAAATAAGAAAGTCTCATATCTGGGAACCTTGGGTTCACCTGAAAAACAACAAAAAAAGCGTCATCTGCATGTGTCCAGTGGCGTCAGGCTGACTAAGGTAAGGTTCCTGGCCCTTGAAACAATTTCAGGATGGACAGCAAAAATAATAGTGAACCAAGGCACTAATGTCCCTGGCAACTGTCCACAAAAGATCAGCAAGATGCAGCAGGAGCCAGCTTGGCGTCTGTGTGTGATATTAGCCCATATTTCTCCTTCCAGAAAGAGGAAACACATCCACATAAAGCAAATGAGGTGAAAAAAAAAAAGCTGACAATGAGTTATAAATTAAATTAGTGGCCTTCTCATCAGTTTATGCTTGTATAGAGAAAGGACGTTAGGATGGAGATAAAAGAGGTCATTTTAGGCTTTTTTTTAAAAAAGTGTTTTAAGTTTGGATTTCTCTCTCTGAAATCTTTTCTAGAGAGAACGTATACCTATGGTCATCTTCTTTTCTAAGCCTAAATCTGGAGTGTGGAACTTGACAAACATACCTTTGCTGTAGGAACGCCAGGCTAAAACATAAAAATTGGTACAGGCGTAAAAAAAGGCAGGATACAGAAGTTCAGTGTGCACGCCTCCGAAATGACATTGGGGATTTTAAATGGATGAGTGGTCAGAAAAAAGAACAATCAGACGCAGCATAAAAGGAAGATAGATGGCCAAAATAGGATGGTGGAAAGCATAACACCTCAGCAACAGACCCAGCTTCAGGGATCAGTTCTAATGAGGATGAACGGTTTGAGTCTTGCAGCATAATGGAGTGAATATTCACTCCCTTATAGAAATCCTTGCAGGAAGATAGGAAGAGAAAGAAGTTTACAAAAAGAGCTGGGCTTCTCTCCCTTACAGCCGACGAAAATTGGATTATGCAGTTTTGACACCATGTAAACGAATTCATCAAAGGACTAGTTTTAACCAATGCTGTGGGTACCACCAGAAGATGAATATCTGCCCGACTCAACTTCCTGATGCTCAGTATTGCATTCATCTCACCGCCGTCACAGAGATGTGCTCTGTGTGTCTGAGGCTCTGCACGCAAGGCTGTGATTTTTCATTCTAAGGCAATCTCTCTCTCTCTCTCTCTCTCTCTCACACACACACACACACACACACACAGTCAACAAAGGAGAAATAGAGATTAGAAGGTTGAGGATAATACAAACTTTAAAGGGTTTTATAAAGGAATGATCAAATTCTAACTTTGGTTGAGGGATGAAATGAATAACATGGGAGGGTCTTCAAAATTGAAGACTGAGGAGTCCAGATCCTTCATATAATAGATGAAGAACTGGGACAAAGCGACTCTAAATAACTCGCCCAACGAAACATACAAAAGTGGAAAAGCTGGGGCGAAACCCAAGATGCCCCCATCCTGTGACCTGTCCCTTCCTGCCATTTCAGTCTTGATATCTTTACGATTAGGATCATTTTACAAACAAAATGAAACACAACAAAACCAGCTCCCCCTTGATGGAGCACATATCTTAAGTAAGTTTATATGTATGGGTCTACTGGTGTTGTATTTTCAGAACATAGCAGAAGAGTTCCTTTCAGAATATTTTATGAACCTGAACTGCAGGAATACTGAAAAGCAACCATCTACCAGGCTTTGGGAGTCAGCACTGCCCGTGTCCAGGGCTGATTTATGATTGAAAAGGTGACCAAGAGAGGAGAAAAGTGTAAAAAGTGTTATGTTTTAGGGTCTGGACATTTTCCTCACTGTGGCATTCAGTGTTATTTTTATTTTTAAGGAATGAAAATACCACTGTGATCTCACATCTGAGCCTATGATACAACTCAGCATCACTGGAGACAAGTTTTCTCCTTACGTGTATGGAATCTGTAATTCTATATGCTATAGAACTTTCCTGGTCAACTTTTCCACCACCTAATTAGGTTGCCACCAGTTTTACTACAAGTCCTCGTGGCTCTAACGTGTCTAATTTGTCCATTCATCTTTGTGAATTACGCTGTATGATTCTTATTATTATTTTAAATCAAGAGACAGCCCCTAAAATATAACAAGTATAAATGGTTCAAATCTAGGCCCATCATCATTGGTGAAAAAAAAATTTCATACAGTTCTTTAGTAACTAGAAAAACTCTTTCTGTCCACAAGATGAACATACATTTAAAGTTCTTTTGGAAATGGAAAAACTCTTTTTGTTCACAAGATGCACATGCATTTAAAGGTGATATGCAGAATGCAAGGAAGACTTTCAATTTTTTGAAGTCAGGGTCTGTTTTCTGTTCATCACTGAGTCCGCTGCACTTCACACACCAGGTTAATGACTAAAACTTGGTGATACTTATTGAGTGCTTACTCTGGACTGTTAGTTTTAGGTACATTCTATTATGTGCAAAAGCCAATTCTTTGACTAACTTCTTATCCTCATGATTATTATCATCATCCCATTATTAGCCTCATTTGATACAAGAGGAAACTGAGGCTTATACCGAGATGAACTAACAGGGCCACAAGGAAGATGGGTTTCCAGATAAATCCACTTTGCAGGGTGGCTTGCAGGAGTGTTTGTTTAGGTCAAAAGGAAAAGGGCCCAGATCACCCTGAAGACTTTCTGACCACATGTCTACGTCTTCTTTTACTTAACAATAAAACTGTAAGTTAGGGCTGATGTTAACCTGGGGAGCGAAAAGCAATTCTCTGATAGCTGAAGACTCTCCTGTGTATGTCAGTTTACCACCTCGAGGCCATTTTTACAGCTTAACCTCCAAATCGCTGCAGGTAGGGAGCTGTATCACATCTGACAGAGCTCTTTGGTGGTACCACAAATATCACCATTATCCTCTCTTTTCTGATAAGGTCCATCAATTCTGTTACTGAACTCACTTTTCTTCCCAGACCTGATCTTTTTCGCAAACACACACACGGCCTCACAGACCATTTTCCAGACCATTTATGTACATTTGGGGAAAAAACGTACAAGAAAGGGTAATCTTGACGAAAGAGACTCATGAATTAAATTCACCTGAGATAGAAAAACTAGAGGAAACATCTCTAAGTGGCTGCAGGAAATGCTTAGTTTGAATGAGGTGGGGAAATGGTGTATATCCTCTGTGAAAACTTTGAAATGAATTAATAATCAAAGCTTAAAGAAGAGGTTCTTTGAGATCAGAACATATCGGTGGTTCTCAGAATTTTCATCCCATGATATCCACTCTTCGCCACCATCAACTTGAGGATGCAGCACGAATATGAACCACGTTTTGTGTGAAGCAGGTTTTGAATTTCCCTAACCCCGTAATTTTCAACCTGCAATTTTTGAGGAAGCTGAGTAGAGAATTGCAATCATGTGACATTTGACAGCACTGAAGTCCCTGGTGCTAATGGGAAGACGGGTTGGTCAGCCTATAATTTACTGAAAAAGACGTAATCAGGTGAAACAGACACCACCCCAAGTAAATGTCACAGCATCCCACAGGCACACCAACGCAAAATTAAAACAGACTCCCACCTGAGAATTCAAGAAATGTACTACCTTGCCCCAAACCGGTAAGAATCCGATTACCACAAGGATGGATAGTTACCCATGGCGAAGAACGGGATTCCCAGCAGGGTGGAGTTGTACTTTCCGTCGGTGATGAAGAAGACCCCAGCTGCAGTGATGATAGAGATGCACACGGTGAGCACCCCCAGGAGGCCCAGGAAGGGCTTGCCCCGCAGACAGTCCTTCATGGAGCTGGAGAGGGTGGCCGTGGTCAGGATCAGCACGAGGCTCACCAGGACCTTGCTCCTGGCCAGGATGCTGGTCTTGTGAAAGTCTCTCCAGAGGCTGAAGGATGCTAAGGAGTAGAGCTGGAGGCCCCGGTGCTCCTCCTGGAGCCTCTGCATGAGCTTGCAGAACTCATTCTCCCACTTCTCCCCCAGGAGGTCCTGGGGGGCAGAGCCGTAGGTCTGGAGGTAGTAGGTGATTTGAATGGCTCTGGCTGACTTGACCCGCTGGTCCTTGCTGTTTGGCACCTCCACTACCCCGCCCAGCTGGTGTCCAATAAAACTGCTCCTCCCATCCTTGAAAACAGAAAAAAGGGGAGACCTAAGTTACCAGAGGGAGGCACACTCCAGGGAACAGAGTCTTACCCTACGTGAAGGAGCGCAAAAGGCAAATGGGTAGGCTCTAGCGATTGTGGAACTGATGTGGGTGGAGCGGCATGTTAGGAATTCATACCCAACTTTTGGGGGCTACATGGGACACCATGCAAGGTGAAGGGGATCAGAGAAGGTGCACAGGGCATCATGAACTTATACAAGACTGGCCACATGCAAAGGGAAATGTACATGAACATTATTTGCATCTCATCCACACCTTCACTCTCACCCTTTCCTTCTATGACAACTCCTTTATGTGGGATCAAGTTTAAGCATTCAGTTTCAGCCAGAAGCGAAGCCTGGCATGAGTTAACAACTTTTCAAAAATTAAAAGGATGATATATGTAAAGAAAGATGCTAAACTTACTAGGGTTAACACACACTCACAGTAACATGCATGTGAAACACACACGAAATGTTACAAACATCCATACTCCTTTATATTCTGGGGGGTGCAGCTGTGTATTGCAGAACAAATAGAAGAAAATCCTGTTTTTCACACATAATTTAATAGGGTTGAAATGTTTTCTAAATATAATGTGAGCACCTGTTCCCTCATTACAACATTCCTTTATTTTTTTTTTCTATTTTATTCAGAGGTGGTAATTAGGTTTATTTATCTATTTATTTAGTGGAGGTACTGGGGATTGAACCCAGGGCTTCATGCATGTGAAGCATGCACTCTACCACTGAGCTATACCCTCCCCCCACGTTCCCTTTAAGTAAATGCCTCAGTCGTAGGTTGGCCAGAAAAACACACTGGACAACACCCCAACATGAGACTGATAAGACCTCAGGTGGGGTTGTCGAAAATCATCTCGTTTTCAAGATTATACACGAAGTAGAGTAGACAAGATCATAAGAGGAGGGTATGTATCAGAGAGGTGATCGCTCATCTTTAAGGAACACAAAGGTGGACACTGCGTTGTGGCAACAGGTTCAGAGCAGTACTTCTCAACCCGTGTTCCTGACACTCAGAAAGAGATCGCTGACAGTGGTCGCCAAATTGTAATCAATTTGGATGTATCTCATTCGCTGCGACTGTCGTGTACTTCAGTGGCAATGGCTGTCAGATGGAATGTCAAACCCAGTAGCAGGTTGCGAGATGGAGAACAGTTCTGAAAGTGTGTGTCAGGTCCTGGAAGAGACACAGGCACAAAGGAAAACTTATGCCGTGAACAGGTGGTGTGTCTGCTGCATCAGGCAAGAATTCTGTCTTGTGAGGATGTGAAAGTGAAGAGTCAGAACAGGAAGCAGTTCTTTCTAGGATGGCAGTACAGGGGGGTAACAAACCCAACAGTGTGGGAACCACGGTTGTTTTCACAGAGCTGTGAGGCACTGGACACTCAAGAGACATGTGTAACAAGTGCTGTGGACTTGCTGAGACCAGACACCTGCATCTGAGGCACCTGTTTTGTGTTTGCTCCAAAGCCACCCTCATCCCTGAGAGTGTGCTGAAACACAAAACGTTCGAGAAGTGCACAGAGAGAACAAACACTGTAGGTAGGAGTATCAAGAATTGCAAGAGACAACTTTTGGAGTCACTCTGTGGACCCATTTCCCCCCGCATGTTAAATAAAAACGATCTTTCTATTTAACTCAACCTGACCAACTCTCAATGAAAAACGTATTTCTAAATAAGAACGTACTTTGAGGGCTGTTTTCCCCTTGGCTTGGTATATCTCCCACTTTCCACAGCATCTTTGTAATTTTCCCATCTTTTTTTTTTTCCATATAAAAATCAAACTGAAATTCTGGCCGTAGATTCCCAAGGCTCTCTTTAAAGTAAACTCTATGGGGTCCTCTGGTGAGATGCAGATGGAAAGGGAGGGCAGCTCTGGGGAAAGAGGAGGAAATCCTGCCCCAGCATGCTACCCTGGTTTCTACTTCTTTGAAATCCTATCTGTGACACTGACCTGTGCTTTGAATGATTGGAAAAAGAAAGTATTTCAGAAGCTTTATTTGTTCACCTAAGAAGGAACAGTTCCATCTGTCTTTACTCATTTCTGTCATCAAAAAGACTTCTCAGGGATCCGCTTTAGCAGCGGAACGAAGATTTATGCATCCCTCAGGCCTCATTTGGAGATTATAGTGGATCAAAGAGGGTGCTGATAATGTGCCTGGACAAAAGTCAAAATTTAAAAAAGGCAAAGTGTAGATTTTTAAGTAGCTGATCTATATTAGGTTTGGCTAGCTGCTCTCATTCCTTTTGAAATTGTCTAATTTCCACTTTTTACAAAAATTACTTCATAAAAGATATGCTTTCATCTCATTATATTTAAATGAATGTAACAAATAGGATGAATTTCTCTCTCTTGATCTACCCTACAGCACGCAGCAAGACAAAACAAACAAGGTCTTCGGACACCCTTAAATCCAAAGCTCTACTGAACGGTCTGCACCTTGTACAAACCATCGGCCCAGTTACCCTACTCACTATCACCCTGAGAAAGACACTTTTATACATTATTTATAAGAGCTAGTTCTACTGTTTTGTAAGGGGCGGTAGTTTCCCAAACAAATCAATTTATAGGTGCTTCTGTGTCAGAGAAACAATGAATATAACATATACTGCAATTATCCAACTGGCCCTGGATCTGCCAGAAGTCAGGTGGGAATAATGGAGCGGACACTTAATCATGTGACCCGGAGTCATGCGACCTGGGCTGCAGTGTGCATCTCAGGCCAGTTGGATAAGAAGCCGTTGGCTGGTTGATTTCCCCTTCTAAGTTTCATTTTTCTCATCTATAAAATGAGTGACACGAGCATATGAGTAAAAATGTTTACACACTATTGAAGAAATTTTTCAGCTCTGTCACTCCGTGAATTGCACTGACATCACCAGTTTACAATGAATTTAAGTCCCATTTAACCCATATCCCTAGGTCCACTTCTGCTCTTCCTCAGTCTGTTCTACACATTGAAGCCCAGGCCTGCTTGGACAGTTCTCAGTGAGGCCACATCATTGCTGCTGGTCTAGCCCTCAGACCTCGTTCCCTGAACTCTGCTCCAGCTGTTCGGGCCTCTCTTCCTACTCCTGGAATGCACTGATTTTCCCCTCATGGCTTTGGCACCTGCTGACCCTTTGTCTGGTCCTCTATGGCCAGGGCCACTTCCTCACCGAGGTCTCAGCTTCAAAGTGACCCTTTGAACCACAAGCTCTAAAGTGATCACCTCCTTCTTAGCAGTCACTCTTTTACTTAGCCCTGTTTTATCTTCTTCCTACTAACTATTTCTATGTGAAATAAGCTTATTTAATGATTTAACTCCTCCTTTCCCGTCTCCTCCATGACAACATGTTCTTGCTGAGAGCTGGCACCTTTCCTATCTTGCTCGCTGGTCACTTCCCTGGGCCTAGAACAAAGCCTGGTATATATGAAACACTCCATAATATCTGACTCAGTGAATTCATCCTGAGGTGTATTTCACTGCTCAAGGGTTATTTTTTAGCAGCGACTTCACTAAGAACAGGAAAATGTAAAAGATTTTTACCAAGTGTCTGAGGACAAGAGGAACTCAGATGAAGAGAGGTGTGTATAGAAATGAGAGGCTGGTAGAGAAAAAGTAAACTTTATCCTTTTTAAGATTTCTTTTATCTAGCCTACTTTCACTGTGCACCAAGCATTTTCAGTAAGCTAGTGAACAGAGGGGGAGGACTTGGTACCTGGGGAAAGGATTTGCATGCATCACGGCCTGGAGGCAAAGAACAGCACGTGATGGTCAAGAAACTGAAGGACGTGATGGGACTGAGGCTGGAGAAGGAAGCGGGGCCTCTTCTGTAAGGGCCATGAAAGGTTTAAGTCTAGTAAGGAGCTGTTAACTGTCCTGTAACAGGAAACCACTGGGGAGTGTTAAGCAGGGGACTGGTATTTGATTTACTCTGCGGAGTGCTCTCTCCTTGCACTGTGGCAAATGATTTAGGGAGTCGGGGTGACTCTAAAGGAAGGAGGTCAGTTAGGAAGTCCCTGCAGTATTTCGGGTTCTTGATGCAGCATGAAAAAGTGTCATCCCAGGCCACCTCTGGAAGGTAAACTGTGCCACGGTGAAATCAATAGAATTACAGGTCACATCGCTGTCTCACGGCCAGGAAGGCACCTTATCACGTTATCGCTCCAGGAGCAGTAATGCCAGAAAAGTAAGATCTGGTGTTCTTTCGGTCTTACTAGGTTTACTACTTTGTAGCTCTTAAAGTTACACCCACCCCATCCACACCTCCACAGTGGAAGAGGAAATTAAACTCACAGACACAAGATCAAAGGACAAATTCTCCAAGAGAGAGGAGAGGAAAGAAACATTGAACTATTGTCATAAACTATTGTGCAGAGAACAAAAATGACTCAGTGATGCTTTGAAATTATAGAGAAGTTTGTGTCATATCTGTTCATACAAGCACGAGGTGGACATGAGGATGCTTTCTGTGACTGCAAGATACTTTGGCAGCACAGCTCCCATTCAGCTGTCACTCTGTGTCTCATGAGTTTCGATGAGGTGGACACAGCAAGGATATTGGAAAGCTTTAGCTGGTCAGTTGACCTTTACTGCTGGAAGGAAAATCTCCCCATGTACGGTAGGTAGGGACGTTTCTAAAGGAAAGGTACAATTTGTGGTGGTGGTTTGTTTAAATAAGATTTTTTTAAAATCATGTTTATTTCCTAACATCTCTCTTTGTTTTATTCTCAACACTGGATATACACACAACATAGGATTAAATAAAACCATCAGCTATCTTGAATTTCCTCTTTAGAGCTTCACTTTAGCAAAAACGAGCAAACGACAAGAAAGCAAGTTCCTACAAGGTCATTAGTTTGAAAAAAGAACCAAAAGTCATTTTCCAAATGAAGACTTTAAAGCATTAAAGTGCGTTAATAAAGAATAAATCATATTTCTCAGGTCCTATTACTAAGCTAGAACAGTGCAGTGGTGTGTTTTTGATTTTTTTTTCCAAAGAGGAAGGTTAAAAACGCAAGGTTTCTGTGTTGTTGACATGAAATAAGCACTTCAGCCAATGAGAAGATAAAATAAGGTTAACAAAGCACTCTAGCCTATTAGCTTTTGCACGTGTGGCAGACTCAGCCCTAAGACTTAAGAGCTTGATTTGCATTATCCTGGGTAACTCTTCCAGCCCCTCTCTGAGGGAGGGGTATTCAGAAGTGGCCTCAAGTCACCCACCAGGACACGGGGGCTCAGCCAGAGGAAATCAGCGTCAGGTTAAACAGCGACGTGGCACAGCCAATCCCCTGGTTCCTGTTTCTGGCTCATAGTCTTAACACAACTGTGCATATGTTTGACTAATTTGTGAATAGACTTGAATGAAAGGAAGAATAAAATAGCAGTTATGGACATAGACTCAAGAGTCCACTGTCTCAGAGTCCCAGGGTCAACACTGACGAGCTGTGAGTGTCTCTTCAGCTTTATTATTGGTTAAGTAAGAATCATAAAGCACAGTGAGGATCAAGGGTGTTCATGCATATAAAACGCTTAGGATAGTGTTTGGATATTATTAGGACGTCATAAATTAAATATTTGAGTGATACTGTTGATTTACTTAGCCCTTTAATATCATTCCACACTTCCCAGCAAATGTCTGTAATGAGATGGGAGGAACAGAGGGCGCAGGGTCCAGACACCTGGCTGTAAGCTCCCGTCCTGCTGCTCCATGCAGGGTGACAGAAGACAAAATGCTTGGCTTCTCTGAATGCCAACTCCCTCATCTCCAAAATAAAATATTTGGCTTACAGTCTCTCTAAAGACCTCGTTAGCTCTGTATTTAAGGATTCATCCGTGGTAAAATCATGAGACAAATACAAAGTAGGCTAGAGAAGTCTGCCCCAAGGGAAAAAAAATAAATAAGAAACACAAGATGACCCATGTTCATTTCCATAGAAACAAGAAGCTTTTTATCCTTTTTTGAAATCTAGACCCAGTAGCTTTTTCCTCTCTTAGAGTAATTTCCAGACAGAATTTTCCTCAAATGGAAAAAGATCAAGAATTTGCCTCACTTTACCGAGATGTAAATCATCTCTCAGTAGCCCAGAGAAATTAATTTATTTCTTAGGTAGTAAATTCATTTTTCCTTCAGGTGTCTATTTCATGAGCATCCTCTGTACTATACTGGTTTGCTTATCACCTAGGGTAACTACATTTAATTTCTCTTCAACTCATACAAAACCTTTACACACATTTATATGTAGTGTGTGGAAGTAGAATCAATATCTACATTAAGTGCGAAGCATATAACAGTGACCCTTTTATTCTTCTGTAACTCATATTTGTGACCCTATCTCTGAAATTTCCATTAAAAATAATATTACTATTTTAAGTGAGTCTTTCACAAAGGGATCACAATGACCCCTTCGGACAAATATTCTGTGTTAAAGGAGACTGAGCTCTGATGCAGATCCATACAAAGGAAGCTGGCAGGAGCCCTTGAGGAATGCAGACAGCCTCCTTCCGGGGAGGGATTGAAAGTCCACCATTAGCCATTGTAGTCTTTCCTTTGGGCTAAGAAACTCTCCCAGAAAGACTCTAGGTGACAACCACATGCTCTCTAAGGAGAGTGACACCTGGGCGGAACAGCAGACCAGACTAACAGACTCCAGAGGCAGACAGACCTCCATGAGATGGAATCACTAGCCTGGCAGGGACTAAGAGGACTTTCCAAAGAAGGTGGCATCTCTGCTGAGACCTGAAGCATGAATAACAGCCATCCAAGCGAAGATGGGGACTTAGTTGGTGAGAACGGGGAGGGATGGTCTTCCAGGCAGAATGAATAGCATGTGCAAAGGCTTAGAAAGGAGGGTAAGCGTACTGTGCTCCTGGGACTTTGATAATGAGTGGAGGCAAGATTGGAATACAGAGATCAGAACCAGTAGTGAGTATGGAGATTTGCCTCTTCCAAAGTTCTCTTTGGCTGTAATGTGAAAAATGAACTTTAGGTGTGCCTTGGGGGTTGGGGGGGACACTAGAGATGGGACATGGGGTCATTTTCTTTTGCCTTCCTCACAGCATCCTCTAATCTAAGATTTAACCTAACGGATTGGACTAACTAACTAACTGATTGGCCTAACTGATTACCTAACTGATCTAAGCCAAGACTTCCCTAACTGATTGGATGAACACCAAAAAAAGATTTTCAGATGTGACAGAGTGCTCACTATTCTGGAACTAAATTTCCCCCACACCTGGGTTTTTTTTTTTTTTCCAAAGAACTACATCTTCTGGAGTGCTGAGGGGTTCTTGGAGAAAAACTTACTTTCTAGAGGTGCAGGGGTTGCTGAAAGTAACCTCCTTATTTTAATGACCTCCATAAATCTAACAAATTAAAACAACACCCATGTTAAGTGTCTAGGAAGGAAAATTCTAGTCCATGTGCAGAAAACAAGGCTGTGACAAATAAATGGAAGATAAAGTCTCTTCTTTGGAAGCGTTTATACTTCTGTTATGGAAACAAAGCCCATCAGAGGACTAGAAAAGAAAGCCACACAGGGCATTAGAACTCAGAAGGTGCTCCTGAAGAATCAAGACAACTGCTGAGGGCTGCGGAGCTACATGCCTACAGCACGAACTCAACCACGTGAAAATAAACATGCACGTGTAAAGGTTCAAAGGAAATTGTCAAAATTTTAGCATTGGCTCTTATTTGCTAGAAAGTTATAGGTCATGTCTGCCTTCTTGGTTATTTAGGCTATTTTATATTATCTTTTTAAAAAAAACCTGTTGACTCATCAACTAAAATAATAAAAATAAGTGTGCTAAAGGAACAGGATAAAGGGTAAGTAGGAGTGGGAGGGGTAAATTAGGTAAGACTTGTTATCAAATTTCACTTGAACAGGCGGTGGGAGAGGAGGGAAGCCCAGGTGTTGGGACTCCCTTACTCCCAGACTCAAGTTCTAAGCAGTCTGCCTCGTGGCTTCCAAGTCAACTTGAGTTATGTTGGTTCATTCTTCATGAAGAACTGTGTTTTTGCCCACTGAGACATAATGAACAGCAGTATTTTACTGAAGAGTTACAGGTGAGTAAGAGCAGATTCCTGGCTTCTAAGCATAGGGTAAAGCACTAACACACACTTAACTGATCTGACCTTGCCCTTGGCTAAATGTTTTATTTTCCCAGAAAAGACCATGAGGACCTTGGTGGCTCAGCATTGCTCCCCTTGTACTGAACTTGAGTTCCAAAATGCTCCTCATGAGGTTCTTCTTAATTTTCTGTCTTTGTATCTTTCCTTCCCATGCATTTTTTTTTCTTTAATCAGAAAACAAAGGCCAAATTACCTGACCAATCAAACAAAAAAATATGTTTGAGGATTTGCTATGCATAAAACATCATGCTAATAAGCAAAAGCTGATTTCTCTTTCTTACATTATCTGGATAATTATAATCATAGAGCACTAGATTACAAGATTGATTAAAACTTCCAGGAGATATGCCATTAATTTAGGCAGTTTGAAGATAGTGTTACCATTTATGGACTCCATTTTCCTAATTTCTGTTTTTCTTTGCTTTCCAAGATTGTATTACATTTTCTTTCAAAGCGGCCTCTTCTGATAATGAATATGTGTTGCCTTTTACATTATCTGTTTTATCACTCCAACTAGACTTCCAAGTTCAGTGAAGATAGGAAATGAAGGTGGTACCTTTTTCTGGCTAAAGGGGACTAGCAGCGGGCATGCATCTCAGGGAAATGTAGAGAAATCGACATATCGTAAAAGAAGCAGCCAACGGTATAGACTTCATTTGCAGTTGTGGATGAGGTTACCTGTATCTTTGATACAACAAGGGTAACACTTTGTTTCTCTACTGAAGTTGACTCGGGTCTGAAGACCTCATGGTCTTATAGGAACATCCTCCCTACCTCTTTCTTGATCCATCTCTTCCCCTACCCCTCCTTTCTCTCTCTCCCACTTTTTTTTTTCACTCTCTACCTCCTCTCCTCTGGCCCCATTCCCTCATTTTTCTCCTCTCCCAGCTCCTACCTCTGTCCTTCCTTTACTTGAAAGGCAACAACCGCAAAGCCACAGTTAGGGATAATTATTGAACTATGTCAGTAAAACACCAGATAAAGAATACAACGCTTGCTTAAGTCCATTTTATCTTTGCTAAATTACCTTTTCTTTTTAATCCCCAAAAGGACAGACATGCTTTGAAAGTGCTGTGTGTGATAGACACTCTAATGAGAGCCTTACAATTGTTCTTTCCCACTACCAAGGCATTCAGCCTCAAAGATATTAAATTAATTGAAAGCTTTTCAATAAAGCCAAGAAAGTAAGTGGTCTCCCACTTCTGGCTGCACGTGGGAGCTAAATGTTACCTCTCTCAACACAGGAGATGAGGGGCTCACCTTTGTAACTATGTTAACAACATTTGGGTTGACATGATAGATTTTAGTCAAGTACATGAGCTAATTTTTAAACTCTGTATTCTTGGATGTCTAGCAAAGGAGCATCTGGGTGCCTCTGGGAGGTGAAATTTTTTAAATTAATTAAAACCTTAAAAATACCTGAATGAAAAATTAATTCGAAAGCAAAGTGCTTGATTTTGCTTGATAATTTAACTTACTGCAAAAGATTATCCAGAAATCTTTAAAGATTTAGAAAATAAATTTCCCTTTTTATTCCTTGAGAGGAAGAGAAAATACCTTTCTGGTTGTTTTTGTTTGAGGCTAACATTAAAGTTTCTCTGCAATCCACTTACAAATGCTCGTCTGATGTAGGAAAAAACTGATTCAAGCGAGTTAAGTATGTTAAGCAAGGAAGTAAGTCAGAAGCATATTAAGTTATGTCTAATGACTGTGGACTTTAGCTTTAGTAAGGCAGGTTACATTTCATGTTATTTTATTATTTAAATGAGATCAACGCATGGAATGCTAACTTACACGTGCTCTTAGTTTCATACCTACATAAGGCTTTTTAGTTGATAATATTCACAAATTAAAACCTTTAATTTGATCTTATATCCCCTTTTCTGGTTTGGAACATATAGTAACCTTAACAAGTTAGGTGGTAGTAAGTTACGGTGAGTAAAGACACATATGACGCATAATCCCATCTGGTTTTGACAACTGGTTTACTTATATTTTTAGGCAAGAGGGGAAAATTTTAAGATAGTCTCATTATAATGAAAGTAATCATCACTGTGAATTTATTATTCAAAATTGGGCCTATTTTCAGCGGATCAACCCACATTCCAGCCTTTGGGAGTGTAATTGCCTTCACTACATAAACATGATTGCAGCTTCTGCTTGGCCACACATAAATATCCCTCTTAGCTGTGTCACTTCTCATATTACCTAGCCCTATTTCATGGAGTTTGGAGACAAGGCTTCTAATCAAAATTGCACTCCAGTTTGAGGCTGGTTTCAATTTGCTTCTGAATTTTCCCAAAGAGTGCCAAGTTTCAGCAGCCCCATTTCTCATAATTTGACAATCAATATATTTTTCTCTTCAACAAATCACCACCTTTCTTCGCAAAGGACAGAACTTTAGTACAGAGAATTCTTCCAAAGCTGCTCTTACAAAATGTTAAGAACAGGACTGAGATCCCTCCCCATCCTGCAGAGGAAACACATACAGCACACATGACAGGTCACGTGACCTGGTTGCCTTGGTGGTGACACCAGGTCACCTCAGCATCACGGGCCACACGGCTGGCGACAGCCGCTTAGCTTCAAAGTCTGAAGACCTTGGATTTGAGGGCTGACTTGGCTGCTTAGAACCGCCGTGACTTTTAGAAAGTTACTCAGATTCTCTGAGCCTCCTTCTGTAGTTGTGAAACAGGACTGTCTAGCACATGAGCTTTATTATGAGACATGTTTGATGATATTAGATGAGGAATGGCACCCCCGGTATTATCTTTAGGGGCTGTCTCACAGTTACTTACAAAATGATGGTTGAGGGATTCAATGATCTTAAAACGAATTAAAAACAGACCATGGCCCCTTGGCACCAAAAACATTCCATCAACCCTCAGCCTACACTGCAAACACAAAACATTTCCAGGGCTCGCTAAGTAGGGTATATTTAGCTAAAAGGAGGAACAAAAGATCCTGACTGCCTGTTCCAATCCTGAGCGTCCACTCGCCATATGACCAAGAGTGTGCTCCCAGCTGCATGCGGGTTCAGAGGAAAAACCGTACTTGGTATTTTTAGGGGAAACCTAAAAGAGATGGTTCAAATTTTGTTTTAATAAACTCCAAATGATCACCCAGACATAGGATTTCCCTAGTCCAGAGAACAATTTATTACCAAAGTAAATTTTCTGGGACAAGTGAGTTCATGAAGTTTACGCTCCTGCACTGTGGGCTTCTCAAGACACGCTGGGCTCAGACATGGAGACAGGCCTGCGTGTCGGCATCAGACAGGTGGGGCTTCTGGATGTGACAAACTCCACAGTGGAAACAGGGCCGGCTGCAGCTCTGTGGCTTTCTTTGCAGCGAACACTGTGATGGAAATAAGAACTAAAACTCCTGAATCCATCATACAGTGAGCCGCCCCACTCAAAGTTCCTGTAGCTAACAGCGCCTGGTGAAATCATCAGGAGCCTCCCAGAGCTTCCCTGTTTTGTCACTCGTCTTTAAATCTCACGTATAAAGTGGCAGCAGGCAAAACCCAGGGAAGGTTACCCTACACCCACGTGATTTATTTTGTGTTTGTTGACGTGTCATCCGATCACCTTACTGGATTGTTCCAAGGAAAACAATGCCATCAAGGTAATTTGCAGCAAACTTTGGTTTGAAAAGCATTTGTTTCAGAACAAGACGTCATGCTTGCTCTCGGTGTTCAGTGTTCTCTCCCATAGTCTGTGACAGGCCAGAGGCATCACCGATGTTTGTTCAAAGGATGCCAAGCACACTGTGTCTAACACAGTGTCAAAAGAAACTCCACGTATTTCATCTTCCCCATTGATCGCAGATATCTTCATTCAGATGAGTTGATTCGATCAAAGTGAAGAGGAGGGAAAAATGCAGGGTAAGAAATGCAAGTACAGAAAGACATTGCTTTCAGCTGAACACACTCAACCAAGAACGCATTTCTCAGAGCACCTGCTACAAACGAAGCGATTTTGCAGACACAAAAGTATAAAAGGCTGGCTCACTGGTCTCTAAGAACATTCTCTGTCACTCTCCCTTACTGCAGCACAGATTAATTCCCTATAATTTTGCCAATAGAGGATTCGAGGCGACTATGTCAGGCCTCCTTAAGAATAAGGTGAAAGGCTCTCTTTTTTTACAGAGTTTATGTAAAGAACACAAGCTAACATCTTTCATTTACATGGAGGCATTTTATGGAAGCAGGGTTCACTTGGTAAGTGGGTGTCTGTTTTGGCTGAAAAAGATCAGGGCTATTTGAAGCCACTGCAATCAGTTACATAAGCAGGTATTCAGGGGAGCCTTTTCAAATGCATATTGCTGTCAGTGCACTGTTAAAAACACCAATAATAACACACACCAAAAACAACCCTCCCTCAAAGCCAGTGCCGGCAGCTGTCCGCACTGCATTGGAGCTGTTCACCAGGAAATACTGAGTGAGGTTCTAAAGGAACAAAGTGGCACTCAGGACGGAGCTACCCAATTTGGAACGATAAAGGGCTCCTGGTGTAGGAGGGTAAAGGAGGCCCACGCTGCCTCCAACAGCAGTTTGAGCAATGATGTTTGTTACTGCTCATCTGGACCAGAAAAGGGGGATGATCCCGAGGGAGACATCACAAGGGACCCTGGGTACCACCCAAAGAAATCTGAACCTGGTGCCGCTGAAAGTCTTTATAAAACTAAAAGTGACCTGGTGAGATACATGGGTTAGAAGTCACCCCTGGTAGCAAATGGAAGGATGGTCTGAAATGCCTATGTGTGTCGTGTTGGGATGTTACAACAATTTCAACAGGACGGTAGACAAGTGGGTTCCAACAGAAGTGCAGGTGAGGGGTAGTGAAACCCTAAATGGAACAGGTGGCAACAGAGAGAAGAGAAAGTGCATTAATAAAGGGCAATTTAGGAAGTACAATGGATAGAACTTGGTGCCTGAGTGAGTGTGAGAAAGGAAGGAAAGAAGAGAGAAGTAGGTAGTGATTCCACAGTGGGGCTTCGGAGCCCTGCAGACCACGGGGGCACTCCCCGAGCTGAAGACCACATTTGCATGGGATGAGGGGACCAGGGCGGAGCTCTAAACATCAAGTCTTAGGTCCCTGAAAAACATCAAGCAGACTTGTGTATGGAGATACAAACCAGTGAAAGTATGGGGAGTTCGTTTAAGACAGGCTATAGGTGAACACTTGAGAAGGGTCACACAGCTCACAGGCTGTGGGAAGACTGGATGCTGGGGGGAGAATCCATGGGAATGAGGATGATAAGGACAGGAAAATTCATAAAAAGGCTAAACAGTGCAGAAAACCGAAAACACTCCTTGCAGAGTCTATATTGACGGAACATTTCACCATCCCTGATGGGAAAAATACGTTAAACAAAGGAGGGATTATAATGGATGGCAACCCATTTGCTGACACTTATTTAATTATCTCAGAATAAATTTTTATAGGACATGGGCTTACAATACCCTCAAATGTTCCAATTCGTTGAAATGAAAGTGGTTCAGATCCAAAGAAGAGTCTTCAGCTGGAATATTTTTTCAATAGGAAAATTTCCTTAATAGGAAATTCCTGCCAGTCAAGTGATGCTGCATCTTGTTCAGCCTTTGGAGATGAAGGATTTGCCTTTTAATGAGAAATCTGCATTTCATTATTATGATGTATCCTCTGTCCTTGACTTGGTTATTCTCCACAGAAGCAGGGACTTCTTTGGATCATATATTTAGCACATAGTAACAACAGATTCCAGAAAATTTATCTCAGATATTTTTTAAAAGCCCGGGTAAAGTGAGTATGAAAAAGCCACACTCTCCTCTGCTGTCCGCAATACAAAGAAAACCCTTAGAGGTGACCTCACGAATTTCCTGTTTCACAGCCAGACATCTATGAAGACTGAACAAGTCATGAAGAGTCGTGTTAGGTTAGGTCATTGAATATGCTCAGAATTCTTTGTAAAGAGGCATTTGATCACTCAGGGCCACATGAGTCAGCAGGATATTTTAAGCAAGGAAATGGCTGTGTGTGTGTGTGTGTGTGTGTGTGTGTGTGTGTGAGTGTGTGTGTGTGGCGGGGCAGTTGAGGGGGTGGGGGTCCAAAATTCTAATTTAATTTGCCAGAGCAACACCTTGAATAGACAGAAATTAGCTTAAATAATAAAGAAATAACCCAAATGAGCTCCTATTTATGAAGCAATAGCTTATTTGCATGAAGAATAATGTTAGCAACTTACTACATCTGCTGGTTAGAATTAAATAATAAAATGGACAGGTTTTTCACGTCGGATCAATATATGACCATTCAAGTCACCATATTTCTAAGGGAACTTCAGAATTGTCTGAGATAACTTCACTTATCTGCGAGATAATTTTCTGTTACCAGCGGTAAACAAAAAGTGAGAACTGACAAAAAATTTCAAGAAATTTAAATTGGAAGGATGCTCTTCCCTCTGAGGTGGTATTTTCTGGATTGCTCCTGTGGCTTTTATCATTTTTAAGGTAGTCCCATTATTTTGTTCTCCCTTCTGTACTGGAAACGCCCTGGAGGCAGAATAAATGTGTGTGTTTGTTTTGTTTTTTGCAATTCCTCACAAGAGAATAGGTCCTCAAAAATCATTTGTTGAACCAAGAGTGACATGTGCCTTATCAGCTAAAAAGCTTTCTTTCTGAATAGTGTGGAGAACACCAGATCACAGGAGAAGAGAGGGCAGGACGGAAAAGCTGCTGGCAGAAGGGTGAGATCCAGGCACTGCATGGCTTCCTCTTTCTGCCAAAATGGTAGCCAGACCAGCTCCAGGCGCATTCACGGGGCTTCTGCTGTGTCTCAAATATCTTTTGCATTGACAACCTCAGCTTTGCTTTCACCTCTTATTTGGGCCTGAATTCTCACCATAAGATGCTGTTGCTGTGTGTTAGATGACAAAGGGCGTGGGGGTGACATCCCCCTTCTGGATGGGAACGATCAGCTTGGATGTGGCGTCTCTCCCAGGTCAGCCCAGAGCAACACTCTGATACCTTGGAAGGCACAGAGCCAAGGCCTGAAAGAACAACCCATTAAGTACACAGGTTTTAAAGAGCTAGACAGGTGGCACCTCTTGAGGAATGGTGAGGTCTGAGGGACAGTGAGCTAGTGGATGATGGAGAAAACAAGGTAGCTTGAAGACACTGTACCCTTTTGACTAAAATGAGCTGTGGGATTTCTTTTGTGGGATAGATGTAAGTTATTTTTATTTTATAAAAAACAAAAACAAAAAGCAAGAAACCCCACAGCTGCACCTAAAACAGCAGGTTTTAAGTAAGCAGGTTTAGATCTGAGTGACGGCACGTCTGTGGAAGGGAAGTCGCGGCCAGGGGACTGGGTACGGTTGCCATGGCAGGTCCTGAGAGATGGGGCTTCCGGATTTGGGTCTCCCCAAAAGGGACTAGAATTAAGGCCCAGATGTAAAGATCAGGAGTTGACTGTACTCTTAATTCCCTTGGAAAAAAGTGAAGATGACCCAGTGACCTTTCGGGTAACATCTCAGAGAACAAAGCTGAGGGTGGGAAAGCATTCAACAATGTTTATATTGTGTGATTGCAGAAAATGGTTGTGTTGTTAATGTTTGAATGGGGGTTTGAAATATTCAAACATACTTGAAAAGTCTCACAGGGAGCATGCTGGGGTGGGAGGAAGGGTGTTCCCCATTCCTTTGCTGCTTCCTTCCCTTCGGAGGCTTGGCGACCTGTGCACTTTTCCAGATCTGTCAGCATCACTCAAGACCTCATCCCTGCAGGCACTATCTCTTATCAGAATAAACTCCCTTTGCAGTCAATGAACATTTTGCTTTTCTGTCCTTAATCTTCTCACTCCCCCTACAATGATTAGAAGATAAAATGTCTTGAAGAATTGGGTAATAATAAAATGCTGGTTAAAGATATCTGGGCAATGAGCCACCTTATCAGGGACGGTGAAGTACCTTCCTTTCCAGAATAGCTGTTGCACACATTCTGCGTTCATCCTGCAGAAAGAAGACACAGTTCTCAAAGAATAAAACCCCTTCTTCATGACGCTCTGCTAGTCTTGTACACAAAATTGTGTATCAAATGCAAAATGTAACTGCTTTTTCCTTACTTGTCTTCTTTAAATAATCCTTTTTCCCCTTACTATCTGTGTGGTAGATAATTAATGGCCTCTTCATTTTGCAGAGAAATACATGATATTGGAATATCATGATTTTTCCTAATACATATAATCTACCATTGAAACACTTGGAAGATGGTAACACACGAATCCACACTAACAGCTCAAACTGTCTTTTATAAAAACAAAGCAAGAAGACAAGTTGGCTCACTCTGAATTAGGAAAATCAGTCCTTCAGAAGATTCTAATATTTCACTCGATCTCACAGTGATTTTCAAAGGGTGTTCCCTGGACCCGACAGCACCAACCTCACCTGGGAACTTAGTAGAGATGCAAATTCTCTAAATTCTAATTCTCTGAATCAAAAACTCAGAGAACAAGGGTCCAGCCGTGTTTGTTTTCATAAGCTCTTAGGTGAGTCTAATGCACGCTCCAGTTGGAGAATCCTGCCTCCAGAAGAACGTCTTTCTCCTGTGCTTTCAATGTGAGCCTGGTGTTGATGAGTCAAATTTCATACCAGAAACATGGTAAGAAGTTTAATAACACTCAGTGAAAGGAGTATTATTATTCTTCACGTTTTATAGAGAGCAGTTAAATGGCTTGCCTAGTTTCTAATTCCAAGAAATTAGGAATCCGTATGTTATGTTAGCAGAGACATGGTTAAAAGCAGGGGACCAAGAGAGACACAATTTAAGGAGAATGAGGTTACGCTAGCAAGACAGCCTGAGGCTCATGGGTGGCCAGGAGAAAAGGTGAAAGAGCTGAGAGGAGGAAGCAGGAAAGTGCTCTAGGATGGCACGTTATACAGAGGGAAGAAAGAGGTACACACAGCCCAGAAGTCAGGGTCTTGTTATCAGAAAGGAAGTGTACACAGATCAGAGTCTTTTCTTTTCTTCTTTTTAAAATAACTCCTTCTGATCAAGCTTGAGCTTAATCAGACATGCACAGTGAGCTTCAGAAAGGATTTCAAGGGTTTAAAGAAAAAGTAGACATGATCTAGGACATGTAACTCCATAACAGAAAAAGAAAGTGCAAAGGCTGAGAACGTCTTTAAAATACCATTTAGACAATGCAAATAGAATTACATGAAGAAAGGAAGATGAGAGAAACCCACAGAAGCCACCAAACGCTAAAGGTAAGAGAAAAAAAAGTTCTTTTTGTTTGTTGTTGTTGATATGTGACTTTTGTTTTTCTTTGTTTGGACCAAGAAGATCAGACAAGAAATAGGCTCACTGCTCTGGGCGAATCACGTTACTCTTGGTAGCCGACCCAAAAGAAAGACATGAAGAATAAAACTACTCCTGAATTTCTGTCTTCTCTTCCCAAGAGAATGAACGGGTGGAAAGAATATAGGGGAAAAGGAACTGAAGCTGAGCAAGGAATAGAAGATGATGAAAACATTGGTGAACGGTGCTTTTTAATGATCTGTCTCCTGACCCAGGTTAATTACCACCCACTGCTCCCAGAGAGCACGAGCTGCTAGCAGGCATGCTGATGCAACCACGGGGAACGATGCGGGATCAGAAGCCTGGGGATAGGCAAGTGTACCTTGGGTTTAAAAAAAGGAAAGAAAGTGAATTTCTCACATGCCTCTATAGGATTGATGTTGATTTGAAGCTTAATATTTCAGGTAGAAGTGGGTGAACAATTAAGATAAGAGGTAAGGGTAATAAAATGCTGGTTCAAGCTTTTTTTCTCTTTTTCTCTTTTTTTTTTTTAAACCAAAAGCAGAGTCACAGACAGATATACAAAGAATTACAGAGGACCAAGCGCATGTAGGCTCCACCAAGGCAGGATCTGAAAACGTCTCTTCTGGGCAGTGACAGGACTCTCACTTATTCTGCTGGTCAGAATGTAAATGTGAACATTAATGACAGAACCAGTTCTGGAGAACTCTTGGCATCATCAAGTAAAGTCGGAGATGCAGAGATTCTATGACCCTGGGATTCCTCTCTCAGCTAGGTAGCCTGGACCAACTTTGCACGCCTGTCCTAGGAGTCATGTACACAGATGTTCATGGCAGTGCTGTCCGTAAGGGCTCCAAAGAGCCAACAACACAAATGTTCATCAACATTAGAATAAACTGTGAAATCAGGGGCCAGTGAATGGCTACAACAGCAAGGAAAAGAAACCAGTTAGAGCTAAACACGTCAACACGGACAAATCACACAAATGCAAGGCTGAGCAAAATCAGCAAGGAACACGTGCTGTAAACCTCTACTTACATAATGCTTAGAGGTGAAACAGAATCCTATTATTGAAGAATGCACACTTCGATGGAAAAACTACCAAGGAAAACAAGGAAAGGGGGGATCATAAAAAGCCATTGCTCTCAGTGCTTGCGACCACTGAACTCACGGGAAGGCTGACTGCCAGCAGTGAGTTATGATTCCAGCCTGGTGATGTTTGCCTGGTGTTTGCCTAGTAACTACCCTTCAAACCGCACAGGTCTCTCTACACTCTTCCTCGTGTATGCTGTATGGCACAACTGAAATGTCAGAGAAAACGTCTCTCATGATGTTATTGTAGAAAAGAATGAAGACAAACACTTGGGGTGATGACATATTTAATTAGATGAACTTCCACTAGTGAGCAGGACACTGGTTTAACCACTGATCTCACAGTCGACCTGAGAGCGTTTTTCAGAGGTGTGCTGACAAGTTCTGTCTTCAAGCTTGTTCATTGCTTCAATGGACACTTTTTATCAGGGACTCAGATGAAAATACAAAAGACATGCATATCCGACTTGCAGCTTCCAGGGGGTGGGCACGGGCCCGGCCAGCGCCTCCGACTTGGGTGTGCACAGGAGTCATCACCTGGGGCTGCTGTAGGAAGGCACGTCCCGATGAAGTAAGTCTGACGTGGAGTCTGAGGGTCTGCCTTTCTGACATGCACCGGGTGACAATAATGCTGTGGGTCAGTGGATGTCACTTTGAGTGGCAAGAGAGTAAGGCAGTTTTAAGTCCTAAGGTCTAATGATGGCATGGTTCTAATTCTTACTTGAGGCGCATGCATGAGTCAGACTCGAGCTACAGAGCACCGTGTCTCTCACAGGATAATCAGGCCAGCTCATCAGTCCCACTGGCTCTGCTTGCCCACTTTCCCTGCATTCTCTTTTACAATTTTATGTCCAATCCTCATCTTTATTTACAACGATTCTGTTTTCTTCTATTCTGAAATGCAGCAATGAACCTTGTAAGCATTCATCCTAACGTTTTCCTTATGGAGCACAGACAGAACAACCGCCGTGGTCCGGGGCAAGTTCCTCCCTCCCTCGGTGGCTCCTATACTGTAAGTCAGGTTTTGACTCAGAGGAGTCAGGAAGGAAGGAAAAATGATCAAGTGTGTCTTGCTTTCTGATTCTCATAATGAGCAAGCTACAATGGTAAATTATAAATTCGTGGGCCAATAGGATGCTTCTAAATTAGGAACAATGAGTGTGTTAGAGCACGGAAACTTCATGGTCTGGAAAAGAGTGGGCTCAGAGTAAGGAAGGAAAAACTAAAACCTATCCATTGCATTTGAACTGTATGTCAGAAACATTGGCAGGTGCTTTCTTATGCTTTAATTCCCTCCATAACTCCGTGAAAGAAGTATTATTATTATTATTCACACTTTACAGGAAGAAGTCAAGTGGCTTGCCCAAAGCAACGCATATAATAACAGATACGGTCAAGATGAGAAGCCTGCCATCGAACTTCCAAGACCGTGTCCCTTTCTGGCCCACAACGCTGCCTCACTGTACTTTCTAGAAAGAGGCACAATCTCATTTTGATGAAGCATCAATGAGAGGTACCATGCACTTTAGGTTACCCAGAAACATCTGCAAACCTGCATCTTTGATATAACAAAAACCCATCATGGCAGGTACCCATTCTGAATATAACGTTTAAACTACCATCCAGATATCAACTCACTATGTGTAAATTAACAGGTTTTTATTATTATTATTATTACAGTGAGATAAGCTTTGTTTTACAAACCGGTCCCTAAGGAACTTAGCAGTGACAAGCTCAGTTTAGTGAGTAAACTGATTCATACCACAGAGTGGAGAGGATGGGGGCCTCTATCCCACTGAGAATCTAATTGGACTCTCAAATTTCATAACAGAACAGCAACTCTGCTACTACTTCCTCTGGTTCCAGAAAGCATTCACCCTCCCATTCTGAGGAGTATAGGACACCGGCTCTAAAGGTCCCTATCAAAGCACGCCACTTCAAACACTCTGAAATTCACCTCCTACCAAATGTTTAGCTAAATAAAGTAACACTTGGCAAAAACTGCCTAGGGGACATGCCCACCAACGTTGCTGGATTTGTTAAAAATCTCTCCTTGGTTCTGGTGAGAATAAGAGAGGTCTAAACACCTCACCCTTGCTGAAGTCCCATCATTAACCTGTTTTAATGCTATGCTTTCATTTTTTTTAGTCATAAGTTACTGATAGCCACAACTACATAAAATTCCCTCCATGCTTGCCAAAGATGTCACTGGGATTATTGTCCAGGACGTCAATCCTTTAAGATTCAGTGATAGGAAAAACGGATAGAATTGTGTTTTTCCTGTTGAAAACATCATTCTGTTTTCAGTTGTATCTCCTAGCATCCAGAAAACTGATCTAAATTCGGAATTGTAACTGAGTAACCATTTGACCACAATTGCTAGCATATGTGTCATAACATTTTCATTTTCTTCTTTCTTCTGTTTTCATGACCTTTTTAAAAGCCATCTGAAATTATTTGTGAGTATTTATGTAACTAGTATAAAATTTCAAAGTGTTTGGCTTGCTGGAAGGAAGGGCAACACCCTATAAAATTCCCATGGATGGGTACAGTTTACGACATGCACAAAATACACTGACGAACTGATTAGAATCTTGGTTTTCAAGGTCATAACCATAGGAACTGAAAAGACTGGTCGTTTCTTAAAGTTCACACTCTGTATAGGGCCGTAGTATTAACCTATGATATGTCGTTAGGTATAAACACTTCCTTCTCTTCTCCCTGGTTAACTCCAAGAAAAGAGAAAAAATAATGTCACTCCTCACCACCCATGTTAAGCAACTTTTGAATCAAGCACAGGCCCACAAAAAAGGGCTCCCTACGTGGGAGTAAGAATGGCTCCAGATAACCTCTTATCAGGTGTGTGCAGAAAGGCAGACACCTGAACCTGGAGCCAGAAGACCTGTGTTTGAGTTCACTCCTTCTAGCTTTGTGTCCTTGGAGAAACCACTTCCTTCCAGGAATCTGAGTTATTTGATTTTTAAATGAGGATGCTAATGCAAATGCAACTCCATACAATACAAATATAAGCTCCAACCTATGTCTGGGCTAGAGGGGTCCCTGCTCCCTATAAAACAAGTCCTTCACAGAGGCTGAAAGCTGTGATAGAAATATCGGTTCAGCACCCTGGACAGAGAAATGGAAGTTGAGAATGGGAACACTGATCCAGTCTTGTTTTGCCCGATGCTGCTTGCTGGAAGCTCTCTCAGGCAACTTCCCCTGGCCACTGCATTGCAGTTTCTTCCTTCCTATTTTTCTACCTTGCAGTTCTGCTCTGCAGTTTCTAGGACTTGCCTTAGTCAAAACACTCGGGCCGACGTCAGATGCTGTGGAAACTTCGTAAATATTACATCAATCAATAAAGTGATTAATCAGGAACAACTGCCAACAAAATCCAGCTCCACAAACAGTTGCCTGTATTTTCTCATTTGTTTAATTTTTATCCAAGGAACAGCAGCCAAAAAGAAAGACTGCCAAATTGCTGTCTACTCTGACTTCTGATGAATATCAGTGGTCTTGGGTCTAGTTCCTTAGTAAATGGATCAAATATATTTGTTGAGTTTCTATTGGGGACCCAACGGAGGGACTGTGCTAGTGACTAAGCTGAAAATGTAAGGAGGGAGTGGGTTTAGCTCAGTGGTAGAGCACATGCTTAGTACGCATGAGGTCCTGGGGTCAGTCCCAGTCCTATGAAAACTAATAATGGTAAATAAATAAGTAAATAAACCTAATCACTCCTCCCCCTTAAAATAAACACAGTGGGGGAAAATGATCTTTAAAAATGAGGAAATAAATATTATTGGAGTTGGGACAAATTAGAGACGCTAATCTGAGGCCTATGCCTCACAGAATTGCTAGGGGAATACTGTCCATTTTTGACCAAAGTATCCAATTATTTTTTTCATGCTAAGAGACAGCGTTTTCTGATGCCCCAAATCAAAAGACTCTGACTTGAAATGTCTAGATTTTATTTCCTCACTTTCTTCGTCTGTTTCTGAGTTCCGCCTCGAGCATACTTTCACTTTCTGTACATTCCTCTCACTCTAAGGTTAAGTCATTAGAGTGACAACTTACACAGCAGGTTTGCTATAAAGCGTGCTTTATAACGGCATGGCATGCATAGGATCTCAAACTCGAAATGATATCACTCCTTAATTTCAAAGGAGTCCAAAGCTTGCTCTAAGAACGACCTTTAAAGTTTGTCTCTAAGAACTGCCACCAAAAAAAGTTGCCAAGCCCATAACAATATTCAAAAATAAGAAAACGTGCTTCCAGACGCCAAGTATTTATAAAAGTGAGACTGTCGGCCTCCTTGAGGGCAGAGAGTTCATCAGATCCACTGAAAGTTACAGGGAACTCTTGCGGATTTAAAGAAGGGATGGTACTTAACCTGGAGGCAGAAGCAGAGAGTTTTCAGGCTAGGACCTTGATCCAAAATCTAAAATAAAATTGTCTTCAGTATGTGATAATTAGAATGCAGAAACTCAGGGACTTGAGGGGGAGGAGAGAGGAGCATGGAGAACCTCATTTTTTCCTGATTGAAACATTCCGGGGCCCAGCATAGGTCTTACTTTGTGAGGCTTTTCCCAAGGGGAGTTGACTGCTCTTGTTTTACGTATTTTCATTAATTATTTTAATTTTTGTGCTTGCATCCTGAGGCATTTTCATGACGGGAGCAATGTTGGATATGCAAGAGGAGAAATATGACATTTTCTTTCCCCTGCTGCCAGAAGGTTTTGACACACCACGAAGATTTTCTCATGTCATCGGGAACTAGAGCCTTCTCACCCCGCCTTTCAGCGTCCACAAATTCTCTCTAAATTGAATGCAAGTTTGTGATGCAAACCTGCAATACATTTGTCTAATTTTTTTTTGTAGATTTGAGTCTTCCGAGTCTAAGTGCAGTTCTGGATGCTACATTCTGAAGACTGAAAGAAAGCAGAGACACACAACCCAGATTTCAGGTGGAAGTGTCTGATATCCAGCCCAGGAAAATCTTATTAATCGTTTTGAAAAAGTAGCTTTAAAAATCTAAACTGAGGATTGGCAAACTATAACCCACCAACCAAATCTGGCCCTTGTCTGTTTTTGTAAGTAAGGTGTAATGGGTACCTAGCCACCCCGATTTCTTTATGCATTATCTGGAATTTTACAGAGGAGCGTGCTGGCACCTGCTCTGGAGCAGGCAAAACAGATAATCTGAATGTTCCGATTTTATTTACCCCCATGATTCACTGCGCTTAGAATCCCTTTTTATTGAAATAAGTGACATGCATTTTGCCAATGAAGGAACAGAGGGATTCTGAGGTTTGAATTTCCAAATATTTTTGACACGCGTTGCAAATGACAAAGCCCTCAAAACATTGTCAAACAGTGTCTAACGAGCTGAAATGCTGTTGGGCTTCAATGCAATCGCACCGTAAGATTTGGAGGCTGCAATTCGAAGCAACGTCTGTAAGCAGAATTTACATGTTGATGTTTCCACATGAAACCTTCAAAAGACTATGCAATGCCACACATTACAGGCGATTGCTCCATTCCTTGTTAAAAATATAACTGCTACCTATTTCTCCTGACCTTCTCCCACAGCCTTTCCATCTCTGCCACGATGGTTTATGACACATCGTCAACTCTGCATATCATTCCTACATCAATCATAGGAGGAGAGGAAGAGCCTAAAGATTTCATCCCTCTGGCTCCAGTCAGCCCTGCATCCAAATCATCCAGGGAAGACAGCTGCATGTCGTATTTCTAAAAATACATCTTTGGAGGTGATAAATTTTACTAACAACTTTTAGAATTACAAAATTTTCCTTCCACCTCATCTTTTAGTTTAATTCTGTTCTCTCCTCTAACTCAGCAGAAATGGGGGGTAGAGTAATTGTCTGATCTTACTGAAAAATCTTTGAGTTCTAACACTTTTACTTATTTATTTCTTGGTAGGGTGAGATAATTAGGTTTATTTATCTATTCTTAGAGGAAGTACTGGGGATTGAACCCAGGACCTCATACATGCTAAGCATTCACCCTACCACTTAAGCTATACCCTCTTCTCCCTAACTCTTTTACAATTGCAGATTTTGACTGTTCCAGCAATGCCTCCACTCACATAGGATGGTTCCTTTTCATTCTTCTTGTTCTTGAGATGCCAAGAGATCCCTTGTGCACTGCCCCCACCACCCACACCAGAGACCTCTACAATTTAATTGTGTTTCATTTTTAAAATTTTTTTCTTCCCTTTAGAGCATAAACACTAACATTTACTCATTCTTTATTTTGTGATAGTCACTGAAAAGTATTTCTCGTTTCAATCCTTCCAGTGACCTCGAGGATCATTCCTATCTTTATCCCCATTTTAAATTGAAGAAGTCAAGGCTTAGCAAGATACTGTCTGTAGTCCAGTATCACAGCTCATACGTGACAAGGTCAGGGTGGAATCCTAGATTTGTCTGATTCTAGAGATGGAGCTTTTGCCCACTGAGCTCTGCAGCTTAAGGGGGCAGGATTTAATGCCCTTTTGTTTTTCCAGGGTCCAGCACAAGTTCTGGTACCTAGGAGAGTCTCATTAAAATGCATGCTGAATGAATGGAGGGCTAAACAAATTCTAAACAAGGCGTTGAATGTCTACATAAAAATGTTAGCTGCATCTTCAACAGTTGTCACGTCTGGGTTTAGCTGTGGCCAAGCCAGCCTGGCTACTTCATGATTTATTTGAATCAGACATTCAGAGAAAACAAAAAAGCTAGAGAGTAAATATTCACATTTATCAATTAAATAATACCAGGGAACAAATAGTATAAGTTACTTGGGAGGACAAATCAGAAAATAACTGTAAAACTTGGCATCTCTGAACTAGTTTAACTAATTTCCAAATGTCTTCTCTTATTATTAAGGCCTTTTCATAACCATATGGTTGGGTCATTAATTCACAGCTATACATCCATGTTTAAATCTGTTTCTCTTACTCATTTGTATTGGGGTTATTCCTTTACAGAAATAGAAGAATTCGAGATGCAAGTAGCTCTGTTGGGAAAGCCCATTCTTACAAAGTGTTCTGAGTGAACCACTCACTCTCTTTTGAATGGAATTCAGACAGATTTTAAAGTGTCAGATTTATTCCCAGCACTATGATTTCTTCTGAAATTAAGCAAATATGCATTTAATTGATAGGATGGGTTACTTCTTCTCTACCTTTTAGTATTAGTTACAAACTAGCATTTGAATTGTGTTGGCTCTGCTTTCTTTAGGGATCTTTAGTTTTAAATTTCTCCAGCAACTTCTACTTTCCTTCCATTGTCCGCTTCCAAAATCACTGATCTTATATTGGAACAGCTTCTCCACTGTGACTGTTAAAAAGCCCAACACCTTATTTAATAATACACATCTTACTGTGCAGGATAACATCTGTTTTATGACACAAGTTGTCAAATTTCAAATATAATAAAATGTATATAAAATGAGGTTTCCCAAAGAAGACATCTTTGCAACATAGTAAAACGAAGGTTGTCTGAATTAAATGCTCCTCTTTCGGGTATATTAAAGTAAGCCGTGTTATTAAGAAGCTAGAGAAGCTCAGGTTACATTTCAAACTCCTGAAGAAAGCATCATGAAGGAAAAAGAGGACGGATGTTCACGCTGTCTCCCCTGGCATCACCGCCATAAACCAAGCGTTGCTTGGGATGTCTTGGATTCACAGTCAGAGCCTGAATATTGGGTGGCCTGGCCCATGGGCTCAGTCACTGGAATAGATTTTTCCCCTTTGCTTTTATAAGATGAAGAGAGTCTTTAACAAATGAACCCAAGCTGAGATTTTGTTCACTAGAACTCTCTCTTGTTTTAATGCCTACAGCAACTTTTTTTTTTCCCAAAGAACGTAGCTGTGACACGTCACACTTGGCTCATTGCCAGTTGGGGAATCCGACTGTTGTCTAGCTATGCATCTGAGAAATCTCCTGGATAAAGAATTAAACGGTCATTTAGAAATTTGTGTTGCTTTGATCATGCAATGGCTGCACGCAGGCTTTCTCTGTTACCTTCTACCTTTGTCTACATGCACTCTCAGAGGAGCTAACACAAAGCTAGAGAACCTGACCGAAGGGCAAATTCGAAGTTTGGTAGTTTTGATATTTACATCAGGTGGGGGTTAACCACTCAAGCAGCCTAAACTAAAACGAAGGTTTCTGCCGTCACTGAGCATTACAAATTCTCAGCTGAGTCCCATAATCCAGAATCTCCGTTGAATCGAGCGTACAGGTGGAGGCACACACATAGGGGCTCTGTCATGTATGAAGAAGAATATTGTCTCGTTAAGATGTAACATGGGCATTTTGGTTAGAATGTACCTCTTTGAGTGCACAGAAATAAAGGGTTCTAAGATTACTAGTTACCTAAGAAAGCATTAAGGACACTGCTGTAGGACACTGCTAGGAGCTGTGCATTCTGCAAGATCTAACGCAGCTTTGAAAATAATATGAGAATCTCAGGTGAGCTTAGGACAGGTACTAGGACAATATGGACTAAAATGGATTATGCAATAAATAGCCAAGTGTGAGGATAGAGCCATTAATGAGAAATATTTATCATCAAGCGATTGTTCAAAAGTGACCTGCAATTGAGCAAGTGCTTCCCCATTTCCATGACTACCTTCTGATTTCTGGAGAAAATGTTTTTTAGAGGATCAAAATATTTCACTTGAAAAATGAGCTACATGCATGAATGACACAGGCACGAGAATATATAAAGGTAGAAAGGCTGATTTCGCTTAACAGAGCTTCACAAAATTCTCCCAGGGAAACTTATATTCCTGCGTTACCAAAATGGGGAAATATCAAGTTAGCAAACAGCATTCTCTGTACGGCTTCTCCTAAAGCCGTGGAGGATGGCTCCTGTGATTTAGTAGGCCTTTTCCCTCCTTAGTACCAGGAACTGGGTTTTGCAATATTACCTTGAGGATTTAGCATCTCAGCACGGCTGTTTCTGAGCTTCCAAAATGAGGAAGATGAATAATTTAACATCCAGGAAGCACCAGCTGTGCTCACTCCCAAACGCTGAGCATCTCCCACCAATGGAATTTACAATTGAAATGGGTTTCTAATCTAAAACGGACTACAGTTTTGACAAGTGAACAAGCCTAGGTCTCCTCAGTGGAGAAGAGGTATTAGTGAGCATTTCTTAGTGGTTCTCACCAGGCGTCCCAGAAACTCTCCAGGGATGAGAGCCTGGCGTCCTGCCAAGCGGGCTGAGCACACCTGACGTGGAAGAGGACTTACACATGCAATCTCAGGGCTTGGGGTTGGATAAAAAGACTGTTTTCCTGATGGCCTGTGCTACAGGAGGAGGAGAGAATTCTGAATCAGATTGGTGGTTCTCAAGGAGGAGCAATTTTGCACGCCAGGGGACATCTAACACTTTGTGAAGACATTTGTTTTTGGCTGCCACAACTGGGGAGAGGAGGAAGACACTAACAGAGTCTAGAGAGTAGAGGGCAGGGGTGCTGTGAACATCCTACAATGCACAGGACGGCCCCACGACTAAGAATTATCAGACCTAACGTCAGTAGTGCCGAGTTAGGAAAACTTGACCTAGAAAACTTATACAGTTTTTCAGTTCTCTTAAATGTTGGCATTCTTGGGTTGGGGAGGGGGGAGGTAGCCTATAACTCACTGTTTTAAGATAGCATTCTATGACTCTAATTAGCCCACCTGGGCCAATTCGAGGAAAGAAAATAATTTCCCCCATCTGCTTAATGTGAACAAAAATGCGGACTGACCACCCAAGCGGTTCTTCTTTTGTCTCAAGTACCCTCCCCGAAATTCTTCAGCTGATTCCAACCTTTGTTTTTGGAACCAGCTCAAATCCCATTTCATCCTTAAAGCCTCAGGGAAAGATAAAGGCGGTCCCTTGCTCCTCTGAACTGCTTTCTACAGCAAGTAGGGTCTGCATCCCTCATGGGGTATTTACTGCCAACCACACTCACTACACGTGTGAAACGTAGGGACAGGCTTTCAGACCGCTTCAGAAACACACAAGCAATTATTACCTTGCACCTAGTAAGAACTTCATAAATGTTTATTCCTCATACCTTCAAGTATTCTGGGTACCCTCAGAGGGGTGGTTACTAAATAAAATTAGAAGAACTTCAGCTGCCACTTTTCCCCACTCTAAATTTGGGACAGGAAGAGGTCATTTTAAAACTACATCAAACATGTTTCTATTTACAATGCTTCCTCTTCTACAAAGCCAGCATGTGGAAGTGGACCTTGATTCCTGGTCTTCATAAACACTAGGAATCAGCATGACTTATGAGAAAGAAAAGAATTATTTAGGGTCAATCTATGTTGTTAACAGAAAAAGGAATAATGGAATATCATAATACAGAGAGATAGTTTTATAATGGAAAAGTGTCATGATTATTAGTCAGGTTTATTAGGACTTTAGAGGAATATTCCAAGAAAAGTGGCAGAAATTCGATCAATTAAGTGAGGTGCACATAAATTGAACTTAATAAAACTGCCCAAATTGCTTTGGAAAAGAAATGCTGTAGGGGATAGACTTTTATTAGTTCTGGGTGAGGATGAATCTGACGATACAGTGAGTCCTATTCTACTTTGAATCTTGAGTTTCCCATGAAAACTGCCAGGAATAACTTTAGAAATACAACCAAGACTAGAGACTGAGGGACCCACGTAGTCGGTGTGTGGTCAGTGGTTTAGGAGTGAGAGTTTAGGGGTTGCAGGAGGGACACATGCTCCACTCCAGTCTTAGCGGACTTTGACAAGTTACCTAACCGCACCTGTGCCTCAGTTTCCTCTTTGTGAGAACGGAGATATTCTAACGTAGCACCTTACTGAGCGACCCCATGAAATCCCGCATGTTCTCTGGAAAGGTACCAGCTCCGTAAGACAGAGCACGGGGCCTCGCACCATTATGCGGTCGAACCGCTCCCACAGACACCGTGGTCTGTCCTTGCCTTCAAAAAATTCAAAGAGAGTTCCCAACTTGTAGTCTTCCTATGTGTGAATTAAACAAAACAAGAACAAAAACTCAGAGAACTAATAATTACTGAGAAAAAGCAGAGAAAAATAAAAGTGCTGCTTTAGGATAGTCAGATATAACAACATGTTAACTTTCTGTTCATGAAGACTGAATTCACTGGGCGATTATTTAATGCCCCACTTCACTTTCTTTGTACAAGGAATCCTTATGAAAAGAGAAAAAGGCACATTTTCTATTTTATGTCTCTTAACGCAGACTTAATGCCCTACCACTGGATATAAACATTAGCTCTCAGAAGCAGACAGCTAACATCCTTTCCATCAGCAAAGATGTAAGACCCCTTTTGTGGATTATATTTACCCATCCTGTTCCAGAGAGATTTAACTAATTTGTTTAATGGGAATAAAAATGCTGATTTACCACCCTAGCAGGCACTAAGTCAGAGATGTTTATCAAACCAGATATTATCCTTCAAAAAGTAGGAGTTAACTTTTTATTCTTTGTCCTTCTAAAAATGCTCAGCATTTGAGCTGTGGTTCCTTCACCATTTTCACTGCCTTAGCTGTGACTGTTTCACGATTTATTAAAGATGCCTCGTACTTGCATATACACCTCATTCTTGCCGGTTAAATAATCCCACGACTACTTTGTCAGTTACAACGGCTAGAGAAGAAAGACCTCAGGGAAGGAAGATTTCTGGGGTCATGGAAAGTTCCACTGTCCAACAACTTTCTGGCCAGGTCTTGTGGATGACTAATAACCCTCATGTTTCTTCATCTTGATATTTCTTGGTCCATACCCATCAAATTTTCCTGCTTTGTATTCATTTTTCAAGTCTATATTTATAAGTCTGGGATTTTATGCTGACTTCATAACCTTCAGAGTAACTGATCACGGCGAAATATTTCCCTGCTTATGGAAAGCAGATCTCTACTGACCTCAATTTTAATGAATACACTTTGAAAAATAAAACATTTATCACCAGTTGAAATAAGTGTCCCTGAAAGACTTCTCCCACCAGCAAAGAGCATTTGTTTTTATTATGGAGCCCTTGAGGAGGCTGAATCTGATGTAGCACCAATCCTGGATTACTCAGTGCTCTGGATCGTTTTGAACTAATCTTTAAGATTCCAGTTCCCATTTACTTTCTATTTACTTGTCTTCCTTCCTCACTAGACTATAGGCGTCTGGAAGGCAGGGCTAGTAACTTATCTCTATCTCCAGTGCCTCGCCCAGTGTCTGAAACAATATAAGCACAGAACATATCTCTACTGAGAAAAACTATTCACTGGGATAAGGCAAACACAGAGAGGAGAAAGCGCGGAGCAGGGAAGATACTTGTCAATCTTTTGAACACAACATAGGTGATTAAGACTCAGAAGACATATTAATTTGCCAAACCTTAAAAGTTTGCTTAAAACAAAAGGGCTATGCAGTGGAGAAGGAGGTCTATGTGTAAGAGATTATGCAGCCAGAGAGAAGTCCAAGAGAATGTAATGACCATTTCCAAGGTCACAGGTAGAAGATGTTCACAAATGGTAGTAAAGATCAGGTTTCTCCTTTACTGAAAAAAGAACACATAGAAATACTTGTTTTAAATAGTTACATACCAAAAGGAAAGAGAGGGATAAATTGAGAGTTTGGGATTAACAGATGCACACTACTATAAACAAAACAGATAAACAACAAGGACCTACTGTATAGCACAGGGAACTGTACTCAACAACTTGGAATAGCCGATAATGGAAAAGAATCTGAAAAAGAATGTGTATATATACATATATATATATATATAAAAACTGAATCACACTGCTGTACACCTGAAACTAACACATTATAAATCAACAAGACTTTCATAAAATTTTTTTAAAAAGTTAAAAATAGATATGAAGATTAATTTTCTTCTGGAGAGACATTAAATAGTGAATAGTATATTGAAGCAATTTATATATACAGGGCTTTCTGAAGCGTGTAGATGAGATGACCTTCTCAAATCTCTTTCAAGGAACACTTGGAAAGATATATGCACGTACTATGATGATTATGTCAAACTCCTTTAAGTCATGTCACAATTACTTAATGCTTTTTTGTTTTTTTAGCAGTAACTAAAAGTTAGGTCAATTCCCAATTTTATATGCCTATGCAAACTATCAGTATGGATTCAACTTCGTAAAATGCTTTTACTTTTTGGCAAAGAAACTATTTAATATAAAAGTGGTAGTGGGGTACCAAATGTTTGGCTTTCTTTTTGTGGTGTACAATTTCCAGTTCCCGGTGGCTAGCAGTGCACACCACATCATTCACATTCACAAGAAAAACCTCCTTTCACCTCACGGTATCAAGTGATTTATAATTGCCGTTTAAAAATAATAAGAGAGGGAGTATAAGATCTGTGAATCCACTGGGATGATAATGGAAAGCTTTCTACTGACCCAAGAAGGGCACTTGGATTGTTATGGCTCCTATGTCGTTGAAACTACTTTAAATATTCATTGCACTTTAATGAACATACTTTTCCTTTAATTAGACATTGTGCTAATACGGTTCTAATATGAATCGGCTTGCCACACTGATCTGGGGAAGCCAAGACCTGTTTATGAATGAGTTAGAAGTCCCAAGCTTGCTAAAACTAGTCGTTAGCCTTCCCAGACCTCATCTGTCTAGAAAAGGATAATATGACTTCCACAGATGAAAAGAAAGAAGGCGTGGAATTTGGGTGAAGATTAAGTCAATTCTGACTAAGCTAAGACTGGGAGTATTTTGAAATTCTTCACTATGATGCTTTTAAAACTCAAAACGGGACTATTATAAAGCCTAATAATTAATTCACTTGAACCGTCATCCATTCAACACATATTTCTTTGTCTCTTATACATGCTTATCAAAAGGATGGGCTAACAATGAATAGCGTTAATGAATTGGTTACAAAGTAGCAAACACCAACCACCTCAGGATATGAATGAATTTAGGTCACCTTGATGGAAATCAAGGAGCTAATGACAACTTAATAAGAATTGGAAGTATCATACTTCTTTGAGCTATCAAGATTTATTACCTTTGGCCCTATCACCATAGTAATAAGTATTTACCATGTGCCTACAAGTTTTCTTTATTAATCTTCTGGCAGAAATGTATTAAGAAAGGATGCCTTTTAAAGTGTCAGGGGATGTATTTTCCCAGTGACTGGCAATCCAGGACAGTTTTGGAGCAGAGAAAATTGATGAAGATATCATATTTCTGGCCCCTCAATACAAGATTAGGGAATTACAGGAGAGAAGGAAGTTGTTTACTTCAGCTACAGAGCAACTAAGGAGGCAGCTTTTCTGGCGGGAAAATGGTACTGAGATGGCTCCCGTCAGGACAAGTCTCTTGTTTTTGAGATCCCAGACTGAGTCTTGAAGCGGGCGTGCGGGGGAAATAGCATTATCCCCTTATCCTCTCATCCTGTGCATCCTATGCATCTGGCAAGGAGTCGGGTAGGATGGGGGAACCTTCTTCTGGTTTAAGGTCCCTCGATGTTTCTCAACCCTATTATCCACTGTAAATCATACAAGGAGCTTAAAAAAAAAATCCCAATTCTCAGGCCGTTTCTCTGGAGATTCTGATTCCACTGGTCTGGGGAGGGGACCCAGGCATCTTGTAATTGGAAAGTTCCTGAAGTGGTCCTTTTGAGAAGCACTGAGTTGCACCAAGTGAAAAGCAGTAAAAATTACTTTGTAATAAGATAAGTCACTAGGTACTCTTAGAAGCTTACTCTTGGATGTGGTCCTTAGCAAAGCAATTTACAGCATTTGGAGTTGATCTATAAATAAATCAGGTCCTTCTAAATTCTATCCAAGGTTTTTCTTGGGACACCTGCTCCCCTGGAACTTGTTGACCTATATTTGTATCTTGCTTTCATAAGTGTATATGCTTATGAAAGTGACATTTCAAATCACATAAGAAAATGCTCTTTTCCTATAGCTTCTGTTGATGAGCCAGAATATTTTGCTTTCTCCTTTTTGTCTGTTAAGGGTTGTGGGAATCAGCTCCAAAAAACACTGTCCTAGATACACTCTCTAGATAACAATAAATGAACAATTAAGTAAATTATGTCACAGTCACTTGCCAGACTTCTGAGCTACCAAAAAAAACAATTATGAAAATGCTTATTAAAAAAAAACAATAAACAAGCAGAAAAGACATGCACCCTATGTGGCAACTGTGAACTTTACAGTTAAAGACTGGAAATAAATGGTCTATAATTCTGTAAAATTGGTGAGTAGGATTGTGATTTTTCACTTGGTGTTATTATGATGTTGGATTTATATAAAAGACAACATACAGAATGGAAGAAAGTATTTGCAAAAAATGAGACAGACAGAGATTAATTTCCAGAACATATAAATAGCTCATACAACTTAGTAAGAAAAAAAAAAACCCAATCCAAAAATGGGCAGAAGACCTAAACAAGCATTTCTCCAGTGAAGACATACGAATAACCAATAAGCCCATGAATAAAGGCTCAATATCACTAATTATTAGAGAAATGCAAATCAAAACTACAATGAGGTTATCACCTCACATCAGTCAGAATGGCCATTATTCAAAAGTCCACAAATGATAAAATGCTGGAGAGGATGTGGAGAAAAGAGAACCCTCTTACACTGTTGGTAGGAATTGTAGTTTGCTGCAGCCATTATGGAAAACAGTATGGAGATTCCTCAAAAAACTGAAAATAGACTTATCATATACGATCCAGCAATCCCACTCCTGGGCATATATTCAGAGAGAACCTTAATTCAAAAAGATACACGCACCCCAATGTTCATAGCAGCACTATTTACAATAGCCAAGACATGGAAACAGCTTAAATGTCCATCAACAGATGACTGGATAAGAAGTTGTGGTATATTTCTACAATGGAATACTACTCAGCCATAAAAAATACTAAAATAATGCCATTTACAGCTACATGGATGGATCAGGAGATTGTCGTTCTAAGTGAAGTAAGCCAGAAAGAGAAAGAAAAATACTATATGATATTATTTATATGTGGACTCTAAAAAAAAAAGACAAATGAACTTATGTACAAAACAGAAACAGACTCACAGACATAGAAAACAAACTTATGGTTATCATGGAGGAAGGGATTGGGAAAGGATATATTGGGCATTCGAGATTTGCAGATACTAACTACTATCTATAAAATAGATAAACAAGTTTATACTGTACAGCACAGGGAACTAGATTCAATATCTTGCAGTAACTTACAGTGAAAAAGAATATGAAAGAGAATACATGTATGTTCATATATGACTGAAACATTATGCTGTACACCAGAAACTGACACAACATTGTAAACTGACGACCCTTCAGTAAAAATATATGTGCAAAAAAAATAGTTACAACTTATGAAGAAACTACTAAGTGCTCAAAAGTTTTAAAACCTGTCAAGTGGATGTTAATAATACTTTTAATGTAGCGTAGAAAATAGTAATCATATTTTTAACATAGAAAAACTGAGGGACAAAGACATTAAATAGCATGTCTAAAGTCACACAACTAATAAATGATCAAACTGAGTTCAAACATAGATTTGTCTATTTCCTCTTTGCTGTCCTCTTCACCATTATCTTAAAATTCTGAAAGAGGGCTTAATCAATAAGAGGCTCCCCTATCTCTATCCCCCATGAAGAACCCACCGCAATAAGAAACGGTTGTTGTTTTAGGCGAAATGGGCCTCACTATCAATGCTTATAACTTTAACATCACCAGTAAGTTCAGGACACAGAGCTGAGGAAGAAGATCGGAAATGAAGAATCTTATGTCAATTTAGTTATCAATTACCTAAATATTCTTCTATCAGGAAGAAGACTACTAGAGTAACATCAGTCTATAAACGACTCTTTGAGATAAATTAACTAAAAATACAAATGAACTTTGTTTCGCAAGAGACACGCTGATAACATGCGATTAGTTACTAAAAGAACTGTCTAAAGTTTTCACAGCCTAGAAAGGATCCAATTCCTTAAAAATAATCCCCAGGGTAACGAAGGTTGAAAAGAATGAAATGACAATAAATGTCAAGCCGCCAGTACCAGTTTTGTGTGCTATTCCCTCAGAGAGGTCTGCTTGATCTCCGAAAAGGGGTCATTAAACTAGTGCAGCCCCTGAGCTTCTCACCCCGACGCCCCCGGGAGCTGAACAGAGTGTCTGTGTCCCAGGGCACCGCCTGCTGCCCACCGCCCTGACTGCGTGCCCCGGTACTCAGGCCCTGCTTCACACGCCCAGGAACCTGCCCTGCGGAGATCATGCCCCAGACTGCATCGCGCAGGGAGACCTGGATCCTGGGAAGGGAGAACTGACAAGCTGGGCTTTCCTCGCATTCTTTTTAAACGAGAAATGTGAACAAGTGACGATTCCTGCCCTTAAAAGCCTTATAATCTTGAAGGAAAAGAAGATGGGTCCTAAATAGCCCGTATACTTACTAGTGCTGGTGTACAAACAAATAAGAGCATGCGTCATCTTTGATTTCAAAGCCACATTTCATTCATGGGAAGGGAAACCTGTCCTGTCTAGGGGTTCAGCTTTTGGCTGGCTAATACTCTCACCCTACAAATTTCCACCAGTCTTCACCCAACATCCATTTCCTTCCTTCCTTCCTTCCATCCTTTTTTTCCTTCCTTCCTTCCTTCCTTCCTTCTTTCTTTCTCATAGGACTTCTGTCCTTCTTTACCCAAGTCCCTATGCTTGAAGAAATTAATTTCACTCTCTACCATCACATGAATAGAAATGATCAAATCTTTCACTTTAGATTTTATGGCCTCTAGTATTTTTGCTTATGATATTCTCAGTCCTAGGGCAGCTAAATAAATATCCTTCTCCAATCTAATGACTCTTAAACTTGAGTAATTGATGGACCTTTTCCAAAAAAAAAAAAATCCTTCTGAAACCATAGTATTGACCTAAATTATTTCATTTATGATAAATTGCTGTCTTAATACAGATAGGTTCTAGCTAATGCAGGCAGTGTCTTTTTATCCTTTTTAAAGTTTTTAAAAATTGAGACAGAATTGACATATCACATTGTGTTCATTTTAGGGGTACATGATTTATGTGTTTATTGCAAAATGATTACCATAATTTCAGTTAACATTCCTCTTTCAGCAACCTCAAATATACAGTGCAGTATTGTTAACTATAGTCACCATGCTGAACATTATATCCCCAGGGCTTACTTATCTTATAACTTAATTTCTTTAACCGCACATCTATTTATGTATAAATATTTTTCATCTTCTCACAGATAAAATATAAAACAAAAGACATCTTCTAAATGGAGTGTTTATCCAGCACAGTCCTGGATAAGTTTCTCTCATGTATCCATTATATTTTCATTTCGTTAGCAAGTAAACACTTGGAACTATTAAAACAGTAAATGTAACTTGTGTTTCCTAATGCCTGAGTACACTTACCAGGTTATATCAAGAGAAATTTAAATTTAACTTGCTTGCGTCCCCACCTGAATAAGACAGGAACTCTGGCCCCTGAAAAGCTTTACTCATGCACTTCCGGGGGTCTTTAAAAGATCTTTATTATTTCCCAACTGGGTCTTCATGGTCTGCCTCTTCGGCCCGCTGGCTGATGGGCCACTCCTTGCCTTCGAGCACATGGTGCTGGTCCTGTGACACTCTGAAGTCTGTGCTGGGGTCTTCAGATGGGACACTGTGAATTCCCATCGTGCTAGGTTTCCAGATAAAATATAGGACACCCAGTTAAATCTGAATTTCAGATAAGCAGAGAAGGCAGTATTTAGAACATATTTTCACTTAAAAATTATTTCTTGTTTATCTCAAATTCAAATTTAACTAGGTAGCCTGTACTTTTATTTGCTAAATCTGGTAACCTGACCAGGTGTTCAAGCCACCTCCCCACAGCCTCTCCTGGGCTGAAGTCACATATGTGCTGTGTATAGCTGGCCAAAGTGTCTCTCTCTCGTCTGGTGGTCCTTTGTGTCCTAAGCACAAAGCCGTCTTGCTTGTGGCTCATGGATCTCAGGACCACTCATAGAAAGAGCTTTTGATGTCCTTCTGTGGCCATCTTTCCTGAGGGTTTAGCCCAGCCTGAGAATGGCAGACTGACTGGATGGGCTCTTTCTCTGTTCCCTTGCAAAATCCCCCAAGGGATCGTTCCACAGACTCCTCCGTATTGGCTAACCCCACAGAGGCAAATCAACGTATGCAGTGAGGGCTAGCAGCATTACTGGTTCATTAGGCACGTACAGTTATACGTCAGCAAAGACTTGCCCAAAGTCTATAACACAAGTTACACTTTGATTAGGGGAACTGCCTTCAAAGCACCTCTAAAGTGGATAAAAGTGCTTTCTCCCTTTGGAAGCACTGAGAATAGATCCATGGAAAAAGCAAATATACGAGATGTGAGTTTGACACCATGAAAGAAATTCCAAGCCATAGGAACAGCATGAATGAAGGTTAAAAAAAAAAGCCAGGAAAATTCAGGATGGGTTTGCTGTGGTTTAGTTGCAGCATAAGGTGTACTGCAACCTGAAACTTCATGGCAAGTTGGGGGCCCAGCCAAGGGACATTCTCAATGGCTATGGTTTGTCATGTCCTCTCCAGGCAATGGGGAGCTCTTGCAGGATTTGATTAGAGAAAAATATAATCAAAAGAAGTAGATGATCCTGCTACACAGGCAAGGTTCCAAGTGTGAGAAGTTATGTGAGAGAGACTAGATTACTGCTTAGATAAAATAGGTAAGAGGCGATAAAAGCCCGAGGAAGAGACAGTGAGGAGGAAAAGAAATTTGAAAAGAAGACCTTGGACTTCAACCTTGGTAATCCAGGATAATCACCAGAGGAGGTTTTTAAAATCCCAGTGTCCATGCCACCTCCTGACTAATGAAGTCAGAATCTCTGGGGAGGAGACCCACACATCAGTATTTTTCAAGCTCCCAGCATAATTCCTACATTCAGCCAAGACCGAATGCCTCTGCTGCAGAACAGAGGTCCTCCGATGTCGGCAGGGATCAGAATCACCTAGGGAGCTTGTGGCCCCCAACCCCTAGTATTAGTAGATCTGGACTGAGACCCAAGAATGCACATTTCTAACAAGGTCCTAGGCAATGGGGATGCTATTGTTCTAAGGGCCACCTTGGCATGGAATGAATTAGCTCTCGCTGTTTCTATGTCTTTGGCTGGGTGGGGGTGAGGGGGAAAGGAAGAATTAATCATAGGTGACTGAGATTCTGCACCCGAGTCAATGACAGAATGGAGAGAATGCCATTCAAAGAGTTATAGACATGGAAGAAAATCAATGTCTGGCTTGAACGACGATATTGAAAGAATAGACAATGACAAAGACTAGTTTGTGGGAATAATTATAAATATGGGAATGGTGAGGGAGTGAGCCAGTAAGAAGCTGAGGCTCAATAGAGGCTGACGTCTGGGAAAGCCCAGACAGGAGAGAGAGGTTAAAGTTGGCTCTATTGCAAATGATACAAATATACAACCTCTGAGATATTTCCAGATCCAGGGGACACTGAAACCAAAGTCCCACAGTATTCTTATCTGTTCTTTACTGCCCTTAGTGAAGAGAGGTCACATGCAGAATGAGGATTTTGGAGGCAGCTCAAGCTCTTTAGCACAAAAAGCAGAGGGATCCAAGCTCCTCCTACTCTGCTTATTAAATAAACAGCAATGACTACCACAGGATAGAAAGACTCAACTTTGAGGGTTGAAACAAAAAGGGCTTTTCATCTCACCATGAGTTCACAAAGCAGTCAATCAACCAATTCCAGAATAAGGGCAGAATATCAGTGCTCAAGGAGCTTTCTTACCATGTTTTTGGTCTGCATCTATGGGCTACTTCAAACTCAAGCTGGGAATGAGGAAGGCTAAGGTCTCCCTTGTGTCTTAGACCCGAGCTTCTCAAACTCTCAAGTGCATCTGAATCACCCAGCAATTTTTTTTAAAGGATTTTCAAAGAATCTGGCGCTGCTCTAAGGGCTTGATATCCTTCCTATTCAGAGTGTGGATCAAGGACCAGAGGCATCAGTATCACCTGGAAGTTTGCTAGAAATGCCGAATCTCACTCCATCCCAGACCTACTGAAATGGAATCTGCATTTTAAACAAGATCCCTGGGTGACAAATGGAGTTTGAGAAGCTCTGCCCTAGGTATCATAAACTCATTGAATCAATTTAAAACTAGGAAGTCGGGGCTATGATGAGAAAACTGAGTTACAAAGAGGCTAAAACATTTGTACAAAGTTACAGAGCAAAAGGAACAGAGTACAGATGTAAACCTGGACAATGGAGGTCAATAGGTCCTGATCTAAACTGTGTTACATTAACTCTCAAGAGGTTCTTAATGTGGCCCTTAGCACCCTCACCATGGTCACTCTTTAACTTCCACCTCAGTGGTTTTCATTCAACGCATCTAAGGTACCATGTCCTCCCCTCCCTGCTGTTGTTCCTACCATCTAACCCAGCCTTGCCTGTTAACCCTCTGTCACCCTTCAGATCTCAGCTCCCAGTCAGTTCCTCAAGAAGGTCACTTGTCACAGCCCAAGACTTGGAATCCTTCTCTCACAGCACCATGCAGTTTTCTTTGTGATAATCTGTAATTAATTATGAATGTATCCATGTGATTTTTGTTTTTCGTGTTAGACTCAAGCTCCTGGAAGGTCAAGCACCACATCTGTTTTGTTCCTCACTGAATCTCCAGCTCCCAGCCAGGGCCTGGCACAGAGCAGACACCCAGCAACAGCTTTGTTAGTCTGCTAGTGTTTACAAACGACTTTTGAGTCTGAGGTACAACTTGTCCACGTTAGCATGCCCCACAGTGACAATGCGAACTGAACGCTCTCTCTGTCGCATAACTGAGACCTGGTGAGGTGATAGAACAGACCTGAACGTTCAAGGGGCAGAAAGAGCTTAGGGACTGAGCCCTACGTGTGCAGTCCAGCCTCTGTCTACCACGAGCTCCTGGAGCTGCTTTCAGACCCTCCTGAAGCTGGGAGAACCCTGTAAACGTGTTTCTGCTTTCCAGACCCAGAGCCATCCTCTCAGCCTTTGAGACAGGAGAGGAAGGAGACGGCAGCCCAGGGGAAGCCTCTCCTTGCTGGGAGGGGAACTCCGGAGGGAGAGGACTGGTTGTTCCAGCACAAATCCAGTGACTAAACAGACTCACACATTTCAAGAGCTGCGCATCAGGTGCCTTTCAGAGGCCCTGAATGCCCCCGCCTTACAGAGAATGAGCCTTGATTTCGATGAATGGTTCTGCCATAGTAATCCTGTCTGAGAAAGGCGTGGATTGCCAGGCCACTTTAAAAATACACTCCACTCTAATTCTGTGTTTCACTTCCCCCCTATCCTCTCGTGCCTATGTAGAGTTCCTGTACCTTGTGTGCTCATATAATACTACCATAATCAGGCTAACGAGGGCTTAATGTTGCCACTATCGTAAAATAACTGCAAAGGGGCTTGAGAAGAACGCTGCTGATTCTTTTTCCTTAAAGAGATCGTTAGATTTAATTTCAAGGTTTTTGGAAAATACTGAACGACAGTAATCAGCTTTAAGCCTAACCAGGTGACAGGCCCAACCAACTGCAGATGAAAGGGCCGAGGGCTTCCCCACGTGGAACAGCTGCTTGATGATTCTCCAGGCATCTCGCCACCGTCGCTATCACACGTCCACATGGCACGGCTACAGGCTCGATCAGCTTTCTCACCGTGTTTTCAGTCTGCGTCCATGGGCTACTTCAAACTCAAGCCAGGAATGAGGAAGGCTACAGTCCCTCTTGTGTCTTAGACCCAAGCTTCTCAAACTCTCAGGTGCATCTGAATCACCTGGGGTGCTTGTTAAAGTGCAGGTTCCGGCTGGTAGGTCTGTGGTGAGACCTGGGGAGCTTCCTTTTCCAACAAGCTCCCAAGTGATGACGATGCTGCCCGTCCCTGCGCAACACTTTGAGGAGCAAGGTCTTAGAAAACGAAAGGAAATTAACTGTGTAGCTTACAATGCAGCTTGGCACACTTCTAGGGCAGAAGCATCACCGAATGTTACCGGCTGCCAGGGCTGTGACGGCTCTAACCCTCTCCCCCAGCACCCTGGCAGAAATGATCCAGAGAACTGAGTCACTTCCATGTTTCCACCCTGCAGAGGGGGCCCGGGTGATTTGCTTAACTAAAGTTAGGGAAGAAATAGACCTGCTATCCAATCTAGAGCTGTCTTCTGCAAATCTAGACCCTTGGAATTGCCAGATTTCTTTTTCAAAAATGTTGATATTGAGCATGTGTAGAAACGTCTGGATGTATCTGGAACAGGTCTGAACACATGCTGATCAACTCTAAACTGAATTAAAAGCAATGTGGTCCAATCACGGTGTGATGGCTAATGGGGCTAAAATGCAAAATATTCTCGTAATACGATATATTTTGAAAAGCACAACATCATAGCCTGTTTCAGTTATAATAACTTTCAAAGGAGAAAGATTAAGAAAAAAGTAGGAGAGCTAATTATTGCTAAAAGTGGCAAGAGAGGTAAAGGAGTGTTTGTCTTTTGGGGGTGGAGTGGGCATGGCCTTAGCCCCACCTACATTTCCATCATGCTGTCAGTCTCTCTGACTTCTCCCCACCCCATCCCCAAGCCCTTGGTGGTCCTGAACCACAGAGAAAACCACCATCAGCTCAGCTGACGGCGAGAAAATGAGAAAAACCGTGAGAACTGTTTCTCTTCTCCTTTTGTAAAAGCTCTCCTTAATCCTTGAATTCCCAAACTCTAGAAAGAAGCATAAATAAGTACTTATGCAATTTATTTAATTTAGTTTAAAGTAGGTCTTTGTTGAAGCCAAGGAGCGGAATCTAGGCCCCAACACCAAGCAAGTCGTTTGTCCACTTGGGTATTCATAAAAGTTTAATGAATGAACTCATTTTGAAACAGCAGCTTGAGGAAACCACAATCAACGTTCAGCGGCATAGTTCACATCTATTCAAGTACATCTACTCTACTCCAGAGGAGAAATATTCTAGAACATATCCCGAAATCCACCATCATGATATTTATCTATGACGCGGTGGAATGTTACAGAAGAATCCCAGAGCCTGAAGCTCAGATCGGTGATGGGACTTGTCCAGTGTCACACAACTGGTCTTTACAGAACTGGGGTTAAAACGCAGGTCTCTCCTGAACATTTCTCAATTTAGCCTGCATCGTGTTATCCCAGGCTGTCTCAACAATTCTATTTTTCTGATGCCGGTTTAAGACAGAAGTTCTCAAACTTGCCTGGCACATAAGCCCCTGGCTCAGAACTATGGACCACACTCAGGCTTTCTCCACTCTCAGCTGATCCTGGAACCTCACCTTAGTTTGCTCTGAATTGCTGTGAAATGGCATTAAAGGTGAAATCATGTGCCAGAGGGGAATTTGCTACACTCTTTGTGGCAGGTTCCATAACAGAGTTTGTCCAGACTAGGAGCTTTATTCTCTTGAAGGTGAATGAGGGAAGAGAGGCTTCACTTCACCTGGGCTGATCCCTCTGAGTGAGTGATGGACGGCGGGGACTGGGGTGCAGGAGCAGTGGTGGTACCTTAGCGTGGATCTGGGATGGCTTGGGAGTTATGGCCCTAGCTCTCTCTTAGTAAAAAGCGCTGTCGTTACAGAGAATGGTGCAGGATGTGCAAGGACCTAATGTAGCATCGTGGTGAGAATATAAACGTCAGTGCCTGACAGACCTGGATTTAAATCCCAGCTCCAACATGTACTCCATGGGGACCTCTTAGAAGTCACTTAACCTCCTGATCTTTAGGTTCCTAATTTACAAAATGGGGATAAAAATACTCCCTCTGACTCATAAGCTTGCAAAAATGACGTGCGGTGTATAAAACACCACATCAGTTAGAACAGAAACTGAACAGTCGATAAGGTAGCAATTTTTTTCTCCCTTATTAAGAGATAGAATCAGGAATGTAAGCTTAAATCTACATATCAGAGAAGATCCTGACAGAGATATCTTTTGAGGTTTTAGAATGAATTAGGGAAAGAAGTCTATGAAATAACTTTTCTTGGAAATCTTTAAAAAAAAAAAAAAGTTGGTCCTTACTTTCCGTGTTGGCTTAAGTTGCTCTTCTGCTGAGACTGGAACGAAGTAATGAATGGCAACAACTTCCAAAGTAGGATGACGTACTCAAAATGTGTCCAAAGAAACACTCTTTTGTTAAGAGGTAGGAAAATCTATTCTTAAATGTGATACATTGGAGTACATACACTTCACTTCAGCGTCTATTCAGAGGTGTGTATTAATGGAATTTAGCAAGGAGGACAGGCTGCAGGAGAAGCAAAGCTGCTTCATTTCTTTCTCACCATTTGCCATGGGCCACATTTATCTGCTTCTTTACTTGGCCTTTTTCAGTGGCTAAAATAAAAAAAACTGGGGACACATGGAAATCATGACTTTCTTGGAACCATCCAGATGGGAAAGTGAGGTTGTGATGGGCTACCTAAGAAGCAGGGAATTATTACCTGCAACCACCTGAGCCCCTTGAATTATAATGAAAATACTTCTTGGGGTTTAGAGCAGTTCTTGCTTAAGGATTTTGAGTGCCCGTCTCAATTTAATCGAGACTGGTTCCAACAATACATTAGGTGTTTAATTTCAAAATTCAGTCTGGTCGCATTGTATTAATGTATACAATATGTGTGTTTAAATAAGTGGGGAAAATGGCCCCCAAATTATTAGGGTCAAAAAACAGTAGAGAAATCTGAAAAGTGTAGAGAATACCTTTGAAATAAAAGGGTGTCATAGAGGTTTGAACAGTGATGATAATTTTCTGATGTTTCAGCATCAATGAGCAAATTAATCAACAAACTAATCAGTGATGTAAATTCTGTCTGCATAGAGCTGGATAAGGTTTACCACGGGTGGGGAATAGAAGATTCAACAATATAAAGATTATAAGGACAGCCACAGTTGTAGAGTTCATCTCATACAGGTGTAAGGGTTTCAGATTTTGGCATCTTTTCTACACAGCTTTTGAAAATGTGTACATGTCTCACTTCTGTAGCATTCTTGGCTGACTGCTCCTTTTTTCATATCAGCTTTATCAGAGCCTCTGTTTAGAATCCTAAACCAGCAACTTCCTGTGTCCCTCATTGTCTGGATCACCTTGTCAAGATAATCATGCCTATCAGAAGTTCTAAACCTTTCTGTGCTCAGAACTACTTGGGTGTCTTTATAATACTCGGAAGATGCCCTTCTGATTGTCATAACCAAGGTTCTCGACCTCTTCTTTCTGTCAGTCAGTGCTTACACGTCTTCAGACTATCTCCAAGCTCTGACCTCCTGCTTCTTTTATGTAAGAGATTGCCAGTTCCTCCTCACATTATCCAGCCACTGCTGTTTATTCTGCATTTCTCCTCAGCGATCAATTCTCTGCCCACCAACAGCATCATCCAGCACTCAAATTTTCCATACTGGCCAGAGTTGGGAAGATCAGGGACCCACGTGGGACAGAGGAAGGCAAAATGAATAAGAGGGCCAAAAAGGTATGTCTAAAAACTTCCCTCAAATCCCATACAATAGAAGTTCTCAAACTCTGTCGTGGGTCAGCACCCCAGGGACTGCTTGAGCACCACTGTCACATAGGAATTGAAATCATTTCCAAATCATATAGAATCAAAAAAGGCCATCTCACTTGGTTCTGTGCCAAGGAATTCTTCACTTGAAGACCCTCTGTTGGGGTTCTAGGTATCCCCGTATCCTATCGATTACACTTTGTATTATATTAGCATGTGTGATGTTACATCCAGGCGCTCCGGAGGGCCCACTGCTCTCAGAAGATTCTCAAATTCCTTTACCCAAACATAGCTTAAGGACCCCACTGACGCCATGCAAAGAGAGTCAAGCCAACGCATCTGAGGAGACACTGCGATCAGAATGGAGCAGGAAAAGGGCTTTACAGATTAGAGAGCCAGTGTATAATTCATCTGTTCTTCATATGGTTAGCAGAATAATTTCACTAGTATGACCTTGCTCTTTGTAATCAGTTACTCCACATTCTTTTATGATTATCTACTGACTCCTACCAAGATGTAGAGCATCCAACCAATCAGCCAGAAAGTTTAGATGGAGCATCTATTTTAGGCCCAGCATGGTGGACCCACGGATTTCAGAGTCCCTGCTTGCACGTAACTCAGAGTGAGGACCCTGGCATCTACGATTAAGCCTCATGAAGGTAAGAACCTTGCTTTCCTTGCCTCAGACGCTATTTTATGTGCCTAGAGGCACACCTGGTAAATCATAGGAGCACAAGCAATGATTATTAAAGGAGTGAATTAGAGACCTCGAGGGTTTGGACTGTAAATGTCATAATGATATTGCCAGACAAAAAGAAACCCCACAGTTGCTGACTGGACAAAGCCCTTCCACCTGGAGAGCACTGCCGACCAAAGGAATTAAGGAATCCAACCAAGACTGCATGTGAATAAACTGTAAACTTGCCTCAACAGGAAAAACAAACTGAAGTTTAAACATGTCACAGTTTCAAAATCTTTCTTTACACCAGATGTGAAGGCCTAGGACAGAACTCAGTCGAAAGACTGTAGGCGAGGAAGATTGCCTCTTTACCGCATCCTTTTCTTGAGCAAGCAGTAACGTTGATGGCCAAGGATTCAGGAAACAGAAAGTATGTTGCCCAACTACATACATTCATTATGCTCCCTTCAATAAGTGTGAGGCAGGCAAGCCCTTACCTAGATTTCAAGCTGATGAATCATCTGTCCAGTTTCACTAGACCCCAAGGGACTGTTCCTCTGAACAAGGGGCTGAAACCCCGTCAGCCACTGATGGATTTCAACAAGGATAGCATGTTCAAAGGATGCAGGTTATGGGGTTTCCTGAGGAATCCCTGGTTTCTAAGTGCATTAAATCCTCCTTCAAGTCAGGAAAAAGAGCTTTTTTACCTCAAAAAAATCCCAAGAAAGTTATTTTTAAATTGTGTACAGATGCCGACTATATCAAATAGGTAAATAGAAATACAGTGATTTCCTATTTCAGGCCACTCGTTTATTGAAACGGGGGTCCCTCCCATTCCATGATCTCCCCAGAACCACACACACATACTCATATACCTCAGAAGACAGAAAATTCCTTCTTCCAGGGAAACCCCTGTCTTGGGAATTCTTGGCTGTGCAGCCTCTGAGCATGCACAGGGTCGAGCACTCAAATGGTGCAGTGACTCTTTTGGAAGTCACATTTGTCCCTGAAACTTCAGTCACCTGGAGACTGCATGCCTCATTGCCTGCAGTAGCTGAGTCCTGACAGTGTGGAATGAGTTTAGAAATCTCATTTGAACATCAAAATCTGAAGTGAGAGTTTAAACAGCACCATATATTTAATGCTGAAATAATCATTCACGGCAATTTTTTGCTGACTGTGATTTTCCCCTTTCTTTTGGTATTGGGCTGTTATAGTGATCTTGCTCTGGTTTGGATTTTTTTTTCTTTTTTTTTTTTTTTTGAGGAGGGGAAGGAAGATGACAGGACTCAGTAAACTAGTATGTCAGTTAGCTGCACATCCCCATCTTCACACATAGAAAATCTCTGCTTCTTTTGCTCTGCAAACACATCACATCATTCACACCCACTGCTTTCAGACACACACTCACAGGGCAGCGAAACACAAACTCCCTACATGTCCACATCAAGCCAGGCTGAAGATGTAAATAGGTGGATATGGCACCAGGTGGATGTGCCATCAGTAATAAGAAATACATCGAGCCCCAGAATGAAAAGAAATCCCCCAAACTGTTCAGGATTCCCCCTCCCCCTTCCATTCATTGATTTATTAACCCTGAACAAAGATGTAATTGCAGGGTCTCAGAAACAACTTTTTTTTTTTCCATTTTGTTTTTCATTTTGGCATTTGTTTTGTTTGGCTTTGAATTTCTTAATATCTAGTCATGCCATTTATTGCCTGTTTTCTTCACTCAGTTGCCCATCATTTATTTCCCCCCAAAAATGAAAGAAGCATCAGCTTCCGAGTCTTAAGGATGAGACCTCTGCATTTTCTTTGCTTGTTTAGGGCGAGAAATGAAGCGCTGCCTCTTTAATTGGCAGAAGCATGCAGGAGGAGCCTACCTTTAATTTAGTGTTGGGATACCTCACTTGCACCCTGGCTGTTGTCTTATTGGAGACGGCAGCCTGCCTGAGATCCTCTAGCACTGAAATAATATCATCCAGCACGCATTTCTTATCCTGATTTCTCAACACACACAGATGGGAAAAAGTATAATTATAGCCCTTGTGGTTCACCTTCATTTCCAGCACGGCTCGGTGTGTCTGCAGGATGCCCTCAGCCTGGAGCAAAATATTGTCCCCGGGTGGGGAGAGGAGGATCACCCTGCCATACCTCCCGGGGGTGTGTAAGTCCGAATACAGCTGGCTTTTGGACTGGTCCAGGGGGAAAAGGCTGCTGGCCAGGCTGCGCTCGATCTTGGCCAGGCTGTGGCTGGGCGCGACCAGGCGCTCCAGGTCGCCCTCGGGCTGGAAGCGGTTGAGCGCGCTGAGGCCGAAGGTGATGGTCAGGACTGCGGGCACGGTGAGGAAAAAGACCGGGTGCCGGCTCACGCACAAGCCCAGCCTGTGGCAGAACGACTGGAGCCCTCTGCGAAGCACCTGCCGCAGCATCCTCCACCAAATCCAGCTCGCAGGCGCTCCCGGCCGTCTTAAAAAGCACATGTGACATGTGTAAGCGCCGGGCTACCCCCGTCGCCCCCGTCCCACCCCCTCCGGGCCGGCCCCCCGCCCCCTCTGCGCTCACCCCCCACCACTCTGCCGGGTCTTTCCCGGCCCCACCTCCCTGCGCTCCTACTACTCTTTCAAACACTGCAGCAAGTTGCAGCAAGGCGGGCAGATGCCGACCGCGCGCGCGGGGGCGGGCGACGGGCGCTGCGGGGGCCCCGGGCCCACCCCTCCCCGGCCTCCCCGCACCCCGGCCGCCTCCCGCGCCCCCTCTCACCGCATGAGCAGCGATCCCGCGGTCTAGCCCTTCATCTCGGTGCTGCAGTCCCCCGGCCTCCCTGGCTGGAGGTGGTTCCGTGCGGAGCGTCCCACAGATGTGGATTTCCTCTCCGACCTGGTGGGGTTCGGCGCCTAACTGGAACCATGTGGCTCGGTGTTGTAAGAAGCAGACATGTGCCCCACGAGGGGGGGCGGGAGGAGGGAGAAGAGACGGGCGGGAGCGCGGGGTGGAGGGGGGGTGGCAGCTAAGCTTTCCTTTTTTTAAGAGGCTGACAGTTATTTTTAGAGTTTTGTTTTCCCTCTTCTCTCCCCGCTGGAGTGAATGGAACAGGACATGGTGAGGGCGCCGCCGGCCCATTGGAGCGGTGGCGATCCGAGCCCGAGAAGGGCAGGGGGCGGGGAGGCGGCGCGCGTGGAAGGAGGGACTCGAGGGCTCCCGGAGGAGGCAGACTTTTCACCCCTCCGGTTTCCCTGTGCCCTCGAATTCGGCTTGTCGGCCCCAGAAAGGGAGCGGAGAGGATGATGCTGCATTTTTAACAAACCACAAAGCATGTAAAGGATTTCCTTGCAATACTTTCCACGCTGTCGTTCCCCAGACTGGTCGGCTGCGGCCGAGGCTGCCAGAGACCCCAGCTACTGGCGGTGCGCTGGGGCTCTGGGGATCCTTCCTTGCTCTGGTGATTGGAGAGGAGGCGTTTGCGAATAGCAGTCGCCTATGGCTTGGGGTGGTGTGTGTGTGTGTGTATGTGTTGGAAGTGAACATCCGCGGGCAATATGTGGTTTCTCATAAAATCTTACATTCACTCTCTGCACTTTTGAAATTTAGGACCAAAAGTTCTTAAAGCTGGTTTGTTTCAGTCTCCTTCCTCCGTTTCCCCTTCCACCCATCACTCCTGAGGACGGAATTATTCTGAGATGAAGTGAGTGAGAGGCTATCTAATTTTCTCCTAGGAGTGGAATTCCAGAAATGAACACGTTGGTACACCCATCACATAGTCTTTGCCGGAATAAACGGGGTAGGTAGATAGGTAGGAGGAAACACATGGGAGTCAACTAATGTGTGAAACAGCCAGGCACCTTCACCATATGGGAAAGAAGACTTCCTTTCAGGTGCAGTTCCTCCCTCAAAACCTAACAGTGTGAAGGTGAGGAACCCTCTGCATATCAGAGCAGTTTCAAAAACTTTAATATTCATGTGTGTGTGTGTGTGTGTGTGTGTAGTATTTTCTACCTATTGGGGCTTTCACAAGTTCATGTTCTGGAAAGAATATGAAGAAATTTTGAGGCCAAGTTCTAAAGTCTGATTGTGAACTGGAGATCTGCTTTCCAACGTTTCTGTTTTCTGCACTGACCTAGTAGAGAAGATTGAATTTCAAGAGATGATTCCACTCACACTCTCTTAATCACAATGAAACGGCCCATCCTTCATAAGATGCTTAGACATGAACCCATCAATGCGTACAAACAAGCCCAAGGACTTATCTGCTTAATAGATGCCTTTGTTTTTGCTAATGGATCAGTTCTTCAGTTCAGGAGACCAATGAGACAGCAGAGAACTCAGAAACAGGGGCAAAGCTTACGGTCAGGGGTCTAAAGGTGGTGGTGTTCATAAGGTTAAAGTAAAGTCTTAGCCTTTTAAAATGAAAAGTATTCTTGGTGACCATTCAGCTTGAATTCCTACCCAGGGCAGAAATAGCTTCTATAATATCCCTGACAGTTTTCTACCCAGCCCAGGCTGCAAAATTCTCACATCTAAGAAACCACTAATTTTTCTAGGAACCACTGTTAGACAGAATTTTCCCAAGCTCAGCTGAACTCAGTGTCCTTGCAACATTCAGGGTCTAGTCCTCCCTCTGCTTCAGCAGGAAGAGTCCCCTTTGCCTCCAACTGTCACGTCATGCAATGTATTCCATTAGTGCCATGTGATGGGAAATTGTTTTTGGCCCTGTAGCAAAGAGGAAATGTGTCTGTCACCCATTTTCTACACCCTCTTTATTAAGTATATCTGGCCATATCATCTACATGAAATTGCCTAAGAAATAGTCTTTTTGCAAAATATAGAAGAATAGATTTTAGGAATGGATGGTATTGAGCAAGTTGCCTACTCCATTTTATAGATAAAGACACTTTATAGATAAAGAACTGTACAGGTTAAGTGACTTCAAGGCTACACTCAGAGTTATTTGCAGAGCCAACACCAGTGTCTGGTGTTGGTCTCTTGTTTCTTGATCCCTGGCAGCTTTGAGTCGGATCCACCCCTCTCTTTCTCACAATGAGCAAATATGTCAGAATTATTCCTCTCTTCTGACTCTCTCTATGTCCCACCTCTCCTTCCTCAGTAAATTCAGCAGGATCAGAGAAGAATAAAGTTACCAATGGATAATTGACTAAATAATTTATGATACATCCCTATGATGATCTACTTTGATATAAATACACATCATGTTGTAAGATTATAATCACATGAAAATACATTCACTAAATGCTAAGCGAGAAAGTATGCACAGTATGAAACCACTTGGAAAAATAAAAATAGACTCATAGAAAAAAGATGAAATCTGCATCAGAGTGTTTACTGGAAGATGACAGGTAGCGTTTTGAAAAAAAATAACTTCTAAATTTTAGGATAGTTTTACGTTATAGGAAAGTTATGAAGATACATGGAGTACAGACAGCCCTTCTCACCTCCAGACCCCTACTATAAACATCTTACACTGGTGTGGTCCTTTCATTACAATACATGAACCGATATTGACTCAAGTCAATTAACTGAAGTCCGTATTTTATTCAGCTTTCCTTAGTTTTTTACTAATGTCCTTTTATTTGTCCCAGGGTCCCATTGAGGATACCACATTGCATTTAGCCATCATGTCTCGTTAGGGTCTCCCTGGCTGTGACAGTTCCTTGTTTTTTGATGACCTTGACAGACAGGAGGAACACTGGTCAGGTATTTGTAAACTGCCCCTCAACTGAGAATTGTCAGATGTTTTTTCTCATGATTAGACGGGGGTTAGGAGTTTGGGGGGAGGAAGAACACAGAGGTAAAGTGCCACTTTTCTTACAGCACGTCAAGGGCACATTTTATCTATGTGACTTGTCACTACTGGTGTGAAACTTGACCGCCTACCTGAAGTAGTGTTTGTCAGGTTTCTCCACTGTAAATTCACTCCTCTTCCACCTGCCTTTCCAAACCGTCCTCTTTGGAAGGAAGTCACTGTGTACAGCCTACACTTAAGGAGTGGGAGTTATGGTCCACCTCCTTTTTTTTCTTGAGGTTGGAATCTCCATAAGTTACTTGCAATTTTTCTGCAGGGGATATTCGTCTATTTGATTCTATTCTATCCCTTTATTGAGTATTTTATATCAGTACAGACTTATGGATATTTCCAGATTCCTTTTATATTTTTGGGTTATAATTTGATACTACTCTGTTTATCTTGTTACTCAAATTGTTCCAGTTTTGGCCATGGAGAGCTCTTTCCATGAGCTCCTGTATCCCTTTGACATTCAGGATACTACATCATTGTGGGGTATTTTTTTTAAGTACCTTCTTTCTGGCACCATAAGACATTCCAGGCTCATCTTGTATCTTTCCAGCCCCCAGTCCTGGAATCAGCCATTTCTCCAAGGAGCCCGGCTTTGTTTTATTGGCGAACGGTATTAGAAACAAAGATCTGGGTGCCATATGTGCTGCTTGCTCTCGGGATGTTATTGCTTCTAAGCCCTCCCAGCTGACAGAGAAAGGAAATGCACGGGTCTATACCAATCCCTGTATATGGGTATCTATAAATAGCTCTTTATGTAACTCTCTGCATCTATGTTAAGCTAAATCTGAGTTCATACTTATGTCTCCAAAAGTCGTCTGTCGCCAGGTGGGTCATTGTAGTCTCTTCCCCTTGCTTGCTTGTGACCTCCTTCTCTGACCGTGAGAAACTGGCTCTGTGGGTGGTTTTTAAATCACTTTTTTTTCTAATGGAAACATATTATTTTTTATTAGAAAAAATGTTTAAGGGAAAGAAGAGAAGCATGGTTCCTTAATTTTGGTACTGTAAAAACTTAATGCCAAGTACCATTATGAATTCATTAGAAAGATAAATTACATGCTAAAAAGCAGGGAAATGTTAGCAATATTCTAGATCAACCTAGAGGAAGCTAGTTTGCATTAAAACATAAGTGGACAGCAATCACATGATAATTCTAGTGAATGTGATTTAAAATAAAGCTTAGTATAAAGTTGAAAGTAGTGCACTTAGGGACTAAACCAGTAACAACACAATAATCTGTACTGTTTAGCTCATACAGGGTTTGTTTTTTCTGATGTATCTTGGTCATGACCAGTTTTCAAGACATGGAACCCAACTGAGTTTCATCCACCTGTCCTCTTGCAGGATAGGACACCAGAAGAACATAAACTTGGACCCAGAACAGCTGAGTTCTAGGCCAGCTCTACAAGTTACTTCCTGAGTATTTTCGGCAAGACACCTAACTCTCTGAGCCTCAGTTTCCTTGTTCATAAACCTGGCTTCTGTTAACCCACTAGTTCACTTCACTCACATCACTGTTAACCTAAACTCTGTAATTTTTCTGTACTAATTAATGTTGTAATACTAACAATTGTAACAAATTAACCTGTCAAACTTAGCAGTATAAAACAAAAAAAGTTTATATCTTGTTCAAGGTTGCCAGTCCACTGTGGATACTCCTGCAGGAACACGTAGAACACAGAAGTCTATGTCCATAAGCCATTCATCCACCTTTAACTCATGGCTTCCAAGGTCATTCCTAAGGCCATTTCCTAGCCAGCCAGCTGGAAGGGGGAGAGAGCCTGGAAGAGCCGTCTGGGGGGTTTATGGCTCGGTCTGGAAAGAGGCAAACATCACCTCCTCTGACATTCCTTACATTAGAACTTAGTCACAAGAGAGGCTGAATAGTACAAGTTAGCTGTGCGTCTAGGGAGAAGAGGAGGTGGGGATGATGATCACGGTGCAAACTCCCGCATCCCTCTCCTGGATTCTCTTGCGCCACACCCCTGTAGTACGTTAAAGGTGAACCTCTGGTACCCTTCTGTCATTTCACATGGGTTTTTTTTTCTGCCACTGACATCTCAAGCAAAGCTGGCTCTGGGGCTTTAAGAAAACGCTCTTAAGCTCCATCTGTGATGGCTTTAAGGAGTTTGCACTGGATCTCCCACACCTCTTGGCAAGGCATGTTGTATCCAGGAAGGGCACATCTGAGAGGGAAAGTTTTAGAGGCAGTTTTGGTCTTTATCATGTTGGATGTTTCCAGTTGCAACTAGTTTAAATACTAAGGCCAATTCTTATCTCACATGACAGGAGGTCCAGAAGAATGGTCATTATAGAGCCGAATAGTTTAGAGGTTCAAGGGTGGTCATTAGGAATCCACGTCCTCTTCCTGATTCTGCTTTACCCATCCCTAGAGCATGGGCTTGGACCCCTGCTAGATCCTCGGGCAACACATCCAGGTAAAACAAGATCCCAAGGGAAAGGAAGCTGCCTCTTTCTCTGCATCTCTTCTAAGAGTGAAGAAGTATTTCCCAGAAGATCTCCAACAGATTCCCTCTTAAGTTGCATTTCCCATGCTAGTGTCTAAATCAATCACTGGTGAGAGGAATGGTAACATATTAATTGGCTTAGACCAATCTGGACTCACGCTGGGGCTGGGAATGGGGCTAGCCTCCTCGCTGAGCATTTTGTCATATGGGAGTTTATATGGGGTTTATCTTGTCAGTTTGTCTTGTGTTTTGCTTTAAACAAAAGTTTCTTTAGGACGCATGGGGTGATGGCAAGGATGTTTGGATGTTGGGCATCTAACACTAACTTTGGTTCTGAGTTTTTCTTTCGGGAACAAATTAGTTTTTGGAGACCACATTTTCTGAATGGAAAATAGAGCTATAATCTGACAAAGGAATTGCTTGTCTGATTTATCATGTATTTATGTTAAGAAACTTTATAATGGTACACAAAGGATATTTGATATCTTTAAAAATTGCCTTAATTTGAGTAGGATATACATGTACAAGTCTTATTCTCCTAGAAAATCCACTCTGATCACCGTATCTGTGTAGAATGAAACTGACTGACCCAAAGAGTCCGTGCAAACATCTTGCCTTAGTGAAAATTATAAGAGGTTTGGAAAGGATTTGCCTCAATTGATAATCTAAAATTCATCATATATAAGATTGTGCATCAAATGTGGCTTACAGGTTCAGTCTCACTGACACACTGTTGCTCCCTGTATTCTTAACACCTAAAGTAGGCACCGTTCTCATTCTGACAGTGAAATATCCACACTGCATATTCAAAAAAGGAACAAAAGGGTGTAGGCATCCACTTACATACCATTTATAAATAAATCATCAGGACTGTATTTTTGCCAGAACTACTGTTTCCTATGGTGGAACATGGTTAAAGTTCTGAAGCAGATTTCAGGCAATCAAGGCTCTGCTTTTGTCTTAATCATTACTTGGTTTCTCCTCCTGCTTCACTCCTGTGTCACCTTGGTCCAATCATTAAATGTCAGTACCCCTTACATTTATATCTGTAAACGAATGCAAAACATTAGAATTGAGCTAACGTGGTGTTAATTTCACTCCAGTTGTGATGCCGTGATCTTCTGGAACTCGAGTTCATGGAGTTCCTTGCTAGGTTTGCTACATCTTAACAAGAGTAATCTCTGATTTCCTACCAAATCTCAGCTCCCCTTTCCAGGTTACTGTTTACATATTATCAAGTGCAATCTCTGAGGACTGGGAGTGGCCCCCGCATACAACGCCACCGCGAGCTTTGCTGTTGGCCTAGAAAAAGACGGAAAGAGGCTGGAAAAATATTTAGAATATTGTGGCCACAGGGGAGGGTCTGAATTGAAGATTAAAAATTGCCTGTCAAAATACAGTACAGTGCAGAGACTTATTGGATCAATGCACAAAGGTGGAGTGCTGCTTTGTGCTCATTCAATTTTTAATCATTTAAATAAACATTTTCTAATGTAGGTAGAAGTAGAACACACTTTTTTAAAAAAAGTATCTTTGAATTTAATTTTGTTTTTTCTTTTTAAATCCACATGCAGTACACATCAATCAGGTTTACTCTACAAAAGCTGAAGGATTTCCTACATATTTCCCTTTCCCTCCTTTTTTCTTTAGTTTTAATTTTTATTAAAAAAATTTTTTTTACCTTCCCTCCTTTTTTTCCCCCTCTTCTTCCCTCCTTCCCTTCCTTCCAATAGGAATTCTTTTTTTTTTCCTCAAATATTCCTAGCAAGGCGTTCTGCAAATTACTCTAGAAAATCACTCTCTCCTCTTTGGAAAGAACTCAGTAGGATATTTCTTTCATATTGTTTGTTACGAAGTTACACATTCCCCACAAAGTTTGTGCTCATATTCAAAACAGGTTGTTGGTTACCAAACTGGGCTTTTGGTGGTACATACTGGACCCAGGGAGAAACCTGCTCTTAAAGGAGCAGTGCTCATGAATTCCTGTGCTCATCGCTTTCAGGCCTGACTGTGAAGACACATCCTATTTCCCGAAAAGGCAGTCTCCCATCAGAGCCTGGCCAAATAAAGAATTTTATGAGGCCATCTGTTGAGTGGAAGTGGGCACGGTACTTGCGGGGAAGAGGTGTTCTAACTGAGAGGCAGCAGGGACGTCGCCCTTGTTAGAACGCCACCTTTATTATCGCAGCATCAGATACCAACAGTGATGTCACTGCAAAGGGAGCAGCAACAGATGACAACAACACTCCCCGCCTGCCAACAGCGGCCCTCGCCCAGCAGGTGGGGTAGAAAGAGAGGCTTAAACAGCGAGAGGGCGCAGAGGACCCCGCAGAAAGGACGTTGCCACTGATGTTCTTTTAAATGACGGCACACAGTGATAATAAAAAGCAGACCAGATTTTAGTCTGTCTTGTGATTTCTCTAAATATTTTACAACCAGTGCTATTTCTACCTACATTCGAGGTGGGGGCTTCCACGGCTCTGCCAGGGTGGGGAGTCACACCCGCTATGCCGCTGCTCCCAGGATTTGCAACTCTGATTTGTGAGCAGTTTTCCATTCTACATATTCAATACTGCACATTACTGAAAATATTGGGGTGGAATATTTGGGATGAAAGCATGAAAGACCTAGTTGCTTTACTCATATGATTATCACCTCGGCCCCTTAGGTGGCTCCCCATCCCCCCACCTCCCAGAATGGTGTAGAAATTGAGAAGAGAGACATGGAAAAACCCGCCTCCTGCTGCAGCGGAACCTGCCTATGACTTAATTTCCAATAGAGTTTTCACGCTGGGGAAAACACGTTTCTTCAGAAAGAAATATAAGTGAAATGGCATCAGGCATCAAACTCAGACTACTTATAAGTGCATTTGACATTCAAAAATTTGGTCTTCAGCCTGTCAAGCCAAGAGAGGAATTCCACTGTGACCTTTGGGAAAATTTCAACCTTCCAGCCAGGAAAGGCAATACAAACATAAATGAATTAATGCTCAAGTGGAAATTAAAAAAAAATCATATGACCATTCACATGGTCTACATGAACTACCATGCATGTCCAGAAAACTTGCAGACTAAACATCTGGAGATTCAGTCATCTCGTGGACATAAACAAAAGCAACAGGCCTTTATAAAAACGGCAAGGAAACCTCTTTTTGTGAGCCCTCATCTTTGGCAAAGTGCCCCTCCTTTGCCGAGCAACTGTAAGATTTAGTGCAGCCTTTCTTCTATTGTGTAGAAATAATCAGTATGTCCTTCCTACCTAGACTATGGTTTTCATGAAAGCAATGCACCCCATCTTTCTAGAAGGGTGCTGGCATGGAATAACTATATAGTAGCTTAATAGCTACTTAACTCATTCCAGAATTGCTCTCCCAGTGAAAGAAAAATACGGAAGGAACTGAGGGAAATAGGACAAGTATATGTGTCACTAAGGATAAGACACAACAACCTTTGACCCAGAGTCCCTGTGGCTGATGACACAGGTCTGTGCTCCTGTTTGCTTATGTGCATTGGCCATTTCCTTTTCTTCCCAAGTGTCTTTTTGTTTGGCCCTCCTATCCACCCTGTCACCAGCCTCAGCTCTCCCGGTTTTCCGGGTCTTGGAATTTACCTTCCTCTTTTTCAGTGCTATGTGTTTCTGATAACTCTTCTCTTTTAGGTGATTTTCAAGATCTAAACAATATTCATTGTAGCTGGGGTGTAAATTCAAGGGCAGAAGTAGCAAAAGATGAGGCTGAAGAAATGAGCAGGTGCAAGAACATAAAGGAGATTGGAAACCAGGTTCATTTGCACACTGACTGAAGACTTAGTGAACAAGCAAGATGTATAAAACCTCCAAGGCAAGCTGGACAGGACAGCTCCTTTCATGGCGACCACATTGCCGGGGGAGTGGAAGAGGAGAAGCTTCTTCCTCAGAGCAGCGGGAGTTCATTGGAGTGTCACGGGAACAGACTGGGTTCTAGAGCACAGCTTCCTACAGTGTAGACAGTGAACTGGGTGGTGCAAGAGTGAAGACTGGATGATCCTTTGGGAAGTCAGTACAGGCTGAGCCAATGGCAAGAGCAGTCTGGATCAAGGTAATAAGGACAGGGATGGTGGGAAATGAAAGAATTTGAGAGTCTGTTACAAGTGAAAGTAGATCCAATTTGGTGCTGGATTAAATGTGGATGTGTACACTGAAAACAGAGAAAACACCTCCTTAGTGCACCTCAGCGCACAAAGAGACGCATGAAAGCAATGTCAGTAACATGTCCCATCAGTTTCACAGGTGATGGCAATGCACACAGTAGAATCCTGGTCTCTGGACAGACACATTTGGTTCAAAGCCCTCAGATCTTCCTTTGCCTCCTTCTAGTGTAATCACCTTGGACAAGATATTTAATAACCATTCTACACTTCAGCCTTTTCATCTGTAACAGGTTGTCCGTAACGGAAATAAAAGCTCACACCTCGTATGCCAGTGTGCAGATTAAGCAGAATACTGACTGTAAATATTCAAATACCTTAATAGAAGGATGCATGTTACGTAGAGTTATGTGAAAATTATTAGATGTGCTTCTTGCCTTCAAAATACATGGAATGAAAGGAATTACTTCATTAGTAAGGAATACTTCATTCTAAAAGCTGTATCAATAGATACGTTTAGATTATTTATATGGTTGTAGATACTTAAAAAGGTGTAGGTTAAGGGGAGAAGTTTACAGTAACAGGCAGAGAACCCCAGCTATGTTGAACGTTTATGCTAAATAGTATGCTAGTTACTTTATATTTGTTATTTAATTAATGTCTAAAGACTCCGTGACATCTATATCACTCACTCACAATTAATGGATACTAGACCTAAGGTTCAGAGGGTTAGGAATGACTGGAATTTGAAGTCAGGACTGCTTACTTTAAAGCCCCAGCTCATTCTGACATTCAGGCTGCTGAGTAGAATTTTCTGTGTTCTTAGCCTATCTTGGATTTTTCCTTATTTAGACAAATTGCCTATCTGTTGGCTTTTTCTTGCTTTGCCTCTCCATGTATCCAAGGGAAATACTCCTTCACCTTGTCAGATTTGCCCTAGGAAAAAAAGACCTTTGTTTAATGATTTCCATTCTCTTGATGGAAAGGGAAGGCTTTCTACAGCTAGTAGAATTCAGGACTCCTCTTTAGGAAATGAATGTAGAAGGAAGACTTTAGAACATGCTGGTCAAAAGGAAAAATATGACCTACAAAATAATTGTTTTCAGGTCCTGCGAGATTTCATTCAATTTATTTTTCTTTGACTTAAGCTCTGGTCTGTTAGATCACAGGGAGCAATTTTAGTAACTAGTTCTCCTTTCAGTCCCTCAGTCATTTCTGTTTTGTGGCATGTAACGATTTCTTGAGGAAAGGACAGCTTCTACCCCACATTTCTTAAAAGAAGAAACCACACACACACACATGCATAATTCTCTATTTTCACACTTTTATCAAAGTAAAATCAAACAGTACACAGAACTTCTAATGGAAAGCAACGCTCCCTGCTCTAAAATTTCCAACTCTCAGTCTCACTCCTGAGAAATAACTGATTACTTTCTTAGCCCTTTTTCTGGGAGATTTCTTCATACCTCTAAATAATGGTTATAAAGCTCTATTTTGAGATTAACCATTTTAGACCAAAGTCTTTTTCAATTGCTTCTTTTAATGTTCCCACAAAATTAAGTCGATTATTTTATAAAAATAGCTTTTAATTATAGTTATTGCTTCAAAACATAATAAGTATGCATTATTAAAAACATTAAAATGCATATAAGCAATGATGATAAAAATAGCTTCATTTGTTATAATTTTTGTACCAAATGAATTTATTTTAATTTATTTAACCATCCTCCTATTGGTACATACTTGGCTTAGCTACAAATTTCTGCCTTCATAAATGATTAAAAAAAAAAAACCTGTTGCTAAATTTGAACACACATGTACTTAGTTTCCTAGGAAAAGTTCCTCACAATATAGTTTCTAGCACAGTTTTTTGGGTTTTGGGGTTTTTGGTATTAGTTATTGAAACATATTATTAAACTTCCTTCCAGAAAGTCTGCACCAATTTATTTTTCCACTAGAAGATGGATCAGTAAACTTTTTCTGTAAAGGACCAGATAGTAAGTATTTTAGATTTATGGGCCAATGGAAAAATTGAGGATATTAGACAGTACTTATAGAACAAGAGAGAAACACAAATTCCCATACACTTTTAATTAACAAAATTCAAAATATAGTAAGAATAAAGTAGAAATTTTTTGTAACACAGCTGCTAATAAAAAGATTTCTTTTGGGGCAATAACATTTTGCTTAGTTGTATATGGTAGGCAGAATTATGACTTTACAAATATGTTCACATCCTAATCCTTGGATCCTTTACATATGATACACAGCAAAAGAGAAGTGACAGATAAAAGCAAGACTATGGATGTTAAAATAGGGAGATTGGCCTGGGTTATTCATGTGGGCTTAGTTTAATCAAATGAGCTCTTCAAAGCACAGGGAACACCCTCAGGCTGAAGACAGAGGATGCAGTGGAAGAAGTGGTAGAGATTAGAAACATGCGAAGAGGACTTGACCCACTATTGGTGGAGGGGCCACACAGAAAGCACGAGAAAGAACCTGGGGAGTGTCTAGGAGCCAAGCTTGGCCCCTGGCCAACAGTCAGCAAGGAAATGAGGGTCTCAGTTCCACAACCACACAGAACTGAATTTGTCCAACAACTGAATGAGTTTAGAAGTGGAACTGTTCCCAGGACTTGCAGAAAGGAATACAGTATTGCAGACACCATGATTTCGGCCTTGTGAGACTTTAAGCAGAGCCATGCTGCAGCTTAGACTTCTGACTTACCAAACTGTGAGATAATAAATGGGCATTGCTTTAACCAACTAAGTTGTGGTAATTAATTTGTTACAGCGGGGACAGTAAACCCACAATGTTGGGGTTTCAAATTTTGTGTTTTCTATCATCAAAACTGGTTGCAAATGTTTATCTGTTAATGTTGATCTGAAACGAGATTTTGTATATTTCATCTATGAAATGTCTTTTCACACAGATAGGTACTGCCAAATACTGGTAACAAGCCACAAACATGTGATTTTTAATTGAACACATTCATCTCTTGGAAAGAACTTATAGACTCTATTAGATTGCCTTCTTGGTGTCTGACTTTTAACATGCCATTACATTGCAGATTAGTAACTTCCAATTGAAGGTTAGATGGAAGCTCCTCAGTTAACACAGTTAAATTGATTTTAAAATATGGAAATTTCCCTTGCACTTTCATCAAGGTCAGGAAAATGTTACTGTGATTGTAGTTTTAGCTCTGAACTGTAATTTAGCCCACTACCAATTTGTCTAAGAATGGAAAGCTAGCTTAGTGTTTTAACTTTTGACAGCATAGGAGTATAAAAAAGTTACTTGTGATTCAAACAACTTCAGTTGTTGTGGAAATGACCATACTGAAGTATACGTTTCACATGCAAGTGCTCTTTTGCCTTTGTTCTTATTCATTAAGAAACATTATCAAGTTAACAGCAAACCTAATTTCAAAACTGCTCAGTATTTGATAATAGTGGTTAAGAGAAGTTTTTTTCATTCAGAAAAATTTCTTTCTTGGTTACAAGTCCACAAACATCCAGTGACAACAGTTAAGTCCACAAAAGTGAATGAAATTCACTGTTGACACCACGAGTTTAGTAACACCTGATGGATTGAAATATTTTATGCAAATAACTGTTTCTGAATAAGACAGTGAATAACCTTAAGCTTAAGCACTTTAATTCTTCACAAGCTTTGTGAATTAATAAAAAAAAGCCAAGCCCTTTTCTGCTCCACACATGTTTTTACCACCATCAGTAGTAACACATCTTAGCAGATTCCATTTCAGGTTGTGCTGAATTAGTTTTCCTCAACTTCCTTGAAAACGTTCTCACTTCTATTTGTTCCATGCAGATCATTCAAAGAAAATAATTCTTCAGTCACTTAAAATTTATCACTGACTTCACTGATAAGCAAGAACAGACTAGTAACATTGATAACATGGTTTGACTCATCAAGAGTCAAGGAGAGCCACTCACGATCACTTGCCTTGTTTTTAATTGACTACTGGTGTTGTGCCCAATGTTTTCAACTCTTTGAGAAACTGTTTTTGCCTAAAAGTTGATACTCAATTACTTTCTTTCATTACATTTCTTCAATCGCTAAGCCAACATTGGTAAATAGATTTCTTGCTTGGCAAATAAATGAGCTCCTGAGAAATTTAGTTGCAGCCTCATTTTAGGGTTTTTGTGTGTGTGTGTGTGAAGAAACGCTGTTGTGATTAGTTATCTGTTTACATTTTTCTACTTTTTCTGATTGTTGCTTTCCATGAGTTGGAGATGTGATGAGTGCATAGTCTGAAAATACCAATACTTCTTCAGCACTGCTATACTGTCATTGCTTAATAAAAAAGATATTTTGCGATCTAATTTGATAATGAAATAATCCATAGTCCACTGTATGATTAGATTGCAATATTTGTCTACTTTTTTATTCTTTTCCTATTTTGACATGAAATGAAATGGTAATAAAATTAATGTGGTACAGTGATATGCAAGACACCAGAAACATTGTACAATTAGTACTGTCACTGTGATTTGTAGTGAACCAAGCAACGGTGCAAAGCAATGAGAGTGCAACATATGGTCTGTGTCACAGCTACTCAACTCTGCTGTTGGAGCATGAATGCAGCCACAGACAATGGTAAATGAATGGGTGTGGCTGATTTCTAATAAAATTTTCATTATGGACAGTGACATTTGCATTTCATATAGTTTACACATGCCACAAATAATCATTTTTTCCTTTGATTTGGCTTCAGTAATCCAGAAGGGAAAAGCCCATTCTTAGCTCATAATCCATACCAAAAGAGAAGCTCAGATTTGGCTGTAGCTTGCAGACCTCTGTATCAAAAGAGTATCCTTGAATTAAAAAAATCAAAATTTTCAAATAAATTTAAACTGCTAAATCGTCACCATTTCTTTTTTTCTTTTTTTGAAATATACATCAGTAAAAATAGGTAAGAATGGAAAGTATGGAGGTGAGAGAAGAAGCACATTGACTTATTTCTCAGGGTAAGTCTGCTTACAGATGAACTAATGAACCAAGAATTCTGTGTCCCTATGAGTAGACGGCCATAGAATAATGTAAATAAAAAGTGACATTTGTGGGGGGTTTTTTCCCTTTAACTTTTATTATTTTAGTTTGAGGGAATGCTTCAGATCGAGAAAGTGAGAATGTCTGAAGAGAAAAACATCACATGTATAGGAGGAACTTAAACATTCTCACCGCAACTCTCTGTAGTTGCTACATTTTGCTTTGCTTTTGTCATTTGCACAAATGAGAAGATGTGTCCTAGATTTTTGTTATTCTTGTTCTTTTCTAAATGTGCAAATAAGAATTCCTTTACATTAATAGTCTAGTGATCTTAAAGAGGTAATAAGAAGAATCTCTTTACCTTAATACTCTATGCTTCAGCTCCTCTTAAGTTTCAGAATTTTACTGAAAATGCAAAAGAGCTGTTTGTAGCAAAGTCCACTTTAAGCAGAGATGGAACAGCCTAGTATTTAAAGCACTGAAATGGGAGACATGGAGGCTGCTCCCAATTCCACTCCCATTACTTACCCACCTGCCCAGCCACCCCCTCCTGTGCTCTGTCTTATCTGTGTAGTGATGTGACATAGCATTTATTTTAAGACAGAACAAGCTCCAGCCTAGAAAAATTGTGAAATGGGATTTGGTGTTCATCCCTTGGGACCTCCCCCGGTGCTTCCCTCCTCTGGCCTATCTGACACTTTCAGAAGCCCCAACACCCAGATTCTCATACCCAGTCCTTGTCTTCATTCCCTATGACACGTACTCAAACCAGCACCTCTATGCTTTTAAGTGATGCAATAGCAAGTTCAATAAAGTCGTGCTGTCATAACACCACTTATTACTACAACAATGATAATGTTAATAATGTTGATCATAATAATTACAATTTATGGCACCCTCACTAAGATCCAGGGCCTTTGCATGCACTATTTGATTTAATCCTCATGCAAGTCCTGGGTGGGCAGTATTCACTGGTCCATAGGGTTCTAGACTCCAAGAGGATAAGTGACTTTCTTAAGTTCTCATCACCACTAGATGGCAGAGCCTAGGTTCAAACCCAGATCTTCTTGTTCCAAAGCCTGCGTACAGATTCTCAAGAGAAAGCTGATGAGGCAAGTGAGAAAGTCGTAACTACCGAAAAAGAACTAGCCTGCTCTTGGGTGAGCTGTCATTTCCTTCAGCTCTCAATTATTCATGAGTTAGGCAGCCAAGACAAAGGTCAACTGTGATGAAGTGTCTCTATCCTCAATGAAACTATTACGTGGTTGCCTCTTAAGAATTTAACCCTCAGATAAAATGGGCAACATGCAGGACATATTCATGTAAAAGCAACTTCTCAGTTAAAATGAAAATGCCATTTTATAATACACAACTGAGCTGGCTGCAATAAATTGAGAGTTTAACTACTAATTACATTTATTTCAAAATCAAAATAATCTTTTTGGGTGAGCACGTTAGGTTACTCAGTCTCACAGATTCCTTGTCATTTCTTGCAAGAAACTTTACAGGGAAGCATCCAGTGTTTGGTTGATCTGATGAAACACAAAACAATATTCTGTATTTTTTCAGTCTCCACTGATGGCATTTTGGGGCGCCCCATTTCGAAGGGTGGGTCTTTTCAGTCAGTACCGATTGATTCGCCTCACTTAGCATAGTGTAGCTGCTCAAAAATATGTCAATTTGATTTAAGAAAATCTATTTTATGAAAACCCCAAGTTCCAAGATGGGTAAGTGATTTATAGGCTCCAGCGCTTCCTTTCTTCATAAAAAGCAATTGACTTTTTGGCCTCTGTTTAAATCACTACGAGTTGATTGTGTTAAAGATGATGATGGACTAAATCAAACAAAAGCAATGCAGGAGATGAACACTCAGAAGTCTGGGTGGTTGTGTGAATGTGAATGTGAGTTGTGGAAGATGACATTATTTCAAAGCTCTGAACAAAACTCTGGCAAAGTCCAACATGCAGTGTAAGAATATCATTAAAGTGTTTGAGGGACTAAAAGGCTCTGTGCTCTTAGTGCAGTGGAAATGGAAGTATTTCACAAAGTCAAAGGCACCTATCACTTTTCCTAACATATAGGCTTTGCTGAAATCTCTGGGGTAAAGAAACATGGGTAAGCATCACTCTGATGCTAGCGTGCCCTTGTTGAAGACAAAGGTACATGGATGCCATGATGGGGTGAGATCAATGGTAGCAAGGCCAGATAAGGTGAACATTCTCAAAAGACTAGTTAAATAATAATGATAGCAGAACAACTTACAATGCACTTATTCTAGGACAGACGTGGTTTTAAGGATGCTCTAAATATTATTTATTTAATGCTTTTCATAATATTGGGCTCTGAGACTCTGGGAAGTTATGGTCACTAATTAAGTGGTAAATTGGGTATATACGCCCTGTCAGTCTGTCTCCATAAAACAAAGAAGAATCACAATTGGCTACACCTATGTAGAACTCTTTGTTTTAACAGATTCTAATGATTGGTAAGAAAATATTAACACATTTTAAAAGGTAGTTAATCATAAGTCATTGTAAAAATAACCAGTAATCATATTCATATAAAATATGACTGGAATTCAATGATGAATCTTTTGAGAATGAACATGTAGATTACTGGTTTAATTTTTGCCACTCACTGTCATAAACCCCCATTGTTGAATTGCATTCTTGTGTAAGATTTGATAAATTTTTTTTGTTTTTAAATTTAAATGCCCTTTACCAGCTCTTCGTAGAGAGGATAAATCCCACTCTGCAGGCTGGGGAAAATCTTTTCATCGGGACAGCATTCACTGCATCTGTCAACTGCGTTACAAATTCTTATTCCCAATGCTATAAATTGCAGTTGTATGTCTCACATTGTGTCCTATGCTATGCCTCCCATGTTGACTATGGTTTGTTCATTGTTCATACCCTGCACTGCCACAGATTACTTTGTCTCCTCTCTTTTCATTTCTAATTGTTCTCTTTCTTTAATCTTGTCCATCTGCCTTCTTTGATAACAGAAGTTTGTTTTAGCTTAGGGGTCAATTTGACGTCATTATTTTTCTGTAGTTTCTAAGAGCTATTTCCTAAATTTTTAATACATTTTAATACTTCTTAGTATATTAACCTTTGATTTAGTCAATAAATATTTAGAACCTATACTGTTGTTACAGAAAAATTATTATTATCTGTTTAAAGTTAAAATAGGTCATTTAATGTCAGTTACAATTCCAAACCTAATTATGAACAATATTGAGTAAATATGGATTCAGAAATGCACACAGTTCTTAGAGTCACATACTATCTTTTGTGTCAATATTTATAAATTATCAAGAGTCGTTTTTACATGATCACTGGGTATCTGACTGCAGGGAAAGTTATTCCCAGGGAAGCTTATGAAAACATTACTCCTCCATGGAAAACAGGTGCTATATGCTGGGCACTTTCCAGGCTGCATAACTTTTACTGTCCCTAATCCTCACAGCAGCCCTGCCATGCAGGTACTTTGAGTGCCATTTGAAGCAGCCTCATAGGAGATCATCCTGCTAATAGTTTCTGTGCTAGGATTGGAACTGAGATCAACCTGATTGGAAAGCACATCTTTCTTCCATGTTAGGCTGGGAAAAAAAAAAATCTCATAAGGAGAAGAAAAAAAAAAAGAACTATTCCATGAGGAAATCAGGTTACCAAGGGCTGCAGAATCTCTGTCCCTTGTCATCTTTCCATGCACGGGGCTGGCCACTCAATAAAGCAGACAATACACCAAAATATAGAATGAGCATTGACAGCTAGCAGGAATCCACACATGTTCAAATCACTAAAAGAAGTCATGTGTAATGCTCATCAACTACCCACCTTCAGTCTTTGCTTTACACTTGACAGGAGTAAAGTTACAATAGCATTTAGTCATCCTTTAAAGAAGCATCCTTTAAGTATTTAGTCATTAAATATAGTTAGTTTTTCAGAGTTTTAACACACCCAGAATTTCATTTGCACACTTACTATATAAACAAGTGTCTAGCATAACCACTTTTTCCACTGCAATTTGCTTGAAAATCTCGCAGTAAACAATCTCTGATAGTGCCTGTATTGTGAAAGTTTACCATCTCTTGGTTTGATGGTATCCATCAGCAAGGCAAATCTGGGCAAAATTACTGTAATTTAGGATAACTGAGGTGAGGGAAAATATGGGTAGACACAATCTTCACGTTTTTGCACACTTTGGTTACTTATCGTAATCTTTTTTTTTAAGTTTTGAAATACAGTTGATGTATCATATTATGTTCGTTTCAGGTGAGTTTTATGGTGACTCAACACTTACATACATTGTGAAGTGAACACCACATTGAGTCTAGTGACAGATGTCCCCACACAAAGTTATTGTAATATTTTTGACCATATTTTTAGGTTGTGTATTACATCCCTGTGGCCGATTTATTTTATAATTGGAAATTTCTACCTTTTAATCTACTTCACCTATTTCACCCAACCCCTCACCAACCTCCCCTCTGGCAACTACCTGTCTGACGTCTGTATCTATAAGTCTATTTTCATTTAGTTTTGTTTGCTTGGTTTAGTTTTTAGATTCCACACGTACGTGAGATCATACAGTGTTTTTCTTTCTTTGTCTGACTTATTTCACACAGCATGATAATCTTCAGACCCATCTATGTTGTAGCAAATGACAAGATTTTATTTTTTATGGCTAAGTAATATATCATTGTGTGTATGTGTGTGTGTGTGTGTGTGTGTGTGTGTGTGTATATATATATATATATATATATATATATATATATGGCATCTTTATCCATTCATCTGTCAATGGACACTTGGATTGCTCTATATCTTGGCTATTGTAAATAATGCTGCCATGAACAGCATTGGGGTGCATATATCTTTTTGAGTTAGTGTTTTTGTTTTCTTCAGGTAAATGCCCAGAACTAAGATTGCTGGATCATATGATAGTTCTATTCTTAACCTGTTGAGGAAGCTCCATGCCGTTTTCCACAGTGGCTGCACCAATTTACACCCCACCAGCAGTGCACAAGGGTTCCCTTTTCCCCATGTCCTTGCCAACATTTATTATTTATTGTCTTTTTGATGAGAGCCATTCTGACAGGTGTGAGGTGGCATCTCATTGTAGTTTTGATTTTCATTTCTCTGATTTAATCTCTTGGCTTAAAGCATTGAAGACATGTGTCAACACACAGTTGAGGGGGGTCCATTACACTTCCATCAGTTAGTAATGAGATTGGAATTATTTTTTAAGATATTAAGCTGTGGTGAAACCTGAGTGTGACTCCACAGGGTGTGTGGAGAAAATCACTTGCAGCTCATCTAAGAGGAAGGAGTTTAAATGCTGCCCCTCTGCTCTGACTGAACAACACTTATTCTGGAAATTCCAAGAGGCTGTCGTGAGTGTGGCCTTGGTCTTTGCTGCCTTGTCATCGTTCATCAGTGACAACTGGACAGAAAGGCTCCAGAAAAGGTCCGGAAGCAAACTGAGTCCTTACAGCTACCTTCTCCCCTTTTATTGGGTTTAGAGACCCCATCTCAGACACAGAAGGTGGAATGGACTGACTTGTGCCCCTGGTTCTCTGCAACCTCATGGTGCACGCTCTTTCTCCCATCTTCCTCACCTAAATCATTAATGAGCAGAATAAAAAGAGTTAAATTGTTTAAAAAAAAAAAAGCTGTGGTGAAAGATGCATTGGGTTACGAGTCACAGGTCTGCTACTCAGCCCTGCTATAAATGTGCGTTAATTGTGATTTTTGATGGTCTGCTGACTGCTCTGAAGCTCAGTTTATCGATATGAGAAACATGGGAAACAATGAACTGATAATTTTAAGTTGTCTTGAATTCCAATGCAATGGTTCAGTAATCACTTCAGTCACTTAGATGGCCAAAATGGGGTCATCAAACAGGTTTCCTCTGATGGTGCAGAAGGGATCATTCACGGAAAGGTTCAGCAGGAGGAAGTTACTGGGGATTCCCAGTGTAAGCAGGTGCACAGAGATCTCACCAATTCCTCCTCCCTGGCATATGAGTGAGCGTTAATAGGGACACCAAGGCAAGATCTTTCCATGGACTCTTTTTTGTAAGCATTAACGTATGAATGTGCATGTTATCACTCCCTGGTTTGCATTTCAGAATATTTGTGCTCTCCATTCACCATAATTGCCAACTCCATTAGTGAATTCTTGTTTCCTTTTGCCCCTTTCTGAGGCTGTGTTGGGCACAGGCAGTGCTGGGGACTCTGACAGCAGCCACCCCCAGGCAGAACAGACTTCCCTGGCATACTTCATTTAATAAAAATAGTTTCTGGCAGTAGCATAAAACCTTTCATCCTTGAATCTCAAATTATTTCGCAAACATTAATTCTTGCAGAATTCCTTCAAGGCAGATATAATAGAGTCACAGATTCATAGAGACTTGAAGGTAAAAACTTCAGAGATCACCCACTTCAACTCACTTTATTTTTCACATTAAAAAAAAAAGAAAAAAGAAAAGAAATCCCAAAAGGTAAAGTGACTTGCCCAAGCAGTTCTCTTTTTAAAACATAAATGCAATACAGTCAGGTAAATAACTCCGAGCCATAGATTGCATTTTTAATTATTGTAGAAATTAAACTTTAAATTTGATTTACTAGCCTTGGGAGGAAGTTTATTCTACCTTTTTAAAGGCAGCCTCAATAGATAGAGAAATGGGTAGAGATGGGTTAATAAAATGACATGTCGGTAATGAGTGATAATTTAAAATTATACACCAGTGAGCAGAAGAAACAAGTTATTTCTACTCACTTAATTGGAAGATATGGGATGAGAGGAATTGCTTGAAATGAATCTGTCTTTATTAAATCTGACAACTCTCCTCCCACATTTAATCCTAGATAGAGCCAACCCCCTCTTACCACTTTCTCACTCCTTTCTCCCACCTCCACATATTAATCACCTGCCACTTTAAAGGAAGAAGGAGTTTGGAAGGGGAAGAAAGAAATTGACCACGAAGAGATCTACTGGTCCATAATGATGGGTGGTAGGAAGCTCACCATAGGACCTTTTTCATCTATTCAGGGAAGGGAGAATGGCGCAAAAGCTACTGAGATAATACGCTTATCCCTTAGGTGCAAAGCATCTTCAAGGATTCAAAGCTGCTATTTGATACTTCACAGGCAACAGAAAGATACCTTATACTTAAGTTAGCCTACGACAAAGTTATTGGTACTCAGTGCACAAAAGTGATGCAAACCAAGCGCTGTGGGAGCACGTGGAGAGCATGAGTTCTGCATGGGTGGTTTAGGGAAGACTGGGGGAAGAGCTCAAGGTGAGTCTAGAAAAAATGATTGGCAAAATGAGGTGGAGAAGGAAAGGGCATTCCAGGTAAAAAGGAATATATTTTACCAGGAGCAGCATGTTCTTTCTTTCTCTGAAAGACAAAGACAATGGGAAAAAAAGTTCTATGGATGAATGACAGTATTATGGTGGAGCCAAAGACTAACTGGTGAAAAAAAAATAATGTGAGAAAATGAAGCTATGAATCATGACGATGGCCAAGGAGAAGATTCCACATGAGGGAACTTACTTGGAGCATTTTGGGAGAACTTACTGCTGGGCTGATGAAGTCAGTGAGGAAAAGGGGAAGCAAGGGTACGTTTCAGAGAAAATGAAGACATGCTGAGATCAGTTAGACGACAAGAAAGGCCACAAGAGCCTCACTTAACGCTGGGTAATACAATCAGCCAAGAACAGCACCGACAGGACACTGGAAGACATACGGGGTGTGACCAAACCATAAAATAACTTAACCTTTTTAAATTCTTGGGGGTAGCTTCTCAAAGCCTTCTTTTTCAAGAAACGTGATACAGTCTAGAAATGTGTATTTCAAAGGATAACACAAGGGAAGAACTGTGCTTGGCAGCCTGAGAAAATAAGGAAGAGTCAGGGTAATACGGTAAATGCGAGTAGAGAATGATACTTTAAGAGATATTTTTAAGATACATGTGTTACCTCCTCCTTGAAAGCACAGCAGGCTAGAGCAACCAGTGACTTTGGTATTATTATTAATATGAATAACAGCATAGGTGAGTCCCAAAATATTTTTATATTGAGTGAAAGAAGCCAAACTTCCACTCCCCGATCCCACCCCATTCCTCTACCGAAAGCACATAGTGTAGGATTCCATTTATATAAAACTCCAGAAAAAGCAAACTCATCTATAGGGACAGAAAACAAATCAGTGGTTGCTTGGGGACTGGCACAGGGCAAGGTGGATTATCAAAGGGCAGGAAGAAACTGTGGGTATTATGGATAGGTTTACAATCTGGCATAATTTTCTAGGAATGTACATGTGTCAAAATTGATCAAATTGTACACTTTATTCATGTGCATTTTTTGTATGCCAGTTATACCTCGACAAAGTAGTTTTAAAAAAGAGATTATACGAATGACAGGAAATCTATTTGCACCCAGAATACACAGTACTCTTGGCAAGCCCTTCTGTAGATAGCTCCTAGAACTTATGCCTACCCGACACTGGGCATCTCTTCTTCCTGTGGAACAAGGGAATTTACTCCACAGTGACTTTGACAAAAAAGAGAGATATAACTATTCTATCTCTATGAAAAATAGAATGTTTTTGCGATTCCTTGGTAAAGTGGGAAAGGTTCTAGACTGTTTTCAGGATGCCTGTCCTCTGATGGCAGTTAAGGCTTCAATTTACTCTGTGATTTTGCAACTTAATCTTACCCCCTGCAAAATCAGAATTAAAACGTCTACGCCACACTTCACAGACTTAAAAAAAAAGATGAAATTATTTAGAAATAGTTGGAATGTTTTTGTTGACATTCTGCAAGGCTGTGGGGATACAAAGATAAATAGGATATGCTCTTCTTTCTCTAATTGCTTGTGTTCTCTCTCTCCCTAGAAATAGGTAGATGATAGATCGATGGATGGATGGTTGGATAGATAGATAGGTAGACAGATGGATAGATAGATAGACAGACAGACAGATATACAGGATGGATGGATGGGTATGTGGATGGATGGATGCATAGGTAGGTAGGTAGGTAGATAGATAGATAGGTAGGTAGATAGACAGACAGACAGATAGATATACAGAATGGATGGATGGATGGATGGGTATGTGGATGGATGGATGGATAGGTAGGTAGATAGATAGAGAGATAGACAGACAGACAGAATGGATGGATGGATGGGTAGATGGATGGATGGGTGGATGGATGGATGGATGGATGGATGGATGGATGGATAGATGGATAGATAGATAGATAGACAGACAGATGCAAATACAAGTATAAGTTACCCTCAACTCTATAATTATGTTATGAACAGAATACAGTCAAGTACAGAGGAGGCAGGAGGTAATAATCTGAGTGTGGAGCTAGAAATAGTGTGAAGAAGGAATACTTTGGTAGAGAAAGGAATATGAAGATTCAATAAGGAAGAAATACGTGCAAAAGCATAGAGACATAAGGGGACATAGTACTTGGGAGATGGCTTGAAGTTCATTGTTCTTGCAGCAGAGGACCAGTGTGGGAGGATGTTGAATAATGAATCTGAGAACAATTGAGGGCAATATTGCAATGAGCTTTGTATGCTGCCCTGGAGAACTTAGACACAAGGGAACCACTAGCGTTTCTAAATATGAAAGTATATAATCAATATAAAACTCATTGCATTAGACAAGTAAAAATAGGTGAACACACTAAAATAATCAGTTTGAAAGTAACTCATTGATTAAATATTTGAGTTTTACAATGGATAATTTTGGAGTTATATAAAGAAAAATTGATACAGGAGTCCAACCACAAGTATCCATAATTTTATTTCCTGTTACAACAATTTTTGCAACATAAATCTAGATTAATTTACAGCAACTAGTTAAGTCATGATTATATGTCTTTGTTATTTAATTTAAAGGTTTAATATTAGCGTGTTACCATAGATCAAAGACTGTTTTCTTAAGATAAATATGGACTAAATTTAACTTCCTCTTGGGAAATAAAGACTTGTAAAATTTAAATGTTCCTGAGAAATGCAAGCACAGTTTAAAAAGTCATGGTTATTAATGGCGTTTAATCCAAAAAAGGCTTATTAACATAAAGCAGAATAATTAACAGATTCTTTTCAAATGTATGCAGTAGAAAACTTGAGACAGAATGAATGTTTTCTTTTCCCTGATTGGAGTCAGTATCTTTGGCCTTGAAGTTTTTAACGATTACTGATATAAACAAGACCCATATTTACTTTCTTAGTATCTGGAGTATAGTGTTTCAGTATGGATTTTCATGTTGGGAAGATGTGAATTTAGCACAGACCAGAGCAGTTTCTTGCTGGGTAACTGTAAGCAAGTTACTTGGCCTCTCTGGTGCTCAATCTCGCCATCGTCAAATGGGGGTAATAACAGTATTCAAATCACAGAGTTGCTGCAATGGTTAGATGAAAGTGATTCTGAAATACGTAGATAATGTTTGATACACAGTAAACCTTCAATACAAATTAGATATTGCTGTTTTTGTTGTGATTATCTGGACGAGCTCGGCCTGAAAGACCAATATGGGACCAATTATCCTTTTCATACTAAGTGCATGGGCAGCCCTGTAATGAATAGGAAAAGCATCACAATGGAAATTAAGAAATGTGGTTCTTGCCTCGGGCCTGATATTAATGAGCTGTGTCACCTTGAATGTGTAATATATCTCTGACTCTTAAGTTCTTTTCATCTGTGAAATGACAGGGCTGGACCTCATCCAAAAATGCATATGGAGGAGTCCTAGAAATGTAGAGAATTCCTTAGCTGATGCTCGTTGGATGGGAGAAAAAGGGGAGATAAAAGACGGGGCTGAACTACCTCGACCTTTTCTTCAACCAGAACATCCTAGAGATTAAAGTTCAGTTTTGAGTCACCTAGAAGGATTTTGCGCGAACAGAAATCCCATAGCTATGTAAGTCTGAAAACCACTAGATTTCATAACTTCCAAGGTTTCACTAGCTCTAGAGTTTTGCAGCTGTGTTTGACTATTGTTAAGATCTGAATTCAAAGACTTTCATTAATACAATCATGCTAAAGATGGACAAAATTGCATTTTCTTGTTAGGATGGAGAAATCCATATAATACGTGACAAAAATAATGATGAATAGTTTTATGTCTTTATAAAAACCTTTTAAAAGAGGCATTATCCCATTTGAAAGACAAAAACAATGTGCCTCAGAAATTTCAATCTTAATGTAGACAAATGACAGATTTGGAATTTAAACTCAACTCTGCCCAGCTCCAAAAATCACTCTCATTCCGTGGCAATTAACAAGTCACTAATGAAAAGGCAATAACAGAGGAAGAACTATCCCAAGGTGCCATCCAACCTGCTTCTACAAGGTCCACAATGGGTCTTTGAATTGCTGAATTCAACTTTTCACTGAGCACTTACTCTGTGCCCAGCACCTTAGTATATATAAGGATAAGTAGGGCACAGCCTCCATCTCCTAAGAGCTTATAATCTAGTCAGAAAGATAGACCTTTAGTAGGAAGCTATTCTAAGAGTGAGCACAGGTACATGGTGTAGGCTAGGTTTGCTGGGGGAAGGAAAATCAAAGAGGTCATAAATACAGACGTTAGATCCATCTGCAAATAACCACAGTGCATCTTTTCAGATATACGTGAAATAGGGTGAGTCAGGTCAAGGGCTGAGGCACGAAGGAGACGGCGTAGATGACAACTTCAGGAGAAGGCAGTTGCGTGTAGAGGAGAAGTTATGTTAACCATGTATGTCCTTGGTTGGTAGCTGAGTTCCTGTGCATTATCTGTCCCACCAATGCATCCGGGTCTCACAGCCTTAGTAAGCATGGCCCTGCATCCCTTTTTAAGGCTGCCAGCCGCAATCACCCAAACTGACGTCCTCAGACACCAGGTAAGGCCCAGGAGCAAGCAACCACTGGGGACGTCTTCAAGTACCATCAAGACCACAGTTTCGTGCCACACAATTACCACAAGAAAAATGGAAATTTTGATGCCAGGCACAAAATAGCAAACATAGGAGTTACATTAGCTTCAAACAAACAAAAAAGCAAAGTAAGTGTCAGCCTAAAAGGACAGGGGGAATTTCACGATTATGAAATGAATGTTTCCCTTGGTCAAATCACACTTATGTTTGATACTATCTACTGCACAAAGAGAGCAATCTTTCAACACAAATCCTTCTGGGTTTGGGGAAACCCTAGAACTGTCCTCATTCTATCCCTGAGTGGCTATGGGGAAAAAAAAGATTCAAATAATGGAAATAAGAATTGCCATCAACTCTAAGGTAGAGATGAAGATTGGAAGTAAAATTAACATATCATAAAAATGAAATCATTTAAGATGCCCAATGAAGAGCATACTGTATCTTACGTTCTTTTTGAAGTCGTAAGTACCTGGATACAGATTCCTTAAAATGAAAACAAGCCCTGCACCTCTACAGCAATTTGCTTCCTATTAAAGAGCATGTCAGCTATTTTCGTCTGGAATTGGTACGACAAAGAAGCTTGTTTATCTTCTTTTCATTTGAGAAAGCTTCCTTCCTGGCAGCAAGAAGGTTGGCACAGCTGATGCAGAGCTGATCCAGATTTCCGACGCAAGCTTGGAGGGGGCTTTCCAAACAGCAGGAGCACTGGAAAGCAGTCGCCAGTCTGCACAGCTCCAGGCCCTACAGGGCAATCTGCTTCCAGCCTTCAGAGTGACTGAGCACGTGGCAAGGGGCCTCCAACAGAAGCAGGCCTCCTGACATCCCTGGAGTCTCCACTCCTCTGGAATCCGGCATCACGCCTGTTTGCACTTCCTGCTTCATCGAGGTATTGCCAGGAGCATAAACAAGTGTAGATCTCTTACTAACAACCTCCCTGCAAACGTCTCCTATGTAATTTCTCTTAGTGGCCATTTTAACGAAGTTCAAAACCACATGCTGGGTTGAGGATTTTTAACGGCAAGGTAAATGCTGGCAAAATTACTATTATTGAGGACAAACAGGCCAGAGAGAGCACAGTTAAGACAAATAATTATTGGAACATAGCTTATAAAATTGAAAATTTTAATCCTCAGGTAATAGCAACATGGTAGATGGGTGAGGGGATGTGGAAACATGCTAAAATTTCTGTTGCAGTTAAACATTGGATGTAGATACTGAAAAATATCTTAGATTAATTGATTAATTAAAATATAGACAAAATAGTAATAGAAATTACTAAGATAAAAAATATAGTTTATAAAACATCTAAACTACTAGGGAAAATTAGGTTGATCCCAAATGAGTGAGGCCTCGTGGAAACGGGATGTCTGTCTTTGCATGTAATACCTTCCCTTCTCCTTCTGTTGACAAAATCTCTCTTTCTAGTCATGGTACCCAAGTCCCAAGCAACAACCACTGGTCTAACAGTAGTCACAGGATCAAAACTCAGTCAGTCTGAATCCTTGCTGCACTCCGTCTCTCCAACGAAGAGATGGAAAAGACTTCCCTGCTAAGCTTCATTTAATAAAAAAGAGGTTTTGGCACTCACATAAAACCTTTCATCCTTGATTCTGAAATTATTTCACAAACATTAATTCTTGCAGAATTCCTGCAAGGCAGATATTATAGTCACAGATTCATGGAGATCTGAAGATTTAAAAAAAAAAACAAAAATACTTCAGAGATCATCCAATTCAAGTCACCTCATTTTTCTCATTAAAAAAAAAAGAAAGAAAGAAATCCCAAAAGGTAAAGTGACTTGCCCAAGCAGTTCTCTTTTTAAAAATGTGAATACAAGACAGTCAGGTGAATAACGCCAAGCCAGAGAATGCATTTTTAATTACTACAGAAATTAAACTTTAAACTTCATCTACTAGTCTTGGGAGGAAGTTTATTCTGTCTTTTTAAAGGCAGACCTAAGGGGTAGAGAAATGGGTAGAGATTTGAGAGATGGGTTAATAAAGTGACATGCCAATAGCGAGTGATAATTTCAAGTAGCAGTGAGCAGAAGAAACAATGTGTTTTTCTACTCCCTTAAGATGCTGCGCTCTAAGACCATGAGCCTGTAGGTATCACTATTCAAATAGGAGACACCATTCACGTGGAGAAGAAGCCTCAGGGAGTGACGCCAACAAGGAGAGAGAGTGAAGGTCAATAACAGAGATGTGGAGAGATTACCTGACACTGTTTAAGCCCTGATTTTCTGTCAACACTGAAGCCAGCTTCCCCTTCACTGTTCTGTTTTCCTTGCTTCAGCCTATGCATAAACACACACGCACGCCTTTTCCTTACATTACTCTGAATGGTGTATCTATCACTTAGAATAGAGAAGCCTGATCAGAACCCTAAGAAAAGAGCCATAGAGGTAATGAGCTCCCATGACAAATTAATAACCTAAAATAACTTACCATATGTACGTCTCATTACACTGAAATAAATAAAAATAATAAAATAAATAAAAGATAGATGAAAAGTAACCAAAATGAACCCGAAGGATTCAATTTTCCTACGAGACAGATATTGGATTGGGTAAAAAAATTAAACAAACACAGAATAAAAACAAATAGACAAGTCAAACAACGTTACTTAAATGCTGTTTTCAAGATACACATCCCAAACAAAACGACATAAAGTTAAAAAATGTAGGATGGAAAAAAAGCCAAGTAAAAACGTATTTTTAAAAATGGTGTGACAATATTAATAAAAGAAAAAATAGACTTCAATGTGAAGATTATTTATTTGGATAAAGAGACCTATTTTATTATGACTAGAGATCTACTTTACTAAGAACTTGTAACAATCAGAAGCCTTTATTCTTCTAGCCACATCAGTTTAAAACATGCAAAGGAAACCCAGTGAAACATAAGGACCAGCAGATAAACACGTAATTAGAGTGGGAGACACAACAGTTTATCCCAGGATCATCAGATCAAGAAGTGTAACCACCATGTGAGCAAACACGGCTCATGGGAAGTCATGAAGAAACTATTTCGCATCTCATTGTCCTATTGTTTTTGCTCAGTGGGGCTATTTCCCCCTCTACTCAGCTCAGGTTAACTGGGCAGCCTTATGATTTACCCTAAAGGAATCTTTCCTGTTTAATTTATTAAACAGAGTCTCCTTTCAGCTATTTAAATGTCCAGTCCGACATATTCATCAAAAACGCAAACCTTGATTTAAGCCATCTCCTGCTCTCCAGGCCAGATCCCTCTGCAGGCAAAAATCTAAGGAAAGAAGGTTAGCCGGCTTCTGCTCTGTCCTCCCCTGTTTCTTCTGCTCCTCCTCCCCTTCTCTCCTCCAACAATGGGACAAGTGGATAGGAAATTGCGAGCGAGGCCACGCTCCTCTCTATAAATGTCTGGTCCGTACACATTGCAAGTCTCTCCCAAAATTTTGGAAGAGCAGTTTCCTACCAAACGCCCAAGACTCTTCACTGGGTTCCAGGACCAAAGATCCTTCTCTCCCTGTTTCCTCAGTCCTCGAGGGGGTAGCTCTGTTTCAGACCCTTGGATGTGTCACTGCCCCTTGCTGGTTTCTTTAGTCCTGCCCACACGTGTTTCTTGTTAGGACCACAACTGATAGACCAGCTATGTGGTACCATGCAGCTATCAAATCCTGTGAAAGGAACTAGATGTACTGACCTAAAAACAATCCCACCATGGATAGGCTAGATTTTCAAAAGGCCGAAAAAGATACCCACAGTTGTATCATTTATCCATAACCAAGATTTGCCATGTTTGGGTGGAATGCTATATATTTCCAACACTTAGGTATTTCAAACTCACAGTGAACTTTAATAGGAAAAAAAAAAGATTTGAGTATAAAATACACACTTGGACAATGCAGTGGTTTACAAAGATCTTTAACTGTCAAATATATAAACAATTGATAATCTTCAACCACTTATGCCATTTCAGCGCCAGTACTGGGGCATTAATGCAACCCTGCCTGAAGTCCCACGCCTCCGGGCTGGATCACAAAGAACCAGGATTCCACGGCAACACAAATAACTATTTACAGGACCATCACCGGTCACCATGCACTGTGACACACCAGCATCACACACTCTAGTAACTTTAATTATTATGACACTTTAGTTTATAAACTGATGATCAAAGAACAGACATAAAGCCTTAGAAAATTCTGGTGTTTAGACATCCAGATAGTACACCTCTTACCAAATGAAATTCTACTAGTTCAAAACCTTGAGAGTTCCCCAGGTGAAATCTGAACCTAAGGCCCATACATGAGGGCCCAGAGAGACTGGAGGAAGAGGCTGCCACTCCACACAGTGGTCATGACAGGTTTAAAAAGAGAGAGAACTTACTTTGAGGCTTGTCTTGGGTGTCGCAAGATGAACAGATCTCCACAGTTCCCGCCAGAGTCTTGAAACTGGGTTCAGTCACGTACCCCATCCTGATAGTCTCAACGACAAAGTGCTCTCTCCAGGCTGCGCCCCACTGTGGGAACGGTGGGCAGAGTGTACGTTCCAAGGACCAGGAGAGGGTGAGGAGCCTCCATTGTCTGGGTCCAGTTCGCAGGTCAACCAGCAGTCACATCCTCTCCATGACCTCCTCCAACAAATGCCTAAAAATAATACTCAAACATCAGTGTATGAATGACAGCTACCTCTGGGTATGGAATAAAAATTGGTATGGGCACAGGAAAAATGTATTGCTTTGTTCTCTAAACTTCTCTATTATTGAAAAACAATTTTACAGTGAACCCATGCTCATTTTTCTATTACGTTAACGATTTTAAATAAAATGTTACAAAAGTGATCAGATCTAGATAAAATCCTGACAAAATTTTGATAATTCTATGGCAGAGAGAAAGAAAACAGAACAATTTGACTACTCACAGAGCTCTCTGAGGTCAGCACTTAAAAGAATGGGTTACATTGTAAATCAACCATACTCCAATTTTAAAAATTTTTAAATAAAAATAAAAGAAATGGTTAAAAAGAGAGAGAGAATTGACACAGATCATTAGGATCACTGAACAGAGAGTGTGAATGAAATGCCTTAAATTGAGCAGGCAGGTCTGTAGCAAAATGGCCAGAATAGCCCAAAGCCCAGACTGCCAGACTGTGTTGCGATCTATGAAAAAAACTCAAGACAATAATATATATATGTAATACATTTGCTAAGAACAGACAAGAACATACGCTGAACAAGAGAGGCGACTGGGGAAGATGTATACTTTTGTTAACCTGACAGAAACAACAGAACGACACACACTCAATATTATTTTCTTTGGTTTTCTTTAACAGAGAGAAGTCAAGAAAGGGTGTCAGGGGAGAACTGAAACTCAGTATGTACGTGAGAGATGGTTAAGAGGGGGGAATACCTTCCGTCGGGGCTCTTCTGTGATTGCAGGGAGGCAGGAGCGAATCGTGACAGGTGCAGGGACCCTTCATCCACCTCACAGTTTTCATCCTCCCCCCCATGGGATAATGGCAAGCCCAGTCCCCTCAGCCCGGTCTCCCCTCAAGAACTCGTATCAAGAAGGCAGAGACGGCTGGCTCAGCGAGGTCTTGGCTGCTGTGCCCGAGAGGCTGGACCAAGGTGGAGTGCCACCCCCTCTCAGGAAGGAGCCTCCCGTCACCTTTGAGGCAACTGCTCTTAAAATAATCTCAGAAAATTTTCCTGCCCTTCATGGCATTTAGCATCTTCTTGAGTTCTGACTGTACACCAGACATAGAGTATCCATCCATAAACATGGCAGCTGGACAGTTCTGAATTTGGTGATGGACTTGTTTCAGTACTAGCACCTTTTGACAAATCCTTCAAACAATGTAACCAGAGCTTTTCAAACCATCTTTCCACTTGCCCACCTGGTTTTACCCACTGCTGATCCCTCAGCCGTCAAGAAATAGGAGATTTTATGACCCTGATCATACCTGAGAGCTGGTTTAAACTTAAAATATGCAAACCCATCTTGACTTTAACACGGTGCTGGTAACCACAGCTCTAGGTCACACGTAGGCTGAGGGCTGCTCTAGGGAGCTGAATAGAAATTGGGAATGTAATTTGGTGCAGTCACTATGAAAAGCCAGGATGGCGGTTCCTTAAAAAACTAAAAATAGAGTTACCATATGATCTAGCAGTCTCACTCCTGGGCATACATCTGGAGAAAACTTTAATTAAAAAAGATACATGCACCCCAGTGTCCACAGCAGCACTATATAAAATAGCCAAGACATGGAAGCAGCCTAAATGTCCATCAGCAGGTGACTGGATAAAGAAGTTGTGGTATATATGTATACAATGGAATACACTCAGATATTGAAAAAAAAGCCATTTGCAGCAACATGATAGACCTAGAGATGATCATACTAAGCGAAGTAAGTCAGACAGAGAAAGAGAAATATCATATGATATCACTTATTTGTGGAACCTAAAAAATGATACAAATGAATTATTTATAAAACAGAAACAAACACATAGACATAGAAAACAAACTTACAGTTACCAAAGGGGAAGGGGCAGGAGCAAGGGATAAATTAGGAGTATGGGATTAGCAGATCCAAACTACTATATATAAAATAGATAAACAACAAGGTCCTACTGTACAGCACAGGGGACTATATTCAATATCTTGTAATACCCTAAATGAAAAGAATATGAAAAAGAATATATATATGTATAACTGGATCACTATGCTGTACACCAGAAACTAACACAATACTGTAAATCAACTATACTTCAATAAAAAAATAAGAAAAAAAATTAACAATTTATTTCATATTTTTATATGCTCAGAAATCCAAATCCCTAACTTCTAAGATAATTTTGCGAACTTTTTTTTTTAGATGAGGACTGTTTGTAGAAGTGTTTTTCTAAGTTGTCACAATTAATTCAAATTTATGAAATATTTTCATTTCATTTTATTTCATAAACAGGAGGCAAAGGAGCGAAGTGATCACCATCTAATTTCTGAGGACCTTTCCCAAATGTGCCTTTACAGACGTGCCTCTGTTCTGGGCCTTGATCTGAAACGGGAAATTCTTCTGCACCATCAGTACTGACGGGAGGTGGTGAAGACTGGCAATCACAGTCTCTCTCCAGACTTTTAATGTACAAGCGCAAACTTAAGTTTCCAAACTTAAAAATAAGTAGCACTAGATCAATATTGGCAGTATGTAGGATCTTTTTAATATGAAATTTTATGAAGCAGTTACCTCTATTAAAAATAGAATTACCTATAAATTTATATAAACCAATGGATGCAAATTGACTAACTGAAATCAATTGATCATCATCAAATATTGTACTCAATTATAAATTATTAGCTGTAAAAATGAGAGTAACGTGCAGAAATAGCTCACTGCTTAATAAATACAACTGTGAACTGTTATTGTAGCATGTATTTCAATCCCCTTCCATCTGTGGTTACCTTTAGTTTCTGCAAACATGAAAGGAACAAATTAAAAAATAAAATCAGAGCAAAATGAAAATGAGGATTTACTTTGAAGTTAGACAGATCATAATGCTTAAAAATTTTTTTTTAATTTTCTTAAATTGAAAGAGTGGTAGTTTTTTTTTTTTTTTTGAGGACCCTTCGTACCATTTTCCACAGTGCTGCCCCAGTTTACAGTCCAACTAACAGCATGCGAATCCCTTTTCTCCACATCCTCACCAACATTTATTACTCGTAGGCTTTTTGATGAAAGGCGTTTTTGCAGATATGAGATATCTCATTTTGATTCTGATTTGCATTTCTCTGATGATTAGTGATGCAGAGCATTTTCTCACATGCCTATTGGCCATCTGTATGTCTCCTTAGGAAAAACATCTCTTTTGGCAGACAGACCAGAGTTTTGATCCCAGCTCTTTTGCTGACTACAAGTGTGACCTTGGGCCTAAGCTTCCTCATCTTCTAATTAGGTTAATTGGCACTGACCTTATTGTAATTAAAGAGAATCATGTTTTTGATAAAGCCTGTCATAGTGCCCGTCACATGGAAGCACCTTATAAATGGTAACTTATTATCATGCAGAGTTGACTAAATTTCTATAAATATTATAATGGATATGGAAAAGACAGAATGCTTTATGAGTACATTGTATTGATACCTACACAAAAAGGTAAACAATCACAGTGCGTATAAACTGCTTTCCTGATTCGTGTTTCCTCAACAGACCCTGCTCTCTTTGTGCCTCTGCATTTCCATCAAGCATGTTGATGAGTGAGAACTCTCTTTAGGAAAGTAACCTTCACTTGATCAAAAGAAAATAAAGGCAACAGTTACAAAGAGAATGTCTATGTACACACATTATGAGTAAAAATACACTTTGCAAAATCCTTTTTATTGAAACAAGCCATTTCTAAGTGGAAAAATGACACATGCTGTAGCTGTCGCTCCATCTCTCTCTGATTACTGCTGTTGGTGGTTAATAAGGATTTTAAAAGAAGCAGTAACAGTAAACAATAATGTTTAGTGCCCAAGGTTTGTACAACATGTTGGAGTTTTCAAAGTGAGAAGCAGCATAGCATAGGGGTTACAGAAATGGGTCCCCAGTCCAAGGAGATTGTGTCAAAATCCCAGACCAAACATTTAAAAGCTGTGAAAGTCTGGGTAAGTTGCTTAACCTCTCTGGGTCTCATTTTTCTCATTTCTAAAATGTGGATAATAATAGCCCCAAATCACCAAAATTGTTTTGAAAATGGAATTGATGTTTATAAACCATTTCAAATAATGCCTCCACAAAGAACACTATTTAAAGGTTTGTGTATATAAAACAGATAAACAGCAAGGACCTACTGCATAGCACAGGGAATTACATTCAATTTCTTGTAAGAAGCTATAATGGAAAAGAATCTGGGGAAAAAAATACATATGTATTGGTATAACTGAATCACTGCCGTACACCTAAAACTATCATTGTAAATCAACTACACATCAGTAAAAAATAAAATAGAATAAAAATAAAGGTTTGGGTGGGATACTGTTCGCTTTATAAATAACACTATTTTAAACACTGCTTCATACTATTTAAAAGCGAACACTAGTTAAGGGTTGGCCAAATAAATATTTCAACTGATCCTCAAAGCAAGGCTGTGAAGAAGGCAGGAAATTTAGTCACGATTCACAGATGGATCTAGGGGAACATGGTAGTTAAGGTCCTCACACAAGCTCATACAGCTTGTCAGTGGAATATATGAGTAGAGGTTCTGTTTATTAAAACTGAACCACTCCCAGTTTCTTAGAAATCTTGTTTTGGAGGTAGCCCCTGAAAACCTACTTGGATAAACCAGGTGGAAAGAAGGGGGTCGCTTTTTCAAACTATGGCAACAGAATTAGTTTAATCACGCAGTTGTCAAAGCAAAACTCCAGACACTGAAAACATTTGGCCTACATAATAAATGTTTTATTGAGTTTAATTAACTTCATGGGAGTAGGAAGGTGAGAGAGAAAAGGAAGTATCCTTCCTTCTCTACAAAAGAAACATGGAAATAAAAATGTTTCTGTGTATAAGCTCCCCCAAGTCCTTTGTGGCTTGGAATAATAGATGCATTTTTTTTTTAGAGCTGGAGGAAATTTTAGACATCTAATATCCTAGATTTATAGAATACCAAATTGAAGCTCAGAAAGGTAAAATAAGTTTTCCAAAATTACAATGCTAATTAGACACAGAGCTGGTTACATATTAAAAAATATGTAATTCTTCCTTCTGGGGTATAATATTTCTTGGTTACAGGAATATTAGCTGTATTATCTCCATCCAGTTCCTCCCTCCAAGCAGACTCTTAAATCAGTCTCTATTTCAGACCAGAAAATTCCCATACCTGGAGACCAAGCAGACGAGGGCTTTAAAAAAAGGTCAACGCAATTTGTCCTCTCACATTATAAAGTCAGATTAAAATACAGGTATAGCTGTTAAAGGAGACGTGTTTATTCCTCTGTAATACACACAGTGAAACAAAGTTGGATCATTTACTTTGTCCTCCTTTTTCCTGCAGTTTCAGGGGCTGACCATCCTAATTGTGTTTAAGGAAAGCAATTACTGAAGAGTTCCTTTAGACATGCAAATCTAATGGCCTATTTCTATAGTGCAGGAAAGAAAACTCTTTGTGGAATCATAATGTTAGTGTATTTGAAGTTAGCTTAAAAGGGTTTACAAGTTGCCTTCCCCTTGAGAAAAAATATGGAACAGGGCATTTGTGCTCGCTAGTGCTAAAATAAACAATAATTTCCTTCCTTCTGTATATCACCACTGACATGTTGTCTCCTTTCATGGCCAACAGAAACCTACACTCAAATCTATTTGATTGTATGAATTGATGCTTTTGCTTAGTGACTGAGAACTAGAAACAGAAAGGGTCTTGGTTGGGTAGTGCAGGACCAGGGAATTAAAAAGGAAGAGTTAAAGGCTGGAGGAAAAGGATGGAGGGGATGTGGAGCCTCTTCCAAATTGGTCCCTTGACTTGGTTTTTGAACTGGCAGAGCAGGGACAGAGTGACAGATGCAAAGGCAAATTGGGACGTTGAAGATTCTGGGCCTAAGTGGAGCTGCTTCAGGACCCAAGAGATAAAGAATGGCCCAGAGATGTGGAAGCTGGTGTTGTTTCTGTGTGGAGCCCAGAGCACAGAACCCAGCAATGGGAACCTCCAGATGTAAATTGCATGGCTGGACAAGGTATCCCCATGACTGGCAGTGACTGCTGTGAGTCGGCTCTGGTTTGGCCAGAAGATGTGTGAACAGGGGAGCCAAACCAGGAGAGTAAGAACAGAACAGACACGTGGAGGTATCTGCTGCCCATAGGTTTGCATGCAAGTGAGTGGTTAACTCGTGGATACGACTTGGTGATACTGAGAGAGGGCCAGCGTCCTGCTATCTTTAGAGGTGAGGGCACTGGAGGCAATAGCCACATCCCTTACAAGTATATATTTCAAGTCATCCACAGAGATGCTATCATTGCCTTCAGTTTCTCTTCTTACAAGTCTCGACAGACTCTATGTCATCCGTCATAGGATAATAGACTCTCACAGGCGTAACTGGAAATGAGTGATTTTCATATCTGTATGTTCACATATTGTTCACATGCCATTAATACTGTCACCACCTGCTTATTTAGCTTCACTCAGTGCAGAACCATATCTACAGTATGTTTGACAGACTAATCCTTCAACTTTGTTGGCTCTAAATTCTTATTATAGTAAGTCAGTCCTATTTATAGTAAACCCAAGGCAGTCCCTTGGTGACTCTCATTCTCGGTTCCTACTTCTGCCTTTTGCAGCAATAGACCTGTTCTTCTGCATGACGTGCCTTCAGCTCCGTCCTGCGTTTTCACTTTTCCAGTCTGACTATCTATCCTGTTCTTTGGCTACTGAACTTATATTTGGGTCCCTGTCTTTCCTTATCTTAGTCTTCCCTAAACACGGATTATAGTATTTACCTTGAGACCCAAGATTTCAAGGTGGGCTCACCTCAAGGTATTTCCTCCTTTGGTAAAGACAATGTATGTCTCAGGGGGAGGGTATAGCTCAAGTGTATAGTGTGTGCTTAGCATGCACAAGGTCCTGGGTTCAATCCCTCATATCTCCCCTAAAAATAAATAAATAGATAAATAAATGAATTAAATAAATTACCTCCTCTCCCCACAAAATAAGATAAAATTAAAAATGAAAAAAATTAACAAAAAATCTGAAAAAAGACAATGTACATCTCTACTTTCAAAAATAAGGACCTTAAATAAAATACGAAGTCACTGAAAGAAGTGGTATTGGCAGGAAAGCATTTTACAATCTCAGCCGCCGCCTTCTGTGGGAGAGAGTGAAGGGAGATACATGTTGTAAAGTGACTCCTAAAAACTTGAAACACATCATTACAATCCTCATGAAAATCCTGGGTATTATCAGCTCCATTTTACAGAGGAGGAAACTGAGGTTCAGAGATGTTCCATAACTTCACCAAGGCACACAGCTGGCATATGACAGACCCTGGATCTATGCGTGTATATAATATGTATATAAATTCAAATAGAGGTTTCTCTGACTCTATATGGTACTTACTTCTCCCAGGTCTTGCTTCTTTATCTTGATATTTTAGGAGAGGAGAAAGCATCTAAAGCAGCATCTTATATACTTAAAATACTCACTCATCCTAATTTATAAAAGAGAAATAGGAGTGGGTAGATATGGCAGGAGCAATGTCTTCAAGGCACAGTACACAAGAGCAATGATTCTAAGATGAATAGTTTCGGGCCCCCTAAATATGGTAATGGGTGGAGACGTCTCGTAGAGACAGCCTATACCCTGGTATTTTCACATGAATCTGTCTCCTCTGTCTTGCATATGTGTAGTTCTTTTCAGGGGGATGAGAGCAAATAAGGACATTTGCCTCAATTCCTATTAGATTTCATCCCTTTCCCCACCTCTTTTTTTTTTTTTCCAAATGTCCATTTCTCTGGCCTGTTCCTTCTGCCACTCAGGGAATCTGTTGTGTCAGTATTACATCATCCACATACCTGGGCCTTCTGGCTCTTCATTCAGCCTCTGATATACATCTTGAAATGAACCAAATGCAGGGCAGAGAGGGGCAAACTTCACAGCTTTCTATACCCTGGCCTATACATAGTGAAGATCAGAACTGGAAGGATGAAAGGCTTCCATGAAAGCACACTCACTGGAGAAAATCTCTCCGGAATTACTAACATCAGTGTCCCCTTCTTCTTTTATATCACACACACACACACAGAAAGACCACCAAAACAAAGAAAAAAATGCAGAGAGTAAATAAATCCAATACCATAACAATAACAATAATGTTAAGAGAAAGGTAATGATATAATACTGGTAAGTTAAACAAATTTCGTAGAATGTAAACAAATCTTTTGACAGCACAGATCATGTAAGTATCAGACCCTGATAAGACCAGTCTCTGATTTGAAGTCCTCACTATCAAACACTACTCTCTCTAAATACCTAAGTCTTCTGTGTTTCTCACCTTTTGGATATACTTGTTTTTCTCCTCAGCCTTTCATTGACCTCTGGTCCTCAGGATGGAAAGCTAGCAGAGAGCCGGAGTGACTGTCACCTTCCAAAAACAGGACTCTAGCCACCAACACGCATCCCTGAAAATCCTTAACACTTCTGTAGAAGGGACCCGCTATGTACGCTCTAAAAACTCCATGACTTTGCGTCCATGCATACATGATGTCCCTGCTTTTCAAAGCTGAATAAAAGAATAGTTTGCCACTGCAAATATCACTGAATGTTTTCTTAGACAGAATGTAAAAACTATTAAGGGTTGTTTTAAAAAGTAAAATGGCTTTTCATCTTTGGGAGATGGTTTTATTGTGTTTCTTCCTGAAGCATGGGATAGCTTAACAATTCTTTCAAGAATTCAGGATTTAGAAGACAAACCCATACCATGGTATTTGGTCATCCTGGTAAAATCTGGGAATTTTTTTTTTTTCCCAAATGCTTACACTGTCACTAAGTGTTGGGTGAGCCACTTCAAATGCAGTGATGTGTTGGTTCTGTAAGTCAGCAATGGCTGCTGCAGAGAATAACAAAAAATGCCAAGATAAGGATCCATCCTCAGGTAGAGGGGATGCTTAACCACCTTGTGATAAGAGGCAGAATTACATATGTAAATAACAGGAACATAACCCCAATACATGCTGAAAGACGTTCAACAGCATATGATGGCAAATCCATATGCACACTAGAGCCCAATATTTCAAAGTGCAGTTGGTTTTGACACTGCTGATTGAATCATTGCACTCGCTCAGGATGGGTATTCTTTTTTTTTTTTAACATTTTTTATTGAGTTCTAGTCATTTTACGATGTTGTGTCAAATTCCAGTGTAGAGCACAATTTTTCAGTCATACATGAACATACATATATTGTCACATTTTTTTTTCACTGTGAGCTACCGTAAGATCTTGTATATATTCCCTGTGCTACACAGTATAATCTTGTTTATCTATTCTACACTTTGAAATCCCAGTTTGTCCCTTCCCACCCCCCGCCCCCTTGGCAACCACAAGTTTGTGAGGCTGTTTCTGTTTTGTATTTATGTTCTTTTTTTTTCAGATTCCACATATGAGCGATCTCATATGGTATTTTTCTTTCTCTTTCTGGCTTACTGCACTTAGAATGACATTCTCCAGGAACACAGGATGGGTATTCTTAACAGCCCAAATTTGAAATGATTTCAGAATTCACCATTAAAATACAAATTTCATTATTTGACATTTTAGTCAGCTATTGAACTTAAGTAAAATTTCCCAGAGAAGAGACTGGTTTTCATAAAAGCGGACCTGGACGCTGTACCTTGTCTAAGCTTTCATCCATTAGCTTAAATCATAGGACAAATAAACATATGTGGTGGCAATCTCCCAAAGATTTATGCGTAAAGAAATACTAAACAGCAAACTTGAGGTGGTGTTTGAAGCAGAGAAGGTGAACTAAATCTAGGTCCTGTTTATCATTCACAAATCTAATTATTCTTTTATTTATCTCCTCTCATTAAATGGCAAACACAGGAGCCCCTAATACATTTGACCTTCATAAATGTGTGTCAATGTCACACCTCACTTTACTGAGTGCAAACTGAGATTTACTCAAAATTTTCATATAGTGACAGTCATAATTCATACACATGTTATCATATTACTGTCCTTCAGAATAAAATTTCTGTGTTGAGTGCCCAATATTCACAATACACTGACAGGTGTACACCAGTGTATACATGTGCAAACAATATGTGCTGATGGAAGCATATTACCACCTCATGGGGTAAAATGAAGAACTCTAAGGAACAGGTAGTCCAGGACAAGAATTTATATTTCTGAGTTCTTGAAGGACATATAAAGGAATGACTCTTAGATCCCGAGTGACATAGCAGCTGCTTTACCACAGTTCTCATCCCCTGACCTTTCTAAGTAGAAAGACTTGAAGCCATTGATCACAGACTTCCTCTGTTCTACAAATAAGCTGAAGTCCAGAGTGGTGATGTGACTCTCCATAAACCACGTACCTACTTCACAGCAGGACCAGGGCTAGAACCTCAGCTGTAACTACTTTTTATTAGAGTCCTTGTCTATTGCAGGCACTCTACTTACAGTGCTTCTAATTACAGCTACAATCCTCTCCTGCATGTATGCATTCCTCCTCCTCCTGCTCCTCCTTCTTGCTACTGTTACTTCTACCACCAGAGCCTAGGGAGTTTCAATAGCTTGTCCAAAGTCATGCAGCTGATATGACGTAGAGAAAGCGGTCCAAATTAGAGCTTTGAGGCCTCCTGCTTTTAGCACTGCCCTAGGGAGAGAGGCAGCTGCCTGACAGTCAGTGTCATTTCCCAGTGCTCTGTCTGGAAACGTCAGTTCCCAGTCAAAGGTTGAGCAACCAGAGTGCTAAGCTTGAAGGACTGTTGTGTATTACTGAGTTAATAGAAGGTTAGCACACGGTAACTGCTGTATTGGTGTTAACTTTACAAAGATCATGTGATTTAAAAATATACAGACCATAATTACTATGTAAGATGATCTTGATTTCCTATAACGTAGTCAGTATCTAAGGGACTGAGTGGAGGTCAGTTTTTCTTCCAGGTGGAAGATATGATGCCACAGGTATGGGTGGTAAGGCTGATGTGCACCTGAGACTTGTACCATGAACATAGAAGCTATTTAGCTCCAAAATGGAAATGGCTGGGAATAGAACAAACTATCCTCGAACTTCCCAGACTGAGGGAAAAATGAGATAAAACTAGCAACTTAGTACAAAAAAGAGTTACTAATTACTTGACCTGATGAAAAGATAAAAAAAAAAAAAGGCTTCTGCCTTTTAGGAGCTTACTCTTCAGCAGGAAAGATGGAGAAATGAATAGTTGGGACAAGTGCATGACAGAGGGGAGCCCAGAGTGCCCCAGACTTGCTGTCCTGTTCCACAGCTAAAGAAGCAGGTACTAGCGTTGGGCCATCTGGCTTTAAATCCTGGTTTATCATTTATAAGCTGTGTCATCCTCAGCATGTTACTAAATTCCTTTTTTTCTCATTGTGGAAACAGTTTCCAAATGTAGATTTGCCCAAATGAGATTCATTTATTAGTTGCAGAATCAACTCCCTGTCCCCTTTACTCCTGTGATTCCTTCTCGGTAAGGATTCTCTTCTCCGAGACTGATTCCCTGCAGGTCTACTTCTTGCAAAATTCTACAGAAATGAGCTGTATCTGATGTTGGAGGTAAGCAGTCCAGGTGAAAGACTAAGGTGGATGGAGCCACAGGACATGTCATGTTGGGAAGCTGCAACCACAGGCTTGGACCTCCAACTGTGCCATGGATGTCACTGATGTTCGAGGTGGCAGACTGTGCAACTGGCCTGCCACATTGCATGGGCACCGCCACAAGACTGGGTAGATCCCAGTCTCTGTCATTCCATGGAGGTGGAGGTGGCAGATCAGGGCTGGAAGAGCGTGAACTCCTGAGAAGAAGCGGAGACCAAATATGTATCCTTCAAGCTCAGCTCCTGGTTCATTTTGTCCATTTTTAACTTGCCTGTCCATGCCTCAATAAATGCATTTTCCCTCTCTGAGTTCCCACTTGACAGTAATTGCAGCATTCTAACTGCAGGGGACAACATGATCAGCGGTCTGGCGTGACAGTGTAACAAAAGTTTCTGACCTGTCTCTAAATGACATTTTTAGCAATTATTCACTCCAAAGCCAGCCTCAATAATTTTGGGTTGAGTCTCTTACCCTTACGTTGGTTCTATTTTGGTTTTGGTTCTGGGTTTCGGCATTATTTCTTAACACTAATGCTTTAACAATGGGTATGTCAAATTGGCTATACCTTCACTAAGCAGTTAAGAACAGGAAATTTTTGGCTAAAATTAAACTTAAGTTAAAATGGTCAGGCAGCTTCTGACTATGGCCTTAAGTTTTCATTCTCTCTCTCACACACATATGACATTTTGCATAGCTTTTTACAAAGTATTTGTCTATGTACATACATATTTGGGGAAACTACCAAAATTACTGGCTAAACATTAAATTAAATGCTGATCATTCCTTTCTCTGTGTTCAGTGTTTGGTTTTTGTGTAACTGTTTTACCTGCCCATTAAAAGAAAAAAACCAAAAGCACTCATTTGCATTCAGATGTTGCCTGTTATTTTCTTTTCAGTTAAACATGCAAATTGTCATCATTGCAAAATTGACTATACAGCAATTAGATGGAAATCGCCTCTTTTATTCAATTTTTCTAAAGCATGAATGTCTCTTCAACTCTCCAAATATATTTCCCTTTTACTGTGTCTCAGGTCTTCCGTGATTTTTGTGCTCTTTTTGTTTGAATTGCTTTTTTTTTTTTCCCATCCTCCAACACTTGCATCAAGCTGTGATTTAGAATTGGATTTGGGGTATTTTTCCTAAGGCATTGGTGGAACATCCATGATGCTTTATAAAATATGGAAGAAAAGACGTCCTAGGAGAATTGACTACTATGTTAGACTGAAAAAAGATAGCAAAAGAGAACAAAACCACTTGTTTTAGTGGGAAAATTATTTTTCTTTTGGTGCTACTGGGAATAGACTCATGATCGTTTAGCTCAGGCTAGAAGTCTGTGACTGAGGATCCTCTACGACCTTTTAAACTTTCCTCATCTAGCTCTAGCTCTACCTTTATTAGAGCCACAAATTCTGAATGTCTCCCAAGTTTCATTCCTTAGCCCTCAGCCTTCCTCTATTTATATCTTCTGTGCCACAGCTTTCTTCTCACCTCTCTGTACGTGGCTGATCTCTAGCCCTGACCTAAACTCTGGCTTTACACGTCTAAAAGTCGCTAGAATGTAGTTCTGTTGGACATCTTGAACTAAAAAGGCCAAAACCTGAGGCTTGATGTTTTATTTTCCATGATTGCACTCACTGTTAAAGAATGAGATAAATCTCTGATGCTTCCGCAAACCAGTTAGTTTCCTGCTTCACTGATGCCTTTGCAGGAAGCCAGCCCACGTGCAAATTTTAAGCTGAATCATATAGACTCACTTCTAAAGAAGTAAATATAATACATGTGTCATTGGGCTCCCATGCTTTTGTTTTATTTATTTACTTTTTTTACCAGAGTTAAAATGCATGACATAAAATTTACAATTGTAACCACCTTTAAGTGTACAGAAGAGTAGTAACTACAAGCACATCCTTGTGCCCCAGATTGCTGTAACTTTTTCAGCTTGCAAAACTGAAACTTTATATCCATTGAATAATAACTCCTCTTTCCCCCCACCTCTTAGCACCTGGCAACCACCATTTTACTTTTTTTTCTGAGGGACTGACTATTTTAGATGCTTCATATAAGAAGAATCATGGAGTATTTATCTTTTTGTGACTGGCTTATTTCAGTTAGCATAGTTTCATCCATGTCATAGCATGTGACAGGATTTCCTTTTTTTTTAAGGTGAGAACAATTTCATTGTATGTATATACCACATTTTCTTTATGCATTCATCTGTTGATGGACATTTAGGGTGCTTCCACCTCTTGACTATTTTGAATAATGCTACTATGAACATGGCTGAGCAAGTATCTTTTTGTAATTCTGTTTTCAATTGTTTTGTGGGAATATATGTGGGATTTCTGGATCATACAACAATTATATTTCTAAGGTTTTAAGAAACCTCCATACTGTTTTCCATAGTAGCAACACTCTTTCACATTCCCAACAATAGTGCACAAGGGATCCAATTTCTCCACATCCTGGCCAACACTTCTTATTTTTTTATTTTATTTTATTTTTTTTTTTGGTAGCAGCCATCCTAAGAGTTATGAGATAATCACTCATTGTGGTTTTGACTGGCATTTCTTTAGCGATGTTGAGCATCTTTTCATTTGATGTTAGTCATTTGTGTATTTTCTTTGGTTCATTTTCTATTCAAGTCCTTTGTCCATTTTTTAATTGGATTGTTTGGTTTTTTGCTGTTGAGTTGTAGGAGTTCTTTATACATACTGTATGTTAAATCCTTACCAAATATATGGTTTGAAAATATTTTCTCCCATTCCATAGACTGCCATTTTACTCTGTTGATTGTTTCCTACGCTATGAAGAAATTTTTTAGTTCAATAGGGTCTCATTTGTCTATTTTTACTTTACATGATTTCACAGTAGATATGCATAGAAAGAGGGGAAATATTTTCTTGTTTAGTGCAAAATAGATTTGGAACATGCTTTCACCAAGAAAAGGACACTGACAACAGACATTTAAATGGTTTTTTATCCCCAAATAATTTGTAATTTTTCAATTCCTGCCAGTATCACTTATAAGGAATTACTCGTGGGAAAGGCAGAAATTCACTCAAATTAGCTGGGGAAAAAAAAGAGAGAGAAACAGGGAATCCTATGGAGTTATAATACAGGAATCCAGCCAGATTTCATAAACTTCCTACAGCCCTCAAGCCTTTCCTTAACTGTCCGGTCTAATCTAAATTTATACTGAATAATAACTTAATGGAAAGAATACATTTTAGATGTGCTCAACTCAGTAATATTTTACAGAGGTTTACAAAAACTAAACAAAATAATACATAGGAGGCATAAGGTCATATTTCTAGAAGAAAATAACAAAAAGTTTTCTTTAAAGCATATTCCTTTCTTAGATTGTCCAAGGTGGAAATGACAAGGTAGAAAAGAATGACATCATATCTGCTGCCTGACTCTGTGCTCCAAGATCTCATTTCAAATGCCTTCTCTCTAATAAAGTGATGCAATTCCCCTCTGCTTAGAAAACACTAGCACCCAGTGGTCTATTCTATGAATAGGAGAGATTTATCTGCACGTGCCATCCTTTCTCTCAAGCGTTTGCTCTGTGCATCTATGTACTGCCTGGCAGTTGCTTACATGAGCTGTCTTCTCCTGATGATTTCACGTAAACACTGAACTCTTTTTAAAAAACTGGGCTAAGGAAAAAAAATTTCATACATTTCAAACAGAAATTGATTTTGATTATTTATAACCACATTTTTATGGTCAAATTCAGTTATTTTATGAATATTCCAAAACCTCCTTTCAAGAAAAAATGGCAAAGATAATAAAAATATTACTTAAAATTTATTGAAAACATTAAGAATGATGTCAGGTCTCAGCGTGGCAATGATTCACAACCTGAATTAATGGTAGACTTGTGTTTGTTCCAATATAGTTTTAAATGGAAAAAAAAATCACATTATGTAAACTGTAGTAAATGTTAAAATGAAGGAGAGAAAAACGAATGACTTCCCTGAATTAAAAATGATGGTCAAAGGGAATAATGCACAAAATTTTACATGTATACACATCCGTGTAGGTGGATGCCCAATTCCAAGTAATAAAATAGCCCTTAAACTGACCTTAAATTCAGAATGAATCTTCTAGGTAATAATATTCAATTTTCAAAATTGAATCTAGTAATCATTTTGAATTATTGGGAAACTGATGCAATTCTCAAGGATGTTCAAAACAGTCTTACTGATACTGTCTTTCCTTTTAACTCTTTCCCCCTGAGTTCATATTATTTTCCCCAACTAATTTAGCCTTTACCTGCATTACAATTCAGGAAAGTCAGATGGCTACTAGCAGAATTATGTCTTCATGTTGTGGAGTACACCAGACTTGATTCCTCCAGAGGCTGCCGCTTTTTGTTTTGTTTCATTTTAAAAGTTACCTCCTAATTCATTCACCCAGCTACGTGCCAGGAATGAGGTCATCAAAGCATCCCTCATGGACCAGTAGGAATGGGAAGGGGGCAGAAAAAAAAAGGTATTATGCAAATAATCCCACAAATCTATAAATAAGAAGTAGGATAAGCACTATGATTAAAAAAAATGACAGGGTAATGGATTAGGGAAGCCATCTAATCTGAGGAGTTGGAACAGAGACTTCCCTGAAGAAAGGCTATTTGATTTGAGACATGAGGGATGAATCGGAGCTGTCTTGGCAAAGTGGTTTGAGGAGGACATTGCAGGCTAATGGAAGACAGGTCATGTCTAAAAGTCTTGACCTGTGAGGAATCACGGCACTACAGGACCTGGAAGAAGAGAATGAGGCTGAGGAAGAAGGTCGGGGTGAGAAAAAACAAGGCCTTTCAGCCATTCAAAGAACTCAGCCCGAAAATCCTCCGTAAGAGTTTTAGGGGGTGGGGGATCATAAGAGCTTCATTTAAAAAGACCTTTCTGCACTTTCTATGGAGAATGGAGTGTTGGGAGCATGTGTGGGAGAAGACAGAGCGGTTAGCAGGCTAGTGCAGCAGCCCAGCAGGACAGGATACCAGCTTGGACCAGAATTTCCCCTTGGAAATTTGGGGGATGGAAAGGAGAAGACAGCGTAGAAATATTGAAGGTATAAAATTAAAAGTAGTTAAAGAGATATTTTTGTCAGGGATGAAACAATCCATTTCAAGCTTGGCGGCTGTGGTTCTCCCTTATACACGAGACGGACAGTTCTCTCACTTGCTGGGAGAGGGCACCCCTAGGTAAGAAGCAGTTCTGGGAGAAAGATGATGACTTTACCCTTGGACCTGCTGAGTTTGAATTCCCTTGAGGGCATCTCATCTGGACCTGGAGAGTAGGTGCTTGGATGTACGGATCTGCTCTCAGAAGAAAGATCCTGGCTGACAATGAAGATTTGGGAGCCATAGATCATCCAAGGACCTCTGAGTGAGGAGTTAAAGGAGAGAGCACTTAGTTAAAGAGCATGGGGTTTGGGGAGAAGCCTCCGGAAATCTAGATATACAACACAGGTGAAAAAGCACCACCGGGGCCCTGAACTGATGTTTGTGCTTTTTACTCTTGAAACTTCTGTTGTTTTTCTTTTTTTATTGTTTTTCATTTTGCTGGCTGAATCAATGCCAGCTAAATTTTCTTCTTTTGATGGTTCCAGCTTCCTTCCTTCAGAAGTTCAGTTCTTTCATGCTTTCTACATAGTAAGATGGTTAGGTGGTCAGGGATCACAGGAATGTCTCTGCTCATAAAGGTTGCTGGTGAATGAAATACTGAATCACTGGTTTGTCTTTTGGCCAAAGCCTTTAGACTTTATCATCCTCTGTTCACATGAAAAACTCACTGGTGTTATAACTTTTAAAACAGCAACCACTTAGTGACCTCTTAATTGGAATGTATCTAGAAGATCATTTCCTGAGAATGCATTGTCATTGATAATTACATCTTCTCTGATTTCATTATTAAGGAGGAAAGATTAAAGATCAGATTCAGCATGCAAGACACATACTTAACTAATCAATTTTCTTTGTTAATTTCTCCCTGGGTGTTTGCATTTTAATAGGGAATGAAATTCCCTTTTAAATCAAAAGAACAGAGGCTCTAATGTGAGCTATGCCTTGCGGTCATCTTTCTGGAGAGGCAGAAGAATCTTCTTAGAATCAGTAAAATTTTATCAGCCGCCACTTAAGCCCACTAATATTCTTAAGAAAATTTCAGTGAAAAACCAAAAGGTGGATTTTCTCTGGGGGGAAAAAAGTCTCTCTTACAGAATACTGGACATGATCATTTACATTTGTCTCTCCTATGAATGACAGGAGAGAAAAAAAAGTGAAACTCTACAATGCAGTGTTTATTTTTTCTAAAATGATGCTCAACACAGCCGTGGCAAAGATACTGTGTGGTTCAAGGACATATAATTCATACAAACTTACATCATAAGGCTTTCAGCCAAGGAAATTAAGATAATTTAAAAAAAAAAACAAATATGTTTCACTTGAGTTCTCAACATCACTTTCTAGATCTCACCTTCGTCCTCCTTCGGTCTCCTAACCTCACTTAAGGATTATTAAGACAACTGGTTATGCAACTGCCCTCCCTTCCTGAAATGCTTTCAGCAGCTTGAGTAAATGTTTCGTGTTGTTCTTTAGGCTTTTCCATCTGCATGTAACCTCCCTGAGGTACTATTATAATAAACAAACAGAGGAGAAAGCTCTGGGTCAGAGAGGAGTGGGGAAAATTAAAAGACGTGAACTTTTCTTTCAGTGTGTGGGCTGGACCGAGGGGCTGCCTAGTCCTCTGACTCTTTATATCTTCATTTTAGGAATATTGGCAGCAGTTAAGATCGTTTAATGTTTTTTTGTCCAATGACACACTGAGTAAAAAAAAAAAACACAGACAGCTGATGGTCTTTCCCAGAGTGGGTTTGAAAACTCCCCACAGCCTCTGGGGAAAAAAAAGTACATACAGTTGTGGAAAGAGGCAAATGCTCAAAAAGCATGCCCTGAAATTCCTGTTAATGTAAATGGATGCATGAGAAACCAACATGAGAAATGGTGTGGTTTACAACCATGATTACATAGACACCCAAGTGTCACTTTTCCTTCATTTTTTCATTTGCTTCATTGGGTTTCTTATTTTCATAATAATCTAATATATATGTATTCGTTCCATTGGCACCACAGCTTTTATTATAATATACAATTCTTTTTGCAGGGGATGAAGTTAGCTCTTATTAATACGATGTCTGAATCAGCTTGGGTTGCTATAAAAAATGCCTTAGATGAGATGGCTTATACAACAGACATTTACTTCGCAGAGTTTCGGAGGCTGGGAAGTCCAAGATCAAGGAGCTGGCAGGTTCATTTCTCGACGGAGCCCTCTTCCTGGCTATAGACAGCCACCGTTTTTGTGTGCTCGCATGATCTCTCTGCGTGGATGTGGAGAGAGAGAGGGAGAGATCTGAAGTCTCTTCCCCTTCTTATAAGGAGACTAATCCCATTATAGGAGCTCTTACAATCTCATCTAATAACTTCCCAAAGATTCCACCTCCAAATATCATCACATTGGAAGTTAGAAATTCAAGTGTGAATTTTAGGAGAATACAAACATTTAGTCCATAACATAAGGTTTACTGAGTTTGGAGAGCGGAATGGGAAGAGCAGAGTGTAGTTCCAAAAACTGGGGGAAATCTGGACAGAATGACAGGAAGCAGTTTTGTAAAGACTGGAAAAGGAGACAATCATATCTGATGGATTTGTTCACTGGGCTCGTCTGAAGCAATACTCAGTTGCTATTACACAAATGGTAGGTCTACTAATGAGGGATGTTGGAAATAAGGTCAGATGGAGAGAGGGGTCCCTGGATTCCTGTTTATGTGCTTTTAAGTGGATTTACCCTTTATCTTCCTCTCCTGAATTTTCATGCACTATCATGGCATGTGTCTTAGGTACCTCTTGCTGTCCAAACAAACTAGTCTCCCAAATAATGGCTTAACAATAAACATCATCACACAGTTTCTGTGGGTCAGAAAGCTTGAAGCTGGGTGGTTCTAGCCTGGTGTTGCTCACGACGTGGGGGTTAAGATGTCAGTAGGGCTGTAGGCAACTGAAGACTGGACTGAGACTGGGAGATGTGCTTCTAAGGTGGTTCCCTGGCTGGTGGTCAGCAAGGCGGGACTGGCTTTCAGCAGAAGGCCTTAGGTCCTTGCCACATGGACTCTTTAATAGAGCTGCTTGAATGTTCTCATGATATGACAGTGGCTTTCCCCAGAGAGATCAGTCCAAGAGAGAATGGAGGGGAGTTTTAATGCCTTTTATGACCTCGCTTTGAAAGTCACATGCCTTTATTTCTACTAAATCCTACTCCTTACTCAGGTCAGCCCTAGGTGGGATGGAATTATCTAAAGTATGAATTATCCAATATTCCTACTTTGGTCTTACTTACATCTACGTGCCAGGGAAATTGTAACGAGAACCAGAACGTTGACCACCGACTGGCTCTGGAAGATGCTCAGCACCTCCGGAGCTGGTGAGGGGAGATTAGGGACAGATGAATCTTGCTCTGACATGATTCTTGTCATAAGCTTTCCTCCGCTGAAAGCTACCATGGAGGCTTATTCCAGGATGACTAATTGAGCTTTGCTAAGCAGCGCTGGCCGTGAGTTTTCCAGAAATTTTGAAAAGTGGTTGGAAGACCATCTTGCAGTGTGTCCTGAACCGCCCTGCCTTCTTTGCTGAGAGGCTCTGCTGCTCTATGAAAGGTGCCGGCACAGATGGCTCCATCCTGGTCAGGACTGTGGTCACTCGAAGTGAGACTGATCTTGTACAAATAAAACAGATGTTCAGCCAGATGTATCAGAAGACCCTGGGCACAATGATGGCCAGTGACACACGTGGAGATTACTGAAGGCTTCTTCTGGCCATTGTGGCCAGTAGGAGAGATTTTGTTTTTTAATGAATGAAGCTATTCAGAGCTTATCCTTCAAAGCAATAACTAACCTGCATGCAGCAACACTAATTCTCACCTACCCAAAAAAACTTTTACTAAGGACTGTGTCAGGGAACTGTGCTTGGTTTGCACACGTGGTTACTGCCTTAATTCTAATGTTATGTTTCTCTTGTTGTACAACCAAGGAAGTCATATCACAATGATGTAGTAATAATGCAATGTTTGTAAAGCATAATTCTCATTGCTCCTATTCTAACTAGGATACCAGACTGAATAAAAGTCATGCCAGTTTCCAATTCAATGGGGGGACGAATCCCTGGAGGGCCATCATGAGGCTGGCTACTACAACATCTCTTCAAAAATACTTTCCAGAAGTCCACAGCACATTCCTTAACAATCACTGCTTTTGGGAAATTCTGAAATGTTACCACTCTATTATAGAGAATGAAGACAGGGCACTAAGATTTTTTTTTTTTCTTTTTGGGACGAAACTTCCCAGAGGCAGAGACCCTAAGAAAATGAAAGGCAAGAGTTGAAAGTTTGTAGAGGGAGTGATGAACTGAGACTGGTCAGTGGCAACCATGTTTCTTTTAGGGGTACAAGCCCATCTGGACACAGCTGAAAATTTCCTGAACTTCGTGAAAACCGTCAGTCTACATTTATCAAATCACAAGCTGGACAATTTCTAAGAAAATCACACCTAGGTACATCGTGATAAATCCACTAAAAACCAAAGACACAGAAAAATCACAAATGCATCTAGAAGGGGGAAGAAACACTCCCTGTAAGTGTTTGCCAAAAATCCTTATGCATATCCCAGCAATGCTCCGTTTTAGCTTCTCTTTCTGCATGCCCTTCCAGGGCCGCTGGTACTGTTTGGTGGGTCAACAGTCCCTCCAGAATTTAATGTATCAGTTTGTGTGTGTGTCCGTCCTTTATAGTTAAAACATGAGAAGAATCATGTAATTTAGGCTTAGCTGAAGAAAGGGAGGTGAGTGTGAGCAGGGGAGGGATGAATTAGGAGGCATTGAAAGAGAAAAACCAAGGATGGTAGGATCTGAGGAATGGAATTTTTTCACCATCCCTTCAGCACAATTTTAGTCTACCCACAGGGCGTACGAGTTCATGGTTCTCAGCTTATTGGAGCAACTCCCTTCTTTGAGAATCTTATGGAAATAATGGACAGAAAGACAACTTTAAGCAGTTAGGCAGTTTTGGAGAGATGGCATGCCATCTTCGAAATCAGGAGGTGACAAGAACTTCAAATAATGAATCAGTGCCTATAGACAACAGGCCTTGAGAAGAGGGTGCTATTAGAAATTGGATCCTGCTCCAATGAGATATTTTAAACATCAAGATAAGCTATATAAAACACAGACATGTCATTCATAGCACCGATAAGACTGGCATCCTCTCCACAGGCTACGGTTAAATGTAGAAACTGTAATCCTATGGAAATAAATCTATGCTAAGTGAATTTGATCTCTACAATTTCTGTCCACTTAATAATAACGATGTTGGTATATATATATGTGTGTAAGCCTAAGAGGGTGAGAAAGACAACAATGCATAGATGTTGACTTTAAACTCATTTAATTTCTCCAAAGAAAATGTAAATAATATGCAGACATCCTGGGAGGGCTGTTTGCATAGTAATGAATCAAGATTCTGCATTCTACTTTATGAATATCAATAACACAGAGTTCATGAGAACAATGTTCATTTCGAAAGCTGCAGGTTGTGATGCTTAGAATAAGAAGTGAGATAATGAGAGTGTCTCTCTGCGTCCTTACTTTACCTCTGACTATATGGGGAACTCACTGTGCAAGGACTCTTGTCAACTCAGAGAGCAGTCAAGTTACTATGACCCACTTTATTCTGCGTTTTGTCCCGCAGCTGATGTATATTTTAGCACGTGGAATCTGGATTACGCTAGTTCTGAGAGCCCAGGGACAATCTTAAACTGAAACAACTCTGTAACAGCTACTGGAAACTCAACCCCTTCCTATGTATTTGCCTGCAGGTTTACAGATTTAAGCAGCAAAAATTGGGACCTCCTTCACATCGATCCTTAAAGATAAATTTGGGTATGAAAATTGAGTGTTAAGTTTCAAACCAAGTTCTAATTTCTGGGCCCAAATAATTTGCCATAGACATCACCTGGACATAAGATTGAAAAAAACAAAACAAAACAAAAAAACACCGTACGAATAGGGAGCAGTACCATCGTGGAGTATTTCTTTCCACACCCAGTTCTACTGGAAGTTCTAGCCTAGTCTTTCCCGGTACATATCAGATTTGGCTCTCAAACTCATAACTGTAAGAACAAAAGCAGACAAAATACCCATCCAGGTGTTATGAGGAACCATTATAAGACAACTGTGCAGAAGACCAGATGTGTTCTTTCTAGTTATAACGCAGGCAGGGATGGTGAGAAAGCAGGTCAGTTAACTAATTAATGAAGCACACACAGGTGTGTAAAGTGTGCTAACTAGAAGCCAACCATTAATGATCATAAAACTGAAGAACCAGTCCTAATAAATAAATAAAACCTAATCTTTTATTTAATCTGGTTTTTTTAAATAGTTCTAGAATGTGACAGGCACATCTTTGCCTCCTCATTTGAGATAAATAGGTGTTCATGTTATTCAAAGTAATGGTAGAGGCATGTTTATTAAAAGAAAAATATTCTGCTGTGTAAGAATAAATGATCCAAAGAACATTATATAAGTGTATTACTAGTCCACTCAGGCTGCTGTAACAGAGTATCACAGACTGGATGGCTTAAACAACAGAAACTTATTTCCTCATAGTTCTGGAGGCTTGAAGTCCAAGATCAAGGTACCAGCAGGGTTGGTTTCCAGTGGGACCTTCCTGGTTTGCACATGCTACTTTCTTGCTGTGTCCTAACATGGCCTTTTCATTGTACCTGTATGTTCCTGGTGTCTCTTCCTTTTCTTATAAGGACAATTCTATTCGCTGAGGGCCCCACCCTTCTTTAATCTCTGTCACCTCTTTCAAGGTCCTATCTCCAAAGGAGTGACATTGGGGAATTAGGGCTGCAACAGATGAATTTGCAGGGCGGGGCGGGGTGGGGGGGAGACACACTTAGTCCATAACAAGTGGGTGTAAAGTGTAATATAATTCAAACAAAAATTAAAAATTTAAAATGTCTGAAAGAATATTATCCACGTGGAAGGAGGTTATGTCACGTCAGTTATCTCTAAGTAGTCAGATAAAAGATGACATAATTTTTATAGTATCATTATTACTGTGACTCCTGTTCTCGCCCCTAATTTCCTTTCAGTAGGTATGTATTACTGGTGTGACTTCAACAGACAATCTGTCTAGTACTCTACTTTTTATTAACTTGATGACATTAGAGATCAGTGCTGTAATATGGCAAACCCAAGATCAGATTTCCAGGAGTAAGGGTGGAGACCATCTATGAATTCTTTACCAACATATTGTGAGACTACCATACATCCTTCACTATTGTAGTAACACCTTGAAATGAAGAGACTTCGGGCAGAGAGAAAGGGATCTGGTAGGCAGACATACATTCAGAGACATCACTGGTTCTCTATCCCAGCAAACACATTCTGGTTTCATGTTTCCTGTGCAACCTTCTCCACTGGTAGCCCCACTGTTTTGAGAAGAGAAACTTATTTTTTCCCCCTCTTTCTTTGAAGAAGGATGCCAGGAATTAGGTGGAAAAGGGACAGGAAGCAGGGACTAGGAGCTAAAAAAAGACATCTTTTTTTTTTTTTATTATCTGTTGAGTTGCACTGTATCAGCATGAGTCATGTTCGCCATCCATAGGCAGTGTGCAAGAACACGCAGGCCTTCTGCTGCTACTTTTGAACGGGAATATCAGTGATAAAGGAAGCTACACTGTATTATAGCAGATGTATACACACCACCACAGGGCACCCATGACACATTCTCACAGTGGGTCTACTTTAATGAAAGGCTTTGGAGAAATGTTCTCTAAGACCAAGAAAATGCGGCTATATTGTGACTTAGGATGGAAACTATAAATAGAAGCTTTAAATAAAACTTCAAAGAAATTCTGCTCTACAGGTGAACATTTTGGTCTACACTACCAGATACTTAATAAATTATTAAATTTCTTGTACAAAACTGTGGTGGAAATATCTGAAGACTCTTTTAGTCTGTTCCTTGGGGGCAAAAATTGGTTCTTGGGGGACAGAAAAGTGTTAGCAACTGCAATGGTTTGTGTCCTTCCAAAAAGCCCCAAATACATAGTTAGATTCACAGTGTATCTGTCTTACTAGTTCTTTGGGGGAATTTGGAAAGAAAAAATAAACATCTCCTCGGCAGGGGTCAATAATAAAAACAAAAAGGTTTAGAAACACTGATGTATTCAGATCAGTCACTTTACTTGACTAGTTGAATTTAAATTTGTTCTTCTGTGTGATCAGTAGATTTTTGTCCTCTTTCAATCCTACCTATAGTGGAAGCCATTACAGAGAGACCTGTAGGACTGAATTAAAAAATGGTTGATATCATCAATATAGAAAAGGAAGTCACTGCACAAAGATTGAGCTAAAAACAAAAACAAAGAAAGCACAACTACAGACCATGAAGGTTTTGTTTTTATTGGCTGTAATGAATTTCTTTACTGATTAGAAGTCAGAGAAAATAAAATAAAAACTTTATGGGAAAATTTTGTTATAACTGAGAAGTTATAAGCAATGAAGTTAACATAAATGTAGAGAGAAATGAGTAATCATTGCCCACTGAACAAAGGCATCAATTTTTAATCTTTAGAGGAATGAAAATGGCTCTACGTTGATAAATACACTTAATTGGAAAGCAAGATCCAACCCATGGACTTGCTAAACCATTAAATGAAGATAAGCTAGAAGGATGCCAGTTCGGCTCTCAAATCATTTCTTTCCTCTTAATTTACCCCAACTTTTTAGCATAAATGTAGCTGACGATGTTCTTTCCTTTTAGAAAAATATGCCGTTTGAAGGACTCTCAGAGATTAATTGCTTAATTCTGTTGGTTTAGCATGCACTAGAGAGTGCCATGACCACTTTGCATAGTACAGCCTGATGAACCAAACTGTTTTGACAACCTTTACAGCCTGAGTCACAGAGGGGTGAGAAATAGGCTGCTTTCCAAGTCTCTTCTTGAGAAATGACTTCTCTTCTGAAGACATGATTTATAAACTTGAAGTATCTTTCTGGTTTGTCTGTGCATCTCAATTTAATAGTGGGCAGGATGCGGGAAGGCAGTGCCCCTGCTTTGGCCCCTCCCTACCCTCAGGCTAACTCCTATGTCCAGAAGTGAATTTTGATGGAGCCAGAAAAAGGCTGAGGACACACAGTCCTGGTTGTGCTCAGGCATTTGCTTTTGCAGAAGCCATTGACTCTACGGCTTGTGAGGTCCCAGATTAATGGATGCATAGTCAGCTCAGGTTATAGGTTTTGGGCAGAGAATACCTCCCTCATTCAAAGTGTATTCTCTTCCATCTCCGAGGGTAGACTGGCTGGCTTTATTCAGTTTTCTTTTCTTGTGCAGCAGGCTGTTGATAATGGCTACAAGCGGCTACCTGCTCTTTCTTCCCACAAGCCTGAGTGATGTGTCTGCCACTGTAATCACAGCAGGCAACTGTTTGACCAAACATTTCACTCTGGAATAAGAAAGGTCACCAGTCTTGTAGACTACAGTATAAACATTCTTTCTGTTTGCAGTCTGACAAAAGTGGTGTATATATTTTGCATTTTAAAACATTCTACACATTTGTGGTTGACCGGGAAATTATAGATTTTGTGTTGCAAAACATAAGTAAATTTGAACTCAGTAGAGCAGTACAAGTTAAAGAGACCTGAACTGACAGCTAACCTTGGAACAATGTCGATGCTTCTAGATCATTCAAGACGTTACACAGTCATTGTCTGCTTTTTGCTGTGTTAACAAATCTGATATTTGGGTGTTGGCAGGATGAAACTGATCTCTCTGGGTCATAGTTTTGCTAAACTGTAAACTCCATGAGGAGGAGAATTGTGTCAGCCTTGTTCAGTAGTACAATTTCAGCATCTGGTGCAGTGGCAGGGACATAGTAGGGCTTCAATAAACATTTGTTCAATTAAATTCAATGAAGTGGTACCATGATTTCAAATACTGTAAGAAAGGTTAGCAGAGATAATTTCATTGATTAAGTCAGCTTCACTGATTCAAAACTAAACCTTTTTTTATAGCATTACATGAATTGTCATGCTTTGTGATTTTCTTTATTAAATGACAAGTTTTAGGTAATGTCTTTAACTCCTCCTTTACCCAGTTTTTAAAAAATCCCTCTTGTCAATGTCTTTTAAGTCCTCATTCAATAGTTTGTAGAACTATATTGCTATGTATAGTTCATTTGTGATTCATCTTAATCCTGTTCGAAAACCCACTATCAAGTGCTGCCTCCTCCTGCGTGCTGACACCCTAACAGAGACTGGGGAGGGGTTTCTGTCCTGGCCGTAGGTATCACAGGAAACATCACCCTCTGCTTTGATAGGCAGGCCCTGCAATGGGATGAATCCCTACCCAGGGCTCATGCTGATAATGCTGCAGCAGAAAAATGGATTTGTCTATTGGAGTAGGTTGCAACTTTAACTGTAAATGAGTCACAAATCTTTCTCCTATTTGATAGAATTGGGTGTCCACCCTTACTGGTAGAGATCTCAGTACATAGGCTATTGTATGGAGAAGCTAGGGTAAGCTCACAAAGCAGCAGTGTGGAGTAGAATTTGCATGCATTTAATATTACAGATACCACAGGAAAACTGGGGGAATGAAAGCATGAAGGTTAGGTAATGTGCACTGTGGTCCTTTCTACTCACCAAGAAATTATGTGACTTTGAGAAATTCTACCTAGCTAGCTGGAATCTCAGCGTTTTCACATATAAAATCAGAGTAGAAAGGGTAGTTACAAATAACCTATACATATCCATGGAGGCATAATTGTATAAAGACAGTGTTATACAATTCTCTGACACTGGAAGCCAGCCATTCCAGTATTTCTCCAGTCCTAAGTGTTAATCTAATATCTATAAGAAGATTAGAGCTAGAATTAGTATGGAAGCAGCCAATAATAATGTTGATTGAAAATTACATTCTCTTAATTATGGAGACAGAAAGGCTGATTTGTATTGAAGTAACTTTGGAGATGTGGCAAATTGGTCTTGATGAGAACCTTCATTGCTGGTCACCCTTCTGAACCTCCACGTGCCGGGCAATGGTGGGCTTTGTGCAGCCACACCACCATGGCTGTTAGCCCTGAAGTCAGCTTTCCTGCCTCCGAGAGAAATGAAGGAGCCACAGAATGGATCCTCTAAAGTCCCTACAGGGAGTGGACACCTATTTCTCAATTTATCTACAACCGAGTTTAATTTAGATGGCTCGGTTGTTCAAATTTATTTACTTTGAATCCAGGCAGGGGAAGCATTAAGTGTCTAGGTCACAACAGAACATCTCATTCTGGCCTGGTTTCCCCATTTATTCTTCTACCTAGACCCTCATGGCACTGGGGTGGGGACAGAGGCAGGAGTCAAGAAAGCCTAAATGGCCTGGTGTTAATCGGTTTTTCATTTAAGTTTGCCTTTGCTTGAGAGAACTCACTCCCCAACGTGAAGGTAACAAACTGTTTGGAATGAAATGATAGTAATTTAAGCAACAGCAACATGTACATCGTATGATCACAGCAGCTTGAAACGTGTAATTCTGGAAATAGAGAATTAAAACTAGAATTCCCCACTGTGGACCTGGAATCAATGGCCAGCACAAATGTAGTCCCTGGATAGTCAGCTGCCAAGCAGACCCAATTTCCTGGTTTTGGCAACAGGGTCCTGTTGAAATTCTCAGAGGCTTGTCATCTCCCTGGATCATAACAAAGGGAAAATGGGAAGAAGCAAAGGAAAGCTCCACTCTGCCAGGTGAACCAGTCAGTGCAAGGAAGCCGAGATCCCTCTTTACCCACCAAATATCATCTGGAGACTATTTCAAGTCCTGAAACCTTAAGTCATTTAACTTCAACATAGTCGGGCCAGAGTTGTGGGCATATGCCTGGCAATTAATGTGCGAAATTTCTATTCAGTACAAGGAAAAACATCTCCCTGATTTGTTAACAGTTTCATTTTCCAGTTCACCTATTTTCAACTTTCAAATCACATCCAAGTGTGTGAAGGCTTAGGATGGGGAAAAGCAGAACACCTTACAGAAAAAAAAGGTTATTTTAATAAACTGTCTAATCCTGCCTTGCTGTACCTCCTCAAATGGATTTTAAAGCCACCATGTAATTATATGTGGAGTCCACGTCAGAGCAGAAATGAGAAATGCCAGCAAAGAGATGCTTCTCTTGGGCAAATTCTCCGGGAGGCTTTAAAAGAAGCGCAGCTTCAATTTTTGGGATTGAAAAGCAATACAGTAGGTTCCCCTCTCACCCACGGAGGAGTATGTTCCAAGACCCCCAGTAGGATGCCTGAAACAGCGAACGTACCAAACCCTATACATACTATTTTTTCTATACATATGCACCCATGATAAAGTTTAATTTATGAATTAGGCAGATTAAGAGATCAACAACAATAAAGTAGAACACGTATAACAACATACTGTAATAAAAGTTATGTAAATGTGGTCTCTCTCTTTCTCTCCCAAAATATCCTGTTGTCCTACACTCACCCTTCCCCTCCTTGTGATGACGTGCGATGATACAATGACTGTGTGACGAGGTGAAGTGAGGTGAGCAACGTGTGCACCATGATGGAGGGTTAGGCTATGACTGACACTTTGGGTGATCCTGGGTCATCGAACCATGACCATGTGGATGGTTGGACATCAGGATCAGATGGTGTTGACGCTGGGGAGCAGGATGGCATGAGATCTGATCATACTACTTGGAATGGCATGCAATTTAAAACTTATGAATTGTTTGTTTCTGGAATTTGTCCATTTAATATTTTTGGATGGCATTTGACCATGGGTAACTGAGACTTCAGAAAGTTAAACTGCAGATGGCGAGGGATAGTGTATTCTTTTGTGAGTTACTGTGGTTCCCACGCATGCTTTCCATGCTATGCTGTCCAAGGAAGCAACATCCAGCCCAGACTGATAAACCATGCCCTAGAAGATGGGATATCAGAAACCCAAGAGCAGCTCAGTGTCAGAGAAAGGGACAGTACCAACAGGCCACTTGCTGCTCCTAAGAGATCTACAACAAAGAAAATACATTCGTGACATCCCATAAAAAAACAGCCAATTTAAAAACATAGTTAAGGATGTGCTAACACAGACTGCACCGCCGCCCCAAGCAACAGGAGGATGCTTTAGATACACTGACGTGCTCTGTTTCCTGTTAGCGTTCAAGGGAATTATTGGAAAGTTCCTATTACTAAGAAATGAATTGTTGGTCTTATTTGGGTTCCAAAGTCTGGATTGAAAACCTCTGACCTTCTCTTAACACTGTGAGAGGAAACTCTCTGTTGTTACCGTTCTATGAACAGGGATAACACAGAAACGAGATGCTTGTACCACAGTCGGGGTTAAAAATCTTTACACCTTGTGCTCAAGTCTGAGCTCTCACTAAAATGATCACGGAATCTTCATTTTATAGTTGAGGAAACAAAGTATGAAAGCACAGGAAGGTGAGGTTACTCACTCAAAAACCCTTTCCTGTTCATCTGTGATTGAGCCATGATTAGAACGCAAAGGTCTTGATTCCTGGTCCAGCCATATTTACAAGACACTACAATACCTCACCTAATTCATTTCACTTAAACGTAAATTCACTGAGATTGTTCCAGAAGCTCCCGAAAGAGCTCCACTTTGAAAGAGACAAAGTCCCTATCCTGAGGAGATCAGAAGGCAAAGTGGAAAGGACATGGACTTTGAATTATATGTATTTAAGTCCAAATTTCACCTCTGAAACTTACTATGAGACCTTGGGCTGGTGACTCAGCCTTTCTGTACCTTAGTTTTCTTCACTTGTCTTTGCAAATGAGGAGGCTGATAGGTCTCACAGAGCTGCCTGAAGGATCCTGAGTAACACATTCTAGAAACATTCTACAAGTGCCTGGCACACAGTAGCTCTTCAGTAAATGTCCTCTCCTAGTTTTAATGTAGAATATGACAAGTAATGAGATTGCTACAAGCCCAAGAAGAGTGAAGCGATGTCATGAGGACACACACTGAGTGCAACAGACACTTAACATTCAAGACAATATATACCATGGAAAATGCTACTGGATGCAGCTGCTTCTTTTAGGATCAAAGACGTCCAAGAACTGAAAGAAATCTCGTTTCTATCTTTCTGCCTTTATATCATTCCCTTACATCAGGACCTGGGCTGTCCCTGTCTCACATTCTAATCCTTCTATGATTTCTTATTTATGAGTTACACATAACAGATTCTCCACGTCACTTCCTTGAGCTCTATGAAAACTGCCTGAGTAGCACTGGAAGGATTTATTGGAAGAAATAAGAAAAACACTAATAATGTCATTCGATACAGTCCTCCTTTCACTCCCTATACACATCTGTCTTCAATGTTGCATAGATGTAGTTGCAACTATTATATAGCAGGGAAGTGTCTGTGATAATATGTTCCCCAAATATTAATTTCTTTCTAAGAGCAAGACAAATGTACAAGGATAAATTCCTCTAATGCTTGTATGGCTTTTTATTTTGTTTAAAACAGCTCCTGTTACCCCATGAAAGATGAAAAGGATACATTCATTTTTTAATGTATTTCTCCACTTATAATGTTCTTTTTTGCCTTGGTGCAAATTACGAACAATATTTGCATAAATATACCTTTCTGTCATTTTAGTTTACATCATTTCTTTCTGAACCTATTCCCTACACAGAGTTATAATTTTACATTGATGGAATCATCATCAGAGGCTGTGAAATCCACCATGAATTTAAAGCGCCGACAGCGATCAGGAAGTTCAAGATGCCTTAGCAGTAGATAAACTTAAAACCACAGACCTCTGTGCATAAAAAACACTTTGAGATTAACATGTAAATTGATGAGGAGAGAATAAGCAACCATGTACCCCATCAGGAAAACAGTTTTAAAAGAATTTTATGTTACCATCATGGACCTTTCTTGAAACACATCAAGATAGTGTCCTTGTCTCCAGTGGTACAAGGGCTGTGACGTGGGAGAAAGGGTCCAGCGGCCCCCAGAAACCTCAGTGCTGCTTCCTCATGCCAGAGGCAATGCAGAGAGCTTGCCCAGAAGGTGACTCAGGATCGGAGGGCCTGCCTTCACCTGCCCTCAGCCCCCGTTACCTACAGACTCTGAAATCTGAGAAGGTCGCTTAACACCGCTGTTCCCTCACTGATGAAATGGAGATAATAATATTCAACTTTCTCATAGTGTTCGGTAAGTTATCAGAGATTTTTATATGCATATACACACATATATATGTACATGTATGAATAGACATGTATATGTGTATATATATATTCATTTCTATTTATGTTCCAAGCACTCATTGCCCTGATTCATATATAAACACACACACATATACACATACTTTTTGCGTGCATATGTATGTGTGTCTATACCTACATATACATATATATGAATTGGAGCAGCAAATGTCTCACACATATTGAACTTTCAATAATTATTAATAATTATTTTTAGTAATTTGATTTTGGGAAACAGCTTTATTGAGATACAATTCATTTGCCATATAATCCACCCATTTAAAGTATAGTATTTGCCACTTATCATATATTCACAGAGTTGTGAAATTATCACCCAAATCAATTTTAGAACATTTCCATCAACCCATAAAGAAACACTGCACCTGTAAGCAGTCACCGCCCGTTAACCCCCAATTCTCCACCAGCCCCAAGCAACCACTGATCTACATTCTGTCTCTGTAGATTCACCTGTTCTGTGCTTTTTATATGTACAGAATCATACAGTATATAGCATGATGATTTTGAGACTGATCTATGTTGTAGGAGATACAAATGGTGGTTCTTTAATTACTTTAAAGACATCTCATTACATTTTGACTTCCTTTTTTGTTGTTATTGTTTTTGTTTTTGCACTTTCTTATTTTCTGGAACTACAACACATTCCAGATTGCCTTTGTGGATTCACTGCCTCTGTCCTAGGATCAGTCATTTCTCTAAGAAGCCCTGTTCCTTCTACTGGAGAATGGCATTAGAAAACACGATCTCAGGTGCCAGGTGGATTTATTACTCCTGGGCTCATTGTTTATAGGCTCTTTCAAATGGTAGAGCAAGGAGATGTGTGTGTGTGTGTGTGTGTGTGTGTGTATACACACATGTATATGTATCCTTCTTCTTAAAAATTATTTTCTGCCTTATGCTGCAGAGTGATATATATAAGGAACTTAAATTCATATTACCTCCTGACATAGAGACCAACTGTACCATTAAAAATCGTACTGAAAATGGAATTTTACTCGTGTATCTATTTGGTTCTCTCTTACCAACTATGAGAAATGCACCCACAGACTCAGTGGTGTTCTGGATACATTTTCTTTTCTCCCCAGACCTCTCCAGGAAACCAAAGGCAGGGGATTACCCTTGCTCCACTATCATTTTTAAAAACACATCTTCCGGTATTTTTTGCCCCCTCGCATACTGAATGGCTAACAGCCATGCTAACTGCTTCTCTTCGTCATGGAATCTTTGTAAAAACAGCACAGCTATGAAGGGGCTCACTCTTCAAGACAACATTAATAACAGAAAACCAAAAAACCTCCTGCAAAAGGCTTGCCTGGCAAACAATGTCACTGCAGAAGGAAGAGTCCCAGGATCCAGAGAGACTAACAACTGGGCTCTGGAAATGACACCTATTTCCACTCCTGGTTAGGAATAAATCATAACAGCACATAAAGGAGCCTCTGCAGTGACTGGAGGTGCATTTTTATTTTTTTCAGTGATACCATTAGAGCTGGGACACGTGAGTGCCAAAACTTGGAGGGGAAAAAAGATATCAGTGGCCGAGATGAACTCCAGCTACGTACAGCAGCAGTGCTAAAGGAGTCACTCCTTGTGTTAGAAAACCAGTCGGGTAATATGCTAAGGAAAATGAAATAAAGCCCCCAACAACAGAAGGACTCAAAACGATGCCTGTGTTAGGTTCCTTTCTGGCTGCCTTAAAAATTATTTTCATTTCTTCATTTTGGGGATAAAAAAATTAAGCTATACAGATGTTCACAATTTTACGGTAAGAAAAGCCACAGATAGATCAGCACCTCTTTCCAAATTACAATCAAAGCGAACTTAGCTACCCAAGTGTTTGTTTACAGGCTGTCCATATAAATCGCTATAGATCAGGATGGTTTTTCCATTAACATAGATGTGTCTTCAGGACACTTCTTGAACTGAAGCTAAACAGAAGAATATTTAAAAAAACAAAAAACAAAACACAAAAACAGCAACTCAGAGTTGCTTGATGAAATACATTTCCGTTTTGGGCTTTTTAAATTCCAGCTGAAAGGTTTACTAATGCAGACGACACTTTATCAGTTTTGACGGCCTCTCTTTCAGTTTCCAATTTGTTGGGCTTCAGTGAGTGCCTCTAAAGTGAAATCAGTGGTTTCATGAGAGTCATTAATATTTGCATTTAACGACTTCTCTTTAAATATCAAATTGAATTTTTCCAAATGACTTTCAATTAGCAGCTCAATGACTCTGCCCGTAAAATTCCAGGGCCTCTGGGAGGACAACTGGTTCCTAAACTCACAAAATGCAGCCACTCCCCAACAACCTTGCACCCTCGGCTTATTCAAAGTGGTTAAGGCTGGTAACGGAGGGAAACAAATCCTTAAAGTCATTTCAGAACATATGGTTTATCTTTAAAGTTAGTTGCTGCAATGTATTTCCTGCCTTTTATGGTGATAAGCATTGAAATGTGTGTTAAACAATGCTTCAGCCAAGTAGAGGACCAATGAGAAATGATTCAGCACGCTTTATAACGTATCAGATGTCTTACACGTGGTGGAACTTACCATCACAGCCATAGTTCGAGATAAATCTAATTATTCTCATTTTACAGATAAGGAATCTGACTCACAGAAGTTACATAATTTACCCTCAACTGTATAATGGTCTCAATACCCATTCACTTTCCCCTATATGCCAATGATAGATTAGCTCATGCAAGAGTTTTAGTCCACACTTTCGGCAAATAGGCAAAGCATTTTTATAGTTTCCCACTAAAACACATGATCTTACTTTTCACTGGTACTTTTAGAATAATTGCCTTTCTTTTCTGGCTCATAGGGAAGTAATCATATCTATGGCAAACGGAGGAGGTAAAGATGATTACATTAAAGCACAAAGGGGACAAAACTGCTAGACTCTTACCTTCACTTTCTTGTGTATTTTGCTTTAAAATCATATTTTAGGGAGTCATGAATTCAAACTTCATTCGAACAGCACTATGGTCCTGCTGAGCTATTGTGTTCTACCAAAGAAAAAAAAATGTTACCTAACCAATTAAAAAAAAATCATTGATCGTTTTGTAAAGTCTTGTTTTTTTGTCTTTATTTTGTTAACAGCTGTTACACATTTACATGGGTACGCGGATTCATTTAGGAACTAGAGTTAGAACTAGCCTGCATTTGGGTAACTCATCTGCTTCTTGATAATTAATGCACACACTCCAGCGTGGTGAGAAAGGTTTCCTCTGTATTTGGACTGAAATGGTGTCACTATTACATAATAAGTGGATTCCTCTTGATAAGGACACCAGTAACAGCAGTCTGATGAACAGTATCTCGGTTGAGGGGACTTAACATCCCTGTCCTTGGAAAAATTATAGCAAAGAGCAGTAAAATTATAGAGAAAAGGAGTGAGGAGAGGTTTATCGGGGTGATTTAGGGCAGGACAGCCTGGCAGAATAAATGATCACTTGACATCTGGCTATAGAACAAGGGATAATGAAGAGACCTGGCAGAAGGGAGAAGAAGGGCAGAGGGGAAGGGGTCCCTCAGGGAATCCAGTTGAGAGGCACCCCTGATAAGGACTACTACAAAAGATGACCAAGATTTTTAACCCTGGAAGAGAGCTGCATGTAATTTTCAGAAGGATCAGCCAATTAAAAAAATTCCCAGGCCCAGATGAAAAACTGATTCTTAAAAGTAAGCTTCTACTTCTAATTATAAAAATGCAAGCAGCTCAGGGAAACGTCGGGGATGGGGAAGAACACTTGAGAAAAGGCGGCCCCTTTTGGTGTTATCTAAATTTCTGAAATGTTCTTTATGTAGACGTGGTCAAATTTCCCTTCTGACCAGTTTTTCTAAGGGTGTCACAATTTTGATAGTCTACATAAATAGTTTTATAAATAGCAGTACAAATTGGAACCTTATCAATTGCATGCAGGTTTTCCCGAAAGAATATCTTCATAGCAGCACCCATTGCAGACACCTCTGTTGAACCAACATACCAACTCCAGTGGTAGGAACACAACTTTTGGAATTAACACAACTGTTTGGATTAGAATTTATCTTCCACCATAATTTTTTTCTCTTCCTCTGCCCCCATTTCCTCATCAGTAAAATGGCATAATAATATTACAATGGAATTATAATTCCTAACTCATAAAATTGTGGCAATAATTAAAAGAAATGCGTGTACACTGTTTGACATATAATGAATACTGGCCTTATATAAGCTGTAATTATTATTGACGGTATGGATTACCCCCACTTCCCCGAAGGAAGTGCTAAATGCAGTGGTAATTCCCTAAGGTGCTGGAGTTTTAAAGATCTGGGCTCAAATTATGGCTGCAACATCTACTAATTAAATGGCCATGGCAAGAACTTCACGTCTTTGGGTAAAGGTTTCTCATGTATAAAATGGAGACTATGAATAACCTGCTTCACAGAGTGTCAACGTGGCTGCGTATGTCCATATACATAAGGCATTTAGTACCGTGCCTGACAAGCAGTTAGGAGTTCCAACAGGCAGCAGTGACTGGGACCACATCTATCCCAGGCAGAATGAGATCTTTCTTGCCGACTTTTAAACACTTAAATGAAATTAGTGACTCACTGCAGGGAAAGTGCCTTCATCTTTTGGCACCTCTATGGTAAACAAAAGAAAACAAACCTCAAAAATCTAAAATGCTGCAGCCCTGAAGTTCTCATATCTCCCTCTGCTTTTGCTCATATTCTCTTTTCCTACACTGAGCACTGAAAGGACGTTGAAAGATTATAGGCGTGGTTTTGATGTAGGTGATACTCAGAGGTCACGGCATCCCTGTTCTGTATCTTATCATTTCCCTCTTAGTGGACAGATACCCCTTCGCTGATTCCTACTTTGTGCTCTCAGTAACCTCTTTCCCTCACTTCTTGTCCTTATCAAACGCCGCTCTCAGAGCTCCCCTCTATGCCACCTTGAAGTGAAGCCTGATAAAACTGCAAATGCTGGACTTCTCAAAGATACATGCATTCAAGGTGGAATAAAAATCTCAAACCTAGGAAAAGAAAGTAACTGTAATTCAACAAAGAGATAGAATGCAACTCTGTAGCTGCAGGCGTGGAGGCACCAGGACTTTCTAGGAGTCCCTGAAGATTATATCTATGAAACTTAATTTGCCCCAAAGAGTAATCGGATCAAAGGTGTATAATGGGAAGAGTATAAATGACCAGAGAAGACATAACACAATTTTATACTTTGTCACACATTTTCCCTTCCAGTCCCTTTACTTCCCATGCTATCTTGGTCCTACTTTTGAATCTTGTTTCCATCACTTACTAGTTGTCAAACATAAGCAAGTCAAACAAATTGTCTAGTTCTCAGTTTCCTTACCTATGACATGTTTGTTTATAGTGGGTTCTTTTTTGGGGGGGATGAAAATTATTTACTGTATATGAAAGCACTTTTCAAATACTAGCCAAATAATGACTAGGACAGTGCTTTCATGATATGATTTCAGATTCAACTACATATCTTAGACATCACCCTTTCTACCTTTTTAAAGTTAGACTCTTAGCCTTCATACTCTAACATAAAATTAAGAAAGCTCTTTGTAAAGGCAGTGTGTAAAAATAATTTCAGACTTCAAATAATCAAACTCAACATTATTAACAATTGGCTGTAATATCTTATTTGAAAATATGTTGCTGTGGAATGTTTGGTTTGCTTTTTTTCTCACTTATGCTGTAATATTTTCAGTAATTCAAAAGTTAAATAATTTTTTTCTCTTTACTCTTGTCCAAGAAACTCTAAAGGAGCTCCTGCAGCCCTACAGTAAGGAGACAGCTGCCTAAAATGAAGAGTTTCTCCAGACAGAGGTTGCTGGAAGTAGAGGTTTTCCTGCATTTAATTTCCTCTGGCAGGCAAGCCCTTTGTCCAAGCTTTCACTGCACGTGTATTATTTCAGTTTAGGCCTGACTCACTAGGGAAGAATAAGCAGATTTATAAATTATCCTCAGTGGATACATTTAATCAAGGGAGTGACTATTTTCTTGACTTCATATTAGATTTTGCCTTTTAAAGAATGTTTAATTTTGCATTTTACTCAAAGGAGATACTTCTGAATGGAAATGCCTTTGATCAAGGCATTAATGTGATAATCAAGTTTAAACTAGAGTTAAGTTTAATGGAATTTCCCATTCCTCCTTTTCTGTCATAAACAATAATTAAGCCCATTTGTTATTTAAACACATTCAGTTATTCTATGCAGGTTTGGTTTGAGACTGTGAAACCAGGCACACAGCACTGTCCGGGATCTTAAATTACCCAGTCATGCTCCTCACTTAGCAGAGGAGGGAGATGGTGCACAGAAAAGCTGAGATGTGAAAGGCTTTGTCCAAGGTCCCACCAATGCGTGCTGTTATAAAACCGTGCAGCAAAGCTCCATCCTTCCCTTTACAGCATCTCCTATGGCTCCTCTCCCTGTCATCTGTGTCCTCTCTCTGCAGCTGCTGTCTGATGTTGTCATCAAGCCCTTAGGATATGCAGACATTCTCAGATGGTGCACTGACTCAGCATTCTCCTTCCTTGGTCTGCTGTATCAAGAGGTATGTGTCCCTTGTTTTCCTGATACATTGTTTCATTAAGGAATCAATGACTGATGTTGGATTGGCATACTTCCAGACAGTATGGTCTAGTGTTTTTACCTTTTAGGACAGATGGCCCAACTATGCCCCCAACTGACTTAAAATACTAGCTCTCAGAGTGTCCCCTCTTCAATACCATCCTCTATTTTTCTGTTGCATCCAGCTACGTGTGCAGTTGTCTGCATTGTCTCTAAGCCACAAAGAGAGTCTGCATCTACTCTATTTTCAATGTTCGATAAAAATGCATGATCTTAGTCATAAATGATTTTTAAAATTTCTTTGTCAGCGAAGCATAATCAAATCCTAAAAAAGCAATCAAGCAATGAATTAATTAAAATTTTAGGATTCCACATAGGTTCTAAGTCGTGAGGAGGGGTATTCAATCCCCATGTTTTCCTCGATAGCTTACCTTTTAAAATCCTTTTTTTCAGAATAAGTCCATAAGAAAAATGGTTCAAGTCAGCAGGAAGAAAGATTAAGTGTTCTTTCGAGAAGGAAGAGGAAAAGGTTACTGTTCATAAGTATTGAGTAGATAAAAGAAGTAATGCCTTTAAGGAAATTGTATCAATGCGAAGTTCAAGTCAATACAAGGCAGGCACTTGTACTGAGGGTAAGTAATAGCCAGTGGAGGCAATGCAATGGTTTTGAACATGTTACACTGTGTAAGTACAGAGCTGGGACTTTCAGCTCTGCTGGCCTGTGACAAGGCACCCCGAACCGCAGTGTCAGTACAAGCCTTGTGGGGAGCTGGACTTCCACTCCATCTGGCAGTAATGAGATACCCTTCCACCTCCTGCTGGGCTGGTGCCAGAGGTCCACTGAAGAATCCGGATTCTCTCCACTGCCCAGGAGTAAGGAGGCCATCACATCACATTGGGGTGTTGCGGGTGATCACCTAGACTGCTAGAGATCCCACTCCCTCTGAGCAGTTAACAAGGAGCCCTTCCCCTCAGTTTTTAATGGAACCCAAGAGGGATCATGGTTTTCTGCCTCCACCAGGCAGTGAACAGGCAGTGGCCCCTTTCCCCTGTCAGAGAAGTGCCACAGAACACCAGCTAAAAGGGATGGTTTAAATAACATTGAATGTCTCATAATATAATACAAAAATGTCCAGTTTATAATGCAAAATCACGGGTCAAACCTAGAAACAAGAAGCTCTCAAACTGTATGAAAAAAGACAATCAATTGATGCCAACACCAAGAAGACAGAGATGTTGGAATTATCTGGCAAAGATCCAAAAGCAGCCATGATGAAATGGTTCAGCAAGTACTTATGAAAATGATCGATAGAAATGAAAAAACAAAAAAGAAAAACGAAGAAAAGAAATAGAAATTCCCAGTAAAGAACAGAAAGTATCAAAGATAAACAAATGAGAAAAACAATTGGAAATAAAAAATTCAGTAGATGGGCTCAGCCGCAGAATGGAGGGGACAGAGGAAAGAATAGGTAAATTATAAGGCAAAATAATAGAAATTGTCCAATTTTAACAACAATGAGAAATTGACCAGATAAATAAACTGTGCCTTGGAGGGGACCTGTGGGACTCTACCAAATGATCTAATATTTGTAAATTTAAAATGTCTCAATTGGTAAGTTAAAGCCACAATGTGATAACACTGACACCAATCAGCAGGGCTAAAATGAAAAATTATATCACCAAATACTGGAGAGGATGCAGAGACATGGAATCATTTATATATTGCTGGTAGGAATGTAAAGAGTAAAGACATTTTGGAAAACAGTTTGGCAGTTTCTTAAAAAATCAAACAAACAAACAAAAAACTGAACATGCAACTCCTATACCACCCAGCAATTGCAGTGCTGGGCACTTGTCTCAGAAGACTTATGTTCAAAAGAACCTTGTACTTGAATATCAACTTTTTTTCTTAGTAGCCTAAAACTGCAGACAACTCAAACATCTTTCAACTGATGAGTTAAACTGGTACACCCAAACTGTGGATTACACTATTCAATAATGAAAGAGAATCAACTATTGACACATGCAACAGCCTGGACGAATCTCCAGAGAATTACGCTGAGTACAAAAGCCAGTTTCAAAAGTTTATGTAGTGTATGATTCAATGTATATAAAATTCTTGAAAGGACAAATTTATAGAAATGAGGAGCAGATTAGTGGTTGCCAGGAATTAAGAAGGGGGATGGAAATCCACATGGCTATAAAAGGGTAACACGTATAATCCCGTGGTGATGAAAATGTTCTGTATCTTGACTATCAATGTCAGTGCTCTGGTTGTGATATTGCATTAATAGTTTTGTAAGATGTTACCATGAGCAGCAACTGGGTAAAGTGTACACATGATCCCTCTCCATATTATTCGTTACAGCTGCATGTGACTATATTATCATCCAAAAATAATTTTAGTAATTTAGTGCTATTTTTTTTTCTGAAAGTTTCCCAATGCCTAGAAGGGAAAATTCAGTATTGTCTCTGCTTTCTTTTGAGTAAATCAAAATAGTATGAATAAACAATTTTAGACAGGTGGCAGAGTTTCCTCCAGAAACTTGTTCATAAGAACTTCCTGGCCTGACTGAGGCAGTTGTTGACTTAACATGCCTTAGACCACTGCTGGCCTCGGAATCCTACCCACTCATTTCTATGAATTCCCTGTATTAAAATCGTTAGCGTTTGTATCATATGTGTGAGGGAACTGAAAAAAATATGTCCGCTATTGACTAGTGGTTCTCAAAGCTCAGTCTGAAGACCCCTGGAGATCTCTGAGACTATTTCAGGAATCCACCAGGTCAAAACTATTCTCATAAACATTATTGGCCTTTGTCATTGCGCTGACTTTTGTACCGATGGGCAGTAAAACCGTTGGCACTTGGGCAAGAATCAAGGCAGAGGCACTAAGTTGTACCAGCAGTCATTATATTCTCCACTGCCATGCCCTCACAGTCATAACGGCGCCAGGGACACTTAACAATGCCCTTCATGAAATATTAAAAATTATTGATTTTATTCCACTTCAACCCTTGAGTAGATGTTATTTTTAATATTCCATTTGGTGAAATGGGAAGTGAGCGTACATCACCCCTGCCACATCCCCGAGAATGATGCTTGTCTCTGACATATATGCTTGTGAGAGTCTGAATTCTGCGTTGAGCGAGCTGCTTTTTTTCATGAAGCACCATTTTACTTGAAGGAAAAAGTGACACGCAAGCAGTGATTATTCACACATGGGTACTTGGCAGACATTTACTTGAAAACAAACAGGAAAGTCTGCCATTTCAAGGAAAACAAATGACAGTATTTGTTGCCAGTGATAAAACTTGTGATTTCAAGTAAAAATTAGAATTTTTGGAACGCTCGAATCTGCTGCTGTGAGCTTGGCAACCTTCTAACACTTGAAAGGTTTCTGAAGAGACTGGTGATGATATTAACAAACGTGATTTTTAATGCCACAAAGTGAAATGTGTCAACATTTGAAGAACTGTGTAATTTAGTGAACCAATATTTTACAAATGAGTGATGACAAAATTAGGCATCAGTAAAAGAACATTCCAAGTGCAAGAGAGACAAATGGATTTTAATGTAACTGAGTAGAAAAAGTTGATTGATTTTACCCTGCAGCTAATCTTTAAGAAACTGGCCTGTGTAGTTTTGGAGTGGTATCAAAGAAGAATAGCCACTATCTGAAAAAGCTATTTAAATTATCTTCCCTTTTCCAGCAACACGTCTGTGTGAAGCTGAATTTTTATCTACTTTACCCAGAACAATATACTGCAACAGACTGAATGCAGTGACCAGTACAAGAGACCACTCACTGTCAGGTAAGCCAGACAGCAGGAAAACTTGAAAAAAATGTAAAGCAAGGCCACTCTTCTCACCAACTTTTTAAACAATACAGCGATTTTTCATAAAAATAGGTCCTTTATGTTAACATGGAATGGATTTGTCATTGTTAATTTAAAATAAATATTGTAAATTTTTTTTAGTTTTAATTTTTAACATAAAATAAGCATAAATGCACCACACATTTTAAAAAAAACTTTGGCATTCTCTACAATTTTTAAGAGTTAAGGGGGAGGATATAGCTCAAGTGGGAGAGCACATGATTGGCATGCGTGGGGTCCTGGGTTCAATCCCTAGTCCCTCCTCTAAAAATAAATAAATAAACCTAATTACTGCGCCCTGACCAAAAAAAAAAAAAATTTTTAAAACAAGAGTTAAAAGGCTCCTAGGTTTAACATTTTTAGTACCATTGAGCTGGCTCACTGCTGTGTGTGGATGAAACACATTGGAACACAGGCTTCTGTGTCCCTGTGGTAATATCATGGCTTTAAAACATGCTAGTCTTTCAATCTTTCAGTTGAATTATTTCAATTTAACTATTTCAACTAAACTATTGGCAAGATATCTATATTCAATACACACTTGGTGCACTACTGAATATCCAAGTTTTCAAAGCTATACAAAACTGGAAAGTGGGTAAAGTTTTGTTTTGTTTTTTTCCTTTTTCCCAGCTGTACTTCCAGGTTGCATAGAATATGATTTACTGCCCTCCCCCCAACCCGTTTTTAGTTCTTTAAAAATGGAAACCCTCAAATATACATGAAAATAGAGAATGGTACAATGAACCTTCATAGACTTAGCCGGTTACACCAATTATCAACACTTTGTCACTTATGGTTCAGTTATTACCTCTCTGTTTTTTGTTTACTGTGGCATTTAAAAGAATATTCCAGATATCATATCCTTTCATTCACAAATGCTATGCTTCGAACAGATAAAGGATGTTTAATAATATTTATTTACATTTTAAATCCAGTACAATTAAGAATAATTCTTTGCATTCATTTGATAGCCAATCTATAATCAATATTTCCTGTTGCTCTCAAAAATGTCTTCATAGTTTGTCTTCATAGTTTCTAATTATATAAGAATGTAATAATTAGCAAGTCCATATATTGAATATGGATTATATACTCCTTAACTCATAATAGTTCCCCTTTTCTCTTTAAAATGCCAATTCTTTATTGAAGACAACAGTCAAGTGTCATATTAAATTCACATCATTCTGTAGTTTGCTGATGGCAGCCTCATGGTATTGCATGAAGTTTTCCTCTATCCCATTTATTTCCTGTAAACTTGATAGATACAGAGGCTTGAATAGATTCAGGTTTATTTACTTATGTTTTTGGACAGAGGAACTGAAATAATTCATAGGTGGAGCTCTATTTATTATTGCATTACACCAGAATAAACGTTACTTTTAATAATGACTGTAGCAGAGAGACGAGGCCAAGATGGCGGAGTAGTAGGATGCTCGTGGCTCACCCTCTCCCACAGATACACCAAGACTCACATCCGTGGACCCATTCAGCCAACCAGAGCACCTGCGGAACTCCGACAGAACATCACCCTCTTCAAAAGACAAAGACGCCAAAAATATGGTTTTTAAGAGAAGTCTCAACCCGATTGCTATTCTGCTTCAACTTGCTCTTCAATTATTCATTATACACTGTTTTCAAACCTTTTTTTCCTCCCCTTTTTCAAAACTCTTTTTATCATATCTTTTTTTTCTGTTCAACTCTACTGCTCTTATGCAAAAGCTTGTAAAAGAATGGAAAAGCACGACGGTGTTCTGATAAAACTTTATTTACAAATTCCTTTGGCAACAAAACCTCTGTGTACAAGTGCCAGTTTGCAAACCAACACTCTCCTTCTGGGATTTGATTCATTATATGAATGTTGGATCTTTTATTGATGTCCCACAGAAAACTGAAGCCTTGGTAAATTTTCTTCAGTCTATTTTCTCTGCTTCTTACATTGGTTAAATTCTAGTGACTTGTCTTCAGTTCTGTTGATTAGATCCCTGCCCTCTTCACTCCATTATTGCACCTATCTACCCAGCAAGATTTTTTTTTTCATTATTGTATTTTCAGTCCTATCATTTCCATTTCATTCTTTTTAATAACTTGTTTCTTTGTTGAGACTGTGTTTTAATTTGTTTCAAAAGGACTTGTGATTGTTTGTTGAAACATTTTTATGACGAGTGCTTTAAAACTCTTCTCAGATAATTTCAACATTTGATGCATCCCTGGGTTGGCATCTGCGGATTGTCTTTTGACATTCATGTTGTGATTTTCTTGTTTCTGGGTACAATGGCTACTTTTTTTATTGTATACTGAACATTTTTTCTCTTATGGTTGGAAACTCTGGGTCCAATCTAAATGTTTTATTTAAGCAAGAAGTCACCCAGCTTAGGTTCATCATGAAGTAGCAGTAACTGGCCTGACTTTGTGGGCTGCGGTTCTAATGAGAGTTATATTTTCAGGGCCTTTGAGGTATTATTTTTGTCCTCATGGTTTATCTGATGTTGCTGGGCTCTCCCACTGCTTTTTGCTGGGTCTCCTTAAGTGGGCAGGCAGTCCATTGGGTCTTTGTAAGGTGTAGATGAAGAACTTTCCCAGACCAGGTTTGGTATTGTGACATTTCTCCTGATGGTACCCCTGAATATTGAAGCTCGAGCTTTACTTTTTCAATAGGGGAACTCAGAACCGAAGTGTATTTCTAGATTTGAGATGTCTCCTGAAAGCTGGGACTGCAAAGGACTGTTCAGTCTGTGAAGACACGATTAGAGAAACTTTGTTCATTGTTTCATCTAATTCTACCTACTGTTAAACACTTAGTTGAGTATCCTCTAGGCATTGTGGGAAAATATTTTTGAAAAAAATGTATCACACATGCATATTGGGTCTAAATTTACATTACTTAAGTGGAATGTTAACTTCAAGCTGAGAATAAATTATACAAACAGATCTAGCTCTTGTAAAAATCTCTGAACCCACCCCTGCCACCAAAATAATCCAAAGTGCTTCTTCAAGAAGATATTCACAAACCAGGGCTCACTTATCTTTTATAGAAGAAAAAAGTGAAAATTAGAGTCATATAACAAAACATAAATTGAATTAGAAAATGAATGACCATAAAGAACTGCCAGCAGATGTTATAAAGAGGAAAACTGACATCCCAAAATGAAATAAAATAAAGCAATCTAACAGAGATTATAAAATTACTATACTTATAATAATTAGAGAGGTCAAATAGGAAGAGAAACTGTGACAAATGAAAGCGATATTATGAAGGAAGAAGTATTATTTGAGGAATTAGAAATATCATATTACTTGCTAAAACTTTTTTCCATCCAAGTGGTACGTGCCTGGAATTCTACTTTTCCAAGCAATGTAACAAAAAAGAGGCTGTGAAATAATGAAGGTAATTGTAGGCTTGGCTCTAAATTTGGGTATCTAGTCATTCATTATAATCCCTACATAAAAGTAACAAAAATTATTTTTAAAGCTTTAAATAATAAGAATCACAACTGAGAAAGGGGAAACATTTGTGTTGCCCTCTACCTGAAGCTTTTCATTTGAAATGATGTTAAATGACCCATGAGACTGATTAAATTGAAAGTTTAATGTGGTGCCTGAGTGTCTTATATTTTACGATTTATAATTTTAGTTCTCATTTTATCTGAACTATTATGTGTGCCCGGAAAAAAAAAAAACAATCTGCATGTTTGTGGGGATGCTGTGATGTTTCTGTCTTAGAAATTGGACTCATGTCACTCAAAGCTGGCTGAAGTTTTCTCTTACAAAGATTATACAAGCAAATATATCACCAGAGAATAAGTCAATAGGATTTCAGAGGGGCTTAATTTCCTAAAGCAGAGATGCTCTGATCTAATTTAAAGTCACATGGTTAAATGCATGTATTTCATCATATATACTCGATGTATTATTTTCAGGCTGTTACACAAACATTTATAGGTTATTATAAAAGGACTGTACAAAGAGAAGCTTATATTTCTTCTGTGAAATATTTATGAATGTTAAAGTATGATTTTTGCTTGTGTTTTATGTTGAAATGGTACTGGGAATTTCCAGTGCTCCATTTTCTCCATCTCTGATCAGGTGACATGCATTATTAAATCTAGTCAGAGAGTGTCTTACAAGCCCTTTATTGGAAGTTCTTCCATTTAGTGTATGCTTTTTATCAGCATTAATCTCACAGGCAGCTATGAAACAACTGAAGGTATTATTTGAAGCATTGCATTTTTCTTGCTCTCTCCACCCTTCACTTACTTTCTCTGCATAAGTGCCCATATTTCTAAAGACGTGTTCTGATAGTAGCTGTATCTTTCCCCAATATGGGTCATCCTCAATAGCCATGCTGCCTCCCCTATCAAAACTTCCATTCCTAGGTGTCCTGTGTCAGTGGTCATTACCGTTGTGAAATATGGAGTTTTCTTTTTATAACCAAGTGAATATCACAAACTCCTCCCTTAATAGTAATTATAATCTTGATGTCCAGTGAGTCAGAAATTATACGGAGAGTGGCTAGATTAATACGTTCTGTACCATACGTTCTGAAGTACTTTTTGTTTAGTTACTCTCAGTGAACGCTAGATACAGGACACAATAAGAAAGCAGTGCATTGGAATGTAACATATTTATTCAGACTGTGAACAATGCCTGCTCAGCTCTTTCATTTGTAGAATCTTTGCCATAATTGACCCAACTATTGATCAAAATGATTAAGAACCAAAGCCTACACCTTTCTTCAGGGGTAATTGCTTCAGTTTCCCATTTTCAGTTCCAGCTCTGATATTATCCTCTTAAGGATTCGCATCACAGGCATTTAAAAAATAAAATTGTTGAATGAATTAATGGCCCCATACTTTCTTTCACAGTGGGTGATAAAGCCTTTCCTGTATAAGATGCTTTCTGCTAATGTGTTATTCTTTCCAGGGAACAAAATACCCAAATCCAGTTAAAAAACAGGTTTTATTTCGCTGAGTCTAATTTTAGAAGACCATTTAAGAAGGGAGCTTATTTTGTGGCTAAAAGACACTGGAACAGGTTGATAAGCAAATGTTGCATCACCTTTTGCCACAATTGGGATTTATAAGCACAGGAGCTTTCTTCTGAGGTTTCTCAGGAAGATAGATTACCAGTGCCATGTGGGTGCTTTCCATTAGGCTGATGAAATTTTTTCCAAAGACATTCTGTCGCTGTTGAATGAGGATGAATAGTTTGCCTATTACAGGAACTTTGGGTAAGTCCCGGGGGTGCTGCAACGACAGACTTGACCTTGAAAGGGCAAACATCTAAGATCCAGAAAACATACAGAACTCAAATTCTGACAAATAAAATATCGTAGAGATTCTTTGCGGTGTATAGAGATCAGCACATTTGTTTTTAGATGCAATTATCAGGTGATTGGTGATGCCAGAGACTAGAATCTCCAAAAAAAAAACAAAACGTGAAAAGCTGACTCTGATTGGCCGCCTGAAGGCAAGCAAAGCAAGATAAGCAGTAAGCTTTGTTCCCTTGGTCTTTGGTCTTTATAAAGTGATTTTATTTATGGCCTTGCCTAAAGTGATCATTCTTAACCCAAGCAGCTCAGAAACCAAATCTAAGCGAAAAGCACTTTACAAAGTTCTTGTGTTTTGTAAGTCAAATGTCCTCAAAAAGTAAGGTAACAGTTTGCTGCCTGTACGCTCTGGCCTCAGTAAGATCCAGAAAGAAATCTTTAGGCAGTCTCCATTCCTTCAATTATATTCCTTGTTTGATTATATTTTAAATCTCACTTATACTTCTGAAAAACTCAATCAGTTTTATCCCAAAGTAACATTATTTGGTGAAAGGTAGAACAGTGTTAGCTCATTTTTCTGGATGAAATAGATAAAGGCTTTCTCAAAGTATTCAAGCTGGAGTATTGATAGATACAGATTTTTTCCTAAAATTTTAGATACATTTTATCTTTAATGACTTTCTTCTGCTTTATGTGTGTATATATGTATATTTGGGGGGGGGGACAAGCTATTTTTGAATACTAATGAAAACACTTCAGAAGTCTTCATAGTGAAAATAATCATCAATAATACTTAGTTCTTAAATCAGAAAATTTGGCTAACATGTGGAGTTACATACAGATATATGTAAAGGGAATATATATATATATATATATATATATATGTATATATATATATATATATATATATATATATTTACTCTGCTTATATGCACAAATTTCAGTTACCACAATTTAAACAATAACAATTTTCCAATAAAAAGGTTCAAATTTCAGTTACCATGATATATTAATTAGGAGACATTACATAAACTACACAGTTTGCTGTTGGCGCTTCGATCTACAACTCACTAAATAAGTAACATACGCATTACGATCAGTGACCAGTCATATCACTTCTGTCAAAGCCTCCCAGTGATTGGCGGCTACACATCTGCAATTCGGTTTACATACAAACAGCACAGGTGTACCCACGTTGCCTCCTTCTCTCCCACTGATATACACATGTGACATTTTAAAAACCTGGATAATCAAGAGAGGTAACTGACCGACAAAGACAAAAGTGCAGCAGAAGAACAAAAAGTTTCTGCAAGTCGAATTCAATTCAAACATAAATTCTATGCAGTTATACAGAGTTACAGAAGGAATGGTTTCAATATATACACGGAATTGCTGACTGAGGCGTGTTGGTGCTTTTGCCATTCAAGAGACTCTGACACCTGTAGCTAGAGGCATTTTGTCAAGGGAAACTTATCAACATAAATGAGGAAGGTAGATGTAATGAAAAGGATAATGATGTCCTAGGTACCAGCAAAAAACTTACCATTAAAAGGACTCTGAGCTATTTCATGGTATTGGAAGCACAAAGGATAATGTGTTGAAGCTGATACAAACTGAGGAGTAAGACCATTCATTCTCTCTGGCTTGCTTTCATTCTTACTCTGTATGTATTTTTTTTAATTTTTGAGGGTTGCATATAGCATACCACCTTTCCCCCTAAATACCTGAATGTGCATTTTCTAAGAGCAAGAACATTCTTTCCCATAATGATAACTCAGCTATCAAATTCAGGAAATTTAACATTGCCATAATAGTACTATCTTATAGTCCATATTCCAGTTTTGTCAATTGACCAAATAATATCCTTTACAATCATTTTTGTTTTTCGTGGTCCAAGGTCTAATCCAGAATCATGCCTTGCATTTAACGGCTGTGTGTCTTTCTTAAGTTTTCATTTACCTGCTTTTCTTTGATGAGGACAGGTCAATTCTTTTGTAGCTTTTTCTCCAGTTTGGATCTGTCTGAAGTTTCCTCATGACTATATTCAGGTCATGCATTTTTGAGAGGAATTCTACATAAATTATGTAGCACTCTTCTTCGTTCATCCATCTGGCTGCTGACGATGTCATTTTACCCCATCATTCTGTATGTGGTGGCCACCTGTTCTCCTCCGTAAACTCACTATGCTTCCTTTGTATTTAGTAAGCACCTTAGTGAGGAGGTTCTTTAGGATTGTGCAGATCTGCTCTTCCTTATCAAGGTTTCACCTAAAAAATTTAGCTTTCTTTTAAAGTTGTCTTGCCAACACCAAAATAGAGTGCATGTTTTAAAAAAACTTGTCTATATTGCGATTTTGCAAACTGAGCTTTAAGATAAACAATTCTCTTTTTATAAATTATATTATTAAAATAAGAAGCACTTTTAGCCCTAAATACTGATTCTTGACAAGCACACAGCTCAAAACTGGGAGCAGAAATGAAAGGGCGAACAAAGCAGACGAGCTTTGAGCATTCAGTGCGCAGTGGATATCATTCAGTAGTTTTCACAGAGAAAATGGGGAGCATTGGTTAACCCCACAGGTTGATTAGTTAGATATCAATAAATATAGCTTCTGTATTTGTCAGACGTTCTTCCTTTGAACACAACTTTGGCTTAAATGCATCGATTTTGTTAAAGAATATTTTATAGGCCAGAATCTCATGAATGATGAAGTAAGGAGCTCAGTAAACTCTTTCTCCACCAAAATAACTTTAGCTGTTTAACTTTAACCAGTTTTAACTGGTAAAAATTATGAAAAAAAAAAGACAATGGGGATTGTCCTAGGGATACAAAAATGCAGAAGCATTGCCTCAGGGAATCTGCTGCATTTCTGTAAGAACAGAGTTTGTCTGCAGCATTTGAGGCTTTGCTCCACTTCACGAGCACCATCCAGCCTCCAGCTACATGTTTTTTTTTTCCAGCTACCTGTTACAGAAGCTCCACCCGAGGCATCTGCAGCTAAGAAGACAAAGGCTCACTCTCCCCATCACTCCCGAGCAGAAGTTAAGATTTCATACTGAGAGAGGCAGGCTTCTGGTGCTCCTCGTCATGTCCTCCAGCCTCATGTTGCAGAAATTCCATTCTAAGCAGGTGCATCTAAGAGGTCTGGGTCTCCCTTCTATCCAGAACCCACCTGTAGGGCAAAAGCTCTGCCCAAAGTGTGGAAGGGCGGCCAAGATCACTGGGGCCCCCACTGCCCCTGCTCTAGTTCACAGATCAGAGGGTCTGCACTAGGAAGTGTGAGTCAAGAAAACAAGAGCTGCCCCTGTCCCCTGCCCTGGCCTTTGTGCCAACTGAGTGAGAGTGCTCCTTCCAGAAAAGGGTCCCTGCCCACAGCTAAGGTGCAAAGGAACAAGGGTCGTGCTCAATGGGAAAGGCAGGATACAAGGACAAAGACCCCCCTGCCTGAGAGACTGCTTTGAGGCAGGAAGTAGAGCCCTCCATGCCTAGGGATACTGTTGAAAATAGTACAGATGTTGGCAGCAAGCAACTAAGACAAGCTTGATGGTACAATGACAGTGTCAGAGTAGACAGAAGTTTGACAGAGAGAACCCAGGGAAGAGAGGGACAAGATGGCCCTTGGCTCACGATCAGCTGTTGGGCCTGGGAAGGCTGTGCTATGTGCCAGGCTGCATCCACCAAGGGCAATCCCACCAGGATGTGGGCAGACTTTAAACCATTCCCCAAGCCACACACAGACCCATCAACGTAGGGAAGTTTCACTGATGCAGGGGCTAGAGCATCATCTCCACCCCAACCCTGACTGGCAGTAAGGTACTCTGACTCAGAAACATCTCTTTGGAAGCCAGGCCTTACGATGAACTTACACTCACCCCAGCAGTCTGGAAGACTGCACGTGCCCAAGGCTGTGCCCTCTCAGGAACAATAAAATTGGGGGTCCTCCGAGCTACTATTTCTTGGTTGAAACTGGGGCAAAAAAATCCAAAGTGTGATAGCAGCTTCCCAGGCAGGTCACACACCCAACCAATAGTAAAAGGTACAAAACTAACAGGTGAAGAGGGTTTGGGTGCCACATTTGAAAAATAGGTGACTTATGTAGACCTAGGGGTGACTTCTAGGGAGCCAGGCTACAAGACAAAAAATCAGGTGGAAACATTTGTGCAGGTACGTCTAATGCTGCGCACTGTGGGGAAGCATTTGCAGAAGTTGTTCAGCCTACTCACCAAACAAAAAAGAAATGACCAGGAAATCAAGAGCAACAATAATCCCTGGAATGAGGGGGAGCATACTGAGAGTTGCTGCAATGTATATCTGAAATATCCTGCTATCAGCGAAACCCTATGAAGCATGCAAAAAAAGAAAAAAGAAAAAGAAGCAGGTTAGGACAACAACAATAACAAAATCAGACAATAGAAACTGCTTTTGAAAGTGCCCAGATGGTGAGCTTAGCAGACAAAAACGCCAAAGCAGCCATTATAACTATGTTCAAAGAGGTAAGAAAATCATGCTTGAAGAATGAAAGGAGGATGTGATAATATCAATAAAGAAATTAAAAATTATTTTTAAAAACCAGGTAGAAATTTATCCAAAGAATGAAGCTTGGTTTTACATCTGAAAATTGAGTATCATATGACCATCTCAATAGACTTGACATTTAACAAAATTTATCATCTTTTCATGATTAAAAACACTGGGCAAACTAGGAATAGAAGGGGATCTCCTCAATCTGATAAAGGGCATCTATGAATATCCCATAGTTAATATCAGATTTAAAGAGGAAAGGCCAAATACTTTTCTAAAAAGCAGGCAAGACAAAGACATGCACTCTCAACACTTCTATTTAACACTGTAGTGAAGGTGCTAGCCAGAGCAATTAGGCAAGAAAAGGAAACAAAAGACATTTAGATTGGAACAGAAGAAATGAAACTATTTTCCTTTGCAGATAGCATTATCTTCCATATAGAAATTCCTAAGAAATCCACAAAACAAATACAACTCTTATTAAAACTAATAAAGGGCTTTAGAATATAAGATTAATGCACACAAAAAATACACTAGCAATAAAAATTTGAAAATTAAGTAAGCAATCTCATTTAAAATAGCATCAAAAGGAATAAAATACTTAGAAAAAATTCAACAAAAGAAGTGCATAAGTTGTACTCTACGAAATATTGTTAAAAACTTAAAGATCTAAATAAGTGGAAAAAATTTCACGTTCAGGGATTGAAAGACTCAATATTGTTAAAATGACAATAGTTTCAAAATTCAATCTACAGATTCATCAAGAGCTCTATCAATATCCCTGCTGGCATTTTGCAAAAATTGGTAAACTAATTCTAAAATTTATATGAAAGTGCAAGGGGCTCAGAAAAGCTAAAATAATCTTGACAAAGAAAAATAAATTGAAACCCTCCTACTTATTGAGAACAAAGTTATTACAAAATTAAAGTAAACAAAACAGTGTGATACTCCTTCATAAATATGACAGGATATAGCATATAGAGCAATGGAAGAAAATTGAGAGTTTGGAAATAAATCCTTACTTTTATGGTCAAATGATTTTTAACAAGGGTACCAAGACTGTTCAATGGGGAATGAATAGTTTCTTCAACAAATGGTGTTGGGACAACTGATACCCACATGCAAATTCATGAAATTTGACTTCACAGCATGTGCAAAAATTAACTCTAAATGGATCAGAGACTTAAACATTAAGAGCTAAAGCTACAAGCTCTAAGGAAAAACATAGGAGTAAACTTTTGTGACTTTAGGATTAGGGAATAGTTTCCTGAATGTGACACCAAAGGGTTAAACCACATTAGAAAATAAATAGATAAACAGGAAACCCATCAAAGTTAAAACCTTACGTGCCTGATGATGTCATCAAGAAAGTGAAAAGACAAATCACACATTAGGAGAATGTATTTGCAAATCATGTATCTTGTGGGATTTGTATCCACAATACATAAAGAACCCTTTCAACTTAACAATAAAATGAAAAATAGCACAATTAAAACTGGGCAAAGGCTATGTATTAGACATCTCTCCAAAGAAGAACTGCAAACGGCCAATAAGCACATGAAAAGATGCTCAGTAACATAAACATTTGGGAAGTGTGAATCAGAACCACAGTGAAATACAACTTCACACCCATTAGGAGGCCTATAATGAAAGTTAGACAACAACAAGAGTTGTTAAGGATGTTAAAAAATTGGAAACTTCATACACTGCTGGTTGAAATTTACTGTGTTGTAACTACATTACAGAACAATATGAGTGGTCCCTTAAAAGGTTAAAAATAGAGTTATCATATGACAGCAATTCCACCCCTAGGTATACACACAAGAGAAATGAATGTATATGTCCACACAAAACCTCATACACGAATTATTATAGCAGCATTACTCATAATAAACAAAAATGGAAACAACCCAAATGTCTATCAGCTCATGAATGGATAAACAAAATGTGATCTATCTGTACCAAAGAATATTATTCAGCAATAAAAAAGAAACTGAGTAATGATAAATCCTACAACATGGACGAATCTTGAAAATATTATTCTAAGGTAAAGAAAACAGTCACAAGAAACTGTATACTGTATGATTCCATTTATACAAAATGTCCATAATTCAAAGACTATAAAGACACAGAGTCTGTTCATTGTTGCCAGTGGTTGAGGGCAGAGAGTGTGGGGTGGGGCCTGGGAGAAAAGGAAAGTGAAGGATAATGGTTATAGATTTCTCTTACGGGAGAGGAACATATTTTAAAATTAGAAAGTGGAAATGGTTGCATAACCCTATAAATATACTGAAAAAGAACACACTGTACCCTTTAAATCAGTGCATTGTATGGCATTAGAATCATATCTCAATGAAATTTAAAAATTTAGATTGGTGATACTGATTTCATCATGGGCCCAAGAATTATTCAGAAGAGGTTTTGTTTGTTTGTTTTTAGTTTTTAAGTTCATGTGATACTTTTGTTATTTATTTTCCAGGATTATATTGCTTTCTGGGCAAATATTATGCTCACTACTTTCGTTTTTCATTGAGGGTTTTTTATCATTATTTTGGTTGATTTTTGTTTCATAGGCATTTGATTATAAAGTGCATTCTTTTTGGTATAATACATATTTAGGTATGTAATTATTAGATCAGCACATCTCAGGATCAGCATCGAAATACACAAGTCATACCTACATCAATCCTAACGACGCAGGTCTTGTTGGACGTGGCCTCTATCTTTTTAAATGAAATCCTTCTGTAATTCAAGTACGACCTAGATTTAGAGAATTACTTCATTAGGTCAACTTTATTAATAGCAGTGTTTACAATATACCTTTTTTGTCTGCTTGGTCTTTTAATCACTGAGAAAAAAAGTTTTGTTAAATTTACCATCTCCTCTTTGGTTGGAGATTTTCCACTTAGGATTTTTTTTTTTTTTTAACGAAATCCCTAATCTGCTTGGGACAGCCTCTTTCCAACAGGGACTCGCCTTGTTCTGTGTGAGACGCTTTTAATGATTAGATTTATTTCTCCATCTTCAGGTGAGAAGATGAGTTAAGGTGATTCCCAGTGGCTCGGTAAATTTTCTTTGGTGTTTTTATTTATATTTGTGTCTGCACAGTTATCCATGGCGTGCACTCCTTTTAAAATATACTTGCCTCTGGAGCTCAGTCATCTTATTCTGGATGCTAGAAAAGCCATGTTGTTTGGTCACAGAACTTACTTTTTCTCTGTGGTTTTCAGCAAGGAAGCAGGTTTGATCCATGTCTTTCCCACAGTTTACCCGCATCATCCAAACTGTGCCTTTATTTAATACTACTGGAGCATGAATAATACTCCCTCATTTTCATTCAGAAAAACCTTCATTGGTCCCAAAAGCTACAAAGGTGTTTTATTTCTGTTATCAACTTTGATTTGAAATAAATTTTTTTAAAATGACACTTTTCTGGTTCCTTTTATTTGTAGTTATCGTATGAGATTTCAAACGTTCCTAACTTAAGCACAGAATTGGATTATTTTGACTTTTTCCTTTTGTTTTGTAGGTTAAAAAGTAGGGAGGACTCTATCAAATGCATTTTTGTAGTTACCTCTGCCATTAAGGATTGATGTCTCTTTGTGTCGTGTTTAGATGCTTGATTTGGATGGGTTTCAAAAGGAAGAGGTTTGGATCAAAATGAGATTAAACAATGGGAGTTTTGAAGAAAACATTTTCTGTTTGTTCCTATAATTAACACAGATGTTTGGAGCATTGGGAAACAACGTTAATAAACATGACTTCCATCGGGACCTGCAGTACAGTGAGGAAGGAGGAGGGACAGACGGAATGTTAGCAGCTCCATCCAACAGCTGAACAACAGGAAGATTTAGGAGATATGATGGAGAGAAAGTGACCAGAAGCAGTTTCTTATAATTATTATTACAATAATCTCGGCATGACCTGAGAGAAAGGAGCAGAAGCCAGAGATACGGAGGAGGGAGAATTGTTAAGACCTGGTGACCAATTTTATTTGGGTGATTTGGGAAGAAACAAGAGGAAGGAATTAGAAATAATTCTTAGTGTTCTGCTTGGGCAACTGGATGAGCAGTGAAAAGACAGGAGAAGAGCAGGCTTGCAGCCTCAGAGGGCGTGGAGGACATCGAGAGGAGCTTTACATTGACCGGACTGAACGTTCTGCAGCAAGTCAGGAATCTGTACTGTACATTACAAATAAGTACAATTTTTAACTGAATTAAAGTACTATTCCTGGCCCCTGAGGCAAGAGGAAACAACAAAGCCTGCTTTCTGCCTTCTGCAATTTTCTGTGGCCAAAGCTGAAAACCAAGGGACAAGGGATTGTCCATAATTGAAGGAAGGTGATCCTGGCCTCAGTGACCCTAATACTGCAGGAATAAGGGACATGATTTAAAAGTTCTTGTTGGAAATGTTGGTTTGCTATGTAGTGCTAATAATAAAGACGGACTAAATTGTCCCCACGTGTTCTATACAACGGTCATCTGTAATGACAGACTTCTCCCTAAGTGTGCATACTTGGAAGACAGTCTGTGCTGTTTTTACTCATTGATGCATTCCCCTAACCTCTTCATTGTGATTCATTGTGTGCTTTCCTTAGAGCAAATATAATCTGAGATTGAAATAACCCCATTGGGAACGCTCACATTAGGCACGAGCTATTTCTTGATACAGACTATCTGTTATAATGTAAGTAGAGTAATGGCTTTATGATCTTAGCAGGCTTAAGGAGGCAGAGGACTTAGCTGGAAGGACAAGCCACACAGGTAGACTAAGGTCTTAAAGTATTAAACATCTGTATAAAATAACTGTTGCAAAGTTTGACAAAGATGCACATTTAGAACATGTGGTTATTTAAAAAAAAAAACAGAGAAAACACCACAGGATTCTGTAGAACCAATGTTATGTCACCACGAGGAGAGCACTAACCAAGTTACCATTGGAAGAACAACATACTTGGAAAGTCTCTATAAATAAAGTAAATGCTAATCTGGTTGAAAAATCGATGTCTTTGGTAAAAATTCTATGAGGATGACATATTCCATCATGTTACTCATTTCACACTTCCTTTTGCTCGGTCCCCAGCGCAAGCACAGCTGTTGGTACAACCTCACTGTGATTCAGTCAGGCTGGATGGAGCCTCCAGAAAAAGGCTCCTGCGTCTGCTCCAGCCAGACAAACCATCCACTAGTTATGGCCTGAACATGTCAGACAGATTCTAGGCTGCCCTTTCTCCTTGCCTCACTTACCTAAATCATATTATAAAGGCTCCAACTTAAGCACAATTTACTCTGTGAAACACATCTTTCTTTGTCCCTGTCAGAGTGATGTCTCTCAACCTTCAACTCAAAGGATGTTTATTATTTCCTCTCTCATGTGGTCCTTGGCAAAGGATGCTTTGCACTGGTGTTACTCTTTTATTAAAAATGCTTTACGTATATTCCTTATGCTTCCTTAATGGGATTTTGTACATCCGTAGGACTTCAGGATCTCAGCTGCCTATCAAGGTACCTTACCCATAGGAGGCGCTTTAAAAACTTTTTTTTCCCCATACGTGCTTACCGTGACAATGTAGATAGCATTTAGTTTTACTACAAATGCTTTCCATTTGCTTTATTGCTAATGATGCCTGGGCTCTTAAAAAAAATCCTATAGAATCCTGAACAATTGAAATATAAAATTTATAAGGATTTTACATGTCTATGCCTTCCATTAGACAGTGAAATTATTAAAGGCAAGGGCTGATTCTCACGCATCTGATTTCCTCTTAGTAAGGAGGCATTTGGTCATTTGAAGGGGCCTTGCTCTCCTGCAACTTAGCATCTGTGTGGGGGACAGATGACAACACTGACAACAAAACCAGCACTTCCATTTAGCAGCTGCTGTTGTAAACAACACTCTGCCACTTCCAACTTGTAAGAGTGAGGCAGTACCTTTAGAAAGAAATGAGAGAGAAGGTAACATAGGGGAGATGAAGTGGGCATGTTCCACAGGGAGGTCTCTCTGTAGAGGTGGTGTTTAGTTTAAAAACCTATTGAATGAGGAGTGAGCCCGTGGAAACGGCAAGGGGAATCGTACATAAGAAATTAAAGTTGACATCAGATGGAGGACCACAGGTGATGCTAGAAAACTGTACTAAGAGGTCGATGCACCTAAAACATATTTTACAAAAGACATAGAGTGGAAGTAAGTTATTTACAATATAGTGGCGAGAAAAGCAGTCAGCAGCATCGGTCTGCTGTATCCTTTGGGGGAGGAGGAGGGAGTCAGTGTTGATTGTTTTAAAAGACTGGCTTTACTTTCAGAGCAGTTTTAGGTTCACAGCAAAATAAGAGGAAGGTACAGAGATTTCCTGTGTACTCTGCACCCACAGGCACCCCCACGTCACCAGCATCACCCACCAGACGGGTACATTTGTCTCAGCTATGAGACACTAACGCATCACTATCAACCAACGTCAACCGTTGACATGAGGGTTCATTCTTGGTGGTGTACAGCCTACGGGTCTGGATAAATGTATAATGACACGTATCTACCATTATAATAACATACAGGGTATTTTTGTCACCGGCAAAGCCCATTAATAATTCCTGAGAAATAGAATCTGGGTAATAAAATGACGTCTAACCTTTTTTTTTTTTTTTCCTTTTCTGTTGTGCTCAGTCTAGTTTCAGCCGCTGACAGGGAGCTGCAGGTGGGCGGAGGCCTTGTCCCCGGCGCTTCAGGCCAGGGTTCCTGGGGCCGAATGGCTGTGCCAAGCCTCCGCGCGCGGTGGGCCAGGCCATGGGCTGAGGCGCTGCGCCCGCCCCCAAAGTCCAAGATGGCGGCGGCGGGCTGCGTGCGGAGAGGTTGTGCCCGGCGCTGGGATCTGGGGCGTGAGCTGCGCAGCCGCGCGCTGCACTCGCGAGAACACACGCCCCGCCCTGCAGACGAGAACCCCACAGGGCCGCCGCAGCTGGTCCAGGAGAGTGGCGTTCTAGCGTTCAGGCTGGCACGTCTCCATCCTCGGATCAAAGATTAACGCTTTCCTTTGCTTCTGAAGAGAACTCGATCTTCTCCTATTGGCGCAAGTGACACCAGGCAGGAGGACCTTGGTCGACTGGAAAGGGTAGGTCACGTTTTCACTGCCCTAACAATCCTCTGTGCTCTCCTTAGTCATCCCGCCCTTCCCCCAGCCCGGGCAGCCACTGATCTTTTTACTGTCTCCGTATTTCTGCCTTTCTCAGAATGTCATAGAATCACAATCATACAGTACTTAGCCTTTTCAGATTGGCTTCTTTCATTTAATAATATGCATTTAAGTTTCCTCCATGTCTTTTTGTGATTTGATAGTTCCTTTCTTTTCAGCTAAATAATATTCCTCTGTCTGGATGTATCACAGTTTAAATTTATCCATTCACCTACTGAAAAACATCTTGGTTGCGGTCAAGTTAAAATAATTATGAATAAAGCTGCTATAAATATCTGTGCCCAGGTTGTTGTATGGACATATGTTTTTAACTCCTTTAGGTAAATACCAACGAACACAACTGCTGGATCCTATGATAACAGTGTGTTTAGTTTTGCAAGAAAGGAATATTGGTTTTCTAGGAAATGGGAGATTGTATATGGGGAAATCTGACTGAGGTGTTTGCTATTTTTGTTATTTCATTAAATTTTTGTATGTTACTTTTGTTAAGGAATTTTTTTTAGAAAAGGAAAATCATGAACATTCTATATTTGTATAATAAATGTATGTCAAAGATTTTAATTAATGAGGAAATTTGTAAGAGGTTACAGCTGGAGAATTCAAAGAAGTGCATAAGGAATGCTGACATAAGTTTACAAATGAATGCAAAACTAATCTGTGTACAGGGCAATAATCAATGACATTCTATGGGATGCAATTCATTTGTGAATGTGTGTGTGTGTGTGTTTTCGCATTCTTATCAGTTTTCTACGACTAACGAAGTAGTCAAATAGATCAAAGACAAGGAAAGTTTGAGATAACTTGGATCACTGCACAGGACAAGACCCTTGGTAAATAGGCAGACTTAGAATAAAGTTTTAAAAAAATAGTATGAAGGGAAATTTTTAAAAATCATACCTTTTCTAATTTCAACACATTTTAAATTACTTAGGAAGAAGCAGTAATAAATATAAAGGTCATGCATGATGGGGATTTGAAACATTACTGATAGAAATTTTAAAAAAACTTGAATAAATGAAGACACACACCTGGCAAAGTTTGTTTTGGCAAACCCCACTTCCCTGCTCTCATTTTCTTTCTCTCATTCCTGGTAATATTATTTATCAGTCACCAACATTCCGGTTTAACACTCTGACTTATTTTTCTGTTGCTAAGTTTCAGAATGTATTTTAATTTGACTCACATCTATCTAAAGAGCAACCTTAAAATGGTTACACAGCTAAGATATAAACATTTACTTCAGTTAATTTTAATTCAATTTAAACCTGTTAGGTAGTTCAAAAATTCTGTGGAAACCCCTAAACCAAAACACATCTCATAGCACTTGGCCTGTTGGGTCCTTCTGAGGCCTCTTGGACTTATTTCCAGGAGAATTTACGTGTTAAAGATAAGATCTTTGATAATAAGATCAGTGGCTCTTGTTAGTATTTCAGCATTTAGAGAGCTGGAAAAGAGATGGAAAATGCTCACTCTGAGAGAATCGTTTTCTGCCATTCGCCTTAAGCTATGCTCTGCTTTTTATTTTATTTTATTTTATTTATTTTTTTATTAAAGTATGGTTGATTTACAATGTTGTGTTAGTTTCTGGTGTACAGCATAGTGATTCAGTTACACACACACACACACACACATATATATGTATTCTTTTTCATATTCTTTTTCATTATAGTTTATTACAAGGTATTGGGTGTAGTTCCCTGTGCTCTACAGTAGAATCTTGTTGTTTGTCAATTTTATATTTAGTAATTTGTATCTGGTAATCCCAAATTCCTAATTTATCCTCCCTACCTTTCCCCTTAGGTAAACATAAGTTTGTTTTCTGTCTCTTTCTGTGTCTTTCTATGTGAATCTCTTTCTGTTTTGTAAATAAGTTCATTTGTATCACTTTTTTAGACTCCACATATAACTAGTGTCATATATTTGTCTTTCTCTGTCTGACTTACTTCACTTAGTATAATAATCTCTAGGTCCATCTGTGTTTCTGGAAATGGCATTATTTTATGTTTTATATGGTTGAGTAGTATTCCATTGCGTGTGTGTGTATATAAATATACATACACAGCACATCTTCTTTAACCATTCATCTGTTAATGAATACTTAGGTTTCTTCCATGTCTTGGCTATTTTAAATCGTGCTGTTATGAACACTGGGGTGCAGGTGTCTTTTTGAATTAGAGTTTTCTCCAGCTATATGCCCAGGAGTGGGATTGCTGGATCATATGGCAACTCTATTTTTATTCATTTAAGGAACTTGCATACTATTCTCCATAGTGGCTGCACTAATTTACTTTCCCACCAGCAGTGTAGGAGGGTTCCCTTTCTCCACACCCTCTCCAGTTTTTATTATTTGTGGACTTTTTAATGATGTCCATCCTGTCTGGTGTGAGGTGGTACCACACTGCAATTTTGACTTGCGTCTCTCTAGTAATTAGTGACGTTGAGCATCTTCTCATGTCTTCTTTGGAGAAAGGTCTATTTAGGTCTTCTGCCCATTTTTTGATTGAGTTGTTTGTGGGGTTTTTGTTGTTGTTGTTGTTGTTGTTGAGTTGTATAAGATGTTTGTATATTTGGGGAATTAAGTTCTTGTCAGTTACACAGATTGCAAATATTTTTCTCCCATTCTGTAAGTTGTCTTTTCATTTTGTTTATGGTTTCCTTCATTGTGCAAAAAGCTTGTAAGTTTGATTAGATCCCATTTGTTTATTTTTGTTTTTATTTCTGTTGCCTTGGGAGAACAACTTAAGAAAATACTGCTACAATTTACGTCAGAGAATGTTTTAAACTATGCCTGCTTTTAACGGAAATCATTCTTGACTGTTCTGTGCTTGCATGAGTGAAGAAACAGTCACCTAAGGTCTCAGCTTGATAAAAACTGTGAACGGTTCAAAACCTGTAAAATTAACAAGACAGAAAATGCCATTAAATGCCATCTTTTTGAGAATAGACTATTTCTTGGAAAACAAGGTAACACAGCAGAATGAAAATTTACTTTTGAAAGCTCTTGTTTAGCTTCATTTGCATCAAGGTAATTTGAATTATGCCCAGGAAAGTCAGAAGACACAAATGATGCAGGTCAAAAGTAAATTTGGAAGAAGATAATTTAACAGGACACTGTCAAGCAAAAGACAAACTATACATAATCTCTACTCTAGTTAGCAAAGTTCTTATTCATGGGTACTGGGCAGGGAATACAGATTAAAAATTCTGAGCCTACTTGTCATGTGTACTGGGAACGTCCGAAAGAAGAAACAGCTGGTGTATGTTGAGTGACTGGAGAATGATTCAGACATTGATACAGATTTAATTATGGAGGTGTGTATAAAGTGTTTAGTAAGCACACAAACGTCCTGTAGTTCTGACTGCCAAAAAGGCCTGGGAGCAGTGACATTCAAGTAGAAACAAGCACCCTTTGTATTGTTGGGAAGAGGGAGATTTCCCCCTCTACCCACCTTGAGCTTTTGTAGCTGAATTAATAATAACATTGACATGACAGATTCACAGGAGAAAAAGAAGCACATTTTAATTCATGTGCACAATAGTGTTATTGAAATGGGACCTAAGAGGTGGCCAAAGCAGGCAAATTTTATACTTTCTTAGACAAAAAAAAAAACCCAATACATTTGGAAGGAATTGACAGTTCAAAGAAACTTAGGCTTTGGGTACTTGGCAGGAATTTAAGTTTGGGCTTGGGTAGTAAATTAGTAAAGAAGTAACTAGGCTTTATGGTATAGGCTTTTCGACCCTGAATTCCTGATTTCTGGTGATAAAGGATGTCTATCTGTCTCCTGGCACATGAAAGGCACCTTTCACATGAGAGATTAATTTCCTGCTCTCAGAGAGACAGAGAGGAGGGTCAAAGTGTTACTCGGGCATTGGCCGTTTTTAAGCAACTTTAATTCAAAGTAATCAATATGACATTGAACCCTGTTTTGGGGTGGCCCACCCTGGGTCCCAATGGTGTCTAGATCTTAATTTCTAAATAGCATTGTGTCTAACAATGCTTCAGGCTTCTCAAAGAAATGGCTGATTCCAGGGCTAGAGTGGAGAAAATATGAGATGAGTCTAGAGCATCTGGTAATTCCAGAAAGCGAGAAAGTGCTCAAAAGATGAAGGGACATGCCAAAGGGACCAAGAGTTGATCTGGAAAAAAAAAGCTCCCAATGGTCAAACCTGGAGCAATTTGTGCAAACAAAATAATGTGGCATTAGAGTACTTCAGAGTACAAAATAAAACTGCATGAATCCATACTGATACAGAAAAAGATTGCATAAATCAGTAAACGAGAAGCAGATCTTCCTCGCAGAAGAAGTCCAAATAATAGAATTCTGCTCACCAAGAGGCAAACTATATCTACACGCCTCTTTCTACCTCCTTATGTATGGGCTGGACTTAGTGATTTGCTTCCAAAGTATATGCAGTAAGAAGAGGGGAAAAATACTAACTTTACAGTGAAGAAAAGTGGCAGACACCGCCACCACCAAGTGATCAACATCACCAGTCATAAGACATGTCGACAGTATGTGCCTTCTACTGTAATAGATAAGATCCTGTTACAAAGCTCACGTTTGAGGTGGTCCACGTGTACTTGAGAAGAGTGGGAAAGTTCTTTAGGGAGAGGTGTATGTTTCCCTGTGTGTAAACTTGATGCACTTTATTAAATGTGTTATTCAAATATATTATGTGGTTTGTTGATTTCTCAGCTAGATAAAATTTTAATAAGTAATATTAGAATTCATAAATATAATTAATTGTTTATATACACTTGCCCCATAACACTGTTACTGTTTTAAAATATTTAGGTGCTTGCTAAGAAGATAAGCATATAATAAACAACATATTAATTAATTCATTAAACAATGGTGCTTCCCATCTTCAAAGAGCTCTTTTTATACTTTACAATTAATTCATTTAATCTTTATAACAACCCTATGAGTTAAAGAATGTTTTTAGCCTTAATAGCTCAACTTTTCTTGCACTCATCAGTTTATGAACTCATAATTCAAGAACCTAGCACAGGGCTTTGTATTATTGGATTGTTACATTTCGAGGCTATGATTAAAAAAACAAACATCTGGGATTATGGGAAAAAATCAATAAAAAAGTGTTATGGTATGGGATGTCATATACACTCTTCAATATAGCACCACAGGGCAGCAACTTAATAGTTCCCTTAATGCCTTCTGCTCATTCTCGGTATTGGCAGACTGATGGTGCAGCTCCATTAAAACTAGAATTGAAGAAAATTTCTGATGTATTTAAGAATTCTTGTGTAAACTTCTAATATTTTTGCACATTGCCCAGTCAGCATTCTATTTATTTGTGCTTCTCTAAACCCAAGGGATCACAATTTAAGAGTTCCGGAAGCAGCCATAGCTGGCCAAAATGTCATTCCTTTGTTTCATCCCAAAGCAGCCATTTTGTAAACTACCTCATTTCAGAGACATTGGCTAAGAAGTATCAGAGCAAACATTTCTAAATGTTACGAACAGAGATCATCATCTTCTAGAAATTATTGTTTTTGAAAATATTATTCTATCAAAACAAAGTTTAGTTTCCCTACCACCTTAAAAATAAACAAATTACAATTACCAAATGCTTTTATTCTAATTCCATGAGGTAAATTAAATGAGTTCCAGGAAGTCATATTTAATAATATAATTGCTTGCTTTACATGGAATACTAGACCCATTGAAAAATCACATCTTAGCCAACAAAATAATTATCTTTGAAAATGCAAACTATAGCATATGAGTGAGGTTTTGGAAACATTTTCTAGTTTATAATGCATGAAAAATGTTGTGTTGTCATTATTATGGCTTTAAATTACTTCAGAGCCATCAAGATTAGTTTACAGATACTGCTCACGTAGAAGACTAGAAATCTGGAGGGAAAAAAAATGGCTTAAAATCCACTTCCATTGTGACCTAGTCTTGTATCCTTTGGCAGGTGACTTCGTAAACGGAAACATTAATTTTCTTATCCATAAAATGGGAAGAATAATTTAAATATAATCTGATGTATTTTAGTTTTCATAGTTAAAGTTTAATAGATATAATAATGGAATATTTTCTTATGAGTATGTGTGTGTCTGTCTGTGAAGATTAGGTAGTAAGATAAATCACTAAGAAAACAATGACTGGTTACTTGAGTTAGATTATGTGAGCTTTCACATGCCTTATGTAGTTGTAGTTACACAGATACCACTTGTAATTCTTCTTCCCCTGGATGATAATACTCAAAGTTCTATGACCTGTGTTGGTAGGGCTGTCCACAGTAGGGATTCACTAACAATTTGCATGGTGTTCTTTTCATGATAACTTTCAAACATGTTAAATATCAGGTGTCCTGAGCTCTACAGTGCAGAACTGATTTCAATCCTGAAACACGATGCTCTTCTTTGGCAAGGAATCTTGAGTGCCTTGATTATCTCCTTCAAAATGAAGAAGGAGCTCAGGGAAAGGAAAGAACACAGAAAAGCAGCCAGTAATTTGTTTGTCAATTACTCACCCTGGTTGTTCTCTCTTAATATATTTTCATGGCAAGATTAGCTTTTTTTACATCTTTCATTATGATGAATTTTAATAATGGCTTTAAAATATTTTCTTTTTTATCATATTTCTTTTTCATTTGCACTGCAATTGAACAATATTTACTGTGAAGTTTGAGAAAACAAAACCTCCAAAATTTCTACCAATCTATCTACTACCATGAGAAGCAAAAGTAATCCAGGTCAACACCCATGTCTTAAAGCAGAAGAGTTACGGTAGGGGCCCCATTATGCCTTAATCATTGAATAAGGCTTCATTCAGCTGTCAGTTTTTATCAGCATTAACCACCACCCAACATGGCCTTTGTCTGAAACATCAAAGTTAAGAAGTTCTATCTCAATGCAGATCCTGTGACAAATCCCTAGGAAAGACAAGGGCATGCAGAATTATTGACAGATAAAAGGCAATTACCATAATGTATTTATAGTATAGGGAATTCTCATTATTCCTGGTAGTAATGTTCCATAAACTTTATGGAACCCTAAATAAGGGAATACGGTGCTCCTAGGAGAAAGCAGGTTCCCACAAGCCTCTTGTCACACTTTAGTCAGTCAATACATAACCTTGTTGTATAAGAGTGCCATAAAAATAATAAAATAATGCCATTTGCAGCAACATGGATGAACCTGGAGATCATCATTCTAAGTGAAGTAAGCCAGAAAGAGAAAGAAAGATACCACATAATATCACTTATATGTGAAATCTAAAAGAAAAAACAAAACAAAACAAAACAAAAAAACGTATTTACAAAACAGACTCACAGACGTAGAAGACAAACTTATGGTTATGATGGGGAAGGGTTGGGAAGGGATAAATTGGGAGTTTGAGAGTTGCAGATACTAACTACTATATATAAGATAGCTAAACACCAAGTTTATACTGTATAGTACAGAGAACCGTATTCAATATCTTGTAGTAACCTATGGTGAAGAAGAATATGAGAACAAATGTATGTATGTTCCTTTGTGACTGAAGTATTGTGTTGTATGCCAGAAATTGACACAACATTGTAAACTGACTGGACTTCAATAAAGATATATCTTAAAAATTTTTTTAAATTAAAAAATAAAAAAGAGTGTCTGTTTAAAGACACTTTATTTAACATATATTGTTGATTCATTAACCTTGAACTCGTGGCCAATAGCGTGACACTAACTGAAACTTGTCTAATGCATCTTAGACTGTAAGGCGCATCTCAGCCTTCTCATGCTTCGAAACCCTAGACAACACTTCAGCACTACACTTCAGGGCCATTTTAAACCACTGGGAGAAAAAAAGTACAAAAATGAAACAACAACAACAGAAACAAAAGTGGCATGAAATAGATCATGAAAAGAACATTTGTTTATGGCATGAGGGCCAGAATAAGAAGGCAGAGCGTCACCTTGTTTGACCTCAGCTGGGACCGTATCCTTTAAGTGACTCAAATTTTTCTCAGCTCTGTGCATATCTGTGAATGATTCTGAAATCACTGCAGGTATTGATTTTTGCCTTACAAATGCATTTTGGCTAGCAGGCACACTCACAAACATGGAATCAGAAAAATGAGGTTCAGTTGTATCTGGGTGTATAGCTGAGAGTCTACAAGCTTTTCTGAATGCACCTGGAGTCTCAACCAGCATTAACATCTGGTTTAATCTTGTTAAGTTCCCCCAAGTCCAGATTTAAGGAAAGATGGATCTATCTCAGGCGCTTTTCAGGTACTACTTCGGAGTAGTCAAGAGCAAACTTAAGTAGCTCTTCTTCTGGGGTCAGGCTAAGGTGGGAGTAAAGGACAACTAAATCCATGCAGTAACTTTATTTTTGAAAGAAAATGTGGTTTAGATGGGGGATGATGGAGGGAGAGTGATGGAAGGGAACAAATTCATTCAAAGACGACATTAATCTAACAGCGTTACGTGATTGCCGATGGGGAAATTATGATCAATGTACTTTTCTTTCTTTTATTCCTCTCTCCTCCCTGTCTCCTTTCCTTCCTTCCTCTTTCCTTGGATGCTTTTTGTTTTCTGACCTTTTTTTTTTGTCCACTACAAGGCAGCAATCAGGTTGGATCAGTGTCCTCTGAGGCACTTAGTTGTTGCTCTCTATCTATTTACATAATGTCACCTCCAATGTTAGACAAAGGATTTCCAGGGTACAATCAGTTCTGCTCTGAGGTGACATGTGTTGCTAAAAATCGTCACTATATACAAATTAACACAATAAAAGCCACAGGGTTTACAAGAAAAATGGGACAGGGGCACCACACTCAAAACTTTAGTCAGTGACATGTGAGACAGATGCTAGGAGACAAATGAAAGAGTTGCACACTTTTGCACATATGAAATGGCTAAGAAATACATAAATGGTGCAATGAAATATGGCACTTTTCCTTGGGGAAAAAAAAAAGCCTGAAATTCTCTTGTAGAAGTAGGCATCAAAAGGGGTACACTTTAGTTACTGTGAAGTGATAGGAGAAGGGTTATCTGGAACCAGAGGGAAAGTTGTAATCCCAGATGTGGATGGATGTGGTTAGTGTCAACACAACTCAGGAAATGAGCTGGGGTGGCTGGTAGATGATGGAGGTGCATGCACTTGTGTATCCCTGCAGGGCTCCGTTCATCTAGGTGCAGTTTTCCAAATATCCCTGGTGTTTCCCCGGGATGGAATCACACAGAAGCAAAAGCAAATCTACTTTGTCCTCAAATTGTTTCTTAATGTATCAATCACGTTGGAATAAATTTGAGTTTTCTACACAGGTATTATATCTATTAGAGCTGGCTGTAAATGTTAGTGTAGTTGAATTTCGGTTCAGGCTGAACGCGGAGATGTCCCCCAGAGATAAGCACTGGCACTGACTGTGGCAATTGAATCTTGTTTTAGGTCCGTGCTTTCATCTCCTGAATTTATGCCTCAGAATATTTCTGCCATCAGTTCGTGTATCTACTCAGTTACTCTGCTGTTTTCTTTCTGTCTCTGCCCACTGTGGCTTGTTATGTTCTCAGAGCAGTGAAGAAAAAATATGTGACTACACCGCAGGGGTATAGATCGGGCAATCCACTTAAGTGTCCTTGGTACTGCTCTGTCTTTAAGCAATTCACCCAACCTGTATAATTACCCTGCCTCTGCTGGGCAAGGGTTTTTCCTAATAGAGCATCGGTGGACTGTGTGGGCCTGAATTTTGGCCCAAGCTCAGCATCCTTCATCAACACTGTGATGTCCCTGGATGCGCGCCAACACGACCATATCAAAACAACGCGAAGCAGAGACATGCTTTCAGTATTACAGCAAAATGAGGAAATTCATTCAAAGGAGGAGTCCTTTTTGGAGTTAGACTTTCATCAAAAATGTCTTTCCTTCCCTTTGACCTAATTTTAACTACCCCTCAAGGCAGAATTATCCTGTTTCCTCCAATAATTCTTGATGTGTTGCTTCCACCCTCATGTTCATACGTCCCACCTGATCCAATAGAGCTGAGTTTGTTGCTTCAGCCACAAGCCCTTCACAGCCCTGGGGTCTCCCCAGATCTCCCTTCCCCTCTGTGGTCATGGAGACCCCCACAAAGGCACACCTGCCTATAAAACCACCTTCACCTTCCTGTCCATAGTGACCCTTGATGGATTAGCTTCTTTCCATGACCCAGTGGAGGAGTAAATTTTTCTTTAGTTGTTTTAACTTTAACAATTTGTTCTACTCAACTGACATGTTGGCTTTGGGACTAAAAGATAAACAGCAAATTTGATTTATTTAGTAGACACTCTGAGTATGTATGTATTGTAAAGAATCTTAAAAATCTCCCCTGCCAAATGCTTGTCAAGCTTAGACATAAATTTTTTTGCTAATGAGGAGCTCACTACTTGTTGAAGCAGCTCATTTAATATTTAAACAACTCTTTAATAAATTTCTTCTTAATACGGCATTGAATTATCTCTTAAGGGTACCCAACAAGCATTTATGGCTTCTTTGAAAACAATCTTAATACTTTCAGGAAACTCCCATTCCTTGCTTTTTGGTAATTCTACATATTTTGCATGCTTATAATCAACTTTCCTTGCAACTTTCTTCTCTATTTTTATTTGACAAAGAAATGACTAAAGTGCTTGTTAAATGTTAGAATTGGTAACACCATTAAATGCCTCTTAAAGTGTTGTCACTTGATTATACAGACTATGAAGGTCTTTCTATTGGTTTTGCCACATGAACAGAAACTACAGACACACATATCCATATATAACCCCAAGTCAGATTTCTACAGTCCATGACAACCTGGAATCTAGCAAAGTTCAATGAACAATCAACAAGTTCTCATCAGAGTCGATTGCAATGTCTAAATGTTTTTGTCTTCCAGTAATTTACCCCTTGCATATAATTTACCCCACCATTTTCCAGCCACTCAAAAAACCCAAATGCATTCAAATTTCTCTGATTGATATATTATGGTTGTTTTCATACTGGTACATCTATTACTAACAAAGGAAAGAAACATTCTTCTGGTATGATCTGAATAGTATTTGAAATAAGAAATCCCTAAGAAAATAAAATTGTATATGGGTAGAATCCAGACTCTTAGAGTAAGATAAAGTGGAAAGCCAGTGACATTGAGAGAAGTCGTAAGGGAAAAAGAATATTCAAATTTTTGAGTAGAAAAATGTTAGTAGGCAGCACTGAACAGTAATTACTTAAATCTCTACTCACTCAGGAAAGAATTAAGTAATTTTTTTCCTTAAAGTATGACATAAAATGGATGTTTTTCATAAAAAGAGACATTTTCCCCAAGCCCATTAATACCAGCCATGACGTCAAGTTAGTTTCTCTTACAACATCTTATACTTGCCCCTTGTGAAGGGAACCGACACCAGACATACTGAGTTGCCCCTGGTAACATGTGTATGATTGAGTTCTGGTGGTTGACCAGCTGAGTCACTTGGTTTTCATTATCCAGCAGGCTAACCCAGGGTTCTTTACATCATGGTGGTCTCAGAATTCCCAAGGTCAGCAAAAGAGGACAAGCTCCACTGTACAAACACTTTTCAGTCTGTGTGGCTGCCATATTTCCTATTGTCCCATGGACTAAATGAGACAGCATGGCCAACCCACAATTAGGGGGTGATGTCTAGATAGACCCTCCTTCCTAGCAGAAGGAAAGAAATGTGTAATGTTTTTTGCAGTTTACAATATCCAGTGGACCTAGTGCCTTTTATCAAAGAGACTTCCTTTCGCTTTGAGCCATTCTTCAGTGTTATTTTGCCATAAAGCAAACAGGCTTCTATGTATATAGTTATCACGTTATCTCCATTTTTTAAATATGTGTAGTTTGCTGCGAAGTCACATTTTTCCTTCATTATATTGATTATTTCACACTGTCCCCTCTGTTAATCAGTGTCTTCTCAATTTTATTAGTCTTTCTGAGAGCCAGAACTTTTAACTATTATGTACCAATATAAATTATTATTTTCTATTATATTTTTTACAACTTTTTGTTAAAATTTAATTTCTTCTATTTTTTTCTTCGAATTTAATTTTTTGGGTTTTTTTATATTTTTATAAAATAATTAATGTCTATATCTATCAGTGTAGGCTATGTTATGCTACCATAATAAACTACCTCCAAATATGAGTTGCTTAAAACAATCAAGTTATATTTCTCACAATAACTTTACGTTGGTCATGGGTCAGTTGGGCCTTTCTTTTTCAAAATCATTATTCACACTCTGTGCCTTCAGTATACTGAAGGGTCAGCATACTATAATTGTAAATTTGAACTTTTCCTTGAGATATTTGCATTTTTACTGAGATCAGAGTCTTAACTAAAATCTGCAAATGCATATTTGTAAAAATTCAAATATCAGGAAGGAATCAGGGTAAAGAACTTAGAAATTTCCTGAAATGCTTGAAAATACTGCCTTTTGTTTGGACCATGCTATACATAGCTCATGTAAGTTTGTTTATTTTTTGGACTGTTTTTTATGGAGAATTTTAGATGGCAAGTACCTGGATTTTTTGGCTTCTTTTTTTTTTTTCCTATGTATTATGCAAGGTCTGGCAGGGGATTTCTGCTCCATAGAAAATGCCAGCAATGCTCTGCTCTGTGTGATTTACAAGGAAAGTGTTTCAGAAATGGTAAAAGACATAGACAGCATTTCTTGGAATCACTATGTAACTCCTTAGGGCCAATTTTCAGAGGCTTGTGAGCCTGACAACTCCTCTGTGAGGGGATGCTGTTTTACAGAATCTTAGATGCAACCAAGTGCCTAAAGGGGCATGGCCTACCTAAGATGTAATTTGAAGGCTGTAAATTAGTTTTAAGAAAGCATATAAGATTGCTGGATCCAGTATCCTCTACCTATTGCAAAATTAATGCTTTGGGGCTTTCTTTTAAGCTTGGATAAATCTGGGTAGAGACTGTACTTTCTTCTGTGCAGGGCATTACCGTAACAATTACTTTTGTTCTAATTTGTCTGAAGGGAGAAATTGAAGCTTAGGGGTACGTCCCAGTCCGTTAGGCAGCTTAAAATTCTTGCTGGGCCACCAGATTTATATTTTAGATTGTACACTTTGTACAGGTTACTAGAATCACTTTCCGGGTATGTGTGGCTACCTAGATAACATACCCCAGCTTTGAGAGTGTGTGTGTGTGTGTATGTGTATACACACATATACATATATATACATACATATACATATATATGTATAGAACAAAGATGGCCTTAGTGTGCCTCCAGACTGAGTAAACTTTCAACAGATTTCCTTAAGACTGTAAGCCACTGATCTTTTTCTCAAAACATTTCCCGTAGAAAATTTTTAAATGTAAATTCTTTCTGTTTCTTTGAGTTATAAATCTTCTCCCAACGTCTTCCCAGTTGTATAAACCAGGAATATCTTTCTCAAGGATGGAGCCATTCCTTGGAAATGCGATTATCAAGAAAGACAGGGCCCCTTTCTCCCAGTCTCTGTGAGGGGGTATGGGCTGAACTTCCGTGAGGAACACTCAGCAGACACAGATGACCTCATCACATTAATCAACCTCCCCACTAACAGCCTCCAGTACTTTACCCCTAGCTCATCCCAGGGCTTAAAAATCCCTCCACTTTTTGTTTCAGGGAGTTGAGTTCAATCTCTTCTATTGCAGTAGTCTTGAATAAAGTTTCCTTTGCCTGTTTAAATTTTCTGTTGCAATTTTTCTTTGACGTATCCCACTTCCAATGTGTGTGAATGAACATCTTCCAAGGAGCTGAAATAGAAAATCACCAGCCCCTTTACTGCCTGATCACCAGCCCCTTTACTGCCTGGTCACAGAGATATTTATTAGAACGAAGATGAGATGAGTGTGTGTGTATGCAGCAGAGTAGATGTTTTGCGGTCTGGGTTGAAAGTCATCTTTCTTTGAATTCATCCCACAGTCATCCTGTCTGATATGTGCCAGCGTGCTCTCACTGGGAATGGAGCCGGGCTTGGTCTTGCCTGAGTATTAGTTGTGCATTGCAGAAGGGCTTAGGTAAATTGTTGCCAGATCGCGTTTGCATGTCTTTGAGGGTGGTGGCCTACCTTATTGATTATTAGATTTCACTCAAACTTCATACTAGATATTCACCCAGCTTTTTCAGTCAATGAATAGTGGGAAAATCCCACCAAGTTTATCTTATTGGTCAGATTGGAGATTCAAACACTGGATGACATATTGAAGGATAATATCTCATGATCAAACTCAATCATCCTGGTATGCATTTCCCAAGCAAATCAATCTATCTCTCCCAACTTCTTTTCTATATCTTTCAATCAAAACAGAGAGTTTTTCTGCCTGCCAACAGAAATGTCTGCTCATTTTGGCTCACGTCATTTCTAGGAAATTTAGGGAGTTTATGCTGTTTCCCATTACTTCGTCTACATGCTTGTGATATAAATACTTCAAAATTTAGGTAGATTAGATGATGACTGATTAATGAGCATTAATAATTATTTATATTAGGACTGCTCCACGTCTCTGGAAGTGTGTCTTCAGGATGGGCACCATCGAGTCCTTCTCTCCTTGGAGGCACATAGCCCTATGAGGAGGTGGAGCCCTTTCCTCTTTTCTGCTTGAACCTGGGTTAGGCTGAGTGACTTGTTTGGCCAATAGGATATGGGAAGCTGACATGCAACTTTGAAGGTTAGGTCATAAAAAAATCTTGCAACTTATCCCTAAGCCTCTTGGACTGTTTGTTCTTGGAATGCTTGTTCTGAGAATCATAGTAGTGAATGTTATGAAAGAGATCTGTTCATGCTCTGAGGTAATCAAGTTACTTGAAAAGACCAGGTACTTTGAGATACCGTGTAGAAAGAGGAATAGAAAGTCTCACCTCTTCTATAAATCTTCCCCCGAATGGCCTGTCTCCTGCTTCTTTCTGTTTCCTCTAAAATTTAAAAAACCCAGCAATGTTACCATCTGTTCCATCTTTTTGGCCATCAAAAATTAGAATTTTCATGTTTTTTTCCATGCCAATTGACCATACGTAATTTGAGTTTTCCCTTGTAAAATCTCCTAAAGTTGATTGTGAGGTCTGTCTGTGAAATGGTCAAGTATGTTATTTCATCAGTCCAAACCTTGCCTTAAAACACTACCATGACCATATTATATATTTTGAATGGATGAAAAGAAGGCAGCTATCTAGGAGAAAAATAAAAGGTCAAGGAGATACGTTAGTTTTTCATGGGTTAAAATAATCTTGGCTTTCTTCTATAGTTTGGAAACTTGCAGCCCTAATGTTAGGAACTATTAGGTGTCTTTAGTTTGGAGTGGTTGTCTCATTCATTGCAATTTTGAATGATAACTTCATTGCATTTATGATTGAAATATGGCCTGGATATTGTAATAGAAAATCAGTCTTGGAAAACTAGCTGAAAAGTAATTGCTCTTTAATTGGGATTGTTTATAGTCACAGTCCATCTTTTAAAACTATGTCAGGATTCAGACAAATGAGAACAACTTGAAATCAGGAAACTCACTTAGGCGTGAAAAAGAATGATTATTTCTTAATACTAGACAGAAAAGTAAACATTCACTGGTGCTGGAAGTGGTTAGGGAGTCACTTTTCTTTGGTTAAAAACACAACATAGGAGAAAGACTTACCCTTCTAGAAGGAAAATAATGGATATATATTAACATTCATCCCAAGAGCAAATGTTGGTCTATCAACAAAACAAGCTTGCAGCTGACAGTCACTCACTGAAAAGTTCTTGCCATCTGAGAGCCTTCAGAAAGCCAGGTTCTTGCCAGTGACCATGGAATTTGTCCAATCCATTTGCATCTAACTATTTGTCCAAACTAGGTTTTACATTTCCTAAGTGATACCTCACTTAGATTTTTCTCTAGGGGCATTACTTCATTATCTACTTAATCACACTGTCAGGAAACTGTTAAAATTTTTGTAGAAGTCTTCCATTTGCACTTTTTATGTACAATTTTACTTAGCCAAATAACTCTTTTCCCCCTTGACTTTTCAATCTCTGACAATAATATTTCCCATTTTCTTTAAAATTGAGCACATCTATAAAACTAAGTTTCTTTTCTTTCCCCTTTATTTTACAGATTAAATTCCCATAGCTTTTATTTTATTTTACTGAAATCCTAAAGGAGTGACCCAGGTTAGCTTGCAACAAGGGAGCAGAATGTTTTCCCCATAAAATTATTCATGATCACAGTTCATTATTTAGATCGCTTTGCTTTCTCCAGTAGGTTTGCCATAGTTGGTTATTCATTTTAATGCAAAATACACACAAACAGAAAAAAAGTTTGTATATAGCAAAATTAACATGTATTTAAGGATACATGAGCAAAGAAATTTAAAAAAAAAAACCTGAAAAAGGGTGCCTTATTGAAGCATTTATTTACTAGTTTTAAATAGACTTATTTATAAATATATTTTGGGATAAATACAAATCAATCTGCTTCAGTTCCAATGAAAGATATTAAACTAAGATATATTGGTAGAAAAAAGTATCATCTAGAATCAAAACAGTGGATATGTTTTCTTTTTATTTGATGACGTTATCCAATGTATTATATTTTTTAGTGGCTAAAGTACCACCATTTAAATTTTTTCCCATTATCTCTCATTTTTTTCACTGAAATGTATATGAGTTAATATTAAGGTTAAACACTCTGAATTTTGGATGATCTTATAGCATAAGTCAACTCTTCTATTGCAGGAAACATGGACTCCCTGTGCAAGCTGTAAGCAGAGCCAATGTCTACTTTTAAAAATAATATTGATAATATAGCCATGTGTCTATATTTGTATAGTGCTTTAAAGTTCTAAGGAAGGCAATTCGACATTATTAGGTTATTTGAATGTTACAATGATCAACTGGGTTTGTACTATAATCTCCATTGGTAAATGTGAAGACTGAGGCATGGAGAGGCTCAAAGGCTTTGGTCAAAGTCATATACCCAATAATAGGCAGCACTGGAGTCCAGCGCAGGAATCCTCAGTTTTAGCCTAGGGCTTTCTCAGTTATATCATGTGATCTCAATATATCAAATCAAATTATTAAAACATGAGGAAATATAATATTTTTATGTACTGCTTGATGGTCTGAGATACAGAATGAAAATGTATACACTCACATTTCTTATTTTGGGGACTTTGAATTTTCTGTAACAGACATAAAACTTAGACATAAGGGGGTTTTTTTGGTTGGTGTTGTGAAAACAAACTTTATCAAGATAAAATATTTTTGAGTTTATTGCCTGATATCCAGTATCTTGAACACCTTAGTTTTGTGTATTTTGTCTATTTTATTGATGTTTGGGGCAGGAGGATAAATCTTCTCCGTGTTGCTCCATCTTGGTAAGCAGTGGAAATCTTAAAAGTAGGCTCTTTTTCATATGCTTAAATTTTAATATGTCTAATTTTTGTGGGTGAACAAGTGGACATTTTAAATGAAACATAAACTTCACATTAGTATTCTTCCTTTCTCTGATATTCATTTACTTACATAAATCCCACTGGCTATGAGGCAATTAGACAGCAGATGGTTCAGTTCAAATCAATTAAATTGAATAGTATGTGCTATGAATAACTGGGACTACCAAAGTGTGTGTTAAAACCACTGTTCTTTTAACAACGATCCTTATGATTTTGATAGTCCTTGAAAAACTCAACTTAGGTTAACCTTCAATATTTATCTGAGTTATAAATCCTAGCATTCTTTTTGTGTATGAAATAGCCAGAGAGTCAAACAATACTATTTAGTATTTATCTTATTAAGTATTAATTATCAGCATTTTTGAGGATCTCAAAACTGTGTTTTTTCACAAACACTATTATGTGTTAGTGTTAATTACATTTTCATTATTGATCATATTTATTCTTGAAAATGAACCAAAAGAAGCAATGACATATGCACAACTTAATCTCTGATTGATGGGGAAAAAAGTAGACTTCATTAAAAAGAATATTTGATATCTTGTTTCCTTTATAAGACAGCAAATGCCTCAAGGTTAGGATCTCTATTTTAATCTCTTATGTTTCCCCCACTGCGCTTAGCATGATGCTCCTTCAATACATGTGCTTAATACCATGATTATTCTTCAGCTGATTAACAGTCGATTTAATCCACTTCAATAGGCAAGCCATGGCTAAATGAAAAACACCTAGAGAAGTAAGCACTCAGTTGATATTTAAGGCTTCCATTTGATTTCCTCCACAAACACGTGTGTAAAATTACGAATGTTATGCCCTATGTTAAAAACAAAGCAAAACAAAGAAGCAGACCAGACTATAGGACTTCTCTTCATCTGTAACATAAATTCCAAACTTCTTCACATCACCTACAAGGGCTTCACCATGTTCTTTCTTTCTCAATTTCTTTCTTCCTCACTTTCTTTCTTTCTCACTTTCTTTCTCTCTCTCTCTCTCTTTCTTTCTTTCTGTCTGTCTTTCTCTCTGTCTTTCTCACTTTCTCTCTTTTCCACTTTCTCTTTCTTTCTTTCTTTCTTTCTTTCTTTCTTTCTTTCTTTCTTTCTTTCTTTCTTTCTTCATGCAACAGTTAGTCAAGGCCCTATTATGTGTCAAGCAATACACTAAACAATACTTGTTATTTCCAGCCGTAGTACAATATAATTTTTAGAAAAATACATTCCATTGAGAACAAGCCCAATGCTGGGGGAAAAAAACTTAAAAGTTATGTTATAAAAATTGACAAGTTAGTAAGAAATTACCAGGCCAAATCTTAGATAAGAAATAGCCAGAACGCAGATGTATAAGCTGAGCGCCTTACTTCGGTTTTTCTCAGAGAGGAAAGTAAATTATGGAACTGAGTTACACGTTTGGAAAATGGGCACAGGTATCAAAATCCAGGCCCTGCTTGAACTTACTAGAATCTCTTTGTTTTTTTTAGAAATACAGAAGGCAGCATAGAAAGACATAAAAAATTGAAAATACAGAAAGAAATGTAAATAAAGCATATAGTCATAGAGTCAAAGGTATATTTCATTGCAGTTCTCAAAGAGTGGGGCAGAGGGTAGGAAGAAACAACATTTAATGAGATAATCACTGACAATTTTACAGAACTGATAAAAGATAAAAGACAACACTCTACATGGTTCAATATTTTTTTTCCTTATTTTCATTAGTTTATTGTATTCCCACCTCCAACCTGCCACCTATTCTGCACGCAATGATGACTAGAGGAGGGGATACACAAACAAAACATGAGAAGGAAAATTAGAAAATTACCTGCCCTGAGACAAGAATTCAACTCTTGTGATGTAGTGCATAATAACCGTGTGACATTTTTAAATTAATTAGTCAGAAAATGTCTTTCTGAGGAGAATGCGAACATTTAAGCTGGGATGTAAATGATCAGAGGAGACCAGGGATGAGAAGTTGAGGGCAATAATGTTTTAAGCATAAAAAACAGCTAGCACAGAGATTTTAGGGTTGGCAAGAGCTTGCTGAAGTCTCACTGTATCTGCAGCCTAAGAAAGAAGCAGCTGAGTGGGATGAGGTGAGGTCAGCTATTCCGAGATATTGTAAACCAAAGCAAGGAGTGTGGTCGTACACATGTTTCTATTTCTGTATGCATTTATTTGACTTCTGATTTTGTTTATTTTGCGGTAACAGCTTTATTGAGATATAATTGACTGATGTCTTTACTGAGATACAGTCTGCCCATTTAAAATGTGTAGCTCAGTGGTTTTTATTTTATGTTTTGTTCTTTTTTTCCCGGCTTTACCGAAGTAGGATTGATGAATAAAAACTTATTTTTAAAGCTGCAAGGTGATGATTCGATATACTAGCACACTGTGAAATGGCTTTCTTTAAATGCAATGGAAAATGCCTGTAGAGAAAACTGAACAAAATCAGTAGGAAAACGCATGACTCCTACAAATGCTTATCAATCTGGTCTTTGATTCAGAACTATGAACGGGAAGCTATAGTTCATCAGACATATGAGAAAAACCAGCAGTCAAATACAAAAACCCAATATTTTTCTTATTTGATATGCATAAGTGCAGGCATAGGGAGCTACATGATCTAATTCAGATTTTACAAAATTACTCTGGCTGCTTTTTGGGAAAGGTTTTAGAAGCATAAGAGTGGAAGTAAGGAAACCGGATAAAAAGCTCTCAGGAGGATCTAGCAATAGATGGTGGTGGTCTGGTTTATGACAGTAGCAGTGAAAGCAGGGAAGCAGGGGAGATGAAGGTTATGAATGCAGATTTGCCATAATTTGCTAACTGATCAGGTATTGATGGTGATCGAAGGAGAGGAATCTGGGATAATTCTTGGATTTTAGCGCAAGCAGGTAGGGGTTTGTGGTATACCAAGAACATGCGGTAGGAAAAGAGACTGGGAAGGAGTGGATGTAAATAGAAAGGAAGCTAGGGAGGTGGCACAAAAGAAAGCAAGAGAAACAAGTTTCTCCAGGAAAAAGGAAGAGCCAGCTGTAGCGTTTGTACAGGAACTCAGGGCCTCAAAGGTGTCTCAGGTAATCCTCAGCATTTGCTCTGGTCTAGAGGGGATGCTGAGTGGAGATCCACTGACATGCGGAAATGAAATTTTTCAGAAATACTTCTAAATACTAGCCAATGATTTTGATTAAAGTTCATTACGGTCTCAGAACCAAGGAGCCTGCTTTTCATGTACAAAGCATCCAGTAGGCTTCTCTCGTTTTTCCCTCGGTTTCCTCCTTTCTCACTTTGCTGCAATTCCAGCGCTGGGGCAGGGGCTCTGGCGGAGCAGTGGCCTGGTGGTGGTGTCTGCTCAAGATGGCCAGTCATCTTTTCTTCATGGGACATTTGTATTCATAACAACTTGTTCCTATTCTTTTCAAATAGCCCCATAGATATCAAAGAAATCTTCTGGAAATTCTCTTATTATCTAGATAAACTTTAGATAATCATCTCAAGATGATTTGTTTGGTTTACGATTTTGGTCCTTTTGTTTATGCTACTAGTTTTCCCTCTTTGTCTGATAAACTTAAGTGTCCATTATAGTGATGAATTGAGGACCAGGTTGATGGATATTTGTAGGAGTAGTAGGAGTCTTTAGAGCTCTTGTGGGTCATTTTCCTCTACAGGTATCTCCCTTCAGTGCAACAGCCAGCTGGTTATTATGGTGAGCGGACTGCTCATGCCAACAGCTTTGCTTCCAAGTAGGGTAAGTGAGCAGATAGTTTGGAGATTCCTTTATTTGCTAAAATAAGGAGGGGGTTTACTCTGTATGGAGAATATTTTGGTTTCTTTCCTTCATCTAGAGCTACCTGCTTTTGCTGGTCTGTTTGTTCACACCCCCCATGGACGTGACAAGGCGGTGCAGAGTAAACTGAAGTGCAGTTCTGGTGTCTCAGGGGCTGACACTCCCAGCGGGACACCTCTAAGTCCTTTATGCTTTAATCGGGAGACTTCATCCTCTCCATCCATTGGGAAACAGGGGAGCACAACTTGTGTTGTTCTGGATGCATTTGAGGAAATTAAAAAATGTAACTGTTATCTCTGCTTTACATCCTGTTCCTTCTATCTCTTGACTCCAACCTGGGAGCTTTTCTGAGACAACCTAGGGAAAAACTGCTCTGACTCTGGTTCTCCCTGCTCTGTTTTGGGCTAAGATTTCCTCCACTCTGTTACTGCCTATAAAATGATTCTATGTGCTTTCTAGAGCTTCCAGTAGAAGTCTGGTCTTCCCATGTCATCCCTTTTTATCTTTTTTCAGCACTGCTGTTTTTGAGGTGTATGTTTCTGTCATTTCCTAAAAATATTAGAAAGGAAGGGCAAAAGCTGAGTATTTAATCAGTCACGTTGATCTCAGAGCATCCTATTTTGAACCAGGCTTTGCTGAGAACTGCTTATTTTATTCTGCATATTAGCGTCATCTGGGAAATTTTAAAAAATACCAGTATTAGGCCCAAACTCAGATAAATTAAGTGCAGACTTCTAGGATTAGGAACTAGGCATCTTTTTTTTTTCCTCTTCCAGGCAATTTTAATATACAGTCAAGTTTGATGGGTTCAGGTATGCCGCTTCTTCTAATAAATGACAAAATCCTTGGGGAGAGAAAATTAACATTACTTATTTATGCAGCCAGTACTTTATATATAGGCAAATAAAGGTTTATTAAATTGAATTAATAGTGCTCTGAAAAGTTCAGAGTGCAGAAATTAAGAGTAATCATTCATTTTTATTTTCTTTTCCCGGACTTCTGGGGATTAAAAACAAACTTCCTGAAAATATTTTCTCAATTTTATGTATAAGTAAGTAAACTAAATTAAATAAAAACCTTTGATCCATGTGATGTTATGAAAACTGTCATGCGTTTTTATGGCTTATTAATTGCACAAGTTTCATCGCTACACACACAGCCAACATTCACACCCATGTGACTTCTCTTTCTGTTCTTTTTTTTTTTTTCTCTTTCTGTTCTTATAGTTGAAATAATATAATATTTTCGTTTGATGTGAAATTTTCAATCATCAAGGTAGCAATTTCCATGGACGTTTTATGCCCAGGATTATGTGTGATGAGTTTCCAGGGATTACCTTCTCTCTCATTTTGCTTCATATGCTGATAACTCGGTTTAGTTCATCTGGGGTAGTGTGACACAGTCTAATGAATAAACTGACTACCCAGTGCAGACTCTAAGCTTGGGAACTATGAATCACCAGGCTATAAATATGCTGGGAGCTCCCAGAGAGGTCCTGATAAATTACAGGACAACGCTTTTCCTGTAAGATGCTGCTGGATCTCGAGAGTGAGTCAATACCTGGGTTCAGGGCTTCATTTTTTAATCTGAGGAAAGAAATCTATGACATGCAATGTTGGATAAAGTTAATACTAAACACAAGTCTATTCATGCATTTTTATACTGTCATTTTGTGTGCACTCTGAGGCTCTTTTTGATCATTCACATCAGAGAATTTCCCTCTAATTATGCATATTTGATCCAAAGTCTTATTAAACTGACCTGCACTAACAGCTTGCCTTTGATGGATAAGCCCTAAAATAGGACAACGCCCTTGGGGATTGCTGCTGGGAGAGAGATAGGCTGTCTTTACAATTAAAATAGAATTTCTTTCAATTTCGCTGTGATAACAACTGGTTATCATAGAGGGAATATCATATTTTCACAGTGGTGTTCTGCAGCGAAAGCGTGAATCAGAAAACTGTGTTTTGACCACTGGAGTTCCCTTTTTAAATGTTTTAAATTGTAGTAAAATGCACATAATATAAAATTTACCATCTTAACGTTTTTTTTCACGTAGAGTTCAGCACTGTTAATACATCCATGTTGTTGTACAGCCAATCTCCAGAACATTTTCATCTTGTAAAACTGAAATTTTATATCCATTAAACAGTTCCCCATTTTCCACTCACCCCAGCCCCTGGCAACCACCATTTTACTTTTCGTTTCTATGAATTTGACTTATATGAGATACTCTAGGTATCTCATATAAATGAAATTATACAGAATTTGTCTTTTTGTGACTGGTTTATTTCTTTTAATGTAATGTCCACAAGGTTCATTCATGTTTCAGCATGTGTCAGAATTTCCTTTCTCCTTAAGGCTGAATATATTTTATTGTATGCATATACCACATTTTGTTTGTCCAGTCATCCATCAGTGGACACTTGGGTTGCTTCCATCTTTTGGCTATTGTGAATAATGCTGCTATGAACATGGATTGGAGCTCCCTTTTATAAACATCTAACTTTTCTAAATCACTTCTCTTCTTTCCTACATTTAACCAAATCTAAAAATTCTCTTATCTGGGCTAATTATAGGAATTCTTGGGTCTTATCCGAAGTGTGCCAAATCGGAAGGTCTTAGGAGGGGTTCTGGGGTATTGCTTTTTTAAAAATTGCTGCATCAGATTATTTTGATAATTAGGGGATTTGGGAACGTAAAGCTACCTTGTATCCTCATAATTAAGATTGTTTAAAGTTACATTTTAATCACTCACTCTCTACTCCTCTAATAAACTATCACCTGGGGCTTTTCCTGAGAGAGAAACCTGTAAATGAAGAATCGTCTACCCAGAGTATTTTATAAGAGCACAAAATCTCTCCATTTATTTCTCTGCATTTATTCTTAAATGGAGGGAATTTGTTAATACTTATTTCCAGATAACAAACACTGTGATAAAGTCTCACCAGCAGGACCAGCTAATTAGTTGTAACTTGAATTTTTTACTAATTTTTATCTTAACAATGTTCAAGGCTAGTTTAGCAAATAGTTCTCAAAGGTCTTTTCTTCCCCCTGTGCTGTATTCCTTATCGATATTGGTAATGAAGAAGCAAATGAAGAAAACATCAGGAAAATATGAAATACCAGATTACTGAATCACTATATTTACACTTTAGAAATATTTTTACATTTCTTAACTCGTATTTTCATGAATAATCCTACATGGCTAATTCATATGAAAAGCCGTCTGTTTTATATTAACGAGTATGTCTACATTGTTAATTAAAAACCCTTATATTGTACATTTCTTTTTATAGAAGACTCTTCTTTTGTGATGACCATGAACTTAATTTAGAATGACTTTATGTACTCACAATCTTCAAATTAAATTTTGATTAAATCTACTATTATGCTTTATTCCGATAGTGGTATCACAACCATGTTCAACACTGTCCAATTAATATTTTCCATTATTTTTTCCTTTAAAAATATTTGATTTGTCTACATATTTTGAATATCCCAGTGTTTCCAAGTATCCTAGATATCTGGGGCTCTATGAACCATAGTTCCAGATAACTTAATTAAATGTTTGCACATTGTCATATTGGTAATTTAGTTTTAAACTGTAAGTAGTAATCTATGTTTATATGGGAACTTTGATATACATCATGGAATTTTCAGTATTTTAAAGGCTTTTGAAGAAAAATCAACCTGTTGAACACTAAGGCTAATACTGAGTGTCTTTGATATTCCATGTTCTGTGTTAAAACCCTAGACATAAAAAATAATATGTTAAAATATATATTTGGACATACATTCAAAATATATATCCAAAAAGAATGTTAAATTATTAAAAATTTTAATGATATTCATGTGCACAGCATGTTATGACATTCCTGTGTATTTCTCTATCTGGGAGAAAATAAAATGTGGTTAGGGAATGAACAGGCTAAGGAACTTAAAAGATTTTATCGTCTTTGGAAGAAATAATTGAACATATATTATTCTTTGAGAAATAGGGTGAATGAGCGCTTACTGTGAGAATCAGGAAAGGGTGTAAGTTAATTATTGATCTTTCAGGATGAAAAAGAGGAGCAACATCACATTTATCCTAGAACAGAAAAATAGGGGAAGGACATGTCCCAACAGAATTTCAGAATTCCTTTAACAATGTTACTTTTCTTCATCATCCTACCCAAACTGAATAGCAGAACCCTTTACTTTTTTCAATTGTGAATCATTTCTATTATAAAAATTCAAACATACATAAAAGCAATGTGTATAATGTAATGAATTCTTCTGAATTCATAACCCAGCTTCAATAATTATTAACATATGCTGATAACTTAGTTGGGTTCTATTGTTCATTCAAATATTGCATTATACACTATGCATTATTTATAGATATTATACAAATATTATTTTTTTAAAAAAACTGCATCTGAGACCTTGATGGCCAGACCCTGAGACCGGAATCCTACTTCTCGACTCTCAAGCCCCTATTTCTTATGTGGGAAAATGTAACTAAATAGGACAAAACCCAAAATGGGTGAAAAGTAGAAGCAGTAAAATGTGGAATAAAATTTTAACTGAGCAATGCTAACAATGAACTATGGAAATATATTGCTATAAGCAAAAGAAAGGAATATGAAAACAGTTAAGAAGGGTGCAGAAGGGATGTGGGGACTAGAGAAGGCAATAACTGAGTGTTAGGCAAAGTGCTAAATCTTTGAACAGTTGATTTATGGAAGGTTAAAATAAAAATACAAGCAATTTCCATGGTGAGATAGAGACAAATATTGTTGGTAGAACGCATAGTATGATACTTGCTCACCAATTAAAGAGCACTGCAGACTTTAACTGAATTATGAAACAGCAGAGACATTTCCAAAAATATTAAAAACAGGATAAAAATGCCTACAATGTACTATTTCACAATACTTCTCTGAAGTTCCTACCTTTCCGGCAATGGCAATATATGAGTTATAAGGACTTGAAAGGAACAGACAACATAATCATTATTTTCTGGGAGCAAAATTTTGCTACCCCAAAGCAAAAATAGTCATTGCTTTACCATTAGAACAAAATATAACTTTACAATGCATCTAAGTATTTGATTAAAAAATTCCAGTGGACTTCTCGATCAGAAATTTTTAGAAAATGCAATTAAGAACAGTATCATTCACAGTAGCAATACTTAAGTCTAACAGTATTCTCACAATATAAAATTCGATAATAGATGAGAGAAGAGAACTAGTCTGGCTCTTTTCCTCTCTCAGGAATTTCGCGATAGGCGTTCCTCTCTCATAGCGAGTGAACAGGAAGATGGCAATGATACAATATAATGCCTTCTCTGGTAGATTGTGAGCAACTTGCAGTCGAGTTGTCACGAAGTAGGTATGCAAATATTTATTGGTGAATAAACTAATGAGAAAATAGAGGTACCCAAATAGGCAGACATTCTGACAGATCAAGTTTCTTTTCTTTTCTTTTTTTTTTTTTGCAGTCATTTCCTCTGTCAAAATATTTGGGAGAATTAAGTAATGAAGCTGGTCTGTTTGATTCCATAATACGTGCATTCAGCCTCATCAGCTTTATCTCTTTTCCAGACTGTTTCTATCAAAGTGGATAAAACTTTAGGCTTAAGTGATTAGACCTCAGATGTTATTTTAGTGCCTTGAAAACTATAAATTGTTTTATAAGTATGAATTACTGTTCTTGTTCATGATAGATATAGTATCAGGATGAATATATATTTGCTAATCTCAGACAGTTTTTGACCTACAAACACAGCACTTTCACGTGGATCAAGCTTACGGAATTCTGATAAGGACATTGTGATGAAGATTGCCCCTCTAACCCCATGTTCCCAGTTTCCTTGACAAGCAAGTAAATGTGGAAGTTGATTATCAGAGAGACAGCACTGAGGCAGACTTGTTAATATAAGGTTATCAATTCTTGCAGAAAGAAACAGATAAACTACAATTACCTAAAATATTAATAGTGTTTATCAAAGGTATTTGATAAATCACCAGTCTAGGCGGATATCATATTAAAAAAGAGAGGAAAGAAAGAAGAAATGAAGGAAAAAACAAACAACAGAGGAAAAATAAATAAAAATGGAGAGAAAGAAGGAAAACAAAGAGAGAAGGAGAAGAGAGAAGGACGGGAATTTGGGGCCAATCAGCTTTGCAAAACTCTATGCACTGTAGCTTTCTGTCTTACTCAGACACTGCCATGTGGGTATATTAAAGATCTGCAATAAATTTCAAAAAAGAAACTTGTTTAATCTAGCATTTCCCAAATTGTTTAACTTAACATTTGACCCAAGAATCCTTTTAACATGTAATGATTATTAATATTCTGACAAAAACTGTTATGTTAAAAAAGAGGAAATTTTCTGATATGCCAATACAACATTCTATAAAAGGTATTACATATTGATTTATGTTTGTTGTAATAAATGCTTACAATTTCAGATCATGATTTCCATCATAGAAAGTCCCTCTTTGAGAACCCAAATCTCTTTTAGTTGCTTTGTAATGGAGGAAGCCATCTATAAAGTTGCAGTACGTATTTGTCTTTATGGCAGTCCAGCCTCTGGTCCCCAGTGGCTCTTGGTGAGAGTCAGGCATAAAAACTAGACACTTGCTTTCCTGGCTTTCTTTGCAGCCATAGTATAAATGCATGGCTTAAGGATCAGCCAGCCAGATGCAGTACACTCTCAAGAAGGTAGAACCAGAAAAGAAGATTCTAGCAGAGAGGGAAATTGAGTTGTGGGGCCAGTGATGGCAGCAGTGCTCGTGACAGTATCCTTTGTCCCGTGCTAGTGGCATTGGTTGTATAAGTGGAGGCATTTGCTGCAGAATTCTCTCCTTGAGGTGAGTTCTGCAGCATAATTTTGAACATTTTTACTGTCTGAGTATCCCCAGATATGACCTACCCTTCCGGGTAATTTATGAACTACCTAATACCCTTTGAAGAAATTTTTCTCCTGCTTAAATCAGCTGTAATTGGTTTTCCTTGCTTGCAACTAAGAACCCTGACTGATATTGTGGGTTTAATCTTACTAATGAAAAAGAAATGAAATGTTAACGGTGTGAAGGAGCTATAACTCTTCTATTCCCTGAGACAGTTGGTTGTTGAGAGAAAATATTATGGAATTCTACAGCGGAGATAAATAATTTTCAGAAGCATGAAGAAGGCAAGTTGCCAAGGAAGGTAAGCATGAGGGGTAAGTGTGCTAGAATTTAGTAATGAGGGTGGACATTTTCTCCAGAAGAGAAGAACAGCAACCAGTCTGTTTATAATTTATGGCATAATTTAATCTTGCCTTTTCTTCATTTGGTTACCGTCATTTCTGCCTTCTGATTTACTCGAATTTAATTGCTTTCTAAAAGATTTGCCATTGTGGCAGATTGTTCTGAGGTCAAAAATTTAAGGGTTATCTTCAGAGTACAACAGAAGACAGCCTAGTGCAGAAAACATGTGACAGATCATAAAGTTGGAATGTCTGAAAGCAAAGCGAAGCGATCTTTGACAGGATCGTATACTGTATCTTTCAGAGATCATGACAGTACTTCATATTTGGAAACACTCCGCAGTTTTCAAAGCTTTGTCAATATAACATCATATCTGAGCCCCAATCCATCAAACATGAAGCTGTTAATTTTATTTTACTCATTTTGATGGAAGTCTATGTCAGACTAAATGCAAATTTCTTACACAGGAAAATATGACACATAACATGTAAGCTTTTATTATAACTTTGCATTATAATTGGGAATGTGGATGAGGACATCACTTCGGAAACATTTATTTCAGTTCATCTTATGGAGCCCCTTTGTGTGCCTAGCATTATTCTAGGTGGAAGGATACGAAATTAAGTAAGACATGGTCCTTGGCTTCAGGAAGCAAGAGGCTGACAGGAGGCAGTAGGTTATTAAACTTCAATAAAGTCAGTTTGATGAAGAGACTTAATATCCAGTGCAGGGGATACACTCTCCCAACTCTTCCAGGGTTATTGGGAGGACCCAGTTTGAAACTGCAAGGTTCAGTGCAGAGGGCAGTTAGGATGATAATCACATCGCTGCTTCTGCTGATGCAGAAAATAGTCACACAGATGAAAGTGCATGGGGTTGTGGAGTGAAGGAAAAAGAGCAGGGGTCTTGGGAAGAGAAAAACGTGAGTTCAGACCAACACAAGGGAACTTCTGATACTTACGAGCCATATGAATGTGAGCAAGCATCCCGATTTTCCTGAATTTCTGTTCCTAGTTGGCAAACCTTGAATAATACCTGTCTGAAAGGTCAAGAGTTAGGGAAAATATTGGCTAGTCAATTAGTATAGAAATTCGATTCATTTATAAAGAACTCACTCAAGTTTATAGAGTCCTGCGAGACAGTCTATCTCAGTGCCGACGTGTAATCAGTGCTCAGGGCACAGTTATTAAATGGAAAATAAATGAACTTACTTGAGTCTATCTTTGAGGTAGGTACTATTATTTATTGCTCATGCTAGAGTTGCATTTACTGTAGATATTAGAGAATAAATTTACATATAAACTAATTTAAAGCTAATAAAACTAATGACATTCTGTACAGATAAGCTTAATCTCTAAATTACTCACATAAGTTACATATCGTGGGTTCTTTTCCACTTGTCCATTCAAGTATAAGTCAAACAATAAAAACTTTAAATGGAAAAAAGAAAAAAACCCAGCTTTTGGTCTGTGGTATGGACCATTGTTGTTGAATTTTAAAAAATCTAAATTGAATTAGTGAATATTTTTATGGGAAAATCTTTTTTAATTTCAGAGCTTCATTCTCTGATATTTATATATGAATTTGAAGTAGATGAGCAGCTCCCTTGATGGAATGGACATCTCCATTTTGTCCATCACTTGATTACAAATCCACGAATATAAAACAAATTTTAGAAAAATACTCAAATGTCCTTTGTGAATAGAAAGTTCAAATATAAATGGTTTTGATTTTCTGAATTATGTTCAAGAGAATAAGAAAATGTATAGAGTGGTATTAAAATAAAAAAGTTTATACTGTAGGGCACAGGGAACCATATTTGATATCTTGTCGTAGCTTACGGTGAAAAAGGATATGAAAACGAGTATACATATATTCATGTATGACTGAAGCATTGTGCTGTACACCAGAAATTGACACAACATTGTAAACTGACTATATTTCAATTTAAAAAGTGGAAAAAAAAAACCACTCTACACATCTATTTAAGATGTAGCCAGTCTCCAACTTAACCATCATATTTCCAGTTTTGCTATAACATGAGTCACTTTTAACGGCCAAAGGAGAGACATGGGTAGGAAAGACAATTTGCAGGCCTAATGGGTTATCCAGATACTTAAAAGATAGTGTGGTGCATGGAGTGAGCTAAATTAGTACGATCGGGTACCATGCCTCCTGCATGACATACCAAGTCAGAGTAGGGACCAACGTGACAGCCAGATTTCTGAAGTGAGTCTGGCAGGAAGTGTGAAACGGGCCCCCAAGGAGCAAGGCTGTAGGAGCCTATGAAACAGAGCTGAGTACATTTGCACAGATAGCCTTCAGTGCTGGTCGTAAATCTCTAAGGAGCCACAGATCTGCCCTTTATGCTTGTGATTCTTCTTAACATAGACCCTGTTCACCACTCAGATATTTTCTTGTCTATTTCTTTAGTTATTTGTTATATACTTTTTATCATTTTCAATGCTGCATAAGCCATATATAGTCAGAAATCTTGTCTCATTCACCATGATCTTTCCAGAACACAGAAAAATATTTGGCATGTAGCCAATGTTGGTTGAACCAGAGAATAAATGAATGAATGAATGAGCAGCACTAAAAATTTGCAAGGATAAGGAAAAAACGGGGGCGGGGGGTCTAGGGTTTCCAGGATTTTTCTGATGAGGAAATTTTTTTCATTACAATTGCAATTACTACCAATATTCCTTAAATTTCTTTTCCAGGTTTTTTTTTTTTTTTCTTTTCCTTCAAGGGGAAGGGGCAGGTCTTATTCCTGGTGTCAGTGACTGATTCCCTATTAATCCATTAATGATGTCAATGATTACTCATTATTTTACTGAAGGAATTTTTAGTATCTCGGTGTTCACACACCTCTGCAATGCTGTGGATTCTTGAGATACAGCCTAGCAGATGAAATAAGCTAGCATCATAATTTTATTTATCTTTGTTTTATGCCTCACACAGACAACATTCAATGAATGTTGAAAGAATAAATAAAATGGGCTACATTATTCAACTACACATGTCTATCATCTATAATACCAGTTCCCCAGGAAATGCATTGACGGTGGTTTTGTATTGTAGAAACACACCTCTTTGACCTTGACATGTGGCAGCACCATCCTGGCTACCGCAGAGTTGCTCTCAGGTTAGCGAGAGGTGAGGAATGTGGGCTCCATGTCAGTGGAAGAAAAGTGGTTTAGGGTCTTGTTATTCAAGGTGTGGTCTGTATCACCTGCTACTGGAAGTGCAGAATCTAGGCTCTTCTCAGGACTTCTCAGTTAGAATCTGCGTTTTCATCAAGATCCTCAGATGATTTGTGTGCATGTTACTATTTGAAAAGCAGTGGTTTATGGGAGGGAGGTAGGGAGGTCAACGGTTATGGTATTCTCAGGCATCAGTAATGTCTTCAATATCTACATCTGTATAAGACCTTCTAGCTAGCTATATATTGGTAGACAATAAAATTTCTCTTCCTTTACTCTGAGGAGTATAACCTCCTCTGAAATCCTATTTGTATATTCATCAGTTTCCAGAAAACACGCTCAATGCCATGTTTTGAACTAATCAGTTCAGCGTTTAGATGATGAAATTTGCAGGCTCAATAAAGCATGATAAACAGCTGCTGCCTTTCACTTCTGACTCCAGTAAGGGGGGGTTAGAAAGACTCACCGGAAACTCATCACTTCTCTGCTTCTTGCCAAAAATGTCCTTGGCACAACTTCCACGTCCAAAGAAGCAGTGGGTTTTACATCTAGAAACATCTGCTTTCATCTGTGCTTGAAACAAATGGGAACACAAACATCTTCATTGATCTTCCTCCTCTCGACACTTCTACCGCACTTAGAGTCTGGATCACAGAATTACCGTCACATGGTAGGATGCTTTGTACTGTGGAATGTTTCCCAATTAAATTGTACCAATGTCAAAACAGTAAAATAGATAATATGTGCCTTAGAAATTCAAAGAATTGGTTGGCTAGTCAAATAAACACTGTAGAGAAGGTGGGTCTCAGACCTGGCACTGAGGGAGGAAGCGGGATGGGATAGTGGATGAAAAAGAGCTTGGCATTTCAAAGAGCAATGACAATGACAAACGTATGAATAGAGTAATGAACAAAGCAAGTTGGATTAATGAGGAAATGTGTTCATGAAGCATGAAGACAAGACTTACAATTAGAAATGCTGATCCAGACGAATTGGGGTTGGAATTCCAAGTTGAATTTGGCTGTTACCTATAGTAAATAGAAATGTTTTAAGTAACAAAATGAAAAAAAAAGTGTTTTAGGAAGAAAGGTTAATCAAGCAAAGGTATGCAGCTTGCAAATCTAGGACTAAACAAATGGGTCTAAATAAATGATTGCTGAATAGCAAACAAATGAAGGTGTAGTGATTCATGTAATTTTCAGGAAAGGAAATTAGTTTCTGAAGTGAATTAACTTTTCTGTAATTTATGTGTTTCACAGTCTTCAAAAGGGCCATAAACTGTTGATAGAAAGTCATCAACAGAGACCACAGATGCAAATGCAGAATATATACACTTGTCTGAACATGGCTCTAGGTGGGACCCTACAGAATTTTTCCCTTTAGATAACTTCTGGGTTTCAAGTGCTTTCAAAGATGCTTCTTAGTTGTTTGGGAGTTCGGATTTCAAGGTCGTTTGAGAAATTCCCTTTGTCATTAAGTGTTCTGAATATTCTACCCTGGTGGCCGCTAACTGTTACGGAAATTGGCAAGACACCTGCCCTTAGGGTGCAACTATCTGTTTACAACCCAGCGCATCTGTAACTGCGAGGGTGAATCAAAGGTCAGTTTTCCAAGATGAGTTTCTGGAAGTATCTTCTGTCTTGCATTCCCGACCCCAGAAAGCAAGCCCTGGCTTCAAGCCTGCCTGAGGTATTTTCTAACAGTCACTATGATAATTTCTCTGTAGATATTGGCAGAACTGCTACGGAATCATCATGTCAAAATTCTCATATTCATTTGTAGAACAGCCATGGTGATGCCAATACTATCCCAGAGCAGCATAAATGTTCTTATGGGATCCCTACTTGACAGTGTGTGTTTCCCACTGAAAAGAACAGGAAGGTGACTGTGTACTGCTGGCTACAAAACAGTGATAGGTCTCTCTGATAGAATTCTAGAATGAATAAAGAGGCTCTTTTCCTTTGGGAAATCTACTGTCCTTGTCAGAGGGAAAAGCAGGCTCAATCCATGAAATCCACATTTTGTTTCATTTCCCCAGCTTGACACTATGGTAAACTAACAGGAAAAGTGGTGGTGGAGCAGAATGCAAGAAAATTGCTTTGATATTTTATTTCATCATGTCCAGACAGAACGATCTAGAAAGCAGGCTACCGGTCAAGAGGAGCTAGAAATTGAAACGTGTTGGGTCCAGGGACTAAAAAGTCTAATGTCACAATTCAATTTACATTTCTTAAATTACCTGAATCGTTAAATATTGGACCATTATAAAAGCAATAGTTGTAATCAGTCATCAACTCAATCACTCAAGCACCTTCAATAAGTTTAAAACAGTCCAGTTAACTTACTTTAATTTGTTTTATATACTCAGTGATATTAAATGCTCTTTTAGTTTAGGAATTAAACCCAATCATGATATGATTTGTCCACTAAAAGCACACAATACATGTATGTTAATTTATAAGATGAGCAAGTGCTGAAACCATCCTTCCAAGGGTAATAGGAAGACTGAGGTTTCTCTCATTGCTAAATTGTGGCCCGTCTCAGCCCACGCTGAAAGGAGCTGAATCTTAAAATAAAAATTCAACAAAGACAGACTGGAAAAGGACTTTAGAGGCTCCCTAGAATAACTTCCTATTTAATGCACGGATCTCCTCATGTTCTAAATCTGTGCATGCTGACTTGTAATGTGGTTCTCACAAACCTGACCTCACACTTAGCTAAAATGTGAAGTGATGCATGTAGTGGCATCTGAGAAGATCCTAAAAGTTGCCCCTTCAGGATGCAAATGTATTGAGCTGATTGAGAGCTTTGAATTGCAGGACACAGAGCCATTAGCTAAGTGACAGAAAAAAAGAAGAGAATGAACCTGTTACCACCCACTGATCCCTAGAATTAGTAACTCCTCTTCTGTACATTGGGGAATTTGGCTAAAAGACAATCAAATATTAACTTGGCTGCACATTAGAATCATATGGAAGACTTTAAACATATGCCAGTGTTTAATCACCATTCCCAGGCATTTGAATTTAACTGGTCTGAGATGTTCCTGGAGCTCTTCGGATGGTTCTGATGTGTCATTGGAGTTGAGAACTGTTGGATGAAGGATCCTCATGGTGGTCTCCAGTTCTAACATTCCAAGAATCTGGAAGACAGTAGGTCTCCAGCCCTATTCCCAACATTGAGTCGCTAGCTTTAATCATTTTTTGTTACTCTAGTGAGGCATTCCACATGCCATCCAATGCAAAAGTGCACTCTCTGGAGCTCTAACTATGGGGAATTCATGACATTTCCAGTGAGCTGAAATGGCTTCCAGAAAGAAGATATCACTTCCTTTGTTGATTTCAAATTTCACCAAGAATTGAGTTCCTGAGTATTTCTTTCAATTCTAGTAAGTGCTGCAATAGTTATAGAGATTATACAGATAAGACTTGATTATTTATCAAAAGTTAGATGGAATTAGCTCCCATTTGTTAAGAATCGATTATTTCTCAAAAGTTGGATGAAATTAGCTCCTGTCTACAATACTCCTCCTTCAAGACGATTGAGAAATGTTTGTTGGTGGAAAATTCTGTTAAGACATCTCTTTTATAGCACCTATAAATCCGTGCAAAAACACTACAAGTGATAAAATAATTTCAGTGGGTTATTGTCGCATGAAGATACTAGTCAGAACTTATAAAACCATTGTTGACCTTGAGAGATGGTATAAATGTGTTTTGCTGTAAATTGCTGAGGAAATATAAAAGTGCATTATTATTTTGGATTCTGTTTATTGGAAACATTTTAGGGACTGGAAATTTAATTAGCTGGCTGACTGGATTTAAAAGCAACTGGCAAGAGCCATCCTTCAGACATTGCAATTTTAAAAAAGTTCCAGTTGGATCTAAGGGTTTAGCCTGAGGATTTGTCCCTGGTTGAATTTGTAGGTTTACTGTAGTTAATCATTCCTGGAAGTCTAGAGATGAATCGAGAATTGATGCTCATTCATTGGTTTTGAGGAGCTGTGGGACTCTAGCATAGAGGAGCTTCAGTCTGGAGTAGGATAAATACCTCGCACAGATGAACATTTCCTGCAGTTTCACTACCGTGTTGTCCTATGAGAGGTTGCATTCTTAACAGAGGCTGAAATGGTTCTCTCCTATGCTTGAGCAATAGCACATGTGTTGTCAGGAGGAAAGCTGGAGCAAGCAGCACTGGAAGATGAGAGGAAAGGACTCTGGTCATGGGAGCAGCATTCAGGAGTCAGTCTGGGCTCTGTACCCAGCACAGTGACTGGCACCCCATTGTTACTTCTTGTTATTGTCATTGAGTGTTTCCTCTGAATTGGGTATTGAGCTGCGGACTCCCCTTACATTATCTCATTTATCCTTCATCATGACTATGTGAGATCTTTAGCACCCTCTGGGGCCCACATACCATAATTTTGTCCAGGGACCCTCTTCTTTAGAGGGCCAGCTCTGGATTTCCCCTAGCAGTGTTTTCCTTCTAGGCAAGGGGCCAAGTCCACCAGGAGTGATACCCCTTACTACACCAAGTTCTGGGTCATTGGGATGGTGGTACTCCCTGTTCAAATGGCCATGAGCACACTTCCCAGAAGAGTATAAGGCCTCTTTCCCAAAGGCAGATCACAACCTATAAAAACAGAATCTGAAGGGAGGCAACCCTGGGCTGGTTTGGGGCGCCATGTTGTGAGGGAACCGGACACCTTCTATCTTGTTGCCTTGTCATCCTCAACATACTGCTTCTGCATGCATGGTTCAAAACATCTACTCAAGCTCCAACCATCATGTTCTCCTTTCAGCCAGAAAGAAGAGAAAAAAATGAAAAACCCATCTTCTCTCTTCAAGGGCACTTACACGCTTTCCTTACATCTCATTAGCAGTAATTGTGACAGAGTGTGTGTGTGTACCTGAGAGAGACTGAGGGAGGGAGATGAGGTCTTATTAAAGGCATGGTAATTTTGTATTATGTGGGGCATCTATTGAAATTACTGACGAATTAATTTTGACATTTTCATTTTGCACTGGTCTATTTGTCATGTTTTACTCTTCCCTCGGAGTGATTTGTTTTTTAATTTCGAATTTTTCTTGTGTGGCTTGTTTTTTCTAAAGCGCTTGCATTTTTCTCTGTGCTGCATTTGAGAATTTATATTCTTTTGGTAGTTACCATCAACATTTACATGAATATTTAATAAGGTCAACCTTTTTGCATACCACTGGAGTAATATAAGGATGTAGGGTGGCTGTAACTCTAGTATGCCCTTGTTTCTCTGAGGCTGAAACAAACTGACAGGCAGAAAACTAGAGTTAGAATTCCTGAAAAAAGGAAAAGGACTTAGAGAATGGGAGGGAATGACATTCAGGAGCCTGGAGACTTGAAACATTTCAGGTAGTTGTGGTCTGCTATTTTAATTCAGCCTTATTATAAGCCAAAACTCATTACTATTATTTTCTTACACCGTTAATTTATCTTCAGACATACATGCATGATTATTCTCTTTGCTTACCAGTATCACTTCCATTTCAGGTATTCTTTCTGGAAGTATTTTTTCTTCTTCTTTTATTAAGTCATTCAGAAGCTCTTTATGAACATTTTTGTCTGATAATGTCTTTACTTGCTTTGATTCTTGAAAATAGATTTCCTGAGTAATAAAATAAAATTAGGCACATTTTCTCTCTGAATTTTAAAGGTATATTTTATTCTTTACTGTTTTATTATTTCTCTTTAGAATTTGTCATTATCATGAAATTATCATGCCTTTGTTAATTTTTTCTAATGGCTGCTGTTAAATTCTTATAAACTTGGGATTTCACCATGATTCATTTAGAGAAGAATTCTTCTACTTTATGTTGTTTGAAATTTTTTGTCTTCCAAATTGTTATCATTCATTACATTACTCGATACTAGAAAACTCTCAGGTGTTACCTCTCTAAATATTACATACATATGTTTAGTTATTTTGTCCTGGTATCCACATAAAACATATTTTGGATCTGCTCACCCTATCCTCCATGTCTCTTACATTTTCCTTCATACTTTTTATTTCTTTAAACTCTGCTGCATTTTGTGTGATTTATTCTGATCTTTCTCCCATTCACCAACTCTCTTCAGCTCTGTCAAACCATTGTTTAACACCTTATTAAATTGTTAATTTTAATTATATTGTCTTTTTTCCTACAACTTCTCTCTAATTCTTTATTAAATATATCTAATTTCCTGGTAGTCTTTTTATCCTAATATATTTCCAATTATTTCTTATTTCCTTAAATTTATTAAGCTTATCTCCTTTAAAAACCTTTTTCATTATCTAAATTTTTTATAATTCTGGTATTCTTATTTGTTTTTATTCTCACTTGTTGTAGCTTGTTTTCCTTTGTGTTTGGCTTTTTTTTTTTTTTTTGAGCGTTCATATTTGTTGACATTGTGCATTGGGTATATTTCTTTCCAGAGAGACTTTTGGATTGCATGTAAATAGATCTAGGTTCAATATGAATTGCAATTCTTGCCCTATGTTTGTTGAATTGAATACATATGGTAGATTCAGACCACAAAATAATTGAAGGCCAGCTTTGACCACACAGTCTCAATGAAGGTCTTATTTACAAAAGGTCTCTACTTAATGCCAAAGCCAAGTTAATTGTGATATTTCACTAGTGTTACTGTTTGCCTCTATGGGTTGTCTTTTTCTGTTGTAGCCATTACTGTAAGTATTTGTTCAACTTCTGGATCTTAAAGGTGTAGGTGGTGTGTAATCTACCTGTGTTCCAGATTAACTTTCATTTCCAGTGCTAACTTCAATCCTTGATGACATCCAACTTGAGCTCTTTCCTTTATTTTCTGCAAGCATATCTAGTTATTTGAGAGAGAATTTTGAGTTATTTTATCAAACTTTATAAGATTTTTCATAGCAGAAGAATTTTGCAATTTCTAGGCCAATATAATTTTGGAAACACCAGACATATTAATCTATAGAAAATTGCTCTGGCTCAGTAGGACTACATTTTTAAAAGAATTCAAAATATTGTCAGGATCAGATAAAATTCCATGATTTTCAGAGTACTTATGTTATAGAAGACAGTCAGGCAATGATTTTAGGTGTTATTATGTGACATCAACCTTATGATTATGATAAAAACCCATCTGAAACCAGGCTGCTTGGGCTCAAATCCTTGCTCTTTCACTTGGTAGTTGTGTGATCTTTGATGAAATGGTATCTTACAGCCACATTTTTCTTCTCTTTAAAAGAAGGATGATATTAACAACTACCTCCTAAGATTTCTATAAGAAATGAATATATTGGTACATGTAAAACAAAGAAATCCTTAGCACACAGTAAGACCTAAAAAAACTGATTATTATTGTCATGGTAGATATTGGTGAAATGAATTAGTAAATTTCAAACTAATTTCATGATCGAAAGGATAAGAAGTAATGATAGGCAACACTGTTTAAAATTTGGGCTTATATATTTTATCCTTTATTTAAAATGAGCTGAGTTGCAAAGATTTCAACAACTGAACAAAGGAAAGTTTAAGGATTAAAAAAAAAAATTGGATCTGAGTTAAAGTGTTCCTTTTTAAATATGCCTCCAAGCAAGTATGTAAGAAAGTGATCTTAAAATGTTGTAAGTATAATTTATACATTTTAGTTAAATGAGATTCTCAAACATATGAACCTGATTTTTAATGGTGTTGCCTTATTTTAGCTATATTTAACATTCAAAAATGGGTTTGACACAAATTTGATCATCATTTTGGAAAAATTCAGTTTCTAACAAAAGGCTGCTGCTATTAGAATGTATTTTCTGTTTATATTTATTCATGTCCTTTTTAAAATGTTAACATTTTACAGGCAAAGAAAAGGTCTTATCTCTAGTATTTTGAAAGTAGGTATTTTTAGCTATAAATATATTGTTAAAATGATACTTTATCTCTTTTCTAACCTGCAGAAAAGAAACAGCCTGAATTAATCTAAGTCCTTGTAAAAATAAGCACTGTGGGTTACTGAGGAAGAATTTAAATTCCTTCCCTTCCCCTCTGGAGGAATACGTAATGTAGCACTTTTTCCTCAGGGCACTTTAGTACATTCATGCTTGAAACTTCATAGAAGAAGTCATTAGGGAAGGCATTTTGTTTTGTGATAGGATTCTTTGGAAATAAAACAATCCCTTCCTTAATCTGGGCTACAACAATTTACTTTTTTACATGCCTATTCCTCAGGACTTATATTTTATTTTAGCCCTATGTGAATCTTGAATTCCTCATGTCAGATTTAGCTGTTTAAAAAAACAGAAATCTAACAAAAATAAATTTGAAGATCTCATTGGCCTCATTAGTTGATTCATGTATCAGGGAACATCCCTTCTAGAAACCAGAAAGGCCCTCCAAAGGGTTGTACAAAATGAAAGATCTTTATAAGCAGAGAGAAGGTGGGGCAAGGACATTATTAGCAAAAGAAAAGAAAGAATTGTTTCAAGCCAAGCCATTTTGGGAGGAGAAGGGAATGGCAGGGGTCTTATGCAGATTACTTCACTAGTGCTGACCCAGGTATTTCAAATTGTCTGTTTAAAGTCTACATTCCTGGAAGAGGTGGAAACCATTTAAGAATTGGTTTGCTGTTCTGGGGGGAAATGACTCTATTTGGAGCTTTTTCTTTTTCTTTCTTTTTTTTTTTTATAACATTATAAAAAAGATGGAATTGAGTGTTAAAGACATAGATGTAGGAGTAAAGAAAATAAGAGATTAGTAGTACAGACTTTCCCAGTGTGTACTTTAGTGGAATCTGTCACCCCAAAATATGCTTCCTTGGCATTAGAATTGCTTTATGCTGATTATTTTTAAGAAAAGCTTTGAAAATCTAGTAAAAGTTATACTTATGTAATAAATAATTGTGTTTATAAGGAAAATCTCCACCTGTAAGGGTGTCTCCCTCTCTGTACTAGGAAGAGAGGAATGAACATATCTCTGGAAACCCTTATCAATGGAGAAGGTGAGACAGGAGGGGAGAGGGCAGGGCACAACCATTGGAGGAATGACACAGTAACTGAGGACAGGACAAACTGGTTAGAACCAAGATGGTGGAAGAGCCGATTTCCAGTAGACATTGAGCCTTGTGACACACCTACAGGTGCCATGACAGTTCTTAGGCTGAACATAAAAGGTCAAAATGTAGGTGGGGGCCCAAATTCTGAAAATCTTACCCCTTCCCCAAAATAGTTGGAATAATCCTCCTACTTGTTAGCATATGAAATTACCAAGCCCATAAAAACTAACAACACCACACTTCACCCCACTCTCTCTCTCTCGCCTTCTGAGACAGGCCACGTTCTATCTATGGAGTGTGCATCTCCCTAAATAAACTTGCTTTCACTTTACTATGCCTCACTCTTGAATTCTTTCCTGTGCAAGGCAAGAACCTGTTCTCTGGCAACAAAGGCACTGACTTAAATCCACATAACAACCCTGCCCTTGTTGACTGGGCTTTTCCTGGTAACCTCCCATAACTGGCTTCCCCTCCCCTACCCCCAACATCTTTCTTTGTCTTCAGCTGAAGATGATATTTAAGGTGGTGGCTTGGGCCATTTCACAGTTACTTAGTTTTCTAGGGTATCTGTCTTCCTTGTATGCAGGAGACATACATATCATTAAACTTATGTTTCTTTTGCTCCTGTTAATCTGTCTTTTATTATGAGGGGGGGTCTTAGTTAAGAACCTAGATTTGAAGGAAAATTATTTTTGCTCCCTTACAATTCCAATTAACATTTGTTGCAAGTAGGTGTTGAGGGGCTGATAATGTCAGATGAGAATGGTCTGCTCTGTCTTCACATGTACTGGGTTGAGGTTATTACAGTTTTAAGCATAGGCAATTTTTGACATCAGAAAGGTTCTGAGAAAGACAACTATAGTAAACTCAATAGGAAAAATCAAGCTGATCCAGTGTTTTATCTAATTAAGTTCATATATTATATCTCTGGGGTAGCAGTGGGAATTGTGAGATGGTATCAAAAATTGTCAGAAAGCCATTGTCATTAAAGCTGTCTAAAATACAGCCTAATATTTTTCTATCAACCAAAGAAATTAATTGTATTTACTGAAAGTTAGTTGTAATTATTAGTACTCAGTCAGATTTGTGAGTTATAATTGATATTCCATTTATTTTCATTTCCATGCTTGTAAATAACTTAAAGGCTTTCTTAGATTTACTCACAAACTTGACTCTCCAGTTTCTTTTTCTCATAAAGATGAAAATTCTTCAAGCACACGTTCCCAACAAGATAGATCTCAGGAACTGACCATTTCTTTTTGGTAAAAAACACTGTCCTTGAATTCTGCTTCATTAAGATGAAATGGTTATTTGAGTCTCCACTTCAGCTTTAAGGTTCAAAGGCATAGTGGTCCTGCCTCTATCTCTATACTTATAAATAATACGTTATGAAATAAAAAGCCATAAACATATGGATGTGTATTCAATAAATTATTTCAATTTTTATTTGTATAAAGTAGCCAAACAAATCTAAGAGTAACAGTAAAACACAGCAGGTTCTTTTAAAAACAGATGTTGATGTTAGCATTATATCTCTGTGCTCAGCATCAGGTCCAATTTGTGCTATGTAATGGTGTCATTCAATTAGCAGGTGCTTTCACTAATTAGTTGTTTTGTTACTGTAACCAGTTTATTGTCCTAGGTTGATTGAGGTAAAAGTAGGAAATAGATATTATCTTTCTTTATGTTACTGAACCAGACTTGGCTCTGTTCACCCAGCATGCAGCAAAGCTAATCTACAGACATGGTTGTGGTGAAGGAAAGTACAGCATTTATTGCAGGTCACCAAGCAATGAGGATGAGCAGCTCATGCTCCAAAGACTCAAATTTCCTGATGGCATTCAGGGAAGGGTTTTTAAAAGCAATGTGAGGGAGAGGGTCTCAAGGCACGTGATCATCATCCCATGCACAGTTCTCTGACTGTTTGGTGGTGAGGAAACAGGGTGATATTTTGGGAATCTCAACCATCAACCTTCTGGTTCCAACCCATCTAGGGTATGCATGCTCATGGTCAGCGTGTGGTTAACTTTCTCCACCTGGTGGGGATTTTACTTTCTGCGAAACAACCCAAGGATATGTTTCAGGATATTATCTGTAGTCCTTGAGGAGGAAATAAAAGTCCTTGACTTTTTTTATGACTAAACTGTTATTATTTTGTCTTGCTTGATTATTTTCCTTTGTTTCTACATTTTCTCACTTATCTGATTAGATTTGCTCTTTGGCATTTGGAAAAGGCCTAGGAGGCTAAAGCTTTTCTCCAAACAGGAGGCAGAGAACATGGGGAGGTCGTTTGTCTCTAGGAAGGCCCTGCAGGGTCCTGCTCAGTTTCAATAACATTATTTTTCAAATAGAAAAAGATCTCTCTTCCCTTCCCTGCCCCTGGGAATTTCAAATGAGAATCATAGATTTTTTTTTCACTACTCTTATTTTGAAAGAGTGCCATTTTAATTTATTAACAATCCAACCCAAGATAAATCAAAAATTTCTTCAAGTTTTAAGCTTGTCCTCTCCACTGAATCTCCCTACCTGATTTGCATTCAGGACCAGGACCCCAGACACCCAGAAAGATTTTTTGTAGGAATTTTCTTTCTCACTAAATGCTCTTTGAAGCCTTCACATTTCTTGCATTGATTGTTTGGGGTGCATTGACTACAGTTCTACAAAAGGTTTTGGGCCCCCTTTTAGCAAGTCCTGCATGGGTGTGTTTTTAGAATGTGTGATTACCCAACACCTGTTGTTTTCAACTATCTTTCTAACTCAGGAAGAGCCCTTTTAAATCTTTTGCATTTATTAATGCAACTGGTATTTATACTCAGCTAATATTCCAGACACTGTGTCAAGGCCTGGTGACATTTATGTAATTCAGAGTTAAGGAAGAGCAAAATAAATTATATTAATTGCATGATAATTTATTTTAAAAAAGAAATATCAATAGGATAGGATGAATTAGAATCTTATAATAATTATTTGGGGGAAGATTTGGTTTTGTTTCACTTGTTGTCAGGTGGTTTTTTTAAAAATTTGTAGTAAATGACTATCATCTCATCTTCAAATTGATTCAAGTTTCACCAATTGTCTCAACCATATCTTTTATAGCAAAAAGATACAGCTTGAGCTCAAAGATTGCATTTAGCATTCTTTAGTCTGAAGCAGTGCTTCAGTCTTTCTGTGCCTTCATTGGTTTTGACACTTTTGAACATTACAGGCCAATAATTTTGTAAAATGCCCCTCAATTTTGCCTGCTGTGTCCTCATGATTAGATTCAAATGATACACCTTTGGCAGGCACTGTTACAGGATTGATGCTGTGGCCCCTCCCCTGCCTCTGCTCAGGTGCTCACATGTTGATTTGTCTCATTATGGATGTTGTTCGCTTTGATGGCTTCATTAAGGAGGTGCTGGCCAGGCTTCTCCCATATAAAGCTACTCATTTATTTTCCTGTAATCAATAAATAGATATTTTTGTGGAAAGGAACTTTAGAAGGATGTAAATATTCCATTCTGCATCCAGTTTGTACTGTATTAATGTGTGTACTTGTGTCTTTGTGGATGTTTGCCTTCCTCTGACTCATCTAATGTTTCTCAGATGCTTGTTCAGGAATAAGCTGAACAAGGAAGAGAAAGAGTAGAAGCAAAAATCCTTTAATGGAACAGAGATCACTGGGCTGAGATTATTCATTTTACAAGGGAGGGAACCTGAGAGCCAGGATGGTTAAGTGAGACAGCTGGGGCCAGAAGCCATGAACTCAAGCCAGGGACTTGACATAACATTTCATAGTTTTATTATTGAGCATCACTTTCATGAATGAGTTTCTCACTGCAATGTAATGGCCATTGTAAAAAAAAAATTTTTGTAAGATTTGAGAATGTAGATCAAAAATGAATTCTATTAATTTATTTTTAAAAATATTGTTTATGGTTGTATTTTATCCACATGTTCTCTCTTTTTATTGTTTCTTGGAGGTACACCAGGCCAGGAGCGTTAATCTGTACACATTAAAGTGACTGACTGTCACAGCTTTCCCAGACACTTTCCCAACCAAACTTAAAAAGTTCTAGTTTTTAAGGAAGGCCCTTGGTATGACTTTTGAAACATGAGACTCTGATCTTCCATATTCACTTCTAGAGTAAATTATCACCCTCTTCCCATACGTTCTGTCTCCTGAAGCTTTCTCAAGTTGGGTAGACTCTAAAAACAATGATTTCTTGTGAGAGAAATATTACATGTCCATGTAGAACCAAACTTTTAGGGTTTAAAAGAAATCCCCAGAAGTTAGTTAAAATGTAATGGTTCCTGGACCTGCCCTCAGAGGTTCAGCAAGTGAACATTGGTGTCGAGAGGCCCGCATTTTAGCAAGCAATTCAGAAATTTCTGGTGCAGATGTGCCCGGGAACATACCATGGAGACACTACAATTAATGTAGATTAATCATTTAAAATATTAACACTGATTTTAAGTGTTCTGATACAACCTAAGGAAAGGATAAAAGAAACTGATTATTTGGCTGAAGAATTACAACCAGCTATCATTCAGTGGTTGTAGGCATGCATTTAAAGCTAGATTTTATCAGTGGACTCTAAGTTTAGATAGATGTGAAAGAAGAAATCACAGCATGTTTTTTTGGATAGATCTTGGCTTCCAGGGCTTCTGTACCAACTCAAGAAAAGAAGATCCTTTTGACAACTTTATTTTTCTTGTTTATGTCATCTTTTCAACTTGTACAGAATTTGATGCCTCACATGAGCCCTCATTTTTTTTTCAGATGAGGGAATCAGAACCCAGAGAGTTAAATTTATTTTCCAAATAGCACAGAGGTAGCTGCTAGAAAAAGCCAGATCTGGATCTTCTAGCTTCAGACTTCAGGCCTATCTGCTCTTTCCACCGCGTGGTGATCTAGAATATAAATCTGTATGCTGCTGCTGCTGCTGCCGCTTCGTGGTCTTCTTCAAAAAAAGGTCATGGCGGATGATAGATCTAATTAATTTTCTTTTGTAAATTTATCTCCACTCCATCTCCCAACACTGGAGAAAAAATATAAATAAAGGAACAAATCCCAGCTAGGTGTTCAGGCTGTTTGTTTATTTGCCTACTCTGCCTCACCCTAAACTCCCAGGCCTCGGTGACTTCATAGAATTCCCAAATACAGTTGTCAGGGGGCAAAATCCTCAAAACTGATGAAGCACGTCATGCCCTGAATTCTTGCCAAATTGCAGGCGTTCTAATATTTTGATGTCTTGTTCTATCATGTCTATGATTTGCTCTCATTTTTCTTCCTGCCGCGGGAAACGTCCGCCTGGAGCTTATATTCCATTGCTCCACATACACTTGAAGAGAGAGGTCTCATTTTTCTCTTAGCATTGTCTAAATTTCTAGTCAACAAAATACTTATACTTCTCTGTGGAATGCTCCTCTTTCTTTTTGTTGTCTGTTCCATGTTCTAGCAAAATGATTTTTCCTATTTCTCTTAATGGACTTTGCCATGAGTCTTCCATTCTCTAAGAATTTTCTACACTAATCGTATGATAAAATAAATTGGCAGAAATCAGGAATGTAGTAGGTGAAGCATTCACACTCTCTGACCTCTGAAAACTCCTCTAAGTTCATGGTTTATGAGGGAAATTTAATTTAATTCAACAGTATTCAATCTCTTAGCAAGTTTCGATTCCACAGTATAATATTATCACCTGTAGTCACCATGTTATCATGTTACACATTAGCTTCTCAGACCTTATTCATCTTATAGCTGAAGGTTTGTATGACTTCAATATTCTCTCCTTGTGCACCCCCACCTGCCTATGCCAACCACGAAGCTGATCTCTGTTATCTGTCAGCTTGTTTTTTGTGTTGTGGTGCTTTTTTGGGTTTTTTTGTTTTTTGTTTTTTGGGTTTTGGGGTTTTTTTAGATTCCACATATAAGAAATTCCATGCAGTATTTGTCTTCTCTGTCTGGTGTATTTCACTTGGCATGATGCCTTCTGGGTGCATTTATGTTTTTGCAAGTGGCAGGTTTTTCCTTCTTTTCTAAGACTGAATAATATATATGTATATATGGTTACATGTATCTTTATATATATTATATATACACACACACACATATATGTATCTCGCATTTTCTTTATGTATGTTCATCTGTTGACAGACATGTAGATTGTTTCCGTTCCTTGGCTATTGTGAATGATGCTACAATGAACATGGGAGTAAAGCTATCTCTTGTATGTAACGACCTTGTTTCCTTTGGACATACACCCAGAAGTGAGATTACTTGATCATATGATAGTTTTTTGTAATTTTTAATTTTTTGAGGAACCTCCATGCTGTTTTCCACAGTGTCTGTACCAGTTTACATTCCCACCAATAATGTACAAACTTCCCTTCTCTCCTCATCCTCACCCACATTTATCTCTTGTCTTTTTTATCATAGTCTTAACCATGTGGGGGACCCTCATGAGCATGGGGGCCTGTCCAAAACAGATTACATGCCCATGAAACAGGCTCTGACTAAAGACGTGGGGCAGAAAGGATAAGGCTGGGCAGAACGGTTGTAGAGAAGGCAGGACAGTGTGGTCAAGGATGAAGTGAGAGAGGCCATATCAAGAAAAACCCTGCACATTATGTCAAAAAATTGGGGGTAACCAACTCCACCTCCTGTTTATGAGTGCATGGATACAGGTACCCATATATATATATCCATATATTTATGTCATAGTTACAAAATAGAATCTATCTTTAAAACTGTCAGCCACAAAATTTTCTAATTGTAAAAATGAAATATTTAGGAAGAAAGCAAGCCATAGTAATGAGGTAGTACTATTCGTCACAGCTAATGCATACAGCCTGTTTCCCACACATCATGACACTGGTCCTTCTTAAGCTCCAAAAATATCTCCCCTCCAGCTCCTCACACCCTTGTGCCCCAAATCTAAGTTTTCACTCAAATTGTGGTCTGCTTCACATGGGTTCTTGGACCAGATGTTTTAAAGAAATGGACACACAAGCATGAAAGAGTAACTGTATGTCTAAAATTATAAAATATCACCCAGCTCAGGCGCAGTCACACGTGGAAAGTGTACTGGGAAACCCACAGAGGATTCACATTGCACAGTGTCCCAGTGTACTTTCCCATCTTCCAAATAAACAGATCTGTGAGTATCCGAACTGTTCCCAACCTGGCTTTCCATTTTTCTTTACTCTTTTGATATCAAGGCAACATAAAAAGAGATCCTCAATTGCAGCGAGGTTTTACCTTTCTACCTAATAGTTTATCTTTGCCAAAAAAATAGTAGTTAGGGTTGTGTTATCCACTGAGAAATTTCTTCCAAATAACCAGCACCCCAGTCCTATTATTACTGCCTCCTAAGCAATTAGCCTCATTCTGCCGAGGATCTCTACCTGCACCCAGGATTCTCAATGAAACCAGTATCTCTGGAGACTGAGGCCCAGACATTGGTCTTTTTCTAGAAAAACTCTGCACCAACAAGATTGGTGTGTTCCCCCCCAAAAAGGGGCCAAAGTGAAGGCAGTGTGCTGCTGGAGAAGAACAGTGGCATGGAAAGGCCATTCATGGGCCAGGGCCAGATAGGCTGCCCGTCTGAACATTTCTCTCTGCGTGATTCCCCCAGGCCTACTAAAACCCTCAGACAGCCTTGCATTTTAGCCATCAGCCTCCATTTCTGTTCATCTTATCTGCTCACCTTGAACCTCAAGCTTAGACCTTACTCAGACACTGAATGTTCCCGTGTCCTTCTAAGAAGGCTGATACCCTGGAGTTTGATCTTGCCTTTGCTCCTAAGAACAAAGCTACTGTCAACCTTTCCTAGGGGAGCCACACCAGGACCCTGACCTTCAGTCTGTTACACTCCAAGCCAGTTTGGCTACTGGTCAGTCGCCCACGTGGCTTTGTCCACAGCTCACTCACCACCTAACCTACCGCCTGCCTTTAGTATCAGCTGTGCCGCTGAGTATGTACAGGGTCCCAAAGACAGAGCAGCTCCTGGCACCCAGTGAGTGAGGAGCCCCACGGAAGGAGGTCGCTATTTAGATGTAATGATTCATGAAGCCCCCAATGGGGAGTTGTCTTACTCTTGAATTTTAGCCAAGATTTATTTCTCTTGCAGGTTTCCCAAGCAGATTATCGGGCATTGATAGCCACTCAGACATTAGTTCCTGACACATGGTTGAAACAGCTTTGGAAAACAGCACTCATATTTATTAAAAAGGAGGAAATTCCTGAATTATCCTGACAATTTTTTTATCCTGACAATTAAACATTAATTAAGTCAATATAACTAAAACATCTTTTGTTCTTCCATATTTCACTTCTCCACTGAGAATACTTTCATGCATTCCCTGGGTATGTTTACAAAATTCAGGCTGATCAGTTAAGTTTTTCTATGCCAGTAAAGCAGCTGGAAATCACGCTGACTTCAATGACACTCATGGGGCCTCAGTTAACAAATGCAAGAGAAACTGTTGCACTCTGAACTGTATCGTCTGAACTGCATCACTTGAGTTCGTGAAAACTGGAGATATTAAACCTTGAGTTTCTTTGAATGGTTAATGATGATAAATGCACAGAAATGGTAGTATATCAGCACCTTGATTGGTATTCTCTTGTTAATTGTACTTATCACCTCAAAGTCTTATCGCTGCAACATATGTGATGAACCAATCTCACCCACTCAATTAATTTGCACATTTTTATAAATGGCGTTTGTTAAAATATGATGCAAAGAGGTTATGAGTGGAAGATAATAGCTTTCTGTGATGATAGATGAGTAAGAGACTGAAAAAGATGTGTTCTTGCAGTGAATCATTTCTTCAATTCTCTGAGATTCTTATGGGGGAAAAGTGTTACTGATTTTTCTGAGAATTCAAAGTAATTATACATAACTTTGTGTTAGTTATGTTAGTTTAGTTGTTGTCTGAGATGACCAAGATATTTTAAAGACCAAATATCAACATGAGAAACCATGAAAGGCTGTGGATACTGAGGTAGAGAAAGGGACAGCAGTATTGTCCTCAAAAATGGAAGTTACAAGGGAAATGTTAAAAAAGGAAAGGAAAGAAACTCTTGGGGCCTAAGAGAAGTGAGCATTACTCAAACACTGATGGCTGTAGAAACAGGGAAATCGGTTGTCCCAGCTTGCCTGAGACTACTCCCAATTTAGACCTCAAAGTCCTGCGTCCCAGGAATAAACCCCGTCCTGGGAATACAAGGATGTTGGACACTCTACATAAAACCCAGAACAGTTAGAACAACAATGTGAACAGAGTAGAGGGACCTGACTGAGACTGGAGTAGGGTGACTTATTATCCAAACTGGGGCTACAGGTAAGAATGAAAGGGGGCGCTGTTAAAATTATATTGTGGTAACGCACATACACTAGACCAGACTAAAGCAGGTGTCAGCAGACATTCTCTTTAGGCTAGTCCCAGGATGAATTATAACCCCGGTTCACGTTTGACTCCTTTCGTTTGTTTCTGCCTTTTCTCAGTTCTCCAATTTAAGTTTGCTCTTTGGAGTTCTCGGAAGGCCTAGGAGGCCAAAGGTTTTCTGCAGACAAGAGGTGGGGGACACAGGGGTCGGGGCTGTCCCCGGGAAGGCCCTGCAGGGTCCTGCTCCATTTTGTCATTGGCAGACATGCTCATATCATCCATCACAAGGAAAACGGAAATCATTAAGTCACACACTTCCTGTCCTTAAACTTTAAAAATAGTGGACATACGTACTCATCCAGTTATACTGGAAGAGAAACTTCTGCTTTGCACCAAGGCCAGTCCCCACCCCCAGAACATGTAGCCCATCTTTTTCCAATCCTCCTTAGGACACTCCTCGAGACCTCACTTTGTGGATTCTTATCTCGCTGCTATACCTTCCATCAACAATAAAAACTTAACATTCTCCCTGATACCACCAAAAGGAATTTCCAGGCATGGCCTCATTTTTTATTTTCCCTTTGTAGTCAAATCTCTCAAAAGAGAGTCGAACATACACTTTTGATTTCTACTGTGATTTCACCACCGTTCAGTACTTGTCCCATGGCCATCTGACTTCCAAATTGCTATTCCACTGAAACTCTCTTCCCCACACTGTTAAGAAGCTTCATTTGGCTAACATTGAGAACTCACTATGCTACAAATTAACTCTCTCTTTGTTTGTTTGTATCCCACATCATTAGTAAGCTCCCGAGGGCAGGAACGATATGTGCCCTGTTGCTGCTGTAAGCACAGTTCCTGGTGCAAAATACGTGTGCAATGGAGATTTCATAAATGAATATGCAAGTATCATGAGTGTGTGAAAATAAAAGAATGAAAATATCCTGAATTCTAAATCATACTGTAGCATTTTTCCCCCAAGTCTTTAATAATACCAAATAAAATGTTGATCCCGACAGGAAGGCGTCATAAACACCCTCTCCGTCTTTTTCCGTACAAATCATTACTGCCTGTGCCTGGCAACCGCAGCAGTATTTAACAACCACCAGAAGAGCTGAGTTCATGAATTCTTAACCATGTTTTCTGTCTCATGAGCGGGGTATTTCCGAATGTAGTTTTTCTTTAGCCTTGAGTTTTTCTTCTGCCCACTAGAAAGCCTGGTCCCCCAGGAGATGATTAGGGCTGGAGGTATAAAGCACCCCTGCACGGAGCCGTAAGTTTGGTAGCCATTCAGTGTGTGTCCTTCCCTCACCTTCCCTGCCAGACTCCGCCAGCATCCAGGCCATCTGCAGTGGGGCTGCAAGATTATGCTAATAAGCCTGAATTACTCTGAAAGTTTTACATTAAAATGTGAACATTTTTCTTAGCCTGGGGAGCCAAGCTTTCCGTGTGATATAAAAGGACCCAGAGTTATAGAAAAGAAAGGCTTTTTTTTTTTAGCAGCCCATTCAGTCTTTTCCCAAGGGTAACTGGCTATTTATTTTCTCCACCTAAGGTTGATCTGCTAAATTTTCTATATAAAGGCAACAGTGGTAAAAGATGTGAAGTAAATTCAAAACAAAATGAAACAAAGACAAAACCTAAGAATGGAAACAGCCTAGTGAAAAAAATCAGAGAAAATAAATGAAAAAAGAAAACAGAAATCTAGCTTTTGCCATCTCCAAAACAATTTGAGTATCAAATGTTTCGAATTAATTAATGGGAGAAATGAAATTTTAGCTAGAAAGCTTATTTTTAAGTATTAATGCCAATACTTATTTAATTTGTAACTCTGCAAAACACTTCCTCTGCTCTTCAGGTTAAAATTCTCAGGTTAAAGTTATGTATTAAATTTGCATTTTGTACTAAAAATAGGCTACATTGTACTACATAATACTATGTTTCAAAAACATACTAATCTGTATTAAAACATACATGTAATTTAGGTTGGTAGTGATTAAGCTTGAATAAATCGTGGATTGAATTGAACTGAAACAATCTCGGTAGACATGTAATTTTTTAAGTATCACACGTTGTAGCTGGTGCTGAACTTAGAGATCACTGTTCACATACACACACCCTCATTTTACACACAGAGGTCTTAGTCCTGGATGTGGAAGTATGCCTGTTGTGTTCAAAGAAAGGCAAGGTGAGCAAAGTGGTTACGTAGAGGAAACATGGCTGTAGGATAGCATACGAGTTTGAAGATGTCATCGGGCAGCAGGTCTTGTTGAGACCCACCCATTGGGGAGTGGAAGGGGGTAACCATTGGCAGCTTTTGAGATGAGTAGCGTGATTTCCCTGATAACGCAAAAGCATCACGCTGGTTGCTGTTTTGCAAATTGGCTAAGGAAGTAAGGATGAAAAGGGGAAGAGTAATTAGAAGGTTTTGGCTATACTCCTCTCAAGAGAGGACTGTATCTTGGATGATGATGGTTACAATAAAATTTATGAGAAGTGGTCAGATTCTAGACAACCTTAGGATAGTAGGGCAATAGAATGGGCTTTTGGACTACTGTTTCTTGAAACATTGGCATTCTATTTTTCATGTAAGCACTTGTTATATATATATTTGTTAAGGAAGGTTGTATATTTTATTTCAGTTTCTGGGTCAAGTGGTGGTTTTATGGGTAATCTGCAAATAACTTGTTATGCATTTTGAAGTTACTGAGAGCTAAGTGGAGGGCTTGTTTGGAGAGACTGCTGAGGCTTCACTGTGATATGAATAAGGACATGAAGCCATCCATGTGCAGTAATTCTGTCTATCTTCTGATGATTATGGGTAGTATGTTTATAGAAACCAGAAAGAGGAGCATATGAGAGCAGACAGTAGATAAAATGGATTACAGATAATGAGACTGAAACCTCTATGCCTACCTGCAACTTGTTCATTAATATCATGTCAGGTTCCTAATTCTTAAGTATGATTGCTTTATATTGCTCAGGGTGACTGTAAACACAGCTCTTGAGAAAGATGAATTGAATTACACTGTGGAACTAGTGAAAAGCAATAATGGAAATGGAATCATTGTGCTCTTTTTCTGAAGGAGCTTCTCCATTTTGTATATTTGGGGAAAAAATTAACAAGGGAGACTTACAGAAGCCTCACTCACTCTCCTTGCAGGTTATCATGAGAAGGAGACTGGAAATGGTAGTATGTTCTTGTGATCCCTCTGCATGGGAGGGCTTTGTGCTAGCCTCCAAATCACTTTTCCTTTTCCTTAGCTTCCAGCTTGGGAGCAGAGAATTCCAGAGTTTCAGTGGATTTTAGAAATTATCAAAATGTACTTAACCTTTCTGACTCTGAGTCTTTTCCTTTGGAATGTGGTAAGAGCAGTAGTTCAGAGCTGCGCGGATAAAGTGGGGCATCGTATGCCATGAGAGTAGGAGTTACTCATTGTACGTACTCAGTTGGGCATAATTGTTTCACACTGCTGCCTAAAATTGGAGGCTGAGCAAGGAAGTGATGTGCACAAGATTTCATAGCTGAGATGCTGATTTTTTTGCTTCCAGATTGGTCCACTGTAATAGGAGACTGTGATGGTAACTTTATATGTCAACCACATGGGCCAAGGTACTCAGACATTTGATCTGAAATTATCCTGGATGAGAGTGTCTATGAAGGTGTTTTTGGTTAAGATTACCATGTGAGTTGGTAGTCTGGGGAAAGCAGATTGCACACCCTCCTGTGGGTGGGCTTTATCCAATCAATTGAAGGCCTGAATAAAACAAAAAGGCTGACTCTCCCATGAGTACGCGGAAACTCATCCTGCCTGACTGCCTTGAGCCCAGACATCAGGTTTTTTCCTGTCTTTGGCTCAAACTGAAACATTGACTCTTTCTGGGTGTTGAGCTTGCTGGCATTCAGACTGAAACTACCTCACCAGCTGCCTTGGGTCTCCAACTTGCTGATGGAATATTTGGGGATTTGTCAGCCTCCATGATAGTGTGAGCCAATTCCTTATAACTTCTCTCTCTCTGAATAGATAGACAGACAGATAGATGGATAGAGATAGTCCTAGTCCTAGTCATCTACTGTTCTGTCTGTCTATCTATTGAGATGTATATATACACACATGTACATTATATTGCTTCTGTTTCTCTAGAGAACTCTGATTATCATAGAGATGCCTGCTCTTGGCACAGAAAATGCAGATTTTACTACTAATCAGAAAATGTACAAAAAACCAAAAAACTTCTTCCATCATGTGTGCATGGCAAGTGTTTCAAAGGGTAGCTAATTCTGTGAATGAAATTAGAATTCTGGTTTACCTTTGCATGTTGGAAAGAAATCAATTGCTTGTGTTTTTTAGGAGTTTGAAAAGAGAAACAACTGAATGCTGTGTGAAAAACAAAGACCCCATTTTTATGATGTCAGTTAAGCTAAAATCCAATTTCATTACACACGTGATGCACCTAAGCTAAGGCCAAGTGGATGACAAAAGAAGAAACAGGCATATAGCAGAGGAAGAACCATGAAGAAATCAAATGACTGACATTAGTGAAACCACAGTCAAGGTCAACGTTGTACTGAGGTCTGCCCTTGTCATCTGACAGCCACCAAGATGCAGCTACTCTAAGTCCATAGAGGGGAAGCTTGAAAATATTAGCATTCATAGCTGTAGGGCAGAAATTGAATGACTCCAAGGAGACTGAGTGAGTCATCCCGAGACCCTATAGGGGAATGGCAAGATTTATCCTTGATGAGATAAAGTCTTATTTCTATTGATTTCTCTGGTGGATACTGATATGGGTTCTTTGTGTTTTCAGTATGAAAGAAACATACTTTATGCAAAAAAAAAGCAGTAGGAAGAAATGATAAACCATTAATTAAGTCAAAGTAAAATAATGCCTTCCTTTCTAGGAGAGGATAGCTTCATTACACTGATAGTTGGTAATGCCATTTGGAATCTAAAGAAGATAAATCACATTAGAAGACATATGTTCCAAAGTCAGCCATTTAAAGTTGCAAATTTTCAGCTGCATCAACAGATACATATTACTATATATAAAATAGATAAACAACAAGGACTTACTGTATAGCATAGGGAACTATATTCAATTTCTTGTAATGAGCCATGATGGAAAAGAAACTGAGAAAATATATATGTATGTATGCATATGTATAACCGAATCGCTTTACTGTATACCTGAAACTAACCTTGTAAACTGAGTACAGTTCAATTAAAAATGAGAATAAAAGTATTATTTTGTTTGGTACTATGAGTACCAGCACACCATTCAATAAAAATTATCATGATGGTATAAAAAAAAGTACAATGATCCAAGCATCAGGTTTCAAAGTCAACAGAGATCAGAAAGGTAATTTAAACTCTGAAACATTAGTATTGATGTAGTCCATATATTATATCTATGGTTGACTTCTTAGGCAGTATTAGCATCCTGTTCTCTCTTGCTGGCAGTTTTTACTTGCAAAACATCATGAGTCGTGATAGAAAGTTCTGCTGGACGTTACTCGTGCACAAGTGGGCTTGAGTACACAACACACTCAGTTGTGGGTGCAGCCCAGTAACAAGGAGGAACACAGGCTTGTCAGAGGGAAGAGGGCTGTCTCTCGGCCATCCCCGTCCGTCGAAGAGGGCTGTCTCTTGGCCATCCCCGTCCGTCTCCTGCCCTCTACTCTTAGTGCTTCAGGCTAACCCTACTTCATCTTTTCAGTTTCCCATTGACAGGCTAATCATTGTATCAATCTGCTTGACTCTCCAGCAGTGTTCTGATCATTCTCCAACCTCCCTCTCCCAGGCCACAAAAATTTTGCTCTCTAGGGCTCCCATGGTGTTACTGTATTGACCTGTTGGAGTCTATCTGGGGTGCTCCTATTGGCTCTGGAAGCTGGATTTTGAAATGCTACACATTTAGGGCCATGGCTAGTACATAGTGGGACCATGATAAACCATCAGGGAAAGGTTGCATCTAGTGCACACCTTTCCGTCAGACTACATTTACCTCCTTTAGGTAGTCAAAGGGAGGAAAACAGGTGAGGTGAGATGCACTGGCCGAGGAAGTTGGAAAACAAAGTAGGCAGGCAGAGAGGATTTCCTAGTTAAACTAGTTAGCTAGAGGCATGAACTTTAATTCTCAATAGGGACCCTGGCTACAGACTGGAAAAAAAAAGTCCTATTTCTATTAAGTGGCACAGGGGATTTCCCACTGAGAAAAATTTAGAGAACAATAAAATAACAGAGGGACCTGTTGAGGAAGCCCTGAAAATAATGATTTTCAAATTTCCAATTTCTATTTCAATATATTTTGGGGGAGATGAAATAAGGAGTTCTTCCTAGCAGCAAACATTCTTGTATAGATTATTGAATATGCATCATACCGACATATTGCAGATGACTATTTGCTGACAGTGACTTCAAGTATATTATTTAAGAATTAAATATGCACTTGAATAAAGCAGGAGCAAGGAAACATTGAAATGAATTATGGGTTAACCTGACTCCTGTCTAAAAACGGATGAACATAAATGAGGAGAGACAAGGATACTAATATTTATGGAGTATCTACTGTGTATGAGATATAATATGTGATTCTGGTCTGTTTAATCCCCAGGCTGCCAGACAAAGTAGGCAATGTTATCCACATTTTACAGATGAAATCCGGATAAAACCACAGTGTTAGTAGTAAAGCAAATATTTGACTCAAGTCAATCCACAGTGATACCTCAGAAATACATAAAGAAGAAGAGACAAGGGAATGAGTTAGAGGTTAAGTTACTAGGATCAGAGGGGATTTCACAGACAGCACGTGTCAGTATTGTCCTGTGAACAATTGTCCAAGAGGAACTCAATCCAGAACTCACCTCTGAGCTGGGAGGAAACAGTGGGAAGCAATAGGAAACAGGGTGTTATAAATCCTTCATGACCAGAAAAGCTGAAGTTCTATAAAAAGGGTGGCGATGCAGTAGACAGATGACCCAGCTGGTGGCAAAGAGTAATAACTGGGCTGAAAGGTCATATAAATAGAAATCTTTACATAAAAGTCATCATAAGTCTGGTGAGCAGAATACTGCCCCCAAAATGTGCATGTTCTACTCTTGGGCACCAGGAAATGCATCACTTTAAATGGCAAAAGGAACAGTGTAGATGTGATTAAATAAAGATCAATCAAGGTTAAATTATTTCTTTTTCTAAAAATTTGAAGTATGGTTGATTTACAGTGTTTCAGGTGTACAGCAAAGTGATTCACACACACACACACACATACACACATAAAAGGATAAAATGGGAAAATGTGGTTTTTTTTTTTTCTTAAACAGAAGAGTGGGCATTTTTCTGTCACAAGAGCATTGTGTACAGAACACCACCAAACTACAGAGCCATACTGGGGTTATATCAGAAAAAGTTTTTATGTCATAATAAAGCACATAGATTTAAGCTTTTAAGAAAAACTCATAATTATTTATTTAGTTGTTTATTTTTTGGTTTTCATTGTGATAAAAATTATGTAACATCAAGTTTACCATATTAATCATGTTTAAGTGTCAAGGTCAGTAATGTTAAGTATATTCACATTACGGTGAAACAGATCTGCAGAACTTTTTCATCTTGCAAAAGTGAAACTCCATCTTTTAGCAGTGAAATGGAAGGGTTCAAAATGAAAGAAAATTAGATTCTTACTCCGCCTCCCCTTTTCTTTTTAACAAAAGATAATTCTGGTATCTATACAGAGAGTTACCTGACAAATAAGTAGGAAAAATTTGGAAGCTAATAAGAAGAATGCTATAATGTAATTTTGGAACCAGATGTATCTAGGTTCAAATCCTGTCTCCAACACTTAACTTGTATGAGGTGAAGGTCATCTGACTAACATCTTCCCTTTAGAGTCAAGAACGGGTGGCTTACTTGTTGAAACTTACCTTGATGTATCAAAAAATCATTAGTTTTTCATTTAGATATCTGAAGATGTTTTTATAATGACTTTGTAGCAAAAATATTTGAAAGATGAATAAACTATTACATTAAAAATGTCTTCAATTTTCTCCATGGTTTATATTGACCTATGCCTCTACATGTCCTAAATACCTAATTGTTAAAATGAATTCTTGAACGTTTTTTCTTAGCTGACAGAATAGGATTATGTAATCCACTTCATATTCCAAAATATACTCAGTATTCACTTTCACAATCAGGGCTCTGAAGGTAATACTCTTTGACAGCCCTTTTCAACGCTGATGGCAGATCAGAGTCACCCGAAAGCTTTTGAAAATGGAATCCTGCCCCCCCCCCACCAACTAATTAAATCAGGATCTTTATGGATGGATCTAGACATTTAACTTTTTAAGATATTTTCCCGTGACTTTATTTTTTATTTTATTTATTTTTTAAGGAACACAATATTGTACAATATTATATAAGTTACAGGTATACAATATAATGATCCACAATTTTTAAAGCTCATACTTCATTTGCAGTTATGATAAAATATTGGCTGTACTCCCCATGTTGTGCAATACACCCTTGTAGCTTATTTACACCTAACGGTTTGTACCTCTTAATCTCCTGCCTCGATACTGCCTCCCACCCCTTTCTGTCTCCCTTCTGGTGACCATTCGTTTGTTCTCTGTATCTGTAAGTCTGCTTCTTTTTTGCTGTGTTCACTAGTTCGCTGTATTTTTTAGATTCCACATATAAGTGATACCTTACAATATTTGTATTTCTTTGTCTGACTTATTTCATTTAGCATAATACCCTCCAAGTCTACCCATGTTGTTCCAAATGGCGAATTTTCATGCTTTTTATTTAATGGATGAATAATATCCCATTGTACACATAGATTGCCTCTTCCTATCCATTCATCTGTTGATGGATACCTGTGCTGCTCCCATGTCCCAAGTGACTTAGATGTAAGGCCAGGGCTATGAGTCACTACTCTGTACTCACTACTCTACAAAGAACTTGCTTTAAGTTGAAACCAAGTTATGCCTGGACTATGGCTTTTTGTAGTTGATCTCTCTTTTCCGTGATCGTGGTTAAATAGGTGGAAAAAAATGAGATGCAGAGCTCTCTTTTGTCATTTTAAAGTAAACAAATATTTTTCTCTAAACTAATCTCAGTGTGGTCATTAACTTGGTATTTAAATAGGTTGTGTAATGTAGGAAAAAACGCAATGCTTTGTAAGCTCCTCTTTGCTATTAGAAATCTTGCTTATATTGAACAACTGCATCTTTGAGTTTCCATAAGATTTCAACAGTGTCAAAACCAAGGAGTGGGTTGGGGGAGAATTTCTTCTTGAACATAATTTCCATCACCTCTTCCCACACCAAACCACTAAATTTTAATCTGTAAGCTTAGTGAAAACAGCACGTCTGCTGTGAAAATATAGGTTCAAAACAAGTTCCTCTCCCAGCTTTTCAAACAAATTGCCTTCCCCAGTCTCCTCCTATATAGAATGAGACTTCCTGATAATCCTAACTTACTGTAGTTCTTCTTATTTACAAAGAATATGTCTTAGAGTGGGTCCATGACCGAATTTTTTTTTTTTTTACGGGACTTGGGGCTACTTGTTTCAGATGGTTCTTTAAAAGTAATCTACACATGGCCTTTGATTGTCCTTTCCAACAGAGGAGACCTGATATTTCCTGCTTTGAATTAATAAGAGAAAAGGTCATATTTGCTGTTTCAAGTTTCCCCTCTCTTCTTCTGCTTCTTTTAGAACTTCATTATTGACCGTAAAGATAAAGAAAAGCACCACAGCTGATGACACAAGTCTGCATAAAATCTCCATATTTTTTTCTGCCTGATGAACCTTGATCTCGGCTCTATATTCTTTAAAACCTGATGTTTCCTTTTAAATTTGTAGCTGTTTTGTAAAGAACCTGATATTTTGCTCAAAGCAATGTTGTTCATTTTGTACAAAACAGAAGCATTTGAAAAACCTGACTGCACTTATTTGAAAAAAGGTGTGCTGACTATAAATTAATCTATATCCCTGTGCTAGGCACCTAATGATACAAGTATTTAATAAATTGTTTACCGTAAACGTTTGAATAAAAGGAATAGAAGGTTTCTTCAGTCAAGGGATCGTGTAGTAAATAAGAGACATAGGTATGTGCAGTAGGAGAAATCACAGGAGAATAACAGAGTAGTCAGAGCTGAGTTTTAAATTAGTTCCCAAGACCTGTGGGCAAGGTGGTTTATTCGTGGCAAACCTAGTGGAGGTCACAGCCTATTCCCAACAGGAAATGATTTTTGATGGTCTCCTAAGATGGATCATTTTGTTTTATAATTCTGTGGTTCCTCCTCACGGAGAGAAAAAGCCTCTGTTCCCTTTATCATACCACGGAAGAGACTGGTCAATTCTGGTCCTGCTTTGCGTGCATGTTGTGTGTGCATGTGGCCACAAGACACTCAGAGAATATTAAATGCTTTCTACAAAAGATTTTTTTTTAAATGTTACGCTTGCCGCTTTAGTCAAAGAAACACAAACCATAGCAGTATGCAGAGTTTAATGTTCCAGATGGATTGCTGATGGATCCCCTAGGGTCTAATTGCACAACGTTCCTAGATACCTATAAAGCATCAATTATGCAAAACAAGTGCTTTCTCTTAATTGTTTCTCCTAGGAATTTTAATATAAATAGAAGCCTATTATAAGACAAGTTTGCTCTGAATCTGAGAACTAAAGCTAATAAAGATATATATTGACTGTCTATTTGGAGTGCTGTTACAGGACTACTTGGTAAAAATGAAAATTTTTGTAGCCTTAAGTTTCTGTGTTATGACACTGCAAAAAAAGTTTATTACCGATTGCAATGTTTACATGGGTTATGCAATCTAGGACAAATTTTGATGCTTTGTAAGCTCTGCATATGTAATGTATCTGATTTCATACAATGTTAGAATAACCTACTTCGTTCTTGGATCGAAGGCTGTTGCATAGCCCCTTGAATATCTCCTAGAGTTTCCCTACCAAGGTATCATTACGGAACAGTTTAATTCTGTAGACAACAATGAGGAAAGACACTTAGACTGGGATGAAAGGATGAATAAAATGCATGTACCTTCCAAACTCAACACTGATTTCTTAATACCCATCTCTCCTCCTTTTACAGTAGAGGAAGTACTTCTCCAACTCAAGTTCAGTCTTTTCAATGGGGCACCCAGGAGGCATTCAATAAGCTTCACTTGGATAAATGAATGATTAGGTAAACGTGTGAATGAATGAATCTTCTCTTTCATTCTTAAGAACCTTATATTATCAACTACCTCTTAACTGTCTTATAGATCCGTCCCTGTTTCTCCTTGCTCTCTTCCATTAGCATTTATTGAATCTTTAAGGTCCTAAAAAAGAGAGGGGAAAATAACAAAACAAAACAACAACCTTTTGTCTATTTAGGCTTCTATTTAGAGCTCTCGTCTCCATCAGAATAAACTTATCAAGTGTTTCCTGACTCCCTGCTTCCGTATTCTTACATTTCACTGACTTCCACGCTCTACAAACATGCTTCCTGTCCTCACCTCTCCGTGGAAGGCATTGCTCTAAAGGTCGACAATGAGCTCCATATAATCAGCGAAAAAACACTGTTCTGGGTGATCTCATTGTGGTCCATGGCCTCTCCCAACCTTCTGTGATCTGAAAGCTCCTGACTTACATCCATCCTTGGCAGCTGTATTGAATTCTCAAGCTAGTTAGCCAATCACTATCTCGGTATCCTCTCCGGTAGGGCTCTGGGGGAAAAAAACACACTTCCAATCTTTCTTTCACTAGTATTTTGAAATTAAGCAAAGTATATGGAATAATGCTGAAAGCCCATATACATAAATATAAGTTCAAGTTATTTGCAGTGTATAGCAAAGTCGGTTAATTTAATATGGTTAATGAGGAGGTACCAAACTGACACTTAAATTTAATTATATGGAATTGATTAGTGCTTGGAAGTCTGAGGCAAAGGAAATGAACACCATGCATAGTGAACCCACCTGCCTACTGAAAAGAGACTTCCAGAATGAGTTTGTGGGGCGGGGAAGGAACACAACTTAGTGGTATCAACTGAATGTATGTTGGTAAATGGAAAGTGTCATGGGAGCCATCATGATAGGCATGGTAGAAAACCCTAGACTAGTGACAAGAGCCTACTCTTCCTGAACCCCCAGTGAGTCCCTGCACACTTCATCATTCTAGTCTGTGCAAAATGCTTTTCTAAGTCAACCAAGTAGTTGAGCTAGCTCATTGAAATCTGGTCCAACTCCCTGTTCTCTGCTAAAAAAAAAAAAGATTTCAAAATTATTTGAAAACTGACAACCATTCTCATTTTTAGATGGATTTTATATTCAGGAAAATGTTAAGGCCAACTTGGTTTGGATTATTTTAACAGAGATAGTTCTGAACAAAGAACCATTAAGCCAGATACTGGAGAAGGGAAATGGCTGAAAGGGAACCACCGTGGTGTCGCTGAGTCAATCACAGCAGGCAGCCCTCTAAGGTGGGTGGAACGAAGAGCCTGGGCTGGGGTTGTTGTAATATAGAAACTTGGAGCAAACACCTCATGGAGCCGAAACTCAGACCCATGAAGAAGGGTCCTGGCTGACTGGTGTTGAGTCTCTGTGCTCAGAGAAGATGTCCAGTGGGGTTGGACCCAGACTTTGGAGTCAATGGGGCTGCTTGACCGATGCTGAGCTCTCTGGGGGGTCAAAACGATGCTTGTAGAACCAACATCCATAGAATGGATCCATAGAATGGATGTTGCAAGGTAGAAACGTGGAGTCAGCTGCTGCTACGGGGCAAAGTCAAGTTGCCTAGGGGAGGAAGCGAAGCTGTGGAGCTGCGGACCAGTAGGAACCAGCCCCTCCTCCATCCTCGTAGACTACACTTCAGCTCCCCCTCTTGGCACAGCCTGACGTAGAGACCCTGCTGTGAAGGCAGAACTGGGCTGTGCACATCCCCAGCCCCAGCATCATAAAGGTCGCAGGAGGCTCACAACAACTTCACAAGCTGCACAGCAATTGCTACAACAAAGAAGAAATCGAAAAATTAGTGAGATAAGATTCTAGATTTCTTTAAACTAATTCTGGAAGTTTGCTTGCAGACCCTACGACTCCCCCTGCTACGATACGTACACTCCTCTGCTTTTAGAACCGTGGGACTGTCTGGCCAGGCATGAAGAGCTCGAAACGTGAGCGTCCTTCTGCAGAGCCTGCTTTTCTGTTAAGGCGAATGCTCCGGGGAAGGGCGAGTGTATGTTTTGCTGGAGGTAGAGAACAAGAAAAATTATTGCCACGTTAAAATTTTGCCCCTTCTTCCTTTTCTCTTTCTTCTGGAAGGCTCAGTAGTACTTTTTCTTTCTTTCTTTTTTGATGGGAGGAAATAAGTGCCAGAAATTATTGATTTTCTTTTTCAGTCTGGTTTCTAGAGCATTTGTTGCCATAGCAACTACTCTGAGGCCAGGGTCAGATCTTCCTCAACAAAAAAGGCTGGACTCTGCCTTACTGTACACAACTGTTCCCATTTCACGAGCCTCCTACTCTCTCCACGTTCTATGCTTTATCCTGTGACGCTTCCGTGGTTAACAATGTTTCAAAACTATAATGTCCATTTTTCTAGCATATCTTCATGTTGTAAGTCTTAGTCCTTCTTAAAATTATTTTTTGGTGATAAACCTCTTAGAACGTTAAGTTGTTTTCTGTTGACTTCTTTAAAAAAAATCTGTGCTATTATTGCCTTTTAAATTTTGATATGCTTTTTAAAATCAGTTATTTTCCTGTATTTATTTGTATTTTTTTCACCTTAATCCATTTGTTTCTGAATTCCATAGGTGGGGCACAAGAAATAGGGTTTGCACAAACAGTTTGCACTAAATATGAACTGAGGCTGAGTTGCAGGTGTTACTTCCACTCTCACCATTTTCCAGTCCCAGAGAACACCCTTGTGGCTTCATTCTTTTCTCCCATGAACAGCTCCCACCTACCCTTCCCTGTTGGGTTTCTCACCTCCCCTTCTATTGTCCGCTCCTCAGAACATCAGAGCCATTCCATTGAATCCCCTTAGCACGTCAGGCCATCCTCAGGGGAAGCTTCAGCCTGACCCATTGCTCCCTGCCTCTCTGTTCCGTGGGGGCGTGGTGACTAACAAAGCGGCTTTGGTGGGGGGATTGTGACAAACGCCACTATACAAGGTGAAATAACTTGTGTTTAAATCAATCCTGGACAACGCCTCGGAAGGGATGAATTACCATACCTCTAATGCAGCCACTGCCTGTTCGCTTCCTGACTGCAGATGATCACTGTTTCTTCAGTTGAACAGCAGAAAAAGGATTAAGCATGAGGCATGCAGTTAGAAACCTTGCAACATTTAAAAATAACGTTTAAACAATGAAATTATAATCCGTGTGTCAATCACACCAGGAGAGGCCTGCAGCGAACTGATGGTTGAAATGACACAGTATAAATGAGCCTCTGATTCCACGATAATATGGGTGAACAAAATGATCTCTTTACAGTCATGTACACTGAGGCTTGATGTTCGGTGGTCCAGTATATCCAGAGGTTTTTCCTTCATCTTTAAGAAATAGGTTTGCTAACTTCTTAATGATAAGATGGAATCAGCAGGTATTTGTAGTCTGGGGGGATGCAGGAACCCCCGACTCCTCTCAGCCATCTGCTCTCCCCACCTGTTCAGGGATTTCAGAGAATTAAGTGGTGGATTAGCTTCCTTTGCTCCTGATCTAGTGCACCTTCTAATAGGTGGTCAACTTCCCAGCTATTTATCAAGTGCACAGAGGTGGGAGTCCCTTCTCAGGATGACAAGGGTTGTGACTTTTTTTTCATTGGACAGCAACTTGAGCTTCCTGTAGTTGCAAACATACCTGAACATCCTTCGCCACCATCTGCTTCCCATCGAGCTCCAGAGCTTTCAAAGACCAGCACAGAACCCCAAATAATGTCATCTCTGCAGGACTCTAGCCAGGCCAGAAGTGCAGGGGCAGAACTGAGCTTTGGCTGCTTTCCCTGAAGTCTGCTAGGACCACCACCTGGGGTCATCTTGAAGCAGCTGCTCTTCAAGCCTTTCCCACCCCGAAGTCCCCTGACAGCAGCAGCTCAGGGAAAAGGTGGGACTTAGTAGCTATTGGGTGTGATGATGTATTGCTGGTTTGACTCTGTTACAGACACTCTTCTCAACACCTATTTTTTATTCCATGCTCACTGCTCCCCTTCTCTCTCCCACAACAGTTCATCAGGACGGAGTCGCAGCTGTCTTTCTGGAATCAAGGAGAACTGGAAGGACAGGCAGTGTCATGTGAGTTCTGGGGCTTCGGTTTCCAGGGATAAGCCTCTTGGGCTGGGAAAGGGCAACTGGAGAAAGAACGGGGGGATGGAGTGCTCAGGAAGCATATACGGCAGAAGAGCAGTGTCTGATTCTGCAACCTGCTCACAAACCCTCTCCCATGAATAAGGCCTATTAAACTGACTGGATCTTGAAAAGGCCCCATTTTCTCCTTTTTTTATGGCTTCTGTGCAGAACAAATACCACAGAGAAACCAACAGAATGCTGGGGTGGTTATTACCTTTAAAGGTCATTCTAAGTAGAGGACCATATTATTCAAGACTGGAGTGATACATTCACCTTAAGCCTCCAGGGACATGTCGGGAGGAATCAATCAGGACCAGAGATCGTGTTGCTCTCTGTATTGTCTTTGCAACTTCTCTGATAACTCTGCGATAAAAAAAAAAAGTGTATTAAAAATAAAAAATGATCAAGGAGCAGCAAATGGAAAGTCAGTTTCTACTTTTGGTGTAAGAATTTGGCAGCGTGGGGGAGGCAGCCATGTTTGCTTGGAGTCCTTGTAATCTTTAGGAGCTTAATGACAACAGAAATGATACTAAATTTTTATGCAAGTGAGATTTCATTTTTCAAATTTCTAGATTTTTTTTTTAATATTGGAGACCTTTAAAAACAGTCTTTATGTCAGTATGAGGATCTGTTTATTGAGGATCTGTTTATTTACTTTCTCCTACTGTGGCCATCTGTGGACGGTACTGGAGAATGAATGGGACTAGTATTTCTTCTCCCCTATTAGCCCCTTCCCCTTTCCCTTGAATAAGCTCCTTATGTCATACACTTTCTTACCAATCCCCCTGCCAAAATTTCTCCAGCTACTCATTCCCACGCAAATGGGAAATATAAATGATAAGATTTCTACACTCAAAGTTTTGCTGTTTCCAGCAGGACTTATACTCCGCATTCACGTAGTGCATCAAACACGCATGCCCTTCTGGGTGCTCCTGCGCTCTGTAAGATGCCACTGGGCTTCCATAATGTCTCATCAGTGGCCATTGCAAATAATCCAAGACACACTGTAGTTTTTATTTCTTGATGGAAAGTGAGGCTATATCTTACAAGGCTATACTTTTTCAGTTTAAAACATTGGGAAATGGAATTTTATGAAAAAAAGTCAAAGGGAAAGGAGAGTTTATGCAAATGGTAATGGTTTTGCAGTTAAGACAAGATGGAATAAAGATCTATAAATTTCCTTTTTGTTACGATGAAAGGTTAACGTTCCCCATTTGACAGATGGCAACCGATGAAAGAGAGTATGTGACTCATGTTGGCAGTTACTAATTGAGGTCTCATAACATGGGGCGCCTTGACCATTATGCTGTTAGCACCTCATTTCTTGAGCTCTTCCTATGGATCAGTGCTGCATTAATGCTAGAATCACCATAAACATCTTAGGATGAAGGTGCTACTAACTCTGTTTTACAGAACAGGAACCCCATGCTTAAAATGTTACAGGACTAGGAAGTGGCAGAGCCAGGGTCCAAATCCAGGTCTGTTAGCCCCGGAACTTTTCCAATTTCTTGTTCTGGATTGAAATTTTAGAAAATGCATGTAAAACAGTAGCTTTTGACACACGGGGCGTACCACATGGATCCGAAGCGTCTGCAAATTTCGTGATTAAGTTTCTATAGACGCCGTATAAGTGCTCACAGGAAGATGGTGTGCTGGTTATAAATGTACTGCTTCCTACTCCAGCATCACCCTCACTTCCTGCTTTACCACACTGACTACGTACAGAGCTCCTTTAAGCATGCTGCATCCAGTGCAGTGCTGAGCTTCCTCAGTATGAGGCGCTGGAGGGACGCTGCAGGAAGAGGGGGCTTCTCTTGGTCTTTTTAGAGGCTGCACCATTGGTCAGTGTTGTGGATGCGAGGACAGTCTGTGATGATCTGCCCCAGGAACGCCCACAGGAGAGGATGCGTGTTCTCCTGGTGAACTCACAGGCCTGGACCTCCTCCCCACAGCGGTGCTCTGACCCGCTCCACATGCTGATTTCCCTGCTCATAGGCTGTGGCTCACCTGTGCCTGGAGGATCTCTTTCTGTTTGTCAGGTGACTGTGTGTCGCCTGTAGCCTGGACGGCCCAGTGGCGTTCTCTCCCTTCAGTGGGTTGTTCTCCAGTGAGGTCTGGACCTCCCCTCAGGAAGGGGGCCCGCTTTTCCATTTTGTTCTTCCTTGGTTGCTTACTCTCAGCAGTGGGTATGTGTTTGAGGTCTCTTTACATCTTATCATAACTCACCTTTTTGTGTTAAACTCTTCCTGTGTAGATGGCTGTGTGGTTTGTCTCTCGGATGGTAGAAAGCAGATTATGTGAATTAGAAAAACAACAATGATTCCACAGTTTCCCATATTTCTCCCCCTCTACCCCATGCTACTGTGGAAATATAAATGCCCTTAAATTCATTTTACTTTTATTTTAAAAAGTTATAGTGAAGTTTCACTTTTCCCTAAAATTTCAGTGGCATCAATTTCAAAAACAAATTCTGGTAGAAGATCAGTGGGGAAAAGCTGCGCACCTTACTTCTGTTGTTTTAGCATCTTTAGTAATGATTTTCTTGAGCAAGACTCTTTTTAGATATTGGAAAGCATGATGAAGGCTTCCTTTTAAACAGATAATATGAACAGTTGGTAGACAATTTGGATAATGTTGCTCAAATATGAAATAACATTACGCAAAAAGTTGGACAAGGGCCTCAGAAGCTGAGCATTTAATTCTGATGTGGTAAGAATGGGCTCAGGGTGACAAGATATGAAGCACGTTCAGGGGTCCAGATGATTACACTGCTGGGTTGGATGGTTTGCAGTTTGGGCAGTAAGTTGGGTATGTTTGCTAGACATCCAGCCAGAGATGTGATGGTGGCAAAACCTATCTGGATACAGAACTCCAGGGGCATCTCATGACCAAAGATTACAAACTGGGAGTCATCATGTATTGATAAGGTCACGGAATTGAATTACGTTACTTAAGAGAGCTTGGATATATAAATAACACAGAAGCATGGAACAGCAATGTTAGGAAGTTTTCATATTTAGACATCAAGCATAGAAGGTAGAACCAGCAAGGAAGAGGAAGCAGCAGCCACGTGGAAGTGAGGGCGGGGGACATCGGTGGAGGAAGGTTGTGGGGGGAAGGGACGCTTTCCAGAAGGAGGAGGAAACGATGCCGATGCCACCAAGAGAAGGGCAACGTGAGGTCAGGTAACGTGAACGTTTCATTTTGACACTTCATGCTAAAAATTGTTGCTAAAGGGGACGGTGAGGGCAGAGGGAGTTTTAAGTGGAAGATACGAGAATGTTGGTACATAATTAGGCATAATTCAGAAGAGAGGACAATGTGACTCAGAAGAAAGAGGGCGGCACCGATGAAGAGAATTTCTAGAGAAGATGAGAGCAAACCAGTGAGGAAAAGGGCCAGAGTGTCTGCTTGAGAGGATCGGGGGCACTTCATTCTTACAAGAGAGGGACAAATTCAGGGCACAAAAGGGCACTGATAATACAAGGGAATTACTTATTTGATCGCTTTTATCTTCCTGATGAAGTAGGAGGCAAGAATCTTGGGGTGGAACGTGGCTAGAAGAGTTTCACTTTGGAAACTGAGAAGTAAACTTGAGAAGCCTGAGTAACTGTGTGTGTGTGTGTGTGTGTAAATATGTGTGTACATTTTAACAATTTTAGTTGCTTGAGTGCCACTGCAAAGTAGGTGACTTTTATGTTCAACAAGGGTAGATATGTTCCCAATGAGTAAATTGGAGAGAGCAGAGAACAATGGAGTTAGAGATATTTTGAAGGGAGGATTATAATAATGGCTGTAAACGATGTAGGGGGTGAGGACACGTGGGAGTAGAGTCAATAAACTTGAGATCTTTGAAGATGAAGAATTGCTGAAACAGGAGTATGCGTTTGAGTGAGCTGGAAGGAAAGAGGCGGTTTTCCAATAGCTGGACCCTTGAATCTGAGACATCAGAAGTGGTTTTCATGGTGACAAGACCGAAGATATGGTAATAGTAGTACGTGGCTGAGCTGAGACAAAAGAAAAGCCCTTAGAAGGTGAGGAGGTTGAGAAACTCAAAGGCCAAGCCGTTAACCATATTGAAAGAAATTTCCAGTAAGGTACAGAAACGCAATGTAAATTTGTTTCATTTGTTGGGTGGGATTTTGTGCTTCCTGGGAAGAGGGTGGAGAATAAGCTCTTACGTTCATGTCAGGTGGTTACAGGACAGCATGAGGCTCTTAGAGATGGGTCACTACGAAATAGAATAGCATTAGAAAGCAGGGCGAGGATGTGAGAGGCACCCATCACTGACAGATCGACCTTTATTTTTGCATTGAGACATACCCAGGAGTCTCTGTCATATAAATGCCCTACCCACACTGAAGCAAAAAAAAAATGATAATTTTTGCTTCCCTACTGTAAGAGGTTTTTTTTCTGGTGAAGTTTAAAAAAGAACTACTGAAAAAAAAATCTAAAGCTTGGAAAGTTCACTCTTGGTGCACCATACAATAGTGATTTTTGTTGTTGTTAAGAAATCAACATTTGCCAGGTGAAGCAGGAAGATCAAGGAGGTTGGAACTTATTTCTGCAACTGGAGTCCTTGGCTAGTTTCCATATCAGAAGAAATGACACCGACTTCTCACCGTATATTCTCCCTAGAGATCAATAAAATAATAAAACACAAAAATACAGCCATTAAAGTATTGAGGTTGCCGTGAAAACATAGCATGTTGACAGGCTGGCCTTCAAGTCTCTGACTCCAATCAGGCGTATCCAAGACACAGGGGCTGCAACTAATGACAAGATGATAACGTTTTTTTGTTGTCTTTGTTGCTGTTCTTTTTTTCCTTCTGAGCCAAGGACTGTCCGGGCTGTTTTGTTTTCGTTTTTTTCCAGTTTCTTTCTGTATGGGCTTGCAGAAATCTACCCCCTCCTTGGCTGTAAAGGAGAAACCTTTGTGAGGGGGTGGATAACAATTAGATGGGGAAAAACAATTAGTCATCTGTCACCGTTACAATATAATCTCTATGCTGTTTCCAGTCCAGCTTTGAGTGATTTCAGACATTTAGCTTCTCTCAGCCCCTTTGTTAATATTTGGTATGAGCATTTAAAAATGCCTTTACAAATGCAACAAATTCCAAAATATCTTTTGAGGAACAGAATTTTAATGATCCCAGTCTTACAGATGTCCTCTGTTTTCCTGAAATCACCGCCACATCTTACAACCATTCTGTATTGTCCTGTATCAAATGTAACTAATGTAAAAAGCTCTAAAATAGGACAATTTGACAGAATAATTTTTAACATGTGTAATGATTAGGAAAAAATTGTACTCTGTCCCAATGGTTGAATCTATGCCTGTGGTTTTATCTGGTCCCATCTCTCCCACATTCTGTCTCCCCTCAGTGCTGCAGGCGTGCGTTTCTGTCCATTCAAAATCTGCTCTGGGCTGTCTCAAAAGCTCCTCAAACTCTAGCTTTTAATAGCTAAACAAATGACCTCAAGCTCTTTCATACTGAAATTAAAAAGAGAACAAACAACAAAACCCAAAACAAAACAACAACAACAATAGAACTTCTGTTCCAGTATTCTTTTTCAGTGAAATCCGTGACTTTTAATTCAGCTGGAAGGTAAGACACAGTTGTCTTTGGCATCATTCTGCCTTATCCCTGTATCAAATCCATCACCAAGTCCTGTAGATGTTACCTCATAGGTATTCTTCAAATCCTTCTCAGCTTCTTCGTCACCACCCCTGTAATTCAAGTTATCTGCAGCATCCTTCCAGGATGTCAGAAAACCCCCACTATCTTGGCTGGTCGAGTTCATTCTCTCTATAGCATATGAAATAATTATTTTAAAAGTTAGATCTTATTTTGTCATACCCTTGATGATAATCCTTTCTTTGTATCCTGTTACTCTTTGGATGAGAAGAAAACTCTTCAACATGACAAAAAGACCTCATATAAATTGTCTTCTGTAACATCTTTCATAACTTCCCCTCAATTCTACGGCTCATTACCCTTCTACAGCCTCATGCTTATGTCTACCTCAGGGCCTTTGCTCAAGCCATTCTGTCTGTCCAAGGTACCCTCCTTTCTCTTTACCTAATTAATTCTTCATCCTTCCTGTGTCATCTCAGTTGTCTGTTCTCCAGAGAAGCTTCCTCCATGACCAGTCACACAAACACACACATGCTAAGGCTGGGAAAAAAAAAAAGCTCTGTTCTCCTAACTATTGTACAGAATGGTGTTGACTGTGTTATAATATATTTGTGTGATAATTTATGAGATTATCTGATAGATATTCCTTTTTCCATACCTAGATTATGTGTCCTGGGGGCAATGACCATTTTCTTTCACTTTGTTTTTTAACGCGAAGCCCACCAAAGTGCCTGGCATTTAGAACTCAGTAAAATATTAGACTGTATTATCTGCCACATCTTTATTTGCCTTCTCTTGAATTCTTAAATCACCGAGCCCTAGACTTATTAAAAAAGTACCTACTTTCATAACTACAAGCATAGCTCTTACTACAATTAACCAACAACTGTTTAGTGACCTCTAATTATGTTCAAATGATCACATTAATAGCTGAGGGTATCTGAAGGCTATCTGGTTTCCAGAAGTAGTGTTTTGACCAGCAATTAATCAAGATAAGAGGGAGAGGAGAAAGAATAATTTGAGTTGAGACCAAAACCAAAACAGAATAGGTATGTGCAGTGGCAGCCAAAAGCCCATTCTGCTTAGAACAGAAAGTCTGCATAGGTCAGTATGAAGATCTAACTTTGGCAATGGTTAGTTGGCCAATCTGGATAAAATATTTCCTGATAAAGGCCATCAATTCTGAATCCATTTTTCTGTAATGATTTGAACATCTATTTCCATGGAGTTATACTTAGAAGAACTTTGCTACAGACAAATCTTAATATCTATATTCGTCTATAGGAACAATGTCTACATAGTTCAGTATATGTTGCTAAGGTAGTTTCTCCTTAAGGATCAAATAGGTCATTGGTGATGTGGTACCATCTTGGGCCAACATCAGATGTAGTGAATGTTGGTACCAAAGATATTAGAAAAGTTTAAAGATCATGGGATAATTTTATAAATTTACCCGATTATTCTGAGAGAAGGAAGGGATTTTCACTCTAGAAATTCTGTGAAAGGGACTAAAAGTCAAGGATTTTTAAACGTACAGGCTGACATTAAAGCTTGAGTTACAAGCTATAATTAAGCGTGCCTTCAGTGGGCTTATGTTCAAAGAAACCCCATGTAAAATCCTTAGTACAATGCAATACCCAGAACAGTTGGTTAAATGTTATTTCCTCTGTGTTAGCAAACATAATTTTATAAACTGGAACTTTTACATTCTGAAGGCTGAAACCAGTGGACTGTGAATAAGTTGTGAATCAAGAGGAAGCACCTGGAATGCTTAAGAGAGGGAAATACAACTGCATTGTTAGCAAAAATTCAGAGAGGCAAACACATGATTGACTTTCTTGTTTTATTTTTTGTTTGTTTGTTTGTTTTCTATTTTCTCCAATAACTTTTTTTAATTGAAGTATAGTGTGTTACAATGTGTCAGTTTCTGGTGTACAGCATAATGTCCCAGTCATACATATACATATATGTATTTGTTTTCATATTCTTTTTCATTAAGGGTTATTACAAAATGTTAAATACAGTTCCCTGTGCTATACAGAAGAAATTTGGTTTTTATTTATTTTCACATATAGTGGTTAACATTTGCAAATCTCAAACTCCCAAATTTATCCCTTCTCACCTCCTTTCCCCTGGTAACCATAAGATCATTTACTATGTCTGCAAGTCTGTTTCTTTTTGCAGATGAGTTCATTAATGTCCTCTTTTTTCTTTCTTTCTTTCTGTTTTTTTTTTTTAGATTCCATTTATGAGTGATATCATATGGTATTTTTCTTTCTCTTTCTGGCGTATTTCACTTACAGTGATGATTTCCAGGTCCATCCATGTTGCTGCAAATGGCATTATCTTACTCTTTTTTTATCACTGAGTAGTATTCCACTGTATAAATATACCACAGCTTCTTTATCCATAGACTCTTTTGTTTTAAAAAGAGCATTCCTCTAGATTTAAAAATCTTGTTAGAATTTTGGTATTTTTGTTTTAAAACAGCATTTCCACTTTCAGCATATAATCTGGACTTTTTTTCTTTTGAGAAGGAAAAAGAAATCTTCATTATAAAAAGTAGGAAATGAAAAAAATGTGATTTTTATAGTCCAGATCATCTCTTATGCGAGGAACCATCCTGCCCTGTAAATTTGTTTTTGATATTTCCTCCAAAGGTCATTTTCTTCAAGTATAAACACTTAAAAGCCAATGTATATGATATATTCTAAACACCCAGAATGTAGTCAAACAGGTTTACATGCAAAATGTGTATCTTCTATTAAGTTATGAAACCTCAGACATAATCTTAAGGGTCTCTGAATTTTAGTCTCATCATGTATGAGAATGATGTTTATACTTTGAGACAAAATGGGACAATGAGAGCAGAGGGACTGGAACATTAACTGGTAAATAGCAGTTGCTTGATAAATGATAACTGTGGTTGGTGCTTTTATTGTAGTCCTAATATTTATATTCAGAGACCCAGATTATAACACATGAATCCAGTCTGCCCCTTTGGTGAAAAAGTACTTAATAGAAGTGTCTATTAGGAAGTATCTGTGCAACTTCAAAGGATATGTGGAAGACCTTTGTTGGTTTTGGTTGACCATCCATTCATTCAACTTCCAATAATAAAAATTTGGAGATTCACCCCTCCCACCCCCTGTGTTCAATTCATGAGTTTTTGGTTGGGTTTTCCACTGCCATTCCAGGGATCTGGCATGAAATGACCCAAGCCTAGGGCTATTTGTATATTTTCTTTAGCTACAGTGGTTGACTTAGACTTGGCACTTAGACCAATCAGAGCCGATGAGATGAGATCGAGCTTTTGTTGGAATTGATTTCCCATAGAATTTGAAACTGGAAAGACAAGGTTGGGAGGTACTGTAGTTACCTTGCACAGAACAGGTTTTTCCATCTGAGATAAAGCCAACGTAGAAAGGAGTAGACCCAGGAATCAAAGAAAAACCTCATTGTTTGAGCATCTGATCAAGTCATGCCTTAAAGATATTGTCTGGATGGGAAGGAACAGGTGAAAGAACCGAGGGGCAGAGCTGAGTTCCTTAAGCCACAGACTAACCAGGGAAAGCATCTGTTACTGCCTTGAAAGTGATGATGTAAGAGCCGTAACTTGGAAGTCTCGCTGTGGAGAGCCGAGCTCCTCTTCAATAATATGAAGTAAGATGGAAGAATGTGGGGGTGGTTGTTGTTGCTGTTTGTGTGCTTTTAATAAATCATAGGAAAGAATAATTGCTTAATTAGGAAACAAAATGTTTAGTACATGATTTTTGGTTATATAGAAATGTTTTATTTATAAGCTTTCAGCTAATGAAATATCATAGACACAGACAAAGCTAAGCTTACAGAGCGAAAGATAATTATCTCTGTCCACCACCCACAGATGGTTTTGGTGGAAATTTGTGTATAGTGTCACCTTAAATAGTGGACCTAGAATTAGCCCTTGCAGAACGTCAACTATTTATAAGTAGAGATGCTTCTCTTGTAAGGCACTAGCATCCAAAGCAAAAACAAGCTTTTAAAATAGGTACTTTGTTGAATTTGTCTTTTTTTTTTTCTGTCAAAACAATGGATGAGAAAGGTGCCAATTCACAATCATGGAAATAGGAAACAAAAGATCATTACCCTTGGATTAAAAAAAAAAGTAAGTAATGATTACAAAATGAATTTGCTCAACACTTGCTAGCTATTTTCCTTAAGTCCTTCATTATGTAAATAAACTTGGGAGACTAAGGGAAAAATTTGAGTTTTGAATCCAAATTATTCTATCCCCACCCCCCCGAAGTCATGTGCTTTATTTGGATCTCACCAAAATAACTTTGACCTCTATTTTGCTAGATCTAATGGACTCTGTTTTTTGCCCTCATCTTCCTTTACATCATAGCAGCACTCAACGTTACCGACAACTTCCATCTTCTTGAAACACTACCTTCCTACGCCTTCCGTGAAACAGCGTTCTCTCCTTTTTCTGGCTTTTTCTAGTGACTACTTATGTGCCCTTTGTAGGCTTATCTTCCTTCTCAGACTTCCGTAGACCAGGTCCTCTCACTAGAGGCTGTCATGTCATTGAGGGCTTCTGCCTCTTCTTTGGGTAATTGTAAGTATTTGGTGCAGAGACCCAATTAGAGCCTTGCCCCACTCTCGGTACTGTCTATATTCTCTTAGTGTATCTTTTTTGAAAAACACTCTAATAGGACTGCCCTTGACTGCTTTGCCTCTTCACCCTCCTCTGAGGTTCTTTTCCAACTTGTTAGGTTACTTTCCTTCTTGCTGGGGCCCAAAGCTCTCATTTTTTAAGTGACTCACCCTGAGTTTTGGAAAGCCCTACTGGTGCTTAGATTTGGCCCCAGAGCTTATTATAGTTCAGATGAAGCATGATTTTTTTTCCCCACGTTGATTTGATTTATGATCATTTGCTTCTCTCTTGTCAAACAAGAACTCATTTGTTTAAAGTAAAATGACCTTCTGTGCCAGAGGCAGAAGGTACTCTTGGCAAATGTGTGCCTGCATCAGCACAAAGTTATGTTTCTTTCGCACTCTGTGTATATTTTAAAGGTGGGCTCTTGTTGAACTTGTACAGTAAACAAAGAGGCAGGAGAAGCAGATTTACATGAGCTAGAATGAACATGAATTAATTATTAAGAAGCAGTGAATAAGGAAATAGCAGGAAGCAGACATAGCTTTATACACTGAGTTCCATTCTGAGGCTCCAGTTGTAACATCTGTGCTTGTTGTCCAAGTACCTCGTTAGAAATTGACTTGTTTGGTTTTGTCTTTCTCATCCAGCACAAGGAGTACCTGAGTACCTGAAAATCATCTTTGGCTCACCAAGGGCAGTCTCTGTTAGAAAGTGAGCGAGAGGCAGGACATCTGGATCTATGACGGTGACACTGAGAAGTGTAGGGCGAGGAACCTTCTAGGAAAAGAGGGTAACACACATTAGGGTGGTTTTGGTTCTGAAGATATTAATAGAAGTGATTCCCCACCCCTAAAGTACTCCCAGGTTTAAAAAATAGGAGTATATATTTCAAGAGAACTTGTGCACTAAATTTCTTTTCAAGAAAATAGACGATCCGTGTATGTCTTGTACAAAAGACGGTCAACATTTCCTCTTCGCTGTGAGTAAATAATTTTCCCGACTTTGTGAAAACCAGAAGACACTAATCCACTGACACAGAACCTGCATCTATTTCAAAAGTTAGGCGTGATTTGTAAGAACATTGTGTTCAGAGATGACATTGTTAGATGTGGGACAGTGAAAGATGTATTTATACCGCACTCTTGGAGCAATACTTCTCATTTAGATCATATCACATGAACGAGCCAAATTTTGCTACTTTTTGAATAAAAATGTTCTACATGTAGGAAAAATGAAGCAATGGCTGTTAACATGTTCGTTCGCAGAAATATAGTTTCACAAACAGGAAAATGAAATCAACTCTATATCAGAGTCATCATATGCTTGGTCAGCTAATTAATTCCCAAAATGTTTTAGTAATTGCTAATTGAATTACCCAAACTGAAATAGCTGGCATCATCATGAGAGCTATCATATATAAATTTATATTTAAATTTGCTAGACTTTCAACATGGAAGGAAAAATGTTTTCAGTAATGAGTACAAACTTTGCTGTGGCATAATTTTGCGGTCAAAATAGTGTTCTAACTAAAACAAGAAACCCAGAAAACAGGAATGTACTTCGTTTACGATGCAGATATAATGCATAATTATACTCAAACAAAATATATTATCCCACCAACGGAAATAAAAAGAGTTGTCAAGATTTTAAATTATGTTAGATGTAAACATAATAATTAAACCACAAAGTATTTTTGTGAAGGCTTATATTGAAAACAACATTTATATAAAGTTTTTACTTTTTCTGCCCATCAACAAGTAGATTCTAGAAATATGTGAGCCTTCGAAGTGCTACTTGCAAAATCAGCCTAGGTGTACTACTGAGATTCAAAATTTTCTGAGTCCATTATTTTTGTACTTTGTTCAGAATCAGCTGTGAAACTTTAATCAAACTATTCAACAAATGAGGGCCAGAAAAATTAAGCCTTTGAAGCATATAGCAAATTGAAATTACAAACAATGTTTGCAGCAGAAAAGTATTTAAGTTTAACCCTACCAAAGCAAAGTTAAATTGAACAAATTAAGGAATTATATGAAAGCTCAAATAACTTACTAGATTTAATTTTAAGATTCTCTGATTGTACTTTGAAGCATCTTTAATTATAGAGTTGCTTGGAGTTACTGTTTTATTCGATACATTTATATACTTACCGTAATGGGCCCAAACTGAAAATGTCTAAAATACTGCAGCATCTAAATTTGACAAAAGACTCAGGATCATTAATGAAGCTCATTTGAGTTTTTTTCTCCTTTGTAATGAAGCAGGGATGGGTGACGTTCACATGATTTTGGGGACTCTAAGCCTCTCCATAACTGGGTAGAAGTTCTTAGACTTTCTGTTCTTACAAGAGTGGATAATGGGAAGGGTTGGAATGGACTCAAACATTGATACTTTGATAAATAGATGGGGCACACTTTTTACATGAACAGTCTCCATCCCTTTCACAGATCCTTCCCGTACAGTTTGTATAGAACGTGTGCCTCATTTGATTAGCAAAGTATCAACACACACGCGCACACACACATACACACACCTGGAAGAAAGTTTAGAATTGACAGGAGATGACAGAGCTGGAACATCCACAGAGTCTGACCTGAGACAAAGGTGCTTGCAATTTGCCATCTGCCACACAGGCTAGACCGTATTAAAAAACGACAAAAGCCAGTCCTATATCATCTGAAAACTCTAGGGTCTCTTTTATAACCTGACCATACCTATCTCCATACCTAACATTTCCACATTAATCTTTCTGATCTAGTAAGGAATTAAAATCGTTACTGTATTGGAATCTTGTAAGTCCTCTGACAGAAAGCATCTAACCTACAACAATGCTGGTGAGAATTCTGGGAAGCAGGCTTCCCAGGTTCCTGAGCAGCTGTGAACAGGAGTGTAGACGGCTGAATACAGATAATTGCTTTGCAAATCTTCACATACATTTTTTGAAAAATCACACAAAATACTACAAAAAATACAAAATGATTTTCATGGACACATCCCTTTTTAGGAAAACTCTCATCATGAAATGGAAATGTACACATCAACTTCAAGGGCATAGTTGTCCATGAGAAAGGAGGGAGGCTTTTTCTGTATTTTTATATCCTTAGAAATGCTAAGCATTTAAGCAAATGTGTGAAAATGTAAACATTAATATAATTTGGATGGTGGCTGCAAGGTACTCAACTATGGTTTCTTATAGATTTTTTTTTTTGAAGATTTCTTAAATTCCTTTAATTTATTGAACAAACAGCAGCACTACAAAGATGGGAAGCAACAAAAGTACATCGTGTTGAAAGCGTTTCTAGGCTCAGTCCTAATGTTGTTTGGCGGGCATCTCAAACCAATGATTGTTACAACCTTGTCTCTGCCGTCAACGCTATAGCAGCTTTCACGACTCAGAAGTGAATCGTATTTTTTAGATCGTTGTGCCAAATATCTTCTCTAAACGTCTTTCTGGAAAATGTGGTAGCCATTTTACAACATGGTTGGGCTTATTTTTATTCTCACTTCAAGGATAAAAGTTTTCTGAATTATTTTATTTACATTATGATGTTTGGTCCTACCAACAGCGTTGTAAGGTTAAAAAGGAGGGCCATCATCATCTGTGTGCAAGACTCACAGCTAAGCTCCCTCCTCCCTGACGCCCTCCGTGCACATCATCACACAGCTAATCAACGGCAGAGCAAGTGTTAAGATTCAGGGTTTCCAACTTCCGACGATGCAACATTTTTTTCTAGAACATCAGTTTGTCCTCCTGATTGGATGTCTTCCGATACTGTGACTTTCTTATAAAGTTACCTTATTTTTTAACCAAGAATATTTCAGGCATCTGTTCCTATTACGGGAGATTCCTGTCTTAGGAGAAGGAGATCAACTCAAGCCCGTCTAAGAGCCCCTGTAACTCAGTGATGGTCCAGTTTCCCGTGATTTCCCAGCCTGGACTCCTTAAGAGACAGCGTGTCATCAGAACCAAAGTCTTTTGCTTGATCTGAGTCAGTGTTCTTCATGCTCAGGAGAGACCAGGCGATCCTGTCCTCCCTGCTTGAAGACTACACTTGTACTGGGGGAGGGGAGCTTATACTGTAATCTTGGCTTCTCCACTTACTGTGCCCTGAGACCTTTTTAATTTTAATTAGTTATTTGTTAGTTATATGACGCCAGATAGGGCACTTCCACCCCTTACATCCTGTTATTATACAGTGATGACCTTAAGGGTGGTATACAGCATTAGGATTCATAAGTAAATGACCAACGGTCAGAATGACACCCATGTGCACGGAGAAACAGGGAAGCAGGCCTATATGTAGAGAAAAGAATGAAGCAGACAGTGCAGAGGGTAGTAAAAGACGAAAGGGACCATATGGCTTTAGTCATTTAAAGGCCACTTACTGAGAACCTGCTTACATGGCATTGTGCTAGCTGCTTGGGGAACATCAATAAACCTAATAGTTATGGCCCATGCCCGAGAGCTTAAGTTCACAGTGAGACACACACATCAGATAAATAAGTACATACAACCACTTAGTAAATATGTAAAAGACATCCTCTTAAGTACCAAGAAAGCGAATCCACTTGAAATGAGGAACTGCAACAGGAGGAAACTAGTTAGGTTGGAGGAAGCTGGGAAAAGCAAAGCTCTTCTGAAAAAGAGCTCTTTGAGCTGAGAGCTGTAGGCAGAACACAGACTGCCACACATGTCCTGATGGCTGTCCAGGCCCTGGTTCAGCTCCTTTCCAGGAGCCACATGCAACCCCTACCACTGTGCCCTGGAGATGCTTCTCTGCCCTATATCCCCCTGTGGCCTAAACTAGACGAAATAGATTTCTGCTACTTGAAACCGAAGAACCTTGACTAATAAACATTCAAAAGTTGCCTTAATACAGAGATGAGGAGTTATGTGATAGTAAGCATAAAAAGGCATTGTTTTGGTCTCTGATATTCTTGAAGTTGACACTAGAACAGTTATGTTGATAAATTTAAAATATATTGAATATGCCTATATTTTTAACAGCCTTATTTTATCAAAAATAGCTCATCTGAAGTGTTGATTTTTTGTAGCCAGTCATAAAATTGTAGGATTTTGGAGGCAGAGAAGGTATTAAGACACGGTCTCAATTTAAAGATAATAGAAAAAGAAGAAAAAAATTGGAAGAGGAGGTCAGACTGTAGAACTAATTTACAGTGTAGTCAGGATAAGGTGTAGAAATCTGATAGACGTTTTAACGCTTTCCTCAAAAGGACTGGTCAAGTTCACCCTCTAAAAATTTGTAGATGTGTCTAAAGAGCGATGACTTTTTGTCCATATCCCAGCTTTTTATGCAAAGAAGTCACTAGCAAGTGGACACCTAAGACAACAAAAACTGTTGGGGAGAAATGTGCATATTGTAAGAAGATCTAGCTACACTCCTCATAGTATTGCCAGACTTTAATAACGTGATTCTAGATTCCAGTTTTCTCTTCACTGATTGGCACTGCTAGTGACACTAAGTCAGGTCACGCAGAACCGGGCATGAGAGCGGTTATTAACTTGACCAACCTTAAGTGTTTGCTAGGGAGCAGTGTACTCAGAGCATCTCCTTGCATGCCGTTAGGGCCAAAGGATGGTATCAAATTGATTACATCATTCTTTGGCCGTAGAGGCTGAAGGACATTGAGATCAGTGCAGCACTAACTGTTGCCAAGACTGGGACCAGCAACTTGCTGGACTCCTTCAAACTCTTTTTAAGGTACAACATAATAAAAGTTCAAGACCAGATAAAGCAGTTAAAACTGGGTTTCCGGAGAATATGAAAACTTAATAATTCATCATTATGGCATTAAAAAAACCTCATTTTTCCAATTGGCAAATACTTAGTGGAATTAGTTAAAATAAGATTTAAGAATATACTGGTTAAAAAAGAAAACACTCATATTAAAACCAGGAAAATGATTTTGAATATTTTGTTTATAATGAGAGATGATGTCTTATTAAGTGTTTTGGGGTTTGTTTTGTTTTGTTTTGTTTTTCTGAAGACTCACTCAGGTGGAAGATAAGTTTCACAACCAGGTTCCAATAGGATCTGGAGTAGACACCTAAGTCAGGGCAATTTGTGACCAAAGGCTAGTAAGAAAAGGAAAGAAGATGTGCTTTCTCAGGGCATAAAACCACTTCTGTTCTCAGCTTGGCATGGATCAAAACACGCACTTTAGTAATATGTAAACTGGTGATGCCAGATTAGCGCTCTCTAAATTGAGAAGTTCAACCCCTAATCCCAGAGCTACACAGATGCTGATAATGGAATAAGCCCTTCCTTTGTTACTTGGCTTTTGCCGTCTCTATCAAACTTCACCATCCAGTTCTCCTTACAAGATAAGGAATAATATACATAATCTTACAGAGACCTTAGATGGGAAAATAAAGTCTAATGTCCTTTTCATAGTCCATGCTCAGGCTCCTTAAACACAATGCATGTGAATTGTTATATGTCTGCAGAATGGTCTCTTAGATTCTTCATTTCCACATAATCAGACCACAATATTATAAGATTAAAAAGTAATCTCTCTTTTAAAGTGTGTGTGTGGTCCAGGTGTCTTGGAACCATCCATCACTTGCCTTGACATTACCTCCTGACAATGTCAAGAACTTTGTTTCTTGTTAGCTTGCCAAAGAAATCTGAATCATAGTGGTATGCTTTAATTGCATCCCTCAACAGAGTTGAAGCTGCAGCAGTTTGTGATAAAATGTAGGAAGCCATTTCTCAGGATCAGATGGTGGAAAGATTATGAAATGCCGCTCCAGAGATGGCATGCCCAATGTAGTGGGGTTTTACCGGGTCTACGTAGGAATAGTATCAAGTTCTTAGTGTCATATCATGAGAGTCTTCACGACGTCCTCTATAAACTACTCTTATCTAGAGGTGATATCTACTGAATGAGGCTAGCCTGAAAGATATCCAAGTACAGGACAATGGTTAGTCAAATTAGAAAGAGGATAAATAGAAGAAAATATTTGACATTATGTCTCTTTAAAAACAGAATCAAATGCTACCTTGTTAGTTTTTGGATTGGTGGTTTTTAATGTATTTGTAGTAAGAGAAGGATTTATAAATTTTTGCTTCTTAGTTATCTGAACTCTCCAGTAAACATAAAAATTGACTGGTTTATTTATGTATCTCTGTTATAAAGAAAAGATGGTTCAGGGACCTAAAATGAAAGACATGAAATCCATAAGGTGAGGGAGAATTTTGAAGAGATGATGTGAATCAACAGGTTAAGAGAGGAGGGTGGGAGATACTTAACAGAGATGATGATATTCAAATACCAACACCCCCTTCTTATACACGTTATATATTTTCCAAGAAACCCAGTAAACAGGGGTTTACATTCCTGTCCGAACATTACTCTCCCAAAGCCAGACATAAAAGAACAGGATGCCATCAGTTCCCTCTTGCTGTGTTTATTACTGACATGTTCACTTCTGCACCATCCTGAGGACGGATGCCCACCCCCTCTATGCTGACTGCACATCTAGGTCTCCACACTTTCACACCCTGCCTTGATTCTTGAGATCTGGGGTTATAGCTCTCTGGTTTCTGGTGAAGTCACTTCCTATGGGAAAAAATCATTTCCAGGAAACTTGCTCAGCTTCATTTCCCATCTCTCCGAGTTTCTAGAGCTCCTTCTTCCCCAGTGATTATCTCATCCAAGAGATGGAAGAACACAATTCTCATAGTTTAAGAATACAACTCTCCCTACTTTTTTTTTTTTCTAAGAATTGAGGTCTCCAGTTCATACCTGCCTTTCTAAGGGAGACAGTGTTCTATGTTTCCAAAGCGCATATACATCCCTGCCTATAGTGTGACGTGTCTGGTCCTTTTATTGATAAGCAATGATAGCCCATAGCCCACACCAAAACCAGTTTTAATTTGTCACATCACTTTTTATCTTAAAATTCATGAAGTACTTAAAAAGTCTATCTCCTAAGTACACCACTTTTTAACAAGGAAAGCTCAGCAATTGTGTAAATATTGTTCAGAAATATGGGAACAACTTCAACCCCTTGAAACTAGTACTGTGAATTAGAATATTGTCATGGAATACATTCTTAGAGAATCAAGACAACTCTGCACTTTAAAAACTTGCTAATCATGTAATATAGTTTGAATCTATCAATCAAGAAGCGCTGTATAATGTCAAAAGAAGTTATCTTAGGCAAAATTTGGAGATAATCAAAATTTGATCTTTAATAGCATTGCTCACCATCTTTCCGTCAAAGGCCTCTTCATCTTCTTGTATTCCTAAGCCACATCATCATTTGTCTCCAGGGTCTTACCTCTTGTTTTACCCTCCATTTATATTCTCTGTTGCTGCTCTTATTTGCTTAAAAGTGTGCCTAAGGAAGTTTTCAAATTGCTTCCATGTCAGGTGTTAACACCTTTATGAGGTGGTTGCTAAGACACATGATTTCGAGATTCAATTGAATTACCATAAAATAGAGGACAGATGTGAGAGGCAGAGTTTTAGACTGGGAAAAGTGTAGCGCTTAACACAGATTCTGTAATACAGAATAATTAAACTCTTATGAACAAGAGCAACTGATTCCAAAACTTCTGTAATGTTACATAGCTAAGAATGCCAATTCCATCTGGCGTGATTAAAATTTCCAAGTGTAGTTACTTCCCTTGTGATGAAACTGTTAAAACATGTTATTAGCTTACTAGCATTCACAGGACAGTGAAAATAGAATTTTGCCAGAAGTTTGTTTAAGTGAAGGGCCTCAGTTTTTACATATACCTGAGTGATAATGTAGACTCAAATCCATGAAGTCATAGCCATGATAGCAGTGAAAAACTGGGAAGTACCAATTTTGTAAGTAGAAAACTTCAAAAAGGAAAGAGTGACTCTTAAATTCAAGGATCATGGTGAAATATAGTTTTATTAAAAAACATTCGTCACCATTCCCCTGTATTAGAAATAATTAAACTTATTCCAAGGATTTTGAATTCTTACCTTGAGAAATCTAAATGGTATTACATAGCTTCATTATCTGTTTATCAAAAATTGCAGTAATGGAGTTTCTTCACTTGGAGGCCATGAATAAACCAAATACCAGTTATGAATCATACACAGGTCATGGCTTTCTTCTTTTGATTTGGAAGATACCTTGCATTAAGCTGGCAGATTTCTTTAAGCGGCTCACTCAAAACATTGGACTTAAGTTTAAAACAGTTCTCCCTGAAGTAATTTATTAATTTTGAACTTTATTGATTAAATACATCCTGCCATTTCAGTCTCATTTACATTTTCAGTTATGGGGCAACCCATAAAAATCCCTAAAACTAGGCTTTTGTGTAAAACATATACTATACATAGAAACATATTGTTAGCTGAATTGTTAATTTATTATTAAAAGGCAGAGTCTAATAAATTGAAACAGCACTCAAAGGACACACAACAGACCCTTGTTACTCTAACCTCAGTCTCACCCTTGCTATGGCCTTCTATCTAGAACAGAAAGATGGGTATTCTATGAAAACAAGAGACAGTCCTTCTACACTGGGTAAATTAAGGACGTTTCAAAGATTTAAAGCTGATGTCCAGTTCCTGAGTAAACACTGTCAGTTTTGTGCCTTTGCAAATTAGGTATAGGTAGTGTTACAGCAAAGTGTTACAGCAGCATGTTACAGCTTCCTGGATCCTAGTGAGAGACCAAGCAACACTCAGAGGGTTGGAGAACTCAGGTTTATTATGCCAAGGGGCCAAGAGGAGTTAACACTCCAAGCTCTGGAACCTGTTTATAGGTTTACACAGGCTTTTATAGGCTACCAGTCAAGACTCTGCAATATTTTGCAACATCACATGCAGGGTCCATATAACAAATGAACCTATCACACCACATGCATAGGTTCACACCACGTGCAAATGAGGTGCTACAAATGGACCAATCAGGAGTAAGCTTTGGGAACCAATAGAATCTTAAGGGTAAGTTTTGCTTTCCTAGAAGCAAGCCCTTTTACAGAAGCACAAAAGTGAGATAATACTGCTGGACCAGGGAACCGGATGGTGCCAGTGGGAAAGTAGTGGCCCTGCCTGTGGGTCCTGCTGGTCTTTTCATGGGGCTTCCCATCTCAGTGGATACACTATTAAGAATTTTTAGATTGTTTTTAAAAACTCTGTACCCAAGAATGGGTATGAAGTAGTTCTACTGTAAAATAATTTGTGGCTATAGCAAAGGGGATAGATGACTAATATTGTCAAATGAACAGAAAACCTTTGGATCTGTTGAACCTCAAGGCTGCTCTCCTTCAGAAGCGAGCATGGCTGTGACTTAAGCCAAATTTAGACTTCTCGGTGCCCAGAGAACAAAACCAGCAACCAGAGCCACCATGCCACTTCTGATGCTGATCGGATCTTAGATTCAGGGTTTCTACAAGTTTGTGCGAACTAGAGCTACAGAAACTGAAAACAGGAGGTCTTCTGAGAAAGAGAATTCTCAGCAATGCATATAAATTACTGTCTCTCCCATAATGCTCCCCCTTCAAAAAGAAAAACAAACCCTGAGTGATTTTAAGTGCTAAACCAGGGCTACATTAGGTAAGAAAATCATCTGATCTAAACCAAACCAAATCCAAACAAAATGAAACTTTAACAATAACAATAAAAGATATTGTATGTTCCTATATAACTGAAGTACTGTGCTGTACATCAGAAATTGACACAACATTGTAAACTGACTATATACTTCAATAAAAATATTTTTTAAAAAATAACAATAAGGGATAAATGTGATGTAATCATGGAAGGATAAGGACCTGGGTTATCAATGCATATCAAGCCTTTTTGTAAGCACAGTGGGGTATTGGTTTTACTAATACAAATTGATACCCATGAGTGTTTTGAATATCATCCAAATCCTTATTTGAGTATCTTTAAGTCTAGCCAGACATAAAAAGATACTGATGATGTAGATTTTTGATATTCATATCAATGTGGATGTAAATTATACAGCTATCTCCTTGCTAGTTGCAGATCCCTAAATAATATCTCTTTAGGGGTCAGCCCGTAAGATAAAGGAATGGCATGTCTGCAGTATAACTTTTAGCATCCCCTGTTATTGTACATTCAGTAGACTGCTCCAGGGTCCCTGAAATTATAAAACTTGAATTGTGATTGTCCCATAGAGCTTCCCACTTGTCCAGTTTTTGTCCTGATGTTTCCCTCTCACTCCAGCTGGCTAAGAGAGCATGACAAATGTGCCAAGGTTCCCTGTCTAAGAATAGCCTGTGTTCCTCTGACTTACGTGGGGTGTGGGTGGAGCCCAAGGGACTGGAGGCCTGGAATGAGCCCAGGCACAAACCCACGACTCTTTGGCACTAGTTCTCAAGTTCCCTTCCTGAGTTTTACAGTTCTTCTCTTAAATTAATTTTTTATTTTGTTTCATCTTATTTTTAATAGAGGTATAGGTGATTTACAATATTATATATATATATGTATTTTTATTAAAGTATAGTTGATTTACAGTGTTTCATGTGTACAATGTATCTCTTCTTTTTCAGATTCTTTTCCACTATAGGTTATTACAAGGTATTGAATATAGTTCCCTGTGCTGTACAGTAGGAACTTGTATAGCACGGAGAACTATATTCAATAGTTCTTATTTATCTATTTTATATATAGTGGTGTTTACCTGTTAGTCCAATTTCCCAATTTATCCCTCCACCTCCTTTCCCCTCTGGTAACCATAAGTTTGTTTTCTGTGTCCGTGAATCTATTTCTGGTTTGTAAATAAGTTCATTTGCACCATATTTTTAGATTCCACGTGGAAGTGATATCATATGATGTCTGTCTTTGTCTGACTTCACTTAGTATGATAATCCCTAGGTCCATTCATGTTGTATGAATGGCATTATTTTACTCTTTTTATGGCTGAGTAATTTTCATTCATATATATATATATATATATATATATATATATATATCTCACATCTTCTTTATCCAGTCGTCTGTCAGTGAACATTTAGGTTGCTTCCATGTCTTGGCTATTGTAAATAGTGCTGATATGAACATTAGGGTGCATGTATCTTTTCAATTTAGAGTTTTCATCTTTTCTGGATACATGCCCAAGAGCGGGATTGCTGGATCATATGGTAACTCTGTTTTTAGTTTTTTAAGGATTCTCCATACTGTTCCCTGCACTAGTTTTAGTGTTTAGTAGCAAACAGGGAGCCAAGAGAACCTGGATTCTCCTGCCTCTATCTCGGTTACTAACTAGCTTTGAAAAATTATTTAGCCTGTCTGGGTCTTAGTTTCCCATCTGCAGAATGAAAGTACTCTACATGAAATTATTTCTAAGTTCTCTTTTATCTCTAATATTTAAAAACAATGTTAGGACAGCATTCAAGCCTCATGACACTAATAGAATTTTATCATATCCCAGATTTGTAACAGAAGAATATTTAGAACGTGAAGGTGGTGAGCAAGTAGGTGGCCAACTGTGCATTCAACTGAACAGATATTTATTTTGTGCCTGCTCTACAGAAGATGTGGCCCACGCTCTCCAGGAGCTGTCAGCCTAGAGGAAATACCTTTAAGACTATGTATTCACAGATAATCTCTTATCTAAGTTCTATCCAAGTCTGACCAAAGGTCAAACAAAATCCAGTCTGTTCAAGAGGGTTTTGCCAGAGGCACCTTGGTAGGTAACTTTCTGAATTCTTGTCCCTTCTTATGTCTCCACCTGCTCCCAAGTGTTACAAGTAGTAAGGGCACATGCCTGAAGAGCATTCCTACTTCATGCTCACTGGCCAGGACCGTGGTAGGTCACCTGCTTCAATATCAAGGCTGTTCACTGACAGTACTGTAACATAGACATAATAGCTGCACTAATTTACATTCCCGTCAAATGTGCAGGAGGGTTCTCTTTTCTCCACAACCTCTCTTCGGAGTATACTCCAAATCTACAGTAATCAAAACAGCATAGTACTGGCACAGAAACAGACACATAGATCAGTGGAATAGGATGGGAAACTCAGAAATAAACCCACGCATTTATGGTCAGTTAATCTACAACAAAGGAGGCAAGAATACACAATGGAGAAAAGACAGTCTCTTCAATAAGCAGTGCTGGGAAAACTGGACAGCTACATGTAAAAGAATGGAATTAGAACATTCTCTAACACCAAATACAAAAATAAACTCAAAATGGATTTTTTAAGATCAAAATATAAGGTTAGGTCCTATAAAAATCCTAGAGGAAAACTTAGGCAGAATACTCTGACATAAATTGTAGCAGTAATTTTTCGGATCTGTCTTCTAGAGTAATGAGAAAAAATGCAAAAATAAACAAATGGGACCTAATTAAACTCAAAAGCTTTTGCACAGCAAAGAAAACCAAAAACAAAACAAAAAGACAACCCAGGGATTGGGAGAAAATATTTGCAACCTATGCAACTGACAAGGGCTTAATTTCTAAAATACACAAATAGCTTATACAGCTCAATATCAAACAAACATATACCCCAATCAAAAAATAGACAGAAGACCTAAGTAGACATTCCTGCAAAGACATACAGATGGCCAACAGGCATGTGAAAAGATGTTCAACATTGCTAATCATTGGAGAAATGCAAATTAAAATTATAATGAGGTACCACCTCCCACCAGTCAGAATGGCCATCATCAAAAAGTCTACAGTTCTTTTATTGCTAGCTGTTACATAGAGATCCTGCAAACTGACTTTTTGTTAGTTGTACAACTTCTCTTTAGGCAAAATGTCCCTGACTTGCACTTTCCTCTTTTTCATCCAGGTTAAATTAGAACAAATATTTTGGCCAATTTGTCTTGAAAATGGAGTCTGGTATAGTGGAAAGAATACTAAACAAACAATTCTGAAATTTTTACTTTAGCCCCAGTGTGGCTATATGCTAAATTTATGATTGTGGATAAATTACTTAGCTTTCTGACACTCAGCCTCCAAATCAATAAACTGCTATACAAAGGTGAGTTATTGTCATCATTAGCTCTTATTGCCAGCTATTTTCAAAGATGAACTAAGTCCAACCATAGTAGATTCTTGAGTTCTGAATCCAATGTTCAAGCACAGACTTGAGATTGGAAGTCAAATCTTAACTGAGAGAAATGTTTATTCCTTTTTTAAGCCTAATATTTATTTTAAATCAATTTGTAACTTTAAGATTTCTGAAAGTGTTTTGATATTCATCATTGTCTATAAACACACTGCCAGCAGTATTTCTTTACTTACATAAAGTGTGGGAAAAAAACTAATGGTACCCCTAAATTTCGATGAGGAAGAAATGGAACAGTTATGCAGCTGCACAGCTATGTCTGAATAAAAATAATGGTACTCTTAAAAACATAGTTATTATCTCTCCTAAAAGTGGATGCATAACCACCAAAGAGAATAAATTTGGATCTAGTTAAATGAAATGATTTCATTTTTTGCATGCATGTAAGTAAAAATTGATTTTTAAATACAACTGAGATATCAAATGTTCTCAAGTGTCACTAAGATTATCAAAGCAAGCCAAGAGGTAAAAACTGATGGTGAGTAATAATTATTGTCCCCAGATTATGTTAGGTTCCTGCATGGAAGTGAAAGGACACTTTGGGGCTGCTGAATAATACCATAAAAGCACTTTGTATAAGCTGTAAACTGATTTAAAAATCACTTTCATTTTACTGGGTAAATGAAACCCTAATGCTGAAGCTTACGAGCACCTTTGAATGCTGTTACACTACATTTGCAAATATCAAATGTGACTGTCTTAACGTATACCAATTTATGTCAAAACCATAGCAAACAGTGCAAGGAGAGTTTCTTTTTTTGGCAATCTGGCATTGTTGAGTTACTGCTTTCAAAATCCTCTTCATGACTCCTGAAGCATCTAGCACTCCCTTGAGTAAAACTTCGTGTCCAGGTTTACAAATGCAAGAGGACTTTGAGTATTGTTTTCATATAAAGAATTCTCAATAATCCATACACTTTCCAATAAGCCAACTTTATCTCTATTTTTGAACATAATAAAATATGCCTTCCTAGTATGGAGGACACATTATTTTCTTTAATTAGTGGAGAATAATATTCACATTAAAAATTGCAGATATAAATATACAGATCCCAAAGACTTCACAAACTGAACTGAGCACCAGATTGAGAAACAGGTCATCATCCACACACCAGGAATGCTCTTGTGATCTCTTCATTTTGTGAAAATGGCAGGAAAGTAGCTGGTCAAAACAGTAAAATTAAGAGGGAGAAGAAAGGGGGGAAAAGTGAGGTATCTATGTCTTTGCAAAAGTTATGTTATGAAACAGTTTGCTAGGAAATGTTCCCTCTGTGTTTCTTTAATCTCTCACTTTCAAAACCTTTTCCACATTTCTTGAAAGTCCCAGCAAATCTGTTTTTTGAACAGAAATATTGACAGCATCTATTTACCATACTTCAACTTTGTTCCTCCCCCCAAAGCATAGTCCAGAACACTCAGCAGGTTCAGTAAGGAAAAGTCCCATCCCTAATGAAGAGGAAGCTCTGTGAGAACAAGGCAACATTTGATTGTGATAGGGCCTCTCATGAAGAATCTGGTTTGGAGGAGAAAGTGCAGGTGGAGAGATAAGGAATCCAAGAGTGTGCTTACAAAATAAAAGGAAATATGCCGGCAGGCATAGAGAGATGCTTACAACACATTCCTCTTTTCCTCCACTGGCCTAAATTCTGTTCTCCCTGCAAGAGGAGAGTGCACTTACACACCTGGAGAGGTGAAGAGAAGCCATCTGTTTCTCCTTCAGGTGTGAAGGATCCTTCTGTATTTGGTGGAGATGGGGACATCTAAGGGACCACAGTACTTGTTTGACTTTTTTTGTGACTTTCACCAGCTTTATATCAAGAGTGAAACCCAGTAGAATTATAACATAACATCAGGAACATCTTTGTATGTATAACAGCTATTTGCCCAGATAAAGAACATTCAGAACCAGACACGATCAATGGAGTCAGTTGACTGATCTGACTAGAGTGGTCCTCCCAACGCCCCCATCACCTGCCAGACTCAGTAGATCAAGGGAGTCAAGCCGGCTGGCTTAATTTCTCCATTTGTATTTTATTTGTCTTTTTATTTGATAAACTAGAAAATAAGTGTTGGGTATTGATAATGATACTACAGAAGGTGATAGAGGACATTATGTTACATGAAATAAGCCAGACACAGAAAGAGAAATAACTACATGATCTCACTGACATGTGGAATCTAAAAAAAGTCAAATGCATTGATGCACAGAGCAGAGCAGTGTTTACCCAGGCCCAGGGCAGGGAGATGGAGAAAACAGGGGAATGTGGGTCAAATGTACAAAGGCAAGATAATTTGGGAATATTAAAAATATGGGTCTGTAATGGAAAAACTGTTGCTTACGGTGCAGGAAGCCAAGAAAATCATTTCCTTTAGCAATGTTCCACCTTCCATCATAAGTATATTTTCCATGTTTTAATTTTTATTATTCCTCATAGACTTCAAGTTTGTTATAAAGATTTGTGCACTAAAAATAAATAAAATGTCACTCTTCCGTTTCTTTTCATTTAGTTCATTTAAAGGAGAATCTCCAACTAGACCATGGCCCTTACACATCCTGCTTCTCAAAAACCTCTCATTGTAACTTTCACTTGTGTTTAATAGATTTACAAAATGAATTTTTTGAGAAAAAATGTTTAAATATGTTCAGATTTTAAAACATCTGGCTTTGAAAAAATGATTAAAAATCATCTTAGTATCTTCTTCTATATAATGTCATCCTATGATCCATAGAATTATTCTAAAGTTATTATATTTGCAATACCTTCCCTGAGTCTTTGTTTTCTAAGTAGCAATATTTTCTCAGATTAACACTATATATTTGAAAAAATACTTCTGTGTAAGGAGCATAGAGTTAACCCAGTAAATGGTTAAGTATTAAAGGCCACAACGTGTCAATATCTCTGTTCTTTAAATCTCCACTCCTTGTGTCTTTTGTTAACAGGCCATAAACATTTTGATCAACTGTAGAGTGATGTTGTAAGACCACAGTTTTGTAGCATGAATGCCTTCTTGAAATGTACTAGGGGAAGAGAAGTCATATACTTAACTCTTTCAGAAGTATTGGTACTTTTTAAAGTTAAAACAGAATAAAATTTTTAAAAAAAAGAAAAAGGAAAAAATAAAAGAACCACAAACAATAACAAAACTTTTCATTCCACTTGAAATTATTATGAGCATCACAAAGCAATTAAGGATGGAGTGATGTATATAGAAATGTTACACTAAATACGATATATTTTATGTCCTTTCCCCCACCTATATTTCTCTGATTCCTTGTTGTCAGATTGGCTTACAGTACTGGGAAGAAAATCTCAGAGGGTTAACAGGAAAGAAATACAAGAGAGAAATGTATGGCAGGTGTACACAGAGCAGGCAGGATTGTAGATGGACAGGAGTAATGAGAAAGTGAAGACCTGGGTATCTGTAGGACTGTAGACAGAAGTGCAGTTTGGGAAATGAAGGAATGACCATTGCAATTGGATAGGGGAGGAACAGAGAGGGTATGTAAATAGGAAGAAAAATGACAGTCATGGAAAGGTTTATTGGGATTTGGGAAAAGCAAGTGGAAATACATTTGAGAATTTGAAATCCTTTTGATAAGCTTAACAAAACAGCACATAAATTACTTCTTGCCAAACTTTGAAAATAGAATCTAAGCTAGAAAGCCTCCCTTGCATGTTGCAAAATTTAGCTTCTCCTGAATAGTTAACTCGGCCTTAAGTCAGAGATAAATCTCCAGAAAACAGACAAAAGATTTATCAGGAAGTAGTATATTAACCTGTCTTTTCTCGTTTATAGTAGAATATATCCTCGTGCCCTCCACTTTGATAAAGATTTCTTTCCTAACTAAAATTAGCCATATCCAGACAGAATTGGTTGAGTAGGGGGAATTTTCATGCTCTCAGTGGAAATCTGATCCATCAGAAATTTCCCACTATTTTTCTGCTTAAATTTTCCTACAGTACAAGCAGTTCTTTTAAAATCGCACCTTGTTCTTTTTCCATCAGTCTGCTGCGTGATAAGCCAAGATTTGAGTCCCTAGAATAGGTTGTGGAAACTAGCACAGAGGTCCTGTAGGCAAAAGACTTGCCACTTGAGGTCAGACCAGCAACCAGGTTGGATCAGTTCGTGAGTTCATTAAATTATGGGACTTCATTTAACAGACATTATTGAGTGACTAATATGAGGCAAGTACAGCTAAATGCTGAGAATGCAACAGAAAATATGATGGAAATGTCCCCTGCCCTTACGGGCTAAATCTGTTACCAGGGAAGTTGCACAATTAAGTAATTAAAATAGCCTATTATGAGTCTTACTGTAAAAAGTGCAAGGTCTAATGAGATTATGGGCAGAAGGTGAAAAAGTCTCCTGAGAAATAAAGTGGTGAGTGGTCAGGAAAAGGAGGTGAATCCTAAGAGTGTTTCAGGCAGAGAGAATGCCATGTATAGATGCCGTGAATTTGTTTTAGAAGCCTGAGCCCAAGAGGAGGCCATTCCTGCCTAAGAAGTCCTGATGTGGAGTATAAGGGAAGAGAGCTTAGGGGACACCTATGAGAAGCATAAATGTTTAAGGATGATAAGCAACAAGGGAGGAGAAAACCAAGAAAATGTGGTGTCATAATAGAAACCATAGGAATGTGAAACGATAGGGATGTGGGTGGGATGCTGGCATGGAGGAATTCCTGTGTAGTGACGGAACAGTTCCTTGTGGCTGTGGCTCCTAGAGATGGTACACTGCATAAAATTGCATAAAACTACACATATATACACACACAATTGAAGCATATAAAAACTGAGTAAGGTCTGTCGACTGTTTAATGGTATCATTCCAGGGTCAATATCCTGGTTTTGACATGCTACAATTAAGTGAAATGTTACCATTTGGAGACGCTGAGTCAAGTGCACAAGGAACTCTGTACTGTGTCTGCAACTTCCTGTGAATCTATAATTAGTTCAAATAAAAAGTTAAAAAGATGGGGAGAGAATGTTGGGAAGGAGAGCATGATTAATTGTGTTACACAAAGTGAAGAAAATGAATAACTAACATAGTTCATTGGATTAAGCCTCTAGTGGGTCATTGGTTATCTTTGAAAGAGCAATTTACGTGGTGAAGTGGTCTGGAAACTACACTGGGTGAGTGGAATTCAGAGTCAGAAGGGAGCAAAGGTAAACAGCATGCACAAGTTTATTCAAGACAGCTTCATTAAGAGATGAAGGAAGGAGACAGGAAGAAAATTAAGCTGGTAACTAAGTGTGGTGAAGGGAAGACATTTTAAACTTTTTTAAGATTTGAATGTGTGTTTCTTTCTCACTTCTCAATGGTTTCTTCATTTATTTTGGTTGGTTAGGGTGCTTTTTGAGTGTGTGAATGTTAGATTCTTGACCTTCATTTTCATTATAATTTTTTCAAATATACTTTAAACAACTCAATGTTATATTTTTACCAAGTAAAATATTTTGAAGATTGTTGAATATGATGGGATTCTATTTTCTTTCTTAGCCTCTTGTTTTAAAATTTGACTTAGAATGTCTCCTTCACATCTAGATGGTTCATTCAGTCCCTTGGATTTCCTGTAGCTTTCTATAGTTTGCATTTAAGTATTTAATATATCTGGAATATATTATTTCATGCCTGAGATAAATTTGTGGTAATTTCAGAGTCTACAAATTTTTTTATTCAACTTCCTTGCTCAACTTTTGTTCGAGGACTATTTTTATAAAAGTGGCTGGAACGATCAATGTAGCATCTTTCTGCAAGCATTGTTTGAAGCCGGAAAAATCAAGTTCAGACCAAAGAGGTAAAGGCACAATCTCCTAGGAAGGCAGAGCTTTCTTTACAAAAACGGAAAAACCTAACCAGGGGAAAGCCCTTTTTGTGTGTGTGCCATTCCTTCTTAGCATGCCTGGATGGCTGGAGTTGCAGTGGTCATTTTGCAACCATGAATGTACTCATGTTAAATTCCTTCACACACCTGGAAGAACAGAAAACTAGAAGGAGACTGGTTTCTTATGCCATCCTAAAGCATCTACTTCATCTTGTACCACTGACTTGTAGACTTTTTGCTACGTGATTCAGATAAAACACCTACACGAGCTGTTCCTGTTGCTCATGTCCAAACACATTTATACCTGATACAGAGTCTGACTCTGTCTTCTTTGGTCCACACAGCCAGTTGTGTCATAATAATAATTGTTCCTTTCCAGACTAAATTAAAATACCATCCTTAACATAGATTGCTGTCTCATACACATTGTGATCTGTTCCCGGAATCTCTTTTGCTGAATTTTCCCCCTCTTTTTCTAGGCTAATACCGTATCAGTTTAATTCTCTTTGCTTTAAAGTTTGTTTTTGTAGCAAGTAATCAGGTTCATACATATAGTCTTCATTTTTATACATTCCTGGGCTTTTGTTGGACAATTTTTCTATATGAACTTTAAATCATTTTACGAAAATAAAAATAATCCATTTGGTTGTAGATAAATTTAGGATTGTATAGAATAATTTTGGAAATCCTCATAAATTTATAATTTTATTATATTAGAATTTGCAGCTCGATGGCAACAAACTTGAAACACTAAAAAAAGAATGATTTTCTAGCAAAAATGTGAATTTCCATGATATTACCATAGAACAAGTAGCAAACCTGAAAATTCAATTATCTTACTAGAGACTATAAAGATGATTAAAGGTCTCTATTATAAAAGAAAAAAAAAACACTAGAATCAGAATGATCATACATGAGTTCTATCTAATTTTAAAGAACATATATTTTCATTACAGAAAAAAAAGAAAGGTTTTCTATCATTTATAAAATCAGAATATATTTAATACCAAAATCTGATAAGGTCATCTAAGTTCATAATAAAAAATATTACTATAAAAGCAGAATAAATAAAATCTTAGCAAATAGAATCAAATAATGTGGTGAAAAATATTTTTTCTATTAACATCTAAGACTTGTTCTAGGAAGAAAAGGAATTATTCAGTCCCCAGAATGCTAGCATAATTTGTCAGAATTACAAATTGAAGAATTTGTCTTTAGATTATATTAATAAAGTCAAGGTGACCCCATGAGCCTTACCAGGTTATAAAATTCGAGACTTTCCCTCTTTATCACACCAGCTGTCTTATAAAGATATGCCAATGGTCAGAAAAAAATAAATAGTAATTTGTGGATCATTACAAATATTTTTTCTATTGAGAATGCCCCTACAAAGCATAATTATTTGTAGAATTCAGCCCCACTTGGACGTCTAAAATATATCTTCAAAATAAATTTATAACAATTCATATTCCAAATGTAAAATATATATATATATATTTTTTTTTTTCCTTTAAAGCAGAAGCGATTAGGATCTTGAGAACCAGGATTTGAAACTCAGTTCCTTCACTAACAAGTGATGTGAACCTGGACAAATTTATCTGTCTGCCTCAGTGTCTTCATATAAAAATAATAATATAGCTCCCATATCAGAGGGTTGTTGGCAAGGGCTAAATGAATTAAGAAAGGTTAAGTGTTTAGAACAGTGTCCGGCTTGGCTTGTAACAAATGAGAATGGGTGTTAGTATGTCTGCCATGACCATTACCACCATCTCTACCACCACTAAACCAGTGGCTCCCAACGTGTAATGGAGTCTGAGAGCCTTGGTGGACAGAAGGGGCACTCAGCAACTTGCATAATTTGATGAACAGCATATCCCTTAGAACATTCAGCTCTCAGGTTTTCTACAAGCTCCCCATAGTAAAGAATGGATCTAGGAAATTACAACTTGACAATTGAAAGAAAAAGAAAAGGAAGGGAGAGCCGTTTTTGAAAGAAATAAGAGGTGATTAAACATATACCCAGTTCATTTTAATTAAACGTCTTTCTGGTATCTGAATCTATACATCTGTGTCCCAAAACTCGTTATGTCTGAATATGCTGGAAAGTTGAATTTTTAAGTCCTATATTATAGTCTTTCTAACATACTCTAGTTGTCCATAAGACTTGAACTACAATAACTGTTTTCTCTTTCCCTCTGCTCTTTTCTTCATAAATAAATGTCAGCATAGAAAGTGTACACACTTTTTATTTAAGTGGAATAATTGGTTTAGAGTTTCACTGTAAAATTAGTGATTTGATAATCTTCTTTAACTGTCAGGGAATACCTAATAGCCTTAGGGTTACTACCATGAGAGCAGACATTCAATAAAAATAGTTGCTTGGACACAGAGAGTTGATGTGTTTCAAGATGCTGGAAATTTCTAGAATCTTGCAGTCAAGAGAAATTTGTGCCTTATGTGATCCAGGAGTTGCTTTTCCTGAGCAGCCAGTCTTATGCCTACACTGTTTTCCTCTAGGACATTAAACTGATCATCACTCACATTATTATTCAAGACTAATTTGCCTCGCTCAGTTGCATCTTGATCCCTAAACACCGTATCCCTTATTTAACATTCCTTGGACATTTCTCAATTCCTTCAGTGCTCTTGGTGATGCTCTAACTTGTCATTTACCCTTCTCTAGTTTTATACGTTTTTGTTTAACTCTTTCTCTTTATGCTGTAGCAGGTCAAAGGGATCTTTTGGTAGCATAATCTGCATTTTTCTAGATATATTTATATCACCTGTCTATATCTCTAAATCCCTATCCACCTGTCTCTGTTTATCCATACATAGATCTAAAAAAAAATGAATTTGAAAGAAAGTGGTTGACCCTGTTTGAATTTTCTCTCAGGTAGGGATTGCAAAGAGATTCAGACGGGTAGGACATTCAAAGATTTAAGACTTCGTAGGATGACAAAATTGTACTTAAAAAATAGATGAACAGTTAAAAGTCTCATAGCCTAATAGAGTTATGTGGTGTGTGTCATATTTATTGGGACTTTGGACATTATCAACGAGTGAAATTAAGGGAGGAAAGAAATCAAGTCTTGATCCAATAAGTGGTGTGGATCATTGTAATATATCTTACCTTGCCTTAACCTCAGTTTCCTTACCAGTGTAATGGGGGTTCTAGTACTAGTTGTGTGACTGTGTTTAGGATTAATGAGGTAAAGCACTTTAATTCCCTGGCACAGGGACCCACACCGCACACTTCTAGGCTGCGGCTCCTTCTGCCCTGCTGAGTCAGTCTCTGCTCCTCCACCTGCTTTCAGTCCTTCCAGAAAGATGCTGAAACCTCTCACCTGCTACTTGCTAGCTCCTGTTCTTTTCTGCTGTTGTTGTTGACCACGTATCCCTTTTTCTTCTTTTCCTGTCATTGTAACGAATTCCCAGGAGGAATAGATGATAAATGTGTATGTTCAGTCTTCCATTTTGGATGATAAGCTGCTCAAAATAATCTTAATGCTAGATCTTCAAATGGTATACGTCTAATACAGCCCCCTCCCCAGAAACTGGGTATTACTATTTTCATTCATACTTAGAACTGGGTCTCTAGGTGGTTAAATAATTTGATTCTTTAACTGAACTAATAAATTCAAGAGTGAAGATTCAAGCCCATATCTTTCTTTAATTGTGCCAAGTCCGTACTATTTTTATCCTCTCCAACACAGGATACATCAATAGCCTAATTGAAATGCAAGATTATTCAGTAATTAGTCATAGCAATAAAATATCTTCCCCAAAGTACTACTGTGTATTTTTGTACTTAACATGAAAGAACACCTGTAAACATATAAATAACTTGCACAGTAATGTGAGTTTTTTTGTTATTCCAGATCACCAGTGAGTTTCCCACTGCTAAATCTGAGTCAATTTTCAGCCCTCATTTTTTTGGCTTAAAAGCAACATTTGACACATTTGGCTATTCCTTCCATCAAGAAATTTATTTGTTATGTGGGTTCCAAATGGCCACATTCTCTTCATTTTCTTCCTATCTTGCTGATACATGTCCTTAGGCTCTGTTAAGATTGGAAGACCTGAGGATTCAGTCTTCAGACCACTTCTCTTCTGTTTGCAGTTATAAAGCCTTCTGGGACTCATTTAATCTCTGTAAATTTCTGCTCTTGCTGATGAGTTACAACTTTTTCACCAGCCTTGACTTTTCTTGTGAATCCATACTTCTTTATCCAGCTGCCTGCTTGATGACATCTCCACCGGTTTCTAATAGAAAGTCTGGAGACATCTAGACATCTCAAACCTACTGTGTTTAAAACAAAACCTTGTGATCTTATTCCTTGTTCTTGCTTTACTTACAATTTTCTATATGAGTTATTAGCAACTCCATCCTCCAGTAGCTCAAGCCAAAAGCCTTCCTGTCTTTGCCCACATGTTAAACTCTCTTCATTAGCCATTAACTCTACCTTCAAAATACATCCAGAACCACTGACTAATCACCACCTCCATCACTCCTACCCTGGTTCCAAGCACCATGATCTCTGACATCAATTACTGTGACAGATTCTCACCTGGTCTTCCCAATCCCACCCTTGTCTCCATCGAGTTTATTTTCCAAACTTCCCATTAAGATGTGTGTCAGATTACATCATACCCCTCCTCAAACACCTATAACGGCGCCCCATTTCTTTCAGGGTAAATGCGAAATCCCAACAATGGTGCTATACCTTGACGTAATTTACTACAATTCTTGAATTGCTCACTCTGCTCTAGTCTCTGCTTCTTGTGCATGTTAGAATCACTCCAAGCTCAGAGCTTAGCACTTCTGTTCTCCGCTTGGAATGCCTTTTCTCCAGAAGCCCATAGGACTTACCACCTTTTTTCTTCAAATCTTTTCTCACAGATCACCTTCTCATAAGTCCTACCCAGGCCACCCATCCTGTTTACACCTGCAACCTCTCCCATAGCTTTTCCAAATTCCCTTATTTTTTCGTTTAATATTTATCACCTCCTGTTGAACTGTATAATAACGTTATATTTTATGTTTCTTTTCTCTCTAGCCTCTTCCCCTCTTCACCCAGTAAATGTATTCTCAGTGCTTAGAACATTGCCTATTTTTAGGGTAGATTCAATAAAAATTTTAAAAAAAATTGTTGGAATGAATGAATAAACATCATAGTGGGACTCCGGATTTTTGAAAGTTATTGATTGGGGACTATTACAAGAAAACTTGAAGTACAGTGACTTGAAATATTTTCTTTTCCTCAGGCAAGATCACCCCTAAAATACAGGGACCCATACCTCTAACTTTGTCATTGAAGTCATTCTCAAATGCTCAACAGCGCTAAGCATTCCAGTCCCCATGAGGGTGAAGTTCCAAGGAAGACCCCTCTACTAAACATGCTAACGTAGTTTCAAAAGACATAAAGTTGTAAACATAAAAGACAAGGAGAAAAGTAGTCGAACAACCACGGTTGCTGGCTTGCATTTATGGAAAAATACTAGACATGACCGATTTTTTTCCCATTTCACCTCACGAAAAAAAGGCTAATACCTTAGGAGCGGCAAAAAAAACTCCAAAATAGGTCAACAAGTTCATCGCCCTTCAAGACCATTCTTTAGCTAATAATGCTCCAGCCCTTAAACTTGGCTGTTGAGTTTGCCACTTTAAGAAGCACTAACATCTGTCTGCCTAACACCCTCCCCCACTTCCGCAGGTGAGCAGACTCCCTCACAGCAAGCCTTGCTCTAATGAACAGAAGTTATATTCCCCAAGATGTTCATTTGGCAGGGCTATCGGGCTGTTCTCAGCAATTCTCCAAACTTGCATTTCACACTTCTTCAGTTCTGAAGAGGAAAAAGAAAAAACAACCTCAGTGTTTTTCAAAAGCAAAATAGAAAATGTCAGAGCATTAAGTAGCTACAAAATGAATCTCTAAGAGTCCTCTTGCCAGCTTATTGGGTCAGATCATCCAAGATGGCACCACATTGAATTCTGTACGTGGTTAAGTACTTTCAGCTCTCGGTAAGGTTCAGGCTACTTAAAAAAGAGGTTCCTATTTTTGGCTTAGTGTTGGTTCAGAGCTATTTTGGAGAACCTGGTTTTGCTTGGATGAACTCTGAGAGTTTGATTCAAATAGAGACTAGGTGTCTTCTTGATTCTGCTTGATATATTTTAGGTGAATAATTTACATACGTCTTTAAAATTACTGCTTCACTTAACTTTTATGTCTTCCATGGTTCTTCGGAAAATGTTGAGAAACTGATGTAATTTTTTGTTTTCTTTGTGAAAACACTAAGTTATTTAACAGTCATCAAAATTAGTCTTTAATTCTTAGTTCCATGGGTAGGTAAATCTACAACAAGAAAGAAGGAAATAATGCAATCCAATGTGAAGAGTTCCAAAGTAGAGGCACTGAAAGGAGGACTGGAGAAGTTACTGCTATGGAAGCCAAAAAAAAAAAAAAAAAAAAAAAAAGCGGGGGGAGTTATCTAAGCCTCATGATGGCAGTTTAATAGGAAGGAGGGCAGAGAAAGTTAGGCACCTGGGAGAGCATTAACCAAGACTGAGAAAAGTAAAACAGCATAAGGTGCAGGCAGACCTCATTTTACTGCACTTCACATAATTATGCTTCCCAGATATTGCATTTTTTTTTCCTTTACAAATTGGAGGTCTGTGACAATTCTGGGTTGAGCAAGTCTACCAGGGCCATTTTTCCAGCAGTGTTAGCTCCTTTTGTGTCTCTGTGTCACATTTTGGCAATTCTTACAATATTTCAAACTTTTTTGTTATTATCTTTGTGATGGTGATCTGTGATCAGTGATCTTTGATGTTACTATTGTAGCTGTTTTGGGGTGTCACAAACCATGCCCATAGAAGGCAAGGAACTTAACTGATAAATGTTCTGTGTGTTCTGACTGCTCTACGGACCAGCCATTCCCCTGTCTCTCTATCCTCTCCTCAGACCTCCCTATTCTCTGAGACACAACACTATTGATATTAGGCCAATTAATAACCCTGCAATGGCCTCTAAGTGCTCTACTGAAAGGAAGAGTTGAATGTCTCTCACTGTAAATTAAAAGCTAGAAATGATTAAGCCTAGTGAGGAAGGCATGTCAGAAGCTGAGATAGACCAAGAGCTAGGGTTCTTGTGCCAAACAGTTAGCTAGATCGTGAATGCAAAGGAAAATTTCTGGGAGGAAATTAAATGCTACTCCAGTGAACACATGAATGATGAGAAATTGAAACAGCTTTATTGCTGATATGGAGAAAGTTCGAGTGGTCTGTATAGGAGACGAAACCAGCCACAACATTTTCTTAAATGAAAGTCTAGTCCAGAGCAAGGACCTAACTCTCTTCAAATCTATAAAGGCTGAGAGAGGTGAGGGCACTGCAGAAGAAGAGTGTGAAGCCAGCAGAGGTTGGTTCATGAGGTTTAAGGAAAGAAGCCATCTCCATAACATCACAGTGTGAGGTGAAGCAGCCAGTGCTGATGGAGAAGCTGCAGCAAGTTACTCAGAAGATCTGGAGATAATTGATAAAGGTAGGTACGGTAAATAGCAGGTTTTTAATGTAAACGGAACAGCCTTATAATGAAAGGAGATGCCATTTAGGACTTTCATAGCTAGAGAGGAGAAGTAAATGCCTAGCTCCAAATATTCAAAGCACAAGCTGACTCTCTTCTGAGGGGCTAATGCAGCAGGTGACTTTAAGTTGAAGCCAATGCTTATTTAACATTCCCCAAACTCTAGGGCCCTTAAGAATTATGCTGAATCTACTCTGCCTGTGTTCCATAAATGAACAATAAAGCCTGGATGAAAGCACATCTGTTGACAACATGGTTTACTGAAAATTTTAAGTCCATTATTGAGATATTATTGCTCATTGACAATGTACTTGGTCAGCCAAGAGCCCTAATGGAAATGGACAATGAGATTAATGTCATTTTCATGTCTGTTAACATGACATTCTTTCTGCAGCCCAGGGAATCAAGAAGTAATTTTGACTTTTTTTTTTTTTGAGTTATAGTCAGGTTACAATGTTATGTCAATTTCCAGTGTAGAGTACAATTTTTCAGTTATACATGAACATACATATAGTCATTGTCACATTCTTTTTCACCGTGAGCTACAAGATCTCGTATATATTTCCCTCTGCTATACAGTATAATCTTGTTTAACTATTCTACATATGCCTATCAGTATCTACAAATTTCAAACTCCCAGTCTGTCCCTTCCAACTCCCCTCCCCCCGGCAACCACTAATTTGTATTCTATGTCTATGAGTCTGTTTCTGTTTTGTATTTATCTTTCTTTCTTTCTTTCTCTTTTTTTTTTTTTTTAGATTCCACATATGAGCGATCTCATATGGTATTTTTCTTTCTTTTTCTGGCTTACTTCACCTAGAATGACATTCCCCAGGGGCATCTATGTTGCTGCAAATGGCATTATGTTCTCTTTTTTATGGCTGAATAGTATTCCACTGTATAAATATACCACATCTTCTTTATCCAGTCATCTGTTGATGAACATTTAGGCTGTTTCCATGTCTTGGCTATTGTAAATAGTGCTGCTATGAACATTGGAGTTCAGGTAATTTTGACTTTCAAACCTTTTGATTGAAGAAATAAATTTTGTAAGGCTATAGCTGTCACAGATAGTGATTCTTCTTGTGGATCTGGGTATAGTAAATTGAAAAACTTCTGGAAAGGATTCACCATTCTAGATGTCATTAGGATTATCTGTGATTCATGGGAAGAGGTCAAAATATCAACATTAACAGGAGTTTGGAAGAAGTTGATTCCAACTGTCATGGATGACTTTGAGGGGTTCAAGACTTCAGTGGAGGAAGTAACTGCAGATGTGATAAAAAGCTGTGGTATACAATGGAATACTACTCAACCATAAAAAAGAATAAAGTAATCCTATTTGCTGCAACATGCATGGACCTAGAGATGGTCATTCTAAGTGGAGTAAGCCAGAAAGAGAAAGAAAAATACCATATGATATCACTCATATGGGGAATCTTAAAAAGAAGAAAAAAAGAAGACCCTAATGAACTCATCTACAAAACAGAAACAGACTTGCAGACATTGTAAACAATCTTATGGTTACTAGGGAAAGAGGGTGGGAAGGGATAAATTTGGGAGTTTGAGATTTGCAAATATTAGCCACTATATATAAAAATAGATTAAAAAACAAATTTCTTCTGTATAGCACAGGGAACTATATTCAATATCTTGCAATAACATTAAATAAAAAGGAAAATATGAAAACGAATATATGTATGTATATGCATGACAGGGACATTGTGCTGTCCACCAGAAATCTATGCATTGTAACTGAAAGTAATTCAATTAAAAAAGAGAGAGAGAGAGAGATAAGAAAGCATTAATCACACAGCAATATTTCAAAACTTGTGAGTGCTGAAACTTACACACAGAGAAGATAAATATACTTGGATATTTTCCCTTTAGCTACAGAAGATATTTTGTGGTTCAGTATACATGTTTAAAAAAGAATCCTTCTTACCCCTCAAAATAATTTGGGTTGAGAAAAATATTCTACAGAAGTCAATATATCTATAAGGTAATATATACATTTTAAATAAAAGACCCTTGTGTAGTTGCTTAAGGAGAGAGATTGTCTGTGTCTTGGTAACACAGGCTGGACTTTGCTGGGCTCACATTTAAATTGTACGTAATGTTGGCTGGTGTGTGGTTGGTTTAGAAGGGCCTCAGATAGGAAAGCTAGTTTCTTTTCCATGTGGTTTTTCATCATTCTCTTGTCTAGTGTGGGCTTTTGATGTGGGGCAATGGTTTTGAAGAACAGCAAAACATGCAGAACTTCAGTGTACAAACTTTTTTCAGGACTTTGCTTATGTCAGTATTTCCAATGTTCCATTGCCCCCAAAAGTTACGTAGACAGCCTCAGATTTGGAGCAGGAAGAAAGATGTATTACACAGCCATAGGAGAAGCATTTAAGTTCTGTGCCCATTTTTGCAGTCTACCACATGTGCTGTTCTATCATCTTCCTCTTAAAATTCTTTAATTACTTAGAATCATTTCCAAGGTAAAGGCTAACTTCTTTAGCATGGCATTCAAGACCATCCAAGTCCTTGCCACTGACCACTAACCTCTCACATATGAACCAGACTTCAGTTCTTTCTGTCATCAGATAAACCAGGCCCAGAGTAAAGAAATAGAATTTGAGTGCAGAAACATCCATTTTCTTAGACACAACACATGTCTTTGGGGGTGAATAATGTCCCAATTCATCATAAAGCCACTTTTATCAAGACTTCTGTGGTGCAACTTCTGATCATTCACTTAGTGGTATTCACCAGATCTCAATTTTGGAGTACTTTAAATTTGGGAGATATAATAAACAAGGAAAATAGAATGTTTACATCTCCAAATTTCAGAAGAAAAATAATTTCTGCAAATGCATAATCACTCTTAGATCTGCCCACTCATCTTGTAGAATTGGTTTAACCTAGACGACTGAATATTCAAGATTCAAAAAACAAAATCCCCAAGACTCTTCTCTGTATTATATCCACTGAAGCAATTATCTGAACACGTATAACATGTTAAGCATTGTGTTAAATATATAATACACATTCTCATAAATATATACTTATTCTCATAACAGTCACTGACTGTAAGTATTGTATGCCTATTTACAGATGAAGAAACTGAGGATAAAGGTTGTTATCTGAGGTCATACAAATGCTAAGTTAGGAATGCTGGGGATGGATCTTAGCTCTCATTTTATAGCCTGTGCTCATAACCACTGAATTACATTACATTCGCTTATTCCTTAGGCTGTATGAGTTTCCACTGGCTGTGTAACAAGTTAACCAGAAACTGTTTTCCTGGATTAGAAACTGTTTTCCTGGTCTAGTTATCAAACAGTGTTAAACAAATGTATAGCAAGAATAAGAGGACAACGTAAAGAACATAAATAGCTTATTTGTGTTGGTCACGCTTTTCCTTCAAATGGTTTGGGCCAAACTCTTTGTATTTTTAATGTATGGATAAGGAATTATGGATCTTTAAATTGACTCACTTTCTTTGGCGGGCAATCTGACATGTGTTTGTCTACAAATACCTCTTCTGGTGAATTTCATTACAGGTGTACTCACATATGCACACAAATATGTGTAAAACTACTTTCATTGTTTTATTATAACTAATGACTGAAGACAGGAAACAACTAAAATGCAGTTAACAGGTAGTATTTAAATAATTTATAGTACATTTATACAATGGCATATACGTCTGTTGAATATAATTAAATGAATCAATATGTGCTGGTGTGAAAACAAATTTTATAAATTATAAATTGTTAATTAGAAAAGAACAACCCCATGGCATAGAAGAGTACCTATTCTTATATGTATGTTTTTAAAAAGGATATGCATGTAAAGATGAAAACATACGTTTGTGTCTATAGTACAATTTCTTGGACATATAAACAAGAAACTTGACTGTTGTTACTTCTGTGGAGGTGCCAGAGTGGCATTTAAATTTCGCTTTATATCATTTTGTTCTGTTTGTACACTTCGCTGAGCACACTGGTTACTTTACTTTTCAAATAAAACTATCTAGCAAGAGAAAATGTCACTTTAAAACAAACTGTTCAAAGAGCATTCAGCAGTGCATGCAGCAGTGAAAAAGGAGAGAGTTACTCAAAATATGTGTACTACAAGACAAGCAAAAGTATTCACTATACAACGTTAAATTTTCTGACTGGAGAAAGGACTTTCAGAATTTCACCTCAAAGGCAAAAGAAAAAGAAGTTCTTTAAGCTGATGTGTTTACATGAGTCGCAGTATCTTAGTCTAAAGCTGCACTGTCCATTATGGTAGTTACTGCCCGTATGTGGCTATTGGGCATGAGTCCAAATTGATATACGCCTACATGTATAAAACACACACTGGATTTCAAAGATTTAGAATGGAAAAAAAGTTAAAGTAAAATGTCTCAATCGTTTGCATATTGAAATTAAAATTATACTATTTTGTATATACCAGATTAAATAAAAACATTATTAAAATTTTAAAAATTGATATAAGGAATGTATAAGTAATTCATGATGGGTTTCCAGAGAAGGCAGAAGTCATCACCTTAGGTGGGGAATGAGGGATGGCCTCCTGAAGATGGCTTTTTAGATGAGTCTTCACGTTAGCGGAAGGGGAGCCAGCCAGAAAGTGGAAACAGGAAGGGCGAGTGATGATGGTGGAGTGACCTGAGACGTGGAGCGTGACTTTATGAATTAGGACCCAAAGTACCAGGCTGGAGTGTTTCCCTCTCTTTAAAACTTTAATCTTCCTTTAGAATTATTAATACAGTACTGATTTTAATTAGATTGGTGAGGGGACTATTTAGAGGCAAGAGAAACTTCAGAACATTCTTGTGATGTGTCAGACTGGTGTGTGAGAACACTAGCTGGTAAATAAGGCTGGAACAGGAGAGATACTGAGGGTGAAGGGAGGCTCTAAAATAGGGGAGAAAAACACTGAATGGGAACATGCAGGGGGGTCTATAATCAAATTGGTTTTGAGTTAAAAACCTTGACCTTGAGCTCAGAGCTCAGTCCGTCTCATTTACCATTTGGCTGGTGGTTTCATTGCTGGCCCTCTGAGACTAGAGCATGGGAGTGAATAGGAAAATCTAGACCTCCACCTTGGGACCTATGAAGGGAGAGCCGCTCTTGTGTTAATTCAACAGTCAGAGAAAATCGGTAATGGGTAGAAGTGTCCCCAGGCTACCAGCACAGTCATTTCCTACTCCATCTGCTGACTCTGGGGCAGTTATCTCTGTTCAAATTGTGCTTTGGGGAGTGCTGAGGCAGACACACAAGCCTCTGGAATTCATTGCCATCCAAGTAAGCACACAGATTTTGAGGACACCCCTGTATGACACAGGGGCAGCAGAGGACAGGCTGTGACTTCCTCTAAAAGCTGCAAATGGGGTCAACCCCAAAGTCAACCTGCGAGGACGCTGCTCCTGCATAGACTGGCTTTGTGAACAGAGACCTGGGAAATTATAGGAACAGAAAGATTCCAGTGCTGCTAATTCAGCAAAACATACTTTTAAAAAAAGACACCTTCAAGCATATACTCAATAACGTCTGTAGTTAAAACATAAGCCTGTGCTTGGTTCTAGATTTGACAAAATTCTTTATGGAAGGCTTTGCAGATATTTTAGTTAGATTCATTGTTTTCATATAATGAATCTTGTCAAAAAGGGCTACTCACTATATGATTATTAATTTCCTTGAGGTATGAACCTAATAAATTCCATTCCTAAGTTACCGTGGTTCTAAGTATGGTAAATCTTGGCTGAAATCCCATCTATTTTCAAAATTGTGTATTTTATTTAATCTGCAGCCATCTTCCCTCCTAAGACTGGCATGTATACTGGGATTTAGTTTCTTACCTTTTAAGATAAGAGGTTTCAATGCAGTGAAGCAAAACTTCACAGCTCTGTTTAAAATCCATTAAAAACATTGATTTGAATTCAAGATCTAATATCACAGCTCTGGTAGGTCAGAGATGGCTATAAATTCTTTGCTACATTTTGCGTGAAAAAGTAGAATCTAATTTTCCTGTCTTTGTGTCCGGGCTGGCTTAGTGACATGCTTGACTAATAATATGTGACAGATGTGACATTCTTGCACTGCCAAAGTCAGGTTTTAACAGCATCCAGGTTCCACTCTGGCCTCTGGAATTATTCTTTGTGAGAGTCCCGTGAAGCCATTTAAGAAATCTGACTGCCCTGAGAGCACCACGCAAGAGAAGCCACATACAGGTTCTCCAGTTGGCGGTCAGTTTGGCGCAGCCTTGCAGCCACCTTCACCGAGGGGCCAGATGTGTGTGAGGTGCCATCTTAGACTCGCTGTTAACCAGCTGAATCCCGCCAAGTCACTCCAGTTGATGCAGAAAACTCACCTGAGTCTGTGTGCTTATAGCTAGAAGTTCAGCTATGATAATCATCTGATGCGTGAAAGTGATACTACTGACCAGGTTGCTGAGAAGAATGATGAGGTGAATCAGACGTAGATGTATGTGTTCTCTTCTAACTTCTTGATGCCTGTGCCTTTCAGGAACCAAGTATCTTCGTATTGTTTACTCTGATGGAAGTCTCTGGTATCAGCTACTTCCATATTTATATGATGAGGCATTTGAGCTTTTTCTATAAAAAAAATCTTTTGAAATTATATTTGGTTTAATGTTTAATGTCATTGTTTCCCAAGGACGAAATTTTAGGAACTAGCTGAAAAGAAATTCAAGGGAAAGATCTACTCAATAATTATAAGAGAGAGTGTTGGTGTCACACCCTATGGCATGGCACACTGCCGACTCAGCTGCAATTCTGAGCGACTTAAACTCAGCTGTGCTGCCAATGTTGCCAATGCCACCTCAAGTTGTATTTTTTCACTTTTTTTTTTTCATTTTGTCTCAGGATCTTTTCTGATACCATGGGCTATTGCTGTCCTTGCATGCTAGAAAATTCTAGAAGTATAAGGTTGTTAATGCTCCCAAAGATGATCCTTGAACAATCAGGGATCAGAGATAGGAGCAGTATGAATTCTGGGTGGCGTTCTATACAATTCCCAGAGGTCCTGGCAGAATTAAGGACTCGTTACCTACAGCAGAAACCTTGTTAATGCACCACTTCTTGCTTTGTTTCTCATATTCTCTCCCTCTTTCTCATTTTCACTCTTTCTGGGATCACATCCCAAACACCCATCCTGCACCCATGTACCTGCCTCTGCAATGTTTTGAGGGGAAATCCATACTAAGACTGTGCCCTGATTATAACATCACTTAGAAGGTGTTCTACTCCATCCTACAGCCCTCCTACTGATTCAGCATTCATAGGGCTTACAGTGGTGATATTTTTCAGGTAAAAAAATGAGAGATTGTCCACATTATTAATTACTCTTCCTGACTCCTGATAAGATATCTACATTTTGAGTTTCTGGCTTAACTGAAGACAGTAATATATACAGTTAGATTTCAGTTGACTAAATCAGAGATATCCACCCCCATTAACACCTCATTGCAAATAGCTGAAATAAGATACTTGGGTATATAATCCTACTGTTATGGTTCCAGACATAGTCTGTTGGCTAGGGCCACCACTAAACTTCATACAAAGTAGAGGTTAGGGCTGTTACAGTGTCAGAATGGACTTAACACTTATAGGAAATTATGTTCCAAAATTTAATTTAAAAAGTTAACAAGTAACAAAGCATTACGTAATGGTATCAGACAACATGCACACTAAAAACAGCTCCAGTTGACTCATTTTCAAAGATTGCATTTGAGCCAAGTGGTAAGTAGTATATTTTCCAGTCTGAGACCAAATTAAAGCCACTTCCCTCTTCACGGTTAGTGCGCTAACTTACTTAATGACAAGAGAAAGCAGAACGATTATTCTGACATGACGAAAAGAATGACCACTCAAATGCTGAACTTTACAGCAAGTACCAACTTTATTTAAAATTATAAAAATATGACAAATACGTCCCTTTCTGGTGAGAGACAGGCACGCCGACTTAGCAATCAGACACATGGAGAGCCTGCGACTGGCTCACAAGCAGAAAACTCCTTAGAGTGTTAAGTATTTTCAAACATGAAGGAACATTCTTAAATGTAAACATACATCAGAGCTTTCTATAAACATAATACAATTTCTGTTCTGAATTAGAATCAGTGATGGTTCTATAGTATCCCTGAAATCTAACCTGCCTAGAACCACAGATTCATTTAATTTGATGGGTAGTTTTATATGAGTGTCTCAAAGATGAACTGTGGAAACCATAAACTCACATTAAAATTGCACTGACCTTCAAGACGAAATAAGGAACTCAGGCCAGAGTTCCAGAAAGAAGTTGAAGTGTTTTTATCAACTGTTGACCTTACTGTGCTGCACAAAGATCAGTTCTCTTGTGAGAGTGAAATATCCAGTGACTTTCTTTGAGAAATAATCAAAATGTGGTGGAAAAGAATGTATATTTGCCTGTGTGAATGTTTGTGGTGGATGGAAAAGACAGGAAGACAGCGAAGGTAGTTAATATTTGATAAACTATTACAAGGTCCCAAGGGCATTATATTCATTACTTCATATGTTTATCAAAATCACACTGAAATAGTTTTACTCCTGGGAAAACAGATCCAGTGAGATTTTGAAACAAAAGCCACAAAGCTGATACATTATTGACAAGAATCAAATTCAAATGCTTTCTGGCTTCTAAGTTCTTGTTCTATTCTCCTTCACTGAAATAAGACAAATCATTTTCCATATGACAGATATTTTCAGCTGCATGGCACCCTTTCTGTAAGGAAATATTTTAGCTGAGCTGCAGCTCTTTATAAGTTAATAGGCAGTATATTCTGAGGAAGCGTATGGAAAATAAACTGGGAGGAGGGCAAGACGTGCTCTTTTGTTCTTACATTGTAACATTCACATCTGTCTAATGAGGAAACCATGCAAGGAGGAAATGAAGAAAGCAAGAAAGATGTGGGGTGACTTGAGAGAGTATGGGCAGGTGGGGGGGTAAGCATATTCTTTCTGGTCTTCCCCTTGATGGAACTGTAAGTTCCCCGAAGTCTTTTGATTCTTTGTTCAGTACTAGAGAACTGAGACCATATTCAACAAGTAAGCTCTTAGCTGTGATTTACAGATAATGGAGAACATTTGTCATGCAATCAGGGAGAGCCTCCAGCTAGAAAAATCTTGCTCTGAGTTTTTCTTTGCATTTCTACTCCAACTGACTACATTTTCTACATGACATGTAAATGTGCATGTAGCCCATTTGCTACATAACCTTTTATCAACAAGGATCTATGTACTTCTGAATTGTTTGCTCAATCTCTCTCCTTTTTTTTCTCACCTTACTTAGTTGAAATATGTTTGGCATATAACATTGTATAAGTTTTAAGTGTATAATGTGTTAATTGATAAATGTATATATAGCAATATGATTGCTATTGTAGAGATAATAAGCACCTCTACCATGTTACATAATTTGCCTTTCTTTTTTGTGGTCAGAATAATTAAGTTCTGGTCTCCTAGCAAGTTTAATGATTATAATACAACATTGTTGTCTATATTCACTATAACTGAGAGACCTAATAATGCACAGTTTTAGTGAATATAAGACAAAGCCATAAAAACAGAGAGTAAATGTGCTACATGTCCACATGTCCCATCCCACCACCCCCCATCTCCTGGTAACCGTTTTACTCTCTGTTTTTATAACTTGGTCTTTTTCTGGATTCTGCATATAACATGCAACATTTGTGTTTTCTCTGTCTGACTTATCTCACTTACGATGTGCTCAAGGTCCATCCAGGTTGCCGGAAATGGCAGGATGTCTTCCTTTCTCGTGGCTGAATATTCCACTGTGTTTCTATATATCACATCTTCTTTGTCTGTTCATCTGTTGATAGACACTTAGGTGGTTTCCATATCTTGGCTATTGTGCATAATGCTGCAATAAACATGGGACTGCACGTATCTCTTTAATATCCTATTTTCATTTTATTTGAGTATATACCCGTAAGTGAACTTGCTGGATCATATGGTAGATTCATTTTTAACTTTTTGAGAAACCTCCCTTTTGTTTTCCAGAGTGGCTGCACCAATTTACATTCTCACCAGTAGTGTGTAAGAGCTTCCCTTCCTCCACATCCTCGCCAGCACTTGTTATATCTTGCTTCTTGGTGACGGCCATGCTAACAGAGGTGAGGTGATACAGCATTGTAGTTATTTGTTGTCTCACAGTTTCTGTGAGTCAGGAGTCCAGGTATGGCTAACCGAGGCCTCTGCGTAACACAGGCTGTAATCAAGGTGTTGGCCAGGGCTTGGGTCCCATCTGAAGACTCAGCTGGGGTAGAGACACGTGTGACTTCACATGCGTTTTGGCAGAATTCGGTTCCTCCAGGGTTGTACTGAGGGCTCTTCTGTTCTCAGCTAGCCTTTGTCTGAAGGCTAATCTCAGTTCCTAGCCACAAAGGCTTCTTCAGCATAGAAGTGTGCTTCATCAGAGTGTTCAGGGTGAGAAAAGCCTAGGATCTACTAGCAAGACGATCATGTAAGACAGGATGTTTAAGTGTGAACATACACATTAACTCTCTCTCTCAGTCTCAACATTGGAGAGCTCACAAGGGTTGGGGCATTCAGGAAATGGCTTAATGGCAGGTGAGACTTCAGACTGACCCTAAAAAAGATGTATAAATGCTATGTAGATAGAAAAAGAAAAGATACGTATTCAACTAGAGGAAATGGCAAAGGCAAAAAGTACATGGTTTGAGTTCACATGGCAGGTTCTAAGGAAAAAGTACTTGGCTACTGGAAGTGGAGAAATTGTTTTAGAAGTCATATTAGTCGCTTACATTTACATAGAGCTTTCTACAGGACAGACACTGCTTTAAATACTTGACCTACGTTAACTCATTTAATCTTCACAATAACCTTTTGCAATAGACAGTGTTAGTACTCCCAGTGTGTGCAAATGAGAAAAGTAGTTTCTGAGAGTTTAAGTGACTTGGCAAGTTCACACAGCAAGTAACTGACAGAAACTGGATTCAGCCCAGGTATTCCAGCTCCCGAAGTCAAGCTCGTAAAGGAGGCTAAGGCCAGCTTCTGCTGTTCTGTCAGTGCGCAATCTCTGTGATTTCCTCTTTGACTTTGCTAGTTACAATCCTGTGATCATGAGAGAAGCCACAGAACCTACAGACCTTAGTTCACCTTGTTTAAAATAAGGTTGAAACAGATCATCTTATGCACCCTCTCAGCATGAAAATTCTACTTTTAAATGGATTTTAGCACCCAACAAGGAATCATGGAAGCTTTTTTCATAGAAAGGACTCACGTATAGAATAAAATAAAAAGTACAATAGAAAGGACTAATTTAGGAAATTATTCTGGCAGGAAGTGCTAATATAAACTGGATTAGAGTAAGAATATAGTCAGAGGACCAGATAGAAGACCATTGCTTCACCACTTTGGCCCAAGCTTTCACAGACTGTCAGTGGGTGGAAGCTGGAGAAATAAAGATCTGTGAAGGCAGAGGGCAAAGTTAAAGGATTTAGTGGGAAGCAGAGGTGGTGCAGTAGCAGTCTTATTACCATGGCAACCAGAGTTGGGTTTAATTCTTGGATCCGTCATTTACTAACTGTGATCTGGGGACATTTACCTATGTTCGCTAAGCTTCAGTGAAGTGGGGGTAATAAGACAGTGTCGGTCAGGTTGGCATGGCTATGCTGCAGTAACAAGCAGTAACTTAATGCAATAAAATGTTACTCTTCTTATGTTCAGAATCTGCTTAGGTTCTAGCTAACTCTCCAGGGCAGTTGACCCCTCTGTGACAATGAGTGATCCAGGCTAGTTTCATCCAGGACTCCACATCCCATCACAGGCCTCCTAGGACGCACAGCAGAGGAAGCAGGAGCAGACAGGTTACTCAGGGGCTTTTTACGACCTCATCCTGTTTGGCATTTCCTCCCGCTGTGCATTGGCCAGAAGCATATGCTCCTGCCTAATCTGAGGGCCTGAGTAATGCAGCCTATTTTATGCCCAAGAAGGAGGGGAACACCTATTGGTGACCACTGGTGAGGTTTATGAAAAACACTCAGTTTATCTGAGCTTAGAAACATCCCCAGCACGTCTCAGGGGTCCCTGGTGACTGATCTCTCTTACTTCACTCCTCTTGGCAGAATTGGGTGTAATAGAAGTGGGAATAAAGAAGGAGGAATTAAAAATACTCCCAAATACTTAAAGATGTCTTTTTGCTTCAGTCTGTCACTGTCTCCCTTTATCTTTCCTTTTCTCTCCTTCTCATGTACACAAACACACGTGCACACGTATACACATGTATACACACGCCAGAGCCTAATTAGGGAGCACACACATATTCTGAGAACACTGAATCAACCTAGCTTCTCAATTTTCAACTAAATGTCCGTGGACTTGGTTATTAATATTTGTGGAAGTGATAAATCCAAGTGGATTTCTCAGATCTCTCTCTAAGTTATAGTTCTTTGATTTTTTTTTTCTATGTTCTTGTATTTTGGGGAGTCAGAGAACCTGAGTTTAGGTTTAGATCTGCTAAATGTCATTTCTGACATTACAAATCTACGATTCTCCTCTAGGAGAAGGTTGGTTTTGGGGGCAGGATAATTTCTTGCTTCTCAGGGATATCTTGTACCTTTCAGGATACGTTCATCTCTGATCACTCTCTCTGAATTCTTCGAGCCTTTCAGTTTATTCTCTTCACATTGCTTTTATTGTCTTCAGAGAATTTATTACTATTGATATTGTTCTCTCTAATTTTTATTGAAGTATAGTTAATCATGATGATAATGATTTTTTAATGATGTTATATAAGCATTTTTTGGAAATAAACCTTTTAAAAGAAAATGTGGTGGTCTTCTTATAGTACAAAAGGCATAGATCCTGTGTTAGAAATTACCAGTGGGTTTTTGTGTACTCAGTTTAGGTATGCAGACCCAATTCTATCAGGATGTTAGCTTAATAGAAGAAACAGGCTTTGGTTATGGGTTCAGATCCTGGCTCAGCTACTAACTAGCTAAATGCATTTCGGAAGTGCTACTCGTCTTTCTGAACCCCACGTCTTCCTCTTTGTGGACATTTCCCCGACTGAGGCTATTTGTGATATTCCTTAATGTATGCTAGACTAGTGTCTGGCTCATACTGGATGCCCAATGAATATTTATAAATAAATATAAGAATGAGCCAAAAGCTGTATTTGAGTTTTAGAGGATATATGTAGTAGGCCCCCAGATTCCAGATTTGGCAGTGCTGGGAATTTTTTTGAGTCCTCTCTTCCTGGAGAGAGCTTCAGTTGCTATGAAGGGACTGGACTCCGTGGGTAACTGCCTCGCTGTCACCAGGTGCTTTTTTGTGACTCCTGTCTTGGAGGAGAAAGTAGCCAATCTCTCCTGAAAGTCATGGTCATAATTTAGTGATGTTGGATGGAAATGCTTTTTGTAGTATGAGTATTTCTGAAGGCTTTGGGGCGTATTCCTGATTGATTACTCCTAATGGCTCTATCACTGGTCATCTCTAGCTAATTGTTCAGCGTTCATCCTCTGATTTGTTTGTGCCAGGCAAAGTCAGATTTATCCCAGGACTTTGAGCAGTTCTCCTTGAATACAGCCTGAAGTTTCACAGATTGACAGCCAGAGAAATATTTTTTCACAGAGCCATTACTAAAGGTGACTGAGGACCAAGGCTGGTATCACTACCCTAATCTCTGTGGAAAACCTCTGCCCTGTGATGCTGGGAACATTCTTGAAGATCTAACATTCCATCTGCTCTCCCTGGAGTCCTCAGGAGCAGATAGTGGAGGATCTTTTTTCTAGGATGTCCAGGATTACCTGACCACTCCAACTGTCCTTCAGCCTATAAGGCACTGGCGCCACATTAAAGAAATTAAGTAACATTACCACAATCGTATAAGAAGAAAAGAGAAATAAACTGTTTGAACACACACAGAACCAATAATGGTTGTGAGTAAACAGATTCTAGAAGAAGTATGAAGGAGGACATGGGTGGTTAGGAGAAACATTAGTTGCGTCCTATTTTCAAAATGTTTTCAAGATTCAACAGACACTGCATGTTCCCCGCCATCTGCTGTATATAAACATAATCACACCCATTAACGGGCCTCTGTTGAACTTCAAGATGAACTATTTGAGAATCTAGAAGTCTGCATTTTATTTTTATGGTACTGTTTTAATTCATTCTCCAGGTTTTGGTTTTTCACCTGCTTTTTAGTCACTCAGTTATGAATGGTAGGTCTGCTGTGCTGTAGATGTCTGTGCTTTTGTGTGTGACAGTAAAAGTGAAAATGCTTAGCTGCTAAAGACATATTTGTTCCACTACGTTCTGACCCAGTAAGGAGGAGATAGTGTCATATGCAGCTGGGATCCACAGAGATGCTCAGAATATATGCTGAAAAACGTAGCACGGCCCACTTGCTGGTGAAGATCCACCGTAAGGAAAAGACAGATAAATCCAAAAGGGCTGTGTTGCGTTGCCTGGTATAAATGCTAATGAGTTTAGCCAACATCCTTCCCTTGGAGCCGTAAGCTGGGCACTAAGAAGTGACAGAGGAGTAGTTCTGGCTACAGGCTGTTTTGGGGACAGTTTGTGACTGGGACCATTAGGGCTTCACTATTCTGAAAGAAGATATTTAGTCTAACTGTGGTTGAGTCCAACTGGCTGCAACATGGAATTAAGACTCAGAGAAAGAGGGCTGTCTATGTTTTTCTGGGAGAGCTAAGGAAGAAACCTGTCAGAGTAAGAATAGTAAAAAAGAAAGAAACCAAAGTTCTCCACAAACCTAAAAGTTCTCTGGCAGTTACCCAAACTAGGCTAAAGTTTATAGAACAGTGATGCTCAGTAGGAACAATTTTTTTATGAGTTGAATGTTTCTGAAAAGCTCATTGAATTCTGTGTTCCTGTTTATATAAGGCAGACTTGTGCAGAGTGAAATAGACTTGAACAGATTTCCCTTGAGGTTTCCTGCAGCTCAAAAATATATATGTTTTCAATTATCCCCTGGTACTTAGATCTTAATCCTGAATTTTTATTCAGTTTTAGTCTTGAGGATAAAGAATCCCTAAGAATTGTCATCTAAGTATATCTGGGGACTATAGAGAGGGACTAGGCTCAAGCACATTTACAAGTGACAGATCTTAAAGTCTGACGGAGGAACATACGCTGATAGAAATGTAATGGGAAGGAAACTCAGGTCTCATTTATCCACAAGACATTGAGTAGAATTAAACTTGTTATAGTGTTTTGTGATTTACGTAGTTCCTGCCCTTACAAGTTATGGCATCCTCGCCATAAACTTATAAGGTAAAAAGGACAGGTTTTATTCTTACCTTGGGTCCCAGAGGCTTTATGTGACTTGCCTGAGGCACACTTTGTGAGTGCAATGAAGGCAATGTTTGAACCCACTTCGTCTTCGTTCAGACTCTGTGATCTGTGCACCACCCTTCTCTGTCATTTCATATAGATTTTTGGACAGATATTGATTCCACTGAGTTCATGACTTAGCCATGCTTTGAAGAGAACATGACCCACCATGTCAGGAAACTCCTGAAGCAAAGTCAACCTGCCTCTCCTATTTCAGGCATTGAGTCACTGGTGTCAATACTGCATTTGCAACAGCTGGCTCCCTGCTGTAGACTCGTGTCGCCACGGCAGCTCGGTTACCCACACTGTGTTGAGACAGGGAAGGGATGCTGTTTTAGCACTGAACAGCAGCTCCTGTCACAGCAAGGTTTATAGCTGGACACCCACACACGCAGGCTCTGGCACTGTGTGATTTACTGTTTACTACCGCGGTGGGGCAGTGTAGCGGTCCTCTCTGCACAGGGACAACACCAGTGGGGGTGGGCAGAGGCAGGGAGGAGCCCAGAGCCCTGCGGACTCGGGCTTCCATGGTTCTCCGCCACCCAGGCAACTGCTCATACATAGTAGCAGTTTATTCACATCCAGGGTCCCTCCCTGCTGCCTGCTGCCCATGTCACGTTCATACCCACCCTATCTCAGCACTTGAGCTCATGCTCTGTTCCCCCCACTTTCCCTGGCATCGCTTTTCTCTTCCCCTTCTCCCTCCAGGCTCAGTTTAAAATTCCCTCCTTTTCAAACACTTCACCCCACCATAGCCTTAATCTCTAACTCTCTTACCTTTAGAAATATAATTGTTTCTAGTTTATAAAATCTAGTATTTGGGGCTCATTTAAAAATTTTTTTTGACTGTTTTTACACATCACTGACTTTTATTTGTTTTGTTTTACTATTTTTACTAAACTTCCAAAATAAATGATGAAATCTCTGCAGGACAAGGTGAGTCCTGACTGCCTAGCTCAATGCTGAGTGTATCAAGGTCAACAGAAAATGACTGTTTTTAAATTATTTGTATGTTTTACCTATTGAAGGGAGATATATCATAGAATTCCTCACTGCACCCAACACTTAGAGGTGGCTTAATATTTACTTCTTTGAATTAGATTAAATGTCTTTTTCCAGTTGCTCAACACTAGTTTCATAAAATTCAGGCAGCTGCCTCAGAGTCTTCATAGAGATCCACAATTAAATTTCACTACTTTATTAGTATTTTATATGATATGAAAATCTATATTAAAAAGACTTTGATATAATTTTGGTATAGTACTAAAAATCACCAGATCAAGCTGATTAAATATTAATTTTTTTCTTGCTTTGTTGAAAGATGTGATACAATTATATTCCATCTCTTTTTAAAAAAAACTTCTCTCTCCAAGTATACAATTACATTGTTATAGCTTCATTGTAATTATTTAAGACCTAGCAGGAAAATAAAAAAAAATACTGTATTCATTTGTATCATTATTTTATATATATGAATACATATGTAGAGAGAGAAAGATAAACAAATAAATATCTATTCTCCCTGCTGCTTTAGCCATAAAATCATGCCGAATCAGAGAAAACAGAGTCCCAGAAAGGCCTATTAGCTCATAGTCTTATCCTCTTTATCACTATGGGAACCTTCACTGTAATACATCATCTAATGGCATGAGGAAATGAGTCAGCACTCTTACATAGAGGGAAGTGTTCCAGGTCTCCTTTTCCCGTTGATTTACTATCAGCTTCTATTTGAATTAGACTTTGGGCCAAATACAACACAGAACCATATTCTTCCCCCTCATGATCATTTCTAGGATCTCTGGCTGGCTGCTCGTCACTCAGGGCAAGAGAAGACAGATGAAAGAAAAAATGGCAAGAAGGACCCCCTAATGCCTGTGCACGCACGCACACCCCCCCCCAAAGCCTGGACATGCCAGAGATGTAATGAACTATTTTAGGGGTGCAAAGTATAGCAGAATGGAATGTTACAAATAAAGTAACATTTTTTTTTTTCGCAAAGATGGTTCCATCCCAAGGTCCTAGGCTGTTGCATATACTTCCTTGCTGACCACTCTCTCTCACTGCAGAGAGAAGTCCAGTCAAGTAGAGTCAAACCAGGTGTGGCAGATCTTTATTCCCCATAGATGGCCATAGCAGTGTGTCTAGTCCCACAAGCTCTTTTAGATCTTCATCAATCTCCTGAAGTAGATGAGACCTATTTCTCCTCCCCTTAAGCCCCAACAATAATTTAAACTGTATCAATAACTAAAATGCAGCTGAAGTGACACTGCCTGACATCCAAGGTTAGACCATAAAACGTGGTAGGGCTTCCCCCTAGACTGCACCCATCCTTTCTCTCTTTCTCTCTCCCACGTAGAGCTCAGTCCTCAAGATGTGAGGAAGTCCACAGAGGCTCAAGGGGAGAGACCCAAGTGGAGAGGAGCTGGGGCCCCTTCCAAAAGACAGCAGCAACTGCCAGACCTGAGTGAGTGAACCTTCAGAGGAGCCTAGCCCTCAGCCTTACAATCCTTCAGCCGACAGCGGGAACCCGAGAAACTGTCCCTACGGGGCCCTGTCCAAGGTCCTGATCAATAGAAATGAGAGCAAAATAAATGGTTGTACTGTTCCACTCCATTTTGGAGTAATTTGCAGAGCCAAAGTGAAACAGATTAGGGCACTTGGGAGTACACTGCTGTAGTAAGAAAATCTGGAACATGTTCCATTGGGAATATGATAGGCAGAAACCAGAATGACCTTGAGGACAATGTTAGAGAAAGTCTAAAGGGCCTCAAAGTGATTGTTAGGAAGAGCCTGACGGTTTTCAAGAAGACTGTCAGGGAGGCCTCAAAAGTGTGGAAATGTTATTGCAAGATGGGGGAGAAAGGACTCTTATTCTATAGTGACAGAAAATGTGTTTGCAGTAACGCAGAGAACAGAAACGGTACCTAGTGAACTGATGGATCTAGCCAAGGAGATTTTTTAGGTAGAATTTAGAAAGCGTCCTCTGACTTTTCACAGTGCTTATGCTAAAATGAGAGCAGAGGAGAACTGAAAAAGGAATTGTTCTGTTTTCAGCAACATTTTAGAGGACGTATGAAGAAGACAGAACTTGGGTTCGAAAATAGGTATTTTTCATTCCTTCCTCTTCAAGATTCTCAAATTAAGAAAGGGCTTCAGAGCAAAGACAAAATCGGGGGTGGGACCCTAAAGTGTTTTGTTAAGACTGTTACCAAACCAGTTTCTTTGCCCAGCAGGCGGCAAGCCAAATGCTGAGAAGCTGAGGTTTGCAACAGAGAAAGAATTTATGCACAAACCAGTCAAGTGAGGAGACAGGAGAACAAATCTCAGATCTGCCTCCCTGAACTCGAGGGGCTTGAAATATTAATGGGATAAAGAAGCAGTGTGGTCTCAGGTGTAGCGAAAGGTGGCTGGAGATAGGGAACGGTGAGGTAAAGGGTGTTCTGCACAGGCATATCTGGGTTACACACTTCTTCTCGGTGCATGTTCAAAAATGGAGACTTAGCTGGGTATGAGGGTGGAGTTTCCAGCATCTGACATCAAAAGGTCATCCATCATCAGACAGCCATGCAGGCCTCGGTTTACGATCGGTGGTTGCAACCATTCTTAGCTGACTCAAACTGGGCAAGAGCTGATTCCAAGTTTCTTAAAAAAAAAGAAAAAATACAGCATAAGCCCTCATTACTATAGTGACTCATATGTCAGAGGTGTTACCTGCAGGGGTGGTTAAGCTGTCCTGTGATATAGTAGCTAGGCTAGGCGAAGCTGGAAGGGTATGCAAGTAAAGAGAAAAAAAAGAAAACAACAGCTAAAGTGAGCTCTTAATCAGTGGAGGCAGTTACAAGCAGAGGAGTTTTAACTAGCTGTTCCCTTATTTATTTTTCTGTAAGACAAGCTCAAGATTTTGTTAGTCAGCAAGTTCTGTTAACTCCTCCTCCACTTCCTTTTTATGTATTTTATGCCTTTTTTGAGATTAAAAAACAACTTATTTTATGCCTTCCTGTGGGTTATAGCAATCCTCCAGATGTAAAAAAAAAAAAAAAAAAAAGCTCATCCAAGTGTACAGGCTCTTTCTCTTTCTCAGTATGAAAATTGTCTGGCCTTTCTTAAGTGATTCAGACCCCAACAGGTGTTTGCAGGGCCAGGTCCCTTTTTCATAGTGACATTCTCTTGCCACCACAAATGGATTCATCAGCCTGTTCTTGGCATCCGTGCCTCCCTCTGCCCACCTGTGTCCATCCGTCAGGTTACTGGGACTCGGTCCCAGTCTGCATTTACTTCGTTATGCCTCATTGGTCTTTTGTTATAAGTAATCATGTTATCAGAATGTTTCTGGTCCTCAGCTGCAGCATAGGTCGGTAAAGTCCATTGTTTTCTTAGGACATTTGCTTCATTCATAAACTGGCAATATATTGTTGACTCTTTTTCCTACCCAGTGGTCGAATGAGACCACTCCTACTGAATTTTCACTGTTCTGCAACAGTAGCTCCTACTTCTGCAACGACTTGCTTTTCCTCCCAGTCCCTTGTGTCCACCATTCCTTACTTACCTAGACAGAGGAAAATGCATGTCTACTGTGGCAGAGACTGAAAGGTTTCACCAATATCCACACCCTCTCCTGACTTTCCCACCTCCCCTTGCAGTTGGTAAAGACTCTGTGATCACTTCCATTCAAGGGAATGTGAATGGGAGTGACACGTGGCCACGTGACTTGAAGCAAAGAGAGAGACAACGTGGAAGCACCAAGAAACTGTGTCACTCCAAGAAGAGCTGTCCAGGAGAAACTAGCCATGTCAGACTCTGAGTGAAATGTGGGCTTTACTTTGTTAAACTACTGCGTTGTGGGGATTGTTATCGTGGCCACTGTTAATAATCTTGATGAGTATACCTCTAAGATATTAAAAAAAAACATAATTAATAGAAGAAACAGTAAAGAACTCCAGTATGTGTAAATACTTCTTTTATACGTTAAAACTGTAGTAAACTGTTTTATTTGTTCATCTTTTATATTACTACTACTTTTAAGGAACACTTCTAAGTATCTTTTTCTATTTATTACAATGATTCAACAGACTTTGAAGATTTAATTTGCTTTAAAGAACAGTAATTATGATTCGCTTGGATCCTCAAATTGATACAACTCGATCAATGGAAGCCCCTTTGAGTTTTGTCCTTTGTACTTCGTTGAGCAATACCATCAAACGTTCCCTCAACTACTCTTGCTATCTTGACAACAAAAGGAGTTACTGGTTTGTTGGTTTTTTCTTGGGCCCAGGATGTGTGATCAGCCATTCACTAAGGAACAGATTTCCTTCAGTGGAGAAGGATCTGAGATGTCAGATTCTGAGCGGCTGGGATGTCTCAGGTTGTTTCTGGTGTGTAGGAGCTGAGTGGGGTAGCATCAGGATTTACAATTGTTCCAATAATATAAAAACTACTTTTTCTAGGGCATACCTAAATGATTGTCTTGCCTTATCCAAACTGTAATCCACCTCCTTTTCTTTTGTGAGTCCTATCTATTTCCTCCATAGTCACTTTGTAGTTGCCCTGTTGATAGACTGGTCTATTGTAATAGGCTGAGTAATCAAAGAATAGCTGTCTCATCACCTGCTAAGTGCCATGCCTCTCAGGAATCTCCTTCCAAGAGTCTGCAACCCTCTTACTCCAAAAAGTTTCTTCTAAAGAAGAAACAGATGATCAAAGACTTTCTGTGGTCACTATCCTGACCAAGGGGGTCCTGAAGAAAATGATTCAGCATGTGTAGGGAAATAGATTGATCTGGTATAAGTGAAAGCATTATTTTCTGAATCTAAAATTAAGACACACAGCCTGGCAAGCACATTTTTATATATTTGGAGATGTAAGCACATTAAAAAATCTTGCCAAGTGGTATACATTAATCACACTACATTATTTAATTAGAGAGCTAATTTTACTGGAAAGAATACACAAAGTAGAAATGCCTGGAAATCCTAACATTTCTGGATGTTTGTAGAACAAAGAAGAAAAAATGGGCAGGAAAAAATTCTAGTTTATTTAGCATTTTGGTAGTGAATTAAAAATAGGAGTAGATAATGAGACAAATCTAAAGTAATAAAGATAATGAATATTGAATACTTAATGGATTTTTACTTTATTAAGGGACGAGGCATAGTATGAATGCTTAAAAGTACAACATGGAACCAAGAAGTGACTGTTTGGAGGGGGTTCAAATAGAACACAAAGATTTTCAAACATTTCAAAAATGATGAATATTCATTCCTGATAGTTTAATAATAAACTTATTTAAAATGATTGGAATTGTGCCTCCAGGGAGTAGAACACCTCTTTACTAAATTATAAAAGTATCAAATGTCTAAGATTATGATAAAAAAGCAAGTGGTCATAATTATGTTCTTTTCTTTGGTTTTTGTTTTTTTATGGGATGTATAGAGAATTTTTAGGCCTTCATGCGGTTGAAATAGAACAAAAATGGCTCAAAAGCATAATCAATATGAAGCATTTTTATTTATTTATTTACTTTTTAGGCTTGAAACTTTTATTTATTTACTTACTTATTAATTTTTTAAATTGAAGTACATAGTTGGTTTACAATGCTGTGCTATAATCACTATGCTGTACACCAGCTTGACACATTTTTAAAACGTCCATCAGGCACTGAGTGGGCGAGGAGATGAGGGACAGATAAAATGAAAAAGCCCCCAAATTGTATTTTAAACACTAAGCACAACTGTCACGGGTATAGTGTCTTCATGGTCAGAAAAAGCAACCCTCTCCTGGCCATTAGCCACGACACAGGTAGGGTCTAGACATCATGCTGGTCATTTCTTACCCACATTTCCTCACCCCTGAGTGATTTCTCATAAATTAAAAGTCTGACGGGAATTCTAATTCTTTACATTCAGTTCCCAGAGGATTCTTTTCTAAAGAACGTTCATCTATAAAATCAATGAATAAACATGACCTAACAGATCTGGAGCAGAACTATACTTGATATTATAAGGGAGAACCATGCATGCATACAAAAAATGCAAACATGTCAACAGTTAACTCAAATATAGTAGAAATTACTATAAGCAAATCTTATTCCCTTCATGGTGGTGACACGTCACATACCATTTTCCCCCTAGAATCATAGAGAAGCTCTTTCAGAAAATATAATGCTAAAATAGTCTTCAGTTTCATTACAACTGGAGGCCAAAGTTCTCCAAATGATTTACAAATTAATTAAACAAACCCTGGCAACAATAACAAAATAATACAAGGGGAGCCCATACAATACCATTTTACATAAACTAATTTATTCTCCTTAACAAAATTATTTAAACCATGGTTAAAATGTATACATGTCTTTCCAAAGTATAAATTGTTTACCTCTGGGAAGTAAATCTAGGTCAGATCACAACTTTCCACTCACTCCATCTGCTGTACAACTTCAGATTGTTATAAACATTCTGCCTTAAAGGGATTTTTTAACAACTGAGATTTTCAAAATCATTTTCTGTACACATTAGTTTTAAAAATGATATTGTTAGAGAACATTGAAAATGCACACCAAACGAATCTTAAAAAAAAAAACTAACATGGAAATAAAGTCAGTTGGTTTCCCACCACTGAATCAGGAACACAAAATTCCCATTAGAAAACTATTTCCCTTAAATTCTTAGGAGATCTATTTCTCTTCCAAAATGTACTGTTACGATAGACAGATTCACCCTTGATGAGGACACAGCATTTTGCAAAATTGTTTTCAAGGTGGTACTTGTCCCTTTTCTCTTTTCCTCCTGCAAGGCTCGTACGGGACCCCAGCTCCTAAGACCTCAGTATTTTTGCATCTCTTTCTGAATGTTCAGTCTGAGTCTCTCTGTCCCAGTTTAGTGCCGGATTTTACACACACCTCCAAATGCTACTCTTTCAGCTTATCCCTCTGCAGGCTGCTCTGGGGAGATATTAAAAACACATTTCCTTGTGCTAATATGAATGTCGCACTTTATGGTTTTCCAAGTGCTTTCAGGAAGAGAGAAAAAGTAAAAGTAGAGTATTTTCTACAGGAGCGTATGCTGGGTCGTTAACCCTGGGCTTCCATCCTGTGTCCCTGCTTGTGATTTTCTGTTTCCAAAAGGTTTTTATACCTACGATTTTTTTTCAGTGTACTTAGTTTCTAAGGGGCAGCAGAAGATGCCACCCAGAATGTGCTACTTGGCATGTGGATTACTTCAGGCTGAAGCCAGGGCCCAGCTGACCCGGGGAGAGCTTTTTGCACCCCTCATTAACTGCCTAATAGAATTTAGATGGGGTTGGGGGGCTGTGTAGCAGAAAGAGAGCGATTACCATAGTGATAAGTAACTTTTATATTCAAAAGACTAACCTACATGGCAAATGTCTGTTTACCAAACATCTGCTCTTCTCAGTGTCCTATGAACTGACTTCTTCCTTTTCTATTCCCCAGACCCCCAACACCTTCTCCTCTTAGCTCAGGATGGTGGGGAGACCCAGATTTTTATGGGGCTCCATCTGTATGAAATCTGTCGTTCTCCTGTTTTAATCTGTTTTCTGTCCATTTAATGATTAGATCAGCCAAAGAACCTGGAAGGGGAGAAGAGAAAAAAATTTTAGCCATTACAATTTCTTCCTGGTGTTTCTATTCTTTTTCTATTTAGAAATGTTCTCACCCAGGTTCTCATCTCAGCCTGCTGGAATTAGTGCTTTGATACTGTTTTTACTGGCTTTTGCAATGGTTTTAAGCAAGTGAATACTGTGAATGAAGCAAGTTGAGATGTTTCTGTGAAAACCTTTCTCCCCCTGTGGAAATGATTTTCCTGATTCAATAGCAGAGTCTGTATGGGAAAACAGTGCTGAGTCCGGCTGAGTCCGACTATCTGACTTGGGACCCGCTGACTAGCTGTACACCTCGGGAAAGCTACTTCCCCTCTGCATGCTTCCCTTTCCTCATCTTGAAAATGAAGTGAAGAGTTTTGTTGCCGGTGAATCCAACCGGTGTTCCAGGTTCTTGTCCCGTCCCAGAAAGAATTCAGAGACAAGACTTAAGAGGTTAAAAAAGTAAAGTGAGGATTTATTAAAGGATGGATAGTACACTCTCAAGGGGAGAGCAGGCAGGCTCAGGTGAGCGGCTGCCCTGAGTTTCTTTGGCAAGTTAGTTACATCGGGTGTAAAAATGAACGGGCGGAATATTCATTGGGGAGGGAAGAGCTTGGGGTCATATTCCCTGATTATCATCCCAACTCCACCTTCCCAAAGGGAGGAGGGATTTTTGTCCTTATTTAGTCTGGATTGGAAGTGTCATGGCGTCGGTGCATGATGGGTACTTCTGACCAGCAAGGCTAATTTTATTGAAATGAAGGCATAATGAGCAAAAGGTTACATTCGGACACTTGAAATTCCTGCCTTTTCTGATCTTCCTTTGTTGGTCTCCAGACCAAAAGGTGTGGCCCCTTATCTGCCCAAAGATTCCTGCTTTTCTTTCTCAGCCCAGGGACCCCTAGTGCTTACATGATGTGTTTCCCTGCATTTGGCTTGTGCCCCTCCTTTCTGCCCAATTCCTGCCATTTGGTCTGTGTCCCCCTTTCTCTGCTCGTACCTAGCTATCTGCCTGCTCTAACAGTTTCTCTCACATAAAGTTATGGGGATTAAATGAATAAAGGGAAAAACTGTATTTTTTTCTGCTCACAACACTTCTGACACCAAACGCGTGGGTTTTCCACACCAAGCAATTTTCTAGTTCTCTGTGGACACCAACTGGGTGTTCTACAATACAGTTAAATTCTAACACTGTCTACCTGGAGACAACACAGGCCCTACAGTTTAGGGGCTCAGGCCCATGAGACCGACCTTGCCCTACTTTTAGATGCCAGTCTCAAGTCCCAGGTTCCCACCTCCCTGTCCAGGGGTTCGATAATTTGCTAGGACTCACAGAACTCAGGAAGACAGGTTACTTACTAGATCACTGGTTTATTACAAAAGCTACAACTCAGGAAGGGCCAATGGAAGAGAGGCACAGGGCAAAGGATGGGGAAGGGGCACAGAGCTTTTATGCCCCCTCTGGGGTATCACCCTCTCAGCACCACCATGTGCTTCCCACCCTAGAATCTCCGAGAACACTTTTAGTCAGGGTTTTTTTTATGAAGGTTTCATCACTTGGGGGCAATCAATTATTAGCTCAGTCTCCAGCCCGTTTTCCCTTCTGGAGGTTGGGGGAAAGGGCTGAGAGATTTAACTGTCTAATCACGTGGTCTGTTCCTCTGGCAACCAGCCACTTACCCTCTGGGGCTTTCCAAAAGTCATTTAATCAACACAAGTGTGGCTGAAAGGACCCATTATAAACAACAAAAGATGCTCCTTCACCCTTCTCTCTCTGGAGCTGGTTTAGGAACTTGGGACAAAAACCAAATATTATGACAAAAGGCATTTCTTTAGCTTTTACTACTTGGGAAATTATAGGTATTTTAGGAGCTGTGGCCAGAAGCTGAGATGAAGACCAAAATGTGTATGTTTAAAATTCTAACAGTGAACATTACTTTAAAAAGATTTAGAACACTGGCAGATTGTATATGTTTAATAAACCTTAGTTACAACCACCGCCATCACCACGACCACCATCATCATCGTCATCTTGTGGAAAAAAAAGACTTGCTTCAAAACAGAGCTCAGAGGATAGAGAAAAAAATACATGTCCCATCACATTTCTTATTCACTTTGCAAGAGAACTTCTAAACCACTGAAGCCTGAACCTAATGAAAGAGTCATTCTACGTGTTATGCAATCCTTTGGCCAGCGCGTTAGTTACAAAATGTGTTTTAAAGTGTGTATCATTAGCTCGGTCTGTAATCACACTGGGCCGTCGTTATTCTTCTTGTGACACAAACGTTTGCTAAGTTTTTCTCCCAGAAAAGGGTATGTTCAGAAATATTTGATATTTGTATGATTTCCAATTTTTTCTTCTAAATATTTACCTATTAGTAGAACCAGTGCTCTCTTTTTTGCGTCGATGGAAACAGTTCATTAATAGCGTCAGTATACCTCCCACGGTTGCCACTTTCCTTGATTTTTTTCCCAACACGCCTCCTCTATCTTCACCAGTCTTCTGCTTTCGTTTTTGCTTCCTTTTGCTACTCTAGTTCCCACTGCATCTTTTGACCCTCTGTCCTTTCTCTGTACGTTCTTTCCATTAGAGATTTCAATCACTCTGTGGCTTCAATTAAAATCTCTTATTTTTATCATTTCTAAATACCCATCTGCAGCCATGACCTCTGTCTCTGCCAAACTCTAATTTTATCTCTAATTATCTACTTGAGTGATTTGCAGTCATCTTAGTATCAGCATCTTTAAACAGAAACTCATCATATTTCCCTACAAGCTCCCAGATTCTTTTATCGGTATGTTAATACTCTGAACCCTATAGATTCTAAACTGTGGAGGTGACGTGGTGTGCCATCCAAGAGGAGGGCTCTGGGGTACACGTGGCCTGCACCGTCCCCATCTTTGGTAGCTTTGTGACCTTCAGTGACCTAACTTCGTAAGCCTTCGTAGCATCGCTGGTAAAAAGGAATTTTCTATAAGAATTAAGTTAAGGTACTTATCTCAGTGTCTGGCAAAAGCAAGACCTCACTGAATTTAGCTGCCATTTTTAATGCTCTCCACACAGGGAACCTCTGCATCATAGTTAGACACAAATATCTTTGTGTCTTCCTCCAGTCATCTGTCTCCTATGTCACGTTGACATTAATTCATCATACACATGTCAGTCGTGACCTCTCTTGGTCTGCCTTTGTCTTCCGTGGCACCCTGCAGTTGCATCTTTGAGACACCACACAGGCAGGACATGCAGAATCAGGCCCACTTATGTTCCCGAAGGTAAGTGGACCAGGACGTTCATTCACAACCTCCCCACACACTGAGCTTACAGTTCCCTACAAATGCCATCTCTTAAATCCCCGATTGCCTTTGCCATGGTTGTACTCTGAGCATGAACCTGTTTTCCCACTCTCAGGTGTCCCATCCCCTCCCCGTTTCTGCTACTCCAGCTGGCTGAGCAGTCCCAGAATTCTCTGTGTCCAGGCCAGCAGCCCATATGTCAGTATCAATACTCATAAATCTTGTTTTAGCCCAGACCAACGCAGTCTATCTTCAGTGTCTCCTTCACCCTCAATCTTCATTGATCTCTTAACAACTCTGGGTCCCTCGCTATATTCTTCACCTTTGAATTCAGTTCTGCTGCGTTTGTCATGGTTTACATTTTCCATCCTGTTTTCTGATTTCTCTGCTTTAGCTGGATTGATGTTTTCTCATTATTTTCTAACCCTATCTTGTTTGTTCCTTTCCTATACCCTTGATCAAACTGCTACCATGACCTGCAACATTTGCCTCCATCTCTTTACCTATTTCTATACTTTCGGACTCCAGTGTTGAGCTTAAGTCCCTCAGAAGACTTCATTCATCATTATCGCTCATGGGGCTCTACTCTGTCTCTAAATTTCTGTCTCTAAATTTATTGCTTTATGTTTTCAGATATTTTATTATTTTTCCTTCAAGCACATGAGTTATGGATTATGACTGAACACTGGCTAAATTTATGCATGCATGTGAATTTGAGCAAACAGATATATGGAAATCAAAACAAGCAATTAGAGAAATGAGAAGTTCAGATATAAAAATGGACGTTAACTCAGAAGTATCTTCTTATTTGAAAGATTTTGGTATAACATCAATATCCTAATTAAGTGCATTTTGAAAATTTTATGTGGGGGTGTGTGTATGTGTACCTATGTTTCATAATATAACAGGCACTTAACTAGCTGCCATGATGATAATAATAAAGATGGTAATAATGATGATGGTGGTGATGCAACGGAACAAAACTGTCAGGAGGGAAACGCATCGCTTAATTTTCTGTGGTACTTGTACTGTTGAAGCAGATATATGATTAATACCCCACATTGAATATTATGGCTACGATTTATATTATTTACTGGGTAAGTCATCAGGGCTTCTCCAGACCTTGCTTTGATGTTATAACTTAGAAAGTATCTAAACTAATATATTCAACTTCTGAAAAGCAGTCTTACTCTAAGACAATCTTCTTCTGACTCTGCTAATTTCACTGAAATGCAGTATTTACAGCAAGAAATATGTCTGCATGTCTGAGTGTTTGAAAATGATAAAGCTTTCAGGAGACTGTCAGGATCACATAATGTGCATTCAATCCTGTGTTCCTTCCTCGAGATCGAGGGCTCATTTCTATATACTGATTCACTGACAGACCACGGAGGGATTTCTAGTGCCTCCTAGACAGTGCTGGTCCCCTACTGCAGGGTTTATGAACATTTTATATGTTGAGTGGACACTGTCCTCAAGGGAAGCTCTACCTTTGGTTTGAGGCCATGTGAGGGACATTCAGCCTATAGAGTTAGACAATGTTGTTCGTGAGTTTCAAACGGAAATCCAAAGCTAGTTGGCTATTCAACACTTCAGCAGGGGTCAAAAAATGATCAACAGATAGAAATTTAGCATTTCACAATGGTCCTGCTAATACTTTCCACTTGTGGCCACACATTTGTATCTCTTTTGAAATTGGTTTGTTATCTCCCTATTACTTTGGTTTGAAGTAGAGATTGATTTTCTCAAATAATTCAAGACATTTATTTTTAATTCATTGTTACATGAAGTAGCTGCAATTACAATTTATATGAGATGAATTGAATGTAACTAACAGTTCTATTCACACTAAATCATTGCTCAGAATTGACCACCAGTGATTTTATATGTGTGGGTGTGTATGTATATGTATATGTATATGTATATGTATATGTATATGTATATGTATATGTATATGTAAAGTTGAACCAAATGAAATAAATTTATCTTAAGTTGAACCAAAGGAAAACAACAACAGACCTGATTCAAATGAGTAATTCAACTCTTTGGATTTGGGATGGAAAGATCTAAATCAAATCAGACAAGCAGATAAGAAAGGAAGACTGAGATGTGAATAAATAGCTGTAATTCATCACGTGGCCAGTTCCTATCCCGTCATGGCTTTGGCAGTAGCTCTCCAGCTGCTAGATAGCTCTTCTGTATTGTAGCCTTAGACTCATATCCTTAAAGCTGGATAAATGATTTTTTTTCTGCTTATTCTAGTATGTGTGAGTTTTAACACTGTTAAAAAGTCCAGTTGAATGGGCTGATATCTAACTTACGTTTCTTGACTTAGTTGGTATTTCAACAGCTTAAAAAATTAAGCAAACTTATTTCCTGTTAACTTGTATAAGAGCTGTGTGTCTGTAGTGGTGTTCACCTGCAGGTGGGCTGTAGCTCTGCTAGGTTCATCTGGGACTGCTTCCACGTGTCTTCTGATTTCTATACCAAATGGGAGAGAAAGCCACTATGTAGGACATGTTTTCCCCATGGTGTGGAACAGAAGCAGATCCTGAGTCAGTCCACATAACTGCAGGGAGAGCGTCATCCTGGGTCACCTCCATCGACTTTCCACTGGTCAAAGCCTGTCACGTGGTTGCAGCCAAAGTCAACGACGTGGGCCTGATGGATGCTTCTCTGACTGGCTGCAACTGGGGATGTATACTCAGTTCTATTACGGGGGAATGAACAGTTGGCAGTAATCATCTGTCTCTTTCTATTCTAACTTCCCCTTCATCACACTTGCCCCACATTAGGTTTGGGGCGGCTCTTGGCAGTTTTCGCATCTAACGAAAGGGAAGGAGAGTTTGGGGTACGTTTAGTTTGAGTTTAGTGGAGTACACAATTCATGTTCATTTCTGTGACTAGTTGAGATATTTTCCAGGTGCAGGTGTAGCTTCCAGGAATACTTTTGTTACCTATACTAACCTACCTGGCACTATGACATGAAGGTACCAGGAAAGGGGCTTACAGTACAGGGGATCAGGGGAGCAGAGCAAGAAAGTTCTAAGAAAGGGGGTGAGTACAGCTAAATATATAAGAAAAAAAAGGGTTTTATGGTATGTCTGACATAGAATTTTTATGACATCTGTGGGATTTGTCAGCCTTCAAAAATTCATAATTTATAGATTTGTGATCTCATTATTATAAATTCTGTACCTAATTTTATATTATAATTTTATATTCTTTTACTTAATGAGTGCCTACAGAATTGAATAAGCTTCAGCCCTAAAACTTGCATCCATCCCTAGCAGAGACAACTAACAGACCCAAAGAATATATTACTGAATTTCTTTAGAAGAAAAGTGAATGTGAAAATCCGTTTTAGTTACCTCGGTGATTAATAACATATCCTCCATTCCATTGTCAATTGGCTTTTATCCAAAGGGTGAGTTTTCTGAAGTAAATTATTAAAGCCAATCTAGATATAACATGGTGTGGTTAAGGAAGACAGGCAGACCTTCAGTCGAATCTGGATTTTAGTTATTAATTCATGACCCTGTGCATATTGCCCAACCTTTTGAAGCTTCAGTTGCTTCATTTGTAAAAATGTATGTAATGGTACTTACTCCAAAGTGTAATAGAAAAGTTTCAGAAGGACCATGCATTTAAAACTTAATGCAACACGACCTCAAGGCACTGCTCACTAGGTGGAAATAATAGTGAACTGGAAAGCATAAGACTCTCTCAAAGAGGTTTCCAGTAAAAATATTAAAATGGTGATGTGGCTACCGTCTTTGTCTTCCTCAAGGCTCTGAATTTAGAATTTTTGCTCTCTGCTTTTGGTTTCTCCTTCTCTTCTCCCTTATTAAGATGGGAAGATGCTTTTGGCTGCAGGTCCCACACATGCTCAGGAAAGATACTGGGAGAATGAGGAGCAAAAGCAAGCATTTTGCACCAGCAGGAACCAACCGTCAGGGAGTGCGCCAAGCAAGCTGGCCCCAGAGCCAAAATCCCTCCCTTGCTGCTTCTGCTCTCATGAAGTCATCAGCGGGCAGTGAACACTGGCAGCGGGAGAGGCTATCCTGAGATCTGGCCTGTGTCTGACTATCTCCTTGGCACACTGTAGTGCAAAACACTCCTATTAGTACACCGCATTCATCATGGTTTCTGAGCACAGCCAAGGGAAGGAGCCAGGAGGAAATCCCCTGTTGAGGAAACATTATGGGATACAGGGGAACAGGTGAGCAGAGCAAGAAATGGGGCCATTGGTTGACCCCCCAAAGAAGGAGAGCTTGCAGAAAATTCTTTATCGACTTTGGCCTCTCCTAAGGAAAAAGAAAAAAAATTTAATGAGAATTCCCATCAGAGTAAGAGCACAAAATGAGAAGAATTACATCGATGCATGTCACAAAAATTCTCCAGCTAGTAACAAGGGGAAAAAAATGCAATTCCTAAAATCTTAGCATTTTTATAAACCTTGGAGCTCTTGGTGAAAATTCACTTCCCGAGTTGATCTGAGGATAGGAATTGTGCCAGCTTCTCCCACGGTATTTTCTCTAGGATGCGATTTTGTTGTATGGAGGGCAAGCGTCGTGGGACTGCTGAGTTAAACAAAGGCTACTGGGTTCCCTTTACTGATGTAAATACGTTTTAAAAAATGCTGATGTGGAATAAATACAGTACACAGCTCTTTACACTTACTTGACCACTCATTTCCTCCAGCACGCTTAAATAAAGAATTTTACGGGACTTCAGGAGTACAGACTCCATTTAAGAGAAACGTGATCTATTCCAGTAACGGGTCCTGGACAATTTGAGATGAGAAAAGAGTTCTAAGTTTCTATAAACTAGCCTTACTCTTTCTTCCATAATATTCTGGAGCTCCAATGAGTTATGTACCAATTAATATTACCCTCAGTATAACTCACCTCTGTATCTTGGAATCACTTCAACCAAATGATTCGGGTTTTCTGTTATTTCCCTATTTTAGTTCACGTTTGTACATAAATGTTCTTTGGGTCCAAAACCATTGTCTAAACACTTACTATGCCACTGAGATATTTGTGCGGTGTGTTACATTTGAAATCCACATGAGCTACACCCCAGCATTTGTGCCACACAGAAGTGCCCTCATCCTCAGTTCCTACTGGCTTCCTGAGATGCTTTCACCAATAAAATGTAAAAGAAATGATACAGCCCAAGACATTAAGAAGGTCCAGTAGTTCTTGCTTTTTTAACTTTAGAAACCTAGCTTGTAGAACCAGGCAATGTGCTGTGTAAAAATCTATCAAAACTCTCCTAATGGAGAGAGAATGTGTGGACAGTCCCTGATGGATGAAAAAACAGTTGGAGTGGGAGAGACCATGTGCAAAAGAAAATGCATATTCTCAGTTACATATGTGCATAGGCAGGTATATCCATAACTACACAGAATATGTATATAAAATATGCATATAAAACCAACTGCATAGAAATGTATATAAATATATGTATATATGCATATACATATATATCAACTCTGTAGAATATGTACATAGATTTTATATGTACATAAATATACATAAATGTTATGTATATATATTTAGGTATAGTTGTATATACAACTAAATATATAATGCAAATATATTCAACTACATAGGATATACACACACACATAGGAAACTCATATATGTTTCTGGATTTATATTAAGAAATGTATGCAGTTTATCAATTTTAATCTTCACATAATCCTGCAAAATAGGCCTTACACTCCCCAAATTATAGAAGCAGACGTTGAAATTCAAAGTGTTCATGTACCTTACTCAGACCACAAAGGATTTAAGTCAGCGCTATATAATTCAAGTGCCCATGTTGTCATTATTCCAAGCTGCCTCTCTTTTTAGTCAGAATGATTGGAAAAATTGTCTTAATTGATGTTAATCAGCGCAAATTGCAAGTGGCAGCAAATCTGTAAATCCCTGTGTGTGGTGCTTACCGCACTGCTCATGAGCTGTGGCCAAACAGCCCATCAAAACCATCCTGCTCTTTTGGACTTTGCACACCATGATAAGTCAAAACGCATTCAAACCCTATAGGGCAAGGCTGGTTCAAGACCAGCTTGTCACGTAGATCAGCACTTCTCAGACATCAATGCTCCTATGAATTTGGGATCTTGATAAGTACGGATTAGAATTCAGTAAGCCTTGTATAAGCCTGTGGGTTTGTATTTCTAACAAGTCTTCAGATGATCCTGGTCGTGGACCACACTTTTGAGTATCGAGGATCCAGATAAGGTGGTTCTTATTGTTAAAGTCCCCTACTATCATTGTGCTGCTTTCAGTTTCTCCCTTCAAGTCCATTCATATTTGCTTTATACATCTTGGTGCTCCTCTGTGGGGTGCATGTGCATTTATAAATGTTACATCTTCTTGCTGGATTGACCCCTTTATCATTATGTAATACCTTTCTTTATTTCTTGTTACAGTTCTTTTTTTTTAAAGTCAGTTTTGTCTGATATGAGTATAGCTACTCTAGCCTTCTTTTCATTTCCATTTTCATGGAATATATCTTCCATTCTTTCACTTTAAGTCGATGTCATTTTCTGATTTGAGTCTCTTACAGGCTGCAGATAGATTTAGTCTTTAAAAAAAATCCGTTCAGCCATTCTGTGTCTTTTGATTGGAAAATTTAGTTCATTTACATTTAAAGTAATTATTGATAGGCATGTGCTTACACATTCCCCTTGTTTTTAGTAAAACTGATCATGACCAGGAAATGCTAGAATGCTAAAGCATAATTTTTAAACTGAGGCTATGCCTTCATGTCATGATCTTTTCTCTGATGAGGAAAAAGTGTTAATAAGGAGGGAACATATTATATCCAAAGTTTTTGTGATGAATGGACACATCATAAACTTCTACCTTGTTTCTATAAATTGAAAAATCTTCCCCTGATTCACATCAAGCACATATTCCAGGTAGTTCTCGGTTCTGATTCTTCTCAGAGGAAAGGAACCAAAGGGCTTAAGTATAAAGTAAAATTATAAGATGAATATTCTCGATAGAATTTATGGCCAAAGTTATTTCTATTGGCTTGAGTAGATACATTTCCATACAGAATGAGAACTTACAGAATTGACTCAATAATTAACAACGTATCAGGCAGAGAAAGGCATTAGTTCTTTAGAAAACAGATTTCACCAATGATAATGCTAGTCATCTTGATCCAGAAACTAGAAGCAGAGATTTGCTAGAAATTAATTTCAGCCAACGAAGATGGAATTATAAACAATATGACTAGATTGGTTTTGAGCAATGACCTGTTTCACTATTTTAAATACATCCATGCTATGGAAAGCAATTGGAGAGTTTTGCTCCTGTGGGCTGAAGTATTAGGGCTTTCTGTGTGTGCTTTTATGATTATCAGAATGAAATATGATAGCACCATTTTTAGCTTGCTATTATCTCTGATGGATGTCATCCTAACACAATTGCTTGTACAGTATATGTCAGAAGTAAGTCACACTTGTCACAGAGCTATTTCACTAGGCAAATCTGGCTCTCTTGACTATATTCTGAATGCGAGTCTCAAAATGCTTTAAAAATAGAAAGTGAAGAACTAAAACAGATTTTTAAAAACTTTGATTAAAAAAAAGATACAGGGAGACCCTATTACTCTTAGTGTCATTTAGCTCTGACTATAACAAAATTAATCATCCATACTTACTTCTGCATAATTGAAGGATCAGAAGGGGTTTTTTGTTTTACTTTTTGGGTTTTGTTGTCATTTTGTTCCTTCCTCCCTCTTTCATTCCTAATCCAGGGGAACCTTGCTCTGCCTAGCTTTAACTCTTTATTAAGGAATGAATACAGTAGAAATTGCCCAAAATCAGTTTTGGAAATTTTCAATAAAAATACATGTTTAAGAACTTAAATATTAATTTGAGTTTGCAGAACAACTAGTTTTCAGTGATGTTTCTGGCTTTCTCCTATTCTTTTCTTCCCCATTCTGAAATTACTAGGACAGACATAAAAAGCATATATGGTTTTTGTATCTCCACAGAACCTTAACCCAGCACTTACTCAATCACAGAGGCTTCTCTAACTATTGTGTGGTTGACTAAAGAAATCATTAAAGCATTGTATTTTCCACACTATTTTATATGCAACAGTTATGGTGATCCTAAAACTTGTAAAAAGAAAAATGACATTTTTCTTAAGACTTTTCTAGAAATTCTTATTGCATATGCACTAAAATACAAATTTACCCTTTGCAAAGACTTATGAGATCTACTTGAACTGACTCTTTTTCTTTCCTCCACCTCATCTGGGTCATTACTAAGGCCCAGAGCCAGGGGTGGTCTTTCAATTACCCACCCAACCAAACTCTTTTCCAGCACAGGGATGTTATGTGTCATCCTCTCTGCCTAGAAGACTCTCTTTCTCTTTAAAAAAAAAAGACTGGACACTTCAGGCCTCAGCCTAGTGTCCTCTGAGAGGGCAGATCCCCCCACCCCCACCCCGCAACGCCTGCCATGTTTCCTTATTTCAGGATCCTGTTTCTTTCTTTCTCATCACAGATAGCTTTTTACAATACTTGATTGACTTGGTCTTTGTCTTTCTTGTAAAATGAGAAGTAAGTTCCATGTTTGCGTAACTCCTGTCTGAATAAGCAGCCTTGAATTCCCAGGCCTGTCAAAAAGCAGATGCCTAATAAGTTAAATAAAATGACTGGAATTTATCTTTATATTTTTAATCTTTTGAATTATAAAATGTTCAAATATACAGATTTAGAGAGACACGTGTCATACACATCCTCCAGATTAAAACTGATCAAGTTTTTGCCAACTTTGCTTGTATTAATTCACACGTTTCTTCATTTTCTTTTGATAGAATAAAACTGGGGGCATGTTGGCATACATTTCTAAAACATATCTGTTAATTATTCAGATTCTCAGGATATTGTTTTTACCAATAGGATTTTTTAATTTGTGGAGTTAGATGTATGGTTGAGTTGTCCCTGGATTGTAATTGGTTTGGTTTGTTTTGTTTAGGTGTCAGTGCTCAGGTTATCAATTTGCATTGTTTAGGTGTCTCTAGGAAAATGTACATTTTCTTGCATAATCACAATGACATGATTACAATTCATAAAATTAGTAGTAATCTTTTGGTAGCATCAAATATCCAATCCAAACCAGATTTTCTTGATTGTCTCCTAAATACGTATTTTAACGTTTATTTGTACAAATGTATCATAAAACAATGTCTAACATTTGCATTCGTTCATATATATATATATATATATATATATATATATATATATATATATAAAATCTCTTTAGAGTTAAATCAACATCCTCCCCCTTTTTTCCTGCCACAGACTTATAGTAACAGTGTCGATGGTCCTGTAAAATGTCTCATATTCTGTTTCCTTTCTGGTGTCATCATTTACTTCGTCCTCCTACACCTCATACATTCCAAGGAGGGATATTATTTCTAGAATTTGGTGAGATTCTGGTTCCAATTTTGACAAGATTGCTCTATGGACGGTACCAATGTGCTTCAAATTACTTCATGTCAGAAAACACAAAATGATTAGTTATTCTGACTCTGAGGCTAATGTGAAAGCTGAACTCAGGTGCTGGAAGCCTGATTACTCTATTTAGACTTTTTTCTGTCAAACTTTTTGCTACTAGTTTAATTACTGGTGACTGTTACCACAGTCACTTTCTTCTCAGAGATTTTTTCTATTTTTGTCTTTACCTGCTGAGTGGCTGGCTGAGATTTTTCGGGCTCTGCTCTTGGGGGTCATTTGACCCTACCAGCCCGTAGTGGGTGGTCTGTGGGCATTACTGTTACCTAGCTATGCCGAGGAGATTAGCCGTGTGTTGTTGTTGTTTTCCTCTGTCCTGGTTTTTGTTTTCCTCTCTCTCTCTCTTTCTCTGTCTAACCCTATTTGGGTTTGGTTTTCAGGAGGGAATTTTGAGATTAAAAAAATAATAATAACTATGTTACCACAGTGATACCCTCTCTGTCACCTTCTTGTTTTAAAGTCCTCTTTCACCAATCCTTTCTCTGTGCCCAGCCTCTCATTTCTGTTGTCTTTTTCCCCTTCTACACATTTCTGGTCCAATTAGCAATTTAGTTATTCAGTGTTGAAATGGAAGGGCAGAGCTGGTATTGCATATATCAACAGTAGCAAATTACACAGCTGCGTGCCAGAGTTATAGAAGACCGTCTTCGTGAAAAGCTAAAGCTCCCTTCCCCGGTTCTAAAGCTGTCCCTACCATCACTTTCATTTATCAAAGGGACCCAGAATAATTCTGGTTTTAGACAGTCCCAAGCCAATTCTCTCCGTCTTGTATTTATTTTTATTAGAAGTATCCCTTTGCTCTTCACCTGATGGTCCTTAGTCATGTTAGAATGGCCTCTAAAATTCCTTGCAACTTATTCAAATTCTCAAGGGATATTTTTACCAGTAAGATTATTTTATCTGTGGCTTTAGATGTACAGTTGAGTTGTGCCTGGATTGTGACCATTTGTATTATTCATATATCAGCCTTTATCTTATTAATATAAGTGCATCTCCACTCCAGCACCCACCCTGTGCTGTTCACCTTGGAGGAGAAACTAGTGACTTATGGCAGAGATTGTCACCTCATGAATACTGTCTTCCCCTCCCAGTGCTACACCAAACTCTTGTGTCTAAATCAACCTAAGCGCCCAACGTATGAGGCCTAAACGATGTGGTGAGAACAACAGGTGGCATTTTATATTTGTTTCTAGAAGCTGCCTCATTTCTAAAGGAATAACTAAAGGTTATTAAATGAGACCTTTGGAATGAGAAGAAATTCAGCCCCGTGCTTTGGGTTTCGGGTCTCATCATAATTACCAGAACCACATTCATACCCTTCCTTCCTGTCTATCATCAGATAAAAGTTACTGTGTACTTGGACTTGCAGGTGTAGGTACACTTCACCAAATTAAGCTAAATGGTTGTACGAAGAAGCTAGTAAAAATCATCAAAGAATAAACTGGAATTATAGATCGGAGTGCTTGTTTTCAGTGCCGTAGAAAATACTGACATTAAAAGACAGTGCCAAGCCAAACAGGCGTCCACCTGCAAAGTGTGATCTGAAACCAAATTTACATCACAGTGTCTCAGCCTCAGCCAGCCGCTCATCCTTCCCTAAACTGAAATGCTTACGATCAGGCTTTATCAGCACCTGTCTTTCCCACACTGCTCATTTGTAGATGTTGAGATCCCACCTCAAATCTGACCAAGCCATCCATGTTCCTAATAAGGCATTTGGGGTCAGTATTCAAAAACTGTATTAGATGCTTATATCAACCAACAGAACATTCTGCTGTACTTAGGTGAGTCCGCTGGTCACTATAGCGTGTGTGTCTGTGCATACGTGTGTGTGCGTTATGACTTTGTATTTATGTATGTGACTTTAGGTATAATTATAACTCTATATATCGGTATCTTAACCACATAAAGGAGAATTATTTTATAAAACTTCAAAACAAGTAATTTGACTGTCCCTAATTGATTCTACTTTAAGGACAAAAAGAACTACAATGAAGTATTCAGTGATGACCTTGATGTTTTCAATAATAATATTGGTATTGTTGTGATGCAACCATTAAATGTACATTATAAGTTGCGGCAAATAAGTAATTGTGGTAATGGTACGTGGAACTAAGGTTTAACACACAAGAAATTGATGTGGACATAAAGTATTTTTAAAAAGGTAATCAAAATCCCTGTATCCTTAAATTTAAATTGACAGTATAAACTCTTTATCTGCAGATAAATCTTCATTGGTCTTGATCACTGAAGAGGGCCTGGCAGCAATGATTACCCCTCACCCAGAAATGGACTCTTAATTTCATTTTCCACCGAAAGCAAGCAGAGCTTCTTAGAGAACTGGCTGGTTCTAGATCTGGCTGGGATAGAAAACATATTTTATATTATAATGCAGAAAGCAAAAGATTTATGAAATACTACTGGCGTCGTGTTGAAAGGAAAGGAATCCGTTTGAAAAGGTGTCTCTGGTTAAAATGGGATAATTTAATTTTTTTTTACTTTATTATATTTTGAGGGGGAAGTAATTAGGCTTATTTATTTATTTTTGACGGAGGTATGGAGGATTGAACCCAGGATTTTGTACATGCTAAGCATGCACTCTACCACTGAGCTATGGCCTCCCCCAAAATGGGATAATTTGAGTAACACAAAAAATAATAACTGCAATGGGTTGAATCTCATCAACTGTGTTACAAAAATTCATGATTTCAAACTTAAAATAAAGCAACTAAGTTAGTAAACTTGAAATTTTTCTCGCCCATCAATGTCTTCTTTTCTGAAAACTGATAAATAGAGGCAAAAAAGCAAGATCCTACACTGCTTATCATAAACCCACTGCTCTTCAAGATAATCAAGTAGCCGATGGACAACTGCTCTTAGAAAATAATTCCAACCAAAGAACTCAAATTTCCTTAAAATAACGCAACATTAGAGATGGAGTGGGCGGGGGGAGGAATGGGAGAGAAATAAGGTGAGTCTGGCTATCATTGACAGCTGGGTTGAATCTGTGAGATGGGTGTACATGAAACTTTATTACACTATTCTCTCTCTTTTTAGGTATGTTTGAAGATTTATATAATGACATTTTAAATACGCTAAAACAAATAATAAAAAACAAAGAGTGTGAGGGACTTGGGGAAGAGATATTAGTTGTGGTTCTGCCTGGCTGGGTGGGTAGACAGTGGAGCGACCACCGCATTCTCTAATCAGCAAGGACAGTGTGAAAGCCCCAGAACTTGGATAGACAGTGATCAGGGACATTAAGAAGGTCACCATTGTCTGCCCCACAGGAGAAGCTCAAATTTATTTGTGAATTGTGCAGATAAAAGGCTAAGGACCGAGAGCTTCAGAGATTTTGACTTTATACACTGATCAGCCATGGTGAGTTTTTGAGAACTGGATTAGAATATTTCAGTCTGTGTTTTAAGATAGGATTTCTGTTGGTGAAGTGAATGATCTGGATTAAGAGGTTGAACATTGCTGACAGAGGAGTTGGTTGGTATATGAGGATATTATTCCAGATAACAGAACACGAGTGAATAAACTAGGAGAGTAGAAGTGGGAGTGCAGAGGAGACAATGTATACGGAGGAAACTGGAGATTTAGAAGCATGGAAATGGCATGACCCATCGAATACGGCAGGGGAATGGAAAGAAGTAAAATAAGTCTGTGTATGTTTATTGAAACTTCTTAAGAGGAAAGGAATTATTACCAAATTACTAAAAGGAGACTTTTCTCTTTGACAGACTGAACCAGGAGTTTGTGTGTGTGTGTGTGTGTGTGTGTGTGTTGTGTATTTAATTGTTAGTCTTCTTATATTCATTATTTATCCTTCTTCTCCACTGTGATACTGAAAATAGCCAGAGAATGAGGTCAACTCAACATTTGCTTTTGCTCGAGGCTACATCAGGCAAATTAATTCTTCCTCCAATTCAGAAGAGAAATAAATCAATTACCCTTGCTGAAGGGTGGCTATCTTGAATGCTTTCAGGAAAAACTCAGGTCATCCTAAAGAAATCTCTGAAATAGCTGCAAAAGTTAAGAGCAAGATAAGCTCTAATTTACAATCTCCTTCATCCCCATAAAGATGTTCTTAATAGAGGACAAACTGCAACACCAGGTATTTTCAGAGTCAAAGTAATATTTCAAGTATTTCTATGAATAAAAGTCCTGCGCCGCACTGTCTGAGATGAAAAGTGCTTTTGTAGGGCAGGTCTAAGGCTAAACCTTACCAGTAGCGCCACAAAGACTACCATATCCATTTAACCCTCCAGGAAGCTCTTTGTTCCGTAAACCTTCCCAACTCCCTTTTCTTCCCCAATTTCTAAATGTATATATATATATATATATTGTCTGTTGTAAATGAGAACCTAAGAGACAGAGGGACACTGAACTATGAGCTGATTGAGGACAGAATTTTTTTTTTAATTTATTTGGGTTGCCTAAGCACCTGCTAGTGATTAGCAAGGATCCTAGAAGGAACAAAGGAAGCAAGCAGTTAAGTTAGTTTACATATAGGAAAATGTAAATAGAGCATAAAATACCGATATGAGAGAAGAGGCAATTTGAATATACATAGTAGGTTTGCACAGGAGAAAGAAGGGGGTTTTACACGTGTACTTGAATGAAGGGCGAGTTGGACAGGGTCGATTTACAGCTGGTCAGGGAAAAAAATCTAATTTCAACTCTAGGAAAGGCTGGATGTCTGTCTTTGCTGGCCAAGCTAAGAGCAGTAGGATTTATGATGAGTTATTCTGACACTCCTCTAGTGACCACCGGGGGCAGTTGGCTTACTGATATCCTCTACCGGGTATAACCTGTTACATAGTCTGACTTGACAAAGTGACCATATGGACATAAAACCACCACTGGGAACTTGTGCCTTGAACCTTCTCTCGGAACCGCTGTGCATCATACATCTCTTAGTGGCTCAACTAGGAAATGAAGCGGGTCTGCATGAGAATCAGGACCCCCCTCTTGGACCTCCAATGCTCGCCTGAACTCTTTCTCTTGCTGCATCCTATACTTTGCTTTTACATAAAAGCTTTAGGTGACTGTGTCTGTGAAGTCTCCTGCGTGCTTTCAAATAACAAAACTTGTAAAAATCTTGGCAAAGTGCATTCTTGGAAAAAGAACATGCGGCAAGGGGAGAAGAGAGAGAAACGGGTAAATAAGTTGGGGATTTGAGAAGAGCCTGCTTCACGTTTAGCTACTGTAGCATCTGTTTTGAATGGCCCATTGGTTCACATGCGTTAAGCTCAAACCTAACAGCTATCACTGAAGTCAACAGGAAGCACCCATTAGCATCTCCTACTTTAATTGGTTTCTTCCTAGGTTGTACTTCAAAAAGGTAATAAACCAAGCCCTACATATTGCTGAAGTGTGTGGCTGGCAGTTGCTCCGCAGAAGGAGGGTGATACCAAGAACTTTTGGAAAAACAAACACAAACAAGGATGGAGTCCAGAGTCAAGCAAGAGATGCTGAGGGTGCTGCCTTTCAGTCCCTCGTTGTTTGTCTTTTCCTCCAACTGAAGCATTAGTCACAAAAGTTCTCTTTTCATCTCTAAAAACCAGTAAGAATTAGACTTGCATCATTTGAACTCTCTCTCTCTCTCTCTCTCTCTCTCTGTCTTTGACCTGTCTTGTCAGACTTACTGATCTCTTCAAACACTAATATTTGGATATTGTTTTTTCTAGCGCATATTTTATTTTTGACTCATTTATTCTTATTTTGAGCTTTAATATTTCTGTGCTTCTATTCATTATGTTTAATTTGCTACCAGCTTTCTAATTCTTAAAATGCATACTTAGAACACTGATTTTCCCTTTTATTCTTTTATTTACATAAACACTTAGGGCTATATATTATTTCATAAGTACCTCTTTGGTTACATCTCAAACGTATTGAGATGTTACATTTTTATTATATGTCAGTTCAAATAATTTCTTATTTCCATTGTGACATTTTTATCCTATGAGATATGAGTTATTTATAAGTAAAATGTTTATTACCTTCACATTTGAGGATTTGTTAAATATAAATAATTGTTATCACTCCATTGTTGAATTAAAATGTGTTCTGAGACCATTCCCTAAATAATGAACATGTAGGGTTTGGAATTTATCAGTTGAGATCAAAACCATAGACTCCCAACCATCTCTAAAAGTATGAGTTATTATTCCCAAAGAAAAAAATCACAAACATTAATTTTACAAAATTAATGTATTTTAGTCTTAAAGGACAACAATACAAGTCAGGATTTGCTGCATCAAACTAAGTTCAATTCTTTTTCCACCACTTTGCCTCCACTGGTTGTGTTCCTGATTTCAAGTGATAAATTCCTTGTTAAGAATACAAAAATAATCTTCCAAGAGCAAGCAGTAACTTTTGAGCAACGTTGTAGTCAAAAGCCAGATTTAGACAATAGCATTTTCCTAGCTCCAAAGAAGGAAAATTCTGCTACAGCTATACTGGGTTCACATTACTGAACAGAATGTGAACGGAATAATAAATACATTTATTAATAAATTTGCTTAACAAATTAACTCATTTCAGAACAAAAGGGAGCTCTGTCCTGAAGTTATTTATTGTCCACCTAAGAAAGACAGAAATTACTTCAAACTTTCCAATGTTGCTTTTATTCTAGCCTTAAAAAGTTTACTTTTCAATAATAGACATCTTGTCTGTTTGGAGTATGATTTTTCAGTAACCTTCTCTGTTATATTTTTTTTCAAATAATTAGATTTGAAAATTTCCCAAAAGAGCTGATACTACATTTCATGAATTATCCTCCACCTGGTAAGAGCATGCTAACAATTCTCATTAGTATCTTAAATTAATCTTTTATAAGCTTCTACAAAAAATAGAAAAGATGTTTAAATAGAGATATACTTTCATTTCTCCTGAACACAGAAATATATATAGTCTCTAAATGCCTCCCTCCAACTTCATTATACTCTATGCATGATCTTAAAGAGAAGAGTCTATCAGTCACCAGTATTTTTCCTTAATTTCAGAATTGAGTTTTAGAAAATGAATATGAGAAAAGAAGCTGCATGTTTTAAGAGTGAAAACAAAAATATTCTAAGACAGAGTCCTGTAAAAAACATAGAAAGAAAACACTGTAAAATATTAAATTCCAAAAAGACAAAGTCAGATTGAGTGAATAGGTATTGATTTTGGAGACACAGAACTAACTAATTTTGAATATCTGTTTAAATAAATCTAGAGTTGGTCACAATAATCCTCAAAGTAACACACACTTGACATAAGCTTTAAATAAATGTTATTGCAGGTTTTATTTCCTATTATTCTATTATCCTCTATTTTCCCTTCAGTTATGTTAACAGACATATAATTAAGCATACTAGCAAACATAACAATAACAAAAATAACATATAAATCAGGTTATTCTAAATCTTCAACAGGTGACAAGTCTTGCAAGATTTGTGTTAAACAAGTAAAAGTGTCAAGAATATTCTTTAAATATGAATTTAATCTGATGTTCAAATGAGAATGCTGTGCAAAAAGTTATATGATACTGCTTCAGGAAACCAAGCCTACTGAAAGCAAAATTTATGGTCAAACCACAACTGCCCATTGGTGAATTCTTTCCCTTTGCACATTTTAAAGCCTAGGAAAAAAGGGTCTCAAGTCATTAGGGCTGAAAAGTCAATAACTAAACAAATGTCCAAGGTGGGCCAATTGAAGCTTTCAAAAGTAATTAACTTCACAAATTTTTGTTGTCAGTGATCCCTAGAGAAAGAGCTATTGTTCTTGTTTTGATCTACATTGGTTTTCTTTCTTTTTTGAGTTTGCAAGTGTCGGCAAACTTAAAAGATGGTTCTTAGAATTAAAAGATACACATTTTGATAGAATTGTTGATTTTCTACCACTTCTGAGCTTTACAACATAGTACAAGTCACTCAAACCACTAACACTCAGTATTTTCATTTACAAAATAAGGATAATCATAATTGCCTTCCACAAATCACAGAGATTACATGAAAAAATAGTTTACATGAAGGTTATTTTCAAATTGCAATGTATTAATACAAAAAAATACACAGTTTTAAGAGAAACATGATATGTCAATGTTACTGTATTATAAGACCAAAACAGATTTCAAGTTCAGCTGGTATTTGTGTTTTTTGCTCAGATAAGAACAGTTGTCCTCATGTCAGAAGAAAATTACCTTTTATTCCACATGGTCTAATCACACCCACAGATTTTCTCAGTTTTCATGATCCGATTGTTGTTCAGCAGTAAGCCCGTTCCATTCTCTGTATTTTAGATCTCTAAAAAAGTAATGACAAAGATCGCCAAGTTACACTAGAGGGAAAAAACTTAATTAGAATGAAAGGCAAGGACTTGCAAAATTGCAGCCTCACAATCTAGAGATTTGGGTTTTATTAAGCTTTGGGGGAAGAAAATAAGTGAAAAGTTGCTCAGAGCTGACCTGATCCCAAGCTTTCTCATCCAAACAAAAGATTTCCTGTGTGTTAACATATTTCAGATCCTCTTTTCTGAGGTTTTCAATTTCAGCCTTAAAAAAAATCTGACTGTATCAGTCAAGATTAAGTCGCAAAAGAAGGTCTACTATGAGTGATATTGGATTAAGGGATTTATATCAGTAAGTAGATACCACGCGGCTCTAGGAGCAGATGGTGATGTGTAAGTCCCTGGAATTCCAGCAGAATGGAAGATCATAGAAGAGGTCGCACTGACCAGCCTTTCGGAAACACTGGCTGGAGTGGACAACGGGAGCTTGTGGGGAAATTCTGAGAAGCCAGAGAGTTTCAGCTTCCACGGAGGGACCATGACCAGGAAACTTGCGGGAGGTCTCCGGAAAGCTTTAGATCTGTGTACCTACTGCCTCTGTGGGTCTGTCGCCAAGTATCTGAGCAGGGGCCTGGGGCTGCTGTGGGCCAAGCACACACGAGAAAAGGCAAGGCCAAGGCCATGGCCCGACTGGTTTGGCCAGTAAAGATACAGTCATTCGCTTTTAGCTTAAGCCAGTTTGCTACTGACATGGACAGTGAAAGGAAGAAGAGCCAAAAGCACCAGCTCCCTTGTCCCCACACACCCACAAGGACAACAGCGGAACAGAAGGGTCAGAGGACTGCAATGCAGGTTGGCTGTGGGCTGTATCCCGCTGATTTCAGACTGCAGCCCAGAGGTCCCAGGCCTCAGAAAGCCCATCCCTCATCAGAACTTGGCAAGGTGATGGGAAACTGTCATATGACCCCCCCAGGGGGAGAGGGAGCTGACTGCAGGGTGACATGGGAATGGCTCCGTGCAGACCCCCATCCCCTCATGTTTTGGGAGGATCACGAGATGTTCTGCCTCTAAGACTCCCATAAGCTGCGTTTCAAGTCTTTCCTTGGTTTTTTTTTTTTTTTTTTTTTTTTTTTTTGGTAACCTCACCGTGTGTTACTCAAATTGCCAACGTGTTCCCAGTCCTCTGGGACTCACGCCTGGGTCCTAAGCAGAGAGGCCTGCAGTGCAAACAGAAACTGCTCTTTCCTCTGAAGTGAGAGTAAAAGGCAAACCTACTTTGTGATGTTTTGATAAAATCCAGGAGGATGGTTTTCCCTAAAGGCAGCGAGAGAAAATGGTGAGTGCTCCAGGCAGCCAGAGGGAATGTGTCCATCTTAAAATTAGTTTCTGTAGAGTTTCTGAACTAACTTGGAGGTTTGTTAGCCCTGCCCAGGCCCTTCCCCGCCCAACAGTGCTGACTGAGATCAGGAGAGAGAAAGAGTCGTGTTGTTTTGCTGTTATTTTGTGGCTTTTGTATTCTCAGACTGGTGTAATTCAGGAATTATCCATGCTCTTCTTTTTCTAAAAGAATGAATTGGGACTTAGAAATGTTAACCCCTGAACACAGCACTTGCAAGCTTAAGTAGACATTTTTATTCAACGTTTACCTTATCCATGTAAATGTATGATTATTAACGAGCGGATGAAAATGAAGGACAGAGTTGTTGAGCACAGGTGCAACATGTAAATAAGTGTTTGTGATGTAAGTCAGTCCCAACAAAGCCCTTTGATTTGAACAGAAAGCTCTGAAGATTAAATAAGCATCAAGTTTCGGGTTCAAACCAAATGACTGTCTCAAGGTTAATTAGTTTGAATTTTAACACAGAGCTCAACTTTAAAAGAACTGGAGGCATTAGCTGCTGGGCTGATCCTTAACTGACAGCGTCTCCTAATTTCCCCTACTTCCAATTTACACCCAACCAGAGAAAGTCAAACACGCTCCGTTAGCAAATCACACAGGGTGACTAGTCAGCCTGCCTCCTGCTGCCGCCTGTCGACAGCCTTCAATCAGGGGATACCTGAAGCCTTCTCTTTTGTCCATCTTACAGCTTTTACACTCCCCTGCCTGCCTTTGAGTCTCTGCTAAAACCCGGTAGTGGTGGCTGACTCCCTTGGTATGTAGCAAGCTCTGAATAAATGGCCTTTGCTTACACTCATCTGGGTGGTCTTCATTTATGTCCACAATGCTTTAGTCCACCTACTAAGTGTGCATAGTTGAAGTAATTCAAGACCAGTGAATGATACTGAAAGAAACAGGTAACAGGTTTAGAACCTTTATTTAGACGTGAGTGGATTTGGATAAATAAAAACAGAAACACCTGAAAATACTATTTATCAGGCACTGTTGATGAACTGCTGACCACAGTCTAACCTCTGCGCTAGATTTATCTGTCTAGCCTCATTTAATCATTTCAGTGGTTCTAAAGAGCAGCTATTACAGATGATGAAGGAATCAAGGCCCAAAGAGAGTAATTTCCTTGCCCAGATGTGGTGATCAAAGGGACTGGATTTCAAACTCAGATGCATCACTGTCCCCAGCCCAGACTTTTCTCCTGGACGACACTACTTTCCGAGTTTGAACACAGGGCTGATTTTCTCAAAAGTCAACATTGTCGACTGCAAAAAAAAAAAAAGAACAACCTAAAAGTCGAGAGTTTTGTTTTATTCAGTGGACATTTCTAAAGACTTGATCCCGAGGTGACAGCCTTTCACATTGCTCTGAGGAACTGCTGCGAAGAGGGAAGAGGGGAGCCAGGATACACAGGCGTTTTTGCAACACAGACCAGGTAGTCAGAACATTAAATTCCTGTTCATTAAAGAAAACCAGACATCTCGAGTTGAGGGATTTAGTGCTTTTCTATGTATAGGAAGTTGCAAAAGTCTGGGCTGATTAAAATCATTCCTTTGATATGCACTTAGCTGTCCAGGGCCAGTGTCCTGTGCTTTCCCAGCCTGAGTCCTCTCCAGGGGCACCGTTGGGGGGTGGTGGCAGAGGCCAGGCTGCCTACTTGTCTCCATCCTGAGTTCCCTCCCACTCATGACTGAGCTGATGGCTTGATGGCTGCAGCATCCTTTGTTCACTGATACAGCAGACAGTATTTTTCATTCACACCATCTCCTTGAGAAGTTATTGTTAATTGCTTACAGAACCCTCCACTTGGTACCTATGTAATTCTCAGCCCAAGAAGAAAACTAACAAAGGTAAGAGCAATCCACCCTTGGTCCCCAGCGACTCATATGGTAGGTAAAGGGGGTAAAATAAAACAAAAGTGTATCAAAAATATACTTATTTGGAGGATGACAGTTTATTAAATCAATGATTAAACCCCGACTTTGCAGCTGAGCTTCTAAACTCGAGAAAAATACATTTTCCCCCTGCAAGTCCAATTTTTCCTGACAAGATCTTTTTAATTTGAATGGTGCTTGTACACCATCACCTGTCATCTCCTTGTTAAAAAGCTGCTCTTCACTCCCTGAAAAGCCTGTCTGAAGAGGCTGCCCCAAGAGTCATGTTAACAACAAACAGAAAAGTTTCTGCTAAGGCAGGCATTTATAATTGTACGATGAAATATTAATTCCTCCATATCAGAAAGGCTCTGCGGGAAGAAAAGTCTCTTACAGAAGAAAAAACTTGTCATTTTCAGAAGCCGTGGTGATGGGAGGATTCAAGTAAAAAGAAAATTATTGAATTGCTTATTAATTTATACTAAGAAGTGGGGGCATCTTTTGGTATTTCCTCCTCTGGTGTCAAAGCATTTCAGTTTTTCTCAAAGCGTGGATCTTCAGAAAACACAGCCTTGAGATAAGTCTTTCTCCGACAGAGAAAGACAAGTCCTGTATGGTACCACTTATATGTGAATTCTAAAAAGGTCAAATTTGGGAGTGGGTGGAAGGGATAAACTGGGAGTTCGAAATTTACAGATACTGACTAGTATATATAAAATAGATTAACAAGTTTACACTGTGTAGCACAGGGAAATATATTCAATATCTTGTAGTAGCTCACGGTGAAAAAGAATATGAAAATGAATATATGTATATTCATGTATGACTGAAGAATGTGCTGTACAACAGAAATTGACACAACATTGTAAACTGACAAACTGTAAGCTGAGAAGAGTGTCTATCTCTGATAAGTACAGTATATTGTTTAAAATTCACCAAACCTTCATTGGGTTCATTTTTATTTTATCTAATACTGATGGCTTATTTGAAACAAAAAATCTAGCAGAGTATTATGTCAGAGCCTTTAAATATTATATGATACTCATTTTTAAAGATTATTTTACCAGGGGATACCAACTCACTTTTAAATGAATGTTGTTAACTCTTTTGGAAAACCTTAAAGGCTCCAATCTACTAAACCTTAAAAATAGACAAAGGAAAAATAGCCTTTAAAAACATTTTGATGAATAAAATCTACCTTTTATTGAATTTTGAGCTAAATTAAATTGCTAGCATTGCTGAGTGCTGGTAAAACATGTTTGGATCAATGTGAATTTGTTTAACTATGATTATATCTCATAAAGTCACCAATGGTGAGGTGAATTGCATCTTTGCTTTCTTTGATCATGTTCATAATGTTATTTGCCAATTTTGGAATTAATATCATTCCGTGACAGTCAGATGCCATTCTCAAAAGGTTGTATAATTTGATAATGTCACAATGGCTGGCCAGCCCACATTATCACTAAAACTGATTTACATAAAACATAAGTTGGAGACACATGAGGATTCTAATTATTTTTTTATTTTCCTATTTTCAAATTGATGTATAGTTGATTTACAATGTTGTGTTAGTTTCTGGTGTACAGCATAGTGATTCAATTTTTTTATACACACACACACACACACACACACACACATATTCTTTTTCATTACAAGTTACTACAAGCCTTTGAATATAGTTCCCTGTGCTATTCAGTAGGACCTTGTTGTTTATCTATTCTATATACAATAGTTTGTATCTGCCAATCCCAGACTCTCAACTTATCCGTCCCTTTCTCCTGCCCACTTTGGTAACCATAGGTTTGTTTTCTATGTCTGAGTCTATTTCTGTTTTGTAAATAAGTTCATTTGTTTCACTTTTTTAGAGTCTACCTGTAAGTAATATCATATGATATTTGTCTTTCTCTGTCTGACTTACTTCACTTAGTATGCTAATCTCTAGGTCCAACCATGTTGCTGCAAATGGCATTATTTCATTCTTTTTTATGGCTGAGTAGTATTCCATTGTACAAATATATCACAACTTCTTTATCGAGTCATCTGTCGATGAACATTTAGGTTGCTTCTATGTCTTGGCTATTGTAAATAGTGCTGCTATGAACACTGGGGTGTAGGCGTTTTTTCAAATTGGAGTGTTTTCTGGATGTATGCCCAGTAGTGGGATTGCTGGATTATATGGTAACTCTGTTTTTAGCTTTTTAAAGGAATCTCCACACTGTTTTCTGTCTTTTCTTTTAATCCATTCTGTAGTCATTTTATATCATTTGTGCAGATTTTAAAAATTTTTTGAAAAATATTTTGGTTTTTTGTTTCATATCATTTCCTTATTGTCATTTGATCTCACTTAGCAGGTTACACTTTTGATCTGTTGTGTGGGCATGTCTCTCTGGCATACTATTGTTGACTGCAGAAATATTACTCTGCCCCTATTCTCCTGTTTGTTTTTCTCTTAATACCATTCTATGGAATTTTACTGTCATGCTGCCCATTGCTCATTTTTCAGCAAAATTATTTCATCTAAACTTTTATAATATTCAAGATAGATGTTCTAAGTTCACATAATTCTAGTTATGCTGTTGTGAATATATGTTTAAAAACATATCAACTTGCTTCCTGAGATTTCTTGGCTCTGTTCTTCTTTCCCAAGTTCATCTAGACCTTTGTATTTCCTTCATCTCTGTTGTCTGTTTTCTGTGTTATTATAATCCCTCTCCCTGGAGTCAGGCGCTGCCCTGAAGGGTAGCTTTATCTGGTCAGTTTCCAGTATGTGCCTTTCAGCTCCAGCACCTGTCAGAAGCTGCTGGGACCCATCACACTCTTTTGCTCGAAATGTGGCAAAACCCAGTAGCTTCAGCTGTTCTCACAGGGGCCCATAGGGCTTTGGGGGGAGTACCTGTTGACTCTATAGTGAGGCTGAGTTCTCATTCCAAGGTTTTGGGGGAAAATCTGATTCCAAGCTGACTCTTTATTTGGTAGAATTCACTTCCTTGTGGTTATAAAACTGAGTTTGTTGTGTCCTTGCTTGTTCTTACCTGGGGGCGAGCCCCAGCCCCTACATTCCTTGCCAGGAGGCCCCCTCCATCGTAAAGCCAGTACATGCTTTGAATATCTGACCTGTAGACCCAGATTTACAGGGTTCATGTGATAGGCCCATGTGGATAGTTTAACTTAAAGTCAAGTGACTCAGGACCTCAATTATATATGCACATTTTCCTTTGCATTATAGGCCAACATGCCCATGGGAGTGAAAGTCATCACTTCTCAGTACCTAGGATTATGCAGGGCTCACACAACACAAGGCACAGATCTTGTGGGCTGTCTTAAAGTTGTACCTACCCCAGCACCTCGATATCACATAGTATACTCTTCAGTATCCTAGAATTCTGTCTATGCATTCTACTGTTCCAGCTCAGATCATGCTTTCAACAGACTGCGGGTTCTGTGGTTGTGTGGCCATGCTGATATCACCTTTCTGACAAAATAGATCCCAGAGTCTCTGTGGTATTATGTAGGATTGACTGCAATACAGAGGATCCAATTTATGATATCAGAGAGGGTGCTGGCTGAGGTCCTTCATGCAGAAAGGCACAACCATAACTGGAATGTAAGTGCACGCACCCAAAAAGAATTACTGTCTCTCTGGGATATAAAGGATCTAATATTGTCAGCTTGTCACTGAGCCCCTGATTGTCTCCTCTGGAGACAGCATTATACTGGGAACTTAGCTTGAGTATCTGTGAATGTCACCTCTTGTGAAAAGAGTCTTTGCAGATGCAATTAAGTTAAGGATCTTGAGATGAGGTCATGATCCTGGATTATGTGAGTGGGCCCTACGTCCAATGACAGGTGTCCTTATAAGAGATTCTCAGAGAAGACAGACAGAAGATAAGACACAGGGAGAAGGCGATGCAGCCAGGGAGGCAGAGATGGGAGTAGCGCAGGCACAGTGTGAGGAATTCGGACGGGCACCAGAAAAAGGTAAGAGACAGATTCTCCCCTAGAACCTCCAGAGAGAATACAGTCCTGCTGACGCTTTGGTTTGCGGCTTCTAGTCTTCATCATTGTGAGAGAATAAGTGCCTGTTGTTTTAAGTACCACAGTTGTGGTAATTTGTTATGGAAGTCGTAGAAATCGAACGTATGCCGTCCCCCAAGTCTTCCAATATTTTGTAGACCCCCTGACCATTCAGCTAAACCATTCCTCTGCTCTGTCTTTAGGGGAATTTCTTTCCACCATCCTTTGCGGTGTCATTCCTGAATGGAATGGCAGTGCAACCGTAATTCAACGCCCAAGCCCCATGGTTCAAGCATTGTAGTCAAGTCTTGCTGTAGACGTCTGTTCTGTTGAAGACCTCACTCCAAGCGGGCAGCCTATTTTGTAGCCTAATGAATGGGTTACAGTAAATATGCAGTATGTCGTCTTTTAGAACCCAAGGAAGCTTGTGTTTCCTTCTTAGTGGTGAAGGTGTGGAATTCCACAATGTGTTCCTTATTTGAAGGGGTTGCCGTAGCATTTCACAGATCGCCGGTCTCCTAAAAACTTCATTGACACTGCAAGCCCTTGAATCTTCGCGGATTTTATCACCCACTCTCTGGAGTATGTGCATCTTACTAAAACCTCCAACAGGCTTGTCACTTTGGACTCATCTTGAACTAACATTGTCTCTTCATTCTACTGTTCCAATTCAGATAGTCCAGATCGAGATGTTTGTGGTCCCCTCTGATAATAGGACAGAGGGCAAAAAAGTACACATAGCTCTGGGGCAAAACCATAAATGTATTTGGTTATCCATCTGACGAGAATGCAAACTTTCCTTCTTGATGGGAGTGGAAAAGAACACATGTATCAGCCCAGTGGCCAAATACTATATACACCTGAAGTCATGTCAGTTCACTTTAGCAGGATAACACATCTGGATGAGCAGCTGCAATGGTGGCTACCCCTTGGTTGACTTTGTGGTAGTCTGGTATCATTTTACAAGTTCTGCCTAAAATAGTGAATTAAATGGGAATGTGATGGGAACGCTACCGTCGCATGCTTTGGGTGTGAAAGATTAGCACTAATCTCTATTATTTAGGATGTGATACCATTTTTTACTTAACACAGTTTATTAATACCTTGCTGAGATGGTTGAAGTTTTAGAATTTCTCACTTGTTCTTCTCTACTATAATAGCTCTTATCCCACACCCCAAACAACCAAGGTGAAGTTTCAATTACCAAGTATGTGCACTCTGATTATACATATGTGGATGAGATGTGCCCACCAGGTGGGATCACTGAGCCAGGGTACCCAGGGAGAGCAGGAGTCCACTGATAACTGCTCCTCTTACCCTTTGCCTCTAAAAGTGGAGCCATGGTGATGCTTCTGTTCCCTCGTTATTGATGTCCACTCTGGCCCAATGCCAAACAGTCCTCAAAATGTTTAGGAATTAGCCTTTATCTAGTGTACAGTTACCCAACTAAATGGCCCTATATATCTTTTGGGGGGTGCTGCAGAAATCATTACTCTATCCATACACCACACACAAAGATCTATTACCCTATCTTTGTCCTCGCTGTGATGCTGTCGAGACATTCCTCCCAGGCTTATACTGCAGTCAGGGGTCCCTGGTTCTGGAAGCTGGGCGGGGAATTTGTCTTTTTATCAGGGTGGCTGCATTCAGCCTCTTAATTAATCCTGCATGATTTGTTTTAGATTTGGAGCCTGAATGACACCCTCGTTGGCTGCTCATCTAACTTGCCTCTGGAGATACCACGATCCAGTAACTATTTCCATGGCCTCTGTGGGTGAGGCTCCGGGTTGCTCTTTGGTCTCACTAGTCATCACAACCACCACACCTAACTTGTTAGAGTAAACACCGCCACCTACCTTCATTGTTTTTAGCACTGTGTGATATCCATTGCAACCAGAGACCCCTTGCATATAACATGTCTTGCCATAAGCCCTGTCCTACAGAAGACAGCCACCACTGTACTTTTCAGTGATGCCAGTTCCTCTCTCGCCAGGGCTTTGCTAAATAAATGTCCCCTTAGGAAATCTCACAGGACATATCATTTTGTGGTTTTTCTGGCCTTAATTCTAAAGATATATTTTTTTTTAAGTTTGTTCCTTTTTTTTTTTTAAGAAACCCACTTTGTTTATTTGTTTGTTTGTTTTTATGGCAGTATCAGGGATTGAACCTAGGACCCTGTACATGCTGAGCACAGGCTCTACCACTGAGCTATACCCACCACCCACCCTGGCTTTAACTCTAAATATTGGTCTGGTGGCCAGGAGGGAAGGTGTGGTAGATCGGAAGGCGACAAGTATCTTGCAAGACAGAATCCTCAGCTTTGTCTTCAAACAAAGGGAGAATTCAAGCCTTTACTAGGAATAAGTGGGCCAACTTCTGCAAGACCAAAGGGTCGTGATGTGGTTGACGTCACCATTTCATGTCTCAGGGTTCCACATTTTCTTTCTCAGGGACCCTATGTTGGTCTGGCAGAACTCTGAAGGCTGAGAATTTAAGTAATTCAAGAGCATGGCTGCTTTTGTAATTGAATATGGGGCCACACCCCAAGCTTCTTCTGTCTTCTGATGGCAGAAGTCTGTTTATATGCTGTGTAGGGGACCCTTAGCCTTTAAGTACCCTGGGCATTTTACTGTCGGTCTCTAACCTATCCAGTGCCCCACTTCCTCGTGCTTTATCACTACAACTTCTCTCATAGTTCTCAAACATGAAAAGATACATTTCATGATCCAGTTCATTCTGTCCGGTGGATACATCATCCCAGTAAACTTCCGTGTGAGGAGATAAAATTGCAGGGCTATCGACTACTAAGAGAGATTCCTGTTTCACCTGTCACCAGTGAGGGGGTCCTCACTGCTGACATGCTGATGTGTTCGTGGTTGGTCAACTTCAATATCCTAGCTTCAGGGCTGCTTTCTTGGGCTATTTCTGGTAGGGCTATTTCTGGTACCATTTGTCCCCTAGGAGGTGCCCTAGTTTTCCTAGGAGGCAGACTCTTAGTGTAGGAAGTTTATTAGGGACCACTCTTGAGATCCACACATTTGAGGGAGTGAAGGAAGCAGGACTGGGAAAAGGTGAACACTGGATTGTGATAAAGCTGAAACAAAACCCTTGGTTGATTAGAAGAGGAAGATTAGAGCTGAGATGACTTTTTGGAATCATCCAAAATTGGAGAAATGGGACTGAGACTTTATTCCCCTGCAGAGCTCTGTTCAGTCAAGTTCAAGTACCAGAGAAGGATGCGGCGAAGAGCTCTCAGCTCCCATCACTCTTGCAGCTGCAGCAGCAAATACTTCAAGGCTGGGGAGGGGGTGCTGGGGAGCAGAACATCCACTGCACCCACAGTTTACAATCATAATCAGCCATTTGACTTTTTGTGTATTCTCTCTCTCTCTGTCTTTCTTTCGTGCTTGCTTACTTGATGTGATCTCTGCTGAATACAACCAGAAGTTTAAATTCACACATTATCTATTATCCATATTATCTATTATGCGGTATTACATGACAGCTTTAAGTCTATGATATAAACGTGAAGGAAGTAGTGTGGACGTAGAGAGGCCAGATTATTATGAGTCAAGAGAGGAAGCTGGATGACGGGTGGGATACACACGCCCACTGACCCAGCAACAAAGGGCACAAATTCTGCTTACTGAACTTCAGCCCCTCCCTCCTTCACTGAATAGTATCACTGGGTGACGTCTCTGGGGAAAATCTTACTGTTTTATTATGCTTGAAATACTATCTTTGTCTGGGAAAGAGGAAGAAGTCTTCCTGATTTATGAGAGTTAGCTTTGGAGGGCTAGCCATCTGATCAACCTATACAATCGTTTCCTCAAATAACTGGGAGTGACCACAGTCTCTTATATCTCTCTTCTGATGACACTGTTACTTCTGAGTGTAGTTTATTTATTCCCCTCACATCATCCTGCACACTGAGATGTCAGGGATCTCAATGTCAAACCAAATAAAAATATATAAAAAAGATAATTTGATTGCGTTTATTACATGCATCTGTAAAGTGATTTATCTTCAGATGCCAGATGCCTTTTCCATGACACTTATCTTCATTCCTTTGGTAGAATTCTGAACTCTGTATCTTTGATATTTAAGCAGCTGCCTTTATCCTTCACCTTATTTTATCCTATAACTTGTTTATGTTTCCTGCTTTCTCATTTCTTCCCTTCCATGCTTCCTACTCATTAATTTCTGCTAAAAAATTGTCTCCGTACTGCTATGGCTCAGATATTGATTTTTTAAAATGCTGATGATATGGTCTCTATGATTGATTGGAAAATATATAATGTAAGAACACACATTTGTAGGTTAACCTAGGTATTATTGATTCCTTGGACTGGATAATTTTTTCAGAGTCCTTTAGCTCTTCAGAGAGGGCAGTGCCTCAGACTGGATCATTTTCAAAACAGTCTTAGGTGCGTACCTATCAAGACTAGAACAACAGTATCATTGAAAACAACAAAATCCTTCCACTGCCGTTCAGCTGCGTTCACATTTTTCCAAGATGTCAACTATGAAAAACTATTTTTTCCTTTTTTTCTGTTTTTTTAGTGAAATATTTTATAAATATGAATGAGTATGTATAAACTCTCTCTGTGTGCTTTATTTGAACCTTCTTTTTTCCTTTATCTAGGCATTTTTTCTTAAGTCTTTTCAAAAAATCAGTTTCTTTTATATTCTCTAATGTGTTTTACTCTTGAATAAATTAACATTTGCATTGAGTTTCCTTTCTTATCCTTTCCTCAGATACATACTTTTCTGATTTCTTTATTTAATAGCCTAGTTCATTTACTTTCAGATTTTCTTTCCTTTTTCTTTCTTCTCTTTTTTCCTTTGTTTGCATGTGACTATCCAATTATCCCATTACCATTTTTTAAAAAAAGACAGTCCTATGCATATTGAATTAATATGCTTCTGTTATTGGAAAATCATTTGACCTTTCATGTGAGGGCTTATTTCTGGACTCTCATTTCTGTTCCACGGATGATGTCTGTTTTTACTGTATTATTTTTATTACTGTTACATTATAGCAAATTTTTTAATCAAGGAGTTTAAGACCTTCACCTTTGTTCTTCTTTTTCAAAACTGAGCTGCTTATTCCAGGTCTTTTTCATTCTCATATATTATTTATGTCAATTTATAGGAGGGGGAAAGCCTTTGGTGAAATTGGTAGAAAGTACATTGATTGACTCTCTAGGAAACCTGACATCTTAACAATTCTGAATCATGAATATGTTTCAGCTCTCCATTTATTTTAATCTTCAGTTTCTTTCAGCATGATATTGTAGTTGTCTTTTGTTAATTTTTTTTTTTTACTAATTTGTTCTTCTTGATGCCTGTTTTGTTCTATAAATTTCATTGTGTGTTTTTAAGGTTAGATTATAAAGTGTAGTTGATTTTTGTAGATCGATCTTTAATCCTGAGACCTGGCTAAGTAAACGTTTTACTTCAAAGAGTTATTTTTATAAAAACATAGATGGCTTAGGATTTTCTACATACAAGATTAGGTCATCTGTGAATAAAAATAGGTTTACATCTTCAGTTCTAATGCATATATGTCTTTCATTTATTTTCCTTCCTTTTTGCAACTAAAGTTCCATTCTCAAAGCCTTGGGTTTTCCCCTTTAGTAATGAACTCACAACTTCAGCTGACAAGGCTTTGGCATCTTACTCTCTCCTCTCCTAATTAAGCTGCTACTTCCGGCTAAAGAGCAAAATGTGTGCGGATATTCACCAGTCTCTTCAGTAATCTCTTCCACTTAGGACATCTCTCTATGAACTGAATTTTAACTCCTAAAGCAATCTTGAATTTCTAGGATAAACCCCATTATTCATAATATATTGTCTGTTATATGTATACTGGGGAACTTGGCTTGCTAACACTTTGCTGAGGAATTTTGCCTGGAGCTACCATGGATGCTCCCATTGTCTCAACAAATCAAGCCACACTGAGAAGTATGGGTAGGTGCTGTGGTTTGCTATTCTTCAAGTCCAGGTGCAAGATTGTGAGTGGATGAGTCTTCAGATGAGAATGTTGTCTTGCAATTGAATTGCCCCTGCCTACATAAGCCCTCTGAGCTGGAAACTTAAGACATTCTGAAGCAGAGACAGGAGGCTCAGTATGCTCTTCTGATTGTCTAAACAATAGAATTCATGGCATAATAAAATCCTTTTGTTTATACTACCAAGTTTGGAGGTGGTGGGATGCATCAAGACATAACTGGAATATAAGAATTATTATGATTAATGCCGTGTCTTCCATCTCATTAGCAACACCAAATTATGGGAACACCGAGTGTTTACTGAATGTTTAGTATGTCAATCTTTGCACTAAGCACTTCACATAAACTACCTTATTTAATGCACAGAACAATAATTTTATAAAATATCATTTTGCTCATATTTTATAGGCAAATGAACATAGACTTGTACAAATTAAGTAATGTACTAAGGTTATAAACTATATTAGCCAGGGTTTGGTTGAAGACAGCAGAATCAATTCTACCAAAGTTGCCTAAAAAGTAATTGATTATGGCCTATTAAGTGGCTTACAGCATTGTTAAGAGGGCTGAAGAAACAAGCAGTCACTAAACTTTAAGGGATGAATCCCATATGCGACATCCTCAAACTGTTACCATGGAGATGATGTTTCTGCCAGGACAGACCCCAGCTACTCAATATTCAACCTACTTACTCAATAAGGAAGTAATTCTAGAGCTGACGGCTTCAAAACCTCACCACCTCTGTATGCAAAATAGAAGCCAACCAGCTACTGAGAAACATAGGATCATAATAAACAATAAGCTTGAAAATGAGTAAAAAGAACAAAAATAAGGTGTTTCTGTTCCTGAGCTCCATGGCAGGAGTGACACTAAGATCAACCAGAAGAACCTAGAAAGACAGAGGAAAATTTCTTCCTTCCTAACAGGATGACTAATAAAACACAAGTCTTGCCATGTGATTGCAAAAAAACTTCTTGGAAAAAACCTCTGTTTAAGAAAATGTGTCCATTTAAAATATTCTGATGGATACAGTGATCACAAATTACAAGGTAACCTACAAGTCACTGAGTGCTTTGCAATTATATTGACAAGAAGATGTTTATATTAAGATTTACCTTCACCTCCACCGTTTGCCAAATGGAATGTCTTGTTCCAAAATGCCATTAGTATCCACAAACAAATATGATTTGAAAAGTATTTGGATCCATTTCTTGGAATAAATAACACAAGGACTTTTCTCTGAAAAGAGCAATCATACTTCTCAAAGAAGGTATTTTTACTTCATACATGACAATTGGTAAAGAACTGTTCATTAAGGCAAAGTTTTTCCATTGCAGAGAATGGAGGAGGATAATTCTCTTCATCAGAACTTAGCTAAACGTCAAAAACTTTAGATACTATTTTCTTTTTCTGATTATTTTGCAGTATGATGTCATATACAAAAAAAGAACAGAGAGCATCACTCATCATTCTGTTTCACAAAGGGTTAAGTCACACCCCACTACGGTCTCCCACCAACACTGCGCCCTGGGAGAACTCAGGATGGGAAAAACAGGGTGAGGCATTCTGGGCTTTGGCTAGATGGGCCCCTGGACAGTTACGCTGCATATATAAGGAAGGACTTCAGTGACCCCAGATTCTTGCATCTTCCCATACATAGATAAGCGCTGAAATCATTAACTCGAGATAGCTGTTCTTTGTGATTAGCAATAATCCTTTACCGAGATGTATGCTAGACTACATATATTTCCCAGCCCCCAAAATTAGTATCAATCCTGGCTCCTCCCCCACCTCTTCAGGACAGTCCTCTTGGAGCTGCTGAGAGGTTTTTTTCCAAGGCTGTTGTCCTCAGCCAAGTCCCCGAATAAAACCAAAACCCACAACTCTTATGTCGGTCAAGAATGTTAAGCCGATCTTTTCAATTTTCCCCACCACACTATTCTGTATTTCTAAAATGCTGACAGCTCTTTTAACCATCTTTCTGAAAGATTCTGACACCTGGCCATAACAATGTAACAGCACAATAATTAGTTCAAAGGAAAACAGTAATCCCAACAAGGGAAGCAACAAGGACAAGATGTAAAACAATTAGCTGCTTAATGTAAGAGGTTCCAAATAACCTATCTGATAGTTTGGAATAACTTTTTTCCAGTAGGTTTGTGCATCCGGCAAATTACAAACAAAATGATACCATCTGCATGAAATCAAGTCAGCTAAAGAATTATCACACCTCAAGCCTGAGGCACTAAAAAAACATTCGGCAGTAAGTTGAGACTTCAAAATCTGTTATTTGGTTCTGTTAAAAATGTCCAGATGTGTAGAAGCTGCGTAATTGGAGACACTTTTTAATCAAAAGGGTGTGCTTTTTACTTTCCAAGGTGAGATATGAAAAGTGGACGCCCTTTTAACAATTACAGGAATTCAGGCACTACTTTAATACCCCTGAGCCTCCTCTCCTTTCTGTAAGTTATTGTGATAAGAAAAATCAGATGTATATGAAAAAACACCTTGATGAGGTTTGGTACACAATGGTGTATATTTGTCATTCTTTTATAAACATTATTTCCAGATATTTCCAGAAATGAAAGCATACAAAAATTATCAGTTGAATCATTTCAGAAGCAGAGGGTCCAACTTCCACATAACTTAAAAAAAGAGAGAGAGAGAGAGACAGAAGAATGTGTTAAATATATATACAAGCATCCCAGAGAAGCACACCCAAAAAGAAGTCATTTCAGTTAATGCCCTTCTTATAAGCTTCACTGGGAAATCACAATCACATCTGACATTCAAGCATAAATAAGCCTCTTCTTTTCTAGAATTGGTGTAGCCTTTCTAGATCCTGTACAAAGCACAGTATAGTAACCAGCATGCATTTAAAGTTTTTCAGGTAATTTCCTATTAAATATGAAGGAGAAAATATGGTTTATCTTAGAAAGATTAGGAGATAGCAAAATTGCTCTCTTTGGACAATGTCTAACTTTGTGATCAATTAACGTCTTACTCGATGACACCAAAGAAATAGCTTTTGCTCTTCTGTAGGGAGAAATTATTCTAGATGCCCATCATTTCCTTTTACAAGTGTGCTGGAGATCTTCCAGAGGGGTATGACTGAACTTCTGCAAGGTCTTTTTAAAAAAGAAAACTAAACAAAACAAAATAGGGGTGGCATTCACAATGCATTTGCTCCTTTGGCGTATCTGAAAAAAAATTTTTTTTACCATCTATTGCCTTTTGGGCAGGGGGCTTTATATATACGCAAAAGACAAATTATCAAGTCAGAGAAAAGTGTTCGAAGTTGGTTATTCACTCTGACTTTGATCATTGGTAGGAAAGGGAGCCAGGCCAAGGTTCAATGAAGAGCTGGAGTTTTGAGTTGATGACATAGTGGAGCCGGGACTATTTCAGTCTCACAATGCTCCAAGCTGAGTTTGGACTGACTTTCTAATGAACTCAGGAGCGTCATCTAATCTGCGTAAGTCAAGTCTTACAGTGTGGCACACGGTCCAGGGTACAGATTCCCAGGACTCCCTTGGAAAATCCATTTCAGAAATTCTCAGTTCACATCTCTAACCAATGACTCTCTCTTGACTGAGATTTATTTTTACTTTTTTAGGGGTGGGAATAATACGTATCTTCATATTTGAGCAACCCTGACACCTTTTCAAGTGAAAGAAAGAGGTGGGGGAGATAGACAAAATACAAAAACTGGTATCATAGAGCTTTTTCTAAAACAAAACTCAGGCTCCATCTGAACAGAAAAATCATCTTGAAAGACCCAAGAAGCCGACAGTGTTTAAATAGGAGGGCAAACCACAAAAGCTTGCAGAAAAGCAAAAGTTCGTATCACTGCAATCAATACTTTCTCTCCTACGTAACTCCTACAAAATGCATGGATTTCTACCCACACCTCATGGTGAATTTTCCTATTTAAATCTCCATTTGCACACTGTGATAAAATTTTGAGATTTTTAAAGTCCCTTTTAAGTTAATTTAGATTACAACAAGGGACTCTGGTGAAATCAGCTTGAGCCATAGAAAATAAGTGAACACGGTCACTTCTGTAGAGATCAGCCTCGTCTGCTGTTCTTGCATCCATTAACCTGCTCACTTGGAGCCTGCAAGGCGTGCCAAGGCCCCTGTCAAGCTGTGCAGCCGTTCATTCCCCTCGTGAGAGAGAATCTAAGGAGCCTCAGTCCTGCCATCCAGCGACTCACTTATCATCATCTTTGCGGTAGGTCCCTGACCTTCAACCTGGTTCCTGCACCTGAATCCTCACCTTATTCCTCATTGCAGTAAACTTGGCCACCAGCTAGTATCTGTGTTCCTATCTTGGTTCCAGGAATCCTATTTTAAGCCCCTGCCTTCAGTTCTTTTTACTAGTTCTTCTTGATACTGGCTGACAGCCTGAGTGGGTTTATTTCTTCTTCTTGTGAAGAAGGTGATCCCAAATTCAAGACTCTTTGATGTCTTCTAATGTCTCAAGTAGAACTATCTTTAATGGTGTGTAAGCCACCGTAAACCTCCCTCCACATATAAATTTTTAAAAAAATATTTTTTACAATTTATCAATAATCATTAAACCCAAATTCAAAATTCCAAGACACAGGGAAATCAAAGTGAAATTGCATCTTCATTACTGTTTCGTAGAGTGTGTATTCATAGACACACTATACCTCTCTCTCGTCCTCTCAGTCTCTCTCCTTCTCCTCATCTTCTTTGTCTTCCTCATCCCCCTTCCCTTCCTCCTCTGACAACACCTTCTTCTTGTAAAGCCAAAGGAAAATATGCAGAAATTCAAAGGACTCAAGATAGTTATGTAGTCTTCCCACAAAACAACTCACATGATGTCATGAAAAAAGCTTGGGATCTGGGTTCAGAAGGACCTTGATTAAAATTTCAGATGAGTCTCTAACACTTTCAGAAAATCACATGACATGTCTTCTTAATTTTTCTTACCTCTAAAGTAGAGACAAACATGTCTATCACTCAGGGATTTTGCAAAGATCAAATGACACAGAAGACACGCTATGTATTGCACAGTATCTGGCGTAGAGTAGGTGCCTAGCCAATTTTTATTTCCCCCCTTTTAAAATTTCCTTCTCTTTGAGAATTAGGTATGGTAATAAATCATCATATGCATATCTCATTTATTAGTGCTAACCACTAGGCATTTATATTTTCTGACAGACCCATATACACACATATTAATAGGTACATATAGGGGAAAAATCCATTACTGTATGACCGTATATTGTTGAGTGTATTTTCTGATGGTGAGAGGGGGCTATCATCAGCTTTCAGCCAATAAGAATGTGTAAAGCAGATGGTGTTCCACTCTCCACTGGTGAGCATCACTACAGCACCATATGGTCAGTGTTTTCAGCCAAAACAGTGGATACTTGGTTTACCCAAGAAAAGCACAGTCAGCAATGTATACTTTTCATTCAGTACCGGGTCCCCTCTTCCTTACATTTATTTGGTATTCTACTAGTATTATTAATCTGTAATAGTTGATTAATAACCTATGAGTAATAATGTTTAAGGGAAAAAATGCCCCCCAAAATGAAACTAATATGTTGAGTGTTTAAAAAACACACACAATATTTAGAGATTCTCAAAGATCATTCAATAAACCGTTGTAGGAAATAGAGGACAAAAATCAGCAGGTGGATTGAGGTTGCTAAAGGTTCTTTGATGCTGTGAAGGTTAGAATGAACATCACTGAGATGTTTTAGGATGGGTCACCTATTCAGTGAATGCTAGTTGGAAGAAACCACAGGCCAAGAATGTCACAAATCCACAGAATTAAAGATGAGGGATTTCTAATTTCCAGTACCAGAAATATATCCCCCAAAAATGAGAATTATACACCAACCCCAGGTAGTTTAATTCACTTAATGCTGTGTTTCCTGGCATGCGTCCAAATTATAAGCTGAGTCTTAAAATTGGAAGGAAACTCGAGGGACACCCAGACCAACTCCCAACCCATTGGAGAGATTATTTTCCCTCCAATATGGACAGATAATTCTGAGTTTTCCATTTGAAAAATTTTCAATTGAAAGAGCTTACTACTTCACACATTAACCTCTGGAACTTTATAGATTAGGGTAGCAGAGGGAAAGGGCATACTCAAAACATTTAACAGATTCCAGAGGCATGAACAGGGTTAACAGAGTTACTAAGAAGAGAGATTATTTAAATAGGCTTTGAATCATGCAACAACCAGATTATCACAGCCAGGATGACCTCTGAGCCCCATTCCTAGGATGTGGTAACTTTATTTTCCCCTTGCTAAGACATGGAAGACTTAATTTTTAAAGGGTCAGTGACCAATTGAAGGCAGAACACTAATCAGATTTCAAGGCCCCAAACCAGGGGACTGGACCACCTTGCATTGAGGGAACTCTGCCACCTGCGCAAAATCTCTGGATAAAGCAAATTAAATGACACTGCTGCCCTGACTGCTCCTTAGGATGTGGTCAAAACAGCATCGAATGTTTCTTCCCTTCCTCTCTCCAAGACGGTGTCCTGAACCTGTTCAATTAAGTCACTGAATTTTACTCTGTTCTTTTTACAGTTTACTATTTAAGGTTTTATAAATGTAAATATATTTTGTATGTTTTTCTATGAGAAGCACTTCATAAGGAGAAGAAAAAAGAAGAAGTGAGGAGACACCGAGCAACGAGCAACTGTGGAGAACTGCTGCCACCTCTTAAGTCTGAAGGGTCAGGCGTCCTCATTCTTACCCTTAGACAATCTCCACATGTTCTCGGTTAACGCCCCTGAGTTTTAATACTACATCGTCCGCTGATCCCCAGGGCATTGCTGTCCCACTCTTGATCATTTTGATCGCCAAGCTCCAAGTTGTGCGCATGTGGCCACTCAGGAAATGCTCATTGGTGAAGAAACAAATCAGTTACATCAATCCATTCCCTTTTGCGTAGATCCTACCCTTCTCCCACCTGAAAGGACATTGCTCCAACAGTTCTCCCTTCTGTTGTCTACGTCATTCAGTGTTAATTGTTCAGTTATTCACATTGCCGTACAATCGTGCTCTTATTTCGCCCATTTTAAAAAAACAAAATCAAACAAAAAACATTCTCTTATTCCCACTTTCCCTAACAACTTATCTTTCTCTACAGTGAAACTCCTCTGAAGACTTATCTGTATTTATTGTCCTCAATCCCTCGCCCTCCCCTCTCCCTTAAGCACAGCCCACTCATGCTTTGCCCACACCATCACGCCAAAACTGCCCTTGCCCACCTCTCCAATGTCACTCCATCATGAAACCCAGTGTTCAGTTTCCAGTCCGCATTTCATTTCAGCTATCCGCTCTGTCCTCCGAGACTTCTTTCACCGACCTGATTTCCAGGACACGATTTTCTCTTGATTTTACTCCTACCCCTCTGGTTGCTTCTTCTCATTTTCTTTCGCCAGCATTTTCTCTTGGCCATCGTCCTCTTAATACCGGGGTACCTGTTGCTTTGCAGATGGGCCCCTGTGCTCACTGGTGCCAAGAAGAGACCAAAGAAGGAGGCAGACCACCCCAGATTGGTAGGTGGCAATTTCATAAGCAAGGAAAGTCACGTGAGAGGTGTGTTTGGGGCAGTCGCAAGATGAGTAGATCTCCACACCCGCCTGTCAGAATCTTAAGTTTATTTCGATGCCTCTACTTAGCCCTGAAGCAGCTTCAGAAGACAGACTGTCACCCCTCTGCTCCCCGTAAGATCACGGGGGTAAAGCCTCTGAGGGGGTAACGAGACAGGAAGGAAGGGGGCGGGGCACAACCATCAGAGAATGACACAGCAACTAGGTTCAAGATGGCAGAAGATTCGACTTCCAGGAGACCCTGAGCCTCATGGCACAACCCACAAGTGCCGTGACAGTTCCCAGGGCGACCTTAAAAAGCCAAAAAGTGGTCAGGAGCCCAATTCCTGGAAAACCCTGCCCCTTCCTCAACATAGCTGGAACAATCCTCCCACTTGGTAGCATATGAAATTACCCACCCATTAAAATGAACCACCCCCACACCTCGTGGCCACTCCCCCTTCTGAGTGAGATGGACTGCACTCTGTCTATGGAGTGTGTATCTCCCTGAATAAACCTGCTTTCACTTAAAAAAAAAAAACAAAAAGCGTATGTAGAAGCCTTAACTGGGTTCAGTCACGTACTCTGTCCGCTGGTCTCAACACCACAGTGCTCTCTCAAGGTTGTGTCCTTGAAAACAGCTCGCACTGTGGGAACGGTGGGCAGAGTGCACATTCCGGGGACTGGGGTGGCAGGGCTGAGGAGCCTCTGATCGCTGGGGTCCTGCTTGCAGGTTGACCATTGGTCACATGCTCTCAATGACTTTCTCCAGCAGTACCTCAGAATTTAGTCTTCATCCTTTCCTGTCCTCTGTGTAAACTCACTACCTTGTGCTCCCATCCGCTTTCATACCTCTAAATAGTGATGAGTCCCATATTTATATCGTTAGTTCAGAACTCTCTTCCGAAATGTAGAATTTTATATCCACCACGTCCCTAAAACCACCACTTTAAAACCAATAGATCTCTCAAACCTCAGGAATTCCAGGGCTGAATTCTTTATTTATTCCCATCAAACTCGTTTAATTTTCTGCTTTATCCTTCCAGTTGTGAAGTCCAAAAACATGAACTCCTATTTTTCTTCTTTCTTTCTCTCTCATTTCACATTTGTTTTTTAAATGAAACGCAGCGGGTTCTAGCTTCAAAATGCCTAAAAGATAACCCAAAGGCATCTCAAGATCTCCTTCGCAGCCACCCTGATTGAAGCCACCATCATCTCTTGCCTGCAAAGAGCTGCATAAATGGTCTGCCTGCCCCTCTATTCTTCCCTCTTGACAGGGCAGCCAGCGTGATCTTTTCAAAATTTAAGACAGAAAGTGTCACTCCTCTGCTTAAAACATTTGAATGGGCCTCAATATCATTAATAGTAAATGTCCAGGTCTTACCATAGCCCTAAAGACCTTACAGGATCTGCTTCCTGGGTTTTGTCTAATGTCCTTACAATGTCCTATCCTCTTTGTTTAGCCCACACCAGACACACCAGCCATCCTGGCGTTCCTTAACCGCAGCAGGCACTCTCTTACCTTATGGCATCGGCACCCGCTGTTTCCTCTTCCTGGAATTCTCTTCCCCATATACCCACATACCTACCTCCCTTCCAGAGCTTTGCATAAATGTCGCTTTCTAAATACTCTTACCACGCTATTTACAGCAGCATCATGTCCCACCGTACCCACATTCCTCAGCCTCCTTACCTTCCTCTCCTTTTCCTTTTTTCCATAGCACTTACCTAACATGAGAGAAAACTCATTTAGTACGTTGTGTTCATAGACTGTCTCTCCTTCTTGAAAGAAATATCCATGGGGACGGAAATTGCAATGTTCTATTTACTGATGGACCCAAATGAGTAGAGTAGCTTGCACATGGTAGGGACTCGATATTGCTGAATGAGTAAATGGCTGCTAGAATACGTGTGTGCGAACAACTATAGAAGAGTCTTCTAACATTTACGTCTCAGTGAGAGAGGCACTGAGAAGAGGGCTGGTTTGCCTTGTGGGGAAGCAGAGAGATACTCGCTTACGGAGTTTGAGGAAGGAGACCTCAGACAGACCAGAGAGCTATCAGATCTTGAAGACTTGGTCTAAGGGATCCCTTTTGTACGTAAATGTTCCCAGAAATCATAGCTTGAGAACATTGGAGGTTTTCCTGAGACATACTGTTTACCATTTCAAGCAAAATCTCCGATCTGATGGCCAGGGAATCTGTACCTTAACAGTGCTCTCTCCTGATGTTTATGTACAGGAACCTTTGGAAATACTGCCTTGAGTCCCTATGAATTATACCTCCCTGACAAATACCCATCTTGAATAACAGTCTGAGGACTGGTACAGAGGCGGCATCTGCTTGGGTACAGGATAATGAGGGGGAGGGAAACAATAGCTGGTCATACAGCGACAAGGGCACATGACGTCACAGGCTTGCTCCTCCCCACCAGGGCCACTAGTGAGGGCGGTGGAAGAGGGATGAATTCGGGGAGAATGGGTATCTTAGAAAACAATCATATTTCTGTACTAAATGTTATCCACTTGCGCACACAGTAATGAAACATACTAATAGTCCGTATCTTGCAGGGGCTGTAATTCGTAATTTGTAGATGATTGGGAAAACTTAATTATTTCCAGTGTTTCTATATTTATGAGAATTGTAGTTACAATGGAAGTCACAGTGAGAAATCAATAAAAGACCAGATAATTATTTTTCCTGTTCCTCTGGCTACACATCCCACAGGCATCCTTCTGTGCACAGCAGCATCTCTGGGGATTGCTACTACAAATGAGCACCGCGTCATTGCCTGCAGTCACTCTTCCCAAGCACACAGATGGCGAACACCTTCCACACTAAAGATCTTAAAACTATCCTATTTCAATTGATCACCATGCAACAGAGAGGACTCTAAATAAAGACTGCTGTCTGACAGCTCGGCAAGTTAGGGAAGAGGTTTCCTAGTGACGACAGAGAGCTCATGTGGGGTTAATGAGGAAGTTTTTTAACAAATTTCATTCTCTATCCTTCAGGTGAAACTCCGTTTTACGTATGAGGAGAAATAACAAGCTCACATGGCCTTCGAAAATACATCACCACTGATGCTCTGAAGAGTCTAATCTAAGGTTATGAAAATTCCTTTAAGCTGCCATCCCAGGGAACTCAAGGTGATACGAACATTCTGATATTCTTTTTTAATTTTTTCCCCACATCTAGTGGGGAAAATAGACAAAAGGTGAAAAAATGAGTGGAAAATAAAAACTATTGTATCTAAACCAAGTGGGTCCAGAACATGAACCCTTGCCCCAGTGGTCCTGGAGGACACAACATCAAGCCAGAGGATTATTTCCAAGCCTTAAGATCTAACAGAGCGGGGAGGGTATAGCTCAGTGGTAGAGGGCATGCCTAGCATGCAGGAGGTTCTCAGTTCAATCCCCAGTACCTCCACTAAAAATAAATAAATAAGCAAATAAACCTCATTACCCCCCAAAAAAATTAAATAATTTTTTTAAAAGATCTAATAGAATTTATCCTATTGGGTTTTAGACTTCCAGGACCTATTACTCTTTTCTTCTTCCCTGTTTCTCCCATATGGAAAGAGAATGTCTATCTTCTGCCTCTTCTTACATTTTGGAAGCATGTGACATGTTTGGTTTCACAGATTCACAGCTGGAAAGGATCTTGTTCCAGGATAAATCATACCTTAAGTCTCGCCCATATCTACCTTGGATGATATTTAAATGAGCCTTTGGACTTAGGCTTTAAACATGATGCTGGAATGAGTTAGGACCTGTGGAGCTATTGGGATGGAATGAATGTGTTTTGCATGCCAAGGAGGACACACATTTTTGGGGCCAGGGGCAGAATACAATAGACTGGATGTTTGCTTCCCCCCAGATTCATGTGTTGAAATCAGATCTCCAGTGTAATGGTATTTAGAGACGCGGCCTTTAGGTCATGATCAGGTCATGAGTGTGGCACCCTCATGGGTGTAATTAGTGTCCACGTACAAGAAGCACAAGGGAGCTCTGGTGGTGTCCAGCATGTGAGGACACAGGGATGAAGATGGCCACCTATATCACCCCCATCAAGTGTCAGTAGTGAGACAGGAAGGGGGCAGGGCACAGCCATTCAAGGAATGATACAGCCAATTAACATCAAAATGGTGGAAGATTCAACCCGCAGTAGGCGGCGAGGCTCAAGCTGGTGGGAGATTTGACTTCTAGTAGAACTTGAGCTTCATTATACGCTCATTGTAGTATATTAATATGGTAACTAACATGCCCACAGGCGCCATGACAGTTCCAAGGCTTGCCACAAAAGGTCAAAGAGTGGGAAATGGCGAACTTCCTGGGAATCCCAGCTCCTTCCCCAGGCTAGTTAGACTGGTCCTTCCACTTATTAGCATATGAAGCTACTTAGCCCATAAAAACTGGCAACGCGGGTGCCTCGTGGCAACCACCCTCTCTCTCTCCCTCTTCGGAGACGGCCTGGACTCTGTCTATGGAGTGTGTACCTACTTTTACTCTAATCTGAGCACCCAACCCCCACACCTCATGGCCTTTCTCTTGCCTTTCAAAGTATCTCTCTAAATAAATCTACCTTTACTCAACTGTGGCTCACTCTTGAATTCTTTCCTGCGTGAAGTCAGGGACCCACACTTGGTGGGGCACGTCCCAGGGACTCAGCTGAAGCCTGGGACATGGCCCTCATCATGCCCCACATCCGTTTTTCCTGCATCAGCAGCAATCCCTTGCACTGCTTTCCATTGAGACTTGGTGGTGTGTTTTGTAGCTTGAAATTGTGGTAATTTCAAGTGAATTACCCATGAGGCTTCTAAGTCTGCCAGTGGTTGATTCCCAGCTTCATCCTGCCCATAATCCAAAAGCACATTTCCTGTTTGTCAGTACCAGCCACGGTTTTCTTCTTCTGCACCCTGAAGGGAGCTTCCCTGCTCGCTCAACAGCTGTGCACATGCTCCGATCCAGGTTACTGAATTCTGCCATCCAGTTCTGCAATCATACCTTCTCCCGTGAGGTCCGAACCCAAGCCTTGAGGTTTATCTCTGCCGTAGGCACTCTCCCTCAATCCCAGGGTAGGCATTCTTTAGAGCACTCATTACTCCTTTATAAAAAAATCCCCTGTAATAGCTAACAATTCTTTATATTAAACATTCCTTTTTCAAATTACTGTGTGATTTTCATCATCTCCTGATTGGATCCTGACTGACAGAGAAAAGAACAAATATTGAAACCCTTCCCAAGTCCTCTGCATGACTAAGTGGAATCTTTGTAAGTGGGTTGTATCACTCTGGAAAGTTTGCCTCTTAATATATTCTTCTTCTGAAATAACATCCCAAAGGAATTCATCAAGCACCGAAAGTCAGAAGATGAGCATGTAATTTTATAGTTAATATCCAGACCAATTATATTGATAATTGAACTACAAGGGATTTAAAATGGGACTTTTCTCTTTGGATTTAGAATACACACCATCTGAAATTTTAAATAGTTATAAATGATAGTGATGATTTTTCAGCCAAGGAAAAATAGCTTTCATGAGCATTGATCAAATAACAAATTGTGAAGGTTGGTTGATGGTATTTAATATAATTTTCCTGGTAGTACAATTTTATCACATATGTTTGGCAGTGCCATTAAATATATAATCTATCATATTTTTCATGGAAAATCATTCTCCTCCTGGAAATGAATCTCTAAAGAAATTTTGTATGTGTTATGTTTTCTTTATTAGGTGAGAAATGTGTTTCTCCAACAGAAACATTGCTAACTCCTTGATGCGTAAGAAAAGAATGTTTTAAGCCAACCAAGAATATCAAAATGGCATGCATACTTTGGGGAGGCAAGGTAGGAATAACACTGATGTTAATAAAAAAAATAGAAAAAAATGGACCTCCCTGGGTTTCTCAGCTTCTTTCAAGGCTAAAGTTCTGGACCCTAAGTCAGTTGGGAGTTTCCGGAAAAAACACTTTTTATCATGCAACATCTCCTGCCTCCTTGTTAATTCTTCTTACTCTTTACTGGAAAAACAACAGAGAATGGAAGAAAGACTCAGTCTGTTGTTTGGAAAAAAAGTCAAAGGAACCCATAGCATTGATTAGCTTGGGTAGTGGCTAATTTAGTTCTTGACCTTGGGAGTTCTCTTTGGCTGAGGATATTTGCTTTGTTTCTGTTACATGCAACTTGGAGCAATTCGAAATCGATATAGTTATCAAACATCATAGCCAAAAATCACTGCAAACTCTAGTTCAGTGGAAAATTACCCATGTTGAACAGTATACATCAGTGTTTTTCACAATTCTGGGCACATTAAATCATCTGGAGAGTTTAAAAAACAGAAGCAGTAGCAACCACTAATGTGTGCGTCTAAACCACATTTTAAAAAATTAGTTTGTGGCAGACTTTATTAATAAGTATTTTTTTAAAGTTCTCCAGGTACTCTAATAATCTAACATTCAATATATGGTCCTATTGGTGTTATTCTGAATAAATCCTTATGGATTTATGGATTATTATTGCTTTTGAATATTAGGTGGAGATTCAGAGAACAAGGTACATCAATGAATTATTTTAGAAAGCATTCTTTTCCATACAACTTACAAATTTTAGTACTATATATGTGTTTAATCAAAAACCAAGTATATTTATCCAGTGGAGAACAAATAATCTTATCTTCTTGAATAATCTATCATCTCAACTTTTTAATTTATCTGGCAGATTCTTTTTTTCCCACAGTGGTGTAGAGTCAAACCTCGGGTTAGTTTATTTTAGGTCCTAATCCATGGTAGTGAAAAAAAAATTGTCCCTGTAATGGAAGGGCCAGCCCAGCCCCTGAATTGTAGTTTCCCTGTGATTTTTGGATTTGGAGTCATATAATGGTGTAGAAACATACTGGATGATGAATAATACTGAGTTTTCTAACATACAGTGAGTAAGTACCTCCTAATGGATATCTGAGTGTATTTAATATAGAGGCAAAGAGATAAAAAGGCTCTGTCTTTGGTCATGGCCGACTTTCCCTACATACTTTTCAATGAATGGCAGCTTCAGTTCAATTTTTGATCTGTCTCAATACACACCTGAGCAAATACTTAGATTTCAGCTGCTTTTTGAACCTTCTCTGTCATTAGCAATGCAAATGCTTCCTAGAAATCCTAGGAGAGTTGGTTGTAGGCAATGACAGCTAAAAGGTGGGGAACCAGGTGGACTGACAGTCAGATGGCATTGACATGGTCTATTTCTGAGCCAGATGGAGATCAACAGGGTTTAATTAAAAAGGCAATGTCTCCTGAGTCATTAAGAATCTTGTGCTTTTTACACACTGGGGATGGGGAGCTGTTTCCTCACAACATCAAGCAATTCTCCAGACACCAGCAGGGAGTCCTGCAATTCAGCCTGATTCTGACACCATCTACCTGGATCTAGCATCAGATCCCACAGGTTAAGAGCTCAGTCCCACAGGACTGCTCCACCCCCGCCTCTCAACAGATGCCAATCACAAGACCAGGTTGTCACCTGTGCGTCTGACCCACCGACTGTAGATCCGAGCTTCCAATGACCCCTTGGTTTCAACATTTTACTTACTAGATTGCCAGTTTATTATAAAAGGATATAATTAAGAAACAGCCAGGTGGAAGAGACGCGTAGGGCAAGGTACATGGGAAGGAGTGCAGAGTTCTATGTCCTCTCCAAGTATACAGCTCTCCCCACGTCTCCACATGGTCACCCCCTCTCCTTCTGGATTTTTATGGAGGCTTTATTACATAGGCATGATTGACTAAGTCATTGACCATTGGGGACTGATTAAACCTCCAGCCCCAGAAATCAGGGGGTGGGACTGAAAGTTCCAACCATCTCTCCATGCTTGTTTCCCCTGGCAACTGCCTTCATCATTAGGTGCGTTCCAAAAGTCACTTCATGAATATAAACCCAGACATGGTAGAAAGGGGCTTGTTATGAATAACAAGACACCAATTTCCCTTTTACGGCTCTGAGAATTGATTTCAGGAACTGAGGACAACAGACCAAGTATTATGACAAAAAATACTTCCATTACTCTTATCCCTCAGAAAATTCCAAGGGTTTTTGGATCAGTGATCCAGGAATTATGAATAAAGACCAAATATATATATTTCTCATTATAAATCACAGTATCACAGTTATGTGCCATATTGATGCTCAGAGATAATGTGATTTTAAAATAACTAAAAACCTTTAGGGAAAAGCATGCCTACCTTTGAGTCATCATAACAGGTCTTACAGAAATTCTGCGTAACATAGAGGGGCAGCCAAAGCCAACCACATGATCAATACATGGAAAGGGTGTCCTCATTCATGTAATAGCAAATTACATTGACACTGCATCTGTAGGTTAAGAAAAGAATGAACCTGGTGTATTGGACAGGCATTCAGTCTATGGGTATCTTGCTTTGCATAGTATAGAGGCAGACAGTCTACTTTCTATTTGAGCAGAAGTTTTATCAAATTATAGTTATACCATACGAAGGCTTTTAAAGGCACTGCTACGTATTTGGTCAGATCAGCTGGGTTATTCCCACCGATCTATTAGAAGAGCATCACTAGAGCCTCCTGAAACACAGAATAGGTATCAGAATTGGTGTTTCAACTTAATTAGTCTAAGGGTGGAGTGAAAATCTCTCTCTCTCCTTTCTCTCCCTCTCAGTAGATGACATGCACAGAGAGACTAGACCTTGGTTAGTGCTTTATAATCCAAGTCCCTCACCTGGGCTATTACATACGACCTAGCTGGGTAGGCGTTACTGCTACCACTTTGCCTACATGAAGTGATAGAAAATATATAGTGATCTCTACCCCAGCTCCTGGCACAGAGCTCCTAAAACCCTTGGAATGTCCTAAGTGATAAGAGCATCTCTTATTCTAATATTCAGTCTTTGACCCCTTCCCTGACACAGAGGTCCTAAAAGCCTTGTAATTTTCTGAGTGATCAGAGCACCAGGAGCATCTTTTGTTCTATTGAGGTGACTCTGGCTGGTCTCCTGATGGCTCCCAGATGGGGGCTGGTCACCAAGGAGCCCAAGACATGATTAGAAGCTTGGAATTTCCAGCCCCACCGCCATCCTCCAGATAGGTAAGATCGCTGTAAATGGAGTTACAGTGGATCATGTCTACATGAGAAAGCCCCACAAAATCCCAATAGCAGGGGGTACAGAAAGCTTCTAGACTGGTGAACACACCCACATGCGGGGAGGGGGACACACCCCAACTCTAGAAGGACAGAGGCTCCTGCCCTGGGGACCCTCCCAGACCTCATCCTATGTGTCTCTTCACCTGACTGTTAACTTGTGTCCTTTATCACATCCTTTCATAAACTGATAAACATGAGTGTTTCTCTGGGTTCTATGAGCCACTTAAGCAAATACCAAATCCAAGGGAGAAGAGGTCACGGGAACCTCTGATTTGTTGGAAGTTGTGGGTAAGCTGGGGACCTACCACTTACAACTGACATCCAAATTGGGGGCAATCTCATGGGACTGAGCTCTTAACCTGCAGGATCTGATGCTATCTGCAGGTAGATAGGGTCAGGATTGAGTTAAATTACAGAACACCCCGCTGGTGTCAGAGAATTGCTTGGTGTGGGGCAAAACTCCCACACATTTGGCGACCAGAAGTTTCAAAAGTTCCATGTGAAAGTACAGACACAGGAGGAGAACTATAGGTTTTTTCCAAAGCAACCTATCAGAAAATAAACGTTTTTGCATGTTTCTAGCAACTGCCCAGTGAATCTACACTTTAAAAGTGTCAGATTTAGGGTCTAAACCAGATATTTCTGATTCTGACACTCATGCAAATTTTCCAGACAGCCCTCTCCATCCAAGCTGGTTTACTTTCCCACTCAGCTGCCTTTGGCTTGAGTCATAACATTTATTTGGCAAGATTTTTTTCACATTCACATGTTTGCGAACTCTGGGAAGACTAGGGCAATGAGCGGCTGAGGGAGATCTTTCAAAGCAGAGAGGAGCTAAATTTGGGAAAGTTAACTGTTCTCTTTTGCCCACGAAAACTATGACAGCTTTCATAGCCTCATGAACCCAGTACCTCATGGATATTAGAGATGGCCTTCAGGTGTAAGCCAGAAATAACCTTTAAAGAAAATTAGAAAATTAGTAATAGTCTTTAAGTTTATGGCCATGAGATATGGCACTATTTATAGCTTTGCTGTGCATTGTAAGAACAAAGGGGGAGTTTTGCCACCTTAAATAATGTGTTTGTATATACACATACACGCAAACACACACATATAGAGGGAGAGAGTTTCTTTTTAAATAACAAAACAAAAAAACCCTGTCTTATCATTCAGTTGAATGACAACCCAAATAATATAGCAAAGACTTGCCACTCAAAATACATTAAGTTAAATGTCTACAAAAAGTTTTAAAAATACGTTTTTGAATAAAGCTTTCCAGTTACCCACATTTTAGCAATGTGTCAGATGAAAGGAATAGACAGATAGAAGGAGATGGAGTGAAAGCCTAAAATGCATGGTTTCACTGGAGAGGTAATTGGTGCTTTTTAGCAGCTAAGATGTTTGCATGAAAAGCAAAAGAAAATATGTCAAAATTCTTACAAATGCTTTATCTTTTATCATCCTGACTCTGGCAGTGGTAAATGACTTTTCCACAGAGTATGACATAACTCACCCCACGCTACGGTAACAGAGTGATCCTCTCACACCTCAGCCCTATCACATGATGCTCACACGTGGATCTCCAGGTCTCTGCGCTGACAAGCGCCGACCTTGAGAACACACACAGGAGGACGGCTCTGCTCCTGGGGGAGCTGGAAAGCCTTCTCCCCAGTGCTTTCTTCCTTTAGAGCAAGATCTCTAACAGATGGTCCTCAAGCCACCATTTTCTTTTTTCTGGTGAGCAGAGTATTTTCAAAGAATTATCAATTTCAATATCTAATGTAGCAGAGCATCTCCTTTCCAACTTGCTAAGCTCGCTGCCACTCTGCTTTTTCAGTCTGATGCAAAAATTTATTTACTTGCTTGATTTTGAAAGACCTTTGAATTTGAGCAATTATATTTATCTCATGTAAGAAAATGTCTCAAGATTTGTATAATCATCTGTCAACAATCTAAAAGTTGGAGAATCCCCAGTGCCAGTAAGGGTGTGAGAAAGTAGCCAGTGTCAGAACAGCTGGGAGGACTATATATTTGTAAAACATTTGTTGGGCGGCAATTAGATGGGAAGTATCAAAAAATAAAGCATGCATGCATTTGATACAATACTCTTGATTCTACCTTGAAGAAATACTTGCATGAGAATGTAAAGGTTTATTTTTCAAGATCTTCACTACCACTTTATTCATAATAGAAAAATTTGAAATCGGCATAAATAACCATCTCTGAAGGAATGGTAAGGTCAGAATAGTAATGCTGTGTTATGGAAACTTACACAGCTATTAAAAAGCCTTATGTGTACTTTCTTGGAAAATGCTCCAAGATACTCGGTTACATTAGGGAAAAAAAAAAAATCACCCGACTAAGTGTATCACATGAGCCCACTGATTTAAAATACATGTAAGTGTGAATTTACAGGTATTTGAACATACATACATGAAACATTAGCTGGAGAAATGGAATGACACATCAGACTCTAAAGTCTTATCTATAAACTGAGGAGTGAAGTAAGTAGACATTTTTCTGCATTTCTGTCCTAATACACAATTTGCTTGAAACATTTATAATGATAATTTACTTATATACTGATATATAATGATTTTTAAAAGTAATTATAATGATGATGATGATAATAAAATAAGCTATAAGAGACAGCAATGTACATAACTACTCATTCCTATCTTAATGTGTCCCCTGCCCTCAGAATACTCCCCCAAGCCCCCACCCCGTCACTGCCTTCCCCACGAGTTAATGCTTTGCATCCGTCTGTCAGACTTGAACACATTTCACTCCTTCCGGTAGTTTCTGCCACCCCTCCTGAAACAGAGCGCCTTGTACTTTTCACCATAACCACCTTCTATACTAGACTGAAAGTGCAGTAAGATCTGGAACTATGCCTTTATGCTTTTCCCATGATTCCCTTGGGGGGACAAACCCCTCGAGTGGCCATATCCCATTTGGCAGGAAGACCTGGCACACAGCCTGGATGTGTGGGTGGCTCCATTCCTGAGGTGGGAAGGGTCAGTTGTGGACAGTGCCTTCACACTGGGTGGGCTCACTTGTTAGCCAAGGCCCTGACACATTTCAGCTGGTAGGAACCACAGTGTTTGTTGAATGAATAACTGAATCAGTGAATTCAGGAATCAAATGAACCTTACCTCATTTTAATGGAACTAAAGACAAACTCCTGGAAAAGAACATTATTAGAAAGTGGGAAAAAGCATGAAGGTGGAAAAAGAATGGAAGAGCGATAGTTTTACCAACATGACAAGGCTGCATGAAACACCCATTGGATCTTATTTAGAATTATTGTGTATTATTGACTTCAAATAATTTATAATCTGTCCATGGTTGTCTTCAGGTGTAATTAAATAATCATTTATTCTTACATTCACTAATACTCATTTTAAAGTTTTTCAGATGGTGTAAGCCTGTAGACAGAAAAAATATTTTTGGCTGTCTGAGTCAATACAGTTTAATCCTTTAAGACCACACATCCACTTCTTAAGGAGAAATGGCAAGAGAGGGGCCTCTGGTCACAACTTGAGAGCTATATGTCTCTCATTCACATTTCAGTGACTCTACTGCTTTCATTCATATGTTAATTGAACTGAATAATTTTATTTAGTGCTCCACTCCATGCTAAAATGTGCTGTGGGAGAGGGTGTAGCTCAGTGGTAGAGCACATGCTTAGCACGCACAAGGTCCTGGGTTCAACCTCCAGTACCTCCAATCAAAAAAATTTAAAAAATGTGTTGTAGTCAGCAAAACACTTGAGTTGTTATTTTTCTAACTATGTCTTATTGCTGTTTAACTCAAAACTCTCTTAACAATTTTTTTCACTGCAATTTCCTGGCCCTTAGATACCCATTCAGGGTTTTCATAGGGTTTGGCTAGCAGGTTAGACCGAATTTTTAACTGTTATTTCTTTTTATTGGCCCATTTCTCCAAATGTGGCTGTTTATGACAATGACCGTATCACATGCCAGGCAGAGCATATCAGGGCCTGGCTCACAAGCCTTTTCACCCGATACTAGGAAGGCAGAAGGCCCAGTGATCCTTTCCTGTATCCCTGATGCAGCTCACTCAAGCCTCTGTCACGTGCGCCAGCTCTCCTGATTCAACGCAACAGTCACCCAAGGACGGTATGTTTTCAACATTAGCATGAATGTCCCAAAGCTGCTTTTTTGCACCTTGCCTCTTGTGTAAGGCACATTTTGGTTAGCAAATAAATTTTTATCTATTATTTTATAGACAGAGCCTTACTGGTTACTATTTTTTCTTTGAGTTGATAATGGTGAAAACCCAGAACACGATGGTTTGGTATACAGCCATCTCTCAGATAACATTATCGTATTTAGTTAAGTCACAAAATTAGGAACTAAATTTAAAGCTGATACTGCAAGAGCAACGGGGAAGTTATTTTGGGATAGTATAACCGTTTTTCAAGTATGAATTATTGTTAGCTCATAAACAGTGAAAACAGAAATTCTCTGAAAGTGAAGGCATGAACACCTGCCAATGCTGTCAGCGCATCAAAAGGAAAACCAATTAAGTGTTTTAAGATTCAAAAGTTGATGTGATCCTGGGTTCTTTGAGAAATAAAATACACATTTACAATCCTGGAGAAATAAAATGCATTAGAATGGTCTGTCAATGTTGATTTAAGTACTATAATATTTAAAGAGTTTCTTTCATGACTTTAAATAATGACAGATGTATGAATTTGAAGAAATCATCACAAGAAATCTGAAAAAAGATTCTTTATTATCTCTAGGTCAGAGTTCAATAAACAGAGAGGGAAGAAAAGGGAAATGTCACGCTTGGTGAATTTACTGTCAGCGTGATGAATGGAGATTTACCTGCAGGACTTATCAGAACCCTTACAGTGCTAATAGTGATATTATCTCCTTTTTAGAGAGGATACAGTCAACGGTGTTTCCCCAGTGTATTTAATAACAGAACCCTTTTTTCCCATAGAATGTTTTTTGACATTACCAGTGCTTGAACAAGTAAATTTTGATGAACACTGATCCACATGAATAAAGAGAATTATCTTATTCTCTTTCTGCATTACAACTGCTTCCAGATTTGAGAGCAATCCTAAAAGGCAATTAATTGCTTCATTAGGAGTTTAGTATTATGAAGGATTCTAAAAGTCACTACGTTTCTCATTTATGTATGAGAAATGGACACAAGGAGCAAGGACAAGATTTACCGAAGGCTGTGAGAGTACAATTTGTATTCTTGCATCCTAAAATGAGTAGAGGGCGGGGCAGGGGGTGCATGGTATAGCTCAGTGGTAGGGTGCATGCTCAGTGTGCATGAGGTCCTGGGTTCAATGCCCAGTATCTCCATTAAATAAATAAATAAACAAATCTAATTAGCTCCCCCCTCAAAAAATAAAATGAGTAAACACTCACATTTTCAGTAATTTTTTCTGAAAAGAAGCATACTGTGAATAATGATGAAGAGGTAGTAAATATTATATTAGTTGTTGGGTTTTTTTTATTTTACTATTTTCTACACATAGTCTTCTGTGATATGTTGAATAAAGAACAGCATATGTGTGGCTCTTCTTGGGTAGTGTTTCAGACAGAGCCCTTTCATTTTTTTACCATAATCATTAATCATCTTCTTTCAGGAGGGCACAGAGTCTTTGCGTAAATGCAAAGATTTTGTAGGGAAATATTTTGTAGGAAAGTATTTTGAGGGACTAGAAATATGGAATCCCAATATTAAGCTGCTTTGATGTTTAATCTGTACAAATAAACTATTTTCCATTAACATGTGGTTCTCTAACTTTTCACTGCACCCTTGATAAAAACTTACTTGACAATTTCTACGTGGAGAAATTTGGTATGTGGAAAAGAGAAAAAAATATACTAGTGATGAGATCCAACAAGTGCAAAAATTTTCTAATAACTTGGCACACGTATGGCCTGGGCCAAGACAGCACCTGAATCTAATTTAATAAATGGATCCACAATACAGGAGGCAGCTGCTGTGGAAGACCTCTGTCTTTTCCAGTTGGAAAATTACACATTTTTTAGTCTAAAAGAAGGAAAGGCCCATCAGAGCAGTAGGATTTCCAGCGGGACCTGCTGATTAGGACTTACGCAAAAAGCACATCTTGCATGGTTGACTAGATATATTTTTTCCCCTTTGCCAAATCAGCATCCCCAGCAAAGCTGCTTCTCAAGATTTGAATCAGTATGGAACAGCAGATCGGCTGCTGCCTGGGGTTATTTTTCACTTATTATTAATGGGGAAAAAAAAAAAGCTCAGAGAATATGGAGATCAAGCTTTAAAGATTTTAACTTCAAAGGTTAATAAGTTGAAATCAGAGAACCTAAAATTCAGATTCAGGCCTAAGATTTAGGTTACCTGATTGCCAAGCTGTTGCATTTCCCCCTATTCAGTTGGCAATAACGTAACTCAGATCACTTGATGCAGTTAATATTTGCATCTTTCAAAGATCTTACCACTGAAAGTGTCATGTCTTACCAACTTGCGACCGAAATCCCTGGGCTTGAGTGAAGGGAAACCAAGGAGTGTGTCTGGACACCCCTGAGGGATTATATCCCAAGTCCCTTCATCAGCTGGTGAATATGAGCCCTCAACCTTAGATCAATGGTCAAATGCAGGAGAGGCTGTGGTGAAAAGGGAGAGAGGCTGTGGTGAAAAGGGAGCCCTCCTACACTGCTGGTGGGAATGCAGTTTGGTGCAGCCACTATGGAAAACAGTGTGCAGATTCCTCAAAAGACTAGGAATAGACTTACCATGTGACCCAGGAATCCCACTCCTGGGCTTGTATCCAGAAGGAAATCTACTTCAGGATGACACCTGCACCCCAATGTTCATAGCAGCACTATTTACAATAGCCAAAACATGGAAACAGCCTAAATGTCCATCAACAGGTGACTGGACAAAGAAGATGTGGTATATTTATACAATGGAATACTACTCAGCCATAAAAACCGACAACATAACGCCATTTGCAGCAACATGGATGCTCCTGGAGAATGTCATTCTAAGTGAAGTAAGCCAGAAAGAGAAAGAAAAATACCGTATGAGATCGCTTATATGTGAAATCTAAAAAAAACAAAACATAAATACAAAACAGAAACAGACTCACAGACACAGAATACAAACTTGAGGTTGCCAAGGGGGCAGGAGGTGGGAAGGGACAGACTGGGATTTCAAAATGTAGAGCAGATTAACAAGATTATACTGTATAGCACAGGGAAATATATACAAGATTTTACGGTAGCTCGCAGTGGAAAAAAATGTGACAATGAATATATATATGTTCATGTATAACTGGAAAATTGTGTTCTACACTGGAATTTGACACAACACTGTAAAATGACTATAACTCAATAAAAAATAAAAAAAAAACACCTTAGATCAATGGTAAATCCTGCTCTTTCTAGGGATTTCCCTTCTAAATACTTTTAAGAACCCAGAGAGGCTTACAAATAATGCATGTCTGGGAATGGCTGTGTGCCTGGACTCAGCCCCAGCTGGAAGCATGTTTTCCTCTGTTACTGTTGGAGAAACTCAGACCTTTCAGCCATAGGTGGAACCATTTTTGTCAAGTATATTTTTGTACTGGCGTTAACAAAATAAGAAAAAAGTATATATTAATTGTTTCATTTAACTGCAGCCCACATATGCTGCACTGTTCATAATACCTGACCAATGGTAAGTTTTCTTTGGAGCCTTCAGTTTGGGCATCTCTCAGAATCAAAGCTAGTCTGCACGTCTGCTGTCTCTCCCCTACTGTTACGGCTACAGTTGCCCTTTGTTCTTGGTCATTGGCAACACTTCTTGCTCATCCTACCCTGGTGGATTTCCAAACCACTGACAGGATCCTGTTAGTCCCACCACCAACCTGTTTCTACATCTCTGGCGTTTCCCCTCTTCAGCCGGTTGTGCATAGACTTGTGTCTTGTGTTTGGCTCTTCCCGGGTAGTGGTTCAGACAGAGTACTTTCATTTTTTACCATAATCATTAATCATCTTCTCTCAGGATGGCACAGGCACGGGGTGGGGAGGTGACCAGCATTCTCACCTACCTCTGTCACAGCCCATCATTCCGACACCCCGGCTCTGAAGCAAATCCCGCCTGACCCCCATGCAAGTATTCTTCACTCACGGTGAGTTCTCTCTAAAGGGGCCTATTTTCAATCCCTATTGTCTGGCTTTTTAATGGGACCAGCACTGGGTAAAGATTTTTTAGTTCCAGATAGCAGACAGCCCAAATCAAATTACCTTAAATAAAAAGTGAAGATGATGATGTCTGCATGAAGTGATGAATACAGAGCAGACGTACCCTCTGGCAGGGCCTGATCCAGGAGCTCTAACCACGTCTATTTCTTGGCTTCACTCCCTCCGGGTTGGCTCCATTCTCACTCTTTGACTTTATTCTCCCAACAGCTCTATTGCACCTCTCTTGGTTAGACTAGTTCTAAGCCTTATATCTTTATTTTTTAATTCTCATTTTTATTGAAGTGTAGTTGATTTACAATGTTAATTTCACGTGTACAGCAAAGCAACTCAGTTATACATGTACATACATATATATATTTTCAGATTCTTTTCCATTACAGCTCATTACAAGGTATTGAATGTAGTTCCCTGTGCTATACAGTAGGTCCTTGTTGTTTATCTGTTTTGTATATAGTGATGTGTATCTATTAATCCCAAATTCCTAAGTCTACCCCTCTTAGACGTCGTTTCTGCATTCCAATCAGAAGGGGGTTCATTTTGATTGGAACAGAAGTTCCATGGCCATTCTTGGAAAACGGCACAGTTGGTTTGTGCCAACTATAATTTACCCCAAAACTCTGTAGAGGGGTCATTCTACTGATCACAGCAGAACAATGACTTTTCAAACACAATATTGAATATATTACTAAGAAGAAAGAGACATAGTGTGAAGAAAATAGCAGATGTCACTTTCAGGAACCTCCTGTCCATCCAAAACAAGCCATGCATGCCTATCCTTACTTCTAAGAGGGAAAACTGCAGTCTCCTCTCACCAACCCCTGATAACACAGGTCTGGCTAAGCTGCTGTGCCTCGTTACAATCTCAGACCTGAACCAGCTGTATCTCTAAGCCTTTTTCCACCTTTTGTCCCCCCTGACACACAACTTCCCTTAGCTCAGATTAATTCTCACATCCTTGATGGCAACCTAACTTTAGATTATCGTGCATAAGTGCTGGTGCTTAGGGGGAAGATATGACCCATTAGTCAGTGCTTGCTAGAAATGGTAATGAGGTTGCTAGATGAGAATGCTTGGGAGATATTCCATACACAAATATTCCCTAGTCATCGTCTTTCCTTGATCATCAACACACCTCTAGTGAGTTAGTGCAACCAAACTGCAGTTCCCCTTTCCTTAGAAATTTCAAATGAGTGCTTGCCAGTATTATGCATGGATCACACAGGAGGAATTGCCTCTAATTATGGGATTTGAATATGGTGTCTGATTATAAATGCAAATCCCTTTCCTCTCTACTCTTCATCTTCATTTCTTAAAAGTTTGGAAGAAAAGTATCCTAACCTATTTGAAAAATATATATATATATATGGTCAATGGAGTTAAGAGAGAGATAAAAGTTTGGATATTAGAACAGTATCTTCTCTTCAAATTCTCTTTTCTTTTTTTTTCTTATTATGGGTCTGAATTATTATTAAGGATAAATAATGATGACTGGTCCATTTATATGCCAGTGAGAATACCCATATGAGATATGTTTCTCAATCAATACACCAAGGAGTCATCATGGAATAAAGAAAAAGTACAGGTGTCTGAGTCAGCCAGCCCTGGCTGATGATCCTAACTCTGCCATTTCCCATTCTTTTTAATCTCAGTTTCTTCATCTGAAAAATGGAGATGACTAACATGCCTCATACAGTGATGTTGATAAGAACATATACAAAAAGAAGCTGGGTGAATGGCTGGTACATGTTAGTTCTCTCTCTTTCTGTCACTCATTGCTCTTTTTTTTTTCACCAATAAATAAAGGGATATAGAGAAACTTTATATGAATGCATCCCTTCCACCCGTCAATAAAAACTACGACATGTCCTACTGGTCACCACCACATCCTCACGTCATCTACGACTCCTATGCCACTTAGAAAGGAACTAAGAAAGAATTTTTTCTTTTGGACCATGGTCAAGTTCTTGCTCATTAAAATTAAGTTCATACACAAATAAGAGGCATGTATGCTGAACTCAAAACACAGAAAGATGTATTTGAAAAGTAGGGACTGTGTGGTACCAAAGAAAAACTGCACTGGACGGAGTTAAATAAGCAAGGGAGACTTCATTCAAGACTATGATAATAGAGGGGAGAGAATATAACTCCACTGAAACAAAAGTGGGGGGTGCTTTTAAGCACAGGGATGAGCTAATGGTACACAACAGAGGATGGTAGGGAGGGGGCTGGTCATATGATTAGGCCACCTGTGTTTGCTAATTGTTGCTTATGAAGTTGAGGAAAACATTAAAGCCATCGTGGTCATTGACACTGTAGGAAGAGCACTGGCTTTAGTGACACTTAAGACTGGGTCCTTAGGAAGCATGAGTACATTAGCTGCATTGCCCCAGATCCTGTCTCAGAGGCGAGAGTCTCAAATCCCCCAACACAACTCTGAATCTAAAGTCATCAGGAAACTTCAAGTTATCGTATTGAAACGCTTTCCTTACTTAGAGCAGAAGATTAACAGATTTATTTACTAGAAAATTAAATTTCATTATGATATTCAATAAAATACAAATCATGGGTAAAATAACTTATTTAATCATTTATTTGTTTAAACTATCATTTTTGTAGAATTCATGGGATATAATTATGTAAGAAATCCAATACAGAGCGGTCATTTTTCTACTCAGCATCACTACAAAGAGCACTTGATTTTTTTTTTTTTAAGAAAAAGGAGGGAGATGAAGTTTTTTGCTGTCAAAACCATGTTATTTTGTATCTCTCCTAGGAAAACTATAAGGAGATAAATGGAGAGCCAGTGAGAGCATCTTACCCCTTACATTTCCTCAGTAATGCACTAGAATAAACGACTAGCAGTAGTTTGGCTGGGACCGGCCACTGTGCTGGAAACTGCTGGTGTCTTAACGCTTTTGCCCAAAGAAACTGATCATTTGATCATTCGGTTTTCTTTCTGCACAATCCTGCCTCATTACTTACCTTCCTTTATGAGTAGAATTGTCATCTATAGCTTGCAGGTGTTATCTTTTTTAGAACAGAAAGAATAATAGTTCAAGAATAAAATGTTCAAGAGGAAACAGTATTTAACTAATCCGCTTTTCTTAGAGAGCCGGTAATACCCATGAAAACCATGACGGGGGGACGACGTGAGTACGTAAGTTCTTCACCAGCACCCCACGGTTACCATACTCTCCTCCCTCACTTCGTCACTTCCCCTCCCTCTACTCTTTCTTGTCTTTCTTGGCATCACTGAGGAGTCCACCTCCTGACTGAAAACCCACGTGTGAGTGTGCAGACCGGACCCCAGGCGATTACAAAGGCTTGTTTCCTGGCGACCTCCCCGCACCAGACCTGGAGCAAAGCCGGTGCACTGCAGTCTCTGAAGGGAGTCACGGTCAGAGACTCAGGGCCCTGTGGCAACGTCACTCTCCGCACAGACAGCCCTGCCCTGGGGACTTTACTCCCGGGGTTCTGAGGCCCTGGGCAGAGCCCCTCCTCAGGTGCCTCTGTGATGCCTCCTCGGGGGCTGGGGGTGGAGAGGAGGTGGAGACCCTGAAGATCCCCTTTCTCCACTCTGACTCATACTTACTCACATCTCTGAAGTTAAGTCTTAGACTTCTGTGTGCTAAGGAGTTTTTCAAATTACATTTATACTTGGAGTAAGAGAACCACTGTACCAAGAGTTTCAGGAGAATCTGTAAAACCCAGAATGATCACAACATACAAAGAGATCATTATAAGCCTCTGTCCTGGGTTTAGAGACCGCCGAAATGCATGGCTATGAGATACGAAATAAACTCAATTTCCCACAGACATCGTGTCTGTTTCCCAGCTGTCTATTTTTCCCTTCAGATTTTACCATTTTTTTGCGTGCACTCATATTTTTAAAATTTTTGAGGCTTATTGAAGGTTTTCCCCAGTCTTCTTGAGAAATAATTGACATACACCACTGTCTACATTTAGGGCATGCAGCATGATGGTTTGATTTACACACATTGTGAACCGATGATCACAGCAGGTTCAGCTAACAACTATCTTCATATGGTTACAATAAAAAGAAAAGAATAAAGGGAGAAAATGTCTCCTTGTGATGAGGATTCATGACTTGCTCTCTTAACAACTTCCCAGTATAGCATAAGTGAAATCATATGCTATTTGTCTTTCTCCCTCAGTTTTGACAGAAACTGTTCAAAATCTGGAAGGGGCTCTGTCCTGGCATCTGGAAGTTGCTTTCAGAGGCTTCCAGCTGTGCTTGCAAATTGGAACCTCAGTTTGGTCAGATAATGTAGACTTCTGTGCTCCGAAGCAGTTTTGTGGTTTGCAAAATTATTTTAGCCCCAGAATCAGCTTTTCCGCCAGCAACACAACCAAATCTAGTGCAATCACATGAGAAGGTCTTTTATCAAATGGTCAAAGAGAAAAAAAACAGTAACAATTTCACACTTTGCTGAGAGCTGAAAAGCAGGCCTGTAAAATATTGAAAAGCAATGCTTCAGAAATGATTTCCTACCTTCTGAAGTGTATCTATTGCTATTTCTACTCGGTTCATTGACTGTTAAACATTTGCAGAGGCTGACAGTGGCTTTCTTTTGCTGACATGAGTTTATGAACATTTTCTAAGGGCTCTTCCTTAGAAGCATCGTGAGTTGTTCACTCACGTGTTTTAGGGTTTTCTAAGCTATTCCAGATCATTGTATCTCAATTTAATTTATCACACAGGGACACTCCAGCAGGAGGGAAAACAAGCAGAAAAAATTCTAACAGTATTAATAAGAAGACAAGGAGGAGACATTAAGCAGGAAGCTGCAGAGTTGCAGTTTGTTTTTGGGGTCGTATCTCAGTTGGGAAGCACAGTACTAGATCATAATGTTCAATTTTATTACAATTCTTCGTTGCCCGAAGCACTGATGCTGTAATTTTAGTCTTGTTTATTCAAGCCTTAGTCTGTGGAGTTCTTCTAATGCTCATGGTTACGTTCATTTGTTAATGCCTTTTTACCTTAAGTGACTCTTCTTTTTGGCCTCTTCCAGGAGAATGCCAGTTGTTCCATTATTTCACAAGGAAACATTTGTTATTTCACTTCAATCTCCTGCTGTCACTAAAAGCTTCTTAATCTTTCCTTCCCTTGAAACTTTTAAAGAGTGTTGATCAGTTGATTTTATCAAATGCCCGTCAATTTGCATTTATTTGATGCTTTTCTTGTGGCTAGAGTGTTTACCAAATGGTGATTTTTCTATTTCCTTCATTCCTTCTACATTTATTGAGTGGAATTCTACCCCAAGGAAGAGTTGTTTCTTCTCATTCACTTGTGTATTTGATTATTTATAGCAGATATTTTAGTCTATGGTTTCTAATCCAATATGATCATAATTTATTTTGTTGCCCAAATCGTTCAGGCTAACTTCTGTGTTCTTTCAAAAAGCCCCATTTTCCCCCAAAACTTTTGTTCACTCTGTGGCATCACAAAGTGATGCAGGAAAACAGATGTGGGGCATGAGGAGGGCTGTGTCCCAGGTCTCAGTTGAGCCCCTAGGACGTGCCCCACCAAGTGTGGGTCCTTGGCTTCATGCAGGAAAGAATTCAAGAGTGAGCCACAGTTGAGTGAAGGTAGATTTATTCAGAGATACACTGAAAAGCAGGTGTGGGGGTTGGGTGCTCAGATTAAAAGTAGGTAAACACTCCATAGACAGAATGTGGGCCGTCTCCGAAGAGGGGGAGAGAGGCGTGGCAGCGAGGCGCAGTGTTGCAGGTTTTTATGGGCTTGGTGGCTTCATATGCTAATAAGTGGAAGGACCAGTCAAAATAGCCTGGGGAAGAGGCTGGGATTCCCAGGAAGGTGGCCATTTCCCACTCTTTGACCTTTTGTGGCTCGCCTTGGGACTGCCATGGTGCCTGGGGGCATGTTATTCACCATGTTAATATATTACAATGAGCGTATAATGAAGCTCAAGATCTGCTAGAAGTTAAATCTCTCATCATCTTGAGCCTCAAGGCCTACTGGGGGGTTGAATCTTTCACCATTTTGATGTTAACTGCTATAGCATTCCTTGAATGGCTGTGGCCTGCCCCCTTCCTGTCTCAAAAGTGTTTCAAAGGCGTCTTGTATTTTCCCTACCCTGGCCTTAGAATTAACCTCCTCTCCAAGGAGCTCTGATTCCTTTCATTGGCGAAAAGTGTTTAGAACCCAAAAGCTGGCTACTAGGTGTTCTCATTGCTGGCTGGTACGCCAGTGGCTTCCCAGTCTCTTAACAGACAATGAGAACTCACACAGATACACTGGTCTGTGGATTCCAATCGAACCCTGCAGCGCTCACGTCAGCCCCTCCCTTGCGGTATTTATGTTTCTCTCTGTTGTGGGACACTGGCTCCCCTTATCCATACGACACTCAAGGTGTTCGCTCAACTTCAGCACATATATAAAACAGTTCAAAAACTGCTAACACATACTCTTATAAGAAATATTTACTAAAGAGAGTATAGTATTTATTTATAATTATTTTTTGTCTTTAGCCTTACAGTATCCAGACAAGGTATTATTTTCTCAAATTACTTGTGTTCATTCTTGCTCCTCCCAGTACTTTCAGCGTGATAATGCCATTCATATTTAATACAGTCAGTTTCACTTGCTAGCGCTTATCTTCCTTTTTGGTGATCCCCACATCCTAGTTGGTTTTATTATTTGTTTATCGTTTGGATACGTGAGGAGGAATGGAGTATCACTACCGTTGTAAGAATCAGAGCTATTCGAACAGATACACTGAGAAAGTTCCTCCTCATCCAGGCCACTGCCTTTCTTCTCTTCACCTGCCCACCCTTGTAGGTCACCAATTTCTTTAGTTTCTTGTTTATCTTTTCTGTATCTCTTTTGTACAAATGTGCATTTTATGTGTATTTTCATATATATATTTCTTTTTCACATTAAAAATAGCACATAAAAATAGTCTTCTGTACTTTTAATGGCTGTACTTTTTAAAAAAAGTTTGACTCAAAATTAGGTGGTCCACTCAGTGGGGAAACTGTCATGAGAACACGAGGTTATATTTTCTGGAAGAAACAGGTTCTGCTGGAAAGAGACCCATGCACAGAGACAACTGTGAGCTTAGAGAAAAACTGTGGCAAGCACACCATAAAAAGGTAAGCAGAAAGGGAGGGTACAGCTCATGGTAGATTGTGTGCCTAGTACGCACAGGGTCCTGGGTTCAATCCCCAGTACTGCCTCTAAAAATAAATAAATAAGCAAGATAAGCAAAAGATACAGACAGACAATTCCAGGAAGAAAAAAAAAAGGTTTAAATATAGCTTAAAAGATTCTGAAATCAAACTCAGAAATGCATTTTGAAACAATACCAAGATATATCTTTGTCTTTTAATTAATAATACTGAAAAGGTTGATAACATCCAATGAGAGAAAATATGTAGAAATTACTATTGACTCTTAGTGGAGTTTCACTTTGGTACAATATTTTGGGTTTGGAATTTAACAGTATCTATTAAATTATAAACAGCACAAATGTATTGATTTGGTAATTTTGCTTTTGGCAAGTCAATGTAACAATATGTTATATATGTGAACAAAGATGGAAATGTTCACTGCATCTTTACTTTTAATACAAAAATATTTAAAACCTAACAAATGTTCATAAAATAAGGTTTGTATAATGTTGGCCCTATAGTATATTATGAAACAGATAAAAATGGGATGAATCTATACATAATAGCTGGTAAAATTATTCAAGATATGCTTTTAATTTAAAAATCACCTGGCTATACAATGATTTAATTTCTAAACAAACGGTAATGCAATCTATGTGAGTAATGTACATATCTAAATTTTTTTGTTGTCTAGAAATATACACATTTGTGTATACAGTGATTACCTTAGAGTAACAGAGAGACTGATCTGGTACCAAGGGGCACTTTCATTTTTTATCTGTACATCTCTGTAGTTTTCTTTAAATCAACTTGTATTAATGTATGTCCTATATAATTTCATATAAAGTACTTATATTGGCCAAGTTTTGACCAAAAAGTTTATGCGCAGAGGAAATATTGGTAGACTAATGGGGAGCGTATCAGACAGATAAGATGTAATCTAAAAGATCAGTAGCAAAAAGTGTAGTGTTGTTTCAGGATAATCAGGGGACACAGGGATGTATTTTGTTTCAGAAGAAAAAGTCTAAATTCCTGGTAGGCTTCGTCCAAGGACGTGGCGGTGCTGCTGTGCTAGTTTCATCAGAGCTCTGGGTGAGGTTATTCATCTCTCACGAAAAAGAAGTAAGGCAGTCCCCATGCATCCAGCTCACCAAGCCTTTGAAAAAACGTAGAACATCCTGGTTCTACTGAGTTATGGTCGGATCCTTGTACTCTGTGGAATGCTTTTGTTTATTCTCGTTCTAGACAGACAAGTCTCCTACCTCTATTAGACTGACGTAAACACGTTCTTTAACTCTTCTTCTCTTGTCCTCTGGATTAAAAAATATGAGAAAGAATGCTGGTTGAGTTTCATCAGACACAACTAAAGCAGGATGCAGGACTGGGTCACTGACAATGACGTACACAGGATGTGAGGCAAGAGGGAGGCAAGTTTTCATGTAACAAAGTAGCAGGACACAAGACACACGCTGATCTATGCACTGGGACAGGAAGCCAGGAAAAAGAAACTGCCTGGGACCCTGGAATGTTTTGTGGGAAAGAAGATGGTGTGGCATAAAGTAAGAGGAAATGTGGCATTGCAAAAAAAAAAAAAAAAAAAAGACTTCCGTTCTATCACTTTGAAGGCAAACGATGGACATACAGCACCTCAAGACTATTTTCATCTTCTGAAAATAAGGTTTAGGCTCAAGGTTGACCTATACTTTCTTCCACCTCTTCTTTCCTTCTCTAAACTCCTCCCTTCTTTTTAACTGTGAGCTTTTATCCTCACAAGCTATAGTGCTATATTCAGCTGTCTCTTCCATTCATGCAAGATCCCACTGTCAGTGGAAAATTAGTTACTTACTAGGAGACCAATGTAGTGGCCAGGAAGCCACCTCTGAGTGCTTTTGTAATTTATGTGTCCTCACATGTTATGTCATTTCCACCGGGTTATGATAAGCCGGGCAGAGAGATCATAGCCTTTACTTCATAGGTAACTTGGTCTTGTAAGTTTGAATTTCCATCAATCATATTTTAAGGTTGGAGTCCTGATAACTGGATACCCATGTAATTTATTAGCACATTGTCAGAGTCCAGGGCATATCAAAAATAGGAATAAATTATATGAATTACATTATTGTCACTCCAGCTCTCAATTTTTGAATAGTATTTCTGAAAAAAAAAAAGTATTCAGAGGGGAACTCTCCATGATACGCTGTAAACAGGTTCTTAAGCAAATAATGCAAACTAGAAAGGGGCCAGAGCCACTGGCAAATAGAGTTGAGATGTGGAAATTTTGTAGCTAGGTATCACTACTTATTAAATGAAGAAAGATTTTATTTAAGCTAAATAAAGTTGGAGTTAGGCATTTTCCTCTTAAAACAAAAAAAGTAAACTTATCCTCACTTCTACACAACTTTCTCCAATGAACAGGACAATACTATGCTTAGCCTGAAAAACACTGTAAAACAGATGACTTCTACTTTTCTGATTCTAAATTCTTCTCAGAAAAGCACTCCAAAAATCAGCTTTTCATAAGGACAAGTCACAAATAGAAGCGATGACAAGAGCTGTCTTTCTTTCCGTGTTCATTGCCATTGTCTGACCTTCAAGCATATGGAGAATCTGGGTTTGTGGTCTGTACCTTTTGACATAAACTATGCTGAACACATGGCCTTTCCAAAAATACTTCAGGGAACAGTTCTCGAGTATCATTCATCATCTCTTGCCACGATGACATCTCATTGCAAAGGAAAGCGAAAATTGTTGCTATGAGGTGGAGAGTCGATGGAGAACAGGAGACAAGTTAACATGGTAGCTAATAAAGGGCACTGGAAGACACTCTTCAATGATGCTGATACATATTGCTTATAATTCAGGCACCAGATATTCCGTGGAAACTAGAGTTTTGTGAACACAAGCAGAGCGGCACATATGTTTCTTTTCTTGGGACTTTGTCATTGATAATGCTTCTGGTTACAGAGGAAGTCTGATCAAACATATTTATGTAAATTAGGTTTAAGTCCTGTTGAGGATTCCCATATGTATAATAAAATACACATCTTGGAAACAGATTAAGTAAATATTATACCTCATGTACTAATATCCTTTAGGTCTTCATTTGACAAAGAAAATAAAATATTATTTCTTTTCAGTTTAAGCTAAATATATAACTTCGCTTTGAGTGTATTCAGATAAACTAGATTTATTTTTTCCTACAAAAAGTAAAAGTATTTTTGAGTAATTATTATGTGATGTGTGATTCAATATATTTCCTTTGTAAGTAGTCATTAGATGCCTTCAAGATAGGGATCAGATATTAAACAAGATTACAGATGTTGCCAATGAATCAACAGCTAGTAAATAGTAGAAAAACTTGAATCTCTGTCTATTTGGCATCTAGATCTTTTACCCTGTCCACCATAAGACACAGTGGTGTAAAAGCTGATCTGTGAATTTCTGTTTTGAGTTTATCATAAAGGAGACTTGGAGAAATAAGACCAAGCACATAAGTGAGACAATACTAGTTCTCAGTTAGAAAGAGAAGCCCCAAATCAGAGAGAATGATACGGTTCTAGAGCTGAATCCAAAACATCTTTTCCTTTGGGCTTGCAACAAAACTGTGAAATTAACAGAGATTACAACTGTTGCCTTAGCTCACTTTCTTCTATATCCTTTCCTCCCTTTGATTATGCCCTTGGATCCCCTTGTACCTACTCAATTACATTTGCAAATCAAGTTAAACTACAAACAACTCTGCGATTATGCAGACACCAATCTAAACAGTTCTTACTAAGGTATCAAAGTCATATGAGATCCTTAAATGCAAATACATGTTGATGGAGAATTGATTATCATGTTTTAATATCTTCCCTGGTTCAAGAGGTTGCTAGAACAACTGAGTAGGCAGCATGATGTGCATTTCGACAGGAATGCTAACAGCGTACTAGTTGATTATCTCCATAAAACACTTATTCTCAAACAGAGTAACATCCTACCTCTCGAGATCAAGCTTTGTAGTTGAATCACCAATATAAATATGGTCCCAGATGATACGAGAAAATCATATGTTTGGAAGACTAGTTGGAGGAAAGACGGTGTCTACAAACTTTTATTCACTATGGGGAGGGTACACACAGAGTAGTAGGAAATTCCACTTTTAAGTGACAATGCAGAACTAAGTCAGTGAGACTACAGATCATTGTCTCAATTTTCTCCCAAATTCAAGTTTTGACAAACTAGCGGTCAACCAAGGGTATTTCAAATCTTTTTTTTTAAATCAATTAAGTGTTCTGTTTTCTTTTTTATTTATATTTTTATATTATTTCCTATTTTATTTGATTGTCTTTTCCTCTTGACCAGTCAATCATTCAATCAAAAAAGAATGACTAAGTCATAAAACACTAGGAAAGTCTGAGAAACTGTCACAGTCCAGAGGAGCCTAAGGAGCCACGACAGCTGAATGTAATGTGGGGCCTCGGACGAAATCCTGGGACAGAAAATGGGCCTTAGGGAAGAGTCAAGAAAATGCGCATAAAGTGTAGAACTAAGTTAAAGCTAACGCATCAATATAGGGTCATTAGCTGTGACCAGCCAACCACAGTAATGTCAAGTTGTTAACACAATAAACAGTGCACGGTATGCAGGACTCTTGGTCTTCTCTTGACAACTCTTCTATAAATCTGAAACTATTTGAAAATGGTAATGATGATTTGCCCACTCAATGTTCTTCAAATGGACATGGAGCAGAGTGAGGTGAGGCGCTTCAAGACTGAATAAAGTTAAGACTACGGAGAAGTCATTTTCAAGCGCTCAGCAGCATCCCAGTGGCACTAAAAGGCGGAGTTAACAAACAAGCCATTCCCTGTACTTGTCCTCCCAATAAACTGGTGGAAAACCCCTAATTTCAACCTGAAAAGGTTGAGAGAAAAAGTGAGTAGGTCCTTGTTTTTCTTTAGTTCTGCAGCCTTTCACCTCCAATGAATTTTACTCTGAAAATGGCATATGTTTATAAAGAACTCATTTAATCTTTCTTAATACAGAAAAGCAGAGTGTTTGGGCAAGCATTGTTTCGGGGAGGGGGCATCAACTGAAATAGCTCCCCCACATAATTCAGCATAAACCACTCTTCTGAATGAGGGAAGATGGGAGAGCCAAGCCATGTTCTCCTCACCTTTTCTTGCTCTTTTCTTCTTAAAAGGAAGAAACGAGTCAGTATTAACCTATCTCACTTTGGAATGACTTCATATTACCTGAAGTGTTACTCAGAACATGATGCAGTGTAGGCAAGGGCCTTTTGACCTTCTCCAGTAAGACAGCTTAAGCATAGTGAAGTCTGTCTTCCAAAGCCCCCTCATCCTGTTGGTTTCTTTGCCTTGTGTCCCCTTATTACCCATCTTCCTGACTCCACCTTCCCCAACTCCTCTGCCAGCGACATTTTTCTCTCACTTTCTTGCTGTGGCACCTTCAGATTCAGGATAGCTCATGTAAACGAGATCCTGGTTCATGATGCGAATTTCCCTCATCATGCCTCTCAGTTCTACGGTAGAATGTCAGGCACCACCTCAAGTCCCACACAAGGGAGTAAAAATTTCACGAAACCAAAGTCTTTTTTCATAGTATACCATTTCTTTTATAAGAACACAAACCCCATCATTAGCAAACTGGGCAAGAGGCTCCTGGCATTTTGATTTATAAATTTATAAACATCCACAATTAGTATGTTCCAAATCCAGGCTCATTAATTGCTCTGATATTTCAATAGACTATGTACGTCTCATACTGTATATAGAGTTAAGTTATAAACCCTCTCTTTGTTTACCTACATCCTATTCTAATGGCTTATAATCATTATTCTGCCTAATAATCATTTGGGGAAGCTTATTAATAATAAAGATACTTTGAACCCATCCCTGGGAATGTGATTAGATCAAGGTAGAGTGGAGGAATTGGAAATTCAATAGGTATTCTAGGAAATTATGAAGCAGTGGTCAATGGAATGAGCTTATGCAAATACTTCCCTCCTCTCTGTTGTCTTAGTCAGACCTAAGGTAAAAGAAAACTCAAAATAATTCTCAAAGAATTTTACTTTAGACCATGCAGTAAGAAAAAGCATACTTACCCTCCCCATGAACAACTATAAAAATTGGAAAAAAATACCGAATATGTATGTGTATATATGTGTATATGTGTTCAGAGATTTTTAACAACAGGCAGAGTAGGACTCTGCACACTGAGAGAACAAAAACGAAATGAAGACTACGATACCTTTATTTCCTCCCTGCAAGCAATTTTTGTATAGTGAACTGTGGGTGGAGGGACCCACCCAGAATTCTCAGTTCCTGGGATATCAAGAGAGGTAAATTGGAGTTTGGGGTGACCAGACATTGTGGGGCAGAGCTCTGGAAACAAAGGAGATATTCAGGGAAAACAGCCCCAGAAATCTGCGTAGGGTCCCTTTTAGAATCTACTGAGTGGAAGGCTGCACATTTGTAGCATTAAACTACAAAGTTCAGTAAAGAATAACTGCAGGGTAGAAGCTATACCATCCCCAGGGCACAGAGGATGAGGGTGGTCCTGCTGCAGCCAGCTGGAGTGAGACCGGAGGCATTCAGTGGAGATGAGTGCCCACCGGAGGCATTCAGTGGAGAGCCCGGAGGACTCATGCCTCGAGAGTGGGTGGAACTATCCCAAAGTGCAGGATGCCCTCAGCCATCCAAGCAAACTGCTTTGACCATCCAAGCAAACATTCAGAACAGACCTCAAGAGGATCAAATTGATCCACAAGTAACGTCTCCCAGTTTTGTTTTGTTTTTTTTGGTTTTTTTTTTTTGCTCTTGTCTATATAGGAGGTGACACTATACACATTTTTTCTCTAACAAAATTCCTCCTCTTTTAAGAGATCAGTCACATGTACACATAGCTCGTTTCCTATCACTAACTTTTTGCTGCAGCTGTATCATCTATCTCCTGTAACTTGGATGCACCGTGTTTCTTATAATTTTGTGCATTAGCACATATCATTCCCTTGCTGGAGACCTTTCAGTTATCCTTTAAGACCCAGCTCAAATGATGTCTTTTCTCTTTGGAATTCTTCTTTCTACTTCGGAACATAGGTTGACTTTGCTCACTGTCTTTTCACAGCAATGTTTCTAGATGATTCTAGATAAATAGTTAATAAAGCACTTATTAACTATTTATTAAGAACTTCTCTTTCTCGTAGACAATTTTTATCCTTTCCCCCTATATATTCCAACAAACCATTGCGCACTTTAATAACACTGTGGAATGATGGTACAGCTCTAATCTGGAGCTCTTTTTTGGAAGCCTGTCACATGCCCAGGTTTATCTATTTCATGGAGCTGGGAGACGGCGATGCCCCCGGAATGTGTTTTGAGCGAGTGGTATCTGGTAAAAGATAGATATTAATTATATCTGAGTCACAGAAAGAGTTACAGAAAGTGCTAGGAACCTAGAAATACAGGTTGCCAAATAAGAGCTCACACATGACATTAGACCAACTGAGTGTTGGTTTATGAGGGTTCAGAGACGCATGATATTTAATGAAAAGAATGACGACAGGGAAATAGTAGAAAGGGGACGCTTTCCCCTAAATCGGTAAGCATTTGTAACAAAGCTGAACAAGGCAGCAGGTAAAGAACACACGTTTTTGCAAGAGTAGAGAGCAGCGTTTTATTAGTGGAAGGTGACGTATAATGTATAACTGAGGAATGCTAAGTTCTCAATTGGCATTCCAGTGTAAGGGAAGAATTCAACCTAGATGTTGACAGTGTGAGTTGTGCTTCTTCACTTTTCAAGACCTGGAGGCACAGATAACCTGAATGATTACCCAAATATCACAGAATTAAATAACCAAAATCTGTTTGGTGGAAACGTATCTCGGGAATCTTCCAGTCTCGAACTCTTGCTAAAAAAGAAAAAAAACAATCACTTTTCCCCCAAAGAGTTTTAGCAGGTCTTCGGATGTTGATAGAGTTTAAGACTCCACATATGACCTGTGACACCAGATGGCTGACCTCCTGGGATGAGGTTTTTGATTCTGATCAAAGCCTACAGAGAGCTGAGTTTCATGGCATATTTGTGACAGTCCTGGAAATACCTGGGAGTCGCTGCAGGTCGATGTCGTGTTGAGACCCCGTCTATTATTACACAACCTCTATTCAAGTCTCCTGCTCTCTGATCTCCTCCGTAGACAGTAAAGCCCTGGACTGCAGTCTGATCAAAGCAGTATTGGAAGAAACAGTGGGTGATGCCTGACCTGAGTGACAAAGAGAGTCAGAGGACAGGCCATCTCAGCTTTAGATTTACTAATCCTAAGTGATGGAGGTTCGTATAAATTTAATGACAACTCGAGGGACCATAATTCTGTTTTAAAAGCTAGAATCTGAAAAAAAAATTGCATACCGATTATTAAATTGTTAGACAGTTGTCTAACTTCAGTGAAGCCAAATGCCTTCAGGCCTTCAATGCCTCTGCTTGTCTCTAAGAGTTTGGCTTCTCCTCCAAATGAGGAGACTGCACAGGTGTGCAGAGGTCTGAACTGGGTGAATGTGTCATTCCTGACATATAAAGATGGAAAGACTTGGACAAGGGGTGAGGAACCCCTGCTCCAGACTCAGCGGGGTATGCAGAACTGAAGATGAACCCAAGATTTTCACCCCTGATGTGCACACCTTGCATAATCCTCTTGGGTGGGCCCAACCTAAACAGGGAAGCCCTTTTAAAAGAGGTGCAGAAGTGAGAGGTGGCAGAAGTCACCAGACGGCTGTTGTGGAGAGAACCCATGTTTGGGAATGGCGGTGATCTCTGGGAGCTGATAATGGGCCCTGGTTGACAGTCAGCAAGACAGTACTGATCAAGTCCTATAGGTGAAAGAGAATCCATTCTACCAATAATCAGTGAGCTAAGAAGAGGCTGATATAAGATTCCATCCCTGCTCGAGCCCTTGATTTCAGCCTTTGAGGACCCTGAGCAGAGAACTCGGTCACGTGGTTCCCAGACTTCTGATCTATAAAAACTGTCAGATAATAAATGAGTCGTGTTGTAAGCACTAAGTTTTTGGTAATTTGTTACACAGATGTAGAGAACTAATACATCTGGTGTCACTACTGAATAACTGGGTGACCTTGAGCAAGTTCTTTTCGTCTCTCTGCATCTCAATTTTCTCACCTGTATCTTAAGATAAGGTTTAAGACTGTATCTGCTGTAGATTTAAAAGATTCTTTAAAATGAAGCTACTTATTCATTATAAGACAGCAGTCCTGGAAGAGAATAAAGAACTCTGGAATCTACCAAGAGTAAATTCACAACTTTGTTCTTATTGACATCTCATTATATCCAAGTGAGCTAACAAAGGGTGAAGTAAATACCAGCTCCTGTCCCTCATTTGAATATTTAAATGTGCCACGAGAGGCTAATAACAGCACAGGAATGAACACACGCTTCAACATATTCAACTACTGTGAACGGCCTGTGTGCTTCATACTAATTAGTTCTCCAGGGAATTCTGCGTTGAAATCCCAAGAGACCTTTCCATCAAAAAGAGGCGATGAAAGTGTTTACGTCTGACCCATTAAAATTTCATTTTATCATCAGGTGTGCTTTGGGATATAATTCTTTATAGGACACACATTCCAATTTATTTTTCACTTTGGTCATTGGGTTGATAATGTTTTTAAAAAGTAGACATGTTCATTCATACCTAGGGTATTTTCATTATAAAATGTAATGAATATTATGCACAAATTAAGATTTTTGGTCAACTTTTTGCTGTAAAAAATCCCACTAAGTGTGCAAGTTGTGTTATTTTTATATATGATAAAATATCAACCATAACAGGAAAATGGATAGCTCATAATAGGACCAAATTCATTCCTGTGACATCAGAGAACTGAACTGAGCCACCGAATCAGAACAGCTGAAGTGATGGAGCAGGTCTTTCTGAGTCAAGAAATACTAGCAACAGAGTAAACATGGAATTTGATAATTGCTATTTTCCCTTGAAATATATCATAACCCAGACCTGTCATGACACATCAAGCAAAAATGGTATTCACTCTTCCAGTATGGAATTAATTACCTGTTACCCATAAGAATATACCATTGGGCTTATAGCAGTAACTTAATAATTTAATAAAGTTTTCTCTAAAAATAATGACATACAAACTGGTATAATGGAAGTAGCTTAAGGAGGAGATGAGAGATTCATTACCCGGGCCACCATGTATAGTTATTTCACTTTGGAAAAAGTAATATTTATTTCCCCTTCATTCCCTACGATATGGTCTGAGTCCCTAGCTGCATTAACAATGCCCAAACAAATGAAAAAATATTTTGATTGCTACACAAAAAGCATAAAAAGTGATATTTAATTATTAGTTAATAAGTGATTGATAGAGATAGGTGACAATTGATTTACTCATTCCTCTGTTCATTCAATTAACGTCCATTTAGTGAATGCATTCTGTGTGATATGTTCTTGGAAGGCACATAATTAACATAAGATACATTTCTTCCCAGGTACATACATACAGTACAAGTGGGGACAGGGATTACTGGGGTGACCGATGGGGAAATGACAGTCCATCTTTATGCATTAAGTAAATTGATTTTGGTAAAAAAACAACAGAAACCCCCTCTGGTTAGCTCTTATGCATCAAACTGAGGGTTAATTCCAAGTTAAGTTGACTTGTAGGAAGTGGAAACTCAGACTAGAATTGAGATGAACACCTGGTAATCAAAATAACTTACAAGTCATCAAAAGAGACATAATAGATGCCGCTATGAGAAAGCTATATTAATTAAGAGAAATGATTAATTAAAAGTTTGAAATATGGAGTGTCAAAAAAAAAAGTACTATAGAGAGGACTATTATCAGGGACATGAGGAGGAAAAGGAAACCATGTTTAAAGTAACATGAAGAATTAGAAGGAAGAGAGATTCCAGAATAACTTGTAATTCAAGGAGATTGTTTCAAGGTCAAATGTGCCTACATCCCGCAAAGAACTTAAGCAGAAAGCAAACCGGGAAACATCAATAATTTGGAAGAAAAAGGCTTAAGAAATGGGGTCATATTGTTCTCCCAGATCAGTTACAGTCAAATGAAAGCTGTTTGAGTCTAGAGGAGAAGTTAAAGCCGGGAGTGGGTGGTTAACAAGGGAGAGTGAAAGATGAACAGGTTGTCCTGCCTTCCTCTGCCAGACTCAGGAACTGTGAAGTTCTGAAGTCAGAGACACTAGAAAGGGAGCAATTACGTATAACAGAGAAAAGGAGGAATGGGAGCCACGATCCATTTTTTGGTGAGTGGTATAAAAACAGGATTTTGGGATATATTACATTGGCTGTTGGTAGAATTAAGTGAAATGAAGTAAAGATAAAGTGGTGCGGTGCCTAGCACGGAGAAGCCATTCCATAAAGGACAACTTAGGGTATGATCCCGAGTTCATGTGCTTATTCTGACTTTAATACTTATTTCCTCATGTCTCACATGGTTTGTTATCACGTTGTCTCCACCTCGTGAGTAGTAACCAGAGCTAGCCAAAAAATCTTTACTCGCGCCCTTACACAAACACACGGTAATCCTTCACCACTAACATAAATTGACCCACAGGCTTTCATTAAAATAGTCTTTAACCTGAGAAATCTGAAATCATCACCTGCTACAGGATACGGGAGGGCCCAGCAAGTGAGGTGGGATCACAGGAATCCAGTGTGAAGAGTCCGTACGAATCTTAATCTCACCCAGATAATCCATCTCACCCCCCCCAATCCAGTTCTCTTAATGTTTTCCAGAAATCCCAAGCAAGAGATGAAAACATATGTAATCTGGGTTACTGAAACCTAAAAACTGGTGAACAAAACAAAACATCTCAGTTTAAAGAATGTTCAGAATTGATGGACCTTTGATTTATTTTTTCAGTCTTCTGAAAGCTGACTGCTCCTCTGTGAGATTTTTCCCCACCGTGCACAGAATTCTGAAACTTAAGACTTTTATATATATCATCTCCAAGTCAAAAAAAAAATTCTATGATTAACATTGTAAGCAGAACTAGCCTGTAATCAAAATCAGAACTGGTAATCATTTCAACACTAATATACATCCGGCTGTTGATTCTGACATGGATTTCCTGATGAAAGGCTACACGTTCAAAGCTGAGTTCATCTCTTCTTTAAATACACAAGCTTTTCTTACTTATTTATAATTCTTCTAGTCAGCCAGTGCTAAACTGGGAGCACTTTTTTGCTCCCTACATCCAGCCAGTTGTCAAACTTGATTATTCCGCATTCAGAATGTCTCTCCGTTTACTCTACTTTTTCTCACTTCTACCGGCATGATCCCAGTATTGAGTCTCTGATGTCTTTTACTAATGTTGTTCAGCGAATGTCCACACAACATTGGAAGTCCAACCATAGAAGTGGACTTTTCTTGAATGTATGTGGTAGGATAGAAATATTCTTTATCCTTTTACACGGATTATTAACGTGGGTACTTATAATTGTCAAGTTTCATAGAATTAAACACTTATGATTGGTGCATTTTATTATATGTAAATTGCATGTAAAATTTTTAAAGTTCCAACACATCTGTTTGATACAGTTATCTTTAGATTGTACTTTCCTACGTGGGAATGAATGCAAACCAGAGCCTTCAATAAAAATGCTAAAAATATTGAAATGGTGTGTTACTTTGCTTACAGATTGCTTCCGCTGGGGTGTTAAATAGTGAAAGAAGTTTTAAAACCTAATTTTTATTTGCAGGTACAATTTCCGTAACATCTGAGAGACTCATTTCTTCTTAATCATAAATATATCATCAGATGCAAAAATCTACAGTTTTCATTCGTCTAGACTATTATTATTATTAATTATTAATTATTATTATTATTTTTTGCCTTTCAGAGGTAACAGTTTTTGTCGGCTGATAGTATTGCCTCATAGAGGATGCAACAGAGTGGAGTTAAGTAAACATTTACAGCTCTAAATTTTATTCCAATCCAGGATCTACTATACTAAAAACAAGCAAGCAGTTACTGATGACTGAAGGTTAACACGTTACCTAGTTTACTGCTACAATAAATCTGCTCCTAGGAAGCAGGAAGTTCCCTGGTCTACTGTTTAGTTACCTTGTGACTGTGATATACACAGAATTTGACTTTTAGATACAATTGTTTATTGTACATGTGCACTTACTGGGTCACTCTAGGAATATTTTCTCTGTGTATTAAATATGATGAGTAGTCCCTCTGGAGTTGAAATTGCTATTTTATATTTATGTTTTATGACATAATCATCTTTTCCCTCAGCTTATTTATGTTTTCAAGACAACTGTGCTGTTAATTTCACTTGATACCTGTCCTAAAGCAGGTACTCACTGACATATGGCCCTAAGATAGGCGCTCAGAGCCAAATAATCAGTTTTCAGCTATTAATTTAGGTATAAGAGATTTATATGCATAGTGAAATGTCCTGAGTTGTACTGGAAGTCAGGTGTTCACAGAGAGCAGCAAGCCAGCTCACATATGTTGGTCAAACTTGCCTTTGTCCCCAGATTTGCTAATAGGATATTCGACCACTAGTGACACAAAACGTGCAAGGCAGGGTCCTGTTGGATCAGGAAAGCACAGTCTTTGCCATCTGTGTTCATAGTCTGAATTTACATCACCATGTGGAAAAGCCTACGAACAGTTCACCTGTGTCCATTTAACGGAACGTTTGTAACCAGTTGAATTCCATCTAGGTACATTGTCTGTAGTCAACAAATGACATCTTGGAGAGACTTGATATCCAACTTTACTATACCTTCTCAACTCTGATGCAAAGGTCTACTAAAACACTGTGATTTAAAAACGGAATTCAACTTGAATACTATTTGCAGTTGAAACCAAATTTGCTTAATGTCTTCACCTCTTTACCAAGAAATTTGGACCTGGACCTGAATAAAACCTATAATCAAAAACTAAGCTTTTCTGGTTTTCATTCCCCCATTCATTTTATTGTGGAAATATTGGATTATTGCATTCATTATTTGGATGTGGGAAATCTATGAAAATTGTCACCTTCTTAACACTCAGCAAAGGGAAAGAGTAATGTTATGATGACTGACTCTGTTTTGTGAGCTGAAAGTATTGCCTATAATTATGCTGGCTATTTGAATCATAAGGAAAACTTATTTTTAGTTTAGATTGTTTCCTAATTAATGTTTAGACCCATATTCCATTTAAGTCAGAAGAGACTGTTTCCTGCAGGATGTACAGTGTTTTAGTTAAAGAGCCAATCTGTCCCCATCAGATTCCTTCAACAGACACATCTGAAGGATGGAACTCGAGGTCCAACAGTATTGATTGGACTAATTTTACAAAAACTTTGTGACAATGAGGGGCATCTCAAGTGGGTGCAGAAAGTGATGTTAGAAACTCCTCTGTGCCCACCCTGTGCTTTATGGCATATTTCATGGTAATAGTGGAGGAATGTGACGCCTGGATCATTAAATTCATAAACTGGACATTAAAATACAAAAAACAACAACACTGTTTAGGTGCTCAGTCGTGTTGCTCGCACTGCTCAAATGTGGAACCTCCAGGTGTTCAGCGCTTTTCCTCATTGTCTTTGATCATATGCATGTTTCATTTGCTCTGTGGTGTTACTCTAAGCTCCTACTGTTTCTTCCAACCAGCTTTACCCCAGAAGTTTCACACTCAACCTGGGAGCCCACACAAAAACCACTATCTGTATTTCTCCCTTGTCAAAATAATCAAGGTACCAAAGGTGTGAGGAGGTTCTGCACTGAGGTCTACTTGGCATCTTCAGTACACTTAGAGAAGAAAGTCTTGATTTACTTAAAGCCTCTCACCTACAACTTTGTGAATCCGAGTTTACCTTCAGATGGGCTCCTAACAGAAATTGGCTGCCTCCCACGACAAAGTGCTGTCTGATCCTGCTCACAGTGTCTAATCATTTCTTTTTCCTATTTCCTCAGTTTTTCATTCCCCGAGCAAGGAATCAGCAGCAGTCAGCTAAAACACTCCATACGGACCACAGGGAATCAAATGGCCAGGTATTAAGGCAAGCTGCATCTCGGAGAGTACAGTAAAAAGGGTTCGAAAATGAACAGGAAACTCATTTTTATATGAAAGTCACAGAACAGTTAAAAAGGGAAGATAAACACCTCTAATCATATACAAACTTCTAGTTCAGAGATTAGCAAACTGTGGTCCAGAGTCCACATTTTGTTTGGCCTGTGAACTAAGAGGTTTTTTTTTTTTTTCACTTTTAAAGTATTGTTAAAAACAATAGAGAGAAAAAGAAAAAAGAGAAGAAAAAAACAAAGACAAAAACAAAGAAAACTATATGGCAAAAGATTATGTCTGCTCTGCAAAGCCTGGTCGTGTGCATATGGTGACCTCTGCCAGACTTTGCTGCAGTTCATCGGTTAGTGGCCCGTGATTATTTCTATTCAGATTTAGGGAGCATATATTTGCACGCAAACACACATGTACATCATGGTGGGGATTCCTACTGCAGTCATACATAGATTCATGGAGTCTCACTTATAATCACAGCTTACTGATCAACGCACAGGCTGTATATAGACACTCAATATACTAAGGTCAGATTCTAGCCAGCCTGCTGCCAGCTACGTGGTTATTTCTCCCAGCGATGGAAATGAAGTCCCTAGCAAAGCTAAAGCATCCACCTTCCAGGAACTAACCAACCCCGACTAAATATATAATTGCGCCTCTGATATTGTTTTGCTTAATGGTTTTCCTCTTTTTTTCTTCCAAACTGTCCACACCCTCTCCTCCAATGAAAGAAGCAACAGCTTCTGAGCCTTAAAGGTGAGACTTCTGTATCTCCTCTACTTGTTTAGGGCAAGAAATGAGGCGCTGCCTCTTTAATTGGCAGACGCATGCAGGAGGCGCCTACTCTTAGCGTTAGGCTATTTCACTTGCACCCTGGCTGTTGTGCGCTCTGCCTGAGATCCTTTAGCACTGAAATAGTATCATCCAGCACGCACTCCTCAGGCTGATAGTTTGCCCTGTCCGTTGAGGGGGGAAAAAGTGTAATTATTATAGACTTTGTAGTTCATTTCATTCCTCACAAGGTTCAGTGTGTCTGCAGGATGCCCTCAGCCTGGAGCAAAATACTGTCCCCGGGTGGGGAGAGAAGGATCACCCTGCCATACCTCCTGGGGGTGTGTAAGTCCAAATACAGCTGGCTTTTGGACTGGTCCAGGGGGAAAAGGCTGCTGGCCAGGCTGTGGCTGGGCGCGATCAGGCGCTCCAGGTCGCCCTCGGGCTGGAAGCGGTTGAGCGCGCTGAGGCCGAAGGTGATGGTCAGGACTGCGGGCACGGCGAGGAAAAAGACCGGGTGCCGGCTCACGCACAAGCCCAGCCTGCGGCAGAACGACTGGAGCCCTCCGCGAAGCACCTGCCGCAGCATCCTCCACCAGGTCTAGCACAGTGACAGGTGCAGCACGCGACCCCCCCCCCTCGTCACGGTCACCTAGCCTCACGATCGCCCCCCAACCCCCGAAGTCCTATCGCCGCCGACCCCTCCGCTCTTGCCGTCCCTTCATCTCACGCAATCGCTTTGCCAGGTGTTTTCCCGGCGCACTCTCTTTCCACTGTTCACACACAGCAGCAGGTGCTACAAGACAACAAATTCTTAGGCGTTCGGCTCCCTGCCCGCCCAGCACCCTCCTCACTCCCCTGACCCCGGATTCCGCCGCGCCCCCTGCCGGAGCCCGCGGTCCTTTAAGTCTCCATCTCCGTCCGGGCCACCTGCCCATCCCTCCCGGCCCCCCAGCCTCCTCGGGGGAGGGGGCCGGTGCGGAGCCTTTCCACCTGTGTGGATTTCCTCTCCTCCCGGACGGACTGCGGTTCCTAACCAGAACTCTATAAAAAGGAGCCTCTGTAAAAACGTCCCATCAGTGGGATCAGAGCAGAGGCAGGTAGGTGGTGAAAAGGGAGAAACACTCTCTTTAAAGAATAGACATTTGTTTTGTTTTGTTTTTAAGAACTTTTTTGTCCCCACTTCCTCCCTTGGCAGGGAAATGGAGGAGCAAATGAGATGAAAATGATGGCTCGGTGAGTTAGGGGCTCCTTAGAGCCGGAGAAGCTGGTGGAAGGTGGACTTGAGAAGGCAACTTTGAGCACGTTCCAATATCCTCTACTCACTAACTTTGTTTTGATTTGATGACAAGAAGCGGAGAGGGCTACGCTGCATTTCTAACAAATCAGTGTGCAGGGGTTCTCTGCAATACCCATCTCAAAACCCGCAAAGGCTGATGGCACAGAAGCGGGACCTCTGCGGGGGTGCCCCAGGCTCTTCCAGAGGAAGGGGGCCCCCGGCAGCAGCCTTGGCAGTTGGTGTCAGCGGGTCCCCCCTCACTGAGAGTACAGATGCACGCGCTGTATGTACTCAATTCTCTGTGCTTTTCAGGACAAAAAAAAAAAAAGAATTAAAGCCGAACCATCATCCCTGCGGCGCACGCCGCCGCCTCAGTCGGCTCTCCCCAGTGCCTCCCCCAGCTCCGCCCCCGAAATCTGTTTGACTCCCTGGAGGTAAGCAGTTGAGAGACTGAGCTAGTTTCCTGCTCTGAGCTGAAATCCCGCAGCAAGCTGGTTATATTCTGGTTACATCCATTGAGACGACAGGGAGAAGGGGAGTGGCAAAGAGGCTCACAATTGCATTTGACTGAGGGGAGAAACAGGAAATGCATTTCTTTTGTGTGAAAAGAAAAAAGAGAACTTTTAGAGGGTTCAATCACTTCAACCTCGGCAGAACTACCTCTAAAGCGTTGGAAGAGTGTGCTCTGGGCGACTGCGCATTCAGAAAGCTCTGAACAATTTTAACTGTCTTGAGGTGCACAGTGGTTCACATAAATATTTTGTTCATATATTTGAAAATTTGATAATAAAAGTCAAAAACAAGTAATCTATGTCTTCCTACATATATACAAGAAAATATATATAGATAAATAGATTCAAAAGATATATAGATATAAATGAATATATTGCACATATATACATATACAAGCCTATACACAATATTTGCACACACACCATAAAGAATTACATGAAGTCCTAGGAAACTCACATGTTTCTGCTTAGACAAAATAGGTAGATAAACTGAGAGCAAAGTCTAAGATGAGAAGTGAACTGAACACTTGAATTAGCTGTTTTTGGAGTTTCATAGTAATATCTTCACTTATTCCCAAGGTATAATCAATTATCTGACAGTAGCACATTATTCAATTTAAATATTATGTCAAGTTCTTGAAAAGCATCACATATAAAACTTCTCAAATATGGCTTAAGATTCTGTCTGGATAATTTATTTTAGTTTACTTCAATGCCCACCCATCTAAGCCAAAAACTGTTTTATTCTAAAAAGTTTTACAATATCCATGATCAGATTTTGAAAAGGCAAAAAAAATAGAGTATAAATGTAGATTTATAGTTCACCATGAGTTTTACTGTTCTCAACCTTTTTCAAAAAGGGAAGAAAAATCTAGGTGTCCTTCCTCTTGCCTCAGGAAACAACCAGTCTGTAAATTTTTTCTATATGTGCCCTATATAAATGCAGTACTATAACATTTATTATCTTTAAATTTATCTCCTTTAATAAAAATCTGGATTTTCAAAGATGAAGTGCAATTTTTTCAAACTTTTCTATGGTTCTCATTAGTTCTTACTACTATCGAGTCCAAGTTTGTTCTGCTCACCACACGACAGGCCAATAAATCGGGAGATGAGGTGTTGGGGCAAGGAATAATGACTTTATTTCGAAAGCCAGCAGACTGAGAAGATGGAGGATTAATGTCCTGGAGAACCATCTTCCCCAAGTCAGAGTTCAGGTTCCTTTTATACTGAAAAGGGGAGGAGGTGTGGTTGGTTGTTGCAAAGGTCTTGGTATCGGAACACTTTGTCTTTGCAGCTGGCCACGTAGGTCAGGTCATGATGTTCCTGCAAACCTCCAACAAGACAAATGTTATCCTGTGTTCCACAACTTTTCATCTCTATAGGAATAAAAAAAAGTGTTATACTCTTAAAGGTCAGAGCCTGGAGAATGGGCTGCTCGGTCTATTTCAGGCTCTGGGCAACACTCTTACAGAAGGTGCAGAACCAGCATGACTCAGCACTAGAAAGAGAGCACAGCGTGAGAGCTAAAGGGACAGGTCTAACACGGACTCAGATTTGTTCTCCCCTAGCACATTACCATTATTACCTCTAGTTCACCTACCCTAAACCCCCAAGTGGAATAAGATGCCCCTCCCTCACTCACATTCCCACCATGCCTCGTGCCTGCCTCACCATCTTATCCTGATCTGTGTTCATGTCAGCCTTCTAAACTGGAATGGTAGAGTCCTGGGCAGTGTTCGTATGGTCTAAAATTGTCATTGGCTCAATACCTAGCAGAATCTCTGTGAAGCACAATAAATTCTAAGCCAGATTTGCTCTGGAACAGGAGAATACATGAACTAAGGGCACCTCAGCCATTGGCTTCAATACCAGGGTTGTTCTTCGTGGTTGGTGCAATCTGTCTCTTTTCCTGTTTGCCTTGTGTCCCTTCTTCCCTGGTTTCCAAGTATCTCTGGGGGTCTGACTCTTGTCCGGCCCTCTCTGCCAGGACTCTCCTCCTTGCCTTTTCTGCCACTCGCAGGCAGCCTGACACTTCTCATTCTGCCCTGCACTCCTGAAACAGGTCTTATTAATGGCTTTATGAAAATTTGTCTCTTCTTAGGAATTTAGGTCCACAGATTGCAAGGGCATGTGTGAAAATAAAGACATGGCTGTAAAAAAGGAAACATGTTTCTTCAGAATATTCAACAGATATTTCATTTATTGCTCACACATTTTGTGGGAGGCCCTGGAACAGGAAAAAGTCATCCATATTCTCAGGGAGTTTACAATAATGTTAAAACACTGGGCTTCACGTAATGGCCCGCAGGGAAGGAGTGAAGCAGCCTTAGTATACAGCGACACAGTAAGGTTTACATTTGAGAAAGAAAAGGTTTGCTGCAATTAAAGAATAATCTGGAAGATGTGAAGCTGGAGATAGGACTGCCAGTGTAGAGGCTTACTAAATTCATTTTGGAAAAAAAAAAAAAAGATGATGGCTCAGGGAATTAGAAGAGAGAAACAGAAAGGACTGAAAGGATGTGAAGTTTCACAGTTGGCCCTCCAGTATCCACATCCATAGATTCAACCAACTGAGAACTCAAGATATTTTTCAAAAAATTCCAGACTGTACAAAAAAGACTTGAGTTTGCTGCACACAGGCAACGGTTTACATAGCATTAACGCTGTATTTACAACTACTTACATAGCATTGCCATTGTACTAGGTATTACACGTTATCTAGAGGTGACTGAGTATACAGGAGGACTGCGGACTTCATATGCAAATACTGCACCACTGTATACAAGGGACTTATTTTTCCTCTCTTTCTTGACCCAGAAGGCAGCCCATCCTGTGCATGAATATCTACGAATACCTTTGAAGAGGAAGGTTTTTTTATGTTGCTTTTGTTATTATTTGCTGATTTCCCTGCCCTGCTGCCCTCTATTTAGGTATCCAAAAGCAAAGGACATTTTCTTTGCTTGCCTCCCCCATTCCCCTTCCCCACTCCCAGAAGCTACCCCAAGGATACATCTTTGAGTTAATAAAGGATTTTTCCTTTGCTGTAGGAGACCTATCCAAAAAAAATATTGCTACGATTTATGTCAGTGTTCCGCCTATGTAAAGCAAAAATAAACAATGGTACCTAATTAAACTGAAAAGATTTTGCACAGCAAAGGAAATCATTGACAAAACAAAAAGACTACCTACTGAATGGGAGAAAAATATTTGCAAGTAATATGACCAATAGGGGGTGAAGATCCAAAATATCTAAATAGCTCATATAAATCAACATCAAAAAATAATAATAATAAAAACCAACTGAAAAATAGGCAGAAGACCTGAGAAGGCATTTTTCCAAAGAGGACATGCAGATAGGCCAACAGGCACACGGAAAGATGCTCAACATTGCTAATCATCAGGGAAATGCAAATCAAAAACCACAGTAAGATATCTCCTCACACCTATAAGTTTTGATTCTATATTTTATACCATAAACCTGCTTCTCACTTTAACAGTTCTCTGATAAAATTTTAAAAGACTGATAACAGCATCTAGTTCCACCTAGAACATGGTCATTACTCTCAAACTGTAACCCTCGTGGACTTTGAGCTGATGCCAGAGGTACTCAGCACAGTGTCTCTACTGCAGCTTGGGTGACACTACAGTTTGCCTGCTCTGCTTCTACTTAGATGGTAGGCATGCAGCAAATAATCTCTGCGAGGTTTTCCAAAGTCTTCTCTTGCACATCTAAAACTCAGCCCTTGGCCAAGCATATACGGGGGAGCCACATGCTGATTTTAAGCCCTCACTTGATTCCATCCACTCTTTTACTTTGCCTACAAATTCTAGCTTTTCAGCATCCCTCAATCATTAAAAACTCTCTTACTGTCCATTATAAACGTATGGGAAAATGGAAAGAAATGGTAAAACTAGTATTTGTTTAGAACAGTTATTTAAAGCACTATTGTGCTTTTAAATATTGACAATTTAAGTTTTTATTTTTAAAAACCTCTGAGTAAGTAGCAAGCATCTTCTCTGTGCCTTGGTGAATTATCATTGTCATGGTTCTTCCTGAGTTGGTACAATGGACAGAATGTTTGTGTCTCCCTAAAAACCATGCTGAAACCCCTAATCCCAATAGTATTGAGTTTGGAGGTAGGACCTTCGGGAGGTAATTAGGTCATAAGGGTGGAGCCATTCCCTAGCAACAGTGGGAAATGATGTATTCAAAGAAAGAGGTCATGAAGGGATATTTGATTTGTTCTTGGAGAGATTAATTTTAATTAACACATCAAAGAGGGTGTGGGGAAAGCATTTCAAGCACATGAAACACAAGACATGCACAAAAGGTGTCACGGGTAAGGGAGCAGCTCATTCCAGTACGTGAAAGAAGCCCTTCTAACTGAGCACGGTGTGTATACGTGAGCCTGAGCTGGGAAATTGCAAAACTCCGGAAGTAAAGGAAGCAGGCAGGGGTCAGACAATACTGGACACATCAGGTATGCTATTAAGAAAAAAGACACAAATGAGCTTATCTACAAAACAGAAACAGACTCACAGACATAGAAAACAGACTTCTGGTTACCAGTGGAGACAGGAGATGGGAAGGGATAAACTGGGAGTTTGAGATTTGTAGATACTAACCACCATATATAAAATAGGTAAACAACAAGTTTCTACTGTACAGCACAAGTTTCTACTGTACAGCATAGATTCAATATCTGATAGTAACCTATAATGAAAAAGAATGTGAAAAGGAATATACATATATATGTATGACTGAAACATTATGCTGTACACCAGAAATCAATGCAACATGTAAACTGACTATACTTCAATAAAAAGAAAAGAAAGAACGGAGGCCATATGGGAGTTTTCAGCTGATAAATGATGGATTTGCATTTTAAAAGAAAAACAGTATTTATGTTCTTGCCTTAACAAATTAGCTCATTTTTTGACTAGACAGTTGTCTATAGACAACTATAAAAGCTGGACAAAATACACAAAATACTTTTTTTTTATAGGCTCTGAATAGCAATCAACCCAAGACTATAATCCTTGATGGAAAGAAATCTCATAAAATGAGCCCAGCATATAACCAAGCTCTCTCTCTGAGGATGTTTTAAAGGCTCTACTCAGGGGAATAAAATCCGGGCAGTTTCACTCTTGCTGCACACAAATGTCAAACATCCACAGTTTAGGATTGTAAAGACAGTTTTGACTTTTGTGGGTGGGTCAGGGCAGTAAACGAAGGAAAACCAGCTCTAACGCACTTGGCTGGTTCCTACGCTGTCCTCATACAAGGAGGTCTTCTGGGAAGCTGAGGGGCAATTTCAGAAGCCGGAAAGTACCGCAGAGATGCTGGAAGTTAGCGTGCCAAAGTGAAGGGAGCTTCACCTTTTACTAGCAACACGAAAGACCACACCGTACAAGGAAGAACCATACTCTAGGAGTCGGGGCAAAACGGAAACACATTCCCCTTTATGAAGCTAAAAATGCAAGTTTTGACCAGATCAAAGCGGCCTTCCAGGAATTTAACTATCTTCCAGAACAAAGCGTATTTTAGAGGAAACACAACCCAGAACCTTTAAAATCTGTAATATCTTGTATAATCTATGGCAAACAGTAAAGGTAACCAAACACTAAGGGAAAAAATAATAATAACTAAGGAAATTTTTGCTCCCAGGCTAAGTGGGATAATAGGAACCAGATAGCTTCAATAATCTGAAGTACTAAGAGATTAATACGACAGAAACGTGGAAATTCTTCACATTTCAAATAGAAAAACATTCCTCAGAGAAATTAAAGAGGACTTAAATAAATGGTGTAATACATCATGTTCATGGATCATAATATGCAATATTGGTAAAATGTTAATTCTCCCCAAATCAATCTATAGGTTGACTATAATCTCAGCAGGCCTTTTTTGAGCAAACTGATGCTAAAATTTGCATGGATATGCAAAGAACACAGAGTAGCAAGAAGAACTCTGACAAAGAGGAACAAAGTAAGAACCTACCTTACCTGACTTCAAGACTTATAATGTTACAATAATCAAGGCAGGGTGGCATGGGAGTAAAGATAGATATACAGATTAAAGGAGTCAAATAAAGAGTAGAAATACACATCGATATGATCAATTAATTTTTGGCAAAGGTACCAAGGCAATAAAGTGGGATAAATTATAATCTTTTTGAAAAACGATGCTGGAAAAAAGAAATGAACTCAACCCTTACTTGGCACTCTACATACTAATTAACTAAAAAGGATCATACAACTAAGTGGAAAACCTAAATCTATGACATTTCTAGAAAAAAATCATTGGTGAAACTTGGTGTAACCACTGGCTTGCAAAGATTCTTAAATACAAACTAAAAGAAAGTAAATCAATAAATTGGACTTCATCAAAACTAAAATTTTGCTCTTTAAAAGACGTTGTTAATATATTGATAACTATATAATTATATTTCATACAATATAATGAAAAGGTAGGTCACAGACTGGTAGCAAGTATTTGTAAAACATCTGCCTGACAAAGGAAATCTATCTAGAATATATTAAAAAAAAACCTCTTATGATTCAATATTAAGAAGCATAGAACTGATGTTTCAAAAATAGGCACATTTCAGTGGGTACTTTGTTAAAGAAGATTTATGGATGGAAAACAATCACATGAAAAGAGTTCAATATCATTCATAGTTAGAGAAATACAAATTAAAACCACAATGTGATCCCAAAACACTCTTAGAACAATATTTAAGACTAAAAAGATTGAGCCTACGTGTTGCTAAGGATGGTATCAAATGAAACTTTCATACTGTGTGGTTTTGAACAACTAGTTTGGAAAACACTTTTCAGTTAAAAAGTGAAATATGAAGCTACCAGAGGACGCTTGCATTCTACTCTTAGATATTGTCTGCCCAAATAAACATATATCCAAACACAATACTCATGGCATCTCTACTTATAATAGCCCCAAACTGGAAACTATTCAAATATCCATCAACAGGGAAACAGGTAAACAATCAATGGTGTATCCATACAATGTCCATCAATAGGCAAACAGATAAACAATCAGTAGCAGAGCCATACAATGGAATGTGATCCATCAATACAAAGGAATAAACCATCGTTACACATAACATAGATACTCTCAAAATAATTATACTAAGTAAGCAAAGCCAGAAAGGAAAAAAGAATACACTGCATGGTTCCATTTATATAAGATTCTGGAAAACCCAAACAAATTTATAGGGAAAGAAAGCAGCTCAGTTGCCTGGAGCAAGGGGACTAGATAAAAGGGAATAAGACAAGGTCTACAGGGGAAAGAAAGAAATTTTGTGTGGTGTGTCCATGACCACGATTGTTTTGATTGTTTCAGGCATTATACAGATGTCAACATGTATCAACTTGTAAAATTTATTATATGTCACTCGTATTAAACCTGTCTATGAATAAGGAAAGAGAAAAAGCATTTCCTGTTCGCACTTTTTGGTTTCGTTGTGAAGAATGTACTGAAGGGGAAAGACTATAAGAAAGGAGAGCGTTAGCCAGCCTCTGAATTTTTCTAGGGAATGTGGAGGACGTTATTGATCACAAAGGCATATAAAAAATTGAGAGATATTTGGAGGTAAAAATGTGTGGCTATCAATGCTCGATTGAATATGGATGGGGTGAGGAAGAAGGAGGGAGAGCAACGGGATTAAAGCAGGACTCAGGCTCTTGTCTTGTTCAACTGGACGGTCTGCTGTGGGGAAACCTGTACCAGGACCGGGTTGGTAGGAGGAAACTATTCAATTCAATTTAGGGAATGTCAAGATTGTGGTTCATTTAAAGCTTAGCAGTTGGACAAGTTGAGTAGGAGTTTGGATGTGAGTGTGGTTGGAGATTTTAAAAATGGGGTTTCATTAGACATATGATGGTAAACAAAGCTTTAAAAATATTAAGGAGGGAGAGACAAATGGAGAAAGTTAGGGAGAGAAGAGACCAAGAAGGAGATTTGGTAATTCCTTATCTATGAAGATGAACCTACAAACAGACTAAGAGGGGGTCTCTAGAATATTACGGTGATCATATATCACATTTGCGCTGAGTATACATCACATTTGCGCCGAGTGAATGAATGAATAATGACTTTTCTCGGATTCTTTCTTTGTAGACTATCACCCCTTCCTAAGAGGTGCAGAGACCCAATGGCCTTATCTTTCTTCAAAAGTAGATGAATTAGTGACTTTTACTTAATAATTTTAAAGTCTCCATGCACCCAAACAGTTACCATTAATAAAAATTTCAAATTAGATTTTCAGTCCTTTAGACAGGAACTTTGGGACCATCTGTTACGTTAAATACATATATATATAAAACCCCTGGGGCAGGTACCTTTTAAGGTAACATTTTAGTTGAATGAATAAAAACTGTATCAACTGGAGGAGAGAAAGGTCTTGAGAAGGACAAAAAAGAAGCAACCACACAAAAAAGTAACAAGGGGAATGAAAGCCGGGTAATTCACATTGCCTGATGCCTAATTGTGCACCTAATAATCTCATTCTTCAAAGATTCTGTAAAAAGGGCCATATAAATGTAAATACCTAATGATGAATGACTCACAATGAATAGGAACTTTAAATGTCACCAGTATCAATCCTACAATTTGTTTACAAGAAGCAAAAGCTTACATAGTTGAATTATCAGGGGGAGCATTTCTCACAATCACGCTTATAATTGAGAAGGCTGAAAATCCAGAATATAAGCTAATATTTATTGAGGCTTCACAAATATTCCAAGGGCTCAGACAATCTTCCAAATGCCCAAATGCGTTCCTTGTATTGATTTACTTAGTATTCACAAGAACTCTTAACTTTTTTTTTTTTTTTTTTGGATTAAGAGAATAGGATACACAGAAAAGCTGAACAAACAAGCCCAATGCTGCACTTGCAGGTGGTGAAGGAGCCTGGAGCCCAGGCAGCCTGGCTGCAGCACTTAGCTGCTCTCCCCTGCAGTTCCTTATTACACAAAACCCACCCCCTACCACCAAACCAGCCCTCTGCAGCAGGATAACATAGGTGTGTCCTCCTTTACGGCTCTTCAGATATCTGAATCTGCCTCTGCTATCCTCTTGACTTTTTTTTTTTTTTTGTCCAGATTGGACATCATGATATTTATTCACACATCCTGGATTCCAGATCATCATTCTGATTATGCATCTGAGATGTTAATTGTTCTATTAAAATAATACGCCTTGAATTTAAATCAATGCTCCACATTTGGCTACCCTTTGGAAAACAGTGAAGAGCAAATAGTTTTACTGATCTTGTGATTGCACTTTTATTAAAGAGGTCTAGAAATCATGTGTGTGTTTTGCTCAATTCAGTCTCAACGTTTGCACCAGTAGAATTTGAGGTCAGTGAAATCTCCTGGTTACATCAATGTGGAAACTAAAGGCAGACCACCTGGGCAACTGATTTCATTTTAATCTAAATGCAAGGCTTAATTTTTAAACCTAAATTCCATCATGTTAGCATTCACTCAATATTTAAAATACTATTTCTTAAAAGCATACTAGTGTTCCTTCCTAGTTTGTATCAACCATATATGTAAATATAATTCTTTCTACATATTCATTCATGTTGAGGTGGGAAGCCCCATGAAAAAGACCGACAGGACCCCCAGGCAGGGCCACTACTCTCCTGCCAGCACCATCTTGTTCCCTGGCCCAGTGGCTTTATCTCACTTTTTGCCTCTAAAATGACTTACTTCTAGTGGAACTTATCCTTAAAATTCTATTGGTTCCCTGAGCTAACTCCTGATTGGTCCATTTCTATCACTCCTGATTGGTTCATTTCTACATAGCTCAGTTCCTAATTAGTCAACTTTTGTTATACCTTATTTGCACATGATGTTACAAAGTGTAAACTGGCAGCCTATAAAAGCCTGTGTAAACCTACAGACAGGGTCCAGAGCTAGGAGTGTTAACTCCTCTGGGCCCGCTGTCATAATAAACTTGAGTTCTCCAACTCTCTGAGTGCTGCTTGGTCTCTTGCCTGGATCCAGGTTGCTGTCACAACTAAGCTGGTAACACTGAGCTGTCACATGCTTTTCTGCAACATTTCAACTTACAATATTGTTAGAGAATACAGGTAAAGTCAAACAAATGGCATTTTAGTAGACCCAGCACAATAGTCAATTTTTTTTTAATATCTTCATTGTAGTGTGCATTTAAATATGAGGCTTCATTTTACATCAAACAGTAAAGGCTTAATGTAAACTTTTGTGGATAAAGGAGCTCTGTGTCTTCAGTTTGTAAGAAAAGCAGAATTGACTTAAAACATCTGAAATCTTACAATAATCATATGGATGCGCTATTAACAAAACACTGTCTCTTATGGAAATTTTCTTGGTGGCATTTTGAAATACATTAGTTTGTATTATCGTCTAACTTCTGAATACATTGATGTTTTGGTTTTCCACTTTATAAAGTGAAAGTCAAAAATATTGCATTAAACAAACTCCTTGGCTCCAGGGCATTTTGTTGCAATTGCATTAAAGCTATTCTTATGAAGATTACATTTATGGTTTCAAATCAATCAAGAGAGTCAAGAGAATAAATGCTTCTAGGTTTCTCTTGGATGCTGGTTTCCATCACTGAATCTCACCTTGTTCGTCCTCTCTCACCTCTTACACTTCCACATTTATAACCGGCCGATTGGTTATATAATTGTCCTAAGACTTTTTTTTAAAAACATTGTCCTGATGTCTTCTCTAGTTTAAATAAATGTTCTTGGTTCTGCACAGCCTTTTCCCATCAGTATGCAACCTCACTGACCAACCATGACAGAGAAAAAATTAAAACACATGAAAGGTGGGCAGAATTAAATGAGAGGTGGATTTTCCTGCACTAGTGGAGGATGGATTAAGTAACTGACTAGGTATCTAAAGTTTTATTTATTTACTTTTAAGTTCCTTCCAGGAAATCATCTAGCATTAAGACAAGCAACTGATTTTATCCAAAGACACATCTAAAAGATACACACATTGAGGTCAGCTGACTGTCTTTCACAAAGTATGTACTGAATTTATCCTTAGCTTATGAAAAATAAAATCCTTAGCTTATGAAAAATAAAATAGTTTGGGGGAAAGGTTAAATGCTACAGGTCATATTTAATACTCCAGCGTTAACCTATGATCAATCTTGAGTTTTGTGTATTAATAGAGGCACGAGGAAACCCAAGATGAGAAATGAAAAATTTCATTAAGTCAGTAACTTAGGGGTCTTGAGATTTACTTTTCTTTTCCTTTTGTGTTTTATTGGGTGTCTGAGTTTCTAGTGTGTAGATGAAGCTAAGATAGAGTATGACTTTTATTGTAACACATTTCTTTTTCTTTTGTCTTTTTGTTTAAGGTTATTATGGATGAGGGTATGAAGTTTGACAGGGAGGTTAAAGCTAGCAGGTTTTGACAGGATCAGTCTGATAAAGAGAAGGAGAAAATAAGACCAGAAATACGTTTGTAAAGCTTAGAAAAGGAAATTACTTTTAGGTCTATGTGCACGAGTATTTCTCTGAAATAATGCTCAGATGTCTAGAAGACAAAATGTAGATTCTCCCTTAGAGGAATGTACGTATATGTATGACTGGTGCACAGCACAGGATTATATAAGGCGCTTTCAACCCCTATCCAGTAGATCATTTGCATTCTAACCGTTTCCAAACTAATAATTTAAACTGTCCCCTATACTATCTTGAAATGAAATTCATTGAACGTCTAACCTGACTACACACATACAGTTTCAAAATTAATAAAAGCCTAACATGTATAAAAGAGAAATTAAAAGCATTCTGCTAAATAAAATGAGCAGCAAAGGACAATCGTACGAGCAAAAAGAGTCCAGAAAATTAACAAAATATGTTTAAGTGTGAGAATCCTTCAGGAACCACAAGATGAAAGGGTCAGTATATGTCTTCATCTAGCACGTGAATGAACTTTAATTTTTTTGTAAACCGGTGAAACATACTTCAAAGCCAATCTTCAGCGGAGTTGCCGCATAAGAAAGGGTTACAAGGCAGAGTTCCTCGCTGCTGGGAATAAAGACGGAGGAGTCCACGTGTTTGCTTTGCTTTCTCTGTGCTCCAAAGCAGTATGCCACCTGGCGATGGTCTGCAAAATGTTTGTTACTGGTCTGAAATGATGTGCAGAGTTGGACAGTAATCATTTAGAAACTGCATAGCAGTTGAACAGAGTCATTTTATGCCTGTTGAATCTATTGGTAACAAAGTGGAAATTGAATTTTGTCTCTTTGTATTTTACTGTTTCTCCTATTTCGTTTCTAGGGTATTTTACAAAGGTACTGGGCCATGAAGGATTGGAAGAAAGAAAAAACTTCATCCTTTAACCCAGATAACTGAGAAGCGTTTCCCTGGACGGAACATGTGTCTGTGTTTCAGAAAGGATTCCCAGATAGCCTGGGAAGACACAAAACTACTGCCTTAGTGATTCGTGCAATTTAAATTCTCCGTATGTTGATGGGAAAAAGGTACAGATGTAACGCGTCTCCATGAATGTAACCTGATTCTGGTTAGAAAACTTACAGAGGAAAAAGACACCCCCTCTTGTCTCCCTTCTTTTATTTTTCTTGAGGGCTGAGAATTCTCCTCTTCCTCCCACGAGCCTAGAACTGTCCCTCTCCAGCCCTCACTTTATGTCTTCCTCAGATCTGTGCTAAAAAGTTACCGTAGTCCACAATTAGTCTTCCGTATTCCCCATCTACTTAATTATTCGTACGATAAGGGCTGGCATCTCCTTGTAAATAGTTCACCAGGGATTAAAGGAAATCGATAAATGTAAAAAGTGACAAATGGCCATGTGTTAACACTTCTATGGGTACCTCCCCTTTTAAAAACAGAATTCTCAGCATTCTACAGTGCTGTATGTTTATCAAGGCAACTTAGTGGGGGCTATAGGTTATTAGGGACACTGTATTGTGAAAGCACCCCGAAATTCCCACGTGAGCCTTTGCCCTCTTTCTCGATTCTTATGCAGAAACCTGCTTCTGTTTCTCTTTCTGCAAGAAGTGTAGCACTCACAGCATTAGCAGGTGTATTGCAAGGGAGGCTCTCATTCACTTTTCAAACGTGGGTGAGGCATTAGGAAAGATGCGCCATGGCACCTGACAAAGGGAAACTCAAAGGAGGTGGCTATGTGTGAACTGCTTGTGGACTGTGACACCTGTCCGTGCATTGCACTGGAATCTGCAGAGCCAGCAGCATTTTAGACTTTATGGACTCTGAAGAAACCTGTGAAAGAAAAAGAGAGAGAAAAGAAAGCCAAATGCCAGTTCCCAACATTTTACCGTTTTAGGACATTTTTGAAAATTTGAGACTCACATACTATACTACAGTCATTATATCCAGGCTAAGAATTTCTTATCTACAATAACAAGAAAGGGGGGAAGCTGTACTTGAGGAGACAAGGCAATGGAAAAAATAAACTGTCATCCATTCAGAATGCTTTTAAAATCAGTAAAATGTAGATGCGCTGTCATTAATAGCACACACAGAAGACCCGCAGCCCTCCATAGCGTTCTGCTGATGAAGAACTTGGCTACGATGAAAATGACTTTATAAACAGGTCTCATCTAGTAGTAATGACGGTGAGAGGAACTCAGGTCGATCTGTGCAGGAGAAGTTGTAGTTTAGGAGCATAGATTTTATGCTTTTAAGTTATCTTGATTTTTTAAAATAAAATACAGAAACACTATGATTGTGCCTTGGTTAGCATAGCAATGAATCTGGAGAGCATTCCAGTTTAATACTCTTCATGGTGAGTGACACAAACAGAGCCCCGGGGGGAAATGACAAGATGCATCAGGACAGCGAGATACTGAAAAGGAAGAACACAGGGTGGTGTGATATAGAACCCTCACATCCTTACTGTTTTTCTCTATTTAAAAGGTGATTTATGTTATGGCTCCTGTGAGTCCAGTAATGCCACTGTGACCCATTTTCATTCTGTAAAAGGCCCGCATCACTTCTGTAAGATCCAGTAAATGGTGGCAGAATGACATCTCCCAAGGTTCCATAGCCCTAGGAGTTTTACACTGAAAAAATGCAAATAGCTGCTGAAGGGCCAAGTCCCACCTAAAGAATTACCTAGTAGTTAGGTATTTCAAAAATAGATGGACGATCTCTAACACTGATTATTGTGTGTATTTAAAATTGGATATTGATACAGTGAGCTCAAACAAGGTTAGCAGCGGCCACAGATGATTCCTAAAGTGAAGGGAACTTATTGAAGTAGCATCTGAGTGAGCAAATAGGGTCGCATGCATCTCACTGTATGATACCACTTACACGTGGAAACCAAAAATTAAAGCAAACAAATGTATACAGCAAAACAGAAACAAACAAACGTATACAGCAAAACAGAAAACAAACTAGTGGTTACTGGTGGGGAGAGGGAAGGTGGGAGAGGCAACATAGGAGTAGGTTAATAATAGATACAAATTACCAAGTATAAAATAATTAAGTAACAAGGATATATTGTACGGCATGGGGAATTATAGCCATTCTTCTGTAATAAATTTTAATAGAGTATGATCTGTAAAAATAATCATTATGTTGTACACCTGAAACTAATATAATATTATAAAATGACTATACTTCAACTAAAAAAAATACATTATACATTCTATCATAATAAGCCTTAATTCTTTAATGTAAACTCTTCCATTTTAGTCTTAAACTTTAAGGGTTCAGCTTTATTTCCTTACATCAAATCTATTTCAGTCTCACCAAAAGCAATGATCCCTTTTAATTTTTTTGGGGGGGTAGTTAATTTATTTTATCTATTTTCATATTTCTAGGAGGTGGTATTGGGGTTTGAACCCAGGACCTTGTGCATGCTAAGCATGTGCTCTACCAGTTGAGCTATATCCTCTTCCCTTAAAAGCAATGACCCCTTGTCTTTTTCTCTCTCTCATTACTGGAATTCCCCAGAGCTTAGTGCTGCCCAATGTCCTCCTATTTTATATTCACTCTTTCATGACTTTGTCCAGTTGTAGCTGTCACCATCTTAACAGCAATAACTCTCCCATGAAGATCTCTTGTCAAGATTACTCTATGGACTTCAGTCTTAACCCCAGTGGATGGCTTCTCTTCACTAGAAGGTGTATTGAAATAAGTATGTTCAAAAGTGATTAAATTCTGATCATCCCTCCAAAACGTACTCACCCTCAGCCTTCTCCATCTCAGTTAACGGCATGCCACCCTTGCAGTGGCTGGAGCCAACTGCTTCCCTCTTACTCTCTCTAACCCAGCAGGAAATGCTATTAAAACACCTTCAGTATAGACCCAGAATCTTTTCCCACTTTTTACCATGTTTACTACCAGCTTCCTGGTCAGCGCTACCAATATCACTCACCTTGGTAACCATAAAAGCTTCCTAAATAATCTCTCTGATTCTCCTCTTAAACTTCTTCAATCTATTCCCCATATAGGAACTGCTGAGTGGCTTAATTTAAAAATAGAAGTTGTGCCGTTTTCTGCCTCTGCTTAGGTCCCTGCAATGTCTCCTCATTTCCCTCACTCAGTTCCTAGGGTCTGCCCTGCCTCTAACTTTGACGACCTCATGCCATACAACCACCCTCTGACCCCTCACTCCATTCAGCCACAGTGGCTTCTGTGCCATTCCTTTGACAGTCACATCCCCATCATAGAGTTGTTTGTTTGGGGGAGGGGGAGAATGAGTAATTAGGTTTATTTACTTCTTCATTTTTAATGGCGGTACTGGGGATTGAACCCAGGACCTCGTGCATGCTCAGCATGCAATCTACTGCTGAGCTATTACCCGCACCCCCCACCCCACCATAGAGTCTTGTCCCTGCTAATGCACCTGTCTGGGAAATTCTGCCCTAGAGGTCCACATGGCTAACTCCTTCACCTCCTTTCTGTCTGTGCGTTACTGTCATCTTTTTGTTGATCCCTAACCTGACAACCTCGTTTAAAGTTTCAACTTGCACCTCTGGATACTCACCACGTATGTCAAATCACCTTTACCCTGCCCTTTTTCATGATTCTTTGTAGTTAACCCTTTCCAATTTGCTGTAAAATACACTTACTAGTGTGTTTATTGCCTCTCCACACACACAAACTGACAGGTCATCTGGATGAAGACAGGGATCTTCTGCTGTGTGTATCATAAACATTTAAAATAGCTTCTGTACATAGCAGACACTACTAAATATTTTTACTGTAACTTTCGTATCTAGCCAATCACATTTTAAAGAAGGAATTACTTTTTTTTGCCTTAAATACCTTAGGAAGAAAGTCAGAAATTGTAGGAAGAGTAGCAGCAATAGTATAACAGACCTGAAGCAGAAAAAAAAGAACGTCACAGACTTTTTAATGGTCAGTTAAGTGGTTCTGTCTTTGCCTTAGTCATTTTAGTGATACTTAGTGAAAAATTTAATGAGAAATATTTCAATTCCATGTTTTGGAACTGGGGTATCTGTGCTCCCAAGGATGATGCCAAAATTTGCAAGAGGTACTCAGCCTACCAAATAAAGCTGGCTCATCTCCTGGATCAAATTCGTGTGAAAACTTTGCACAAAAATATATCTGATACCAAAGCAAACATGAACCTGTTAAAAGTAGAATAGAAAAAAGATCGCTTTTCTGAAATACATCTGAAGAATTCAAACAACAGAAAAATTTTACTAGTCTATTTGGTCTAAAGAACCAACACTTAGTGATGTGCCATTAAATCCTTTCTGCTATTAAAGGCATAAGAGATGAGAATACTCTTCGTGTAAGAAAATTCCTTGACTTTGATATTTTGACACCTATTACAGTGTAAGCACCTGACTACTGGTGCTTTTTATGTAACCTAAGTGCCTGGCGTTAAGCTTTTGATTCCGAGGCATCCGCTTAAAAGACATCCATCTGGAACAAACACATCGCCAGCAACACAACTGGATAAAGAGCCAGGACGCCCCATCCCTGAAATTCCTTTTTTTTTAAAAAAAAAAGAAAGCTCTGGTTGACCTCGATAACTGGCCAGGTGACTGACGGATGGCTCTTCTCCTCCCAGACTTTAATTCCTGCTCTTGAGTCTTAATTTCACCAGTAAAAAGTGAGCCCACAAAACCCCAGGCACCCCACCCCTGATCCCAATCAAAGTGCAGTCCCATGTCTGCTCTCTCTCTCTCCCTGGGACCTCACTCTGCGGCCCCGGGGCTTGCCATGTATCCTCCAGGACCTGTGAGTCATAAGCCGCGTCTTTTCAAAGTTCCCTGCTGACGGGTGCTGAGGTGCATCTTAGCATCATAAGACGAACCACAGGGGCCAGTCCAGCCACAGCACTGGCTCTGAAATAGGAAACGTCTATGAGGGCTCCCACAATCGGGGACTCTGGTACTTTTTTTTTGAGGGCTGAAGCACTTTTAATCACCGAAGAGTAAACAACAGTATACACCATTAACAGCTCATCCCGTGCCTGTGGTCCTCCTGCCCTCAGCTCACCCTTTCCTCCCATGCCCACTCCCTGCATATCATCAAATAAAGAGCAGGGCACCAGCAGCCATCCCCGTCCCTACCAGGTGAGTGCTCCAGGCATCATTAGCTGACAGCATCAATCTCTTTGCTGAGACTGATCCCAGACACCTAACTTCTTTTTCCTAAAGGTGAACTACATTTTGTACTTTATTTAATTATTTTTTTTCAGTTAGATTTTTCTGATATCAGTTACTGTTTGACAGACATATTGAAGGAAAGTTTGTCATTGTTAACATCCTCATTTTTTTTTGAGAACAGCAATGAAGGCTGGACAAAATAAATGAACCTTGATATTTTACAACTTTTTGACCATAAAGAATGGTTTACTGTTGAGCTGAAATGCCTCATATTTCCTTTAATTGTAAGTAGTGGGAACAAAATCAAAATTTTAAAATTATATACATTATAATAATTGAGTATATCAAAATTAATGTAAAAGCAGGTCTTAAGAGCCATCATCGGGAGAAGGGTATAGCTCAGTGGTGGAGGGCACGCTTAGCATGCATGAGGTCTTGAGTTCAATCCCCAGTACCTCTGTTAAAAAAATAAACAAGTAAATATGCCTAGTAACCCCCCCCCAAAAAAGGCAAAAAGAATGTTTAAAAAACTATCATTTTTCACTAAATAACCATCAATGTTCAATCTTAGAAGAGTGAAAATAGCTCCCTGTTTATGAGTAGATTTAACTGCAAATGTGATATTCAAGCCAGGAAATTACCATAATCTAATTAGTGAGTCACTAGTAATGGTCTTCAAACGATTTTACCTTTAACTCACCCCAACCACATAGTATATACCCACTCCAGAAAACTGCCTCTTGCCTTTTAGAAACAAGATCCTGTTTGAAGGATTCCTAAGGATAAAGGGCTTAATTTTGTTGGCTTCACATGTGCCAAGAGAGTGTCATGATACATTTGCACTTTACAGCTTGATGAACCAAACCGTTCTGACAATCCTTTGCGTCTTTAGTCACAGAGGAATTTAGACATAGGCTGTTATCCAAATCTCATTTAGAAAATGCGTCTCTCTTCTAAAACAACTCACCCAAACTTGTTGCACACCTGTCTGCACCCTGATAAGTGAGAAACAGAAGTACACACAGTCTCTGCCAATAGCTTATTTTCCAAAATAGGAAAACAAGGGCTGATTAAGCAGGGGCATTTCAGAGGACTTGAAAAACCATTTTATATGGATTCCTTACTGGCATGTTGGATCGGCTTTATAGTCTTTCATAAAAAGTAAGTTTAAAAAAAGCAAGAAGAAGGAATATTAACTTCTTATACATAAATGGCTCATATAACTCGACACCAAAAAAAAACCACCCAATTTAAAAATGGGCAGGAGAACTTTTTCCAAAGAAGAAATGCAGATGGCCAACAAGCACAGGAAAAGATGCTCCACATCACTAATCATCAGGGGAATGCAAATCAAAACTACAATGAGACATCACCTCACGTCTGACAGAATGGCCACCATCGTAAAGAACACAACGAATGTTGGTGAGGACACGGCCCTGGGACACTATGGATGGGAATGTAACTTGGTGCAGCCACCATGGAAAACAGTATGAAGTTTTCTCAAAAAACTAAAAAATGGAACTACCCTAGGAGCAATTCTACTCCTGGGTATAAATCTGAAAAGACACATGCACCCCAACATTCACAGCAGCATTATTTACAATTGCCAAAGTATGGAAGCAACCTAAGTGTCCATCTACAGATGCATGGATAAAAGAGATGTGGTATATATATAAAAGGGAATTCTACTCAACTGTAAAAGCAAACGAAATTTTGCTATTTGCAGCAACATGGATGGACGTGGAGGGCATGATGCTAGTGAGATAAGTCAGACAGAGAAAGACAAACAGTCTATGGTATCACTTATATGTGGAATCTGAAAAATACAAAAAACTAGTGATTATAACAAAAAAATCAGCAGATTCACAGGTACAGAGAAGAAACCAGGGGTTACTAGTGGGGAAGGGGGCAAAATATAGCGATGGGCGAGTGGGAGGTACAAACTATGGGGTGTAAGACAGACTACAAGGATCTATTGTACGACATGGGACTGTAACCAATATTCTGTAATAACTGTAAATGGAGTGTAACCTTTAAAGATTGTATAAAAATTTTTTTAATTTTGAATTTTTAGAAAGCAGGGAGCAGAACGTTCACTTCTTATTTCCGTTACTGAGGGAACATATCAGCGATAAAGCAGCTTTGCACTGATGAATCATTTCCAATTCGTAGGATACGGATTCTGAGAAATTGTTCAGAAGAGATCACAAGATGTGTATGCAGACCAGATGCATTTTATAATGTCAATAATATAATATCAACATTCTAAACCTATGATTTTTTTCATCATAATGACAGAAATGCATAATGTTGCTTGCTGTGAATGTTTTGAGCACCTATGCGTGGACTACACACTCAAAAACTAGAGAGGAAATTGCTACTGGTTCCTGAATGAGTAGATACTGTCTCTTTGGCTCAGTTTGGAGGTGAAAACTATTAACCTGCTTTTTCGAATATGCTGTTTCCCTACACAATACAGTTTAAGAGTGCTGACAATTCCCGACCCACACCCTCAGAGATGCAATTTTTTTCAATGTTTTGCTAAGAAGATCAGAGCTGAGAAGGGTGTTTTAGGCATAGACAGAAGAAAGTAAGAGGGTATGGAATCAATAAAAATAGGAATAAGATAAATAATCACACTACTAAATAAAAATAGAGATACAATAAACAGATTACTAATTTAGGAAACTAAAACAAGTGAATTGCAAAAAAAACAAATTGGCAGAACAAGAGAGCATGAAGGTGAGAATATAAATCTAGAGCTGAAATCCAAGAGGCAGAGTTATTCCCAGGCTGCTGCCCCAGTAAGAGAACCCTCAAACTGAAACAAAATAAGATCAAACAACGCCTGTTGGTGTCATTCACTCACTTGGAACCGCAGTCTACTGAGAATGCATATATTGTAAAAATAAAAAATTAAGACGATTTATAGGACCTCAGATTCCATAGATAATATTTCCTAAAATCGAACTGCAGACGTTATATCTTCATTCAACATAATTTTCTTCCACATTACACAAAAAGGCAAGTATTTTGTCTGTCACAAGTCTTATTATGGGGGCTTGTCCCAGGCAGTAAAATTTTCTCGGGTGTCAATCAAAGGGAAGATTCCTGTGGCAGAGAGCACAGCGCTCATCAAATATTTGCATTGCTCAGCACCCCATTGGTTGGCGAAACAGAACTAGTTCTGACCAATGGGCTCTGGGTGGAAGTGTCACGTGACACTTCTATTCCAAAGCATAGATGCACTACAGCGTCACTATTTCCTCTGCTGCTATGGCAGCCATGCTACTGACATTCCCAATGCCGGAGTCTTCATCAGCGTGGGTCCCTTAGTGACTATATTACTGTAAAACAGAACATCCATTCTTCACCACACACACACACACACACGTACACATCAACCCTTGTCTAACACCTAGTATGAGCAGAAAGCAAGTGTTGTATTAAGTCACTGAGATAAGAGTCACTGAGATAACGTATAACCTCGTTACTGTCATATATTTTCCAATAACCTACTAGTACTATAATATAAACCACTGTATACTGATTGCTGGTTCAAGGCAGAAACTCAAGATATGTGTTTCCAAGTACATTTTACAACTGAATATTAACTAGGTTGTTCCACAATCTTACTCACTAACTGTTTCTGGATGATAAGATAAAGGGTAGTATTACTGAATGCTATGAAATTTTTGTTTTCTTTGTTTTACAATTAAGTGAATTTCTTCCGAAGGAATTTTTTACTAATTGCCCTCCAGAGATAGAAGCTTTTCGGCATTCTTATGGATGATGGCTCCGGATAAAGCATCCTGGGTAGAGAAGGCAATCCAAATCCACAGCAAGGGAAAAAAAGCGCTTGCCATTGTGACGCCTGCACACCACGCCTGGGGGCCGTACTGATTTTCTCTAATGCGGAAACCACATTTAAAACCGTGACTGAAGTTACCTCCTAACTCAGTCGATGTCAGTCTACTGTCATTTCTAAGTCACTTGCCCTCTTTCACTGTTGACTTTGATACTTAGTTTACTATCTCTTCTTACCACACGTATTGTCTTCACCCTGAGACATTTCTATAACCATTTCTTCTTTCAATATGTTTACGTCCTCAGCTTCAACAACTAACACCTTCACTGTTTCAGCCACAGGTAAATTGGCATCACCCAGAAATGTTAAATTCAAAAGTCAATCATTCTTGATACATCTTTTCTTTCTCGTTATTTCCAAAAATATACTATTTTATATTCGTGAAGCTCCAGTCCCTAGACTGTACAACCTTTCCCGTCTTACCTTCTTCTTATCCAGTTAGAGCTTCAAAGGACAAAACGTCAACCCATTTCTTTCCAATGTCTTCATCTCCTTTGCACCAAGAAACAAAATAAATGAAAGCAACCCCATCTGTGGGATGATATAATCATCTAATTAATCTCCTCCTATACCTGGGCTATGAGGTATGATTAAAGACAATAACAGAACCAGGTAGAGACGTCTCTGTAAGACTCGTGGTCTGCAAATACGTGTGAGTATTTAATGCAGCCTAGAAATGACCTGAATGAGTTCCAAGTAATTTCCTTCTTCAATTCTATTAGTGATTATTTTAAACTGTTTTGGTTTGCCTCAAATTTCTGAAAACAAAATGACCACTCTTCTCAATTTCCTACTCTCCTTCACGCATTATGATGTAAACACCGTCACATTCTTCCCACCGTAGAGGCTCTCATTCACAATGATACATTGCTTCAAAAAAGCAAGGGCATCTAAACTCTTGATGAGAGGTCCTGGTAAGAGCTAATCCTAACTCTAATACTTTGAGGCAGTTTCATTGACAGTTTCCTCCTTGTATTTCAGTAGCAACATAAAACAAATTAAATACAATTTTGATGCAAAGGTAGCTTCTATACAAAGTTCTAAAAGGTGCATACATCATGTACTGCAGTATGTGCAATATTTGAATGAGACGGGGATGTATCACTGAATTCGGAAAACTCCAAGCACATGATGACATCATTGAATTTGAAGAATTCTATGTGTAAGTTTACTGGAGGTCTGAGTCTGAAGGGCTGTTACCCAAGTATCATCTTCAGGGGAGCGCTAACGGTGTGTCTGACCTCACACATGAACCTCACAAGACAGGGTCTGCATTCAGCCCATCTGTGTCTAGAGAAGGTCACGTGCTCTGCCGTGACTGGGAGTCTCTCTGTTTGAGAGTTTCGTGTCTGATGTCCCCTGCTGCCATAGAGGGTGACTGCATTTTGCTACTAGAGGTACATGCTGCTTTGGCTGTGTGCAAGTTACCAGTGTTAATTCTGTTTTGTGGAATTTGATGGTTCTTCCAACTGGGTAAACCTGTGTAGTTATGACTGCATGGAGCTACCGGCTTGGAAAGTGGCAAAGGAGGGAGAAATACAGCAGATGCTTTATATTTTGCCCACAACTTGGAGGCTGGTAATCACAAGGAGATTAAGTTAAGGAACAACTGTTCTAGTCATTTAAAAAATGTACTTTGGATTAGTTGTCTAACTTAATTGAAACCCTGACTCATCTCTAAGATGAAAGTTGGTCTGAATATTGTTTCCTATCACTTCAAAAATGCTGTTTTTAGGTTAAAAAATAGCAATCTTTGCCCAGAACTCCCCCGAACCCTAATAAACAGCATTTCTATTATCTAAGAGACAGCAGAAACTTACTAGAATAAATGTTGAAGCAGCCAATTCACATAAGTGATATCTATTCTATTATGAAAAACAGAAGACTGGTTTGTTCTGAAGTAACTTTAGAGGCACAACAAACTCTCTTGATTAGGACATCATCACTACTAAAATGTGTCCCTTTTGAAATGATTCTTTTTTTTAATCTGTATGTTATTCATCCAGATTTTCTGTAGCTGGTAATAAGTTTATGCCCACAGCTGGCCATGGCTCTTTGTTCCCTGATCAGCACTACACAGAGCAGAAAAACAAAACAAAACAGAACAAAACAAAACAGAACAATAGGGAGAACCAGACTCTTCTCGCCTCGCTGCCTGGGCTTTAAACATGCGTCGACATTGGATTGTGGCCACACAGATTCTGCTTAGTTAGCACATTGATTTAAGGTGCTTTGCTATGAACACTGTCAGGCAGACAAGAAGTCCCCATTTCTCTATTTCTCCACTGTTCCTCTCATGACACTAATGTGCTTCACTCTTTATTATCTCCCTGGTTCCTGACAGATAATAAATCTATTTAGCATTGGGACCCTGACTTGGTGATTGGATATATTTACTTACTTACTTGTTTGAATTAGACTTGCTCCATTTTGCTTCAGTTTTAATGATCTGGGCAGCAACTTTCTGCCACCTTATAGGGTAATAAAATTCCTGGCCTGATACTTAAGCAACTGAACAAAGGAACCCCAACGCTCCCTGCTCACCTTACAAAGTGAGGGATGGGGTGTGGCAAAGACAGATGCAGCAGTCTATATATTGAAAATAACCTGCAGAGTAGAGAAAAAAGTGAAACCACTTTCTACCTTCCCAATAGAAAGCTTTTTAAATATAAAACCTGAAATCATTTAACCTCAACATAGCCTGGCTGGGGTTTCCCTCTGTGCACAGGAATCACCATGCAAAGTGTTGATCTAATAAAGGAAAAAAAGCCACATGATTTGGTGGAACTTCAAATGCGAGCAGTGTGATGTGCAATTCACCTACTTTCATCTTTCTTATCACCATCAAGCATAGTGTAGGAGGCAGAACGTACAGCAGATGAGCATGTCAGTAATCTTTTGTAGCTATTTATGCTCGAGAGAATTATAAATTCACCCCATATTAGACTTTGAATCAGAGAAACTGGAGGAAAAATATGTGCATGTTTTTTCCTAGTAATAGAAGAGAGACTCTGTCTATTGCTCTATTTCCAGTACATATTAAGAAACACAGCATTCACGTTTAGAGAGCTTTGAAAGCAATATGATTTTCTGGATTTTCCTGAGGGAGCTGCCTTTCCTCCCAGAGTACTTAGAGGGGATTGCCATCCACCAAGTGGTGGGTGAAGCCTGGGCAGGCCGACTTCTGAATCACAGAAAGGACAGCGCAAGGGAGCCACCTGCTGCTGGAGGAATATTCAGGGCAGAGAATACCGTGTGGTGGAAAATCAGCATCAATTTAATATTTTTGTCAAGTCACGCAAAAATACTGCTGTGGCTGTGTTAAGAAACAACAGTTGGTAAAACATGAATAATAAGTGAGGTTTTAAACTCTTTGAGCCATTCCAGACTCTTAGAATTTTCTGGGGGACTTACCCAAAGTGTGGATTCCTGGGTAAGAACTGAGTGGGATGGTCCGAAATTCCATGCTTAGGTTCTAGACTCTATTTTCTTTTCCTACAATCACAGAAAGCTTCCTGTGGCTCCCATTCCCAGGAGAAAAGAGAAAAACAGAGGAGGAGATGTAAACCCTAAAATGAGAGTTTTGAAAATTTACATTTCAGTATAACAGCACTGGCAGACTAACCTTGGAATGAGGACCTATCTTAGGGTTGTGGATTTTATCTCTCTGTCAGTGGCTCCTATTTGTAGAGGGCTTTAGACCTCAAATCCATGAGCTTGTGTAATTTTTCACAACGAGCAATTAGTTCTCTTTTTCTATTTTAAAAGTCAGAAGCACACAGGCAAACTACCTTGTTCATTTTGTTACTTGGGGCCAGAGCATGACTGGAACCCAAGATTCCTGACATCTTCTCCAGCTGTGTTGACAACACCTGTATGCCCATCAGATTCTCCTCAATTAAATCTCCATTAGCAATCTCTGTCCTGTAGGACTGCGGATGGGATGAGGATTGTGGGTGAAGGGACGTGGAGAAATGAATTCAGAGAAAGTGCAGCCCTGCCAAGAGGGAGCCCCAGGCACCGCGGGGGTGCAGGACCTGATGTGGTGAGTTACACAAGGATGAATCAATTCCATCTCCAGCTTTACTTTTTTACTTACTGATTTTCTATGAGACTTTCACTGAGGGACTTGCGAACTTGGGTTTTCTCAAACATAAAATAAAGACGTAACACTTATTCTACAGGATTATATTAAGGCTTTTAAGGATTATATAAATGCAGATTAAAATGCTTTGTTCAAGTGGCCAGCATAGAGTATTACTGCGAAATAAGTAACTAGAATAGCAGATAAAAAGAAATGAGGAACACAAAAAGGTGTACTCGACACTGTGGACATTTGACATACAAAGGTCAACCTTATGGAAACCTTTTCACTGTATGTTCCCCTGCTGGGAAGTACAGGATTAGAAGACACACTCCCTTTATCTCCCTGTCGTCTCCCCAGTACCACTTTGGAGCTTAGGTTTCTGTCTTGTGATTCAGCATTCTCTCTTATAGTCCCCGTGTTACTTTTCAATAGTGAGCTTTCATTGATTTATTCCACAGATGAAACAGTGAACAAATCGGAAAATGAAATCATGTTTACCGGCAGAGAATGTTCACTCTAATAGTAACTACACAATAACCACACGTCAGCTCCATGTCCTTGAACACCTTGAAGAAGGACTTACGCTGATGTAAGGATTTGTTATGTGTGGACTGGGAATGCTGATCACACCAATACACATTTACTCTTTATAACCAATGCCATTTTTCAATAGTATGGATATCAGTTCAAATTTTGTATCATGAAGAAACATGCATGAGATTAAGATTTTTCTCCATCAGTTTCTCTCCAGGAACAAAAACTAATATATAGAAAAATATATAACAAAATATAATAACTTACAGGTTCCAATTGCTTTTTAGGTTACATTTTATTTTGTAAAATCGTCTGCTAAAGGTTTATGAAAAATTAAGCACTCTGTATATATAGTGATAGCTTTATCCCTTGAGTCATTTTTCTTGCTTTAATACATGTTTCAAATAATATTTAGATAAACATAGATCACTTTTATTTTAGTTTTTGTATATTGTTAAAAATTATTCCTCTATATCACAGCTCTCTGCAAAATCAATGCTTAAAGCTATTTGTGATTTTTGCCTTTCTTTGTCAAAGTAAAAATCCTCTTCAGATTTCTTTCTGTTAGTGAAAACAGGTACTAATGTAGATCTTTCATAAAAGCAAAGTGGTGCAAAGCACACTTTCGAAAAGCAGGGGACACCTGTATGTATACAGTAGTCCCTTGGCGTCCATGGGGGATTGGGTCCAGGATTCTCCATAGATTGCAAAATCCAGGAATGCTCAAGTCCCTTCTGTAGAATAGCACAGTATTTGCATATAACCTATGCACTTCATCCTGTGTTTTTCAAATCATTTTTAGACTACTTATAATACCTAATACAATGTAAATGCTATGTAAATAGTTGTAAATGCAATGCAAATGCTATGAAAATAGCTGCCAGTGTGCAGTAAATTTAAGTCTTTCTTTTTGGAAATTTCTGGAAAAATTTTTTTCTGAGTATTTTCAAACAGCTACTGGGGCTGAATCCCCAGTGTGGAACCTGCAGAGGGCTGACTATATATATATGTATATACGAAAAACAAATGAAATGTTTACAAAATGATTCTGTAAAAGTGCAATTCCAACTTAAGAAATAACCACCTCTTAAGAGTGTAGCCTAGGAGCAACCTGAAATCACAGTGTAAACGGTTAAGTGCCAAAGGCGTCCTTCTGTGGTGCGGGTCAGTCACCTGGAAGAACGTGGACCCTCAGGCCCTCCTTCTCCACTATAAGCCACTGACAGACTATTGAACACATCATGGTTAGAAGCCATCAACCCTGCATTTTCCTCCCTCCAGAGATAACAAGCACATTTTGCCTGGACCACAGCGCTCTTCCTGCTAAGAAAATAAAACCAGTCCCTTCCTTGCGAAGCACGTTTGAAGCTCTGGAAAAATTCAGAATTAAATGGAGACTAAGGTGTCAATCACAATGATTGGATTAATACCTTTTTGGAGACATTTATGGAAAATACCAGTTTGATTTGGGCTTTATGTCTTATGCAAAATAAAATGTCCTTATTTTATAAAGGAAAGAACGTGGCTGATTTAGTCCAGATCAACTGTCTAATTCTGAAGCTTGAATGTCATGTTTCCTTTAACAAGATGGGGAAGAGGAACTGTGTAGAAAAGATGATAACCACTGTCTTTCCAACCTGATGTGTTGGGAACACGTAACAAGATCATGAACTTCACATGAAGAGGGAGGTCTGCTAGCATTCCCTTTCTCAGATCCCTTGTAAGTATAATAAACCTTTGTAGGTTGTTGCAACAAAGGATTATCTGGATAGCAGTCATGAAAAAGAAGTCCATAAATCTTCTGAAACTCCTCAAAAGGTGAAGAAGAGAAAGACAAAAGAAGAAAAGAAGAGAACAGCACACTGAGAGAAGACAACATGTAACAACTTTGCATAAAGGAGCATAACAAACCTATTTTTTAAAGTTAATTCATTTTAATGTGTTGAACAGATACGGCAGTGTACAAGATTCAAAAGTAAATGCTATGTGGAAAGAACTATATAGAAAAGCCATGCCTTAAACACTGCCGTTGCACCCTATCTCCACCCATCAGTCACCTACATGGGACCGTTTTTCAATAACTTTAAAACATTTTTGCAAGTTTTGCATACCATTTAACTTATCATTTTCAAGTGTACAGCTCAATGATTTTTTTAGTAAATATACAAAGAAGTGCAATCATGACCTTAATCAGTTTTAGAAAATTTCATTTTCACGCCAGTGAGATCCCTCATGCAGCCTTCTGTTAATCCCTAGGCTCCGGACTTTTTGCCCGTCTCAAGCTACCTCTAGTCTTACTTTTTGTCTTTATACCCTTGAGTTTTCTAAATATTTTACATAAATAGAATCATGTAATATGTGGTCTTTTATGCCTGACTTCTTTAATCGAGCATGGGTTTTTTTTTATTGTTGTTAATTTTATTGAAATATATTTGATTTATGTTAGTTTCAAATGCACAGCAAAGTGATCAATTAGACATATACATACATATATATTTTTTCTTTCGGATTCTTTTCCATTATATGTTATGACAAGAAATTAAATATAGCTCCCTGTGCTCTATGGTAGGTCCTTGATGTTTAACTGAGCATGTTTCTGAAGTTCATCCATGTGATACCATACCTCCCTTGGATTGCTGAGTAGGATTCCATTGTACGTGTGCGCCATGTTCTGTCTATGCATTCACCAGTTGATGGACATTTAAACTGTGTCCAATTATTCACTATTTTGAATAGTGACGCTATGAACATCCGTGAGAAGTTTCTATGTGGATGTATGTTTTTATTTCCCTTGGGTAGCAGATACTTAAGAATGGAAATGCTGTGTCGTATGGTGAACTCATGTTAAACATTTTAAGGGACTGCCAAAATACTCTGTAAAGTGACTGCACCATTTTACATTCCCACCTTTAAGTCTGAGGTTCCCATTTCTCCATATACTTCCCAACATTTGTTATAGCTTGTCTTTTTAACTTACTACGTTCATTCTAGTGAGTATGGAATTGTATCTCGTTGCAGTTTTAATTTTCATTTCTCTAGTGATTAATGATACTGAAAATCTTTTCACGGGATTAATGTTCATTTTCTTATCTTCTTTGGTGAAAGTTATTAGAACTTTCTGCCCCTTTGTTATTTGGGTTGTTTCTTTTCTTATTATTAAGATGGACATTTTCTTTGTATACTTTGTATACTTTGGATATAAGTCTTTCATAAATACATCTCTTGAAAACATTTTCTCCCAGTCTGTTGCATGTCTTTTTATTTTCTTGATATTTTTTTCTTTTTTGGATGCTCAACAATTTTCAGTTTATGCACAGTGCTTTTGGTATCATAAATAAGAAATATTTCCCTAACCTATGTTCTCAAAATATGGACTTTGCCACACTAATGTCTTTGTTAGACAATTCTTAGGAAGAAAGAATTATTCAAAGTCAACTTTCTGTATATTCATAGCCAAGACAACTCATTTCTAAACGCAATCATAAAGACAGATTTTATTCAGTATTCTGACACTCTCTCTTTCAAGATTCCTTAGTGATTAAATGTAATATCACTTAAGGCAAATGTCATGGAAACACCATTCATCTAAAGAAAATGCAAATAAGGACACTAAAATTATGTTTGTTTGAAGAAATGTTAGAAAGGTGTTAAGATTATTTCTTTGCCACAGAAATTTTAAATCTCTAAGGGCTTTGAACTGAACCAGAAATGTAAAGTCATAGAGTCAAAAAATTTAGAAATAGAATAAGCGTTCTATTTCATTCTCATCATTTGAACTTTTAATAAAAACAAATACTAAAATAGATTGTGCTTTTAACTTGTGGCTATATCTTAATAGAAAATACTAACTAAAATTTTACATTTTATTGACATTTTTCTCCCTTCGTTTTTGGGGAAACACATTCCCCATTCTGTTTCTGATCAAGGCAAAACTTTATTGGAGACACAAAAATACCTTTACTCCTGGTTGGTCACTAGCAACACTGCAGAGGTAACTGATTGAGTTTCATTTCAAGAAATGACCCCTTGCTATCGTGGATCCCTCCTTCAGCCAGGAAGGTTAAAGACAATGGGGTTTTCTGCCACCTTGAGAATTTCTTTGAGCTAATGTTGGATATCCGTATTATGCCTGAAAGCTGGGACTGCTGTCCTATGAGTGGAGCCCCTACGATGCCAGTGAGACTTCTAGATCCTGTATATCACCAAAGGGAAACTCCATGACTTCCTGTCTGAAATACAGTATATGTGTAGACTACCACTATGTGTAACTACTTGTATAGTAGTTACTCTCTCACGCCTTCAAATTAAATTTTCTTCTTTACTAGCGTGTTGCTACCTTGCTTTTAATGATGGATCCTTACAGGTAAGATGGTTAATAATAGATATGTCATTTTATACTGTTCAGAAGCACTTAATTTTCCTTGTTACAACAATACAATACAGCTCCCGTTTCAGTTCCAGATCAATGTTTAATAGCACATTATTTTAGCGTAATGGGTCTGGCTCTGAATTTTGGATATCCGGCCTGCCTGTTGTGTGCCAGTCAACAATTTCCTTTGGTAATTTGAACTTCAGTTCTTGCATGAACAAAATGTAAAGAATAACACGTACCTTAGAGGGTTTTTCAAACGATTATATGAAATAATATTTGTAAAACGCCTAGCACCATGCATGATACCCGAGTGCTAGATAAAATCATCCTTTCCTTTGATTTTCAGGCTCAGCCTTTTAACAAATTTTTATTAATCACAGATAATACGCCAGCACTATATCCGACACAAGGGATGCAGGCATCAAAAATGGTTTAATTATGTGGTGATAACAATCCCAAAATATTAGTGGACTATAACAAGAAGGGTTGAGTTTTGCTCATTACACGTTCTCCAGTGGCTATTAGGGTTGGCTGGGGACGCTTATCCACGTTTTGATGACACAGGGAAGCAGACTCCCAGCATCTTTTATATGTCATAGGAGAAAAGACAGCAAGGAGCATGGCATCCAGATGCCTGAAATTTCTAAGAGTGAACCACGTCCTTCACTTTATACTGGTCAAGCCAACTAATACAAGGCAAGTGCCTTCAATGTGGGGGTCGGACAGCAAAGTGTCTGGCAGGAGAACAAGAATATCTGTAAACAGCCTTAACCACTAACCTCAAGGAATGAACAGACTAGTACAAAACCCTTGACTTTATTAAATTTATACTATCTTGGGGATGAAAATATAAAACATAAAATACACCGAGTGAGACATAGTGATGTGTTTCAAGGGAACAGTGATAGGTGTTAGATTCACTAATGGGATGAATGGTTTTGAACCATCCCTCACATTAAGTGGAAAGTATAGAAAGAAATACGTCCATCTGCCAATTATGAACGTGGATACTGAGAAGCTAAGATGCTGAACACAGATTTCTACACATTCACCAGTCTGAGGCCACCCCATGTGGGAAGGGCTTTCCATTGGAACACCAAAGAACTATTACCTGGGAGTAAAATTACATGGAAAAACTATACCAAGCCTCACAATGACTTTACCCAGCTTTGAATAATCGAAATCCATGACTCATTTAAGCTGTTGTAGAATTTATATAATCACACAATTGCCTTCCGGAAGCAAAATAAGTCCCATTTGGAAGAATATACATCTTCCAGAGGCTCAGATTATGTCTTCAAATTTTCATATATAACCAGATAAGATAAGCAGGCATATGAAAGATAAGCCATGCCTGAATTAAATCTTACCAAAAGCCCAACAAGGGGATATGGACAAAGCTGATCAAACGTGGACTTTTAAAACTTAAATTTTACAAGGCAAAAATACAAAGTTGACTATTTTAGTAGAGACTTGGGAAGTGAAAAATATATTCAAAATAGAAATTATAGAAATAAAAATAAAATAATTAAAATTAATAACTCAGTGGATAGATTTAAAAATCAGGTTTAACACAGGTAAGAAAACAATTACTTAACTGGAGATAAGGCCAGAAGGAGGAAAAAATCCAGGCCAAAGTAAAGAGAAAAAGAGATGAAAAACAAAAACAAAAAAGAATGTAGAAAACTTAAGCAATATAATCATAGCTTCTGATTTACATGTAATTTAAACCCAGAAGGAGAGAAGAGATGGAATGGGTGAAGCAATATTTGAAAAGATACTAGTTGAAAATTTTTCAAAGATGATTAAAGTCAATAAGCAAAAGATTCAGAGCCAAAGCCAAAACTGCACAGAAAAATACCATTAGGGACATCACACTAAGAGCATGGAATATTAAAAAAAAAAATTGTGAGTGGGAGAGAGAGAAAAAGATATTTAAAAATGTAGCTCTAAGCTGCACATCCCTCTGGCTGACTCAGAGCACCTGCATTATTGTGTCTTCTTACCAGTAACTTACTTTTTTCATTAACTTTCTATGCACCCATCCCTTCGTTTAAGGTTCTGGGCTTTAAATGACCATGTTAGGTCCCAGTTTCAGTCTCATGTGCATGGCCCAGAGCTTTGCTTCCTGTCACCAAGTAAGCAATAAAGCCTGAGTCACCAGCTTAATATAAACCCAACATTTCCTCCCAGGGAAGTCACAGCTTTTTCATTCTCTTTTCTTTTCAGGGCCCTAGTAATTCCACACAGGGCCAGGCATACACAACAGGGTATTTTTATAGTTTATCCAATATGGTTACATATCATGGAAGGTTTTCTAAAAAATCAACATAGTGTTAAAATATTTTTTTAACTTTTTAAGATTATTTTTTGAAGATAGTTTCACAGAGTATATAAGACACTAAGTTGCACTTTTAGGACTTTGAAGATGTAATTCTAATGTCTTCTGTTTTCCATTGTTTCTCTAGTGAAGTCAGCCAAGCCTGGTATCCTTTCCTTTTCCATATCTGGTATCCTTGATTGATAACATTTACATAATTTCTCATTCTTTGCTTCTCTAGGATAAATATTCTTTGTTAACTTTATCTTTTCCAATAGTTTCCCAGAAGTTTTAATATGAGTTGAAAGTCTAAGGGAGAATGAGCAGAGACAGCTGCTGTATAGTAATAGCAGAAGAGAAATTTCATGAGTGTGTTGAGACCTGACTGTGGAATGCCAGCTTCTCAGACAAGCATTTAGAACAATGTGCCATATGAAATAAATAAAAACATCAATAACATTCGCTTTGAAATAAGAAATAGAGTTGCAGAGGCAGAGCCAAGATGGCGGAGTAGCGAGACTCGCAGCTCCCCCTCTCCCACAAACACATGAAGAATTACACCTACAAACCCACTGAATCGCACAGAACACCTACTGAACTCTGGCAGAGTGTCTCACATGTCGAAATACAGGAGGATTCTCACAAAATCTGATAAACGACAAGTTTATACTGCAGAGCACATGGAACCATATTCAATATCTTGTGGTAACCTACGATGAAGAAGAACATGAGAACGTACGTATGTATGTACCCATGTGACTGAAGTATTTTTCTGTGCACCAGAAACTGACACAGCATTGTAAACTGACTGTACTTCAATCAAAATATATTTTAAAAAAAAGAAATAGAGTTGCAGTTTATTCATAGTAATTCTAGAAGAAAATTAATTTAGCATATTTATTTTTAATAATAGCAAATCATTTAGAAGGATACACAGAGGCTGGTACTGGAGTGTCATTACAGATAAAACATTTAACTCCGGCATGTCTTGGGAGTTTCACTCAAACTACTGGATACTAAAGAAGAGAAGTTAATATGTATTAAATTTTGAAAGACAGAAAGTAAAAGTGTTTGATGTAATCATAGGTGCTGAAAAGATTTGATGACATAAAAATGTAAAACTCCTGACTTCATAATTTTACTAAGGAATGTTCTTATGTTGTTACTCAAAGGAACGAATAATGTTTACAGCCACGCTTGTCTCTTGGGAACATTATCCATAAGGAGGCAACAATAGTGATGATAATGATGATAGAGTGGGCGAGGTTTTATTGAGTATTACCATGTGTGAAATACTTTTCTGTATAGTTCATTCTACTTAATACACACACACACACACACACAACACAATACAAACACAATCCTTGAGTTAAAGTCTATGAATTTCTAAATTAAACAAGGAAACTACAGATTTATAGAGTTAAATAAGTTGTTTTGTGAGTATACTGATGACATTAGTTGGGGCCTGTGCTTGAAACAAGTATTTCACAGTCTATGTTTTTAACCAACATGCTGTATTATCTACTTAATTTCAATATGGCCTTCAAAACTCAATTCAATATTATGCAAAAAAACCCAAGCAATAAGGAAGAATAGAGGTTGATATGTGCTAATTATATGATATGTGGTAATGACCATCCACAGGTAATCATAAACAAATACATCATCTGATTATCAGTGTGGAAAATGTTTTCTTACCACATATGCTATCGAGTTAGGACACTAGTTATTCTTTCCCATCATCCTTCTGTCTATAATCCACTTGCTTCTGTCAACCACTTGAATATTTTTAGCAAAGTAAAAAACAGATTTTTCAGGACTACATGACATAATGAAAATTGATATTACTGAACTTGAACATGATCAACATATTTTTTCTCAAAGTATTCCATTTTTGTTATCATTGTAAATGAAGCTCATTTTTTATCTTTATAAGCTGCCAAAATAGTAAATAAATAGCTGGTTTTATGAAAGAAGCCAAGTAAAATAAAAAATTGTTACAGGTAAGGATGCCATATGTGAACTGATATTCCAGCACTGTGGGACAGCGTTTTAATCGCTCTCTTAATGCATTTGGTGCAACCTGTGTTTCAGAGGACATATGGTGCATTTCCCTGGAAATGAGAACTGTTCTAGGATTTTTATTATTTCTTGATGGAATTTAGAATTTTAATGTGCACTTTCCTTAATTTAATCCATTTTACAGTTGACTTTCTATCCCATTATGACTTTTTAAACCAAAGGAATCACCATCTGAGACGCTGGCATTCAGAGTCATCAAAGGTTAAGGCTATTTTGCAAAGTCACAAAACAAACATTTTTATAAATTTCATCCTTCCAGAGATTTCTGACTAAATCTGAAGATGCAAATGCCTTCTTCAACATTATCAACAGAGTATGTTGTCTTCCTGCCAATATTCGTCATTTAAAACATTATTTCATCAACTTTGAAAGTCAGTTTTTCTAAAGCCCTTAGACTAAGTAAAATTACCAAGTGCTTTCACTCTAATTTTGTGAGGGAAATTAAGTGAATTCCAGGCAGTCATTCTGAGTGCTTTAATTTCATGTTTTGTTTTGGAATTTGTGGATCGGTTGGCAATCAATTCATAGGAAACAAAATAATTTCCTTTGAAAACGCAAATTTCTGTATGCTGTAAGGTTGTGAGAGGTTAGCCCTATTAAAAATGCATGAAAAACTTCCAGCGTGTCATTATTATTTCTTACAAGACCTTCCTGGAATTTAATAGTAATTTGCTGATTCTGTGCACAGAGGAATGCCTATGGATTTGAAATCAGGAGGCAGACTTTCAAATCACTGTTCATTACAACCTAATGTCATTCTATTCAGCAAGATAATTAATCTACCTGAGCATCAAATCTTTTATCACAGAACAAGGATAATAATATAATGTTTACCTGACAGAATCATGGTATAGATTAAATGGGATGATGCACATGAAGAGGTTTTCTGAATATGAAAACAAATCTCTACAGATGTTAACCACAAATAATCATTTCTCATCTTTGATAGTATTCAATATCCCATGAACCACGTGTCCTGGGAAATCATCCCAAGTAATTCAACAGTGAAAACCAGGTTTGCATAGTGTTCTCTTAATGTAGGTTTCAATATGTTTCAAAGCTTGCATAATCTCTTTTTCCAGGTATCTGGAAACACTTTTGTCTCCAAACTCAACTCTCCTGAGATAAAAAAAATGCCCTGGCTGTTTCTTTGGATTGACGGAGGCAATATCATGAAGGAAAAAAAAAAGTGTGATTAAAAAATTCAAATGAATATCTCAGCTGGGCATCTTGCAAGTCATCCTTACATAATTAAGAAAAGCATGTGTCACAGTCACACTTTCCATTATAATGAATTGTTACCGCCACCATTTTGAAGATACTGTCTTTCACTTCGTGTCTATGACCTTCACAATCAATTACACATTTTACCTGCTTTAGTTACATCCAAACTCATTATTCCTGCAATTCTCAGGAACCAGAAGCAGCTTTCAGCCTACACCATAAATGTGGAAGCAACAGTTACAAGCCAAGGATACCAAGGTCCCCACCAAGGACAAGGCAGATGACGAGCTCAGCGTTTCCTCAGGCCTACATCTTTAAATACATCACGGCTCTGATGTTAAGAGTTCTCTCCATTAAACATCTTCACAAACTTACCATCCACAGTTGGCCCTACTCCTGGGGTTACACAGGACACATAAATTCCAGTCCCAACACTGATATTCACAGGAATGATGAATGCATTAACCACCTGCGCCCAATATATGCATATGTATGTGTGTGTGTATATATATGTATGTATGTATGAGATGTATGTCAGAGAGAACAATGGTGAGCTAAGGACACCCGGTAGTCAAATTCAAGCATTTATTTGCAAAGCCTCACTGAGTGACGGGAAATACTATTCGAGCCAATAAACTAAGGATAATACCTGACGCCTTTTAGAAAAGACCAGCAAAGCCATACTCACAGAAGTGCGGTCCTTTAAGAGCTGGTTGGACGTGGCTAGCGAGGATCAAGGGCAGCATATCGAGGTGAGGCTGCAGGGGGAGATGGAGGGCAGGGACAGTTCATCACACGCATTCAGCCCTGAGAAAGGGTCTTGCAAAAGGGAAAATCGGGGCAGTGGTGTTGAAGGAGAAAGTCCTCATTCACACGATGCTGATAGACACCTGGACCCGTGAGGGGGTGTGGTGGGGGAGGAGGTGTCCTGTTATTTTTTCTTGGCTGCTACTTCTCGTTCTCTGAGCATTCATCTGGAGACAGTCCCTACTTTAGGGTCATCTCTTTCGTCACTGGTATATAGCACAGCAATTGGTACTTCACATCTGCTAAGAGTTCATACTCATATCCTAATCTACCAGGTACCTTTTTTTTTTTCCTTGTTTCTCCTCCTTGCAGAGTGGCTTTGCCTATTTTCAGAGCTTGTGGTGGAATATGTACCACAGAGATGTTACAATAACAAAAGTCACCCCAGGCACACAGCTCTGAACTCAGGCCAAAGAGCGGTTTGTTGCTTCAGTCACCTGCCGGCCATGAAGTGGCTCCAGCATCCAAAACACATCTAGAGTCTCCAAGAAAGAGAATCATGCTTTTGAAACATTTCATACTACTAGAAAACTCTCTTGAAAAAGGGAACTCCTCTTAGGAAGGTCACAAAATCTCTGTCTTTCCATGAGCCAAACTTTGATGACAGGAAAAGTACCCAACGACATTCAACGGGACTTGTCTAGTGAGGACACGAGACGGGTACAGTCAGCACCAAACACACGCAGAAAAGGCGCCGGAATCTATACTCTTGCCTCCTCAAAGGACCCAAAGCCTTTGTCATCAACCTTCTCAGAAGATCATGGCTACCACCCCAAAATAGTCTTTTCTGAACTGAATTCTCATTTGAGAATTTCATATCTGAAAACGTCAGTCACATGCCTATACTTTAAAGGCAGTCTGAGGATATGAAATTTCTGGCTTCCCCTTGGCTAAGTGAGACTCATAATGTGAAATTTTTTTTAATATAGGAGAAATATCCATCGTACCCTTATCTGCACGCTCATCACCCCCGCACACAGGGACAGCCCAGACATCCTCATTGTAACACAGTTTCTCCAGCTCAGCGGTGTGTCCTGACCCTCCTGGGAGATCAGCAGAGTCGCTCACAGCACTGCCTCCTCCTGAGCTTCACTCAGGTGTATTTTGTGAGCGCCCTTCCCTCCCCAGTGACCCCCAGGATATAGGAAAATTAAAAGTAACTTCATTACAATTTTAGGAATTGTCCTGTGTACATACAAAGCATTACCACGCAGCATAACAATTGGATTTCTTTAGTTATTTCATATTTATAAATTCCACTATGTCATTTCTGTTGTTGGCTTGCAGTCCACCATGATGATCCCTAACTTGAAACCATGCCAACCCATCCCGCACTTGAACATAATACAAACTACCCTGTCGTACACTCGCCAAATAATTTTCTAGGTTAGGGTTATTTGTTTGCCCTGATAGGAGAGGGTAATAATCCTCCTCACGTGGAACAGAAACACACCTACGTCTGCACCCATCCTAAGTCTAATCTTCACAGCCAATAAAAAATATCAAATCCACTTTGCACAGGATCATTTTAAAGTATCTTTTAAAATGTTTACTCTTTCTCTCTACAGGTCAAGCATACAATCTATTCTCTAAGTAATTCTCTATTATTTATTCCTTTCACTTCAATTTCATCATAATTTTTCTGTACCCTTTTCAGAGCACAGCTCCCATAGCTGAATAACAATCAAACATTTTTTTTCTTTTCTTTCAAGGTGTTCAGCAAAGTGCAGGGTACTTTGTTAGCTACTTGACAGACACTGGGATTCCCTTTACTGAAAACGTGACTTAGACAATCACTGCATTAAAGACTATTCAAAGATATTGAATATAGTTCCCTGTGCTATACAGAAAATTTTTTTATTTATTCATATGTACATAGTGGTTATCATTTGCAAAAGAATATGAAAAGGAATATATGTATGACTGGGACATCATGCTGTACACCAGAAACTGACACATTGTAACTGACTATACTTCAATTAAAAGAAAAAGTTGTAACAAATCAAAACCAAAAAAAAGGAAAGAAAACTAAAATCATTGCATTAGAAGAAATGTTAGAATATGCACATAGAATACGTTCTCTACTTTGAAGTAGATGTGTACCTCCTGCACGTCCACTTTCATTTCCTTTTGCAATCTTTGCCAAAATTTTCATTTGCTTAGTAAATACGTAATTTAAACCACAAACCTCCTAGAGATTCTGGCCATATAGTTATACAGCATTTAATGAGCTTTTAAGTTTAATTTTGCTACATGAAAAGGGAAAGATAGAAACAAGAGTGCATAAATACCGCATCAAGGAGAGATGTCTTGTATCAGTGACCATCAGCAACATCTCCCAAGAAATTAAAACTTGTATCAAGAAAAAAATTCAGAATGTGGAGACCAAAAGATAAAGTGGAGTGCAGGAACTGTTGGGCAAGGAGCTGAGAGAGTTTATTGTATAAGAGAAGGTGAATGAGCAACACTGAATAATCTGTACAGAAATACATATTTACTCAGAAAAAAAATCAGCTACTATGGCAGACACAGCACAATATTTGAACTTCACAATTGACTTTAAAAATGTGGTATCATTTAAAGACATACACAGTGTACTCCCAGATCCACCCTTCTTCTCACGATCAGTAGCAGAAAAAGGCATTAGTATCTCATGTTTGCGACTGATGTGAAAAAACAACAGCAGAAAGGAAAGGAGCTTCACGTAAAAAAAACCTGAATGTGCTGAAGTAGATCGGGATTCGATGGGATCAAATGAGATAATGCCTGTCAGGGTTCTTCGACTGTAAAATGCCTTAGAGGTGTGAGGGATGATGATTATGTACGAAAGGGAGAATGGCCTCGCCTATATCTCTCATTTCTTTGGTTAATCGTTGCAAACTGTGTCACTCCACATATGGTAAATAACTTCATAGCTGGAAAGACTTTCATCATTAAAAGTCTCATTTTAGTGTATCCTCAAAGCGTTTCTAGCTGCTCTCATTTAGACAAAGTTTTATCTCAGAAACTCAAGATGAGATGAGGTTTTTTTGACTTGGTTTTTCAGAAGTTTTTTTTTCTTCCAAAGTGATTCACGGTACAAAGAACATGGATAATTCAACGGTGACAGCATTTTTTTTTCCTGATTTGCCTTATTGTTTTGTTTTGTTTTTTTAACAGCTGCTCAATAGTCCATCACATAGCTATACCACATTTATTCCACCAATTTCCTATGTATGGACTTTCAGGTGACTTCTGACATTCTACAATTACAAACAATGCTGCAACGATTAACATGTACATATCGATTTACATGTATCATTGGAAATTGGTGGAAGATTCAGATTGACTTTTGACGGTTGCCTTTAAGAATGTATTATTAGATGAAAAGAGAATTCAGTCTTTGAAATCTGTAACAATATCCAGCTAGTTTTTCTTCAAATAACATGTGTAGCATTGTGAAAACAAAGCATTTGGATGTTTTAGTGTCATGTAAAATATCTTAACTTAAACAGAATATCAAGATGTATTAGGTAGACTACAAATGGGTTCTCTAGGAGATTTTCTCAGTCTCTGTGACTGAGATTAGAATCATAAAATATTTATGAATCATAAGTTTCTTTACAGAAGTGAGAACAGTAACAACATTGCTAGGAAGATGGAGAACAAAGATTCTTACACATATGAATTAAACAGTGCTGAATACATTCCCCAATATATTTGGTCCTGAGTCATAAGAGACATTTGACAAATGAAAATACAGCCTCAGAGGCTTGATAGAACTCCACCTGAGTTATTAAAGCTCTCCACTTTGTGTTTATGTTTTTGTAGCAATTTGGGGACATTGTTATCTTCCTGGATGAAATATTAATGATGCATATGGAGCCTGGCAAAATAAGCCTTTTTTTTTTTTTTGGTGATAGCTGAGGAGCTTTGAAAAGTTTACAGCAGCAGAATGTCTGGAATGTAAAATTAAATGAGATTTTTGGCAACATAAAATTTATCATGTAGCTGCAAACTCTGATTATGCTCTTGCCTGGAAATAATTCAGTGAAATTTAACCAATAGCTTTTGCAGAATGTTCCGTCCCCACGTGAATACGAAAACATGTTGCTTCGAGCCCTAATGCAGGACACAGGCACCTTAGTGGCAACAAAGATGCTGAGTGGGTGGGATTCCAAAAAAAATCTTTCTTCTTCCCTTTCCAGACCAGGTGAATTCTGCATTTCTCTTTTTGCGTAGGGGTGTCAAAAATGTTTTCATTTGATAAACCCTTTTAACTTCTAGTAAAAATATTTCAACCTTTAACTTATCATGTTATCAGTGGAGATCTAAGTATTTTAAAAACACAAGGTTGGACTTATTCAAACATCATGTCTTTATTCATTTTTTCAACAGATAGTTATTTTCTAAATCTATGAGATGTCAATTAATATATGTTCACTTAGTTTCAAATCCCATGTAGCCTCCCGATCCTAGGAAAGACTAGACGTTGCTTTACATCCTCCCCAATCAACATTTGCGAGGTCCAACTTAAAGTCTGTCCAGACACTCTACAACTGTGACATTTCTCCGTCTTCTTATAGTGACGAGGTAGTTTCCATCGTACGAACAAAACAGGAAGCAAACTCAACACCACTTTCTTCCGCATGGCCCTGACCTGCTATCTGTCTCCAAATTGCTCCTCCTCCTTCATCTCCCTTCCTAGAAGCTCATCACCCCTGCAGGTTCTTAGACCAATGTAGTCAGCACCAGAATTTTTTAAATTGTTGCCCTTTAACAGTGTACAGATATGCTCCCCATGACAGTAGCTCCATTCTGATGGTATGACTCAGTTTTAGTAACAAATTTGGACTCATTTTGGCACCTCAGGTCCTCCTTACACCCACTCTTCCCACCTTATTCCTCTGTCCCAACCTGGATACACACACCTTCTCAGGACCTTAGTCCTTCCACAACGGAAGTTCTTCCTTGCTCTACCAATCCTCCCCATCCAAGGACTGCAGTGACCTGGTTGAGAGGCTTTCTCAGTGTTGATTGTGTCTTGCTCCTAAATTCCCATGTCCTCTGCTACCTGTTCACCTGTGAAGAGGTGCCTGCTGACATGATCTCTGGATTTTCTGTGCTTTCTCTACTAAATGGAGAATATGAGTTTTTGGGAAAATCCATTTTCTAAAGAAATCTACTACAAAAACCAAACATATTAAGCAAGCAGCAGTAAAGCTCATCTGTCTATCCACTAGGCTATCTCCATCTTCACAAGGACTCTTTGAGACACAGGTAAAAGCCACTGGCTTATTTGGTCTAATATTTTTGTGCTATAAATAAGTTCACTGAATCCCAGACCCATTAGAAATGATCTGCCCAGGGTCATTCGGTGGGTCTACCTGCAATCCTTGTTCTCTCTCCGTGTTCCAAGGCTAAACATCTGTGGACGAATTTTTGTTCAAAAAGAATGGAATTACTATTATTTTTTAGCCATATAGCCAATCCTATTAGTCTCTGCTTTTGTCCTTTATAAACTGCACCGAGATTTGTAAGTTAATTAACTTTTACAAATATCTGCCTAATTTTATAAGGCAAATACCTCCTAATTTGCTTCTGACCTTTTTGGATTAGGTCAGTGTGGATACAGAGAGCCCTGTTTTAGAGGAATCTGTGCTTTCTATAACAAAATACAATTTTTGGAACACAATTTAAAATACCACATCAAGATTTATAAATAGATACGAAAAGGCTTTTCCGCACTGAATGGAGAAGTGCTGAACCAAGAGTTTAAGTCAATTGATAAAAGCTTGAAAAAGTTTGTCTAGTTGGAAAAAATCTGTTGCTTTACAGTTGGTCTATTTCTCATTAGATTTTAGATTTCAGGAAATAGTTTATATAAATAGATTTTTAAAAGTTTCTTTTGTATAGCTCAGGGAACTATGTTCAATATCTTATAATAACTTTTAATGGAAAAAAATATGAAAACGAATACATGTATGTACATGCATGACTGGGACATTGTGCTGTACACCAGAAATTGACACACGGTAATTGACTGTACTTCAATAAAAAATATAGCTTTTAGTTTCATCTTGTATTTACCTGGATTGTGGATCAAACTGCATTTGTACCCTTTGAGTTTTTAATATAAATATCTTATTTACATAATTTGAGTTTTTTCTTTCCATAATTACACAAGTTCCAATTCAGCTGAACATTGTGAAATTTTAAGTAATTCCTTATGAATCTCACACGACCTCCCTGTAAGTAATGGCAGTGAGCGCCCCAGCTTGCTAAATAAGCAGACGTGAGGTATGATATTGAGCGTCTTCCAAATAACCATTGATTAAAGACTGTGGCTATTATGGTTAAGACTGGTTATGACAGACTGGGGTCAAGATTTCTGGGGAGTTCTGAGCTCGGAAACCACAACGAGACGACACCAGGGGTGCCGATGTTCACACACAAAACGACAGTTGAGTAAGATATGGAGAAAGCAGAAGTGGAAGATCCCCTGAATGTTTACTCAGCTGCCTGTTATGCATCAGTTGTTATGGAATCTAGGAGGCAAGGAGCACTTGGAACATGATTGATTCTAATCCCCTCCTACTCGATGTCCATTATGAGAAAGTTCCTGGATTACCACGACTGAAAAAAACAGAAACTGAAAATTTTCTATTTCTTAGGTACTGACTCTCGAAATTCCAATAACCCTCAACCCATCTCCTGCAACATTTATGTCCCTTCATTCAAAAAAAGATACCGAGCATGAAAACTTTGAAATGACTGCAACTGCCTTTCTTCCCTGCTACCCCCATCTCCATCTCTCTTCCTCTCTTCTCCACAGGCTTCGCCTCCATCAACAAAACTCACACAAAGATACCTACCTGTGTTATTCTTTAAACAGCGATTGTTAGATTTAAATAAGTGATGCATTTGTTTTAAAATTGCAAGGGAACTGTGTATAAATTTCTGTGAGTTTCAGCATCATCTGTGGGGGTGGGAAGAGTAATAAAAAATATAAATTCCTGGGCTCAGTCTCTTAAGATTTTTATTTAGTAATTCTAGTTAGGGCTTAGGAATCTGCATTTTAAAAACCGAATACTGAAGCAGGTTGATTCCAGACTAGATTTTGAGAAACAGGATCAGAAAATTCTGAAGCCCTTTGAAGTCAATCTGTTTTCAGTATCTGAAGGAAACAGAATTTCCTGAGGGCTCCCTTCATGCTACATCCTATGGTGGGAGGGAAGTTTCCTTAGCAACAAATCACTGATGTGTTTTAATGTTTTTAAATGGACTTTCTCATCCACTGAAATGAGCACTTTGTAAGCCATTTCCATCTGGAGACACATAATACTCAACTCTGGGACTCTTAAAAAATATCATTTCTATGAAAACTTCCTCCACAATGTTTTCCCTTACCTCTTTCTGCACATTTTATGAATCACATATGACATGATGAGTTGAGCCTGTTTTCTTTTCTCTCTTATTGTACATCCATTTATTTAGCTTTATTTTCAGGGGGTTTCAATCAGTTTCATATTACCAGCCTTTTTATTGATTTTTTAAATAGAATTTCAAGCATTTTAAATTTCTATTTTCCTTTTATTCCCTTTAAGGCATTTTTTTTCACATTTTATAGAAGCAATGTCTTTTTTCAATATCTTTTTTTTCTCATTGTTTTTGCTTCCTCTATTTTTTTCTTTCCTTTTTATTTTATTTTCCTCACTGTCTTTCTTTTGGAGAACTTAAGTCTGTTAAACCTTGGCTGGTGTTTATTTATTTTGGAGCTTCATTGAGGGGAAATTAGATCTATTGGGTTGTCCCAGTGTGGTCCTCATAGTAAGATGATAAGATGGCCAGCTCACTTTTATTTGGCAGGGAGCATGTCCCCTCATGTTCCTATTTGTAAAAGTTTTCTCTAGATAGCGCAGTTTCTTCTGAAAATGATCCTGACTGCGGAGTATGCAGCTGGCAAGTACTGCTCTGTAGGTGGGAGCTATGCTGGGGAAGGAGCTTGGCCCTGCCGAGACACTAGTCACACATCCTTAAAGGTCTTGATTTCATTCCTATGCCTCCGCCTTCCCTCCTCTGCACTTGAGTTCCCACGTGTGGAGCCTTCCCTATGTTTAAACTTCTGAGAGACTGTTTACAGAGAATGGAAGAGGGAGTGTTGCTTGTCTGTGTGAAGGATGGGTGGGAGTTTGGGCCTCTCATAGCTTTTTAACCACATGGTCAGACAAGCCTGTCTATGTCTCCATTCAGAATATCTGGTGTCCCCGAATCTTAAGTCTCTCTGGGGTCCTGTGGGGAAGGGGGCTTACATTATCCTGACTACTGTTAGTAAATTTCTCTGTGCTGCTTGGAGAATTTCTTTTTCTTTATGTGTTCTACCTACTTGTTTATTTCTCCTACATCCACTTTTAGGAGTTAAGAGTATCTCCTACCTTCACTGAAGACCACAGCTTCAATTAGGAAACTTTCTTTTTTTCCTGATATTCTTTTCAGACTCCCCTTATTTCTCCTCTTTTTGCCTCCTTAGCCTAGAAATAGAAGCTCCTTGCTGTTACTAACCCAAGGGTACTACATCATTCTTTGCTGGTTTTTCCTAAACCTATATATCAACAATACATTTATTAAACTCTCCTCAGTTTCCCTTTGGAGTTTCTCATGTTTTTGATGAGTCGTCAAATAAAAAAAGCACTTAATCTGTGACATATTCGGTGCAATATATGTAATTTCACAAGATTTTGTAAGAAACCGACCTAATATCTATGATTACCTGACTGAATCTACAAAAAGTCACATTTAAACAAACTGATAGGGTTTTCAGAGAATTACAGTGAATTTACTACAGTGCGTATTCAGAAATTCCTGGGTTATCAGGAGCTGGGAAGACTACAGAAGTAATGCGTGTTTCTTCAAGATCCTTTTGATGAATTACTTCTCTGTTTGCACCCAGTTCTGCACGTAGGCTGTGCAAGGTGCTATCCAAGGTACTGAGTGCTCACAAAGACCAGGAGCTAGACTGGACCACATTCCACCCAGAGTAACAATTCCTAATCACCTACTGATAAGATGCAAATTTATGAAAGCTGTTGCACACCAGCAAACAAAGACATTCAGCGTTTTAAAATAAAACAATGTGTCATTCCTACCACAAAAAATCTGAAAATATTTCTAGCATGTTTTATATAGCAGGACATTGTTATAGACCTGGTGAATGTTGACAATGCTCAGCAATTAATTTAAGAATTGTGTTATGAGGTCTGACAATACAAGTCAGCCTGTAACAAGTATTAAAAATTGTGCTTCATAACACATGTCAGCACCATAAAATTTCAGTTCTTTTAATAGCCACAGCTATACCTCACTTCACTTCCAAACAATGACCAAAATCAGAATTAATAACTTACTTGGAGTATATTTTTCTAGAACAATCCTACATCTTCTGTATATACTTACTAAGAAAATAGCCCCCCAATTTTTCACTATCATTATGTATGTTTTAATTTTATTCTTTCAACCAGACCTTGCAGAGTTTTAATCCACTGCCTCAGAATTATCTCCAGATCTTGCAAAATGAATCAAACATATGTAGGGCAACTTCCTTCCAAAGAACAGAAAGTGCTGTCAGATCAATACAATAAAGTTGTTGATTCCCCATCAATTTGGACAGCAGATCTACTGATGGAAGCTCTGCATATCCTTCCAACTTCCCTAAACTGCTGTCTAATCTGTTCCCTTTATAACAAATCAAATAATAATGATAATCCTAATAATAAGACCATGGTAATTTCTATGATTTCCTTTGATACTAAGTTTTGAAAAACAAAGACAACTACTGAAAAGATGTGAATTTTTTGCTTGTGCACTTCAGTTCTTCTTATGCTATATCTGAATAGATATTCTGCATAAGAAATATGCTGATAATTAGGAAATTGACACTTTAATAGGGTATATAACATTTATTTTTATCTACTTCATTGTTTTTAGATAAAAATTGACCATTTTTTTCCATGATCATTATATGAAATGGTCCCTATTCGTTTCCCCATCTACATAATAAAGGAAAATATTGTGCTATTTACTTCGAAAATTTTTTCCAAATGTCTTTTATATTTTCTGGGTTGCTGGGTATAAATTGCAGTTGAGAATAAAGAAGGCATTTACTTGGCATCTAGGAAAGATGAGGAATAATTTCAAGCGTAAGCATCTCCTTGTCAGTATTCAAGCAATGTACTTTGGCTTGTTCATTACCCAGTAATTGTTATTCCTGTTTCTATCCACATAACACCCTATCAGAATGCTCCATCCCTCCCAACTACAGTTCTGTGTCTCTGCAACCACATGGTGACTTTTTTAGTGCTTTGGTATATTCAGGGTAGACCAGATATTAGACAATTTGATAAATGTTGTTTTATTTATAAGTGAAATGGAATATAGTTTAGAACTAAGCATTAGTTTCATAAGTTCCATAAAATACGTGAAGGGAAAAATAAAAGCTAATAACTGTGCCCACAGCTGGCAGGGCAATGCACTCCAGCAGTAGAAAAAGAGTGCCTTGTTGGAAGGGCAAATGTGTACCATTCAGCTTCTTTGAAAAGACACGGGGACTCAAGAAATTCTAAAATAAACTAATAAATGATTTGGGGTAAAGCATTCCATCTTCCCAGCTGAGCAGAAACACGTTTTGTTCAGCCTGCATTGAGAGGGCTTGCTTCTCTGGCCAAGCTATGAACATGACCAGCTCTTTACAAATTCTGACCGTGGAGAATCTGGGGAGTTCGCTGGGGGACATGGGTATGCTAATTAGCTTGACTGCAGTAGTGATCATTTCACGATGTACGTATATGTCAAAACATCATATTGGCACCTTAAATACAATTTTTGTTACAAAATAAAGTGAGACTAATTATCTTACAGTTACAAGTTACTTTACTAGGCTATCAGGTTTAAAAATCTACATAAAGGAGACATTTTGTGTCCTCATAGTTTCTAAAGTACTTGTTAAGAAAGACAGTCTTTGGCTGATTCCAAGTCTGGATCGGTAAAAAGAAATTCCAGAAATTGGCAGGCGTATAGAATTACGTTGTCTAAAGAAAGATTTTTAGACAAATTTTTATTAATTAAATTGGAGTATAAAAGCACCCTCAGGAATTCCATGTGCGTAAAAGTCTATTACAGAACTAGAGGGAACGATATGTTTTAATCTCAAATGAGACTTCTATATGAAAAAGGGTCAATGAAATATAGATACATCATATAATTTCCTGACATATTGGTCTATTTTTATCAGTGATCTTATAAAATATTTCCATGTGAAAATAATTTTAAGAATAAATAATTTCTTAAAACTTAAAATATATCTGTGTACCTCAAAGCAAAAGTAATTCTTCAGATTTATCATTTGAACATTACATAATAAGCACAATTTTTTTGCTTATGTACATTAATCAGGCTTTTAACTGTAGCTATTTTAACACACTTTCACTTTCATTTTGATATTTTCCTAATGAACGTAGTTTGTAAAAAGTATGATCTTGAACTGATATCTTATAAAACATTGACTGAAATTATAACTTGTTACTACGCTTAATAAATTGGAAATTGCTGAAAATTTTATTTAATTCTTCTCTATATATACCATATTTTTAAATTGAGTAAATACCTTTTCTATAAGTGCTGACGTTCTTGATAAATTCAAAGAAATTCTTCTAATTATATATTTTATATTTTTTTCATTGAAGTTTGCAGATTTTCAACCTGGATCTTTTCATAGATAGCATTTTCTCATATCCACTTGGGGTACGTATTGATGAAAATACTCTTACAACTAAAATTTGTTAAGTATGTTGCTTCTATTAATGATTTTTTTTTGCAATGGTTTGCCTTATTTAGAGGCTGCAAAAATTACAGACCTTTTGATTTTATTCCCAAGTAAAAATTGTAAATTTATCTAAATAAAAATATGAGCTCAATCAAGCGTATTTCTAAATTCAAGTTTACAATTAACAAATTATAATATTAAATATGGTACACACTTTGATGTCTCACCACTGATTATGTTTCTGTTTCTAACTTTAATTTGAAGTTCAACATCTTCCTATTTGTAATTTTTGTTTCCCCCAAATTGTGGAGGTACCCTTTTAAGAAGTTTTTAAATAATGATTTCCAACACCTTTAAAGTAAATTTAACAAAATTTAACAAAATGTTGATGGGAATGTGAAGAAAAGGGAACCCTAGTACACCATTGATGGGAATGTAAATTGGTGCAACTACTATGGAAAACAATATGGAGATTCCTCAAAAAACTAAAAATAGATCTACCATATGATCCAGCAATTCCTCTCCTGGGCATATATCAAAGAAAATGAAAACACTAATTCGAAAAGATACATGCACCTCAATGTTCATAGCAGCACTATTTACAATAGCCAAGATACAGATGTAACCTAAGTGTCCATCAATAGATGGATGGATAAAGAAGACGTGGTATATATATAAAATGTAATATTACTCAGCCATAAAAAAAACTCTGCCATTTGCAACATTGTGGATGGACTTGGTATTATGCTTAGTGAAATAAGTCAGACAGAGAAAGAGAAATGCTCTGTGTAATCCCTTATACGTGGAATCTAAAAAATAAAACAAATGAATGAATATAACAACACAGAAACAGACTCACAGATACAGAAAACAAATCAGTGGTTACCCGTGGAGAGAACTAAGCAGGGAGGGGCAAGATAGGGGTAAGGGATTAAGAGATACAAACTACTATGTATAAAATAAATAAACAAAAAAGATACATTGTACAGCAGAGAGAAATAGAGGCATTATTTTATAATAACTTTAAATGGAGTATAATCTATAAAAATACTGAATCACTGTTGTACGTTGGACACTAATATAATATTATAACTCAATCATACTTCAATAAAAAAATTAAGGTACACCTTTACAATGGTTTCAAAGCAAAGGCATAATGCTTATGTTGATTTACAAAGTAATTATTCAAGCCTCAAACATTTCTAAAATCTGATTAGTGGTGGGCAGCATAGAAAGTACATACTGATTTGTTTAATATATTTTTCACATTCAGTATCCACTCCATCACAACATGTTGTAATTTAATTTATCTGTGTGAGTATAATATTGGCTAACTACACTGTCAAATTACAGATTTTATTTTGAAAAAATGCAGCTTGTTTGGATACATTATTTATGTGTGAACACAACCATTTCCAAGTACATTTCAGTCTATACTTTCTCAACTTAGTGAGAATATTATTTTTACCACGACTATACCAAAATTTATAATCCTATGATCACGGCAGGTAAAAATCTTCAACGATGAATATCTAAACTTTACCTGCACTGCTATCCGCAGTAGCTTAAGATCTTTCACCATCAATGAACTAAGCTTCTAAAATATTTCTTTTGATTTCAAAAATTGATTGAAAAATTGAACTCTTCTTAGAATTAACTGACCCTATTTTCAAAATAAGCTTATGATGACACTAACATAAAACTTGGATTGTTTAATTCTGCAAGATTCCACTACTGCTAAAGGAATTACCACACTAAGAGTTATAACTTCAGGATCCATATTTGAACAACAACAACAACAACAAAAAAACCTTACAATAAAAATTGAGTAATGTTAAATTGGAAAACAATCATTCGATATAAATAAAAAATCAGGCTTCCCAAAATGCTGTGTAAGCAGGCTTTCTGAAGCTGCAAGAAGTAAATTGTCATCTTTGGGCAAAGTCTTTTCAAATAACGTCTAGCTTTTGAAGACTGTTGCTTACACAATCCTCTCTTCTAGTGTTTATGTGGTCCCTGACATCACCATGGCCTCTCTGGTGAGCGGTATTTGTCAAACTGCCTTGCAAGTTATGTATGTACTAATATTCTTGATTGGCAATAATTCAGTATTTTTTTCATTAACATGAGGTTTTTGTATTTTTCAGTTTGATGATGCCAAACTGGTTTGTTACAGAATAAAAAGCACGACCTAACAATAAATTAAATTATTTTTGTTTTACACATCACAATAAATGGCAAAACCCCAGTAAGACATTCAGACTATCCCACATTCAAAGGCAGTGCAGCTCATCCTGCCCCTTGCATGCATTTCACGTACACCTACCCTGTCATTTCCCACCACGGTACGCTGTTCAGGAGACTGGCAGCCTGGAGACCGAGCAGATCACAGATCGCAGATCGCAGGTTGCTACCATAAGGATGGCACAGTGGTCACCTGGCACAGGCCAAGTTACTTCTCTCACCACTCAAGGAAACTGGAGGGAGCTACTTACCCCACCCGAGTCCTGTCTAAGGATCCTTTATTTAATCTTTGCATCCCCTGCATGCCTTCCTTTAAAGTAAGATACTGATTTAGAACTGTCTAGAAAGGTCAAAAAAAGAGATCGATTAGCCCTTATTGCTTTTTCAGGTTTTGCCACACGTTAAATTGTGAAAGTTGCCCATTGCCCATGGACCTCACACCCTACTAGACAAGAACCTTGCACAAGCTAGTAGGAAAAACACAAGGAGTTCTAGCAAGCTTATGTAGGCTGATTTTAATGCAACTATTAACAACAGGAAATTAAAAATTCTGGGACAAATGTGAAGTTGAATGAGGGACTGGGACAACAGGTATAAGCTGGGACTGTCCCTGCCGAACTCAGACCTGTGACACCCTAGCTATAGGGCAAAATGAGAATGGATATTTTAGTTTTAAAAGGACATAAAATGTATAAATCTGTCTATCAAGTGTGGGTTCGTGTGAATGGAAGTATGTAAGTAACCAGCTTGAAAGAAGTAGGCATTTTTTTTCAAAGGAGACTCTGCTCCTCCTGGAGAACCTCTAGAGAGAGAAGGCAATGCTTCAGCAGCAGCTCTAAAGCGCCCCAGTGGCTGTTCAAGCCACACACATTATCTGGAAGTCAAGGAGGCAGAACTATTTGACCGAGACACGTTCTGAGTTTGCACAGCTCGACTCTCAGATTCAGACCCATTCATTCCTCAATAACTTTTATTTTTTCAGACATAGGGTCTGGCAACACTGAGTTTTCAAAAAGCAACACGAGAATATAATCATGTGCAGACACAGATTTTGGCTCCGAGTCTTTATCTGAAAATACAGAAAGAAGTTAATGAACTAGCAGGAAGCATAAACGAGCTACAGGATGAAATAAAATCAGGACTGAGGATAGCTGTCGAGATGGGAAGTGGCTAGAAGTTAGGATTTCTGAAAAGAGGCAGAATGAACGAGTCTGGAAAGGAGCATCTGGCACGAATAGTTAAATCACTATTCAGGATTATGCGATAAATGCAATCAAATCAGAAATTTTATTTTTATTTGACTTGACAAGGATATCCGGGCTGCACTGGATGGGTGCCATGATATGAGCAGAATGCAGAATATTCAGCCGGCAGGAACGATTCCAACTCTGCAGACACAGATGTGCCCAGTCTGTTTATCACTCTGACTTTCTTCAGCTCTTTCAGAGAATAATTTACGCTGGTCTGTGGAATGATCAGCTTGCCAAAGATTATTTATATAAAAGGAAGCTTTTCCTCCTGGTTACACAGGGATAACATGTAAGTCTTGCATGATTCAAATGTGGTGTTGGGAGGTGCAGCCAGATTCTGTTAACTGAGGGGAGTGGGATGGGAGGGGTGGGGGCAAGCCTGGGGGTGTAGCTTCCCCATTTGTCTGTGGGTTAACAGGAAGGCGAGCACCCCACGTCCTCCTCCTCTGCTTTCTCACAGTCCTGCTTTCACACTGTGGCCCCTGTCTTCCAATCACAGCGCTAACAACTGTAATGTCAACATATCGACTGTAAGGATGCTGAGTGGCTATGAATGTGGAGAAGGTTTCAGGGAGACCGAGACCTCCAGCTGCTCCCTGCCTGCCTCCACCTCTGGCTGTGTGCAGCACATGAAGAGAGAGACAGAGACAAGAGACAGACATGGAAATGGAGACAGAGGTAGAGAGACAGACAGGAGAGTATTTGCTGCTTCCAGCAAAGACCTTTCCCTGCAAAACGTTCACTAGTATCAAGTCAAGAGTGTACTGCATATTCTAGATCAGTGTTCCTCCATGAACATATAATGTGAATCGCAGATGCAGTTCCCACATGTAATTCTAAATTTCGTAGCAAATGTTTTTTAAAAAATAACAAGTAAAGCTAACTTTAAAGGAAAATATTTTTAAATAAATGCATCAATATTATTATATCAACATGCAATCCACTTAGAAATTAGTGTGAGATATTTAGCGTGCGCTTAGTCTTTGATTTTATGTGAGCATTTTATATGTACAGCCCGCTGAATTCAGACTAGCCACGTTTTAAACGTGGAACTGCCATAAGTGGCTGGTCGCTGCATACTGACTGGAGCAGTTCTAGATCATCAAGCAGGGCAAGAACAAAAACTAGGATTATAAGGACTGGAGTAGAAGGAGTAAAACTTTCTTTAAGCCAATTGAGATGGTTTCTATGCGGAAAATCCAAAAGACTACAAACAAGCCATTAGAATTAGTGAATTTAGTTAATTTCTAGATTCAAGGTCAAATACAAAAATCAATTGTATTTTTATATCATAGAAACAAACAAGTGGAAAATGAAATAAAATTTTCAGTTAAGAAAATCAGAAAGCTTGAATACGCAGCAAGAGATTTAATGAAATGACAGTAATACCTCAGTGTTGAAAACGAAATGTTGCTAAGAGAAAGTAAAATAACAGAAACAAGGAGACACAAATGACGTTCAAGGATTGAAAGACCCATGTTAGAAGATGTGGGTTTGTAGGTTTAATGTGTTCCCCCTTCAAAATGTCAAGGGTTTTTTTTTTGTTTCTAAAAATTGACAAGGTGTATTCTAAAATTTCTGTGAAAATGTAAGTGATCTACAGAAAGTAGAATGGTAGTTGCCAGGGTTTAGGGGTAGAGGAATGGAGAGTTGTTTAACAGGTACAGATTTTCAGTTTTCAAGAAAAAAATTTCTGGCTTTTCTGCTGCGGTGCACGGCTAGGCTCAGCCCAGTTCAATATGCTGACAAACTTCAAGCCTGGTGCTTGAAAGAAGCTTTTCAAGACGATAAGTAAGTGGAGGGGACTTCTGGAAGATGGCAGAGTAGAAGGACGGTCGTAAGTCACCCTCTCCCACAAATACACCAAGGCCCACATCTACAGACCCACTCAGCCAACCAGAGTACCTGCGGAACTCCGACAGAACATCGCCCTCTTCAAAAGATAAAGACGCCAAAAATCTGGTAGGAGAAAAGGAAAAAAGAAAGAACAAAAGGCAAAGCAGCGCGGGACGGGTCCCGCGGGGAGGGAGCGGCAAAGGAGGACTGGCGCTCGCTCGCTGGGTCTCCCCTCTCCAACTGAGAGGCCAGCGGGACGGAGGGGGAGCCTCCGAGGCTCGGATCTGTACAGAGCAGCCCTTGTCTGACAGAACTAAGTTAAACGGGCACAGAGCGTCCCCCCCGACACCCAGCCTGAGAGGCAGGCTGGCAGCGGCGGGCAGGGCCAGGCTGCACAAGCCGGGCGGAGGACGGGGGCGGCTGCACGGAGGCAGCCCCGGGGGACTGCAAGGGGCTGGGTGCCGTGGCTGTGGGTGTACGGGACAGAACAGCCTGGGCCCTCCATAAGACAGCAAGGTTGATGTGCTCTCGGGGGAAGGGTGCATACCCCCATCTCTGAAAACCCGTGGAAACTTTTCAGGGGAAGAGGGGCGGGGCCCAGGCAGAGCCGCCATATTCTCCGGCGCTTAGCACCCAGGCGGGGGCAGAGGCGAAACCTGCATCCGCACCGAAGGGCTTAGCAGCCTCAAAGGCCAGACTGAGACGGGCCTACAGCTCAGGGCAGATAGGATCCTTCCATCCTGGTCCCTCGGAGAACTTGCTCCACAGGGACAAACAAGGAGCTGAGTCTTGGCTCGGAGCAGGGACGAGGCTGCCCCTCGGTCTTCCCCGAGCCCACCCGCGGAGCGCCGACCAGGGCGGAGCGCGGAGCGCGCAGCCGCACAGAGCAGCGGAGCTACCCGCGGCGCAGGCAGAGGGAGAGCGGCCCCCCGCCGGTAGGGCAGGAACACAGCCCCTGACCAAGGTGCTGGGAGGGGGCACGACCCGCCCTCCTAGCTGGCCAGTCTGCAACATCTGACTGCAGCATCGGGAGGGGCAGTGACCCGCCCGCTCACAGCAGAGGAGAGCTGCACCTGACCCCGTGTTAGGAGGAGGCGCGATCTGCTTGCCAACAGGTGCTGGGAGCAGCACAGAAGAGGGCGCCAACGGAGGGCCTCTGAAAACAAGCTGAGCTTCCAAAACAGGAAGAAGACAGAAAGACTTCACATTAAAAGCACACAGACTCCAGGAGAACACCGACAACCCCCCCTTTTTTTTTAAAATCTGTTTTTACCTGTTCTATTTTCTATTACTCTCTTAATTTTTACTTCTTAATTCATTTCTATTTCTCTTGGGTTTTGATGTCCTGTTATTGATTAGACACAGGTTTCAAATACATCTATTCATCTCCCCACCCCCTTTTTTTTTAAAAGGTTTTAAAAGGACGTCTCAACCTGATTAATACTCTGCTTCAACTCGCTCTTCTATTATTCATTATACACTGTTTTCAAACTCTTTTCTCCCTTCTTTTAAAAATCTGTCTCTCTCTCCCTTATTTTTTCTTTTTTTCCCCTAAGTTCTATTCCTAAATAGGCATTAGATAGATAAAATCCTTAAGATCCAAAATAGACAACTGATACTCCATAAACCACAGTGCCAGAGAGGTATGAGCAAGATGAAGAAGCAGAGAAACCTTTCCCAATTAAAAGAACAAGAGGAATCCCCTGAAAGGAAGATCAATGAAATAGACATCGATAGCCTACTAGATCAAGATTTCAAAAAAGAAGTGATCAAATTGCTGAAGGAATTAAAAGAGATAGTGCTTAGAGAAATAAAATATGTCAAAAATGAAATTGAAGCTATAAAGAAGAGCCAAGTAGAATGGGTAAACTCATTGAAAGAGATGAGGAATGATCTAATAGCTGTGCAAAGCCCACTAGATAACGCAGAGGAACGAATTAGTGATCTAGAAGACAGGGCAATAGAAAGCACCCATTCAGAAGAACTACAAGATCAGCAAATAAAAAATAATGAAAATAGCATAAGGGACCTATGGGATAATATAAAGCATCCCAATCTTCACATAATAGGGGTCCCAGAAGGGGAAGAAGGATCAAAGGGGACTGAAAAGGTTTTTGAAGAAATCACGACTGAAAACTTCCCAAACTTAAAGAAGGAATCAGGTATCCAAGTACAGGAAGCTCAGAGGGTCCCAAACAGGAAGAATCCAAATAGACCCACACCAAGACATATCATAATCAAGATGGCTAGAGTTAAGGATAAAGAAATTATTCTAAAGGCAGCAAGAGAAAAGCAAAGAGTAAATTACAAGGGAACCCCCATAAGGCTCTCAGTTGATTTCTCCACACAAACACTACAGGCCAGAAGGGAGTGGCAAGATATATTCAAAGCCCTGAATGAGAAAAAGATGCAACCTAGGATACTTTATCCAGCAAGGCTATCCTTTAGGATAGAAGGAGAAATAGAGTTTCACAGACAAAAAAAAAGCTGCAGGAGTTTAGCAACACTAAACCCACGCTAAAAGAAATATTGAAAGGGCTATTCTAAATAGAAAAGCAGCAGGATGCTACAGAAATGAGAAACTCACAACTGGAAAGGTGATAACTCATGAATTACAAACAAAGAAAACATACAAATCACTGAGAGTGGGAGAAGGAGGCAGGGAAATACAGAATATTTTTTCTCTTTTTTTCTTCCTTTTTTAATTTTTTTTAACAGTAGGATGGGTTTGAGATCATGTTACTATCAGTTTAATAAAAACAGTTATAGTAATGGGTTAATAGATTTACAAAAAAGGGTAACCACAGGTCAAAAGTTTACAAGGGAGTCACAAAAATTAAATAAAATCCATGATAATACAAAGGAAAATTACCAAACCACAAAAGGAAGAAGAAAGGAACAAAGAGTATATACCAATTCAACAGCAAAGATAAGTTCAAAATGGCAATAAACACACATCTATCATTAATTACTGTAAATGTTAATGGACTAAATGCTCCAGTCAAAAGACATAGAGTGGCAGACTGGATAATAAAGCCAGAACCTTCAATATGCTGCATACAAGAGACCCACTTTAGGGAGAAGGACACATATAGATTGAGAGTGAAAGGATGGAAAAGGATATTCCATGCAAATGGAAAAGCCAAAAAAGCAGGTGTTGCAGTACTGATTTCAGACAAAATAGACTTTAAAACAAAGGCCATAAAGAAGGACATTTTATAATGATTAAAGGAGTGATACAAGATGAAGATATTACACTCGTTAATATATATGCACCCAATATAGGAGCACCTAAGTACATACAAGAATTACTAACAGAGATAAAGGGGGTTATTGATGGGAATACAATCATAGTTGGAGATTTTAACACTGCATTAACATCACTAGACAGATCTTCCAGACAGAAAATAAACAAGGCAACAGAGAAATTAAATACTACAATAGAAAAACTAGATTTGGTGGATATTTTCAGAGCATTATACCCCCCAAAAATAGGATATACATTCTTTTCAAGTGCACATGGAACATTTTCCAGGATCGATCATGTACTTGGGCACAAAAGAAACCTCAACAATTTTAAGAAGATAGAAATTATCTCAAGCATCTTTACTGACCACAATGCCATGAAACTAGGAATAGACTTACCATATGACCCAGGAATCCCACTCCTGGGCTTGTATCCAGAAGGAAATCTACTTCAGGATGACACCTGCACCCCAATGTTCATAGCAGCACTATTTACAATAGCCAAAACATGGAAACAGCCTAAATGTCCATCAACAGGTGACTGGATAAAGAAGATGTAGTATATTTAAACAATGGAATACTACTCAGCCATAAAAACCGACAACATAATGCCATTTGCAGCAACATGGATGCTCCTGGAGAATGTCATTCTAAGTGAAGTAAGCCAGAAAGAGAAAGAAAAATACCATATGAGATCGCTCATATGTGGAATCTAAAAAACATAAACAAAAACAAACAAACAAAAACAAAGCATAAATACAGGACAGAAATAGACTCATGGACAGAGAATACAGACTTGTGGTTACCAGGGGGGTGGAGGGTGGGAAGGGATAGACTGGGATTTCAAAACTGTAGAATAGATAAACAAGATTACACTGTATAGCACAGGGAAATATACACAAAATGTTATGATAAATCACAGAGAAAAAAATGTGACAATGAGTGTGTATATGTCCATGAATGACTGAAAAATTGTGCCGAACACTGGAATTTGACACAACATTGTAAAATGATTATAAATCAATAAAAAATGTTAAAAAAAAAAGAAAAAATTTCTGGAGGTTGGTTGTGCAACAATGTGAATAAACTTCACAATGACTGAACTAGACACTTAAAACTAGGTAAGATAGTAAGTTTTATGATATGTGTATTTTGCAACAATTAAAATTTTTAAAATATTTTTTAATAAGCAAAGGCAATACAATCTCAATTTCCTGGCTTTCATAGTACTTGATAATTATGTAAGATATTAGCATTGCGGGGAAATGGATGAGGGGTACACGGAAACTCCCTTTGCTATTTTGGCATCTTCTTATGATTCTATAATTATTTCAAAATAAAAAAAATTTTAAACAATAAAAAGTAAGTGATTTAAAATACGTAAGACATTCTTGAAGAAGAACAAACTTAGAGAATATAAACTACCATATAATCTGACTTTCTCTGAAACTACATTAATTAAGACAATGTGATACTGGGACACAGACAGACAAAGACAGTAAGGGAGAAATTCAGAAAATGGCACAATGTGCTAGTGAGTAGATGAAACACCTTTAAATATTGAGGCTTATATACGAAAGAGGAGGTGATGGAAACAAAAGTTGAACAAGAAAAATAAATACATGACTCAAGACATCAAATCCTCCCCCAAAGCCCCACATTTACCTTAACTGTATGGATACTCGTGGAAGGTAAATTTTCACTTTGTGAATAGAAACACAGCCTCTTCTGAACTTCAAACACCAAAGTGACCCCAAGGGACACCCATTATTTGTACAGTCAGGAATTCACACAGCGTTTCAACTTGATCTCTCAAACCCAGATTTAAAGGGTCCCTAAATATTAAATGTAAGAAGCCCCAGGAAAGTGACTCAGGTTTACAGAATCCAGGTTGACGGATTCGGTTTTAACTTCAAGAGAACAGATCACTAAAACAGCATTATTCATCAAATGTTCATCAACTGATTACTGTGTAAGCAAAAGTGGTGTATCTCTATAACGGAAGAGCATTTTGCAGCAACAATAAATGCGGTACCCATAATGCTTTAGCATGGCTGAACCTTGGAAACATTAGGGTAACTGAAAGAAGTCCATCACGAAAGACCACAGCTGTGTGATTCCACATACGTGTTCACAGCAGGCAAGTCTACCGAGGCAGAAAGTACATTAGTTAAGCGTCTAAGGCTGGAGGGTTGGTGGGAATTGGAGAGTGACTGCTCACTGGTATGGTGTTTCTTTACGGGATGATGGAAATGACTTGTCACGATGGTTGCACAATTCTATGAATATACTAAAAACCAGTAAGTTGTACGATTAAAATGGTTGAATTGTATGGTATGTGAATTATATTTTAATAAAGGTGCTTTCAAGGAAAAGAATAGACAATTGGGTTAAAAATAACTGTACACCAAAACTCTGACTGATGCTGTATAAATTCAGAGAAAATTGAGAGACAAGAGGGATCTAAGTAAGTGAATATGCTTAGATAAAATGATAGCAGCAGGGAAAATGCTTCCTATATTGGATATTTAAATTTTTTCTTTTTCAGTTTAAATATGCAAAGAGTGACCCAGTACTTATTTAATGTGTTAGATAAAGCACACTGGGGAAAGGGCCATATAATACTTGGTAAACATCAGATTCCTGATTACAGTTAATCAGCCTTATGACAGTAGAAATTAAATGTTAGAAGCTGGAATACATTAGCAGCAATCACGCGTAGACCAGTTGTATCAAACACCTCGCTTTCTCTTCTCTAAAAAGCATTGTTACTATCAACACAATTCCTTCAGGCAATATAAGCTTTTTTTTTTCTTTCTAATTGTCTTAAGGGACTTTACAAGACTGCCAATTTTCCTCTAACTTTATGATTCTCATGAAAAATAAATCTTAATTATTCTGGTTTTTAATCTTAAGAATAATTTAACTCTAGCTTTCATTCTAAGAGACTATGTGCATATTAGGTTCTGATATATGACATGATGTACAGAGAATCTTCAGATGAATTGAACGTAAAGAATGAAGAAAAAACAGGCCATTCAACAGTTCATCTCATCAGCAGGCTTTCCCCCAGGAGTGGCTACTAAATCAGATAAAAATTCCAGAAGTATTCAGTGAGTCCCTAGGGAAGAGTGTTTGAGGGAGAGATGCGAAGGCTGGTGGTGTAAATGATTCCAGACAGTTTCACGGAGTCAGTTAGGTTTAGGGCTATTTGGTTTCAAGTTCCAAAACCCTAGCTCCCCTACAATCAGAGAGTGCCATGACTAAAGTGGACTGCTGAACACGTGCCCTCATTTACGAGGCGACAGATGAATGGCAGAGCCATCCAGCCGTCGTCCCGAGCGCCCTCCGATGGCTGGAGCCCAGGAGTTCTGACTCAGAGGTCACCAGCTTTCCCCGGCACAGCACTGAGTGCAGCAACGCTCCACCTCGTAGGTTATAAAACAAATTTCACGTTCCTTCTGTTCTTCCGTCCTAATAGGAAGATTCCACAGCAGACTGGGAGCCTCAGGGATGAGGAAAGGGAACCGCAGGGATGTGGACAGTACAGGTGTTCCCAGACGTTAGCCCTTAGACCTGTGTCTTCTGACTTTCGGTGAGATATCTTTCCCTGAGGTTGATCCCAAAACACTGGCTCGGGAAAATCAGAGGTGAGGTGACTTAAAATATACACATTCCAAAGCACTGAGTTTTGGTTTAAAGCAAATTTGACCTAACTTTTTTTCTTTTAATTTTTTTGTTTGTTTAATTATCTTTGTGATTGGTTTTCTTTTGCCCCTGAGATAACTACAAGAAAGACAATGACTTCCGTTTTCAGAGAGGATAGGTGGAGTATTCACTTAAGAACAGCACTGAAGACTCCATGAAAATTGTATCCAAATTGGATTCAGACCATGTCTTGGATTTTTGTTTCACTGCTTCCCTTAAGAAAGGTTGCATAACAACATTTATTCATAAATATTTATTTGCGGAGCTCAGTCCTGGATATATAATAGGGTGACTGAGTTACTGTCCCCGCCAAGGGGATTTTTTTATTGTGCTTGTGGAAACAGAAAAACTGAGTAAGACAGAACACGTATAGCATGCTATGTCCCTGTTGGTCTTGATGCCTAATAGCGCTCCAACACTCTTGAATCTGCAAGAAGGTCAGTGAAAAAGGATGCAGCTCACAACGAACCACATTTTGGTTGGTTTCTGCTAGCTAGAGGTTGAAGGCTAGTTAGCTCATTGCCAAGTTAGCACCTCAGAGGAAAACACAGCTTTGGAGGCCTGAGCTAAGTAAGAATGAATGGAAACTGGTGTAACTGGGGGAATAACAAATTTCCTCCCAGCTGGAGGAGTCTCTGCTTATCAACTGACTTGTAATTGTTTTCCTTATTTACAAACTAAAGGGTAACTATTAAGACAGCTCATCATGATTAATAAATATAGTGGCCTGTATTGTTCAGAGCCTGAGGCAAAGTCCAGTCCAGCCCTAGTTCAGAGGAGGGAGAAGCTACCTCCTGTCACAGACACTGCTTCCTGAAGGCCTGGCAGTGCCGTGAGAAATGGCATGTGTGTTATGCAATTAAAAAAATAAATTTAAAACAAAGTTTTCGTCTGAAAAAGAGCCTGTCCTTAATCTTAACTATCAAAAGCTGCTTTTTACCTTTACAAAGTTTTCTTCTTCATTGGTTGGGAGTTTACTGGGGCCCTGCTACGTGACAGATGCTGACCCAAATGCCAGGGATACGACACGGCCCCTCCCCTCCAGGAACGAGGGGGAAGGCACCAGGGTCAGAGTGCACGCCATTTAGGTGTCATATGAAAACCTACGTTGGCTTTTCTCTGACCACAGAATTCACACACACACACACACACACACACACACACACCAAGAATAAAGTGCTTGGTCTTACTCGTCGCCTGCTCTGGTCCATAAAGGAACAGGTATTTTATATGTTACAATATTTCTTATCAAACATAAATTAGGTAAAACGGAGAGATACTCAGTACTTACTCCATGTCTTTGTGTGATCCAGCTCTGTAAGACTATAGGACAAAAAATACATACATGCCTGGGCTTTGAGACTGAAGTACATCATGGCGAGTAAACCCAAGTCACCTCTTATTAGTTGTGTAACCATGGAAAGAAAGATCATTAAATCCTAGCTCTAAAACGAGATGACTACTTACTTTAGGTCAGAGAGTAGTAAGTAATACAGATTAAATGATATTATGGCAATAAATTCCCTGATATAAATCTGTTTGACAGTGAAACATTTTTCACATATATTAAATATTATGTTAAATTACATAAAGACAACAAAATAGCATCTCTAATGAGGATAAATCCAGGTCAGAGTGTCCGTGCATCTTATTTCAACAATGTGTTTTTGCTGCTGCTTCTGTCTGAAATGAACAAAGAGAATGAATGCACTTCTGAGGTCAGCCTGTCTTCCTCCAAAAGAGGGTAATCCTAGGTTTCTCCTAACGGAGGTCTGACAACGTGGTGGGCTCTGGCATTTTTTCTTCTTGAAAGGAATCATGTCATGGTACACGGAAGAGTGCCTACCTCAACAGTTCTCTCCTTAGTATATAGGAAAAGAATAGAAGAAAGAAAACCAAAAGGTGCGCATAGACAAAACCGAGTCTGTGAATTATGTCTTGCCTGGATGGTCATTTACCACACGTGAGTGACTGGCTATGAAGATTTCCAGTTACATAAGCTTTTGAGTTTGGAGTCTGGCTGTCATTTAAACAATAACTGACTTTAAACATTATCCAATGATATAGGAGAAAGAAATTAGTACAGAAAAAGCAAGAGGTATATCATTCTTCCAACCACAAGTGACTCTGTGATGTGCTCTCTGTAGTTAAGCATATTAACATTGATCCAAATGCATTTAATCAGAGTTCAGCGACGCCAGCAATCCAATTAAGCCCAAAATTCTGTAAGAGCTAAATTTTATTAATCAAATGATATTTAAAGTTGCTTTATTGTGTTCTTTGCTTTCTTTTTACAGAAGAACAGATTGCAAACTTGGAGGCTTTCCAGTAATTCAAAATATACCATGAGGGGAGGGCATAGCTCAAGTGGTAGAGCACATGCTTAGCATGCACAAGGTCCTGGGTTCAATTCCCAGTATTGACTCTAAAAAATAAATAAACCTAATTACCTACCACCCACAAAAAAAAAAAATAATAGTTTGACTCCAAAATAGACAATCACAAATGAATTGTTATCTACTGGTAAAAAAAGAGGTGAAAGACTATTACTGGAATATGACAGAAAACCATTGCTCAGCTGAACCGAGGAAGTATATTTCTGCAGGGTTTTTCCTCTCTATTTCAGTACTTTTAAAAAGGGACGTTAAAATACTTGCTTCGATATCTCAGGTTGACCAAAAAGTGTTCATCAAATATGTACTGAAAGTGTTTAGGATCATTTTAATCATGCTGAAAGGCACCTATAAACATCTATAAGATGTTTTGTGTCTATATGTATATGTATGTGTGTGTGTGTATATATATATAAAGTGTTTCAGATAAACTGTGAGATGCCATTTCTATATGAAGCTAGTCACAAAACTACGAGACTAATGATTGTAACTGTGAACTAATTTACAGACGGTTCACGCATAGTCCTTCTAACGTTGGAACCCTGCCTATTTTTCTGGAGCACAGAGCTAGCCAAAGAGTGGGGTGAGAGGCCATTTTAAATATAATAACCTTTGTTTTCTTTTGAAACCTCAGTTTCTTAATTAGATTCACTGAAGTGGATTAGTGCCTGTATTTACATGATGAAATGCGTAATAGAAAACCTAAGATACAATGGAAGCTTTCTCTTATTTTTCTGCCCCTTTTTTTTTTCTAAGTTCATGGTAACTGAATGAAATTGGCTACATCATTGAAAGGAGCTGCATGCATCTAGGTTTCATAAAGATTTAAAAATATACGTTGTGATATTACATTTTTCTGTCATCAAATTGGCACTTCAGCTAGAACGCAATTTGATCGTCATAGGATTGATTTTCTTTCATGAGCGCCACTCCATGGGGTTGGGAAAATGTGTCTAGTATACGGGACTGTTACAAGGGACATGTCAGCCCACAAATTAATGTTCATCACTGGTCATCTGTGCAGTGATAATGCGTATTTGCTGTAGTTTTATTTTATGTTCTTAAGCGACTACTAAAAAATACACCTAGTAAACTAGTTAAGATTATTTTGGTTTCAGAAGCTCTTTTTATAAAATTTCTGGTGCTCATTTTTAAAACATTGAAAATATGCTCATTCAGAGCCTGTTTTTAATGAAGTTAAAATCATTAAGTCACGGGTTTCTGGTGATGCAAATGACTATTAATATGTTTATTCCTAACAGAAAAGGATTCTGCAGCTAATTTTGTGAGCTTCACTGTTTTGAGAATTCTGCAGTCATACATTTATTAGGAAGCTAAGACTTTAAGGTAGAACTTTGTTCAATAACCTCAGGTAATTATTTCCCACTTTCGGTAACTAAGCTACTGAACAAACCAAACAAGAAGATGCTGGCGGTGTAGGCTATTCCTGCTGGCTGCAACTGACCGGAGGAGCTTCTATTACCACTTCTTTCTTCTCAGAGAGTTGCCACTAATGTGACAATCAATCCACCTGTGCTTCTGGTTATTAAAAGAGAACCTGACAGCCCCTTCATTCGTCACCTTGCTGTACACGGAAGGGCTGGAGATGGTGAGGGCAGAGGTGGAGAATTATCTCAGCTCCCAAGTCAGGAACACTCTTTGCAGGGGAGAAGCACCCTAAGATCTGTACCCTGGGGGGGGGGGTTATTGGTCTCTATCCTTTCTTCTGAAGTGACTGTGAGGATGTACCAGATAATCCAGGCCGGCCTGGAAGCGACAGCCCCTTTCCTGAGAGCTCTTAAGGTGAGAAGCACATTCCTACAAGGCGACGCACTTTATTTGTGCTGCTTTCCACGGCTTAACCGTAGGCAGCTTCCAGATGCTTTCTCAACCCACAATTTTGTAAGAAATTGAGGGGTTCGTGTGTGCGTGTGTGTGTGTGTGTGTGTGTGTGTGTGATTTAAAAGCCCAGGAAAGAAGAAAGCAATGTATGTTTTCAAGTCTTTTTGACTCCGCTATTGGCCTACAATTCTAATCGAGGGCTCACGTTTGGAAACCTAAATGCTTTTGCCCGGCTCTCATCAGGACCAGCCTTAATCACTCAGAGAGTTATACCCACTCCAGTTTCAACACAGAATTCTCGCTGTGTCAGCCTAGTTTTCTTCACGTCACACATACAACCCATCTCTATTTCCACTTCTACGACTTTTTTTTTTCTTTTTGCCATCCCACTGGCTTTGCAATGGCCTGGACCCTTTAATTCATTACCTGCATAAAACATACCCTTTCTCCGAAGTTCGCCCAATCTCTCTAACACCCCAGTCTCCTCTGAGAACATCCCAGCCCCCTTTCCCCTCACAATAATTTTTTTTCCTGAGCTCGAGCAATTGAATTCATTTTAATTCAATGATTATATAATGACTTATCTAAGATTTTTATGACATTATGTCAGTCTGGTTGCTTTGCAGCTGTAAATGTGAAACTGAGGACTACATCCCTGTGACATACGTCAGGGGGTTAGCGGCCCCGGGGTGCTCTGTAACTCTTCGCTGAGTGACTGATTCCTGCCAGTCATTGAGCAATTAACATGAGCTCAATCTCTTCTCGCTATATAAGACTCACAACTTACACTGAAGTGAAAAATGCATCTCCTCTATGGCAGACAAGAAGAGCGTTTTTTTTAAAATGTATTTTGGGTATATTTCATGTACGATCATGTTTGTTTCTTTATATTATTGTTTTTGTTTGCTCCTGCCATGATGACCCCCCAATATTCCCTAGACTGACTTGTTTTCATTAATTGAAACTCCTACCCCGTTTTTGGTACACAAGCATTTTAGTGACTGCAACACCGTAACTTGGTCTTTGTTGCTTCTACTCAAAAAGAAAAAATGTTGTGTTGTTTATGGATAAGGAGTTGGGTTAAGGAGGGCTTCTTTGCTTTAATTTTAAAATTCATGATTTTCGCCTCCCTAGTTCTTGTTCATTGTTCCTGTTCTTGTCAGATCTCTAATTACATGTAGGGCGCTAGCAGAATGAGCAAAAATGATCCTTTTAAAAATAAACTGCTCTCCAGCAGACACACTTCACTCTAGGACACTATAGTGCGGTAAGGAAGAAGTTTATGAAAAACGCCATGGCCATTCTTCTCTAAATAACTCTCTTTGATAGAAGAACACAGTCTGATTTGCTTTTTAAAAAATCAGAATGTTTCTAGCAATTAAAAATGGCAACAGGCAAATTACGGCATCGAACACAAAGCTGCCCCAAATGCTGTCATTTTTGTGCCAGACTAAAAATATTTCAGATTGCTTGCTTTCAGGAAATAAACAGCGGTTAAAAGTAATTGTTTTGTACATGTAACTGAGAGCACTGTGGAGTGGATAATTAACTATGTAACAGATCACCAGTCTTGTTTTGGGGATTTTTTTTCCTGTTTTTTTGTTTTGTTCTTTTGGTAGGAGACCCAGTTAACAACATGTCAGGATGTCTACAAATAGAAAATTGATTGGCAGCAAATTGGTATGTGAAGGGACAAAGAAAGCTCATTTGATCAGAAAAATAATGTTCCTTATGCTTTCAAATGGAACAGTGTTTGAGCAGAAGTTCTTGGAATTGATTAGCAATTAGTGATTAGTGCAAATAAATAGAACAACTCTTTGGACAACTGAGATTTAACCAGGCTTTTCATCACCCCAGTGCCTGGATGTGCTTGTCCTTGTTAACTTGGCCTCTCTTCTGGCTCCTCACAACCCCTGACGTCTAAGTGTGCGCCCTTCCCAGCTTCAGACTCAGTACCCCACAGGGGTTCTCAAAAGCCTGGCAGGCAGGCTCCGGTTCTGTCAATATCCTCGGTTTGGAATTAACCTGAGAGCCCCTGACCAAGCCCATCACTCAGTCCTGGTTGCAGCGGTCCCTGCAGCTATCTAGTTTTGAGATCTGCTTCTTTCTGGGGTTGCTTTCGGGCACCTGCGTCCTTTTCTTTCTCAAACATCTTGCTTACTTCTCTATCAGATTTGGTTCTACGTTGTTTTTTTTTTTTTCCTTATGCAATAATTTCAACAGATAATTAAATTTTTCTCTAGTGCCGGAGCACTGCTCTGAAGCTGTTTTTAAAAACCTTACTGCCTGAAGTTGAGGTTTTGTCATTGGTGCAGATATTTGCGATAGTTTGGGGCCCAGATGGGTGTCTGGATGGCTTGCTTCTACGTTCTGCCTTCCAGATTTACCTCCACTTCTGGTTGATGGCTGAGACCCTCGAGCTACTCTGTGATGGTCTCACTCCCCATGGATTCTAAAACTACCTCACCTTGTGCTGTTTCCTCCTGGTCAGGGGAAAAACGCCAGACGATTCCTTTTCTTCAGAGGAGTAAACACACATGAGGATGGAGGAAGCAGGAGCTTTAGAGAAGACTGCCTTCCATGTATCAGACACCTTTCCCATGTGAAGTAAATACAACAATATTTTTTTAAGGATTGAGGCAGCCACCTGTCCATCCTATCACCTCCCAGATGTCTCTTTGAAAACTGAACAGTCCCAGTAAAAGACCCAACCTGTTCACTTAGCAATGCAAACACATAAGATGTACAGGAGACAGTCACAGGATACAGCTACTTGTCTCTCATGCAAGTAAGAGAAATTTAATTGTTCTTTGTTCTACTTTGTTTATATAAATAGGTGGGAACCTCTGTCTGGATCCTGTAGTCACATTCACGCTGTCTTAGGTGCATGTAAATCCAACAGTGCTTACTCAGTATGAAATCATTGTCTCTCTCTTCTGTATTGGTACAGAGGGGTCTTCTGTTGACAAGGTTGCTTTTTGTCACCAACAGCTATGTCTTAGAAATGTTTTTAAGACTTTCTAATTAAAGAAACATAAACAATGACAGGAACTTTTGTTTACCTGTATTTTTAATGCATGCAGATGGAGAGCTTAAGAAGTGTTAGTTCCTTCCCATTCTTCCTATGTACTTACTCTTATCATGAGAAATGTTGTCTATCCAAATAGATTAACAAAGCAAAAACTGAATATATTAGGTCCAGAATAAAATTATTTTAGGTTCAAGACATCAAGCTTTAAGAAGAACATTGGCAAACTAGTTTTTTTCCTAATTAATATAGAAAGCCTAGAAGACCTTGCCTTCCAGTCCTCAATATTTGTAAACTTTGATCCTTATTACTTATTCAATTCCAGCTCTATCTCCTCTCAGAAGCCTTTCCAGCTCACCCTAAACCACTTAATTACTCCTATTCCTTAGCTGTTAAAACACATTTTGCCTCGATCTCTGATTTGGCATTAATTATATTAAGACCTTGCATTGATTTTCAAGTATACGTTATATTCCAAGGAAGAACAGAATGGGCTGACAGCAGGGCTGTCCCCTAGCGCTCCTCTATCTCACAAAGCCTTACGAAGACGAGGTCATTTGAACAAATGAGAACGCGTTGTCTGAAAATGCAAACCTGAAGCCCATTTACTCCCATAATATTTCTCTCTTGCCCTACAGCCTACCTCTGCATTTAAGATATGTTCATACAAATCTGCTTAGAGATATAATCACTGTAATTTTCACTGGCTAGTCTCTTTGCTGGCCCAACACGTAAGAGAACACTAACAGCCAGAGACATGAATGAAATTATTTCTCACTGAAGCCTTTCTGATCTAAGAGGAAATTTAAGACTTTGAAATAAGCAAAGGGGATTACCGAGTGCCCTTTCAGTGGGATGCGAGCGCCTCTGAAGATTATCTCACCCTATAGCATGCTGTCAAGTATGTTGTTTAACAAGTGCTGTTGCTGCACAGTATTATATGTCACAGGTGTACAATATATAGCGACTCACAATGTTTGAAGGTGATACTCCATTCATAGTTACTAAAAATAGTAGCTCTATTCCCCATGTTGTACAATGTACCCTTGTAGAGTATTTTACATGTAACTGTTTGCACCTCTAAGTCTTCCCCCCTTACCTTGCCCCTCCTCCTTTCCCTCTCCCCACTGGTAACCACTAGTAGTTCTGTTTCTTTTTTGTTATATTCACTAGCCTGTTTTATTTTTTAGATTGCACCTATAAGTGAGATCATACAGCATTTGTCTTTCTCTGTTTGACTTACTTCACTGAGCACAGTGCCCTCCACGTGCATCCATGTGGCTGCAGAAGGCAAAAGCTCACTCCTTTCTATGGCTCTGTAGTACTTACTCCATTGTATACATACACCACATCTCCTCTGTCCACAGGAGGGAACCCAGTAATACTCTGAGTTTTTATATAAGGGGCCAGACATCTCAGACGTGGCATGTCACGTCATGTGACTTGAGGAAAGTGTGAAAGGGAGCCTTGGGTGAGCAACTGGAGTGGGCCAGGGCGCGCTGGAGGCTCCTGCTCAAATATTCCCTTTCACAAAGACTGTTCTTTCTATTTTGTCTTAGGGCTTCCATTCCAAATAAATTCCAACTTCAACTTATCTAAATACAACTTTGAGTATTTCCTTCATCGGCTGAATAATATTCATTGGTCTCTTTCCACCTGCCCTAAAAGATTATCTTTCAAATTTGCAAGCATGGCAAACTCTCTTTATCTGAATGCTCTTTCCTTCTGTAGCCTATACAACTCCTACTTATTTTTCACAACCCAGTTGCAATTTCACTTATTAAATAAATCTTTGTCTACTGCCCCAGGCAGTGCGTCCCTTCCTTCCGAGGATTCCTGAAACACGGTGCGCCTATATCTTGAGATGACTGTGAGGATGAAATACAAAAATGCATGTGAAAGAACTCTGGGGGAAATGTGTATTGTATACACATAAGCAGAAGCAAATCTCCTCACAACGAATAAGACAGTATTTTGGCCCCGGGCAAGGAAAGGTGCGACGATGGCAATTTTGTTTTCAGAGGCACTGCGCAGAGAGTAGACCCTAAGCAAGGTGTGAGGAGAGAGATAAATACTGTCCAACTCAGAGCCCTCCAGGCCACAGCTGCCCGATGCAAATGTAACGTTTGCTGCCAACATGAGCCACATACATAATTTAACATTTCCTAGTGACATTTAAAAAGTAAAAATAAACAGGTGAAATTACGTATGATATATTAACTTAACTCAACAGCCAAAATACTGTTATTCCAACGTATATATAAAATTTTTGACATATTTTACATTCTATATTTTGCACTAGGTCTTTGAAATCTGGTGTCTGTTTTACCCTCACAGCACAACTCAGTCCTGACATTTCAAGGGCCCAGGAGGGACATGTGGCTTGTGGCCCCTGCATTGGACAGTGCAGCTCTGGTCTCGCAGGCACTGGGGGAGAGAGTTAAGATACACATACAATATTTCATTTGTTCCAACAGTTTGCCTCACTGAATAGCACCACCTCCCGTAATGTGAGCGTGCTTGCCCGCATTTAAAAATAGCCCACTGCTGAAAAATTAGTTTCACGTACTTCCAGATTAATTTCTCAGAGTCACAGAACATGTTTCATCGTCTTTTAACTACCTTAACTCATCCTAACAAGCACAGAATCAGTTTGTCTTGAAAAGCTCAAATGTTCAAAATACACCATTGCAGCCTCAGACATAGCCAGTGCTGCAGCCCCTAGGCACATATGACTATTTAAGTGCAAATTAGTTAAAATTAAATAAAATTGAAGGTCTAGTGTGTCAGTCGCATTAGCCACATTTCAATGTTCACAAGCTAGTGGCAACCAATTGGGCAGGGCAGACAAGGAACATTTCTGTCATCTCGGAAAGTTCTATGGGACAAAACTGCTGCAGACAGTTGTAGCATAAATTAGCTAATGAATTTAGAGACTGGTAAGTTTTTTTTTTTTTTTGATCTAGATTTGCTATTTTCTTTTTAATTTTGGAAAGGAACATTTACATTTTAAATGCGTTTTCAATGGCTTCTCTAAAAGACATAAATTGGCTTACAGAACATGGACTTTTCTGGCTTCCCCTGTAATAGTCTGTTGGTGTTGCCACGAGTTTATTTAATTAATTTGTAAATCGTATTGAGAACTCTGCTCCCCAACTGTGATGAATCTGCCACCTCCGTTAGCATGACAATTTTTAAAAAATCATTTTTTAAGAATCCAGGACAAAGCAGTAGGTGAGAAGTTGCAGTGGGTCAACATCTTGAATTTGATTTACTTCTTGCTTTTTTTCTCCTGAATTTAGCTCAATTTTAATTGTCTCAAAGCCTGCTTTCATTACCTTTTTAATCATTCTCTAACACCATTATCGAGACTCACCCCAAACCCACTAGAAGGTATTTGTTGCTTTTATTGCTTTATCTTCTAACGATAGAGCTCCCTTATGGCCTAATTGTTAGACTCTTATTATTTTCCACCAAGTTTAAATTCATCACAGTCACTGTGACTGAGAAATGAGACCACCTAAAATTGATGCTGGACTGTTTTGAATGAGGAACACGTTGTGGCCATGACATACCCTGCCAGGTTCATAAGGATCAATTTTTCTGTATGTGAAAATATTGTAACATGAGATATTTGCATCATTTGCAACAATGCTCTGTGGCCTGTTCACTTATTTTGCTCCTGCCCAGAGATTCTTTCGAACACATTTCCTATTAACCATTTTCTATGTTAAATTATGTCCCTTTGCTTCTGACTAATTTTCACCTCATATCCAAAGAGACAATGAATATCTCCACTGCCAGGAAAGTCTTTGAAAAACCTAAAAATGTAATGACAGACCAATGGAAAAAAGAACAGTTTTTATAAACTATTTCAAGTGGTAATGATAAAAAGGAAGACTGAAATAGTAGTCTGTCATTCATTTCTATCAACTCCATACGTAGTGGACCACTGACCTGTCTGGATTTTCTATTTTAGTAGTTTTATCATGGATAGATGCACACTCTCCCTTCTCTGTAATCGTAGACATACAGATGATAATGAGTAAGTGAAAAAAAAACAGGCAAATAAATTTTTTAAAAAACTTAAACAATGAAAAACAGAGAAGCTGTGACCCAAATAGCAGTGTTGATCAGAAACAGCAAAATACCCAGACAGAAAATGGGCCCAACAGCGTGTCATAAAGCGATGGCTTCATAATGTCCAGGGGCCAGCTGGCTGTGTGGACTCAACTATTTGACTCCTGGGGTATAAACATCAGGGCGTCCCTACGAATTATAATGAGATGCGACTAAAGCATAACCAAATTAATATAACGCACACAAAGCACATGTGGAAGAGACAGAAAAGATACAGGAGCAGGTAGGTGGGGACTCAGGTTGGAGCAGTCCCACTGATCCAGCTCCACGCTGAGGCGGGGACCCCGCACAGTCAGGGTCTCCAGGGATGTGAACCACCTTGAGGTCCTCACCTGCCTTGTGTCAGTCAAAAATCAATTGATTGTTAACCTAGAAAGTATAATGTTGACTGGCTTGAGACAGTATCTTTTCGTCTTAAAACTATAAATGTTACTCTGACTCAAGTAGTTGTATCAAGAAATATTTACATCACTCTCAGCATGTATGAAATAAATAGGAAAAAATGGAATCAACAAAATGTACCAATAATTAATAGAATAATTTGGTGCTATGTTAAATATAAGAACAATGGTGAGTTTTATAATCACTAAAATGATGTGTGTGTGTTTTCTGTGTGTTTTAAAGATGTTTAAAGGCTTAAAAAAAAAAAAGTCACACAAAACCCTAAATGTATTAGCGTGTCATTCTCAGTTTTAACCACATATTGCAATCATTTGGGAAAGGTGTAAAACTACTGACAAGTGGGAAAATTGAATCAAAATCTTTGGAGCTGAGGCCAGGGCTTCGATGTTCCTTTGAAGTTTCCCCTACAATTTTCCTGTGCAGTCAGGGACGAGAGCCCCTTATTTAGAGAGATTTGACTATTTACGTTTGCAACGAATTTTTAAATGTTGAATAGTATTTGATTTGTAAGATGTACACTATACTGAGTTTGTTTACGGGTTTTAATGTAAAATTCTGAAAAAAATTACTAGATTGAACATTAAACAAAATATAAATAGTAGAGAATGTGTGCCACACACAAAAGGCCCTTTAGAAGATTAAAAACTTCAGTCACGTGTCCGGGACACAATTGGAAATCTACCTGTCTTAGTCTGAGGTGCCTCCTCCTGTGATTTAAAGCCTTAAAACAAATTTCATAAGTAGATAAAATCACACAGACTGTATAGTACGGTTGATAGAGGCTGATGATAAATATAGATGATAGATAATAGACAGATGCCAGATACAGACAAAGTGTAAATTATTTTAGACAATAACTAAAAGTGGTTAATACTGGATGACAGATTAAGAGCGGAAGCTGGATAAAAGAGCTTAAAAATCTCTCCACACTCACTTTGATATTGTTCTTGTATGTTGCACTGTAACCGTGAGACTGATTAACTGAAAGTGGTGATACATTTTGGGCAGGAAACTCTCAAGCTGCCTTAAGCATACTAAGAGGATACACTATTATGGATCAGGGGTGTGTCTGCACACGTGTTTATGATTCTGTGTGTGGATGTGTGTGCTGGGAAGATGGGAGTTCCGTTGAAATATCTGGACGGAAACCACCAAATGAGGAATTAGGGATAGTTAGAGTAGGAATGTAAATGAAAAAAGCCAAAGGAATGAAAACCGGTTGGTTGGGGAGATAATGCAGTAATCACAGTAATCGTATAATAGCATTTGTTGGAAAATTTGCTATAGTTCAGTCACTGAGTGGTGCAGAACGTGCTTTCAGAAATGGGATTTTCATACTAAGACAAGTAAGAAAGAGATGAAAAAGCGACCAGAATCAGGGACAGTTGCAAAATGTGTTAGACAAGTGTTCAGGAGACATGAACAATTTAACTGGGCAGAGAAGCAAGTCAAACGAAACTAAACCTAAAACTTCCACAGGAAAGAACGCAGTTTCCACAGGGATCTCAGAACTGCGTGTGTGTGTGTGTGTGTGTGAGAGAGAGAGAGAGAGAGAGAGAGAGGCAGAGAGAAACAGCAAGGGAGCTCAAAAAGGCAGAGCTAGAAATAAGATATTTCAACAACAACAAAAGAAACTACAAGAGAAAAAAAAAGATGCCTTAAGAATCTTTATCTTGTAAACACATATGCCAAGTAAAGGAAGAAGAAACTGTATAATGTACACAATGTGCAGGTGAAAAATGAATACTTTGTACCTGAAACAAATTCCAGAATAAAAATAGCTGTGTGCTGAACAAGATTCCAAATATTTTGTGCTGTAGAAGGTATTTAACCTTATAGAAGAAGCATGCTGGAAGAACTAAAAGGTCAAAATATTTTAAATTTACGCAGTGAGTTGCTAAATCAAAATTAAGTACTTACTCATAAAGCTCTTTGATTTTTGTTCTGCTTTTATTAAGGGTAAAATGTTTGGAGACTTTGAATGTATATTTATATTCTGTGGGATGACAGGAAAATAAATTATTCAAAGCGGATATTGGTGTGAACCTCTGGCTGCTTGAGGGTACCCTGTTTCTCCACTAGGTAATTTCTGCTTTATTTGCCTTGTCTTTATGAAATATTTAACAGATGCATCAGAGCTTTTCTCGGTTGCTCAGTAATGAGTTTAGTAAATTTCCAAGCGGCTGGAATAACATCTCACTATTTGAAAAGAAAGGAGTTGTGACACTGGCATGAATGCCTTAATAACAAATCCATCACTTGTCATAGTTCACCCAACCTGAGAACATTTGTGAAAGACAAGAATCTTAGTTCCTTAGCTTTTTTGACATGAAGCTCAAGATATTTATAAGTGTTGAAGAGTTAGAATTTCAGAGTGCATCAGATTACCATCCCATCTCTCAAACAGAGAGAGCTTAATGCTATTTGCATTGTTTGGAAAAGGTAAGTGATTATAGAAAACTCACAGTTGTATACACACACGTGCACGTGCGCGCACACACACACACATACACAGAGTGAGTTAGTAGAAAAGAAACTTTTTTTAACAAATCAGAATTAACTTTTTAAAGTATTTACTTTTTTAAGCAAATAGGTCTTCAAATAAATTTATTATTAACGTGCTCCTGGTATAATGTGACAAGAGTTCATTTATTATAACATGTTGGGAGATATTTTTTAATATTATTTTGCATCAGGATTAGTAAGTGGCCGAGAAAGTGTTTACATGTGTTTTGATGAGAGTTTAGCAGAGATTTCTTTAACCATGGCTCATCGAGGGCTGTAGTACCAGACGATCTTGGCTGTGTTGAAGCTGAGCAAAGGTACAATAACTGGTTGCAATTCACAACCTACCACATCTCTCTCCAAATCTGTCCTCTTGGCTCTCTCAGAGTTTTAAAATGAGACATGGAAAAATCCCCTGTGTGTTCCCTTCTGGTCTTTTCCCATCCCCTCACTATACCATCAGACATGGTAATTACTATAAAAATAGCCAAAAACTGAAATATCACAGTTTTGTATTCCTAAGAAACTTCACCGTCCAAACATGTTATCTCTATTTAAGTAATTAAATAACTATACATAGATCAGTGGAAACTGAAGCTGGGCAAAATTATAAAAGCATATTTTAGGATATCCATTTACACTAGCAATATCTTAATTAAGCTGAGTGGAGGTTTGAACAAGGATAACCCCAAGTGCCTTAATCACAGACATTTTTTCTGTAGCTCAGCGAAACTTGAAAGCAAGAGAATCAAGGCTGAAAGTCCAAATAGTGCAGTAACTGATGATTATAGAGAGTTATTTTTTCCCTCCCAGTGTTGACAAAGTCCGTGAGCCTTTAACAGTAATAAAATATATTAATGACAGAGTATGTGATACGAATGTTAATAAAAGAAAAAAGTTTATCTCAGTATCTTCTTACACCACTTTTTACGAATAGTAATTGATGAAAAACCAAAGCTTAGAAAAATAACAGCTTCTCATTTTGATTAGAGTTTAAGATAAACTCTAAACTGAGTTTATAGAGTCATGATTCTTATATGCAGTTACATTTGACAGCAGAATGTTTTGCTACAACTTAAAATCATAATCTTTATTTATTTATTCCTAGGCTGTCATTCAAAAAAAAAAAACAAGATACATTTGATTTTTATCTTAACTTTTCAGTTGTTTTTCTCTTTTGAAGTGAGAGGTTATTTATGGTTGCCTGGATCACATTTCTCTTAATGTAAAGTGAACTGAAATATCTGACGGGTAATGACAGGTGCCCTGATGAAGCCTAGAAACAGCAGATAAATAAGGGTCTGCTTTAGCCCTATTGTCATGAAACAAAGTCAAGTCAGAGCATTCTGGGGCTCTATTTACATGTGCTTTGGGGGAGGGAAAGAAACATGAATTTTGTCCTTCAAGGCTTGTCCTTTTCCTCTGTCTTGGGAGCAGAGAACGACTACTGTATCTCCAAAAGGAAAAAACAAAACAAAACAAAACAAACACACACACACACAAAGATTGTTGGAGGTATGGGAAGTTATTCCCAGTGCGCAAGTAAGTTCAGGAAAGGCAGATTAAAAAAGCAAAGGTGATTCTTCAAAGTGGCAGACATTCTACAAAAAAACACACCCAGTTCTCTCTCTCTCTCACACACACACACACACACACACACACAGAGGCAGTGGTGTGCTGACACTAGCTTGCATGGCTCACTAGGCCAGATATTTTGCACACTGGTTGTTAAACTCTTGATATTTTGAAATTGGCCGCGATGAGAGTATGACTCAGAAATTGTCAGCTGACACAAAAAAGGACTTTGTGTGTGTGTGTGTGTTGGTGAGCTAATTCAACAACACACCACTGCCTGTAGGGCCTTTATTTGCTGCTTTTTTGTCCTTTACTTTCTGTTCTTTAATCTTTTGCTTCGTTCCCTGGGGAAGAAAAGGATATAACTTACTTATTTGCTTCTATGACACCTTCCCTTCTTGATGGAGACAGAGAGACTCTATATATTTATTCATTCTCCTCACATCCCATCCCAACAGAGAAGACCCTTCCAACAGCAGATGGATCAATGACACCTCAACAAAACAGAATAACTGGCAGCCATGCACAGAGAGACACTTTGGCTACCAAGGGTCTTTTCCAACTTGGCATAAACTATATGAGGAGTAGAAAGTCTCAGGAAAAAGAGGAACATTCTTTTTGATCATACAGTCCCATTAATGCTTTCTATGGATCCAAATGAAAAAAAAAAAAAAAGACTTGGCTAAATATAATATGAGACCCAACTTCCTTTTCCCATTTCCCCTGGCTTCCCAGCTGGTACTTGTAATAGACTCTGTAGCAACAGCTGATAGTACGAACATTTGGAATCCTGAGAACCAGCTCTGCATGGGAGAAGATAATCAGGATGCAGACGTCGTTAAATGACACCTCTCCAAGGCTGGCTGGGCTCCTTAGTTCTACAGACTATTTCCCAGGATCATAATGACTAGAGGAACAAGAACGATGTAAAACTAAATCATCAGTTGATGTTTTACAGCTATGACCTATGTTTGCACAAATTGCAGTCAACCAAACATGCATCAGAATAACTACCCTAACTGCCAATTACCACGTGCCAGGTCTTCATGCTACCCAGTATCTGTGCAGCATGTGACACTGCTCACCATCACATCCCTTGAAAAAACTTCCCTCCCTTGTCTTGAGAGCGATTCATTTTGTGCTTCCCCACACCAGGGTTGATGGTCCCAGTTTTCCTGTGTTACCTCTTATCTATTCACCCAGTAAGTGCCGCTTTGTCCTACATTTACTTCTGTGACTTTGACCTTAATTGAACAATAGAGCTGAAGAGTCTAGTTCAGTGCCTTTCATGCAGTGCAACATAGGGACAGGTCTTCTTCCCCCTGCTCCTCTAGCTCTCAGCAGGGCCACTGTCTTCTATGCTTTCCAACAGTGCCCTGTTAGGAGCCCTAAGATCTCTTTCTGCAGCCCTGAGCCCCAAACTCACAAAGCCACAAACTCTTGGTTATTGTCTCTTAATCCTTCCCTGGAAAATCAAAATTCACCTTCTCAAAACTGAAAGCATTATCCCCAGTCCCTTGAAAGTCTTCTCCCTCCACTGTCCCCCATCTCGGGGAATGGAATCATATTTCACTTGTGATGAAAACAAGAAAGATTAGATTCATCTTTGATTCTCCCTCTTCTTCACTCAAAACTTCCATTTATATTTAAATTCTGGCAATTTGATGTTCAGTGTATTTCTTAAATTCTCCCTTTGATCTTTTTTCTTTTTCTATTACTACCCTCTGTCGGCTGTTACACTTCCCCTGGACCTTGTTCACGGTGTGGTCTTCTCCTTGCATTTTCTCAATCCATCACTTACGTTATTCCAACCCATCTGCTTCTTGCCATCAGAATTATATTTCCAGAATTCTCTCCAGATCCTTCCGCCCACTCTCAGATTCTTTCTATGGCCCTCCTGCCAACGGGAAGGCTTGCAGCACACTGTGCACTGATCTTTTCAGCTTCATTTCCCTGAATCCCTCAGTCTCTCCAGGAATACCTGCATCTCTGTTGGCTCCTTTCAGAACACTTTTATTTCCTTGAATCTTTCTTCACATAGTCTCTGCATTCTGAAATGCCACTCACTGGACCACCTGATGAAATCCTTGCAAATTATTCAAAACCCAATCCCCAAACGTAGTTAAACCAACCAGACCTCCTTTCTGAGGAATTACCCAGCTGCCTTTCCCTGAATTCTTCTAGCCTGGTGTTTAGGACTTTAGAACTGTCCGTCATTCGCACCTTCTTTTGTTGTTGTTCATCTTTTGTTTCTGTCATTATATGTCAGCTCACCATGTTTCCTCTTCTATCACATTTGAATGACAAAATTAAATTCATTTCTGTGTATCCAACACATTTCAAACACCTGATACATAAGAGACACTAAATAAATTATAGCTGAATAAATGTATTGCATATGTATTGCAAGTAAGTAATTTGTCCAGTTTGAGGGTTCTGTTGCTGACTGTTTTTGGAATGCATTCCCCTGTTTAATGTTTTAAGAGAGAATTTGAAGATACACCCTGGCTTCTATAACCCCTGGTGAGAAGCTATTTGAATATTGAAGAACAAATTTGCTTTAATTAGCCTCACTATTCTGTCTCTTATTTAGAAGATGAGCTGAAAATATACTCTTTTGAAGTAATTTCTGTACTTTTTTGTGAGATACTCTATTAGGAATAGACTGGAATTCAAATCTTACAGGTAGAATATATTATTAACCACTGCCTCCATTTACTTTACAGTTTTCCCAGTTTTCTTTGAATGGCCAAAGAGCACACCCAGTATATCTGAGGGGGAGGAGTAGAAATTTTTAAAAACTCAATCTATTGATCATAATAACAAGCACACACTATGTGCCAGTCAATATTCTGTTTACTTTATATAAATTAGCACGTTTAACTTTTACAACAACCCCCTGTGGTAGGTACTACTAATACACCCATTTTACAGAGAAAGACACTGAGGCACAGGACTTGCCCAAAACACAGAACCGTCAGCATTTGAGCAGGATGTGAACCCAGGGGCACTGATTCCACCTCTCATGGTCTTTCTGGCTGTCCTACAAGCCTTTCATTAACAGATGCAACTCATATGCAAAAAGTAAGTAAAAAGCCAAATAAAGCAGGAGGTGAGTTGAGGTTTAAGGAGTTCAGCAGAAAGGCAAGAGAAGGCGCACTTAATTTTGACTGATGTCAGAAACTGATGCGGAGAGGAGAGGGCCACCTGAATGCACTCATTTGTGAGCGGGGCTCTGACACGCCGCCGCTTTAAGGGCAAGTCAGGGCTCCGTGGATCACCTTTCTTTGCACTCTAAGCTTCTCCCCACCCCACAAAATCAGCAATTTCCACTTCCTTCTATCTGTGCCATCATCTCAGTATCACAGACCCTTCCACACTCTCCCCACGACTGCAGAGAATTGCATCAGTACGTGTTAAGCAGTTTACATCAGGATGTGTACGCCCTTAGCTTTATAACAAAATGCTACTCCCCAAGCATTTCTTTTTTTTTACTATTTTATTTATTATTGTTATTTAACTATTTTATTTTGGCAGGGGGAGGTAATCAGCTTTGTTTATTTATAGAGGAGGTGCTGGGGGTTGAACCCAGGACCCTGTACACACTAGGCAGACGCTCTACCGCTTGAGCTACACCCTCCCCACCCTCACCTAGCATTTCTGAACTCAGAGGGTTGTCAGCAGATGATTGGAGGGCAGCCCAGTCCGCAGGCCCTTTCACAGAGTCGCGTAGCAACCCTGCCTCTCCCTCCCAAAGAAACACTCTTACTCATGGTTTTCTGGACAAATGTCAGCTTTGAGTGCACACTGCTTAAATCCTAAAAATTCTGAGGTGAGATCTTTTATTATAGCTTTGTTAAGTGGTAAGTAATGATATTCAAGCCACACACACAAGCATTTGCTGATTCATTTATTTTAGCTAGAATCTAAAACTACTTTTCTTTTGCTAAATCTCCCAAAGATCACTAACCCTTTGCCTTTCTCTGCCTGCAATTACGTGAAAAAGAAAAAGCACAGATGTCCTCTAAGCCGGTCTTTTAAGCTGTGTAAACATAAAATTGATTCACATTTTATTTAATCAGTACAAATCAGGAGAACATTTTTGGAGGAGGGATAAAGAGATGATGTTTTGAGCTGTTTAGATCTCTTCCTCCTCCCTCCCCATCATTTCACAAACCTCTCACCTATAATCAGTGCACAGGTGGAATCTCAGGTCCAGCATTAAGTAATTCACTAAATTAAAAAAAAAAAATCTGATCTGCAAAACTCTTGAGTCATTAAGAGAAAAGAAAATGGAGAAAATATGTTGCGCTTTCTAGGTAACTCTTCATCAACTGAAATGATGACTGATTTGCAGTATCTTTTGAAATGCTGGAAACATTTTCTACATCCCTCAATGTATCAAATACCAGGGTGGCTGAAACTCTTCCAAGGGCAATATCTGAAGGGCCCCTTTCACTCTTTCCCCTCCACTGACTCCCACAAAAGGAAAACTGTCTTTAAAATGTAATTATTTCTTTTATTAGAGGCAATGAAATATTTACTAAAACTACTCTAAAGGATTTCCATCAGGTAAGCACCTTCACTCCCACTTGCTAAGAGTCTGTGGTTAAGCAGATCAGCCCTTGAGCCTCAGTTTTCCTCATCCGTAGCATGGACGGATGACTGATGTCCTACGGAAAGCATTCAGCAGCAGCGTGCCTGTCTGTTGAGTTTGTGTAACTTAGACCACCAGTCTAGCAACAGGAGTCTACGGAGGTAGGTGAAATAATCATCAAATGAGTTTGTTGTGAGAATTACACAAGTTGAGATATGAACTTAACGGAATAACGCCTGGCCAATACTAACGGCTCAACATAAATTACTTTGCTTACAATGCCGCCATTATTTCCCAGTTAGAAAATAAGGTGTTACTCGCCCTATGACAAACAAGTAGAACTTTTTCCCTAATTCCCCTTATATCCCTGAACCTTCCTTACTTCCTTGTTAGAAGTTACAACTAAGGCCTTACTAGGCAGTGAGGTTCCTGCAGGAAAGGCTATTTTTCTGATCACCTTTGTATTCCTTCTGTTTGCAAGACCATTTGGGAGGTCTTTACCCTTGGTTGTTGTTGTGTTTGGCAAATGTTTATTTGAGATAAGGGCTGGGTTCCTGGAGGTAGGAGAGAAAGGATGAAATAAGAGCTGTCAAGATTGGCGTCGCTTTGAAGGGTTGGCATTAAAAATCAAACTTCATCTATTTTGCATTTTGCCAACATGCAAGCAGCCGAGGAGAGAGTGTGGGGGAGTGTCTCTGCGGGCCTGTGGACAGAGGGCTGGACCTGGCATTTAAACATTTTTTAGCCCAAGGCAGATTTGTGGGGCACTATACATTGTTTCCTCTCTGCATCTGGGAAAACAGTGAGTCTGCAAAGTGCAAGCCAAGGTACCAGTCCTCCTTGCCATTTCTTTCGTCTTTTTTACTGTGTTTATTGATTTTCTGAAGCTGCCTTGTACTCAGCCTTCCTCTGGGCTCAGTAACAACAGGAGCCAATATGCGGGCTGTGCCCCTGTTCCTCGGAGGTTTCCAGAGATTGAACAGGACCCCGAGCTAGTGGACTCAATTTTAATAACATGACCAAATCAAGCAAAGGAAAAAATTCAAGCTCCACTGACTTGCATAGCTGCGCCTCAGGCCAGGACAAGACAGACCCATCAGAGACGACTTGCTACCCAAGACTGAAGGAAGAATAGAATCAAGTAACAAATGTAATCATGGCATTTAGTGCAGTGGTAAGAGGTTCCATTCAAGTGCACTGATCTACCCAGGGGTAACCCTTTTCCAAAGGGTAGCCAGTTATAAATCTTCCTGACAAACCTGGTCATCAACTGCAAATTCCAATCACTGGGTAGAGGTTTTATGCGAGCCCGCAGTGAGTGACACTTCAGGGCACAGGGCTTACGTTAATATGCTTAAGAGTTTTCACATCATATTCTCTGCACATTGTTCGATTTTCTTTGCCAACTGCAGTCAGTATTTCTTCCCATGAACGGAAGTGTTGACGTGCATTTGTCTATTACAATGTATTAACATTCACTTTAACTCACATACTGTGTGAATCATCACGACAATTCTACGAAGTGGGAAGGGCTGGCATTACTATCCATATACATGGATATACATGACTGAAACTCAGAGTTATCAATGCATGAGAAATAACTCAGCCTAAATTTGACATCTTTGCTCTTTCCAGTCCTGTGTTCTTTCCAACTTCAGTTTTGCCCTCAGCATTGCTCTAAACAGTCAGTCTGCCTGTCCTGGCCACCTTCCTTCTCCATTCTCCGCACCTACTATAGTGAAAAAGCATTACTTTCCCTACACCTCAAAGATCTCATTCTTCTCAACAAGGCTGTCACCTGCATAAAAAAATTAAGGCTTCCAGGCATGAACAACCTCCATTTCCCATTTTATCATTCATCGACACCCACATGCACATGCCTTTGACTTTCATTGCAAGAGAAGTGTGCACCTTTCGCATTAACCAATTCTTCTGTCTGTGCCTCTAATTGGTTCCTTTGTGTCAACTGCCATTCTCTCTCTCCTCTTCCTTGTTTCTGTCACAGTGTAAACTTCCCCAGCAAGAGACTGAGACTCTGGATGTGGCTCTGGGAGGCTGGCAAGGCAGAAGCCTGCGGACCAGCACCATCAGGGGCGACACAGGCGGGACTAAGCAGTGTGAGGGGTCCAACGGCAAAGTGGTGGCAGCAGAGCTCAGCACAGCCTACAGGAGCGTCCTAGAATGCGTCCTAGAATCAATAGCTTTCAGACATTTAATATGTCCTCCCTCTTAACATTCCTACTGCAACAAGATTCTTCCTTTGTTTTCATGTGCTCAAACAGAGGTTGTGCTTTTGTCATTAACTCCAAACTGCTGCTGTTCTAATTCCAACTCCAGTTACACAAAACATCTCACATCAGAATGTCGAAAGCCATCACTGTCCTGCTAACAAACATTCCCCAAAATGACCTCTACCAGCACCTGCTCCTCCATTACGGGCGGCTTTCCATCCTAGCCATCAGTCGCAGACTCATTAGCCTGCATCTCAGGCAAAGGGAAGTCGTCACCCTGTGACTCTTCCTTTTATTCCTGACATTAGTTTTTCGTTTTATGCCAGCACAAGGACCATACTCCATCACTACATTTTTTTCAGCCAAGACTCAGTTTTGGGGGGTTTTTTTTCCCTGTAGAACACCACAGTGTGATGACACTATTTCTTCTTGCGTGGGTCAGGACAGGATGTAACAAAAATGTCTTTTGCAGTCAGTGTGTTCTACTCCTGAGAATCACAGGAATACTTGTCACACGTGAAGTTCCAGCAGAGACCTGACACCACAGAGCACACATAATATGCTATTAGGTAAAGAGCTACGTATTAACCAAAAATGAAACAACAAGGCATTAAAAATACAGTATCAAAATCACAGCAAAGAAACCAATGACTAGAGGCTCCTGAGTTGAACGTACACAAATTAAATATACACGAACTAAATTCACTTGTATAAATATGTTTACATAACAGAGCTGGTAGCTGGGGATTGTTGCGCCTTCTTAAAACATACAGACATTCTGGAAACACTGGCTAGCTGATGATTCTCCCAGTAAATACAAGTTCCTCTATTCTGTGCTTCAGTATTTGCTAACTGGCTGCCGTTGTTATTATGTGTTCACCTAGAAAATCTCCTTTCTCCCCCTTTAAGTGTCATGGTATAAGGATTCTCAAAGTGTGATCTGGAGCTCCCAACCACAGAGAACCCCGAAGAGCAAAACTCTCTTCGTAATAACAGGACTTACCCTTTTCAGTCTCATTTTCCCATGAATGTATGGTGGATTGCCTAGAGGCGACCTACCAGGTAGTGTGGTAGCTGAACACAAGCCGATGCTGAGGACGAGCTGTCTTCTGTTAAGCCACACATTAACAAGATCTGTAAAAATATAAAATAATGACATTTTTCTTACTAGTTGTTTGCTTGTTTAGGAAAGTCAGGTTGTTTTAAAAATTAAAACATAGGTTAATTATATTAACAAGTAATGGGTTTTAAGTTAAATAATTTTTTAAGTTCTCAGTCTTACTTTCTCATGATAAATACCAGTAAACATAATTCTAATAAACTAACATTCTTTGGGTTTCCTAGCAACGTTTAGTAATGTAAAGAATATGGAGACTAAAATGTTTGAGAGCAGCTGTCAGAGAATACACCAGAGATGTTTTATTTATTTTTCTTGCTGTGTTCCCAGAGACTCACAAGCTGAGGAACAATTAGTCTGTAAGAATAAAATCCACCCTCCACCATCCCCCTCCCAGCGCTGGGAGGAGAAGAGAGTTAGGCATTGAATGTATCTCTGAGAGGGTCTCAAGAGACCTGCACCTTCACACCCCTTCCCGTCAGGTGAGATTCGGGGGCGGGGGTGGGGGTGAGTCAAGGTAAATTTGGGAGGCGATGAATTCCACCAAGAAGACTTCTGTTTTCTTGATGTTACTTGTTAATTTACTCCTCAAATCTATCCCTTTATTTTTACTGTCAATGCTACCACACTATTTCAGTGTTGGGCTAATGCAATATTCTACAGTCTGGTCTTCTGGGCTAAAATCTCCTTTCCTCTAATCTATACCACCAGAACAATTACCCCAAATTGAACTTTGTCAAAGATATCCTCACTTAGAAATATTAGTGACTTCCCCCACCGCCTGCAGCCTGAAGTCCAAACATCTTGGAATCTCAGGGTAACAGACTTTTCAGTCTATTGAGGAACACAGAAATCATCAGCCCCAAGCCCCGCGTGTTCTAAAATAAAAAACTGATGTCTGTAAGTGATGTGAGTTTATCATGGTCATATGAACAAGAGCAACATTATCAAATGGGCATTGTTGTTGAGTCTGCATCCGACATTCACGGTGCCACGAATTGTCCCTAATTTACGTTTCCAAATATGTCCTTCTATTTCCCAACCTAATAGCTCTACTTCAGCTGCCCTATTCTCATCGTCCTGAAGACATACTATGTACTGTATTCTCACCCACCCACGTAACTCTCATTTTCTCCTCTGCTCTCTAAACGTATCTTTTAAGATTTGTCAAAGTCACATCTTCCCTCGAAGATTCTCTTGGACCAATTCAGGTCACATTAATCTCTCTCTTCTTGGTATTCTGGTTGAATTTGTCCACACATAGCACTTACTGCGTTCCTGTAACATATGGCCATGCACAATACTTCATTTTTTGTGTGTGCACCATTTATGTTTGCATCTTAAAATTTCTGCCTCATGTTGAGCACATTCAGGGTATTTAAATATATCAGTGGAGTATACAGAAGCTCTTCTTGGCAACATTAGAGAGCGAATAATATATTGATTACATCTTTTCATTTGTAAGACTATATTAACTGGCTTATTAAAAGAGACTAGAAACACAGAATTCAGTAAGTCTACAATTGACTTCCCCAGTGATCTCCAAAGCATTTTTCAGTTTCATTGATCCTCACGTCATTCCTAAACTTACCTCCACATGCAAAATCAATTCAGCTGCACTGATAATCAGGTCTGCTACAAAACCACCCGCTTAAGCAAATATGAAAGAATTTTGAGTTGCCTGACCTGATTTGTGGAAGACTGTGCCAACGTGAAGTGAGACGGAGAACTTGAGAGTTCAGAGGGGATGGGCACATATATTTATGTTCAATTGAGAGATGCAGAAAAAAAACAAGCAGCCAAGTCCAGTTTACCGTATTACCTAACAGTGAGCTGGTAGATAAGAATCTGAATCCCTCTGCCTGTTCCTTCATTTGCATACTCCACTGATGACGGCCAAAGTCCACACCAGTGCCACAGAGCACCTTGACTGGCCCCGGTGCCCTTTCACAGTGATGCACAAAGATGCCAAATAAGCTCCAGCAAGTGCAAAAGTCCAGTCAAAGGAAGGACAAGGCAAGGACCAGCCATCATAACCCCGGCCTTATTCTTACCAACGTTCTCATTTATTTTTTGCTTATTTCAATATCTATGCGATTCTTCCTGATTACAAAGATAATAAAGCCATTTGCCTCACTGAGAATATAAAAAACGAAATATAGCATTTTTACTCTCCTCAAAAGTTAAAATTCCTAAACATTGTATTGTAATACATAGTGATCTTTGTTTGCCTCATGGAGAAAACATTTACGATGAAAATACAATTGTCATTTCTCTGCAGGACTGGTGTGCTGTAGGAGAAAGATTATTGACTTAAGGGCTAGAAAATTCTAAATTTAAATCCTACCTCTCCAGGTTTCAAGATGCATTATCTGTGGCATTTTATTTTTGTATTCCCACCAAGTTACCCACCTCTTTGTCTGAAATCATACCGATTTCATTAAGGGTTGTTTGGGAAAATACATTAGATAACAAAAGTGAAGCGGATGGCAGAAGGATATTTTCATAAATATTAATTATCATCCCTTATACCTGTCACTGCCCCTTACCCAGATCCCACACCACACACGGAGTTTCTGAACATTTTTCTATCAAATGTATTATGTCTGAAAACATCACAGGACATCACACTCAGCATCTGAAAGAGAACTGATACCATGCAGGGAAACTTTGAATCACGATTCATTAAAACAGTCCAACCTATTTCTGTCAACTTTGAGGGATGAGTTCTCTGCCGTTCCTCTGCTTATTTATGTAAGATCAATGGAATCTTTAATGTGTGTTTAATATCTTCAGGCTCTGAGAAAATCAGTAGAAGCCATTCATCAAGGCACACAGATGTGTGCATTCAGAAGGACAAGACGAATGCAGAGGGCTGATTTGGGCACTAATTCATTATCAATTCTTTCCTCAGATAATGTGGAAGTTTCTCTCAGAGATCAGTGTCCTCCTTTACGGATGAGAAGATTATCCTCTGAATAATGAAGACTCCCCGTAACTTTCAGGATTGGAGAAAGCTGCGTTGGGCTCTAGACATTTGTATTGTTTACACAGGGTCCTTGTTCTGGTATCTGTGTCTTTAATTAAGGTCCTTTCTTGACCGTGAAGAAAGAGATTTGTCATTTCTCTCCCTGGCTCTTTTAAATTTAATTGACGGATGCTACAATATTTAGCATGTGTGTGTTCATTATTGTGTGGATTTAGAATATTTCCCTGTAACTTCTGCTGACTGTAGCTGAATCAAGTAACTTTATACAGAGATCTGGCTTCAGTTTAGTCACAGTCTGATGATTCAGTTTGATTTCATACCATTTATTTTTCTATGTAAAGGAGTCTTCAGAATTGTGTGATTTGGAGTCCAGTGGGGGTACTTACCTGGTATATTCATCCACTCTCCAATTTTGTTTTATTTTCTTCAGTTCTTTTGAGTTTTACCACATCTTTAAAAAAAATTTTTTAATCTATTTTGTTTTAATTTTTAAAATTGAAGTATAGTTGATTTACAATGCTGTGTTAGCTTCTGGTGTACAGCAAAGTAATTCATTTATGTATATATTCCTTTTCACATTCTTTTTCATTATGGGTTATTACAAGATATTGAATGTAGTTCCCTGTGCTGTACAGCAGGGCCTTTTTGTTTACCTGTTTTATATACAGTCGTTTGTATCTGCTAATCCTAAACTCCTAGTTATCCCCACCCGCCTTCCCCTTTAGTAACCACAAATTTGTTTTCTATGTCTGAATCTGTTTTTGTTTTGTAAATAAGTTCATCTGTATCTTTTTTCTTTTAGATTCCACATGTAAGTGATGTCCTATGATACGTATTTCTCTCTGACTTACTTCACTTAGCATGATAATCTCTATCTGGGTCCATCCGTGTTACTGAAAATGGCATTATTTCATTCGTTTTTACGGCTCAGTAGTAGTCCACTGTGTGTATATACCACATCTTCTTTATCCAGTCATCTGTAGATGGACACTTAGGTTTCCCCCATGCCTTAGGGCTATTGTAAATAGTGCTGCTATGAACACTGGGGTACATGTATTTTTTCGAATTAGAGTTTCCCCCGTATATATGCCCAGGAGTGACATTGCTGGCTCACAGGGTAAGTCTATTTTTAGTCTTTTGAGGTATCTTCATACTATTTTCCATAGTGGCTGCACCACACTGCATTCCCACCAGCAGCGTGGGAGGGTTCCCTTTTCTCCACACCCTCTCCAGCATTTACTGTTTGTGGACTTTTTAATGATGGCCATTCTGATCCGTGTCAGATGATACCTCGCTGTAGTTTTGATTTGCATTTCTCTGATAATGAGCAATGTTGAACAATTCTTCAACTCTTTTTAAAATATCACATTTCATTAACATTTACCTAACACTGCGCTTGGCATTTTCCATTTCACACTTCTCTAATCTGTGTGCAGTAAGGATAGTATGCCATGCTCCTTAAAGTAGTTCTTTGCAGTGTGGTGTCTACTGAAGCATCTGTCATAGTTCCATTACACAGAACCCAGAAAACAAAATATTTGTGTTTCAAAGACGCAGGCTACAGGTGTAAGCACAGCCAGGCATTAGCTACGACAGCGATAACACAGTGAAAACTGTCACCTTTACCTGAAACATACATCCTGCTGATGCAGGACATGTGGTCAGGCTTTGCACAGCGGAACCCTCCGAGGTGGAGCCGTGTCAGAGTTTTGAGATGAAGTGTTTCCTCATAAAGATACATAAAATATATTTTTGTGGGATGCTGGGGCATTCATCCCAAATTTAAAGATAAAATTAAGCAGTAGATTTCTCCTGGGACAAGTACAGTGACCAAGTCATCTCAAACCTCCAGTAATTCAAAACATCTGGCAAAACAGAGAGACAGAATCCCAGAGCCAGGACCCCAGCTGGACACAGTCCAAACCGGAGGTGGGAGAAGATTTACTACAAGTGATATCCTGTGTTTGGATTAATACTCATGAAAAGACATTCAATCAATGCAATAACAAAACTGTTGGGCATTACAAACAAATGTTAAGACAGACATACTTAGGACCTGTCAATCATAACCCTAGGAATATATCCATTGAAAAAGCCTGCTCATGTTTACCAAGAGACACGTCCAAGAATATACCACAGCAACACGGTCACACCATATTAACAAAAACCTCAAAACAGCTGAAATGCCCATCAAGCTTAGAATGGCATCTGCATAAAATGGGACATTCTATAAAAATGAAAATGATACATCTGAGAATTTGGGGGGAAATAATCAAAAAACATAACATTAACCAAAGCAAAAGCCACATACAATAGGATACATTTGTACAAAAATCAAAATATTTATTAAACATGTAAAAATATATTTAGGGTTGAGGTCCTCAGGAGATAAATTATGAAGAAATACTATTGAGTATTTTCTGGAATTTAATTATATGAAAATACAGAAGTCTGATTTGCCATCACTTTGTGGAGGGGAGGGGTGGTGACTGAAGTGAGTGCAGTGAGAGGTGCTGAGACTTTGTGATGCATTTTTTTGTAGTTAAGACTTTCATCGTGTCCATCATGTCCAGGTGCTGTATTTACTTTGTGATGTATCATTGAGCTTTTCATTTTCTGCTGGACTTTTCTAAATGTGCAATATATTTCACATATCTAGAATGATATATTTCACATATCTATGAATGGTTTGCATTTGCAGAGAAAATATGAAAATGAGCAAGCCTACAAGACAGAATAAAAGGGCAAGAAAACTAAACCTCCTTTCCTTTTCTATGATTTAATTCATCCAAAATTTCAGGTAGATACTGTGTGTGTGCACGCACATGTCTGTGTGTGTATAAATGGCAGAGCTTGGTGCTCCAGTATCGGAGGAATCTGTAGCGCATCACAAAACCTGACGCTTAGAACCACATGCGAGCTACCATCACTCCATCATGTTACAGTGGCCTCATTTGAAGTGCTCAGAAAACAATTTCACAAAACTGTCCATGAAGTAATTTTGACCTATAGAGGAAGCATGTCACTGTGACCCCACATTTTACTTAAAGTGAGATGGAGTTTGATATGATCTGGGTTTTGTCACTGACATGCACTAAAACCTTGTCAGTGATTCTCGTCTGACATGACAGATCACTTCTTATAAACTTTTATTATGTGCTTCTTTTTATTCCTTGAAAAATGAAGTTGTTATGGCTCAGAATTAAAAAAAGAAAAGAAAAAAAACCTTAGAAACTTAGAGGCAGCTTGGTGTCACGTTTCCCGGAGCAGGAGGTGGAAGAACAGCGCACATCACGCTGCTCTTTTCTCCACCGTGACCTTCCTCCACTCCTCAGCCACATCCCTATTTCTGCCTGCTCACGTTGCTTCCTCGGAGGCATCTAATCTCTAAGCATGGCCTCCCTGTCTCAGCATCTCTTATTGACTTTTCCTAATCTTATTATTTCTGTTGATATTTACTCTGTATGTCATTTTTTTTTTTTTTGCTTTCCCTGGGATTTCGATGGGATTCACCCCAGAGGAATCTTTACATCACCAGCCTAACAAATGAAATTAGGGAAGCAAGGTGATCAGGCCTAGAATCTGGTGGGACCAAAGAACTAGCATCTACGTGGAGAGCACCATGAGAATTTAAACCAAGGTCAGCGGCTAAGGATGGTATTGACCGCAATGGCTCAGGACCCATTACGTTTTGTTTTGTTGTATTTTGTTTTTAATGAGATGCCTGCTTAAACCTTAAGGGGAATCAACAAATAAAAATCGTATGATAAAACCAGAAATGTAACTTCTTTTTTTTAAACAATTTGGTGGAGAGAAAAGACTATGATCTTTGGTTTCAAATAGGACCACGTTCACATCCAAGCTCCGCAGTTTGACAGATGTAGTATCTTAATATCCACAGTCTTAGTGTATTTGACTATAAAACAGAGCTCTTAAATCCTTAAGATCGTATCTTTAGAGTCAAATGAGATTTGGGTTATGAAGTGCCCTGCATTTATTTGACATTAATGAATGTTAACTATTATTATTGCTGCCTAATTCCTTTGACACCCTCACCTTCTATATCTGATCCTGCATTCACCCTTTCCCTACAACAAGGGAAGTCACAAGAGTTGCCTTTCTTTCTTTCTTTCTCTCTCTCTCTCTCTCTCTCATTCTTTCTTTCTTTCTTTCTTTTTGCAGTGGGTATATAAGAGGCATTGAATGCCTCCTAAGGCTTTCATATTACATCATAAGTTAACGAAATGGAGGGAAGAGTGAAGAGCAAGTAAAGACAGCAAGGTGAGATTGGAAGAAGAGAGGATGGTAAAGATGGAGAGACAGACATACAGACAGATAAAAATAAATAAAAACTATGTGCGTATCTCCTGCTAAGGTTGGCTTGTGCTGAAGGATGGTATTGCTTCTGTATTTGAAGGGTTACAAATCCCCTAATTCAGTCACATTTGGATTTAGAAATGATTACAGGTAAATTCTATTTGGGGGGGGGTTATTTAATTCCATGTCTTTATTTGGAGAACATGACACTGTAAGCATAATCATGCATAAAAATATTAAAATGCTACAAAATGACTTGTAATGAAAAACAATATTTTCCCTCCATACCTTTCCTTATCTACGGTTTTACTCCCTTAAGCTAAATACTTTTTATTTTAAATATTTCTTCAGACATAGACTTCAGTATCTCATAATAGGATTTGTATCATCTTTTCTAGATTTTTCAATTTTAGTCAAGAATTGCCTTCCTCCCACGACTATTTAGAGTGTTGTTCACTCACGATACTATCACCACTTTCCCTCCATTTTTCTTGCAAATGGTAATATTAATGCTTTTAGGTTCGTTATAGGTTACCTTTGTTACATTTTTATTTTTATTCAGTTTTTTGTAGCTCCCAGCTACTTAGGTTTCTAAAGTTCCTCTCAAATCTCCTCCCAAATTTACCCTCCAGGCAACTTCCTAAAGAAAAGGCTTGTGGAGAATCCATTATTTGAGTAATTAAATACGCAAAATACCTGTTGTCAGCCCTCATTCATGTAGGAAAGCTTAACTAGTGTAGATGCTGAGACCATTTGCTCCCAGAAATTCAAAAGACCCACTTCATTGTCTTTTAGTTTTGATTCTTGCGACTGAGTCTTACAAAAATGTGTTTCTTGTTCCTCTGTCAAGTGTCTTCTATTCTGGGGTTGTTTTTTTTCTTCTTCTTTCCTCTTTGGAGCCTTATGGAATGCTCTCATTTTCCTCCAATTTTCACAGGGATATATCTAAGTAAGCACTGCCCCATTTGCTGAATAATTGAAGTCTCGCGATTTCAGTTATAAAATAATTCACCTGTATCCATTAAGCCGTGGGGTACTGGCCTCTGCTTTCTGCTTTGTCTTTAATCAGATGATGGGAATTCGCATCACTCCTCAGTATCTCTTCTGCTCCTCGCTATTTTCAATCTCTGACTTTTTGTTCTTTCTTGGAGACTTTCTCAACTTTGTCTTCTTACCCTTACACAATTTTCTTTTTAATTTCAGAAATCAATTTTTAAATTTTGAAGTTTTTTATTGTTAACTAGTTCTTCCTTTTAATTATATTATTTTCTTGTTTTATGTACAAAGTAGATCAGAATCTCTGTATATACCAATTTTTCAAATTGTTTTACGTAACTGAATTTATTTTATGATAATTTTAAAGTGTGTTTCATTTCCTTTTTCCCCTTTTTCAGACATTTCTAAATATCAATAAGCTTTGTTTCATGTTTAAAGACAAAGCAACAAATGCAAATAATTGTGAGAAATAAGTGTATGGGTGATGCTTCTTAACTAACAGGTTTTGAAAACTTCCTTCCATGAGGAATGCATTCAATTTTCATTAGTCATCTCTCCCCCGATTCATTTATAGCCCCTCAGATATTAGTTGAAATTCTTTGTCTGCTACTTTCCTCTTTCTATTCCCTTTTTGCTATAGAAAAATCCCTTTCAAAAATCATTTTAATTGGGTAACTGATGGGAGTGGAAATGAATGTATACAATAAAACTATTATTTGAAATGCAACTAAAGTATTTTAGTGTCAGCATGCATGCTAATTAAGATAAATATTGCTAAATATAAAACCAATGGAGCCTTTAAGTTGTTGCTTATTTACAGTGCATTTTATATGAAATTTATTTTAGCTTTTATTATTCATAAATTTCAGGAAGGAAAATGAGGGTCTTAAGAGATTACATAAATTCATTAAATTCACAGAGGTATGAAAGGATAAACCTGGGATTCAAAGTCAGTTTTGTTTCAGTAAAAAGCTCTTTTTGGCACCTCAAACAGCTGTGTGTCTCCCCGCCTAGGGAAACCTCATTTTCATTTCTGAATGGGGGTGATTTTACCTCCATGGGACATTTAGCAATTTCTGGCGTATTTTTTACTGTAACAACTGTAGGACGCTTCTAGCATATGGTGTGTGGAGGCTGGAGATGCCGTTAACCGTCCTACAATGAGCAGAAAACTTGCACAGCAGAGAACAGCCAGACCAAAATGTCAATAGTTTTGAGGTCAAAAAACCTTGGTCTAATTAGAATGCAGAATTTCCATAAACATTAGCAGTGGATAGCAGCATATGAATTTCCAACAAGCTTATTGCAATTTTTACTCTTTAGAATTATAACACAATATCATACACAGTTTTATAAACCATTCTATAAGGATGAAGTCACATCTTAAAAATTATAGCGGAGACCCACATTCTTTCGAATGGGACATATTATAGAAATTCTTGAAATGTTGTTGATTTTAAATTCTGTGAGTAATCTATAACCTTTCTCCTTTTAAATATGGTCCTTTTATTTAATGATGCTGAAAATTACGGAGTAAAAGTAAAGGTCTGAGGAATGACTTTGTGCTATTTTACTGAAGTTGTATCTGAAGAAAGACAATCAAGGGTAGTCACACTTCCCCCCTGTTTTAAAGACATCAAAAAATGACACACTATGTGCTCCAGCTCCCTTTCTTACCTCTGATGCCATCGGAGGATCTAAATCTCTCCAAAATAAGTCAGCTCAACCATTGTCCTTTCCATTCACTCTATAGCTACTGTTCCATGTCCCTCAATTGGCCGTGAAGTTTACCACTTAACACAGGGCTGGTGTCTGCCTGCCTGAGGTTTTCTCGCCCTGGCTGGGAAGCCAGCTTCCCAGAGAGCAAGTCCTGCCCCGATGGTGGGTGGCTGTGTCCACCCTGCCATTCACCTTGGCAGAGACAATGGGTTGTCCTCAGCCTACCCGTGAGAGTGAATTCCACACAGCTTCGGTAATGAAGGGAGGGGGAGAAATTAGTGTTTAGCAGAGGATTTTTAAAAACAATAGCATACCTTTAAGCAGGTCAAAATGAATTTCCCTTAAATTCTACGAAGAGGCAGTTTCAGTTTCCCTGAGATTCAGACTCCCTGGAAATGTGCTGTGCTGTGAGCTGGTGTTTGCCCTAAGCTATTTTGAGAAACCTGTATTTTAAAAGGAAAAACATTAAAGTTTTAATGTTTTTAATGTTAATGAAAGTTTTATTGTTTTGATGTGATTCATATTAAAGCTTTAGTCAAATATATCTGTTCAATTAATGCCGTTTTACTTACGTTTCTTAAAATAAGCTTTAGAAAATGTAAAATACTGACATTTCATTATGCACTGGTTTTTTACTTTGAAACTGCATATAAATAACATTCATCAAAAGTGTTTTCTTCAGATGGTATTTAGGTGATTTAAGCAGATATAGTGGGAGAAAAACAAATCTTAAAATAAGGTTACAAAAAAAGTGCTGGAGAATGGGAAGGCTACAGGGCAGAGGGGTTAATCTAACCCTGGAGGATAAGTGAAGTCCTCTAAGAGGAGATCACCACTGAGCTGAATCATAAATAATACTTGAGCTTGTTAGACGGTCAGAAAAAGGGAAAGGAATCTTAGGCCATATAAACAGCAGGCCCCAGAGCACAAAACAGGACAGTAGTGAGGATGCATGATTTCATAAGCATAACTATTAACCTGTCTCCAGCACTGAGCATCTCCATGGCTTCCATGTCAAAAGGACCCCTCTCCTTTTTCGTCTCTTGCCTTAGGTAATTTGGGGTCAGTAACGCCTACAGATTGTCATGAAGTACAATATATTCATGTTTCTTAAATCTTCATTTTTTTGTACTCATTCCATCAATTGTTGAGAGAAGGATATTAAAATTTCTGACTATAATTTGTGGATTTCTCGATTTCTCTTTACAGTTCTTGAAACTGCTATCCTAGATAGCTTGAAGCTTTGTCATATTAAAACATTCTTTTAAAAATGGTTTATTTTGGATATGGTATTTTGAATGCCATGTGAAATGTGTATAACAGATATGTGGTCAAATAAATTTTGCTTAAAAAAAGGAAGATATGAAAAACATTTAGAAGCATTATTATTCTGGAGGTTTTGAGTACCTACAAAATACCAGGCCTCTTTGAATAGTTCTTCAATGAAGCCAGTTCAGATCTGAGAAGGGGAAGGGAGAGGGCCCTGGTTGGTATAATACAGGGAAAATGGAGGTTTTAGATTATCTGATGTATTTCATTATTTGGGGAAAATAATATCAAATTGATCTGTTTCAGCATTTAGAAAAGATGGATAATAGAAATTTAAGACCTAAGCAAATAAAAAGGAAAGAACTTTACATCCGTGTATATTAGTAATTAAATCTGCTGCGCTGTTTAGAAAATATGGACTCACAAAGCCTGGAAGATGAGAGTGTCGTTAAATGGCTTTTGTCCTGGCTGTCCTTATGCTGACCGTGGAGCAGCTGAGGGACCCGCTACAGGGGATACGGACAAAAGAGAGCCCACGAAGAGCCGAGTGCCCATCACTGAAGAGATCAACAGCTTTCCTCACTGGAAGCAACACAGAGACACAGCAAAATTTTGCCTGCATGTTCCATTCCCAAATTAGTTAGCTCTAAAAATCTTCCCTGAATTCCCGGGAAGCCTACCCGTTCATAAGATTCCCCGCTTCTTCATGGCCAGCTCCTTCTATACAATGTTATCTCAGGTTAACTGAGTAATTACCTCCCTATACGTCCAAAGAAACTGTAAGCCCACAGCGGGAAAAAAAGGAGAGATAAACCAAAGATTTAAGAGTCTAGTGATGAGAAGGAGTCAGTATTCACAAGACTGTAATTTAAATGGAAATCCACAGAGGATTAATAACACTTTATAAAGGCTAGTATTCATTCACATTTTTTTCTGACTTCCTTTAAATCTTGTGTTTTATTTTTACGGTTTATGCTGTCCGTCTGCATTTCCCATGTCCCCCCCAGGAGAGACAGGTAACCCTGAGGAAATGAGTATTCACCCAGGCAGCTGGGGCAGGGATGGGGGAAGGGCTGCTGTCTGAACAAACCGAAACTAAGGGAGCAGCACATTAGCCACAGGCTCCTGGAGTTCACGGAGAGAGGAAGCAGAAGTCAGAAGAAAGGAAAGCGAGGCCAAACCCAAACTAGTACAGGACCAGGTATACGTTTTCTCAAAAAGAGTCACTAAATTAATCAGGGCATTTCCCCTCCCAGAAATGAAGGACTTTTTCTAATTCCTAAATAGCAATTTTTATTGCTTCCCCCAAGAAACTGCACAAATCTTTAAAAGTAATGATGAAACCTGAGCATCCACACTCTCATTTGACACCAGGAACTAAGCCAGAGAACTGTGTCTCCTCCAGGGGACAAATCTCACAGCACTGCCCCGTGCACAGAACGCCCGCTCTCCATTTGTGAATTTTAACAAGCACATTCACATTTGAGAATGTGAGCCTCTCTTCCCTAGCAATATTTTGGGGATAGGGAAAAATAGACGTTTTCATTAAATTCAGGTTTTTGTGAAAAAGAAATTATAACTACCTAAAGTCAAGTCAGTGACAGCTCTAGTCAACTGTCGTTGTTAAAAATGGAAAAAAAAAAAAGGATACTGGAGGTCAAAAACTAGGAATTGTGGGAGAGTCACACATGTGCTGAGCAGATGGAAAAGGAGTCAAAAATGAAAATGTGTATAAAGATTTTTAGGCTGCAATAGAAAGGCAGGTAGATAGTGTAAAACAGAGTCAGAGAAAGCAAGAATCAGCAGCAAAAGGAAAAATATGCTGGCAATGATCAAACGTCCAGGGAAACTGAAAGAAGTAGGTAAAAACTTTCTTCTTATGTTATTGATTATCAAAACCAAGTCATGCTCCTTAACGGGATATCATTTGTAAGCAAATGATATAATTTATAAATATATTTTTAAGGATTTAATTTATATAACATATAATTTAAATATAATGTATATATAATAAATAAATATTGTATAAACATAGTTTATAAATATATATAACACACTGCATATACTACACTGCATAGATAGATATGATGTATAATATATATTCTAACATATACATATATTTATAAATTATATTATCTATCTTTAAGAATTTAGTTTACAGCCTCATAGAACAATACTTTCTCTGCTTAAATATATTGTCTTCAGCAGTTTGTAGTTCCCAAAGTGACGTCATATACACAAGCAAACTTCATCACCTCATATGGACAAATGCTCTCCTAGCTTTCTACTCTCCAGCTCAGCAGACTTAAGAGTTAGCATAACTGAATCCCACAAAACTATTTTGGTTGCAAAAACACTTTGAGAGGCTAGAAGAATTGGAGGGAAAAAAAAATGTTTAAAAGAACTTTTACCTTTGGTGACATGAGTCACCTGTTGATCTGTTGAAACAATTTCTCTAAACAGATACTCTTAACTTATGTGGACCCAAGGATAAGTTTTGGGTTGTTGATGATGCCATGAGACTGACTATCAAATTGTGTTAATATGTATTTATACAAAATTCTAAGAAGTGTGTCTCTGGCTTTTATCAGACTCCTAAATATCCGCCATCAAAATAGGATCAAAATATACACTCCACAGGGCCTGACCCACATGGTTACGCCCCAGAGACTCAGCCCTCGTCAAATGTGTTTTCTGCACCGAAGCAACAGATGGTGGAGAAGCAACATCGTGAGAGTTTGGCTCCAATCTCATGCCGCCCCTTGACGAGTGGCTGCAAAAGGCACTTCACCTTCAAGAGATTCCTTTTCCTACCTGTATAAAAGGAGTGCTTTGGGCTAAGAAAACGCTTCTAAGAGTCTGTCTAGTTCTAAGGACTCTCCTTCTGGCCTTTTCTCCTCTCACCCCAGGAACCTGTAACTCATCCGAACAGGTCTTCCTATGCTTATAAGCATAAAATCTGAAAGTCAAATGAGGCAGAAAGAAAAAAATTTAATAGATATGCTGCTGGTCAGCATATTGAATGGTTTAGTAATTTATTGTTCCAAGTATCTACATTTTTAAGGATAATGCCAAAGTGTGGCAAGCCTATGAGGGCTTAGAAAATTGCCAGCATTTCAACTGTCATTTAAGAAAGTTTTTTATGCCCCCTTTGCTAGCTCATCTACTCTTTGGTGTCTAAATGTTTCAGCATCTTAATGCTATGTTCCCTTACATGAAAATTCAGGCTGGGGTGAGTACTCCATCCGTGTAAATGCCAAGATGGTGAAAAGTATGCAGAATCAGGCAGTGGCAGGCTGGTCCCTCAACCTGGAAAGAAACTGGGATCAACTTGTTAGAGACCATCAGGTCACGCTTGACTGTCCCTCCGGAATCGGGAAGGCGTCGGGGTGGGAGATGGGTGCGGCACTGCCACACATCTGAAGCACCAGTCGCTACCTTTGTTTCCAAACATAAACTCTGGATATTCTGGGCTCAGCAGATTGATGTGTAAGTGTGTGAGAAAGGTTGGAAGGAAGAGCAGCAGCACCAGAAATACACAGTGATGAGGGGGATGTTGCCAAAAGGCTGGTTTGGACGAAAGAGCTCGTTCACTGGACTTCAGTCAAAGAAGCTTCAGTTATGTCCCAGGGCGGTTGTGTGGGAGTGTACGGAGCTTCCACTCTTTTTCTTTTCTTTCTTTTTTTTTAAATTCTCGAAGCTTCAGTCTTCAAGTTTGTAAAAGAGTATGAGAATATCGAATCCATCATTTTGATGGTCAAACAAGATCATGTAAGTGCAATTATTTAGTAAAGCTCTCTACAAATTTAAAGTATTTTAATATAACCCACATTGCATGTTATCTAAATGTTAGAGCTTTGACCTTCTGTGGTTTGATACATTGCTCCATAGTCCAATTCAGTCACTCTCACATTCAACACAGCATTTGCCCAAGTCGTCTTGACCTTTACCTAAAGTGAAAAATGTCTATATAAAATGTTAATGTTTCTGAAAACCATTTTAAAATACTTTCCACAACAATTTATAAAAAAGAAACAAAGTGAAATAAAAACAGAATAGAAGCAGGTTTCAGAAGGTTGGAAAAATTATTTGGGGAGCAAATTATAAAGAAGGACATGGACTTAACACTTCTGTGTTCTGGAAAACTAGAAAGGGGAGGGCAAGGAATCAGCAGTACGTGGGACTGGAGCCCTCCAGCAGCTGGTGGTTTTCTGCTGATTCCTTCATGGGCTCTCCCGATGAAGCTTTCCATTTACTAATGTACTTGCAAATACTGCCCAGCCCTAAATCACACGTAGGCGTTTCTCCCCATTTCCAGAGGACTGGCCTCAACAGAGCTGGATTTACTGTTAATATGTCCTGTTCCTCTCTCTCTGAAAAGAATAAATAGAAGCTGATCTGGGACAAGTCATTTCCTGTGCTTAATGAGTCCCTGTGTGTTAATAATGTTAACTGTTGACTCTGTTCCTCACTCCAAGTAATAGCACATTATATTTGTTAGTTCTTGAAAGCTTTCAAAGGTTTTTTTTTTTGCTTGCTTGCTTCCTTCCTTTCTTCCTCCATGCCTCTCTCTCTCTCTCCTCTCCCTTTTCTCCTTCCTTCAATTTAATCTACAAATCAAAACAGGCACCTGTTCTTGCCCCATATTTCAAATGAGGAAACCGAGACTCAGGAACAATTTTCTCCCCTTGCCCAAGGTCACATAAATTAGGCTGTGAAATTATAATCAAGGGCATTCACACACTATTTGTTCATTCATAAAATAAACACTGAATTGCCATAGGTACCTGGAACTCTCCAAGGTGGTGGAGGGGGGCTGGTGAATGACAGAGACCCAGGCTTCACCCTGCAGCAGCCCAGCCAGGCAGGTGAGCAAAGAGCCTCCGAAGGTGAGGAGACGTGGGAAGGAAATGACAAGGTGCCTTGTCAGCAAATGACAATGGGACACGAGAGAACTTGCGGATCAAGGAAGTTATTCTCTGAGAACATGGTGTTTAAGACCTGAAGGGAAAGTCCAAGTCAGATAAGAGTGAGTATGGAGAAGTGGGTGTTAAACGTAAGGGAGCAGAAAGCAATACAAGTGCATGGAAAATCTAGAAAGTGAAAGACATTCAGTATAAACAGAATTTACTGGGGCGAGAGTTCCCAAAGCTTCAGCCCACTTCTCTCTGTCTGAGCGCTCTGCCCACCGTGGACTGTGGCTCACGGCCTCCTCTCATTCAGGTCTTGGCTTAAATGGGAAAGTCTTCTTTGATGACCTAATTTAAAATTACACCCTCCCAGCACTCATCATCCCCCTTGAAAACCTTATTTTCCGGTCCTGTGTAGTCTCTTCTGACACAGCACGCCTCTGTCTCTCCCTCTGTGAGAGCAGAGATCTGCACTGCTTCCTCCTCCTCTGTACGCCCAGAAGGACCAGCGCATCGCGCGTGGGACGTAAATGTGTGGACTGAAAGGAAGAGGGACAGAGAGAGAAACCAAGACCAGCGCTGAGACAGCGGCAGACCTTTTAGGACGTCATATGCTGTGAAAATCACAATGAAAAAGACTGCAGATACATTTAAATAAGGATTCCAAAAAAAGAAAGCTTTGGTTTTCACGTAGAGACTGGCCCCAAAGGAGAACAGGTGTACGTGGGCATGAGTAGCAAGGAATTCACTGGAGTGGCTGAGGCCACAGGTGCTGAGATGTTGACGAGTTACAGACGCTGGGCTGGGACTGGAGGAATGAAATGCAAGGTCCTCGCTGTGGGCCCTGCTACCGAGCTTGGACTTAGCTTTGCCGACAGCGGGGAGCTATTCTAAGGCGACTCTAATAGGGAGTGCGAGGCTTCTTGTTTTGGAAAGTTGGCTCTGATAGATGGCAGCATCTAGAAGGCTGAGCGAGGGCTTGATATGAATGAATGTGCCAACTGGAGATACGTGACTTCTTTAAGGTCATGTAACCAATGGAGCTGAAATTCTGACTTTCAATAATCACGCTGTATAATAGTAATAATGACGACGTCACAGCTAGCTGGACTGCAAATGGCACCTGTACATAATCTCATGCATTCCTCGCAGTAATCTTGTAAGGTAAACGCTATCATTACTTCGTGTGTGTGTGTGTGGGTGTGCGCACATCCCCACTCATCCTCACAAGCTGAGTGATGTGGGAGGCACGGGTCCCCAGCCTGCAAGCCCAGAAGACCCACACCACATTCCAACAGCCCTCCCCTCCTACTCACCCCAACCCCTGCCTGAAACTGGCTTTTGATGCTGTTGTTTCTTTCCCCTGTAACAATAAACGCCCTCTCATTCCCCCTGAACAAGGAGAAACTCCCTTTGGGGTTTGCCTGAGTAAAGAGCCTGTTCCCTGGCAGTCTGAGTCCTGGGGAACGTGTGGGGCTGATTTAAACAGGCAAGATTTAGTGATGTTACTACTTTTATGATACAGAAGCAGAGATCACAAGAAATAGTGAGTGAGGTGGACGAAGCCCCTTCTTGGAGGAGGAAATGGAAGTTAATAAAGAATATAATTTAAGGCAAACAAAACAATCACCCCATTGCCAAAAACAAAACATACCAAAGCAAAGCAAAACAAAAGTTGTTTTTGAAGTCACGACCTCGAATCTTTCTATTTATATCACCCTGCTTTCCTGACATCCTCTTACAAAATATGCTAAGGTGTAACGTATTTTAGAAAGATTTTAAGTGTCAGTTTTAAAAAGGAAAGTTTCAGCTATAAGGGGAATTCATTTATGTTAAAGGCTTTACCCCTACTCGGGCTGGATTATTATAGAAAAGGAAATGCTTATACAAACTACACTTTTGTGAAATTAAATTTGTATCCACTTATGTCAAAAAAGAGAAATCACCCAAAATAACTCCATCTTTCCATTTTCATGACAGTTCAGATGATCATGAGATAAGAGTATTAACCCTCGCTTACATAACTTGGCTTCTCTGGGGAGGCAAGGTTTTGATGGTGAGGCAAAAGCACATTTGCCCAGAAGGTATTTCAGAAAAGATTTCTCTAACTCACTGTTGATGCAGTTCTCCAGTTCACACACATTAGTGTCTTATCACGCGTTGAGTCTCACTTTTTATTGAGACACTGGCTGCTTCCTATGAGATCAGTTTTGGCTCCACAAAGTCATCATCATTATTTAAGAAATACGGGCACTTGTTTATAGAGGTCAAAACACAAAAATGATTTGGTGTCTGTACTTGTGCCCCAAATAATTTATTATAAATAGATTTCACCTTCTCTTGGGCGAAGGGCAAACATAGCAGGGGTCTCCAGCAGCCTAGGGCAGCCAAGTAAAGTTGAACAATGTTTGCCGTGAGCAAAGATGCCGGGTCTGGGGTCGGGGGTGGCTGAAATCCAGCCAACATTCAGCCTGCAGGTATCAAGAAAGAGTAACTTTTTCCGATTTGTCTAGAGTCTTGGAGAGTTTGGCAGAGGCTGATGAGCTCTGTGACCTTGGGCGAACACTCTCAGGCTCTTTGAACCTCAGTTGCTTCAACTATAAAATAATAATAATACTATTTAGACCATAAAATGCATATGGACTTAATTACACTGTAAATTCTATACTCAGGCACACATGTGTCTTCCTTCACAATTTTAATTTAATTGGCCCTTTTCCTAGATATATCCTGTATCTTCTCAAAAATATTAAGTTCTGCTAGTTATTTTTGGCAAAATAGCATTATCGAATAACTAGTCCTGAGCAAAACCAGTTCTGCTCCCAATTTGTTAAAATTGGTTCCGTCTTCAAAAATGTATTTTGGCAAATGCTGGTGTGATGAATAATTTATGGACGAGTTAGCACAAGAGACAGAATACTTTAGAAGTGAATCTTAAGTGGTTGCTAGCATACATATTTGATTTCATTAGAAGCAAAAAATATGTTCAAATGGATGTTGTAATAATAATAAAAGATGCGATGTAAATTTCTATCAGTTCATTTCCCACATAAAAATCTATCTCTAAGTGGGCGCTCCTTTCCCCCACTTTGCTGTTGTGAGAGAAGTCAGACCACATTCACATCATCCAGAAATAATCTACTCAAAGCTCAGAGAGCTACGCAACTTTCATTGAAAAGACTGCAGTAACTTTGGAAGACGCTTACGTTACCCACCCTACAGCACATTTCTCAAAACGAGCATGGCTAGTCCAAAATCCTCCAGTCCCAGAAGACTGTTGACAGGATCAATCTCCCCTTTTCCCCGCATGCAGCCCCTCCTCCTGCACCATTTTCCAGGCTTCTGCTTTCTCCTGCTTCCCCAGACTGCACTTGGCCTCTCACTTAATTATGCAGAAAAATTCAGCAAACTTGCACACCCACCACCTATTCCATCCCCTGTCCAAGCAAGGACATGCCACTAATAAGGAGCCATTTCTTCTCAAAATAGCACAGGGGATTCGGAGGAGGGAAAGGGGGAGGATAAAATCTTGACACCCAGATACATGCGTTTTCTTATTGTATTTGTTGGACAAGATTTTATTAGCTGTTTCTTTTTATTTTCTGAAGCCCATCTGGCAACCCAGAGAGGTGTATCCACTCTATTTTAAGTGTATTTCTGCTACGAAGGCTAAGGTCATTCTTTGGCTTTCTTCAACTATTTCAAAGAGTCTGGCAGTGCGACCTGTAGTTTGCCTGCAGGGACCTACAACTGTAGAAGGTAGGACTTGGGGAGCTTCCTCCTAAAGGCTCTTTGAAGGCTCTGGATTCTTCCAGGAGGCTCTTCGGAGCAGCTGGTTCCATGCTGCGGTCCCAAGAATCCTCCCGTACCTGGGAGGTCAGGAGATGTGCGTGGGTCTAGAGGTGCTTCAGGGCATAAAAGGCCTTGGAATTTTTATACTATTCATTCACTACAGGCTCATCCACAGAACAGTGAAGGAAATGATTGCTTGTGGACACTTTACAGACATGCATGTTGAGCAGTAAAATGTTAGGCTGGTTGAACGAGGGCACAGATGGTGCTAGTGTAAAAAAGCTTTCTCCATATTATACACGCACGCAAGATCTGTTTGTGTCCACATCTATGCTCGGATATATCTGTTCTATGAAAGCAGGGGGAAGGCAAGTTTTTCTTATCCCAGTGATTCAGGAGAAATTAAAGGATGGGATGTGCATGTGTATGTGGTGGAGTCGTGCCAAGTTATGCAAAATTAGGAGACTCTGGGTGCAGAACTGCTTTCTGGTCTGAGAAAGTGTGGCAGAGAGCTGGGGCAGAGGTAGTTTTCATCTCTAGCCTGCAACCCAGAACCCCCCTGGCAAGGTGAAGGTTCAAGAGCTGAGGATCTCAGAAGAAAAGCACATGTGACTTAGAGAGAAGTGGCCATGTTGTGGACTCTGCAAGGAGCTTTTTATTTAATGAAAAAAGAACTGATAACATTTCTTGAGCTAAAGCCACAAAGTAGCAAGTCAAGAGACTGGCAGCCAGAACCTTTGTGAAGAACGCTGACGTCCCCTCGCGGTGGGAAGTTAGGGACACTGGCCGAGGGGGAGGAGGAGGCTTGGGTTTTGTCAGTTTCCCTGGTGAGGACTTACAGCCCCAAACGCCTCTCATTTACACCTAAAAATCCTATTTCCCCAGGATGCAGTGGCCTGGAAAAACGTATGCAATTTGGGTTCTAGATAAGAAAGGAAACTAGATGTATGAACGAAAAAGTTAGAAAACAATGATAGCCCATGAGGTAAATGCAGCAAATACGCCTCCTTCTCCTTGTAGCCTCTGTCTCAGCCTCTGCTGACAAATCCCTTTGTGATTTCAAAATGAGAAATCGCCCTTTAGAAGCAGAACTAACTTGGACCAAGACTGATGACTAACGGTTTGATTGCTGCAGCTGACAAACAATTGAATTTGCAAAGAGCCAGGGAAGCGGTTTCTCCAAAAATGGGGAGATCCAGGCAGGGAGGTTTTTTTTTTTTTTTTGGGTCTGTGCTTCTTCTCTGTACCTTTATTTTAACTGGTTTAAAGTCAAAATATTAGTGTTCACTTTTTCCTTATATTTTGTCTACTTTTGAAATCTGAGGCAATAAAAGTAACTCTTCTACTTCCAGAATATTAATGTGACAGAAAATCGATAAATAATGGTTATAAGAAAAAAAGAAATTGCCCCAAATTTGATCTGGGACAGAACTTTTTGCTTATTGTAATTGACAACCTCTTTCTTGGCAGGTAAGTTTCTTAAGAAATTATCTGACAGACTTTACGAAGATTGAATGTGTTCAAGGAAACTAATGACCCCATCCCTCCTTCTGGCGATCAGTCAAGAGTCCAGAAACCTTTAATCAACCTTTTTCCTTTCAAAAATGCTCTGACAATGTTCATCCTGCCAACCTCTTGTCCCAGAAAATGTCCTTATTGAGAAGGAAATTGTTGAAACCAGGCTGGATAAGAGTCCTGTCGAGGTTCTCAAAGCTACTGGGCAGCAGAAGTAAGCCTGGAACCCTAGCCTGCTGTCTGTGGTCCATCAGAGATCTGGCTGTTTGTCCCTGCAGCAAAACCTCATCTATCCTGAGAGACTCACAGGTTTTAGTACTTAGTTTTATCTTGAATTACTTAACAACTCTGAGCCTCCATCTCTTCATATAAAAATAATGGGCTGATGATGAAGACGACGGATTTTTAACTTTTTTGGTCGTCTTTTGTTTCCTTGGACTTCCTGTTCTCCCTAGTGTCTGACACACAGCGGTCACTCAGCAGATGCTAATTCATAAAAAGGTGTGAACTAAGCAAGCAGCAGGGGTGCGAAGAGCAGGATCCTAAAGACAGATTTGAGGCAAACTGAACAGAACCTGAGCCCAGGTGGGTATACGGAGTAATAAGGAAGGCGTAGTAAACAATTAAAGATGATCCCAAGCTCCCAATTTATAGACTGTAAGATGAGTGACACCATTATTCACTAAAATAAGACGTCGAGGAGGTCAGGCTGAGCCCTGACGTCCCTCAGCACCCGAAACAAGCCAGTGACATGTGTTCATTTGGCACTTGAGGCTCTGAAGCCGAGAGGACAGATGAAAATGAAATGAAATTTTGCTTTTCAGAACACGGAGTCCTGGTCATTTTTAATTTCAGCAACTTGGAGAAATGTCACCACCCTTCCAGTACCAGGAGGGGAGGGCCAGCCCGTATAAGTCACACTGGATTATCATGTTAGGCAGCCACACCAAGTAAGGGAGTCTTAGTATATTTTAGAGAGTACAGGCTAAAAGAGGAAACCGTGAATTTAAATGTGTCAATGCACTAAAATGAATTCTGCAATTTTAATTTCTCTCTCCAGCCATTTCTAAATAGAAAAGAATTTTCTCTATGATATTTTGTCTAGGCGGGCACACCCCGCTGCCAAACACATATCTAAACCTCTCCCAACTTTCAAGTTTAAAAAAAAAATAAACTCAAAGCATTAATTTTAAAGTGTTCAGAGTATTCTAGCCAGGGAAATCTTATAGACATGGTTAAAATTAATTTATAACCTGAATATTCCATCTTATACGAGATGTGTCCCTTCTGGCCAACCTAGAGGATCTAATATTCTGTCCAATGGAATTGGCTCAAATTGGCCTCATCAAGTTCAAAAGCTTCCGAATTATTGCCGTAGGGGAATCACACAACTGAGACTAGTGATTCTGAAAAAAAAATGCTAGCTTTACTTACTTTGCTATTTTTAATGTACATTTATTTGCTAATCATCCAAACCATCGCTGGCATGTTATAGGGAGCTGACACGTTCCTGGGGGTCAGTACAGTACAGTGAAAGCAACAGGTGATTTTTGTAAAAAAAAAAAAAAAAGATTAAGTAACTCTAAAATATTTATAATTTGGAACCGTATCCTTCACAGTATAGGGTGACTGCCTACATTAATTTTTGCTGACACTCAAATTTCCACTATTAAGAACTTATAAATTTAGCTAAAGGCCTTGATCTTTTTTCCAATGCCAGTTCCCCAGGGTTAGTTTTAATTCTTGTGGTTCATATACGCTTCACTGACAAGAGGCCGGGGGAGAAGTTGAGGCCACCAGCTCTGGGTGAAACTGGCGCATGGCACTGACAGTCACAGAGGGCCCATCTTAAGTTCATCCTGAACAACACACGTACAGCGTCTTCTGCTTGGATGACCTCATCTAAGCACTGGCAAGACATATTCTTATACCAGCCTTCAGGGAAGGCATCTCCTAGTTAGGGAGAACCCGGCTGAAGACAGAAGAATAAATCTGCGTCCCAAATGGGGTTTCATTTTGCACCTGCTTCTCTCTCACCTAAATGTTTAAAAGTAGTCTGAACCGAAGTGTTATCTTAGAACCGTTGGTGAAATCTCTAGAAGCTTCTAGAATTTTTTTCATCTATTTCATACTTTAGTGTCTTTGAATTTTCACTGCCATTCATGTAAATCTGCTTTCCCATTAGCATTTTTACCCCAGGAGTTATTTTTCCCCATGAATGGCAAAAAATAATAATAAAAAGAGGAAAATTTAACTTTACTGCATGACAGATACGGGTAGATTTGGGGTCAAATGTCCTTCTTTTCTTATATGCTAACATTTCTAATTATGACAGGTTTCCAGGCAAAAGACTGTGGTCAGTATCTTCTCCTGAGCAAAGCTGGATTCCAGTAAAGACTTCAATATAACTTCCTCACCCTCTCCTCTATTATCCATTTGGAATATTCCTACTGCTCCTTCCCTCAGAGTTACTGATTTTCCACCTTACTTTCTCTCTCCAAATTTCTGGCACTTTTCCAATAACAAATTTCATTTTCACTGTGGGCCCTTTTTCCCAACACAGTGCAACCATCACCTACAAAATGTCTGTTTTTTTTTTGCCAAGATCCGCTAGAGTATAAAAATGAGCTACAAATGACAGGCTAAGTGTGGAATATGTGGCGTGCATCCTGTTTGCAAAGACTGTGATTCCAGGGAGAGTTTTTTAATTAGTCGATGTGCTAGTTAATCTAGGAGAGACAGTCATAGAAAATATGGGTCAGGTAAACGTGTACACAAATTTCTATCCACGCCGACTCCTGCAGCACAAGTGACTCTGAAGCTCACCACACCACAGAACCAACTGCTGGGAAACCTGCATCGTTTGCATTTCCGTCTTAGACTTCCCTTTGCCAAGGGAAGGGAAATATTAAGTTCAGAATACGTAGATTTACCCTAAATGGGAAAGAGGGAACACTTTTAAAATACGTGATTTGTTTCTAAATGTCAAAATTAGTTTCTTTAAGAGATTAATCATATTTTGTGTGTGAATATTTTCTGTATGGAATCCCCAGTGCAGGGACTCTTCAGCCCCCTCTAACTGGAGGTCCAGCACTGCTGACGGACCTGTGTGTGTCAGTGCCTGCACTGCCGGACACTGCCATGAAGAAGGTTTACAGAGGCAGCATATTCAATTCTGGTGGTCATGCTCTAGCACAAAGACCGTCCGGGAAACATTCAAAGATGTGAACAGTACGAGAAATTAAACCTTCATTTTTCTGAGCATCTGTTTGGGGAGTAAACATGTTTAATTCACAGGAAAAAGGGGGGAGGGGCAAACCACTGTTCTTAAACATAGGTACGAGAGAAAAGATAGTAACTTTAATAATTTAAGGATGTTCTTACGGAGGAAGTAGAATTCATCTGGCTGGCCTGTGGGCTAGAATTAGGATAAAGTGTAAATGTCATAGCTAGCAACATTTTAACTCCACACTGAGGAATTTAGTAAAGAACTTTGCAATGCCAGTACGAGCTACCTCAATAAGAAATGAACTGTCCCTGAGCATAAAAAGTTTAATCAAAGAGTTGTCAGCTATTCTATAGACGATGTTTAAGTATAGGGTGCCTTTTAAGATACAGGTAATCTAAGACTGAATAAATATTGAATCCAAATGGTGTAAGAGGTTAACAGACTAATAAAAATGACGCACCAAACTCAAGTTTACATTCACTGTGAGAGTTTCATTCAATTCAAATTTCATAATTCAACTGCAAAAATTACAGCCAAGCCAAAGCATAAACTTGACATAAAAAGAAGCCAGTTGTAGTTTTCTAGGACCGCTGGCGGGATGGTGCTGAGGAGAGCTCCTGTCTCTTTCCTGGTGTATTCATTTCTCAGGACCACTTTGTGGCATAAACTAAAACAACTTTGGTGGCTTAAAATAACAGAAATCTGTCCTCACAATTTTGGAGGCTAGAAGCCTGAACTCATGGTGTCAGCAGGGTCACGCTCCCTCTGAAGACTCTCAGGAGGAATCCTTTCTTGTCTCTTCCCAGCTTCAAGTGGCTCCGGACAATCCTTGGTGTTCCGTGGCTTCTAGCTGTGTCACCCCAATCCCTGCCTCTGTCTTCACGTGGCACTCTTGTCTGTGTCTCTGTTTCCAAACATTCCTCTCCTTTCTCTTATAAAGTCACCAGTCACTGGATTTAAGATCCACTCTGATCCTAGGGTGATTTCCTCCCCTAATTCCATCTGCAAGGACCACTTCTCAATAAGGTCACATTCAGTGAGTCTCCAGATGACCATGGATTCTGGGGAGACAGTGCACCTAGGGACCTCAAAAACCACAGGAAGCGGGGTGAGTCTGTGATTTCATTACATTTCTACATCCATGGTTCCACTCTTCGGGTTTTGGTTGGACTGTAAATGGTGGGACCACTTGGTGGCAATCGAAAAAGACTGAGGTGGCAAATTTAGTCCAAGTTTCAACCTCACACTAGCCAGTGGATGCTATGGATGCTGTGTTGGGAAATCCCTTGATCAGAAGAGGTGGCACAATTACTTACACACGCCACACGCAGAGCTGGAGGAGGAGCACAGCTCAGCACCTGATGCTGCGGTGTGTAGTTATTTCTCCTCCACTGCTCTGAGATCATAAGGGGCAGAAACAAATTTAAAAGACCAGCACGAGGCAGCTATACATTTACTGCATACATCCTAAAGCAGAAGTGACATGTGAGAGTGGACCTCAGTCATGGCTCAAATTCTAGAAGTTAATGGATTGAAGGATGAGTACTTTAGATCTAAATCTAAGGTAGTGGATTGAAAGGTAAGTATCTGAAAAGAACCTGGCCTGTGCAACCCACAGCCACCTAATGGCCATTCTGTGCAGGGCAAAAAGGATGCTCAGAAAACAAAAAGCGGCAATAAAATCATCACCACCACCACCTCCATCATCATCATCATCATCATCATCATCATCATCACTCAAAATTACAAGCACCTTGTCTGTAAAACATTTCAGAAAGAACTGGGCAATAGCAAATGACACCAAGAAAGATCCTGGTGGCTTTGACACATCCATCAATATCTTTTCTCCCTCTTCTCCTGATTCATTAAGGCCAAGTTAGTTTTTTCGTTCATGGAAATAGATTCTTAAGGTTGTGATTTTGCAGACGTAAATTGCTTTAGGCCTATTTAAAAATGCCATGCAGCTCTCAGTCTTGGAGCTGAAAGTTTTGCAACGTGGGAGCATGCTGCAATGCTCTTTGACATTTTCCCTAAAATGGAATTCCCTTCATGTCCCTTCTTGTTCTTCTTTCTTTGTGCCGGGTCACTTCCTCCTCCTCTGACACATATTCAGGTGACAAGGAATTTTTCTCTCCACCAGGCTCTGCCAGGCGGGCCCTCCCGCGGATCACCCTGACATCACGGCTTCCCTCTTTTCACTCCTCTCTGCTGTTTTGTTCAGTTTTGCTGCAGTTTTTCAAGATGCCCAGCATTCTCGAAACACTGCCGTCCAGTGAGCAATTTGTGTATGTGTCCTGAATAAGAAGAATCCATTTGCTAGAAAACTTCAGTCCAAGTGTAAAGCAAAATTGTCTCTTCGAACTGGAGCTTGTGTACTTAGAAGCAAGAGCTGTAGCCAAATGGGGGCTGGCCCCAGGGCTCACATCAGCAAGGTGTTCCTCAAGCCTGTGTTAATGTGGGAGTGGCTCGAAACAATAATCCAATGCTTTGAAATGAGATCAGTTTATTTCCCCACATTTGATCACTGTGAAACGTAACATTTTAAATGACTTTTTTTCCCCCCGGAAAAGAAGTACATTTTAATTATTCTTTGCCAAATACAACAACATAAAAAATGTTAACGCTGCTAAGAGAGAATGGAAGTTTTACTACGTGAAATGTACTCTCAACGTTAGGTGCACAAGAACTCAAAGGTGGGATTCTGGCAAAGCCACTCCTCTAAGTCAATACATCTCCTTCACTTGCCAGAGACGTAATTGCTTCATAAACGAACCGAGAAGAGAAACAACAGTTCTAAGTGAACTGCTAACAAGCTAAATGGATCTGTTTAATTGGCATTTGGGGAGATATTTGCTGCCTGTTCACTGAAGGGTATGTTCAAATATGGAGTGAAAACTTCCTCATATTTGAGCAGGATTAAATAGTTATTTTCAGAGAGTGGAAAATGCATGGACTTTAGAGTAAGACAGACATATAGCAAATCACTTAATTAACTTTAGCTGCAGTTCTATCACTCATAAAACAGGAATAATCAAATTTATCTTGAAGTATTGCTATTGGTATCACTTATAAGATATATAAATTACCCATTGCACTGGTTGAACCATAGGAGATGGTCAATAAACAGTATTATTAAAATGAAGAATTCTTTCAAAAATGAGAAGTAGTATCTTTCCCCCAAACCTACTTTGGGCCTTTAAACATCCACAAAATAGAGATTAAAAAGGGCCAAGAGAGATTTTGCTCCTTTAATTTCTACTGTGTCTCTATTGTTGGCAAAGATATGTTGTAATAGTTGCAACGTTAAATTAAATATTAAGTCAAATCCAATAAAATCATTAATATTAGTGATAAAACACTAATTTTAATTAGTTTAAATGTTTACACTAATATTTACATATTAAATTTTAAAACCAGTTGAATTTTGTCCTGTAACTTAGTTCTTAATTTCATCTATTTTGGAAAATGTGATGACCTAGGGAAAACAGTCACCCATCTGCTCCTAACCCTACATAAGACTTCCGGGGCCCCTGTCAATTGGTGAGTCAGGCTGCTTCCAGAGGGTCCCTGGAATTTTACATGAATTCAGTCATGACATTTTCACCCACAGGCCATTAGGGGAAAACATTATATTTAATGTAATAGCATTAAATAAGAATATTAATGACCTCTGAGAAACCACAGAGATCTCTAAGAAACGTACAGTAAAGCTCAGCAAATGGGAATCTGAGAGAAAGACCAGCACATTGGATGAGTCGTCATTCTGGGGTCTTAGTAAGCCTTACAGCTTAAATTAATTTGAAAAAAAAAAGAAATATTTAAGTAATCAACTAAGACTGAGCTTTTTTTTTTTTTTAATCACATGCAGACAATGTTTTATTCTTCGGCTTCGTTTAAATTCAGTTCAGAAAACATTCTTAAAGGTCACTGCTGGAGATGGGAAAACCATCTACGCTAACGTATATGAAGAGTCCACAGGCAAACACCCAGAAAAGCAAAGTAACGTCTGTGGGTTTTAAACTGCACGAGGCAGGCAGGCTTCAATCAACAGAGCCCTAGCTCCACACATCAGATCAGTTCCCAGATCTAAATTTTAGATACAGATATCTATGTTAGATATAGATTATAGATATTATAGAAATAGATATCTAAAATTTAGATATAGAAAGTAATCCATCACTGAGATTACTTAACTGTAACATTGTGAGAGAGAGATATATATATTTTTTTCTTTTCTGTATCTAGATTGAAGGCTTTGAGAATCAAGTCCTAGAGCAAATGAAAAAGAATTTAATAGAAACCTAATTTTAAATCACCTCAAGCGTTGTTTGAAATTTTCATTTCATTCTTCTCGGCATACTGCCCAATTAATTTTTAAAATAAGTACTATGGCTTTAAATAGTGGAAGTTTATCTTGGCTGCTATTTTTTCTTGTCTTCCAGTTCTGAGTTTATTGCTGACAAATGCACTTCTAGTTTCTTCAAGAGCTTATTCACTTGCTAGTATAGTTTCTTCCTTATCAAAAATAGAAATCATCATTATTTCCAGACATTCTCTCTGAATCCATGGGCACTTCTTCCTGTTGAGGCATCTTTTGTTTGTAGAATATTTTTATTTTGCAGCTGCCACTTTACCCCCTTGGGGTTGAAACTATTCATCCACATTCTGCTTTTACAAAGGTTTTCTGATAAGGAGAAGTATTTCACATGGCTTCTGCATACACAGTATTTGCAGAAAGAAATATGAGAAGTATGGCATTAAATTAGGGACTGACGGGACATGGCTAGGTTTTTGACATGTGTCATGCAACAAAATGTCTAATTTTTTTTTTAAATAATTCTGAAGCAAAATGTGTCCTGGAAGTATAGAACCAAAACTAAAATGGAGTCACTTAGGTCAGGGACAAAATGGAGACAGTCAACATAGGTGCATAAAAGAAACAACGTAACTTTAAAGGAGCTTTACAGCTCCACTCAGAAATCAGCGAACCCCAGCCAATCTCCAAACGCCATGTCTGTTCACATCATCACTCAACCTGCTCCTTCCTCTGACTTTATTATCCTAATGTAAATGCTTGGAGGGGAAGATAAGTAGGCAACCAATCTGCTGAAGAAGCCAAATAACGTTTGCATTTACCCCATAAAATTCCTGTCATCTGCAAATGAGGCAACAATATACAATGGAATAAAGACAGTCTCTTCAGCAAATGGTATTGGGAAAACTGGACAGCAGCATGTAAAACAATGAAGCTAGAACACTCCCTTACACCATATACAAAAATCAACTCAAAATGGATTAAAGACTTAAACATAAGGCAAGATACAATAAACCTCCTAGAGGAAAACACAGGCAAAACATTATCTGACATACATTTCAAAAATTTTCTCCTAGAAGAAATAAAAGCAAGAATAAACAAATGGGACCTAATGAAACTTACAAGCTTCTGCAGAGCAAAGGAAACCAGAAGTAAAACAAGAAGAAAACCTACGGAATGGGAGAAAATTTTTGCAAGTGAAACCGACAAAGGCTTGATCTCCAAAATATATAAGCAGCTCATACGACTCAATAAGAAAAAAATAAACAACCCAATCCAAAAATGGGCAGAAGACCTAAACAAGCAATTCTCCAAGGAAGACATCAAATGATCAAAAGGCACATGAAAAAATGCTCAATATCACTAATTATCAGAGAAATGCAAATCAAAACTATAATGAGGTATCACCTCACACCAGTCAGAATGGCTGTCATTTAAAAATCCACAAATGACAAATGCTGGAGAGGCTGTGGAGAAAGGGGAACCCTCCTACACTGCTGGTGGGAATGCAGTTTGGTGCAGCCACAATGGAAAACAGTGTGGAGATTCCTCAAAAGACTAGGAATAGACTTACCATATGACCCAGGAATCCCACTCCTGGGCTTGTATCCAGAAGGAACCCTACTTCAGGATGACACCTGCACCCCAATGTTCATAGCAGCACTATTTACAATAGCCAAAACATGGAAACAGCCTAAATGTCCATCAACAGGTGACTGGACAAAGAAGATGTGGTATATTTACACAATGGAATACTACTCAGCCATAAAAACCGACAACATAATGCCATTTGCAGCAACATGGATGCTCCTGGAGAATGTCATTCTAAGTGAAGTAAGCCAGAAAGAGAAAGAAAAATACCATATGAGATTGCTCATATGTGGAATCTAAACAAACAAAACAAAAACAAACAAACAAAAACAAAGTGTAAATACAGGACAGAAATAGACTCATAGACAGAGAATACAGACTTGTGATTGCCAGGGGGGTGGAGGGTGGGAAGGGATAGACTGGGATTTCAAAATTGCAGAACAGATAAACAAGATTATAGTGTATAGTACAGGGAAATATACACAAAATGTTATGGTAGCTCACAGAGAAAAAAATGTGACAATGAGTGTGTATATGTCCATGTATGACTGAAAAATTGTGCTGAACACTGGAATTTGACACAACATTGTAAAATGATTATAAATCAATAAAAAAATGTTAAAAAAAAAATCCTGTCATCTGTGAGCAACTCGGAACTCACTGCTCCTGTAGCCTTCAGTTTCCCGGTTTGCTGGTCAAAAGCTTTGCAACAAACTCATCTTTCTGCTTTGTTGTATAGATGTGAAGAGTTTGGTTTTGACAGATGGAGACAAAAGGAGAATAAAAGGAAAGAGATATAGATTTCTAAGCTTATTTCTAAATGGAAGAGATAATAAGAAACGTAATAGTCTAGTGAGTATTTTTGTTATAAACTAGAAAACATTTTTTAAAAAAAAGAAGTATTATTTTTTGACTCTTTGATTGACTCTCAGTAAATGAAACATCTTCTTCATGTAAGAAAACTTTCAACTGGGAAAGTCTGTGGAGGCCTATTATTCAAGACTTTATTAAAATGCAGTGGTCAGGTTACAAAAGAGTTCCATGTGAGGATTTCTTCAGTTTTGAGAGTGCGTGTGTGTCTGTGGGTCTTTGTATATTTTGAGAGAGAGACAGAAATGTCTTTGCAGGATTTCGAGAAAATAGTAAGTAAAGAGAGGCCTGGAGATTTTCCAAAGGTTTTAACAGCTCTTAGAGCTCAAGAAAAGAAAGACACCATCTCATGAAGCCCAGATATTTTACCTTGAGGCTAATATGTGTTTAGGACAATTATGCACACTTGCTAGGTCTTTTATCTAAAACATTATGCACAGGTTCTTGTCTGAATGATAAAAATTTTGTTAAAGTACCAAGAAACTGATGACTGACTCATGCGAGCAGGAGAGGCTCAGAAGATGGCAGAATCAGGCCCGAGAAGCTGCCGTCCTAACCCCTCTCCCCGAGGAAGCCAGCTCTCATGTGACCTTGGTGTTCTCCAGAGGCTGGAGGGAGAGTCCTGGCATGAGGACAGCTGGATGCCCTGGGCGCTGGATGACCCTCATCCCAAATTCATCAGTAAGGAGTCTGGCTCACGCTGCTAATTAAGCAAACCCCAGTCCTCACCAATGCCTCCCACACACTAATCAGGTCACAGTGCTGTGGTGGCCCCAGGGGACTCACCCAGCAACATCACACGATGACCTCGAATGTTTCCTCAGGAAAAATGGCTAAAGGATTAAATGTTCTTGAAAATGCCCTTCCTTTATATGACTTGATATCTTTCCCTAAATCTGAGCATTTTTCACTACGATAGGAAATATACAGCTAAAACTAATTTTATCTCACAGTGTTAATATCTGAGGCCTGAAAAGCTGTGAATGATACTCTGCAGTGTTTAAGTTAAAAGACTATAAATTTGAAAAACTGTGGTCATGGTACTAAAAACACAGGGAGAGATTTTGTTTTCTCTGCACTGACAAGTCCACTTTGTAGTTTTCTCTAGTCTATTGCATTTTAAACAAGGTTATGCTTTTTTATTGAACACATCAGGGAATTAACTGTTCCCGGTTTTGTTGAAGAACAGTATTTATTTGACGGTCCAGGAGACATATCCTTTCACTGCTGATTTGACTCAAAAACGCCAGTTTTCGTTCTTTCTTTCTAAAACATTAAGAGTCAGGTCATTACGGTCTTGCAGCCTTTGTATATCCAATGGTTGAATTATGTGTTTCCACCACAAACTTCGTTGACTACTGCGGAAGAAAACTTGCTGCCTAGTGTATTCAAACCAATACTAAACAAAAAATAAACCATGCTAATTACAATCCATTTCTTCTTTCTCAGGCAGAGGTCAAAAATCAAACAGGACGATGGATGCGTCAAATGCATGAATGAAATGCACTCCTTTCATGCAGTAAGGAGCTGTGGAACCTGGTCAGCTGGAGAGCACATGGCCTGTTCAATGGCATTAAAAATACGTGAATTAACTATTCTGCCAGCCAAATACAACACACAAGGAGGCAGACCACTCTGCCAGCCACACAAAAGGCATGGAGAAGCGGAGAGGGTGGCAGGGCTGGAGAGAAGGGACTCCTTCCTCTCCATGGGAGGGGCGCTGACACCAGAAGAGTCATGCCAGCACTGGTTGGATCACGGCTTCACTTGGAGCTCTAAGCAGGCAGGAAGGAATGAAGATCAGATCTAATTAAATAAGGCAGGAGAAATTCAAATGGAATGATCCATAACTAGCAGTTAGTTAAAATTTGTTCGCTGTTTCTGTAACATCACTGCAAGTCAGTCCCCTTCTGTCTCCATCAAGCAGAAGGTGTGAGGCAGTGCTCAAGCGGTCAGGACCACAGGCTCTAAAGGGTGGTCTGGGATGGAAAACCCCTCTGCTCCTTGTGAGCCGTGACAGCATGGCCGTGTGATTAGAGCTCTGCGCTCGGCTGCACGTTTACAAAACAGGGAAAACAACTGTCTACCTCCATGGTTGCTTTAAAGATAAAATGACAATGTACTTAAAAGAGTTGACACTTATTATTACACAACAGTTGTTGTCATGGGATAACAGTCAGACAACTTAGGTCGTCTCATTTAACTCTAATTATGATTCGTTTCAGCCTTTTCTGTACCTACTATAAGAAATACTAGAAGCTTCATTTTCTAGATTTCCGTAAAGTCACAAACACGTCTTTTCCTGAACACAGAATCACAGATTATTAGAGCCATTAGAAAACGCAGAGAATCCCCAATCCAACCCCTGACTTTTGCAAGTAAAAGACCTTTTGTCCATTTAGTTTCAATGACTTGTTCGTAGCCATACAGCTTGTAACAACAAATAAAGGACCTGAACACCAGGCCCAGTGAATTTCCTGAGACTCTGTGCTGTGTAAATAAAATTACACATGTTAATTTCCCCCTGACATCAGTGATTAGTCAGCTAGAAATTGTCCCTGTACGTTCAGGGTAAATAGCCCACATCCAGAGATGCAGCGCGGATGGGGAATTCAGGAGAGAGGGTTTGTGATCTGCTTAGTGTCAGGGCAGTGATTTTCTCCAGTTAGCAGCCAACACATTTTATCTGCTGTGGCAGCAGGTGCCCTTAGATGTGACCCGTTCAAACGCAGGTGCCGTCTGTCAGAGCAGAGGGTGAAGGTCCCCCATCACCCAGACGCCAGGAAGGAGACCTGGTCCCCTGAGCTTTCTATGCAGTGGCAAACCCACCGTCTGCCTGCAGCGGGAAGGAAGCACGTGTGACTAGAATATGGCCTTTAAGAAAACATTTTATATGGCAGGAGAAGGCAGAATTCAGATCTGAAGAGGAATGATGTTTTAAAACAATGGTTCTCAAATCTCACTGTACATTAGAAATCACCTGGGAGATAAGAACTAAATCCTCAAGACCCACTTCAGAGATTATAAAGAATACACTCTGAGGATACGGCCAAAACAGGAGGTTTATTTGTAGTTCTCTTTTGTTCCTTTCTTCTTCTTTCGCTCTCTTCCCTTGTGACTTCAGACTACACTGTTATGTTTGGATCACTTTCTTTTTCTATGTGTGTATCTGTTACAGATATTATATTACGTATATAAAATTATTTTAAGTTGATGACATAAGTTTGAATGCATTCTAACAACCCTGCATTTTTAATACCCCTGCCCCACGTTTAGTGTTTTTGATATTACATTTTACATCTTTTTGTTTTGTGCATCCTTTAAGTATTTATTGTCGATACAGATGATCTGACTACTTTTATCTTTTAACCTTCCTAACTACTTTATAAGTGGTTAATCCGCTATCTTTACTGGACGTTTGCCTTGAGCAATGAGAGTTTTCCTTGCCTAATTTTCATACTTCTCACTGTGGTCCTTTCTTTACTCTTAGAGAAGTCCCTTTAGCATTTCTTGTAGAGTCAGTTTAGTGGTGTGACATGCTCGCAGCTTTTGCTTGTCTGTAAAACTCTTTCTCTCCCCTTCAGTTCTGAATGGTAGCCTTGCCGAGCCCAGTGTTCTTGGCTGTAGCTTTTTCTCCCCTTTCATCTCTTTGCATACACCGTGCCCCTCCCTTCTGGCCTGCCCAGTTTCTGCTGAAAGTCTGCTGACGATCTTATGGGTGTTTCCTTTTATGTAACTGGTTGGTTGTCTCTTGCTGCTTTTAAGATTCTCTCTTTATCTTCAATGTTTGCCATTTAAATTACAGTGTGTTTTAGTCTGTACCTCTTTGGGTTCATCTTGTTTGAGACTCTGCACTTCCTGGACACTGATGTTTGCTTTTTTTCCCGCCCAAGGTTAGGAGAGTTTTCAGCTATCATTTCTTCAAATTAGTTCTCTGCCCCTGGGGATGGCGCTGACCTGCTGGTGGGTGGAGAAGCCCCCAGGGCTAACAGGCTAGAAAGAGGACCTCAGAAAGGCACTTGCCAGTACCAGTGTCCTCGTGGCTGAACAAGCTCCCCAAATGGCTGCTGCCAGCACCTGTGTCTTCAAGGGGAGCATCAGTTGCCTCCTGCGTTACCTGGAGGCTCTGCAAGATCAGCACGTGGGGCTACTTTCAAATCACTATGTAAAAAAGGAGCAAAGACGTGGTATTGTGAGGACCGACACCCTGCAGTAGGAAACCCACAAATGGGAGGATAATCACACTTCAGAGGTTCTCCTAAAAAAGTGAGGGGTCCGAGCCCCACATCAGGGTCTCCAGCCTCAGGGTTCTGCATCGTGCACATGAGACCCCAGGATGTCTGGCTCTGAAGGCCAGCAAGTCTTCTGAGCCGGAGAGCCGTAGGAAACAGGAGACTCAACTCTTAAAGGGCAGCACAAAATCCCACATGCTCTGAGACCCGGCACAGAGGCAGTAAGTGGAAAGTCTACTTGTGGCTCCATTTTTACATGTTTAGCCATGGAAAATATTTCCTGCTAGTCTTCAGGTTGTTCTCATGGATAGCTGCTCTGTAAATAGCTGGAATTTTGGTGTGCCCCTGGGAGGAAGTGAGCTTAATGTATTTCTACCCTGACAGCTTGGCCACACGCCCCTATCAAAACAAAGAGTATTTTTCTAAACACGCTTATGGTCTCTAATACAAAACCAAGGGTTAAGAGCCGTGAACCTAAAAGCAAACTCACTGAGCCTCTCCTGGAGTGGCCGTTTCTCTCATTACCTTGCTTTCATTCAGACACCTCCACTTGAAAGTTGATATTGTTATCACATATACAATTTCCGTCCATCCCTTCTTTTACTCAATTAAATGTATATTATTTATTTTTATGTGTCTAACATAAACTAGGTGTTGGGAATAAAAAAATAAACTTTAAGAAGGACGTGACCGAGGGTTTTTTATATGTTTCTCAGCAATGAGATTAACATATGCACTGAGTCTCCTTAAACTGCTGAATTTAAATCAGAGTCAATGGATAAAACAAAAAAGGGTGGAAACGCATATAAAAAAATAAAACTTGCAAGACAAGTCAGATGACATCAGGGTGCATCGGGGAAACGGACAAGTATCTCCTCAGAGAGTCAGAGATGATTTTATTGTGAAATAGGTATCTGTGTATACAGTGTACTCCTTATTCCATGGAATTAGAGTAAGACATTGTTGCCTCATCATTATACGTATTTCATAGAGTACTGCTTCTGCCTAGGATGTAGGAAACTGGGAAGAATATCACTCCCACCACTACAAGGAAAAGCTGGATAAACTGCAGAGTCAGCTTCACAAGTGCACCAGGGGTCAGAAGCGGCAGCGCAATCCAAAACCACAGTGTGGTCCCACGTCACACCCTCTAGAATGACTGTCGTGAGAAATGAAGATAAAATGTCACGTGTTGATGAGGATGTAGAGAAATTAGAACCCCCATACAACGATAAGGGGAATAAAAAATTATACAGCTTCTCTAGAAAATATTTTGGCCTTTCCTCAAAAAGGTAGACAGGATTACCATATGACCTAACAATTCTGCTCATATATACACCAAAGGAACTGAAAATTAGTGCTCAAAATAAACTCCTATATGAATGTTCATGGTGACACTCTTCACAACAGCCAAAAGGTGGAAACAACCCAGTGTCTGTTACTTGATGAAAGGGTAAACAAGATGTAGCAAATACATACGATGGAAAATAATGTGGCCATAAAAAGTAATGAAGTACTGACACATGCTACCATCTGGGTAAACTTCTAAAACATTATGATAACTGAAAGAGGGCAGAAACAAAAGGTCACATACTGTAATGATAGCATTTATATGACATGTCTCGAATAGGTAAATCTATAGAGGCAGAGTAAATTCATGCTTGCTAGGGGCTGAGTGGTACAGACATGAGGGGTGACTGATTAACAGTGTGGGGTTCTTTGGGAAGTAAATGAGAATGTTTGCAACCTTATAGAGGTGGTGGTTGCACAATATGAATGTGCTAGATGCCTATATTCTGCAAATGAATCACTATCAACTATTCAACAAGAGGTGCACATATGATCTGCCTCTCTGAAAATTGACCAAGTGAAATTTCAAATTTGTTGTTCAAATGACTGAATATAACCAACTTCAACATTCCAGTCCAGTAGGAACTGGACTTGTAGAAACAGTATATCCATCAACTATGGCTCAGCTCGAGCCCCATAACTTAATTCTGCTGCTTCTTGCTAGAGCACGCAGGAATTGCTAGATCTTGAGTAAAATTAGGTCTTGGTGAGTTTGTTGCCCTTGGATAAAATGACCAAAAAAGCATACCTTCTCTGTTTGAAAGAGTTGAATTAAGGACAATGAGGATCATCTCACTGCATCATTCTTTGTTTTCTTCTTTACAAGCTGCAGCTTTCAAGTTGCATCTTGTCAATTCCCAGAGCTTATTTGAGTCACCAATACTCATTAATTAAATACAAAATCGTAAGTCATCATTATGCAAATAAGCTGTCATGTGAGTCTCCATCAGTTTGCATTTTTCATGAATCAAATAGAACTAATTTAGCAGCATTATCTATCAGCACACTTAGCCACACAGACCAACACATGTACAAATTATCACCATCAATCGTAATTGGGGCTAAGTTACAGAAGTCACAATTCATTTATCAGAGCCTGCTCCCCACAGGGCCACTGCAGTTTCCTTAATAGGAGAATTCCATGCCCTAAAGTGAGAAATAATCATAGCGAATATCATTTTCCACAATGGCCACCTCTCTAAGCCCTATTTTAGATTGTAACAGAACAGAGAATGTTAACATAGAGTTTATAGATCCAGTGGGTTGGATTCCAAGGCACCGTGAAGCCCCTAAAGTGTCTACACACTGCCTATGTTGCTGTTTGCATATTTTACATAAAGAAGGTCTGTAAGTTTCACAAGATTTTCAGACCATCCCATGATTCTGTGAGATTCACAGACACAGACCCACTCCGAGCAGGGGAAGTGTAGTGTTTTAAGTAAGACCCAGACCTCAACCACCTTTCCTTCTTACTATGCCCTGTGTTACCCGTTCCCCTGAACCGCTCACCTGCAAATGCTAAAAGAGCCCTTGTTCTCTAACAAACAGGGTCCTGATTCTCATGGCTCTCTTATTAGACATAAATAAATATGTTTTTTGATAACATTCAACAAGTATATGTAAAATAATGCCGTGCACCAACGCTACGCTAGGTTATGAGCACCCCTGGCAAAGGAGAAGCATAGCTGCATGTCAGGTGAGTTAGCAAACACCTGTGTAGCCGAATTTTCAGTATATCTAAAACACTGCTGTGCCCTACAACACAGCTTGTAATCTCACCTAAATGTTACAAGGCACGATTCGGGACTTGCCTCTCTTCTAAGAGGAAACAAATTAAGCCAGTAATCATTTTGTTTTTATTCATTTCATGCAATAAGGTTTTTTTCCCTCTATACAGCATAATGAGATCAGTTAACTCTGGATAAATTAAGACAGTAGTCATCCATATGAAGTACGTGGTGTGAATAAGAATGGGCAAATTTGAGCAGGATATAAATTAGGAGTAGAAGGCAGATCTCATCAACTACAAGCTGTGGGGAATTTCTAGGCATTGAAAAAAGAAAGAAGTTGCCAGAAAGGAAGAGATGTAGCCAGAAAGACAAGAAAGTGAATTATCCTGTTCTCCTTCATAACTTGGCAAAAAACCTAACTTGCAATACATAGGGAATAAGTCAATTATGGGTTTCCCTATTACAGAAATGACTCTGGGAAGTGTTTTTCAAGCTGAGCACTGTGTACTTCACGGTCTTTCTGAAAAGCTAGGATGCCCAAGAAGCAAGGTACAAAGGTGAGGCTGTAACACACAGATCCTGAGTCTCTACCTTGATTTAAAAAAAAAAAAATAAAGCAGTTCTGCTTTGTTCTATTTCACATCTGGTTCCTTAGCTTCTTTTTAATAATGGATTCCACTATAAGATGATAAAGAGATTATTGATAGGTAGATGATGGATGGATGGATGGATGGAAGGATGGATGGTTGATGTACGGATACAACAAATATGCCTGCTTCCTGTGAGCGAAGAGGGTAAAGAGGGTATGTGGTGACTTTCCAATGATCGCACTTTGAATCAGTCTTGTCTTGTTTCTCTCTTTCCTCAGATATGGATCTACCATCACTTCTCTGAGCAACAAAGTATTATTTAAGAGTGATCTCTGAGTATGTCCTGCAGAATCACAACAGATACAGTCCCTACTTCTAGCCCTTACCATTTTGTTTCTATACTACTTTCCTCTGTATTTACCCTGGAAAATCCAGCTGTATAGCTCTGTTCTAACTTTCTTTCCAAATTCAACAATCCTATTTAGTAAGGACCAAAACTCTCTAAAATGTGTAAGTTATAGGAGAAAGCAACAGTTTCACATTATCTTCACTTATTAAAGGAACTAACGGGAAAAGTCTAGAATGAGAGCAAATACACAGGATAAAAGCTGAAGTTTCCAATCAGTAAAACTTTATTTCTCTTCTGAGGTCATGCAGATATTCATTTAGACAAAGGCTTCAATGTTGAACAAAACTTAATGGTTAATTACTTTAGCTCTTGTGTTTTTCTTCTGTAACATATACGCTTATTCAGAAGTCAAGGGTAAATTTCATACCCACTCTGTGAAAGACTCTCAACTAACCTCAATATAAACGAATTTTCTAGATTTTTCTGGTTGTTTGTCTTACCTGCTAGGGAAACTCCTGAAATGAGGAATAAAAATAGATATTCTGAGACCAGTACAGTTATTTGATTCATCACCTTGTCACCAGAGGAAAATTCACATAATGTAATTCCCCACCCTCCCGACGCTGTATTTTCTCTGCTGTCTGTCACAGGAGGGCAATGCGCATGCATACTAATGAGACCAGGCTAGGCAGCGACCCAAGGCGTTTCTCTCTGTCTGGAAACAGAGTCTTAATGATATTTACAAAAGGCTCTGAGAGGACAGTTGCATAAGCAGTTGTCAACCTTAAGAAAGTTTATGAGACAAAAAATAGAGGTAAGGTGAGATCTAGAAAAAAGGTGGCACTATGAAACCATGGCAAACAGAACATTTTTTTTCTTAAGTCTACAGTCATATGATATGATAAGCTTTGCAATATTGATATATTTGTAAAGCAATGTCCTTGACCAAGACAGAATTTTATTCCAACTGTATGTGAATAACAATAACAGAGAAAACAATTAAATAAAGATATTTATTCAGAATTGGAAGAAAAGCCAATTGGTGGAACCACTTTCCATCAAAGACTGTATGCTGTTCATGGTGACATACTTAAGAATAAATGAGGGAGATGAGGGCTTATAGCTCAAGGGGTACAGCACATGCTGAGCATGCACGAGGTCCTGGGTTCAGTCCCCAGTACTCCCTCCAAACATAATAAATAAACCTAATTACCTCCCCTTCATAAGAAACAAAAACAATACAAAACAAATAAAAGAATAAATGAGGTAGATGAGGGCTGACATGTTACATTTCACAGGGTCAATGAAGAATCTGCTCCCTCTCCCGGAAAAAAAAAAAAAAAAGGAACGTATTGCAAAATGGCTAGATACAGAACGTTTCACATTCAAACTTACTATGCTACATGGATGTAAAAGATAATATCATTTCCCATAAAAATTCAAAAAGCCCAGCGATATATAAGAAATCCGATGATTAATAAATGTGACTAAGAAGTTAACTTTTAATCTGCTTAAATGTGTCCTCTTTAACAACAATGCCATTAGTGGAATGAAAAGAAAGAAGAAAGAATTACCAAATTTATGGGTTCCCTGAGCATGAAGGCAGAGGTGGTATGACTTCTTAAAAACTTCAAGTTCAATATTATGTCAGTCATCTATAGTGCTGGGTAAAAACCAGAATGATGACATTGAAATTATAATATATACTGAAATTACATATTTATATTTGTGTATATATAGTATATTATATTGAAATTGTACATACATATTTGTGCATACATATCATATACATATTGCAATTGTATATATTTGTGTGTATGTATCGTATATATAAACATTTATATTGCAATTGTGTATGTATATATATACACACACACATAGATGTGTGCATATATACATCTTTGAGCCTGTCTTGCTTCCTTTCCTAAGCAGTCATTTTCTTTCCCTTCTCTCCTTAATTAGAGCCTAAGCTCAGGAAACGGCTTTATACTACTTTCAGCCTAAGTTGTAAGTCTTTGCCAGCTAGAACAAAGATGGCACCTGTGAGATTTCCATGTGGACAGACGGTAGTATTTTTCTGTGCTGTGACTGAACATCTACTGTATTTTGTGTCTCTCCACCCAGGATTTGTAAGTGGCTTACACACACTAAACCTCCGCTGCCTGAGACAGTTTGCAGACTAGCAAGCACTGTAATACCATCGGCACAGTACGAGTGGGCAAGACCTAGCAGATTGCCGATGGCTGTGTTATAGGCGAGAGGAAGAGCCGGAAGCACAAGAGGGCGTGGCTTCCCCCCGTGTTCTCCAGTAACTGACAGGACTCGGCTTCGGTTTGCCACTTCTCCTTTCCTCCTTTTTTCCTCTCTCTGGATAAACTATTTTCCGAGTAAACTAAACACTTGAGATGTTGTGAAGAGGCCTGTCAGAGAGAGAGACTCTTCAGCAGTGAGAGGGATGTCAGCTGGGTCCAGTCCCCTCCACGTCAAACCTCCCGGGACAGGACTCCCAGGCGCGCCAGGGCAGAGGATTGCCTCTCCATCCCGAGAGAGGCCGCCACTCTCATTCCCTGATTTCAGGTCCAACCGGGACCAGGCACATAATTCGCACGACTAGGAGCAAAATAAAAACGCTAGTTTCTTTATTTGAAAGCTAACAATTTCAAAGACAGTGAGAGCAGAGCACTAAACCGAGCACTGGGCCCTGTTAAGCAAGGGGTCTTGTGTGACTACACAAGTCACACGTGCACGAAGCCGGCCCTGCTGCCAACACACTGCAGCTCCTTACGAAGGAGCAGATGTTTCTCGGAGCATCCAAATGACAAGTACCAGACCTTATCACCCTGACACTGCGGTTTAAGAGCCCTCACAAGTTAGCACGAGAGGTCTGGACTGGGAAGGAGGCAGCAGTGACCATCTAAGTACCACCAAGAACAGAGTCACCTCTCAAATAAACAGGCAATAGCTAAGCCTTTGGTCACAACGCTTAAGACCAGAAAAAATTAAAATGACATTTGGTATAAGGCAAAGTACTAAAAGAATGCACAGAAACTTTCTATTTAAAAGAGACTTGTGATGGGGGAGGGTACAGCTCAGTGGTAGAGTGTATGCCTAGCACTCATGAGGTCCTGAGTCCAATCCCCGGTGCCTCCACTAAAAGTAAGTAATCTAATTACCTTGCCCCGCCCCCAAAAGCCACCTAAAAGAAACTTGTGCCCAGTACCAGATTTGCAAGAAGGTAAGACACATTATGGTGTCCTGGTATACTGTGATATTGTACATAATTTAGTTCCCATACTTCGAATCTTAACAGCATTTCATAGGGACAAATTCTTCAGCTATTCGTTGGAACTCCTTATACCGTGTTGCACTTGTACTTAAGTCACTCCATCGTTCACTCCGGATGAATGCAAAAAGTGTTCCTCAGTGATGTGAGCACCATTGCTCAGGAGCGATAGGCTGCTAACATGCAGGAGGGATGGGTGATATTTCTTGCTTCTTGTGACGCATGTTTCTGTATGTTAACCATTTGTGTAGCTATCAAGGTACTAGAATTGATAAATGTGTACAGGGTCCTTTTGCAATAAAACTGGTTATGACTTGGGGGGAAAAAAAAACACAGAAGGACCAGATATTGCAAAGCATAGATAGGGACTGTTTTCTGTTAAGTTCATTCACTTTCAGTAATCACTTAGTGACAGTCAGAAGATATACACACAGCACATTTGGGATGAGAGGATCTTAATTTCACAGCCGAGAGACCACTATTTACTTCTCTCTAGCCATTTAGCCAGCACCTACTTCACTTGTTTCAGTTCAGCCAATGCATCCTCTATGTTTCCTTTTTGGGACTGAATACAATTTGCAGAATTTCCTTCTGCGGTTGTTCTATGTGGAATCTTGATGATGTCTGAAAATCCCCTGAGTGCTTCTGGGTCCTAGGATCTTTCTGACGTCTGGGAATGCTGATGAGAGGGAGAGATTTAGGTTTCCTGCGTATCTCGTGTGATGGAACTGGTAAAGCTACCAAGTGGGTATGAACTCTGGACCTGACTTTATGCCCATCTGCTCCGGTCTGATGGGTGATGTTTAGGACCTCAGCTCTCATTCCAGCTTGCCACGTAGTCTGTTTTCTGCCCTGAGATATCTCTATTTTTCAGAAACCAACTTCAAAAGCCCCTTTACCCTACTTTCTGCCTCAGGACTTGACTAGTTTTGTAAGAAAGATTTCTAGAAATGTGAACTGTTAGCACTTTCTAACAGTAAGATTTCCTATCTTCCGGGGAAAAACTCAGACATTTCCCTTTAACTCAAGATTGGTCACTGATTTATCCAAACTTCTGAGGGTCTCCCATCACTGAGTCAGCCTCATCCTCAGGAGCCTTTGCCAAGGTGTTAAAACCCCAATATATCCCAACAAAGTGTTCCAAATTGAAGCAGTTACTAAAAAGCTCCCCTCAAAGAAATCTGAAGGCCCTCTTGGTTTCAGAGAATATTACCAAATATTTATGCGACTAGCACAAATTAAGGAAAAAAATCTCTTCCAGACAGCAGAAGAGAAGAAAATATTTGCCACTCATTTCATACATCCAGTATTTGTCTGACGCCCAAAGCAGACACAGATAGTAAAGGGTTAGCTCAGTATGTGGGATGCAAGGTCAAAGTGGACAGCGGCTGTATTATAACCACATGGAAGGCTAGTCTTGCAAGATAGCGTAAAAGATGAAATATTCCCAACGGGAAAAGCTCTAAGCAGTACACCTGGCCATTCACCTTTTATGGAAGAAGGAACCTAAGGGAAAAAGATAGATTAGAGACAGATGAAAGCTGGCTACTTATATACATGCATACATTCAAATGTGTCTATGTTCCTGGGAAGTGACCGATGACCTGGCCTTCCGGTTAGGTGCCTGGAAGGAAAAGGACTGGAAGATCAGATGACAGCAAGGCTGGTGTAGCAGCACATAGAAGCATCTATGAGGATGCGAACACAGCGTGAACATTTTTGTATCACACTCGAACCCCCCACCAGAAAGTATGCACCTGATGGGAGGAACTGAGCAATCAGTCACTCAAAAAAGACCTGAGCAGCTGACATTAGCCTTCACTGGCCACCGTGAAATTGGCCTAACGTGCACATAAACAGAGGGGCCCTGGTGGAAGAGATGAGAGGTAGGTATGGGCCTAGAAGTGTGGACTAGCTCACCAAGGCTCACCTAGCTACTGCCCCCTCTGCACGCTGAAACTGTCAGCAGTGAAGGCCAAGGCTGAGTCCCCAGTGTGGCACCTTTCCTCATGAGAAATAAACGCTGGCCACCTGGAGAGCAAGCCAACTACACTGAGCCTCCTATATTCTGAAAGAGCCAGTGGTTCATCTTCACAAGGACAGATACTACCCTAAGGATATGTTTGCCTTTCTTGCTGGTAGAAATCAGAAGCATCGTGAGGGAGGGTGTAGCTCAGTGGTAGAGTACATGCCTAGCATGTACAAGGTCCTGGGTTCAATCCTCAATCTTTCCATTAAAAATAAATTAAAAAAATTTTTTTTAAATCGGAAGCATCATTATCTGAGTGTTTATAAAATGCCTGATCCAAAGCACAGAATTTCAAACAAAAGAACATGGAGATAAGACAGCCACTGTGTAGCAAAGTGGGTGGGGGAGTGGGCCTGTGACCGTGGGGTTCACCGGCATTATCCACTGCACTGCTCAGAATCCACTGCCTCCTAAGTTACTGAGACTGTATGAATTCATAGTTTCAAAGGGCACAACTGAAGTTCCCACCCAGAGGTGACACTCGGAAAGGATGGTACGCCTGACGCTGGAGACCTCTATGCGGTCCTGTGTTCCCAACACGATAAACACGTGAGTCTGGGAGGAGGAGGAGCCCCAGGTAATGGGTTTGGGTGCGTGTCGGCACTTCCTCACCTTGTTTCATCTGGGAAGAGATTTGGGCAACAACCCCAACCTGGGAAAGCTGGGATCATGGCTCAGACGTGTCAGAAATGGCTTTCGGTTACTTGGTAGCCACTCACACCAGCTGAAGTGACAGCAGCGGGTACGAGGAATTTAGATGGGAAAGGAGAGGCAGATGATGAGTATGAGTGGTGACTCCCAGACCAACTGTAGCAACAAGGATTGTAGTTCATCCCATTAATTCCCTCTTGCAAGTTTTCCCTCGAGGCTCATGAAGACCATGTAGGAGCTTCTGTGTGAACATGTGTGGAAAAGGTCTATGTCATACCAGAGGTGGACTGACGTAGCCACAAGCATTGCTGCTCAAAGTTCCTGCTGGAAGGAGCAAAACAGGCTGATGGTCCCAGCGGCTCTCTCTCTGGGTCCTTCATAACATTTGCCCACTTCCTTCCTGATGCCTCCAGACACTGAGCCCAGCAGGAGTGCTGGAGCGCGCCCATCCCTGCAGGACCAGCTCTCTTCTAGTGGGCATCTCTGCCTCGCAGACTCCCCACTGGCCTTGCCAAAGTTCCTCAGAGCTGTTCTTCCATTCCAGAAGACTCTTCCTCTCAAAAGTCCCTTCCTTCCCCCTCTCCGTCACTGGCCCCAGACTGCACCAGACTCTACAGGATCGTCCTGCTCCGACCTCCCTTCCTTTCTCTTGCACATCTAAATTCATCTTGGTGTCTGCATCCCAGGTGACTCAAACGAACACGACTTTAAAATCAGTTCTAGTTTAAAGTTGCTGTGATTTGGTAGAAATTATCACGTGTCAGTCTCAAGATGTCTTCTCACTTCCCCCTGCTGGTCCTTAAAATTTTATCTTCTGTTTTCACTTTTATTCTTTCAAAGAGTTTAAAGTGCCAGAAAACTGGTATTAAATTTAGATACTGAGTAAGGAAGTTAAAAGGAAGGCACTGGGGTTTGCATTTCAGGTAAAACTGGAGGAAAGCTTATTAGATTAGACTTCTAAGCCATTAAATTACTTTTCCCATCCTCAAAAATTGAAACGAACAGATGAACAAATAGTAACAGACTCACAGTTACAGAGAACAAGTGAGTGGTCACCAGAAGGTGGAGGAGTGCGAGGAGGGGTGAAGGGAAGGGGATTAAGATGCACAAACTATCTATTATAAAATAAATAAGCCACTAGGAATATAGTCAATATTTCATAATAACTTTCTATGGTGTATAATCTGTAAAAATATTGAATCACTATGATGTACGCCTGAAACCAAGATAATATTACAAGTCAACTGCACTCCAATTAAAAAAATCACAAACATTAATTCCCAGAAGGGCTTCAATAATTCTGAAAGAACTGATGCTGGTGAATTAATTGCAGCTCAAAGATGAAAGGTTTATCCTGTTGCCAGATGCTCCTTCCTATTAAATAAAGCCACGGGAAGCTTGCTCTGCCTGGGAATGGTTGCTGTCAGGGCCAGCCTGGACTCTGCCTCTGCCCAGCAGCTCCCCGAACAGGAGAGCAGCAGTAAGAATTCCCTAAATTGAGCAACAGACCGTGGGAGAGGTAGTGATGAATTACATTGCTCTTCAGAGATCATCAACCCAGCAGGTTATGTTGCTCATCAGGCTAGCCTCGGAGAAATCGTGTATCTGGGGATTTCTGATGATGTTGCTAACAGAAAATCTGCTAATGCTAGAGATCTGCTGTGCACAATAATTGTGCAAATTTAATCCACATAAAGCAAAACGTATTTCAAATGTTGCAGGAGTTTGCTACTTTGAAGCATGATGGAATGCGCTTCAGATAGGAGCTGGAGAGGTAGTGCCTATGACAAGTAACTTGGTGTGGTGAGTTCAGAAATTGATGGACTCTAGCTAGCTATGCACCTTCATGCTGATGTTGTCATTAACCATCTGCATTAATGAGTGCTTCATTGTGTACATGGAATGATGAAAGACGAGCTATAGTTCTTGGCTGACTGATCGTTTTATGGACTAATCATTTGTTTCCCCTTCTAACTTTTTTGCCCCTGGAATGTTAGCAAAAAATCCAAATACTTCACATTCAACCTTCACAACAGCTCTAGAAACTCAGGAATAACTTTTCCAACTTACAAATGAGGAAACAGACTCAACACGTTTACATAATTTGCCCACTGATGGTGGGATCAATATTTGAACCCAGCTCTGACTACACCATTTTGCTATTTCCTGTTCACCACGTCGCTCGCAGTATATTTAAACTGGTGCACGCTCATTATTGTCTCTGTTATTTTCAGAACAATAGAATTTATATTAATAGACTACCATACACATCAAATTAAATGTTAAGTTTAGTATCAGAAAAATGGTGATTAATAACCATAATTATATTTAACACTGAATTGTGATTTTGCATGTGTTAGTTTTTGAGTGACATTGTCTTACTTTTCTTTACAAGACACTATATATCAGACACAGTGTAATTTTCAAACACAAGGATTGGTGGCTCCAGGTGCTTATGATTTTAGACATGATAATAAACTGTCTACCTGCCAAAAGGAAGGTGAAACTAATTTTCTTAAAGTGGCAGGCTTCCCTTGGAAAGTCCTGCTTCTAGGAATAGACAGGTGACCACTGTCTCCAGCCCAGTTCTCACTTCGTCTAGAGGGAGACAGGCCTGAGAAGTTATCATCGAGAGTGGCCCTGGAGCACGGTTCCACGGGGCTGGGGCCAGAGCCTGCCAAAAAGATAAGCATAGGTTTCAGTCAAGCCAGGAAACAAAAACTAAATATATCGTGCAACATTTTATATCCTGTTCTCTGTCCTGAGAAATCACGCCTGTTTGCTTCTTATTTCCTTTACAGCTTAAGAAATTCATTTTTCAGGGCCCCAAGTGAAAACTGATAAAAGCCTTTGCTGGATGCCCTCCTGCTCATTCATCTTATCATGAGACAGAGAGAGCGAGAGCTGGGTCACCTCACTCCTCCCAGAACCCTGACTCCTAACCAGAGAGCTGGATTGCTCTCGATCCACCCTTCTTAAGAACAGAAAGAGTATGTGCCGCCTGGAACGTGAAGACACAGGAGCGGAGCTCCTAGCAGAGGGCTGTCCGAGAAACCACTGAAGGTAAAGTATATTCATTACTTAACATAAGTTAAAAGTAAAAGGAGGTTGGGGAGGGTAGAGCTCAGTGGTAGAGCGTGTGCTTAGCAGGCACGAGATCCTGGGTTCAGTTCCCAGTACCTCCATTAAAGAAATAAATAAATAAACCTGATTATCTGCTCCCCATAAGTGAATGAATGAATGAATGAATAAATAAAAGAACGTGTTTAAAAACAAAAGCAAACAACAACAAAATGACTGACAGGTGTCCCTGAAATTTCAAAACTTTCCTTTGTTTTCTTATATGAAGAACTAAGTGAAAAATGAGAGATTTTGAAAAAAAAGACCCCCCCACCCAGCTTTAAGCCAAAAGTCACAGAATACCATTTACTTATGATGTTTTGAGCTATGCTGGGCTTTATATTTTTATAGCTTGAAAGGGCCCTGAAGTGAGAGTTAGCAGGCAGCACACCCAGCCAGAGTGCGAGGCTCCCCAGGAGGACCGTACGGAAGGTTCACAAGCCATTCAGCTTCCAGTGGGGAGATGCAGGACAGAGCGGGTGTGGGACTGCAGGTGCACATTCCCCCACTTCCTTCTGCTGCCTCTTTTGCTTGTTTTGTTCAACGGAATCTTTTAAAGGAAACTTGCGTAACTGTCCAGGGCACTGTATTTTTCTAAGGTCTGAGAAAATACACCCAAGTGGATACACTGAAAGGTGACAATGACATTTCTTTTCCAGAATTAATTAAGAGGTCACAATGGCCTACAGATTGGCACGATACCTAATGTATTTTACAGAAAAAAGAAAGAGTTATTTTCACCTTAATGAACTAGGTTATGCTGCAATTTAATCTAGTTTTCAAGTATTTTCTTCTTTGAAACCTCAGGAAAAAAATGTGTGTTCCTTTTCTTACTCCTGTGTTACTTCCTGATTTCATTACAATGCACCATATTTCACTGTGTTTTAGTTTACTATGTTCTTCATTTATGTAATTAGTTATCCAGTTATTTAGCAAATATTTAAAGAATGTATTAGGTACTGGTCACTATGCTCAATAATGAGGAAGTTAAAATTCATGTACAGGTATTTTCATTGCAATATTTATTTTATTCATTAATTCACTCATCCAATTCACTCATTCAATGTATTTTATACCAATAGACTATTTGTTTTAGAGACAGGGAAACAGTGTTGCATAAAACAAGAGTCCTACATTCTTGGATCCAATACGGTAGTTAAAAATAAAGCATACCAAATATAAACAAGATAATAGCCATATTTCCCTGTGATGTACAATATATCTTTGTTGCTTATTAATTTTGTACATAATAGTTTGTGTCTCTTAATCCTTCACCTCTTACTCCCCCTCTTCCCTTTCCCCACTGGCAACGGCGTGGCTAGTATTTGGTAATAACTTTAAATGGTAAAAACTTTTAAATCTATAAAAAAACTGAATTGAATCACTATGTTGCACACCTGAAACTAATGTAATATTGGAAATCAACTATACTTCAATAAAAAAAGAAAAGATCAAAGAAAGAGCTGGTTCTTTGAAAAATCAACAAAATTGATAAACCTCTATCTAGAGTCACTAAGAAAAAGAGAAAGAGGGCTCTGATAAATAAAATCAGAAATGAAATAGGAGAAATAACAATGAACACCACAGAAATACAAAGGATTATAAAAGAATACTATACGCAGCTATACCCCAACACATTGGACAGCCTACAAGACAAAGACAAACCCTCGGAGCCATACAAAATTCCAAGGCGGAATCAAGAAGAAATAGAAAAGCTGAGTAGATGCATCACTAGTACAGAAATTGGAACAGTAATTAAAAAGCTCCCCCCAAAACAAGCAGATTCACAGGTGAATTCTACCAAACATTCAGAGGATTTAACACCTGTCCTTATCAAACTATTCCAAAAGACTGAAGAGAAGGGAACACTTCATAACTCATTTTATGAGGCCAGCATCACCCTCATACCAAAATCAGACAAAAATAACACACACACAAAAAGAAAATTACGTATCTCTGATGAACACAGATGCAAAAATACTCAACAAACCAAGTACCACAATGCATTCAAAGGATCACACACCATGGTCACGTGGGATTTATTCCAGGGGTGCCTCAACATCTACAAATCAATCAATATGATATACAGCATTAACAAAGTGAAAGATAAAAACATGATGATGATCTCAACAGATTGGGAAAAAGCATTCGACAAGATTCAACATCCATTTATGGTAAAAAAAACAAAACAAAACAAACAACTCTCAGTAAAATGGGTATAGAAAAAATGTACCTCAACATGTGACAGTATGCTTAACCTGACTCTCACAGGCCTAAAACCCGAAGTAAAAGAGATTAAAATTAAAAGAAGATCTGCTTCAAGTAAGAAGAAAAATCTGATGTAAATATCAGAAGTCTGTCCTAGAGCAGAGTTTCACAATGTGTACTGTGCAGACTGGAAAACAAGGTTTCACAGGTTTATAGCTAACAGTTCATTGTTCCCTGACTGTTACCACTGAGATTATCTCTGATCTATATTTTTCCCATCTGCACATCTTTTGCTTGCAGGATCAACATTATTAAATGTAAGGAATTTCTGTCCCACAGTGAATTTAAATTCAGACTCACTGACCTAATACATGCTCAGGAAGACTCAGATTTATGAGCAATATTTTCTCAGAGGTGAGTCCTTACAGAATCTCAATTTTATTATTAGAATCTAAGTTGCCTAAATCAGTTGATTATGAGGATTTCAAAAATTGTTTTGCAGGCTGCGATCATGATATAAATTGCACCGAATAAATTTTACCAGGTAAGCAATCAAGAGTGCTGAACAACTGCTTTCCAATCGGCTCCTCGCCAGCAATTTAGCTCTCAGCAAGGAGACACAATGTGTCTTGAATGACTGATGAATTATCTTCTCAAATGATTGCAGGATGTTGGATGCATTGCTGGCAGGAAAGCTGTTGATTGTTTAGTGGCTAAAATGGTTTTATGACTCATGGAATTGATCAGGGGCCTAGTGGCTGTCCACAGCAGCTGGCCAAACTGAAGTCGGCCCATTTGCGGTTACAGCTGGAGATGCTGGAGGCCTTCGTCCAGATGTCGGGGTAGAGGAACCCACCTTGAGAGCCCCAGCTGAAGTGGCGGGTGGGACCACAGACGGCCCAGGCACCTGATGCACCGGCCTGGTCTCTCCTCCTCCTCCCACTGCCAGGCTCAGCGGGAGCATCACTTAGGCCAGAAGCTCAGAATTATCTCCTTGACATTTTATTGTATTTCGGAGGCTCTGTTGCATCTCCTTAATCTAATCACTCCCAGCTTTATTGGTGCATAAAAATCAGCCTTAACGCTTTTTGAAATGCAGATTGCTAGAGCTGACTCAATCTCAGCATTCAGACAGTCTGAGGGACAAAAATTTTTAACAATCACTTCTTCTCCAGATGACTCCTTGTCTGGATTTGTATGGCCTACTTGAGTAACGATGAAGTAGAGTGAACAAAAAAATATCAGTGTAATTGGAAAACGGCTGTGGTTAACAACTTGGGGATGTACTGTATGTTTCCACCTACATGTTAAGGTGCAACATAAATTATACAAAAAGTTCTAGGTATAAAGTTATAATATTTAGTAAATCAAAGTACAGGACACCCAGTTAAATTTAAATTTTAAAAAACAATGTGTTTTAAAGTATAATTATGTTCTATGCAATACTTGGGACATATTTATATTAAAAATATTATTTCTTGTTTATCTACAACTCGATTTAACTGGGGGCAACCCTCTCTAGGCAGGAAAACACAGCCATGGATTTAGAACTAATCTGGAGCATCACTTGGCCTCTAAGAATAAAGTTATACAAGGTTGATGCTAAGATTCATTAATGACACAGGGATCTAGGTTCCAGCAATGATGTCTAAGTCAAAAGTTAGATCTCAATGCTTCAAAATGCAAAAAGATGGTTTTGTTAAACCACTGTTGCTAAATCCAACTTGTAAGAATTTAGAGGCAGGAGGGTATAGCTCAAGTGGTAGAGCACATGCTTAGCATACACAAGGCCCTGGGTTCAATCCCCAGTACCTCCTCCAAAAATAAATAAACCAAATTGCCTCCTCCCACCACCAAAGTAAAATAAGTAATACAACAGTAAATAAATAAAATATTTTTTAAAGAATTTAGATATTGAGGACCTATTTATCAAATATTGACAGTTTTATCCTAATAGGTGGGCAGGGTAATTTCTAGACTCCATCCATGGTTTCTGATGAGAAATCTGTTGTCACTCAAACTGCTTCTTCTGCATAGAGGCAAGATGTCTTTTCCCTCCTGCTGATTTTAAGATTATTTTCTTTGCCATTAGTTACAAGTGTGATGAGGATGTGGTTTGGTATGGATTTCTTTGAATTTACTCTGTTTGGGTTCACTTAGCTTCCTGAATCTCTAGGTTTATTTATTTTGCCAAATTTGGCAAGGTTTTAGGTCTTATTTTCTTTTTTGACTTATAATTAACATACGATATTATATTAGTTTCAGATGTACAACTCAGTGATTTGATATTTTTATACATTATGAAATAACCACCAAAATAAGACAAAAATACCATCCATCACCATACAAAGCTGCTACAATATTATTGACTGTATTTTCTATGTGTATATTACATCCTGATGACTTACTTATTTTATAGCTGGAAACCTGTATCTCTTACTCCCCTTCACCTGTTTCATTCATACCCCTACCCTGCTCCCCTCTGGCAACCATCAGTTTGTTCTCTGTGTCTGTGAGTCTGTTTTTGTTTTGTTGTTTGTTCATTTGTTTTGTTTTTTAGATTCCACATATAAGTGAAATCATACAGTATGTCTCTTTCTCTGCCTGACTTACTTCACTTAGCATAATACCCTCCAGGTCTACCCATGTTATTTCAAGTAGCAAGATATACAGTGGAATGTTACTCAGCCACAGCTCTTATTTTTTCTAGTACATTTTCAGCCCCCATTCTCTTTCCCTCCTCTGGGATGCTGACTACAAAAACGTTACGTCAGGCTGCATGTTCTGCTGTACATAATGTGGCTCATCAGTAACTTAAACAATAATGTAAAATATCTCATATGGAGCAAGTGCTGGTTGCAAAGAAACTCAGAAGCAGCTGATAGGTAAAAAGAAGGAAACAGAAGTCATATCCACTCTATTTCCACCATACTCCGTGGACACCACGGTTAACTTTTGCATCTTTACCTTTCTCTCTGGAAATACATTGTTTTCTCTAGGGGAATAAATATTCCCATAAGTATACATATGTAAGTAATTAAAATGAACTCATAAAATGAACATCGTGTTTTGTGATCTGCTTGTCCCACTGAACAACAGACCTTAAACTACTTTCATGGTAAATGTCACAGTTATGTTAACCTCTTTGTAAGTCATGAAACAGCACGACTGGTATCACTTGGGATGGATTCACCAGCTTTTCTGCCCTGTAACAAGCCTCACATCTCCTGACTCAAGTCTGTCTGGGGAAATGCACTGCAGAAATCTAAACCTTGCTTTTGCCAAATTCCAAGCCCTGCCATTGCTCCCCACAGTTAGCATCTGACTAACAAATGTTCTTCCTAAAATGCTGATATGAGTCTTGACATCTGCTCTGCCGCTATGTCCCTGCCAGAAGAGTAAAATGAAGGGCAAAGTTGGTTTTTTTTTTAACTTTTATTTTCCCTGTAGCACTTAAATATAGGGGGAAAAAGGAATATGTTATCTCTCTCTGTAGAGGAAAAATTCCATTAAGTCTAAAATAATGCAGAGACTGCCCTGATTTTTTCAGCTTTAAAGTCTACGAAGAAAGGGTGTTTATAGAGCAAAATTATCAGTGCAAACATGGCTATAAAAGGTCAGTTTAATTCTCTTACAAAGAAAATAGCTTCAGGGTTCTTCAGCTATGTTACTTACATAAACACTGACATTGTAAGTAAGATCTCTTAAACACTCATGTATTGTTATGAAGCCATGTTCCTCAGTACTTTCTACTAATGCCACTTCTTAACACTGAACCAGTGGTTTAAACACCTGGTTTCAACTTCCAGGTCTTCCATCACTTACACACACACACACACACACACCCTGAAACAAGTCACTTAACTTCTTTTGAGCCTTAACTTCTTTTTCAGGAACCTTTGTGACTGCTCTTCAGAAGACTGAGCCTATAGGTTACCTCAACTTTCACAGCACCTGAGATGCCCTGCCAGATCCGTCTCCCCTACAACTGGCTAGAGGATGAATCTAGTCCACATTTAACCACCTTTTATGCCTGTTAAAAATTTGTCTCACTCTAGATTTTTCATTTTGATAATTCAACCTTCAATACTCAAGAACAGAAGCTTCTGTTAGCACATACGGTCCGTGTGGGGCAAACAGTGACTGAAGCCTGAAGTCGGATGAAAGGCATTCACAGTAAAAATGCACTTATTTGTTTACTTAAAAAAAAGAAACAATATAGCAGATCTCTCTTACCTGATTGGTAGTATAAGGTCCAGAATTTACCTGACACACAATATGTGCTCAATAAATATTCACTGAATGAATGAATGAAGCCATGAGCCACTATTAGCTTTTAATCTTTTTTGACACACTACTTTTATTTCACAAAATTTTAATGTTGAAGTACTTTTAAAATACTTAAAATAATTAATTATGATAAAGAGCTACAAATTATATGTTTACTCTATAAAAGCTGAAATCCATGAAAATAATTACCTATAATCCATCCTGTCTATCATATTCACTGATTGATATTATTTTTTTTCCCAAATATAAAGAGTTTATTCACTTCTGTTGTCAGGAGCACAAAATACAAAATAGTTTTTTTTATATTATTTGTTGATTTTAATTTTATATATTATTGAATAGTGATGATTTTTACATAATGCACCAATTTTACACATAGCAAACAAAGGGAAATCCATTATTTGCTCAGTATTTGTATCTATATTTAATATATACAACATAGATTGTTGTATTAGCCACTGGGAACAAAATGTGTGTGTGTGTGTGTGTGTGTGTATGTATATTTCTCACTTGCGCTAGGTCATACTTTTACAATATTTCAGTGAACCTGGAAATCACTGTTAGACATCATAATAAATGATTTTTTTCTTTATACCTAGCTCTTAAAAAAAACACTCTAATAAAATTAAGTAATATCACTTAGTCAACATACTGCAATAAAGCTATATATATATTGTCTATTGAATAGATGGTAATAACTTATTCCAATATTCACATTTAATTCATAGTAGCAAAACGTTATTTTTCATAGTATTAGCATTTCAGTATTTTTCAAGTTCTTGTTTACTAAGCTCTGCTCTGTGAAGACACGCAGACAAACTACGTCAAGTGTGACATCTTTAAGTCAGTTCACCTCTCCTTCCCTCCATTTCTTTATTTTCCAAATAAGAAATGTGGTGATTTATGAGATCAGTCCAGCTCTCACACTTAACTTCACAATTTTGCTATTTAGGATTGCTCTGATGTAGAGGGGGAAATAGTTCTTTTCTTTATCCATTTGAATCAGTGTTTTCCAAATGATTATTTGTGGACGATCAGCTAAAGGATCAAAAAGGTTCTGAGCTTACTAATTGTTGAGGTCTATTGACACACTTTTTCTCATGAGGCACAGAGCCAACTGTGACAGCTAACGTTTGTCCTGCAAGTAAACAGTCTAACTTTATTTAAACCAGTGTTTGGTACAAGTATTGTCCTTCTGACCCCGTTTAATGCGCCATTATGTATATTATATAACCTGACACAGTACTTAGCATAACACATCTTATATACCATGCACCACTAGTTGGGAAATATCAACTCTGTCTTGGAACTGAAGCTCTTTGGTCTTCAAACAGTTGAATTATACATAACGTTCCTCACACCTTCATCAGCCTGGTTGTTTCAACAAGTCTAACCTGTGCCTGTGGGGCTGAGTATAAGCAGTTTCACAGCATGGCCATCTGTTCCGAATTCTTGATAGAAAAATGTCCATTAATCTAACTCAGAAGCATTTTCCTCACAGCAAATTAACAGATTGGAAATTCATGGTGAGTGAGTTCAGGGTCACTGTACTCCACAGAATAGCCTTCTCTCCCGGGCCCAGAGAGGGCTCTGCTCTGGTCCTCGGGGCATCTCTACCTCATCTCCTACACTGAGATGCCAGGAGGTCAAAGAATAATATCATTATTACAGTTGCTTGCAGTCACAAACAGTCCTAAGAATGATTTTGATCCCCAAAACCTGCTTCTGCACAGTTTAGAAACTAGCACTGAACTTACAACCTCCAGAGAAATAGAACATCTCCTTCTCGGTTTCACAGAGCTAGCAATAACGCCTCAACTTTTATTGGGCATTTTATGCTTTATAATTTGGATTTTAATATACTTTGAAAAGTTAAAAATGTCACATAGCATTTTTATTCAACATAAATTTGAATTTTCTCCTGCCTACAAGTACTCAATAAAATATTTTAGTTACATGGAGTGTGACTGTTAAAGTGAAGGCACTTAAAATCAGTGCTACCGCTCTCTTCTCACGAATTTTATCGTTCAGGAAAATAGCTGCATATTTTGTTTCTCAAAGGACGGTGTCAGCCTTCTGAATTTTGTGGTGCCACTTATTAATTTTTCTCCCACTGTTTTGCTGGCCCCCAGTGTGTGGCTGTCATCACCATCACAAATATGACGTCATAAATATTCACCTTTCCACGATATTGGCTTTTCCTTACTCTCTACACTAGATGATTGCACTTGGGGTTTTATTCAATAGACATGCACCAAAGCTGGCTGACAGTTGCTGAAAACCTCCTGGTACGTCTTTTGGCAGCAAATTTTGCTAAGATGATCTAACGTAAGGGAGGGTGGGAGCTTCTTTCATGTAAGAGAAAAATGTCAGAAAGGATGGTGAGAATATTCTATTCTTTAATGATTAAGGAAGCCAGAAGCTAAAAAGTTGAGTCTATTGGTTTGTAGAGTTCTCTAATAGACTATGAGCTACTCAATGTCTGATTACATTCCCACTTTCTATCACCTTCCATTTACTCCAAGGTGCCTCTATATATTATCCCACAATCCTTGGGTGCTGGTGGGAGGAGGATTCATATTAAAAATCCAACTGAAAAATATTTCCTACCTGGAACGTATGGTAGATTTATATTTATTATTACTATTGCTGTATTTGGACTGTTTCTACCGTCTTATGATTGTATGGTGCCATATTTTGTGTTATTTTAAAAAAATCAATTTAGAATTTTTTTCTTGATTTTTTTTTTTCCCTGCAAGACCTCAAAGCCATACACTCCGTAGGTTCTTCTTCCTGGTGTAGGACCCCCATGACGGAGATCCTGACGTTGGGTCGGACCCCTCGCTCCTTGGGGAGAACCCCTTTGTGGTTCACCTCCCCAAGGCTGTGGCCAGCCCTTGACTATACCATGTCTCTGCCCCTCCTACCTGTCTCACTGTGGTTCCTTCTGAATATCTTTAGTTGTGGAAAATATTTTCGCTAGTCTTCAGGTCATTCCCACTGACAGTTTCTCTGAACGTGGTTGTAATTTTGGTGTGCCCATGAGGAGGGAGAAGGTGAGCTCCGGGGCTTTCTACCCCACCATCTTGGCCGTAACTTCTTACTCTGCCTTCCTATAAATGTTTAGCTTTTAGCTTATTCACTGGAACACAGACTTTTATTGGCAAACCTTCTACCATTTAACAAAGGTGGCTATTTAGTGTTTAAAATAACGCAAGAGAAATTTCATACATACAAATAGAACCTATTCGTGTCTACCTGTCTGATACACGGAAACTACACAAAATCATTTGGTTATCTAGTCTGTCTGGCTTCGTGCCCTTAGCTGCCCTGGCCTCTGGCTGAAATCCCCCAAACATGACCACTCAAGTATTTACATCATTAATGACAGAACAGACTCCCAGAGCAGTTGAGATCCAGATGGTTGGCTAGCTGTGCATTTAGATAGACCAGAGTTAACTGAAGATGCTGTTTTGAGAAAAAGGATGGAAGAGAAGTCAGCCGTGAATCAATTTAAAAAGCCTCATCAGAATGCTCCTTCATCTTTTTGATTCTGTTGTAAATACGCCTCAGGCATCTACCAGGAGGCACTGACATTTTATGTAACATTACACAACAATTTATTCACTGGAAAATTTATTCTATACCACTGTGCGCCTCTAAACATGAAAAGCAGAAGAAACGCCATGTGAGAATCTGGGGCTTTGTGGATGGGAAGGGTTTTGCTGACTATCTTATAATAAATCTGGCTCCCTGAAACAACAGTTCAATCTATGTTATTTGTAAAACAACGACAATCAGGCATGTATGGTCATATTTGAGACAGATCTTTTCAGACTAATATTTATAGTTAACTCAAGTATAGTTACTAAGTTTTCTCATTAACTCGAATATTCACATACACATACACTTCTAGAACTTTTAGCACTGTACTGTAGAAAGTGTTCTATAAAATAATGCACAGACAACCATTCTGTTTATGTACAAATAAATTATTCACAGTTTTTGTAACCAATCACTCTGCAAGGGTGTATTTGAGACCTGTACTGTCTAAGAGATGTCACTGTCTACCATTTAAAAATTTGTTATGATATAAAATATTTGTATCTGATGATTTTATCAGATAGGACTGGTGGCTTAATGCATGAATTAAAGTCTATTCAGAATATCTCAGCCAAATGTGGATTTCTTTTTATGTGTGAACATAAGGTTCATAGATAGGCAGACCAGGACTAGAACAGCAGCTCCACAGAATCCTCAGTGTCCTACATTCCTTCTGTCTTTCTGCTCCATCATCCTTAGCACGGAGCCCTCACCCCCATGGTAGTCTCATGTCTGAGCCCCCGCTCCTATCTGCATCGCTGGAGGAAGGAGGGCATATTAAGAAAGTCTTAATGGACTCGTTGTCAGGAAAGGCATCCCAGAATCTTCACCTTGTTTGGATGGGGTAACTGTATACAGTTTTTGTTTTATTTTAAACTATTCTGTCACAAGCCCTGAGTAAAAATGGTTCTTTTCATAAGTGAGATAGAAAGAATGATTTTTTTTCAGTCTACTTGCAGAGTCTGTCAAGACAACTTTCTATTTCTATTACATTAATTGTTTTCTACATCCCTTCCCCCCCAAAATAAACATACCATTTGATTGATTTTGTGGACTTTCAAAACTCTATTAAAGACATTCAAGTTAGTGATAACAATTCTAAGCAGGAAATGGTCTTGCATTTAAAAATGAGATTACTAAGTAAATCTATTTTCTTTAGAAACCCATTTTCAGGACAGTACTAAATTTTCAGAGAAAGTTTTGCCAACTAATTTGCTTAATAATCTTCCCCCCAAAAGTAAATTGCAATCACACAATCAACATAAGTATATAACGAATATACAGCACTAAACACCCTCATGTACTTATTTTTGCTCATTGCCCAAGTAGGAGAAATCTTTTTTCTCAGATGAGAGACATTTTTTAATTCATGAGTGGGATATTCTAAAAATTAGATGAAACATGTTTTGTTTTGCATTCCACAAAATTGTAGTGGAAAAAAATCCCAGTTTTAATCCCCTTAGAAGTTCAGTTACGAAAGTGGTATCTGCGGCTACATTAAGATTACTTTTTCTGATTTAATTGCTTTCCCAATTATGCTGGAAAGCTCTCCCAAAAGCAGAGAGCTAAAGAGGTAAACTTCCTGGCTTGTTAAAGTTTGCTTAACTTCCTTTTGTGAGTCAGATTCACTAATTTTTGCATTCATTCATCCCCATCACTAATGTCTCCTTTACTAGAAGATATATGAGAAAGATGATGTTTAAAAAGATAGAAAAATTTAGCATTCTCAGTCCTAAAGGTTAATATTGACTTTTTTTCCATAAAAAGAAAGTGGGGGTTTATTAGACTTGACAGAAAAGTTACAATACGACACATAATCAAAACAATGGTTTTCTGGTTGTCATGTTATTCAGCAAATGTTTGCTTGATACCTCATTCTATATTATACTAAAGTATATTAAAACGAATCCATATACCACATTTAATATAATTTACACACATATAATATACACACATTTTTTTCTAGCTTTATGAGCTATAATTGACAAATAAGAATAATATATATTTAAGGCGTATACCTTGACGTTTTGATGAGGTTATCTGTCTGTCAACAGATGAATGATTAAAGAAAATGTGGCATATATATATGTGTAAAACATGTATATATATACAGTACTATACTCTTAAAAAAGAAGAAAGTCCTGTCATTTGCAACAACGTGGATGAATGTGGAAGACACGATGCTAAGTGAAATAAGCAAGACACAGAAAGACAGCTACAGTGTGGTCTTGCTTAGGATATGGACTCCAACACAGTCAGCCTCATAGAAGCAGAGGGTGGGATAGCAGTCGTCAGGGGCTGGGGTGGGGGGAAATGTGGAGAGGCTGGTCAAGGGGTGCAAGGACTCGGTTATTCTATTTTGGACTTCAGAGAAGTCCACTGTCTCTTTGTGGATCCCATCATAATTCCACAGAAAGGAATGCACGAGTAAGAGGAACGTAAATTGGTCTGGGCAAAAGAGAAGGCCCCCTATAAGAAGTAAGAGGAACACTGGGTAGCATTTATCGAATTGAACAGAGGAGAAAAGCGCTTCCAAGTAAGTACACGTTGTGACCCTGAAGAGTGACAATTCTTGGTGTTTCAAAGACTTACAAGAAAATGAGGAGGTCCCAGGGACAGATAGGGAGAAAATTAGGTTCAGATAATAAAGGACCATGTTACAAATGACGACTGTCATCCTAAGGTAATTGGAAAGCCAGCGATGCGTTTAAGGAATGCAGCCGTCCTTACTCATTTACATACTGTCCTGGCTGCTTTCCTGCTGCAACACAGAAAGCCCTTCCAGCCTGCACAGCCCAAGGCAGTTATCACCTGACCCCTCAGAGGGAACGTTTGCTGACCTCAGGATTGATATAGGTCCACCTTGGAAAGACCGCTCTGGTTAAAATGTGAAGAGTGGCTTGGTAGCTGGGAGGCAAACGTTGGGCACAGAGACCAGTCAGAAGACTTGCAGTATGGAGATAAAGGGGTGTTAAAGACCTGGACTGAGTTGGTAGCAATAAACATGCAATGGTGTGAAAAATAGGGTGCAAATCACCTGAAATGAGTGACGTGCAAATGGATAACACAGGAAAAGGAGGGATCAGGGACAATTCCAAGATTTCTCCTTTGAAAATCTTGCTTAGATGACAGTGACGACAATGTCAGGCTGGAAGGTTCTGTGAAATATGCAAACGGAGACACTGAGACAGCAGGGGAATACACGGCTCTGGATTTCCAGGGACAAATCTATTCTATTAAGTAGCAATTTATGTAAGGAATCATTTTCTTGCTTCAGTCTTCACCACAACAGAGATGGGAGAATGAAGCGTGAGCTCTGTGAGCTGGACAGCCAGCTTCCTGTTCTCAGCTACATAGTCACAAAACGTATTTACACAGTGATCATGGATTTCTAGCTAATACTCCTGGAAAAAGGAAAAAACAGAAAATGAAGGGAGACAGATGTGTCTAGTCTAAAAATAAGATGAACTGCTGTAGTTTTTGTAATGAGGAAAGACAGGAAAACATCTGCCGTGCCTACGACAGCCACATCGAGAGAAACAGCCCAGCATCACATGTTTTTAAAGCAGTAGGAGGAGCTAAGTACATTATTGAGACCCTTTATGGATTAACCATGTATTTTATGTTAACTCTATAGAGTTAATATGGAAAGCAAATTCCTGCTAAAATGCAATAATACAACTCTAATAAAACTCCTATGTCTAATCATAGCAAAAACAGCACTTTACGTTGCAATAAAAAATCATATGTGTTAAATGTTTAATGCCCAGTAAAATGTCTTCATTTCTCAAATGCAAACATGCACACATTAAAAAAAAACATTGTGTGAGAGCTTTGTCATTTAAATTCATACTCCAAGTCTATCTTGAAATTTCTGGTGAAGTCAACGTGGGCTGGATAGGCAACTGACGTAATAATTAGCACTCATCATGAATTTTTTAAATGCGGTAACAGAAAATATGAAATGTCCTACTTGAGAAAAAATTTTGCTGTAGAATTAATAGCCCCCCAAATATTCCTGGCAAGGGAAAAATCTCTATCATTTATATTCTTCTTCAATTATAATGTTCCAGGCCCAAAACAGGAATATGTGGCCACGCCTATTATTATGGGATAGATTTCCTGGACTATTTTTTATAAGCCCTTGGCATTTTTATCTTTTCAAAAACAGCCATCCTCCATTAGCTTGTAAGAAAAATTCTTTTCTAACAAGACGCATTTCTCCCATTTCCCAAAAGCAATGCTTTAAGGGAAACTGCCAGGTATTTAAATGAGTAGGGAAACTGCCAGGTAGTTCAATGAATTGTGGTCAGAACGGGCCAGGGTGGGCAAGGAAAAACTGAAGAGCAGCTATGAGTCATCACTTCACTCCTGATAAGCAGAGCAATTTTCTGAGAAAAAAGTAGCTGTCAGGAGGGACTCGCAATGTGGTCAGAATATTTTTCTTGATGATTTCAGGTGCCTGGGCTGAACTGAAACAGTTATCCTTTCTCTAAGATCTGGCACAGGTACAGAGGCAGCAAAGAATTTTGAAGGTTTTTTTTTTTTAAAGAGATCTCTCTTTCTTGGCAAATAAGCACCCCTTCTTGCTCTAGAAAATGTTGACTTTACACACGTAACTTTAGGCAGAAAATTGCTGTGGATGCCACCCCTCTTAGGGGAGCCAGAGCTTGCTCTCTTTGGTTTCAGCCTGAGCTTGTGTATCTTCACATTGAAGACAGATACATTCAAACAGGTGAAGGCAACAAGCAGAGGTCTCAGCACAGCATAGCACTTAAATGACCCCCTCTGTTTAAAAATCGTGGCTTTCCTTTACTTTTGAAATTGCATTTTACATTAAACCTTAGGTATTTTATATAACTTATGTATTTTTCATTCACCATATATCAAGATAGGGTCTTTGGTGTTGCAAACTTACAAAACTCAGTCTGGTTGTTTATATTATTAAGTTCCTTTCAGTACAGGGACAGCCTTCAGTGATAAGAGGTATGTAGATGTTCCAATATCACGTTCCCTACGACACTGAGAGCAAGTCACAAATTCTGGTGTGTATACAGGGTTTTTGTGTAAACTGGTGCAAAAACAGTCTCACAGCCTTTTCTGCAAACTCAGCGCAATCTCAATGATCTGTCCTTCTAGGCACTAGGACAATCGTTTTGTGTGAAAGATGTAGTAAAGCCAAAGCAGGATGCCCCGGTGTCAGGATTCAGTCAGGTAACAGAATCCTCTGTAGGCTGCTGAACGTAGGACCAGTCAGGGTCCCGAGCCATTTCAAAGTATACAGGCTACTACTAGGATCACAAGACTCTGACGTTTTATTTATGCAAGATTGAGAATATGTACTATATTTTTAGCCAACCAACCAATTTCTCCATACAGTATGTTAATTAACAAGCCCAATGGCATTGATTGGAGATAAAATTGGAAATTCTGAACTCTGAATAGCAATAACACTCTACCTGAGATTTATATTCTAAGCTAGGGAATATCAAGGATTAACTAACCATTCTTAGGGTATAAATTAAAATCAACACATTGAAATATTTAAAATAATTACAGGCAAGTTAGCAAGAACTTAGACTGCAAATATATTCACACTGTTACGAAAATTAATATTTTGAGTCAAGAATACTGATTCAAGCTCCATAATGTTGGATAAATGGTTTTATTAAATAAATGCCTAGGGCACATTCATTAATAGTTGAGGTTTCTGCTCCATATACAAGAATGATGACTTGTTTCCTTCTATTCTCAGAATTCCTGTAACCTCAGTTCATTAAAAAAAAAAAAAAGAAAGAAAAACTGGAAGTGATGTTACATGGTTATAGTCAATGAGGCAAGATGATAAGAGACTGCCTTAAAAGACAATTTGAAAAAAAAAACTGTACTATCTGGCTGAAAAAAGAAACTTCATTTGAAATGCACAGACTTATTCAGCAATCAGGCCATTTCAGGCTGAGTCACCATCTTCGTGGAGCTGGCATTATGAAAATCAGGTGCCTGAGCGGGTCAGAGTCCTGGTGACAGTGTGACTGCACTGAAATGCATCAAAAGTGCTGGGGAGGATACAAGTGTACAGAGAGAATAGCTCCTCAGCCTCCATAACTGAGTTTTAAATCTTAAAATATTTATGGTTTTTAAGTTTTTATCTTGTTTCTAACGTAAACTACAAATATAACATTGGTGATACAGAAGGAGAAAAAATATTTCAAACTGATACAGTATGTCAACATTTAATATCATTCGGGTCCAGTCTGTCATGTATGATAAAGCCAAACTGACAAACTGAACTGTGTACCCCAAGGCCTGATCCAACTGGATCCAGATTTTATTAATGACTTGTTATTCTGTGATTATTTATTATTGTCCAATTATTAGATCATATCTAGGCAGATGAAATATTAACATGTTAATGTAGATTATCCATTCATTTAACATTCAATTAACATCTAATACGTCAAACCACTTCTCTAAAACTGCTCATTGCTCTTTGGCCACTGCCTGATGACTCCAGATGATTACTGATCAGTTTCTCCTGATCCCAAACATTAAACAGAGGTGCTTCAGGCCAAAAAGGAAGGCAAGGGAGGTGATGCTCTTCTCTCTCATTCTATGCTTCCATTTAATGCCTACATAAGCATTAACCTTTCTACTTTTTATCTGTTTTATGTAATAAAGGAATTCTCCTTTATGTTCATTCATTTATCAAAAATTTTTGAGTCACTACTATGGTGCCAGATCGTGTTTTATCTCTTGATTTTGTTCAAAGACCACTGACTATCTCAAAGTACCCTGGATGACATCTCTTATTTTGTGTCATTTTGCATGTTCTCTCACCACTCTTTCACTCATCCATTTGTTCATTTGTTTAACATTTATTGAGCTCCTATTATAACAAAAGTATTCAATGGAGCCTAATCGCTGTCTCTCTTCCCTAATAAAGGCTTTAAAACTTTTTTCTTACTGTACATCTGCACGTTGAATGCTCAGGATTAGAACTGTTCACCACCTTCTCTATGCATATACAGTCTTTTATATTTTGCTTTTAATTTTTAGTTTTAGGCATTGAAATAATATCGCAAAAATAATACAGAGATTTCCCTCATACTCTTAGCTCACCCTAATGTTCACATCTTACATTACCATATCTCAATTATCAGAGGCAGGAAATTAACATGGACACAATGTTGTTAATGGAATCACCATGGTAGCAAGCAAGTCTTTTCCTATATAAAATGATGATATATGTCAAAATCAAAGTCATTTTACTTTTAAAGACGTATAACCATAACCTGTATAATGTATCTGCTTATGTATCAAAGGAAATTCAGACTTCATTGGTCCAAGAACGGCCTTATGATCATTTCAAATCTGATCTCCTTTCTAAATCCCCTCTCAGAGAATGGTACCACCATCCCTCCATCACATGGGTCCTAAGTGCCCCCTTTCTCATCCCCATGCCCACCTACCTCCTGTTTCTGGCAACTTTACCTTTTTCCCGGCAACTTTAGCCATGATTTTCTTAAGAGGTTCTCCTTAATCCTTTGATTTTTAAATAATTTTTATTTGTTTTAGTCAACTTTATTCAAGTATAATTTATATATTTATGTATCTGATTAGTCTGCAGTTCATTGAGTCTCTACAAATACATATACTAACATAACTACCACCACAATCAAGGTACAAAACGTTTCTGTGACCACCAGAAAATCCCCTCCGCTCATCTGCATTTGTTTCCCTACTCCACTCCGCTGTCACAGGCAACGAGTGACCTTCTTTAGGTGGGTAGGTCATTTTGATCTGTTGTAGAATTTCACATCCATGGAATCACGGCGTATGGACTCGTGTGTCTGGCTTACTTCACAGGGCATAATATTTTGGGGGTCCATCCACACTGTGGATCTATCAGCAGTTTCTTCCGTTTTACTGATGAGTAATATTCTATTATATGCCTAGACCACAGTTTCTGCTTACTCATTCACCTGGGAATGGACATTTGGGAGATCTTCGGTTTTTTGCTACCGTGAATAACGGTGCTGTAAATATTTATGAACAACTCCTTGCGTGGTCACATGTTCTCATTCTCTTACACAGATACCTAGGAATGGGACTTCTGGGTCACATTATAGATAAATGTTTAATTTTATTAAAAACTGCCAAACTGTTTTCTAAAGCGCTTGTACAAAAATCATTCTCTTCTGAAATACATTTTATGTCACTATTTTTGTTGTTTTTCTTTTTTGTTTTGAGTCAAATCGTTAAACCCTGTCAGACGCTTACTTATCCATGTCTTTTTCTGTGGTTAAAGTACTCCAGCATCACTCACGAACTGCATCAGATGATGTATTCTTTAAAAGATGGGAATTTTGACCCTGAAATTAATTTATGTTGTATTATCAGACGTTTAAAACAGATGTTAAAAAAATTTATCGGAAGTTAAAAAAAAATTAGAGGCTGACTAGCAAGGTCTATGACCCAATAGCGCTATGTAATAAAAAGTCTGACTTCACTTTTGATGTCTGAACACTGACATCTCTCCAGCGCCACCTTTTCTCTTTGCTTTTTGCCCTATACCTGGGCAAGGCAGTAAGACTCCGAGAAATTTGGTAAGACTCTCTCTGGGAAATTCAAATCACACAAACCCTATCCCATATGTAGAAATCCCCACACAGACACCACCTTCTGGCCATAATTCAAAGCAAAGCCAAAGCACCACTCCCTTCCTTAAAGCCATCCTGGATCAGCTTGTGCAAGACCCTCTCTCCCCGGAAGTCACGTGCACGAATGGTCAATTTCTTCTCACATGTGTTTGGTGTGTGCAATGTCATTCGTATCAAACCACCAGCTGAAGGAGTCTGATCGCTTCACAGGGCGGCCACAGGAATCTAGGAGCAGGTGCTAAACCCAGAGCGGGTGTTTGGGTGGAGACTAAACACACGTCCAGCTCACATCTCTGTGTCACGGCAGCATGTGCGTGTCCTTTGTGTCTGTACAACTGCATAACTGCAGTAGTAACAAGGAGCCGTATATGCTTAATCCTCCTTTTCACAAGAAGTTTTTCTATGGAAATAAGGCATAATGTGAACTTCACCCAAACTGAAAGTAGAAGGAATGCAGGAGGATGCCCATTAGACAACAAACGGCAAGAAATTTGGAGAAACAAGTAGCTAAGCATGTGGGGATGTCAAGATAATTAAGATCAAATGTCTTTTGAACAAGGAAACAGAAGCCAAGGCAATTTAAATCGTGGTCCCCAGGCCACTAACAACTGGAAGTTTGTCAGAAATGTAAAGCCAGGGGCCCCCCAACCGAGTCGGAACCTGGGAGCGGGGCCCAGCAATCTGCGTTGTAACAGGCTCTCCTGATGACTCTGAGGCAGGCTAACGATGAAGAATTACTGCTTCAAGTGACATAAAAAGCAACTGACTGACCCAGAGTTGCAAGGGATAAAGCTTCTGCAGACAAGAGGTTTACGAGCAGCCAGCACAGGCATGCTTTCAAAATAAGATAGATCTAATAAATGCTGTCAAAGAAAATAAATTATGAGAATGAGACATTAAGAAGAAAGACTGTCTTCAGTAAAAAAAAAATTTAATGTCTGCATATTAAGGGTCAGAGAAAGTAAAGAAGGGGGATGCTAAGGATTTTTATGTGCAGTTTCTCTGGGAGTGGGGATTTGTAAGAGTAAATTAAAGTGATTATTTAAAGAGGGAAAGGTGTTTAATGCACTAATCAACACGAAAGTAGTATTTCTAAAATTAAAGTACTTTATGTATTTTAAAAGAAATTTATTTCTTTTTCACTATAAATACTGAATCCTGAATTACACTTTTCTTCTATTTTCATGGTCACTATCCTAGTCCAAGTCATCCCTCCCACCTGGGGTCTGGCACTAGGACCCTAACTGGTCTGACTGATCACACTCGCTCTCCTTTAGTCCAAACACAGCAATCAGTGTGAGCTCTATCATGGACTCCCTCGCTTACAGCCATCCTCAGTTTTGCCATCATTTATAATATAAAACAAAAATTTCTTACCATAAGATGACCCAGACCCTGCCTACCTTTCTGATCGTAGGTCACATCTATCTCTGACTTAACCTCTCTCTTGCTTATTTTTTGCCAACAGCAGTGGTCATCACTGTGTTCCTCCAACAGAGCAAACCTGTGTGCAGTTTCTCCCCTTGATTTACGCACAGTGGGCCCCTGCTCATCATTCAGCTCAGTTTCAGTACCACATTTGCAGAGAGAACTTTCCTAACTACTCAACCCAATATAACACGAGTCATCCTGCATTATTCCGTTTTATTTTTCTCATAATACTTACAATTAGCAGGAATTATTTTACATGTTCCTTTGTTTGTTCATGTATTACGTCTCACACCACCAAAAAGTAAAACCCACGAATGCCTAGCCAGGACCCATGCGTCTGTGGAACTACTTCCTTAGTGCCTACAACAGAACCCGGCACATAAAAGTTGTCTGGTAAATGTTTGTTGAAATATGTAAGATTTTACTTTGACACTATCCTTTTATTGTTCAGACATCAACGTTCCCCACTGGATTGATAGTTCTTTGAGCTTATGACATTTTTCTTCTGTGTGCCCCAAGCCTAGAAAAATATATGGAATAAGGTAAAATTCTCAATAAAGTGATCATCATAGACAAATTTTTTTGCATTATCCAGTGAGTGCATTGACTGGTCTATAAAGTAATTCGAAAATGATATATCACTACCTTTGGGACTTCATAAATAAAATATAAATACATACTTCATAAATATAAACATATAAATAAATATTTATAAATAAAACATAAAAGCCTGTTTATTCAGCTGTAAAAGGAGCCTAACAAAACTATATTATTTCCCTTCCAGAATATTTGTGTTAATGAAATAAAATGCAGTAAAAGTTAAGTGAACAAATCTTATCTAGTTTCTCTTTGCTAGTTAAAAATCATTATTTTCTTCTATTCCCTGTTTCTTAGGCCAGACACACAAAATTGGCCAAGTACAGTCCGCGGGCCCAATCTTAGCCTGAGAGCTAAGAACAGGTTTGACATTTTCAAGTGATTGAAAAGAATCAGAATGAAAATAATGACATGGGAGGATTATGTGAAATTCAAAATTCAGTGCTCATAAATAAAGTTTTTTAGCACACAGCCAAAATGCTCATTCATTTACAAATTTCCTATGAGCTGCTTTTGCACTCCAAGGGCAAGGTTAGTAACTGTGACAGAGACCATGTGACCTGCAAAGCCTGAAAGGTTTAGCATCTGGTCCTTTAGAGAGAAAGCTTGCAAACCCCTGGTTTAGACCACAACCGGCCTACTCAGGAGTCTGCCCCTTGTGTTCATGCTGATCAGGTGCTTCATGGCTGCAGACTGGCCCCCATTTACCCTCATGACACCCCCGACTCCCTGACATAACCCACACTCTGCTTTATTAAAAGATTGTGTTTTATTTCACTTCCTGTCTTCTCTCTTAGACGCTAAGCTCCACAAAGGGGAGAAGGGATGCTGAAAATCCAGCACATAATTGTTGCTCATTATTCCTATCTGTGGAAAGCCTAAATAAAGAATGATTATGTGAACATATATTTAAGATATACAAGCACATAAAGAATTTTTTCTTTCCTATTTTACCTACGGGTACCCTTAGAAGGGTTTTACATTCTTACCAAGAAGCACAACTATCACATAATTTAAGCAGTTAAACATTCTCCCTCAGTTGCTGGATGTGACTATTTCATCATGAAAAGAAATTCCGAGTCTTCTTAGGTCAATATAACTACCGCATAAGAAAAAGAGTTAAGCACTGAGAGCCATCAGCTTAATCTCTGCATTACGAATGCCCTTCACATACGTGGGGCACTTAATATCTTCCTGTTTTGAGCCACTTTTAACTATAATACACTCGAATACAAGAACTCAGAATGGACAGGTTGATGAGTCATTGATAATTCTGAAAGACGGTCAAAGGCTGAGAGTTCAACCTTGGCAACAGAAAAATAATCCAGGGAGGCCTGCATCCTGCTTTTCTGTTACTAAGGTTATTGTTCCTCATTGTTAGAACCAGAAATATAATGATTTTAGCTGAAAATAGACTTGAAGCTTTTTCTTTCTTTCCCTATCCAGAGTGACAATGATTAGTGGGGCGTCTTTCAGAAAATACTAGGGTTCATTTGTAAAGGAAGAGAATAAAGTAGACAAGAGGATTAAATAATTCAAGACATCAAATAATTCAAGAAAATGTCAAAAATTTAAATAAGTATACTAAAGAAAGGACAGGCATGTTGAGTTTTTTCTGATACTGAGACAATGTATAGGACTATTATCATATACATGTGTGTCTAAGTCCCCTCAGAAACCATCTTTTTAAATTTCTGTAGCACCTTAGGTCTTGGACTTGACCTTGGGGTTTCCAGGGAACACTAAGTGAAATCCCTGGTTCTGCTGGATAAGATGGACATGGTCTATGTGGTCTGATCATGGATTGCTAGATATCACGCAACTTGGTTTAGCATGACTATGTGCACATTACGTCCTGTGGACCAAAAATACCTACGTTCTTATTGCTGCTGGGAATTCTGAGCCCAGATGTACATACAAAGGTAAATGATATATAAGGCTACCACATCAATAACTATTACTTTTGTAGGATTTTAAAAAATATTTCCTATTTCTCCTAATGAGATGAACACTCTTAAGCTCCATGTCTTGCTTCACTAAAGAAGTAAGCTGAGAGCCATTGCTCTGTCTTTAAACACTGCATTATTCTAAGTGACATCAACTTTTGAATTGTATTGTAAGAGAAGGATCCAAAAGCACGACACATTTTGGGGACCTGCCCACTCCCCACCCCACCAAGAAGTGTGGCTATCTGTAAGCACACAGATTTGTTTAGAAGCTGGTGGGGTGTGAAGGACTCAGTTCATTAAATCTCATGAGATCTGGACATATCTTACCTCAAACAGGTCAGATCACGTCTGAAAACAAGCAGAGTGTGAGCCAGAACTCACAGGGATTTGCTGCTCCCACTGAGCTCCCGATCACACAGCTGTGAAACTGAAGGGAAGAAGTGCTACAGGAGAAGGGGGACAAGAGAATGACCATATCCCAGGTCTCTGGTGAGTTCCTGGGACGACTGCCAAGTGAGGGTCCTCGACTTTGTGCCGGAAAGAATTCAAGAGCGAGCCACAGTCAAGGGAAAGCAAGTTTATTTAGAGAGATACACACCACATAGGCAGAACACGGTCCCACTCAGAAGTGAGAGTGGCCCCGGGGTATGGAGTGGTTAGTTTTTATGGGCAAGTAATTTCATAGGCTAAAGAGTGGGACGATTAATCCAACTATTCTGGGGAAGGGGTGGGAATTTCCAGGAATTGGGCCACCGCCCACTTTTGACCTTTTATGGTCAGCCTCGGAACTGTCATGGCACTGGCGGTGTGTCATTTAGCATGCTGATGTATTACAACGAGCTGCGTAATGAGGTAAAAAGTCTACTGGGACTTGAAGCTTCCGCCATCTTGGGTCTAGTAGGTTCTAACCTGTTTCTGTTGTACCCTCACTGACTATGTCATTCTTTTAATGGCTGTACCCTCCCCTTCCCTCCTGCTACAGAAGGATTTACTGACTTGCTCAATATCACACATCTAATAATTAAAGGGCTCTGGGCCTGGTCTCTGGTGTTAGGAGAACAACCGATCAATCTGGCATCTGTCCCTTTCATGGTTTTTTTGAAATAGTTGAGACAAGGACTATGCAGTTAACCCCAGGGTGGGGCCTGGCCAGTTTGAAGGTCCAGAAAGACTTTCAAAAGATCTGCCATTCTAACTTCACACCAATTTTGAAACATCCTGTATTTATGTCTTTAGCCCATATCCTTTTTTCTTGATAGCCAGTCTCTGAATGCTAAACTTCTGAAGAGGCCCAGGATTGTAGAAGTAGACGCAGATATTTTTAAAATATCTACGGGATGCAATATGAATGCACAGCTTTTTTTCTCTACTGGGAAAAAATATGCAATTCAAATAAAAGTGACTACCCAGCAAACTTCATTTTTTCATAATCAGCACTATATGAATCCACAGAAAAGGGAAAAGAAAAGATCTAAATAATGGTGGTTGACCTGAATGACCCTGTAGTACTGAAAACATTTCCTTTGATCATTATTTCAAAACTTTTTCATTTTACTGCAAAGACAATGGTTTAATTATTCTTTCTTGGAAAAGATATCTCTAATCTCAGAAACCATCAGATCCCTGATTGCATTTGACCAACACTAGAACTTCCCACTGGAAACAAATGTTGAAAGTACCATCATATTAGAAGCAATCTTTTCAGAAGCCTGATTATTTTCGCTTTTTCACTTTAAAAACCTATGGAAAAACACTGTTGTTTTCAATAAGTTTCCTTCCTGTAGTTACAAAACCCCTAAACATTCCTAATTAACCCTACCTTTGCATATTTAAGGGCTCAGCTCTTTTTTCTTTTCTTTCTGTCTTTTTCTTTTTTTTTTTTTGAGCAAATTCTCTCTAGAGAATGGCATAAAAACAGCAGGCTTTAGGGGAAAATCTAACAAGAGTAAAGTTTAAAGGACATTAGGAAATGTAGAAAAATGTACTATATTAGGGACTATTTTTAAGTTTTAATCTCCACGGCCTACCTAGACTCAAATTGTTGTTACAGCTCATTCAACAACAACCAAAAAAAAGTAAAATAAAACACTAGACTAGAAAATTTAGTCAATTGTACAAAGCACAAATGGGCTACTGACAAAAACTAAGGTTTCCTGATACCAAGATTGCTAATTATTCCACATATCAGTTCAACACCATGTATCAGTATCAAGCAATACTAAGCAATGCCTGATATCTTTACAGTACTTTATAACTTATAAAGGTAATTCAATATACTTTATCTTTTTTAAATTGCATAGAAACTGCAGAAGAGAGTTCAAATACACCAATCATAGAATCTAATTTTACAAATGAGGGGAAAAAAGGAGTCCACGCAAGTTTAAAGACAAATGCCACATAGTAAGCGCATATGCTAGAATTAATTTCTTCCTCTTTCACTTCAGTGCCGGCAGTTCAACGTCTATAATATCTACTGAATATGCACCTGGTGGGCACCTGTCCTAGTGGAAGTAAGTCTGTTTGTCCTAAAATTATGCAAGAACCATGACATTCACTCTGTTGTAGATACTTTTTTTTTTTGAACTGTGAAGCTTGGTTACAAACAAAAAGCCCCACAGAGTCAAAGGAAAGAAGAACTTGACTGTTTAAGTCCAGCACTTTTCCCCGACTGAATTTTGATTTGAGGTAAGATTGAGATTGATCTTTTGATTTTTTTGATGTTGTAATCATGCTTTTTGTTTGTTTTTCAGTTGTTCCCTTCAAACCATCTCTGCTATTATCCTAGTATCATTTAGCAAACAAAGAGCTTTCATTGGGTAGGAAGCCTGCTTGTGCGTTTTGCTAATTGTAGGATCTTGGACAGGTTAACTTCCTTCCTGAAGGTTTATCTGCCTCGTCTACAAAATATACTAGTGGATATCTCAAAGATTTTAAATGAGAAATAATATGAAACACTCAATAGAAGATCTATGTCGATAGTAAATAAGTATATTAATCATGATGATGATACTTAAGAGGCAAAGAAGAGGGCACAGCAGTGGGGAGGGTGTAGCTCCGTGGTAGAGTGTGTGCCCAGCATGCACAAGGTCCTGGGTTCAATCACCTGTCCCTCCACTAGATACATATATATGTATAAACAAGCCTAAGAACCTCCCCCATCAAGAAAAAAACAAAACACAAAAGAACGCAGTAAGTAGACACTGAGAACAGAACATGCAGTGTATGTCTTCTGTTTGGTTCTGTTTTTCCATGACATCTCTAGATTTGCCTGCTTCAAAGTGACCTCCAGCTAAAACTAGAATGCTCCCTTCTCTTATTTAGATTTGGAAATCAAGATCTAATTTGGGAGTCAACAGAAGTCACGTGTGGCATAAAAATTACAGAAAAAAAAAGATGCATAGAAATATAAATAGAAAACATATTAGCTCTTTTTCAGACAATTCACAAAATGGCCTCTGCCAGTGCAAACTTATTCATAAGTGACTATAATTTCTCAAAAGTTAACAGGATTGTTACTGTCCATTAATTTTGGCCAATGGTTTTTAAATGTCCCTGCATAAAATAAAATGAATTTAAATAGCAGTTAAATTGCTAAAGAAATCTGCTAACTGGGAATTTTTTAAAAGTTAATTACAGCCAATGGGGTATTTAAAAAAAAAAGCTCATTTGTTTTCCTCTATTGGAATAAGAGGATTTTGCTCCACTCTATAACTTAAAGATCCCACAAACATGTTTCTAAATTTTCAGAACAATAAAAAGGTACAATATATCACACGTTACTGTAATGGCTCCCAATTTGGGGTAATAAATGAGAAAAAAGCATAAATGACTACACATGGTAGGCAGACATCTAGAACAGCTCTAATGGTCCCAAGTTCTCATTGGTAATCCTTACTTATTAAGCAGTGACTAATTGTCTCTTTCGTAATATATGCATGAGAGTAAATTCAAAATGCTTTTTAAATTATTTGTTATATACACAGTAAGGAAAGCTAATTTCGAAATTTCATTTGGGGGAACAACATGTTCTATTTGAATATGAAAAGAAATGAAGGGCCAAGTTAAAGGACATATCCGGTTTGGAATGTTAACATGTCACATATTGAATTAAGAAAAAAATGCAAATTTATTTTCAACTGTATGGAAAGCAAACAATGGGATCTCCATTCTGGTTTCCAAAATCCTATTATGTTTTTCTCTCCAGGACTATTTAAATTTTCCCAAAATTTCTCCACAACAAATGAATTGTAATTCATTTTAAATCAGCATCTGTTCATAAACCAAAAAAACATAGTTAACAGAACTAAGACCGTGGTCACTAAATCAAAATGACAGACATAGGAACTGCTTCTGTAAATGAATTTACAGAATGAGCGCCCTGTGATAGCTAACATACCCACAGCCTTCTCATGCATATGCCAATATTTTTAACACTATTCAGAATTTCTACTACAAAGGACTCTTCTGTTATACTTCTCCTAGGTTGTCATTAATGAACGAGTGGGTTGTCTGACTGATGAGATGCTTTCTAGTTACAGTCTCAATTGAGATGATGATAGGACTGTCACCTAAAAGAGATCGGATTTCAAAACTGCTGAATAACAGAGAAGGAAGAACCCAGTCCAGGAAAACACAAGATACAATCAGTCTTGGCTATGAGTGACTTTACGATGATGGGCACTTCAGACTGAAGCTATTGGCAGACTGATCTAAGGGCACTTCATCTATTCTTAGCAATGCCAGTAGATCAATTCAGTTTGAGTCCATAAAAAGCAAAAAGGCTTTATTAATCAAGTGTATTTAAGGCTGTTTCATTTCATTCCTTGCGTTTTTAGAGAGATGACAGATTGCAATCTTGGAGGTTTTCCAATAATGAAAAATATTCATTCACAAATGAGTCAGTCTCCACTGATAAAAGGCGAGGGCCTGAGAGTTAGAAAAGAGCTTATTTAAGAGTTAGAAAAGTTAAGCTGGCTTCTTTTAGACTACAGACAGTAATCAATAAGACTGAACAACGTTATGTATGATCAAAGTCCATGAATTCTTTCTAGCCTGCACAGAAGAATCATTCCCGAGCATTTTGGTGATGCCAGCATTCCGCTCACCGGAGCATCCTCAATGTCTTCGTAAATCGTTTGGTCCTCTGGGCCTTCCTGAAGGACATAATCTTCTGATGGGTCTCCTGGCCTCACGTAATGCATCCTTTTCAGAATACCCACTTCCTGGAGCTCTTTAATCCTTCCCCACCATCTGCAATGGTAACTCAGGGGTTTCACTTTCACGCCCTGTGGGCTAGCATTTCCTCCAGGCTCCCAAGGAACACCCTAGGAGTGAATTCACACCATCCCCTGGTGATCTGGTCAGAGTATTAAACAGCATATCCTGAGATACATATTTAAAATAAAACATTATAATTAACTTAAAGGACTTGGATAAGGCTTAGAGCGTTGGAATCCTTTCTGTACTACATATTTGGTTGGGGTGAGGGGCTGAAGGGGAGGATACCACTAATGAGTCATATATTATGACGGCATTCGATAAAGTGGAGCCGGGTTCATGAGGAATTGGGAAGGTTATAAAAGAAAACCTTCACTATGATACAAAGGAGGCCTATGTGCTTGACGTTTCTGTTAACTGAGTGAACATCAATGGGTTCACTGAAATTAGCTATATTCACTTGGACCTTAGTAAAATTTTAAGTTATGTTTTGTGATAGCTATGACTTCTTTATTAAATCAGTAAGTCCAATTAATTTTGTCATCCCATATAAATACGATTTACTTTGACAACGTTAATTTTTATTCTAGGAGTCTGATTAAAGAAGTTATCTTGCAGGGAGGGTATAGCTCAGTGGTAGGGTATGTGCTTAGCATGCATAAGGTCTTGGGTTCAATCTCCAGTACCTCCATTAATTACCTCCTAATTACCTAATTACCTCCTCCCTCTTATTAAAAAAAAACAAAGCAGTTATCTTAGAATATGAGAATCAGAAAGGAGATACCAACCCAGGACTCAAGAGCTATTCTTGGTAATTCACATGATGTTAACAGTCTTCATACTTTTCAAAATTTGTTTTTTTTAGATTCTTAAAAATCTCACACTGCCAGTTAAATAGCCTCATCCTTTCAGAAGCTGTTTTTAATTTATGAGATGTCTAATAGTGTTTTTAAAAATATTAAATATGTTGCTTCATCAGAACCTATTTGTAATGAGATTAAAGCAAGTAAGTAATTGGAAAAGCATGTCTGAACATGCAGAATAAACTCTTCTGAATGAAATAATAATTTGTTTATTTTAATATTTATGTATTAAAATATGAATATGTAGCTAATTTTTATCAGCTTCACTGTTTTCACTTATTTGGCAACATAAACTCATTCAAATACTGATATCCAAGATAAAGTTTGTTTCACCATCCCCACCTATTTATCTTACTTCAAGGTGCTCTTTTTTTAGCCATTAAGAAAACAATACATGAACAGAAATACGCTATTGGTGCAAATATTCAGTCTAGTATTTCAAGTCCTTTCTACCAGGCATACTACTGCCAACACAATCATCAATTCATAATCCTGGTTGTTAGACAGAAATAAAGACCTCCAGCTTTGAATCATTTGTCTGTGCTGAGGAGAAAAGGTGGAGAATTATCACCAAATTGGAAGCAGTAATATTGTGTATGAAGGGAAGTATAATAAGAATCTACAAAGTACAAAAGTGGTTTGTTATTCTCTTTTGCCTTTTCTGGTTTCCTGAAATGGATGAACCCACATCAGAGGCTACCAAATTCTACAAGCAACGGTCTATTTCTTTCATGCCCTCACCTGAACCCACTAAAGTGTGTGAAATATTTTTAAAATATGATTCATGTTTAGGACATTAAGTCTGCATTTCCAGGAACGACTAAGAGCCATACTGAGAAGGGATGTGTTACGGTAATGAAATGTGAGGTAAGAGCATTTTAATATGAGCATCTTAATATAAGACCTCCAATAAACAACGTTTTTCTGGAATTTCCACAAATAGAAACATGAGTAGTTTATTTTTATAGATTTTTGAGGCTCTATAAATCCTAATGAAGAAATATCTAAGCTGGTAGAGCTGTAGGGAGTGACTATGTACCCTCGAAGACTAACGTGAACATGGTTTCTTCAGTCTCTGGTCGTGGTACCATCTGATGCCCATTCACAACCCACGACCCTTACAAGTGGCCACATAGTGGGTCCTGAGCCCATCCTGCCAGAGGCAGGCACCATCAGTGGCCAGTCCAGCTTCTGACGGGGCTGCATGTTAACTTGCCCACTTGGACCTGCTGCCTGCTTGCTGCTACATTCATTCTCCTGGTCTGTGCTTATTGGAGGATCTGGTCTCAGACATGTCCCCGCACCACTGGGAACTCGCATTTTCTCTAAAATGTACCAAACCCAAGGACACTACCCAGTGCATCTGCTGGCTGCAACCTTCTGATCTTAAGATTCCCCTTGTAACTGTGCAGCCATTTCAGACCCCAGCCAATCTCTGCTTAACAAGCACCCTTAGTTCTTGCCAGTTCCAATTATAAGTCTTGACAAACAACTTATGTAACAACTATGGCTTTACCATTTTTGCCTTTATAAATCCCCCCCCCATTTTGTAGTCCCCCATTTTGCATGGGACACAATTCAAGTGCTTTCTTGACTCAGTCTTCCAGGCTGCTGTGCTAACAGACCCCAAATAAATGCCTCTTTATTTCAATCAGGTCTCCATTTCTGAAATTTTGCTTAACACGATCATATTATAAGATGCAGATTTCTGCCAATGTATTCTATTATAAAGTAAATACTACTACAGAGGTTCCAAAAATACAAATGGCCAATACGTGCCCAGCAAACTGAGAGGAGGAAAATTTAGTGATTGAAATTCAGGGCAGAGAATGCTTTTCTGAAACTGAGACGGGAGCAGCGTGGAAATGAGCTGAGGGTGCCGGCTCCACCACGTAAGAAGTCACACAGCACCTTGGAGCCTGACTTCAGCTTCTACAAAGCAGCAATGACAATGCTCACCTCTGTCATCAGTCTGAAAGATGAAAGCCTTTGTTAATTGGATATTGCTATATGAGCCTGTTAATTTTACCTGTATTTAAAAATTGCATTTTAAATGCAGGTCAAGTGGAGTCAACTTCTGCATGTTATAGTTTTGGGCTCCATAACATTTTCCTTTACCTTACCCCATTTTGTGGGGGGAGGGTTGTAGAACTATAAGAGGAGTGAAATAGTAATATATTTTAGAAGACCTTCTTTTATTGTATATTACTGTAGCACTTTATACACACATGTAAGTTGAAATAAAGAAGTATGTAAGTTTGCACACTTGTGTGTCTTATTCAATCTATTTTATACTCTTACGATATGTGGAAGGTTGTATCCCCCCCCCCAAAAAAAACCACAATAAGTTTCATCTCATATGTTCCTGTATCATGTGATCTTAGGGATCTTTAGCCCCTCTCCTTTTGAATCTTGGCAGGTTTATAAGTACTTAAAGTGGAAATGATACTAGTGTTTCTGAGACTAGGTCACAAAAGGAAATATGGTTTCCTCTTTGCTGGAACACTTCTCTTGGAACCTTGGCCCCATGGACTATCCTGAGGCCACCATACTGCGGGGAAGTCCCATAGGGAGACCTTGTGGAGGTTCCTTGATCAGCATTACTAGTCTTTGAGTTATTCTAACCCAGGCACCAGACATGTGAGTGAATGAAGATGAACCCCCACCTTCAAGTCTTGCAAATGGAGATCACAGTTATTGTGGAGCAGAATCAAGCAAGGCTTGGTCTGCTCTGTTTGATTGTTGCCTCAGAATCTGTGAGCCTGAGAAAAACCGCTGTCTGAAGTTGCTAACTTTTGGTTACTTTGTTATGCAGCAAGAGTAGCTGGAACAAGGTATTTAAAGCACCCCAATCTTCTTCTAATGAATGTAATACAAATGTAATACTGAAGTTATTAATAGAACAAGAACGTCTTTTACATCGGCAAGAGCTAAGTCACAAATAAATGATAAACTTACTGACTGGGTTATGAGTTATTAAAACAAATTAGGAAAAGTGATTCTGAAATAATCAAACAAGACACATTTGAAGAACCAAATGTAAATGGTCCCTCTGGATGGATTCAAGGAGTATTTTATTAGTTAGAGGATAAATTAGGTTAACTGTGCAAATTCCTCCCAAGCCTGTGCGCCTCTGGCTGTTACAGGGAGTATGTCAAGGATGTGTGGTATTCACCCATAATGGGACGTAACACTAAGCTTCATTTGGTGGGTTAAGAAGTATAAGGAGAGGTCCAAAAGTGTCACTTATGCTGTGACCTCAGGTGTCCCAACATTGGGACTGCTGGACAGTGTACAGAAAGGGATTTCCTTGGGTAAATATTTTCTTCTGTAGAGAGGAATTGAGCTACAATTCAAACATTGCAGTAAGTCGGGACCATATATAAAACATCTCACAAACTTCATGTGGGAATTGCTAGCTCAATTTGATTTAGAAAATTAATAAAACTTCTGTATCTGATTCACAACATAGTAGAAAATTGCTTTAGGTGATGTGTATTTATTCTTCTCTTCAATATTTATCCGTATTGCTGTTTTCTTCTGATAAGTAATATTCCTAAAATTGTTTTTATTAAGATTTTAGATTATTTCTATTTCTGTATTATAAAGCATGTTGTAAAAAATTATATTATAGAATTATGTTCTTAGTATAATCATTGGGAGGGGAATACAAGGTTAAAGTTTAAAGTCTATTTTTCCCTCTTTTGATTTAAATACTGTTCTAAGATGCTTGCAAATTAATTCTGATTTCTTTTTAGGGTCCAAAAGCTAAACACAAATTGGAAATAGATTTCCCACCACTTTATAGACATTAATGACTGTTTTTTATGCTGGGTCCTGGGAGATTTGGGGTTCATGAGTATTTTATGAAGTAAAAACCCAAAGTTCCCATAGTCTAGCCCAAAATACTGTGATCCTTCTCCCTCTGCTCTGATGAATGATTATACAGTCCAGGCAAACCTGGAATACTCATTTCTACAAATTGAATCACAAGCCACTGTAAAAATCTGCGTATCTCTTCAATTCTACCTCACTGGGTGCCTGAAGCTTTAACTAACTGGGACTTCAGTGACCCTTAAATTACAGGAAAGTGAAGAATTTGTACTCATGACATATTAGGGAGCACTAAACCTAAAAGGCTGGGTTTGTTTCTTCATTAAATGCAGTATTTAATGTAAAGATAAATGGCTTTCATTAACCAGAATTATCTATGTTACGAAATAAAATAGGATATATTTAATAGTAATGAGTATGCCAAGAACATCAACAGCAGAGACTTCCTTTCTTACCATGTGCCAAGAACTCCTCTAACCACATGTTCTTTTCATCTTCATAACAGCCCAGTGGGGTAAGTTACCACCCATCTTTCACATATTGAGGAACCTGAGGCGCAGAGAAGTTAATTTGCATAAGGTCACCCCGTTAGTAAGCTGTGTGGCCTGATCTGATGTACAGTAATCGGGTTTCTGAGATTACACACAACAGGGCACTGACTCATGGAGAAAAATGTACACTCACAGATCAGGACAGTTTAAAAAATCAGTTATTAAGGGATCATACAGCATTTCTCAACCAAACTTGGTATTTGTTGAGAGAATTAAAACTTAAAGCCCTAAGGCATTCACTGATGCAATGAATTATCTTCTCTCCTGTTCATTTAGAATGATACTAATTAGGTATCATCTTTGGAATAAATTGAGAGCATAGTCACTGTAATCACTTCCTGTGTTCTGTGACTCAGAGAGTTCTTATTGAGAAAGGCTGCAGGATCTTTTGAATTAGTTTATAATTCCAGTTCATCTTCTTGATTGATGTATATGTCAGGAATCTCTTAGTTAAAAGTGACAAAAACCCAAAGGAGAATATGCAAAATCAGCAATTATTTGGTTCATCTAGCAGGTATGAGTACAGTAATTGCTCACAGAATTAAATGAAGAAATACAGCATCCAATACTTCAGAGTCAGAAATAAAGGATTCATTTGAAAAGGAAGGTAACTCTGCTCCACTATTTCTCATTCTTGGTTGCCTGTGATCCTCCTTAAATATGCTTGTGTAATTTATTGTGTTAAATGTCCATGATAATCTGTGATCAGGACAGACATTTACACCTTACTATAGAGGTGCAGCATGCTCACATCTTTGAAGAGTATATCCATAGTTAGTTTAATCTTATACAGTAAAAAAAAATTTTTTTTCCTTGTGGAAAAACAAATATAGGCATCAAAAAGCAGATGGAAGAATTTTGGGGGGTGTATTCTATTTCCCATGAAATCAAGTCACCTTCATGAGGCCAACACTGTTCCAACTAAGGATAATGCTTCAGTATAACTTCAGTACTTCTCGCTAGAAGGTTCCAAAGAATGTTACTTTCTTTGATAACCACTTGTTAAAATTCACTATAAAAGTATCTGTTTCCCCAGAGACCTATAAAAAGGCCTTCACCTTAACAAGTCTAATATGCTGAGGTTTATATTTGGGACTGCGGGAAATAGTAATTAATGTTTTAGAACCTGAGAATCATTTTACACTAAATGATTCCAAAAAGCCTAATTTCATTAGTACCTAAATTCATGTAGCTGAATGGATTTAAAGTTGCGCAGAAAGAAGAAAACCAAAGTTTGCCAAACCATCTGTTTATGACTCTGGGGAGGGCATGAGTAAACAATAACAAAAAATATGAGAATAAAGTGGAATAGATGTAAGAGTAGGCTGCTAGCACAGAATTGTGCCCCTTGAGATCAGGAAGAAGTGGAATCCTGGACCTAAAAAGTAAGTTGTTTGTCCCACCCAGACCACAGCTTAACAACATTTACACACGGCTGCAAAAGTTGCTCACAACTGGCTTGGCATCTGTCCTCTGTGTTTGTTTATTTTAATTCATATTCATGGAATCTATGGGAAACAATTTAGCGTCTTACATCTTTGTAGATACAAAAGCAGTGAAAAGAACGTGAAGTGGAACCTAAAAGTAGAGAAAGTGAGATCTTCCCAAATGCCCTGATGTAATAAATAAAGAGAAATACAAAACAAACTAATGAGAAGGAGATTTTTATTACAAATTTCTTTTAACCGTAGTAGTGTGGCACCGTCCACCTAGAACAATGTAGGTTTTAAAGCACCTGAACTAGATTGCTTGGGAGAGTACTGCAAGTTTGCCACACAAAATTATCTGTTTGCTAGTGGAGCAGATTTTAACAGGCAGCTATTCTTCTAAAATTGGCATTAGGTATAAGATAAGCACAAGTTACTCAGTTTAGGGGACAACCTGCTTTGTCATGTACTCCTTCCCCCATTTATTCTCATTAGATGGGATATTTACAGCCCTCCCACATCCTACCATCCACTATCTCAAACCTACCGCAGAGGATGCTAATCAGTCCCGGTACTCATTGCAGAGTCAGCCTAAAAATAACATTCACCAGAATTATTAGCAAGGACTCAGCAAGTTAGCTATGGAAGCATCAAAACAGAAAAGAAAATGTTCTGAAAACGAAAATGATTTAGACGTCGTGAGTAAATTTTCCACGAGCACTACTATCTTCATTTTAACATCACTGCACATTGGAAGGATTTTTTTAATGTTTAAATCAGGAAAAGAGAAAACTTTTCCTAGACATACATTCACAGAGGAACAGTTTAAGAAAGGAACTAGGAATTACTTTTGCTCATGGAAATCAAACACAGTGGATATTCCCAGATAACTATGATTAAAAACCTAAAAAAATGAAGATTTTTTCTGAATTTTGTGATCTTTAAGACAATAAAATCTGTTTAAAAACGATACGTTCTGTTCTGTCTGTGTTCTAATGTTATCTATTCAAATCTGTACCTAAACAAGAGAAAACTTTCAAAAGGTCTGTGCTAATTATTCATGCTCAGATTGGGAGAATTTTTTTCAGATATCTGTATTTGCCTCTCAGTGCTTCCAGAGAGGGTTGGACATGTCCTGCACCGACGAATGGGAGGTGGGTGCAGGCCATAATAACCTCTGAAATGGGAGAACTTTACAAATTTAGTACAGTGCTATAACTTAAAAAATACAGAAAAGGTAACACACAAGACAATCCCAGAACGACTATAAAGAGTGGGCTTTTTGTGGACATTTTGACAAAAGAATACCTTTCTTCTCTATTCAGCTTTAGAGTGGTGGGAAGAATACAAGTTTTTCTCACAATGAACGCGTACCTGCTTAGAATCAGAACAAGATGGCTCCTGGCTGAAGCAAACGTCCACCAAAGGATCCAAAGGATTATAAACACCCCAACTCGGAGGTCATTCAGTTTTCAAATAACTTAAGAGTAATCATATTCAGCCACAGTTAATTCTAGGGTGCTAATGCTCGGGGGTCACACACACACTCATGGAAATCATGTTAGTGCTGCTCCTTCTACCCGAGATTTTAATGTACTTGAGCTTAGCCTAGAGAAGTCTCATTAAAATTCTGATCTGCTTGATCTTGATTAGCTTAAAATATGTTAAAAGATCATTATCTAAGATGGGGTATCTGATTAGAAAATCAAGAAGACAGGCATTTGTCAAATCATCACACACTGATTTTCCCTTTTGATTTTCGGTTTCTTTACTGCTGTGAGTGCTTGGTGCAAACACAGCAGCTATATAATGCGGTGTGTCTCACCCTCCTAAATCTTGGCTAATCTCTGAAAAATCACTTTGAAGCTACCACAATAAGCTTTGAGAGTCACATGGTCAAGTATTTATCTACTGTTAAGGGTTGAATTGTGTCCTGACAAAATATGTTGAAAATCTAACCCCTAGTACCTGTGAATGTGACCTGATTTTGAAACAGACTCTTTGCCAGTGACTGAGTTAATACAGGTTCATCATCTTGGACCTAATCCAACGTGACTATGTCCTTATAAAAAGAGGAAACTTGGACACAGAGGGGGAACGCCACGTGAAGAAAAAAGTGGAATTTGGGGTAATACACCTATAAGCCAGTGCCAAAGATTGCCGGCAAACCTCCATTGCCAATTTGCAGAAAATACAGAACAGAAGAATGGGGTAAACTGTACTACAAGTGAGTGATCAAAAGTATCTAGACTATGAGAAACTCCAAGGCCATTATTCAACACATAAATGACAAGAAAAGAGATGGAAGGAGAACCTACACATTGACCTTCAAGACTTAAAAGATATATCAAATACAAAAATGGACAAAACTAAACTATAGTATCCAGGAATAGACATTTGTGAGCTAAAACTTTAAAGAAGCAAATGGAAGTAATTAGTATATGGATCAGCAGAGTGATTACTTTGGGAGAATAAAAGAACCGTAGGATTAAGATACTAAGACTGGGCATAAATTCCTACTGGGGTGGCTGGTAGAAGTAGATTTCTTGACCTGGGGGGTGGTTGTAAGAATTTTAAAATAGGCGGGCAATTTGTTGCGTGTGGCTTTCTTTATCTGTTTTATTTTATAATAACAAATTTTTAAATAAAATTTAATTCATATTACTCTTTAACATTTCAGTAAAGTGTGGGTTCGTCACAAGTTGTGGGTTCTGGCCAGCAGAAGTCCCACCGAGACGGAATGAATTACTCAAGACTCTGGGGAAAAGTCAAGAGAGCGAGAGGGAGTCGGGAGCCAACTCCACGAGCCTCTCAAATCCCTCATATTTACTGAGTACAGTCTAAGCAGGAATTTAGGGCTGGACAGGGTGGGATCACAATGAGTACAAAGGCTTTGTTTATTGTTGGTGTTTGGCTCAAGGTCAGAAGACCCTTTTTGGTGAATCATAATCGTATTGAGACCTTCAGCTTATCAGGGCGGAACGTATGACAATCAGCTGCTTGACAAGATTTTCCTGGACTCAGGCGGCTGTGCCTATGTTAGGCTGCCCCCTCACGGGGTCTTACCCGTCATTGGCTAACCAGCCTTCTCACCTCTGAATCTGCAGCTTCTTACCATTCCAGCCCAAGGCTGTTTTGGGGACAGAAGACTAACAGCAGGCACGCCCAGCGTTTACAGCTGGGGGCCTGGGTCATTGCTAAAACCTCAAGGCAGGTACTAAGCACACCTTCTTTAAGGAGATAAGTGGCTGGGATTGTTACAATTTGTTAACCCAGTCATGGGCTCCCACAGTAAAGAACATGACATTTATAGAAATGATGGGTCCCAACCAACTCCAAAGTCTAGAAGAGTGAAGTAACAAATGAGGTCCACAGTGTTGGAGGTACATGCAGGGTCGCATGGATGGATGAGGACGGATACAGACATCACTGCCACGTCTCATCTCAGTGCTTCCCCTCCTGCCCCATGCTCCTCCCACTACTCCCTTCCCTGGACGAGCAGGGGAGACTTTTCTGCTGGCTAATATGTGCAAATGTGTCCAAGTTTAGGAAGCAAGCAAGACAGCCAAGGGCTGAGGCTGTCACCCACCGCGGATCACACTGGCGCACGGGGAAACCTAAGTGGTATTCTGAGAGTGCCAGAGCCCGGCTCAGCTTCGCAGACTAACAGAAAATGAGCAGCGGTTTTAATCTATGGAATCTCTGAAGCAGGACCTTGCTATTTGTGTAAAATGGCAACATTGCTGAGAAAGCTATTTCCACAGGTCGGAAAGGGAACGGAAACATTGAAAGTCATTATCAGAGAAAGCAAGGGGGTGAAATATAGGAATATTAGCCAATGCCAGAGAGTTTCCATTTAGCAGCAGTAAAACTTTTATTTTTTTAAGTTTTTTATGAAGATTTTGGTAAAAGAATACCAACGTCCTAAGGTAGATATTTTCCATTATATTCTATTTGAATTATAATATAATATCCATTGAATTATATTTTCCATATTAATAAGCAGATGCTCAATTTGCATCCCCTTTTCTGAATACCTGCCCTGTGGATCATCAGCAACTTTCCGACAGCCCCTCTGTTTGGATATCGAGAACAGAACATGAGGAGATCCTCGCTGCTAACCCTGAGAGTCCATTCAGAGCCCAGACTGACGGAGCGTCCCCCACTGATGCGTAAACGCTTAGGGTGGATGACCTTTGTGCTGTATTCCTCTGCTGTCTATGATAATTTATAGTATTCTTAGAAATTAAGAGGTGCCCCATAAATATGTACTGGTTTGATTTCAATAAGTAGTGTTACTGCACTCAAGTTTGTGTGCCCAACGCACTGTGAGGCCAAAGAAGACCAAAATGTCAGAATCTGGAGCAGAGAAAGGTCGATTGCAGGGCTGAGCAAGGAAGATGTGGTGACTCATGCCCAAGAAAACCCTGAACACTTCCAAGAGTTTCAGCAAAGCATATTTAAAGGCCAGGGAAGGAGAGGGCGTCGCAGGGTGCAGGATCAGCTCATGCAAAATTCTCTGATTGGTTGAGGTTGAGGCAACAGGGTGGTCAAGACTATCAACCCCTAGGTGCCAGAAGGTCTCAGGGCCACATGGTCTCCATCATTAAGTAGTTAATTTCTCCCCTTGGTGGTGGTTTTTTGCATCCAAAAAACTCAGTTCGTACAGTTTGTAACCGAGCAGGACCCTGTAGCGCCTTCCATGGTCAGACCCCTCTCTCACATCCTCTGCTGTTGCCCTTCCCTGAAGTGTCCAGATAACAGCATCCCATGCATATTTCCCGAGTTTCTCGGATGCTAAAAACCCACCACCAAACTGCAGTATTTACCTAGAAAAAGCAATTAATTAATCCCTAGAAAGTTGACCTGTATAATCCACTCCTCTCTTCCACCATATTCAATGATTCACCATTTGAATGGTAACCGGAAACAGCTGTACAGAGTATGTGAGAAACTTTAAAGACAATGCAAAATGAAAAAACAAAAAAGCAAAAAAAACCAGAATGTAATCTGAAAACAATACCATGTTTTCCTTGCAAAGTAATGAGATTTGATGTATGCTCACTGAGATAATCTAACAGCACACAAACACAAACCCACCATGCAGTATGAAAAAAAAAAGTCATTACTGAAGGTCAGGAGGAAAACATGGATTATATCATCCAGAGTCAAGTGCCTATTTTTTTAAAATAAATAACATCTATTCTTGGCGTTTTGGAAAATAAAATAAATACACAGGAAGATAGATTCCTCACTAATTGTAACGATAAAGGAATATAAAAAGACATAAAAATGCAAATACAAACCATCTATCCAATGGAAGACAGCTTACTGTACAGACAAAATCCTAGTGTCAGTGGGTCATATTTTACAGAAGACATATAAGAAAATGTCAACAAACTAAATGAATGATTCTTGTCACAAGAACAGCTTTAAAGGAGAACTGAGAAAGAAGATACACTAGTGATTAGAACGAAAGCAATTAAAATGATAAATGAATCAGGATGCATACAAGAAGCTCTGAAGAAAGGCAATGATTGAAAATGATGCTAAGGCCTTCACCACTCATTATAAAATTTTTCTTGGTAATGAGTGAAGATCAGTAAACCCATTTATGAAGAGCCCCAATTCTGCAACGTAAGCAGAACTACCTTTAAATACGTCTTTAAAATGTACAGATTAGCTGTGCAAGTACTGATAATTTAACATCATCAATGAATGAATGTTTGCAGAGAGAAGGGAGGGAAGGGGAAAGAAGGGAGGAAAATTCAGTTTAGGAAAAAGTTATTAAATCTACCTTGTTTTCAACACTGCACTAAGCCAGGCTATCATATTAACTTGTTTATCATGATTTCCATGCTTAGCATGGTGCCAAGCTTCCGTGTGTCCTCAGTAACTCAGAGAATGAATGCATGACTCAAAGAGCTACAGAAGTGAAGACCTACACACTGTGCTCTGAGGAGCTCAGAGCCTGGGCACTGGAGCACTTACACCCACACAAGGACTGCTTCATCAGCACAGAGTCATCCCCATCACTGACATCTTCCAATACCTCGTGTGTATTTGTGTGCGTCACAGCTCTGAGCAGTTCAATGTTGGCTTTTTTTGGTTTTAAATTGATTACAATTTTTCTACTGAAATTTCTTCTATCCATATATATTACATAGTCACTGGTGAAAAGATTATTTATTGTTCAACTGTCTTCCTTCCCACATGCTGTTAATGCCGCGTGATCTTGAGCAGCTGTCTACTCCTTACATCTGCAGACGTGCCCAGACTCCAGGGAGAAGCAGCACTAGTCTCAAACAGTTCTCTACAATGGTTTACTCAATGCGTACTAGTCTGAAAACTGTTTCTGCTAAACTCAGTAAAGCTACATGAAAGGGATGCCTTGCTAGTCCACTGTCCTCAGACATGGAAAAGTGCTAAATTCATTCACTTGAGATGTCTGGTTTTTCTTTAATTAACAGTAATCTTTTGATGTAGCAACTATCTGGGTTTTGTTGCAAAAACTCCTATATATCCTGGCTCTTCCTTTACCTCTTCAGAACAGTCCCTCAGAGCGATCTGAGAGGCTGACTCCTAGGCTGAAGTTCTCAGTATATCTGCCAAAGAAAATACAATTTTCAACTTGTAGGATGTGCATTTTTTTTCAGCCAACACTAGGAAGACAGGAAACATGGATTTCTAGTGCCATCCCAAGTACAAATCTTCCATACATAAAAATCAGAAAGAATCATAAAACTCACGACACAAGCCTGATTTCTATGAAAAAAAAACTCCTTATTTACAACAAAAATTAATATGAATAGAATTCAGACGCTTGCAAACCTTTGGATAACTAATGCATCAATTTTCCAAATAGCCACTGGCTTGTATAAAATGGAGACCGACGCACAGAGCAGATGTCGTTCTGGAAAGGCCAGGAGACACCTCTTACTGCCAGACAACTTAAGCATCAGAAAACACTGATGTCATTCTGCAGGGTGTGATGGCAACCTCTAATTGCTTTATTTCTGTGGCAGAATTGACACCTGAAATGCCAGCTCTATTATTGGACATCCCTAAATAAAAACAAGTCACAAAGTTCTGTAAGTAACTGTTTGACAAGAAAGGAAGACAAAGCATACTTTTAAGCCTATGATGCAATTCCTCTCTGCCTCTGAATGTCCATTATTGTGTAAGAACTTGCCTTCTTCTGTCATATAGATGGAATAAAGTTTCTAGAAACTAAAACATTTTCAGAAAATCTACAGCACAGATCTTTCCTCCTTCCTTCCTCCTTTTAAATTTTCCTTGGTTCCTAATCTTTTACCCTCCCTCAACACCTTCATTCTTTTCTTCTTTTCTCTTTTTTTTTCTCCCCTGCCTTGTTACAGAGCAAACACAGGAAAAATTATGCACAAGATGACCAGGTTGCATAACTGAAATTGCCCAGAAAGCGAAAGAAGGAAAAATAGACTATGGTCTGGTTCTGTGTAAGGAGGAATAAGCACACAGGCCCTGACTGCCCCACTGAACGCAGCTGTAAAACTTGGAGAGAATGTTCGGAGCAGCAGTGAGAAAGGTAATTAGGGCAGGTGGGCTGGGGAAGAAGAGCAGAATTCTAAGCACTGCTGGACCAGTGAGTGTGTACTGTTTTTGTTTTTGTTTTCTTTCCTCCTACATCCCAAGGCTTTCACTCAACATGTGCTAAAACCTAAAAGTGGGCATCCGTGTTGAAAGAGAGCGCAGAGAGCATCTCCTCTGCTTGTCTGTTCTCTGTTCTCTAGTGCCCCGGCCACAGGCCATCTTTTGGCAGCAGATGGAGTGAGGGCTGCAGCGGCCAGGACCCGTAGGGACCTAAAACCCCGAAGGGGGAGATCTTCTCTGATCTGGTCCCAGGAGGATGGGATGAAACCACATTGCTTTTTTTTCTTTCTCTTTTTCTTTTTTTGGACAAATGCTTATCCTCCATCACCACCTCCCCCCGCCCGCGCCCTCCCCCTCGCCCCGAGGAGAAGGTATTTCACAGTGGTGAGTTCTGAGTCCGGTCAAACATACACAGGCTGCAAATGGGGTCTTCCTAGGAACCCTCTGAGAGGTCAAATAATGATAAGAAGCTGGACTTTGGTTCTGCTCCCTCCAGGACGTCCAGGCTGCTAGCTGTCACCTCAAACTCTGGCAGTTAGTTTTTGAGGCACTGACAAAAACTGAAAGCAGGAGATGGAACCAGGGTGACTGGAAACACCTCAATGCTCACTGGTTCCATTCTGCTTTAATGATTTTTCTTGATTAAATGCTCTTTAGATCACTGCAAGCCTTTAGTTAACTTCTAAAGTTCTGGTAAAGTTGACTCTGATCGTTTTTGCAAGATTAATTTTGTTGCTTTTATGGAAAAGCTTTAGATGTCCTCAGTCTTCCATTTTCACTAACATCACATATACAAAGATTTATACCTGCCATGTAATTTAATCTGCTTACTATGATTTAGGTCTTCTTTCTCCAGCTCCTCCTCTTCCCCAACTTCGATTGCTTAGATTGAAGTCTCTTCTACTCCCTTAAAAGGTCCATATGATTCTTTTATTCTTCCAGAGGTCACTCCTAACTTACCAATAATCCACAACAGGACTTTTTCCTGCCCTTTTTCTGAAGTTTTAAACGTTTATTTCTTCCTGACAAAAATGACAGCTATAACACAACAGTATTAAACCATTCTTGTCAGCTGACTCTACGGGGTGGCCTGCCTGAGCTGTTCCCCTGCTCGGCTTCTCACCTGGTGGGGCCCCGTCGCTGACACCTGCTCAGGTCCGTGTCTGTGCAGTCACGTGGGTGTCCGCAAGCTCTAACCTCCGCCAGCCTCTCTGATGTAATTTTCCACGGCTCCCTTTTTTTTGCTCAGGGCACTGGGCCACATTCACCTCCCAGTTTGATGGCCAAATACATCTCGTTCTTTCCTCCCCCGTGGCCTCTGCACTTTTGTTCCTTCTGCTTGAACACTTTCCTCCTTCCCACTGCTACCTTATTAACTGGTTCTGCCAGCCCATCCCGCACTGAAGTCTGACAGCAGTCTTCAGACGGGAAGAAACAGCCCTACTCATCACACGTGGAAAACAACCACTGAAACCGCATGGTGTTCCCGCTGATGAGGCCCAGCTCCCCGGTTTGTGCAGTTACATCCTGTACCAAACAGCCTAATTTCATGGCTACTTGACTTTGGAGATGATTGTCATCAACTTCAGATTCTCAACAAAATTTTGTTTAAAATTAAAATAATTCCTTTCACTTGTTCTGTGTTACCAAGATCAATGTCCAGTCATACAATACATCTGGTGTTACCCTCCTGCAACTGAAACAAGCATTTTAAGACTTTCCTCCTTAGAATTCTGTGGAAAGTTGAGGTATGTATCCTGTTAGGGCGCTACTTGGTTTTGCATCCCATAGCTTCTTTTCCTCTCTGTTTTCTAAACCTTGGTTCTAGAACTAGAAAAACAAAGTGCAGCTCCCTGATACATTTTTTTTTTATCTTAGGGAGTTCACACAAACAATAATTAACCTGGACAGGGGATCTACAGCCCCATCCAGAGAATATAACTCTTTCTGCACATCAGGGGAAAGAGACATCCTTCATTATTTAAAGTTGTCTATTTTCTTAGCAGCCTGAAAACGTTAATTTTAAATGCTAACGGAATTACTAGCATGCTCCTCGACACAGAATAGATTCCAAATTCAATCTTAGCAGCTGTAGGCAATCATCAAACGGCGTTATCTGGAGGGATCTGGGAAGAGGGCAGATGCTGGTCAATTACCATAACCTAATTACAGCAGGGCACCTGCTATAGGCAGGATAGTAACGTTTTTATTGGGCTGGAAAAGAACTATCATTTGGGGGATTTCAAGCAGTTTCTGCCTACCAGGGAGGAAACCAAAATTCGCATCCTCTGTTCTGAGAGAGCCCTTTTAATAATACAAGTAAGTACCTACTTATTATTTGGAGGGAACCTTCATTTACAGTGAAGAAACCCAAATACAGAGCTTAGAATGAGCTTAATAATATGAACTGAAGAGCTTTGACAGAACTGTGATGCATGAGAGTTGTAGATTTGTTTTTCCAAGCCTGGATTGACTTAATATTGACTTAATATTTTCTCTTGTTCTCAATAGGTTCTTACCCAACATGATTACTCACTGGAGATTGGGAAAATGGATAGTGAAAGAAGAATGTAAAAAGGAATTCACTTGGCTTTATCCTGAAGACTAATTGCAATGTTGTCACTGAGGCCTGAATAACCCAGACTTGTGAAATGTAAAATGTACCATAGTGATCGTTCTGTCTAGGTCACTGGGAACTACCTCACGTGGGTGGATCAGGTTTCAGGTTCTCTGAGAAAGGATAGATACTTTTGATGTGAATCATCCTCCGAAAAGTTTAATTTGGAGGCAGAAAAGAAAGTGAACATTGGACTAAGGAAGAGAATGATTTCCTTTCTCTGTTGCTAGTTTGCAACAGCTGAGCCATACTCTCGGGTGGAGAGATGTTAGAAGCATTCTAGAGCGTTGGGGGGAGACAAATCAAGAACAGGAGATTCTGTCTGGAAAGTCATCCAGTGACATTAGTGGGGTGTTGAAGTCTCCTACTATTATTGTGTCCCATTAAGTTCTCCCTTTATGTCTGTTAGTATTTATTTTATATATTCAGGTGCTCCTGTAGCCAAGACATGGAAGCAACCTAAATGTCCAACGACAGATGGCTGGATTAAGAAGCTATGGTATATTTATACAATGGAATACTACTCAGTCATAAAAAATAATAAAATAATGCCATTTGCAACAACATGGATGGAGCTGGAGGTCGTCATTCTAAGTGAAGTAAGCCAGGAAGAGAAAGAAAATTACCATATATTACTTACATGTGGAATCTAAAAATAATAATAATAATAACAAATGAACTTATTTAAAAAACAGAAACAGACTCACAGACATAGGAAACGAATTTATGGTTACCAGTGGGGACAGGGGATGGGAAGGGATAAATTGGGAGTTTGAGATTTATAGATACTAACTACTATAAATAAAATAAACAGCCAGTTTCTATTGTAGAACACAGGGAACTATATTCAATATCTTGTAGTAACCCTATAATGAAAAGAATATGAAAAGGAATATATGCATGTACACATATGACTGAAACACTATGCTGTACACCAGAAATTGACACAACATTATAAACTGACTACATTTCAATTTAAAAAAAAAATTTTAAAAGAGCAGGAAAAGAGGTGACTTCTTAAATGACTCCAAGGTTAGGGTTCCCCTCAGTGTGACTAAACTTCAGACAGGCGTCTCCCAGATTCTAGGTCCCTCTTCTTTCTTTTGTTGAGCATTTGCTTTAGAAAGCGTGCAACTGTGTACTCTTTCTTAACAGATAACGTACTTCCTGCCCTGTTCTTAACTTTCAGAAGAGTTGCACAAGATCTCTTTAAGATGACCTGTTTTCATTAAAATCACTAAGCAAGGAAATTGAACTATATCTATCGGGCCCTGAAGAAATAATTAAGTTGCCGGATGTAGCCCTGAGCAAAGGGACAAGTGTTAAACTGCCCTGGTTCTCTGGCTATTTTCAGCACCACAGAGGATGACAGGGTAAATAAAAAACCAGTAGGTGGTTAAAGCTCATCAAAAAGAAATCTCCACTCTCACTCACTTGAGTCTCTGTCATTTCTTTTTTTTTTTTTTAAGTAACGAAACACTTTGCCTCTCACGTTCGATACTCACTAAGCTCAGATGTACTTCCTCTCCAATTTCTCATGTCTTCATTGCCTTTCCTTCACTTCTATTCATGTCCTACCTAAATTCTTTCTTTTCTTCACCTCACCCCTGCACGTAATCTTTTGCATTACCAACCAAGCTCTCGTCGTGAAAGTGCTGAAATATTTCCTTCTAAACACCGAATCCTTCACGACCAGCTGGTGCGTGAAGTTACAGGCAAAATGCCCTTACAATACTTACTGCAGCCTCAACTCAGCAAATGTTGGCTGGTTACTTGAATAACTACCACCCGTGGCGCTAGGTCAAAGCAACGCGGTGCTGAGCAAAAATAAACACAAGGGCACTCACAGGCGCGTGCGGGAAACACACTTTAGTCAAACACACGCGGAAATAAAACTGAACTAAGAGAAAGTGCTGTGGGAGGTTTTGAAAGGGAAGTTGGGCCTCGGCAGGAAGGTTCTCCTAAGGGAGTGATGTGTGATCTGAGAGCTCCAGTGACTATGAGTTACTCAGGGGCAGGAGGGAAGGAAGGGGTTTTCTGGCCGGAGGAGCCGTCAGACCACAGTGCACACTAGACAGATTCCCCAGCCCAACCAGAGCTCTGGAGCAGAGCCTGCCTATTAGAGAAGTTTCTCACCACGAGAAATGGTGAAGCTCTGTTACCCTCTCCTCGCTCATCGTTAGCCAGGAGCTGCCCCTCAAAAAGCTGACCATGGTCGGAAGCTGAAGCAGACGCTAAACACTGTGAGTGGCTGGAGACGCTCAGATAACTGTTCCTGGTAGGTGAATAGGGAGTCCTGTCCTGAAAAGAGAGCTGAGCAGTGCTTCTCTGTGTTGTAAAAAAACACAAAGTTCAACTAAGTAAACTTTAAAGATCTTACTGGCTTCAGTCACCAATGCAGGAACTGAGCAGCGTACAGTCTAGCAGACAGTGTTAGGGAACCAGGTCCGTTCCGTTGCCTGACATGCAGCAAAGCCAAATGCTGAGACGCCCAGGTTTACAGCCAAGAAAGAGTTTATTCGCAAGGCAGCCGAGCGAGGAGACCAGAAGACAATTCTCAGATTTATCTCGCAGAAGGCGAGGGGCTTGAGACATTTATGCGGTAAGCAGGGTGGACTTAGGTGTGGGGAGAGGTGACTGGACGTGAGGTAATCCGTGATCCGTGCAGGCGCATCTGGGTCATATGCTTCTGCATATTCAAAATGAAGGGGCTTAGCATGATCTGAGGATGGAGTCTTCTGGTCCTCTGACGTCAACAGGTCATTCCTCAGACGTCTGTGCAGGCACGGTTTTAGGGTTGATGGTCCCAACCAGCCCCAGCTGGCCTACACAGCCCAGGAGCTGACTCCAAGTTTCTGTAAAACAACTGGGCTGCGTGAAGCTGGGAAGCCACCTTACAAGGAAAGGAGTTTTAACAAGCTGTTCTTTTATGTGTTGTTCGAGAATTTTATTAGTTTATTGGTTTCTGTTAACTCTATGGGGCATGGTTTCAACAGAAAGGAGCTCTGTGGAGCTGTACAAAATGAAAGACTTTTATCAGCAGATGGGAGCAGAAACAAGAAGTGGTACTGGGCAAAAAGAGTGGATTGTTATGGAAGGTCACTGTCCTCCAGGGGAGGACAGGGGTCTACCAGGCAGATTACCTAACTAGTGCTGATAAGGCGATTCCTGAGTGACCAGCTTAATATTCCATTTCTGGGAGAGCTGAAAAAGTAATTAAGTCTTGGTGTGGTAATCGGGGCTTAGCATAAGCGACCCCATTTGGGGCTTGTTGTCTTGTTTTTAGGAGTGTCCCCCACAATCCCCAGTAATACACAACATCATAGAGCAGGAACACCTTAATAGCGTAACAGACATCTTTATAAATAAAAATAAAGGCTGAAACCACTTTAAAAAAAACACTCTGGGGTAAGTGACAAAAACACAAGTCTGAACCCAGATCTACATAATCCCAAAGTCCGTCGTCTTTCTGCTGTTCAAATTCAACAAATATTGCATATTGTCTGAACACCTACTGGGTGCGAAGCTCTGTCCTAGACCCTGGGGATACCACAGTGAACAGACAAAAAGCCTGAGTTGTAGAGCTAAACACCTAGTCCTCAAGATACTAAAATACCTTGCAGATACATGCAGATCCACCTCTGGCAACCATTTACAGCCCAGGAAGAGTAACAGTGCAAGTAGAAGTTAAAGGCAGTAAATATTTCAACTTTCAAGGAGGGGAAAAATAAATGTAGTTAGGCAAGTAAGCTTGACATTCATTTATGAAATTCTAGAACGCATTTTAAAACAGATGAAGAGCGCAAAAGATGAAAAATCATGTAACAGAAGAAAAAGTCAGCTTGATTCCAATACCGTCAGTTGACCTGCAGGCCTGGGTGCTGTTAATCTGACGTGGCAGTTCCCAAGGTCAGGGACCTCCCAGCCCGGTGTCTGGAGTGAGTAAACCCATTGTGGATTGTGCGTGAGCCTAGGCAACCCCGGGAGCTGGACCTCACACACACTGCAGAGAAGAAGGGCGCGAGCCCTCAGCTACAGGCTGGAGATGAGGGCAAAAGGATCCAGAAAAATGGTGTCAGAAAGGGAGTTTAAACCTGAGCCAACTGAAGTAATAAGCAATGGGAGACGATGCCCTTATAACTCGTATTGTCAACAGTTTGATTCTAGATGCCTTCATGCTGGTCTGGAAATTAGGTGTGCACAGAAAGAAGATTCCGAATGCCCCACGGAAGGAGCCAAAGCTGAAACTACTGTGAATCTGTGCACATCTTAAATCTTCAGTTGGAAGCATTACTTGTTTTAATGCTTGCAGTTGTTCTGGGGGCAGAATCCCCAAAAGTGGGGTATTCTGAATCCCCCAGACTCTCTGCCCTCTAAATTTGTATTCCCTGGCAAGGGCCAGAAAAATTTACGGGAAAAAAATCCAGTGGAGCCAGGAGAAGCTTTCTGTCTCCTGGCAGCCCTGTGAGTGTCAGCACATAATTTCCAGCCTATTTACCTTGCATTACGAGCCAGTTACGGGTGCATTACAGCCCTCCTCAGTCACTCAGTCATGAGCTGATTAACCTCCCTAGCAGCTGGAGTAGCATCTCACTATTTGAGAGAGGAGATGTATTCATGACTAGACTTAATAAACAACCTGTCACTTTTCAAGTTTCGTAAACCTGAGAACATTTATGAAGGACAAGGAGGTAGGGTCCTCAGTGTATTTGATATAAAGCTCATGAGGGTTGAGGGAAGGATAATTTCAGGGTCCTACAGACTTCTTTTCTCATTTTAATTGACTCCCTGACAAAGCAGATAAAAATGAGACTTCTTTAGAAAATTGTGTAGAATATTCCGTGAATAAGAGAAATAAGAAGTCCTATACACTCATATTTGTATTACACACACACACACACACACACACACACACACACACACATCATTTAAAGCGTTAGGACTGAGGAAACAATCATTTGTAGCTCAGAAGAAATTGCTGGCACCAGACTACTCTCATTCCAGCTCTGCTATTTTATTTGCTGCCTGTGTGACCCCAGGCAGATTTTACACACCCGCCCTGTGAACCCATTTCCTTCTTCACACAATGAGGGTAATAACAGTACCTCCCTCTTAGGGTTGATGGGGAGATTTAAATTACTTTTGAAAACAGAAAAGTGTCACACATAGAAAAGCATGCAGTTAAGTGGAAACATTTTTTTTTAATCAAAGGTGGCCCCCAAATTAACTTAGTTGGGCAAGTCAGACTTTCAGTAAATTTACCATTAATTTGTGTCTAATGGGTAGCAGAGAATTATTTATCTGCAATGTTCTTCATGTTATTTTGCTATTTCTCTCCAGTGGGATGAACTGGGGCCAGAAGGGGAGCCAGATCCGCTCTTTTTATAACAAATGATCAGGGACTGTCCTCTGCTTTCCTGCCCCAGAAGATCCTAATCGTGTGAAGTCAGAAGAAAACATAATTTGCCACTTTTTCTTATTCTTTGTAAACCAGAGTTCCTTGCAGATCTGTTAACTTTGCTGCAACATCTTTAATAGTAAGATGGAAGGGGAAAAAATCTTACTTGGTGAGTAAGACTTTTTAATTTCTTTCTTCCACCATGGAACTCTGCTGGTTAATATGAACAGTCCTTGAAAGAACAAGTCCTTGAATTACGACACCACCTTGCGTTTGAAGGACATTTTCCAACCATTAGCAATAACCCTGATTGTCATTTAAAATCTGGTTTCAATGAACACATCACAGAATCTCCAGGGTCTCAATTAAGCTGATTGTTGGTTGGAATAAGAAAAAATACAAAAGCATTAATCACAGACGCAACTTCCTGCAAAATCTGCAACTGAGTTCCGGAAGCTGTCCTGGACCTCCTTCTGTGGCTGTGATTTTTCACCCAGTATGTGGTCAGTGCTTCACCGGAAGCACAAAATTCCCCACTATGTTAAGTGCAGAGCATGTGACGTGAATGCCAATGCAGGAGAAAAGTCCAGATGACACTGCAAAGTGTCACGTGGCACAAAATGTTGATTTGTGTGAAACTAACTCGTGAGAGTCTGAGCATGTAAGAACCTGCTCGATTTAAAATCATCATGTATTTTGTATTCACCTACATTTGACAGGATTCCTGATCAATCTCTCTTACTCTATGTGTTGCTTTGTTGTTATTTTTAAAGATGCAGGTTATTTCATGAGACACAAATCTCAGGCACTTCCTCAGATCCCCCTGGTACCGGCAGCCTCCTCGACACTGGCTCCCTCGTAGAGCTGCCGTGCTAAATGCTAAACGGAGTTTGCTGGGGTCTCCCCAGTTCCCTGTCTGGGGCCAGTCAGTCACTCACCCTGGGAATGCCAAGCCCTGTACTTGGCTGAGCGCAGCCAGGCCAAATCTGCTGCACGGCCAGCGTTTCTGCCTCTTCCTTCTACATCCAAATTTGGATGAAACGTCACGTCATAGGAGAGGGCTTGATATTCTGACTTTGTACAGAAGAAGACACAGGATGTATCCCAGAATCTGGGGGAGTTAACTCCCACAAACAGCAAACTCTGACTTAATGGGAAGCAAAAGATTAGAGAGCTTTCTAGGCAAGTAAGTTCCCCCTTCTTCCTCCTTTCCATCAATGCCCAAAGCCATAGTCTGTTTCTCCTTGTCATCCTCCAGAGCAGCCTGTGTCCAGCAACGTCCTTGCTAAGCTGCACTGTCTCTGTGCAGCCCGCCATGCAGCGGTACCCAGCGTGGCCGAGCCTTCCTGCTCTCCGCCTCTCCCACGGCCTCACTTCCTTTTCCTCATCCACTGGGCTGGGTTTCACCTTCATAACTGCTGTAGTACCACTTTTAGCTTTGCCCCAGGCTCTCTTTCCTAGGGAAACTGGCTGTAACAGTTATATTTTCTTGTATTTTGAGATAGCAAGACTTACCATTTTACACTTTGTGTCTTTCTGAGTAGAACTGTGATTTTGGGGGGATTAAGAACACTAGCATTCTAAATTAAAGTGAGATGAAATACTGCTATGATCACTAAGAACAAATAACTTGACAGGGCCTGGGGGAAACAAAAAAAAAGTAATTAAATGTCTACTTTTACATGATTGGGAGATCAAGATAATTCAGAACAAAGCAATACACCTATTTATAAATGCTCTTAGGAGGAAGGGAAAATACAATTTGTTTAACAAAGTTCATGCCCTTTTACTTTTCCAAGAAACACCATGAAAAGGTTAGCGCCTGGGGGTCAGCAGAAGGATGGTTGTGAAGCAAGGGTGACCATTCACAGCACATAAAATACACTTGGGGAAGAAAGCCTGGGATTCTAGATGACAGTAAATAATTATTTACAAAAGACAATAAACACAATTTACTGACTCTACAATAAGACAAAGGACCAGGCTCATCAACCCAAGGAAGTATGTTACCTTTTGTGTTTGTTTGTTTCTGTTCATCTTTGGTTTGTTTCTTGGGAAAGGAATGTGATGGGACTTGCAGTCCTCCACATCCTCCAACTCCACCCCTTGAAGGAATCAGGAGATTCTCCACTGGGTCCTTCCCTTCCCACTCCCTCATCCCAACAGAGGGAACCTCCAACATGGCAGCCCAACAGCTGCCTTTTAAAATATCTCAAATGTATGACTTAAAATGAAATAACAAAATATATCATGACCATCAAACTCTCTTTTTCAACTGAACACAAACTAATGAACTGCAGAGAAGAGGGAAAAGGAAACCCTCTTAGGTTTGTTGTTCCTTATTTATTTAATAGGCAGTGACTCTGCTGAGTGAGTTTGCAGGACAGAAGAATTCACTACCCCAAAAATATGCCACTTTGGCATAAGGATTATTTTGAGCTAAAGGCACTAAAAAAACAGCAGATTCAAGATGCCCTCCCTGCACCAAGAGAACAGTCCTAAATGAGGAGACAAAGCCAACAGAATTCTGTGCAAACAGACCTTCTTCTTACTGTGAATGAAAAATATTGCCTGCCATATCAGTAAACAAAGGGTGTTGCAGACATCAAGCCGTCACATTGCAGCAGCCTGTATGGTGAGCCCTAAGGGAACTCAGGGTGGAAACAGGATGCCTACCGTCCTGCCCTCAGCCACTGCAGCCACCCCCAGCTGTGCCCCCGAGGAGACTCAGGCTGGGAAAGCACAGGCTACTGGCCCCGGACAGCTAGGTGCACGTCAAAGGAATGACTTCCATGAGCCCAGACTCCTGCATCTTCCCCTACATAGAAAAGCGCTAAATTCCTTAACTTGAGGTATCCAGTTTTCTTTATTTAACAGTAACCTTTTGACTTTCCAACTCCCTGGTCTTTGTTGCAAACCCTCCTATATATCTTGCCTCCTCCCGTACTTCTTTGGAGCAGCCTCTTAGAGCTGTCTGAGAGGCGACCTCCTGGGCTTGACGCTGGCAGGAAGTCGCCAAATAAAACGTAACTCAACTTTTACATTGTGCATCTTTTTCAGTCGACATTACAGTAATTCTCAACTTACTTTCACCTCCCTGTATATTTTAGCTACTTTCCCACAGTTGCCTCTCTGTTCAACCTAGTATTAAAATCTTTAGGTTTCACCATTTCTTTGGGCCTTCTCTCTCAGGAGGGCTCCCGTGTCACGTAAAACGTGTACGTCTGTAAGCTTTCCTCCCATGAATCTGTCTTAGGTCAGTTTAATTTTCAAGCCCAACCAAAAACCCCTAAGAAGGCAGAGGTCAAATTTTGCCCCCCTGCAAGTTCCGCCTCCCTTCGCCTTCCACCCAGCACTGTCTGACTCCTGCTGGCTCCTGCTTGGGGCGGGATCCCCGGCAATAGCTGCTGCTACGAGCAGCTGGGTCCCCAGCCGCTGACGTGCACAGAAGAGGAGGTGATCAGCTGACAGAGGGTGCAGTGATCAACCACACGTCCTGTTCCCATTCCACGTGGCCTGATCATTTCATGGTTCCAGGCTGACTAAGGGAACAGGAGTGCTGTAAAAGGGAATGGTCGGCTTATGTTTTCACATAAAAATGAAAAGTGTTTATGACCACCCTAAATGATAAATACTTGGTCTTCATCCTACTGCAGCATTTGACACTCTGCCTTTGAAATGTTTTATCCCCACTCCATTAAAAAATTTCCCTCTCCTGTGCTCCCAATAGCATATAAAGGATCATAATTTATTTCCCACTAAAGCTAGAAAGGTTAACATGCTCTTAGAATCTCTCATTTCCTCCTCCCTCTTTTTTTCACTGCTACTAGTCTATTGTACTCACCATAATTTCTCACCAGGACAATGGCTGTTAACACTTGTCCTACTTCCTGTCTCCCTTAGCCCCAGCGTGTGCATCCCAATGCATCGGAATGGCGTTTTTATAACCCTCTCCCCAGCATCCTACACATCTGCTCGGAAGTCACCTCTCGCCCCTCAATGCCAGTCACTCCAGATCTCTGGTTCTTGTTCGAGACACACCCACATCACAGCACCGCTGCTGCTGCGGTTTCTTCTGCTTGAAATACGGCCCCTCTGACTTGATCAAATCTGTGTCACCAAAGAAGTCCTAATGCAAGCTGCTTCTTTTCACAGAAACTTTCCGCGACTCCCTCGCTCAGGCATGATTCATCGCTGCTTCCTCTATATTCCTGTAGCAATTCATCACACCTTTTACAGATTTTAAGAAACGTGTATGATTAATGAAGGCATTTCACTCTTTCTTCAATTCCTCATCAGTTTAAGTTATTGCAATTACAACCTTTACTGAGCTATGTCATTGGCCTGTGCACATACACCAGTCTCTCGTCCTTTCTCCTTGAGAAAAAGGACAAAATCCTTACCATCTTCTTATACACAGTTGTCTGCCACCAGTGTCTTGCTCAGAGAGGGTCCTGATAATATTGTTTCTCAATAAGCTTTATTACACAAGAATTCACATTAGGTAATTTGTCCTTGTGTGTGAGCATCTTACTTATTTTTTGGTAATTCCACTTGATTGCTTAATTGTAAACCCCTTTCTACTCACACTGGGACACAGTCACTAGCCTTTCTAGCCCACATGAGAAGCAACTGAATTTGAGGAATATCAAGGAAGAATCCTAATTTAATCAATCATATAATTCTTTGTCTCTTAATTAGAAAATGAACTAAAAATGCTTTATTGAGGTGACTTTGTTGGATTAATTTGATGGACTAGAGTAAAATAAAAAATGCACAGTTAAAATATGACCTATTGGTTTCCTTGCTTAATTTTATTAATTTCCTTCAATATGCCAGATATTGTGAGAGTTAGAGCAAGCAAAGTCAAATAAGACACCACCTCTCCCCTCAAGATATTTACAGGCTGACACAGTCCCAGAAATGTCAACAACTAACATCCAAAGCCAACGAATCAAGCGACAAATGGAGACACAGCAATGCAGTGAAAAGGCAAAACAGGAAAAATTAACTCAAACTGAATACTGAACGTCCAGAACACATTTCATGGAGGAGGTGACCATTGAGAGGATATTTTACCAAATCGGACCCTGACTGTTGGCCTATTTGTAATGAGGACAAGCTCACTTTGGATTCTATCATTGAAATTTGTTCATTTTTTACCCCCTAAACAGTAAATTTGTTTCCTCCTGTTTCATATATTTCATCATTTCACAGGATCATTTGTGACAGCTGTTTGGAGAATAATCTCAAAGAACTACTGCAGACTTCCCTGATCATGTTTTGTGAACAAATGTCAGTTTTCCTTATGAATTTCTTAGATGCTAAAAAAGAAAAGTAATTGACTTGAGGTAGTCAAATTCACTGTAAGTAAATAATATATGATATCAATCTGGATGTAAAATTTAGTTATACATAAACAGCCATTTGTTTACTGATTTTGATGGGAATATTAATGAACTCAATGCTTTTGTAGATTATGTAAAATTGCTGCCTTAAAAAAAAGTTATTTTTAAAGGGATTTCTCTACTATTGATTTCTAAAGCAGTTAAAGTACCCAAATTACTACTCAGTACTTTTATGTCGTCAGTATAATATACTAGAATGGTTTAAAATGTCTCAAATTACTTACAACTTCTTCCCTGCACCCCAACACCCTCCCAATTCCCACAATATAATTTATAACCCTTTCTCCATAATTAATAGATATAGGGAATCTTGTTCTTAGAATAAATTAAAATCTAGAAATTTATCAATGCCTATAAAATTGGTAAATTTAAAAAAAGCAGCCTACTACAAACTTGAAAAAGTAATTACTCTGGTGGAGGAGGTGGAGAAGAGAAAACATGTGCTGTGCTCTCTACATGTATTCAGTTATAAATTATTTTGCTAAGCCTCTAAAATTTAAAAAATATGCTAGGTGTCATTAATGCGTTTATGCCAAGGAAAGGTAAACAATTAAAGACACTTCCTAGACAACACCCCCTAGGCAGTGTAAAATACACGTAACAATTATTAAATAAAACCTCTGCTTCTCATTGCAGGCAGTGCTGATTAACAGGACTGTTATTTGAATCACACTTAATAACTCTGTTGTTGGGCAAAATCTGTAAGTCTCTGCCTCCTTTTTCTTAAACATAAACCATGTATATAACATTTCCAAAAAGCTTCAAAGGATGTAGCACTTTGTGTAGGTTTTCCAGGAGAGAGGGGTGAGTAATTCACTATTGCAGTGACCATGCCATTTTACGATAACACTCCATAAACATTTTACCATGACGCTCAGTGACACTACGGCTAAGGAGAAAGATTCTCAGTAGCTTCTACCGTGCTGGTTCCCATGTCACTGTGACAAGTGCACATGTCCCTAATGACAATACATTTCAGGACTGTCAACTCCGTGCAGACATCCAGCTATGTATCGTAAGTGCACTCTCACACGCCCTTCATAAGCTCTCCACAAAGTAGGCATCTCTATTAGTCTCATTTTAACCTCATTTTACAGATGAGGAACAGGAGTTACGGAAAGGTCACATTACCTGTCTAATGTCACTAAACCAGTAATTAATGAAATGAAGAACAAGAGTCTAGGACCTTACCTTTGTGGTATCCATCCAGCATGCTCTCACCTGCCAGAAGGTACAGAGCAGTATCACTGTCCACGGGCACCATTAAACTATTTCCTTAACTTTGCATAATATTATACTCAATTTTATAAATCTTGTCTAAAAGGGATATATCAGTGACAACGGTGTGGCAGTTTAGCAAACATCATGTGTGGCAGTTTAGCAAACATCATGTCCAAAAACTCTACACTTTGCTCACCTCCAGTTTCCCGCTTCCTCTTTTTCAAACAGTCTCATAGTAGCCGGCACTTCCACAGACTCTCACGTTCCTGGTGGAAGAAAAGGAAAAGATTTACATATCCTTCTTCCTGCCTTTCACGGGACTCAGAAAAGGAAAACAAGAACATTAGTCTGGGGTAGTTTTAACCTCATAAGAAGAGAAAAATATAAGCACGTCTGTATCCTGGTATTCCCCCTTTGCATGCCATCTATCCTGGACCATACTGTCCTAGAAAAGTGGTAACACTAAGGAATTAAAGTGATGGACACAGAGAAAGACAGGGATAAAACCCAGCAGACCTGACCTTTCACACTCCTTCAGCCATGAGGAGATTCCAAAGAAAGACAAAAAGCCCTTTATCTATAAATCATTATTATAATCCATATTTATAAGGCTGGGAGGTTTTGCAAATGACTTGAATTGAGGTCATTAGTTAATCATTTTTTAAAAAATTAACTTTGAAGATGAATTAGGATGGCCAAAATTTCTGAGCTAACCTAAAGTTAAATAAAAGAAAATAAACTTTAAATGACTCAATCTCCTGGTTAAACCATTTGTCTTAACCCTGGGGAAGAAACACGATCTGGAAAACCAGAATCAACTTGTGGTATTAGTGGAAAGGAGGGAGGAAAAGTACCCCCTCTTAACTTTTAATGATTTTTCATATTAAACTCAACACCCTGAGATATCCTAGAATGGGAACTATAAAATGCACAAGATTATTATCTGTATGTATTTGTTCTCTTACTGTGGATGAAAAGGATTATTAGGAGGGTGTATGATTCAACCTCTTGCATCCTTGTACGCTCCAAAAATAGTCTGATTGTATGTGTAAGAAAACAGCTGAAGGACATGAGAAAACATAAAGGACAAGAAGAAACAGCAGTGGCCAAGTGGTACGGACCATCTACAGAGCAGTGCAGATTCTATCTTGAATGAAGTTTACTCTCACCCCAGCACAAACCCAGAATTTTCTCTAATATAATGCTTCTCAGAATTACAGCTTTTTCGAGCTGTCTGCCTCTTCTCTCCTTCCAAGGTGAAGGCCTGTATGAAGTCACCCATAGGTGAGTCAGATCAAACTCAATTTATCCTCTTTTCCAGAAGATCACCAAATGCCCTCCCACACAATGAGAGGAGAATGGAAGTCCATGTGTGTGTTTTGATTTTTTTTTTTGGATTGCACAGAAGTATACAGGTAACATTTTATTTGAAGATAATGGATTCCAACTATAGATATTTTCATTGCTGTAAGGGGGAAGAATGTAATTTACAGGGAAGTGCCCTAGTTTGGAGCTTCAAGGCATCACAGACTGTTAGAGCTCCATGGGACACCAGGGAGCATCTACTGTCAACCCTGGGTTTATAAATGAGTCAATCAAAGACCAGGAAATTGAAAGAACATGTGTAGAGTCAAAAACTTGACAGGTACGGACTAAAATGAAAACTTCCTGACCACGAGCAATGCTGCGTTCATTCCATTTCATTCTTCAACTCACTTCTTCTGAGCACTGTCCCTTGATCTGAACCCTTGAAAACTAGTTTGCTGAAATCTTTGAAAGTTCCTGGAAGAATGAATCGGTCTGAAGTACTACTGCCATTTCCAAAGCAATGGAATACACAGTATTCTGCATGTGAATGTGTGTGTAAATAAAATTACTGTAATCAAATCAACATGCTAATGACATAGGACTAGAAAGGCAACTCAGTGTAACAGAATAGAGAATCCAAAACTAGATCTCAGTATTTACAGTAATGTAATTTAATAACTAACAAAGATGGCATATTAACTGAAGGGGAAAGACAGATCATAGCACAGTGGGTCATATACCCGTGGAAGGAAGCATACTGCTGGCCCTGTGTCTATCAGGACTGCTCTCTGTTCTAAGTATCAAAAACCTCATGATTCAGCAGCTTAAACACATGGAGGGTGGTGTTTTCACCTAAGCCTAGTGGAGTGGAATCTGGTCCATGGCGGCTGCCCAAGGACACCATCTCCTTCCTATCTTTCTGCTCCACCATCCTCAGTGAGTGGTTTTCACTCTCACCACTGCAAGATGGCGGCAGAAACCAAAGACATTACAGATGAGAAAGAGGGAGAAAGGGTTTCGAAAATGGGGTTTTTTATTCGTTTTTAACAGGCTTTCGTTTTTACTCAGAAAAGAATGTCTTCCCCAGGGATTTGTGGTTATGGCCCAACCAAGGTCAAATGGCCCCCAAACTGCAAAGGAGCCTGAGATATGAACTCCTAGCTTCTAGTCTTGAAAACAGAAAAATGCCAAGAGGGCAGGATTTGGGACACTGTTGCAGAATAAGCCAACCTACACAGTCTGTCACATTAGAAAACAAAAACAAAAACAAAACGAGAAACTTTAAAGTGCACTGAAGAACGAAATGTAAATTAAAATAAAATAAAAGTCTGTTTAAAGAAAGGGCTATCCATCAAGGAGTGAGGCAGACATGCTTAAACTGGAAAATTATACATAATAAAATAAAAATACTTACATATATTTTAATTTACAAAAAAACGTAGAATTAATAAACAAACAAAACATTCAGGAAATGTCTATTATATAGTTGCAAACACACACACACCCCCCTCCCACAAAGAATCCGTACACATTTACAAGATAAAAAGCTCACATGAATAAATGGGCAAAGGATATTAGTTGGGTGATTTGTAGATGAGCGAATTGAAAGAGCAAAATAACATAAAAGGATATTCAACTTTCCGTTCTCAGCAAAATGTGAATTAGATTAACAATAAAATAGCATTTTCTATTTATTAGACCCACAAACATTTTCTGAAGACAGAGAGGCCTCCTGTAGCGAGAATGCCTGCAAAAGGATATGCTTTTCCGTGGTGGTGGAAGGGTCAAGTTTTATATTCTTTTCAGAAAGCAGTCAGGCAGCATCTTTTAAAACCTAAAATGAATACATCCTTGACCTTAGAAATAACATTCCTGGGAACCTACCTCATAAAATCAAAGGCATTTAGACATAAGGCTATAACTCTAAGAATATTAACTGCAGTATTGTTCACAGAGGCAAACCACTGGGGGGAAAATTTAACATCAATTAATAGGAAAATGCTTGGCTAAATTATATTATATTCACATTTCGGAATAATATGTAATCCATCATTAAAAAAAACTGAAATTTTACCAATTGAAGCATTTCCATGATTTTTTGAGGGAAAAAAAAAAGTGCATGAAGAAAAACATTCATGATCATCCCACTCTGGACAATAACAAGTCTGACTGTGGATGATACATAGACAGATAGACAGACTTGTGTGTGTATATGTTTATATATAATCATATAAACATGGAGAAAATATGTAAGAAGATACACTAGGTTGTTAACCTACGTGACAGGGTTAAGGGGTGATCTTGGTGGAGAGGGGGAGGAAGAGATGGGGAGTACCGGTAGTTAATTAAGTAAAAAAAAAAGAAAAAAAATACCACTAGTAACAACAATGTAACAGCAGATATGACCTGCTGCTAATTGTGCATTTGTGTAAAGCTTTATTTGATTACATACAAATATTTCTGACTATGTTTAAATTAAATAGCAACGTGGACACTTGGGCATAGAATCAGTGGTTGTAACATGCCTGGAATATCATGTGTGATTCCAGACAAATGTCACAAACATTTAATTAAAAGAAAAGATAAAGGATCATGAAAAAGTAACCCAAATCATTAGCAAGTGGAAAACCTTCAGTCTTTATAGGATTCTAGAAGAACATGCATTAACGTGGACTAGACGCCTCCTTTTCCTTTCAACACACCCCACCCTCACTGTGCCCTCATATTCAACAGGTGACTTTACCAGCTGCTCTAGAGAGAAGAGAGTAATTAGTGGACTGGAACTCCTCAGCTTCCCACTGCCATACCTATAACTTTAAACCAGCTTCCACACATCCTTCCCCTCCCCCATCTATAGTTAAGCCGTCCTCCCAAACTCCAAACACCCTCCTTCTCAGAAAACGCTTTCTATGCGTTGCCTCTCCTTGCTCTCTCACGTCTTCAACTTATCCCTCTTTAGGCTGTTGTTGTTGTTTTGACTAGTATTTAATTATAAATCTTAAACAAAATCATCCTAGGTCTGGGGTGGAAGATGTAAAAATTAAGTGTCACATTTTGCACGTCTGAAAACAAAAAATAATCATCAGAAACTACAGAGGGCTTGTCAAAACAACTCCGTAACTTTAAGAGGTTCCCATGGTCCAAACATGGTACAGTTTAACATGGCATCAGTAAGAATAAGAGCTCCAAGAAGCAGAAAATGTTCAAGAAATTTTGAATCCATGTTCATAATGATCATTTCTGAAAAATAAAAACAAAAAATTAAGATGTTCTGGTCACCTCTGAAGGACACCAGGAAATTAACTCATAATTTTGAAACTGATCCTTAAAGGAAACAATTCAAACACTTCTCTTTTATATACAAACTGTACCTAAGAGTAACCAAATTGTTAATGAGGGAAAGTCTCTCTTTATAGGCTTATTGCAACTAATGAATGAAAAGGGAGTATGCACTTAGTGCATTAACAGATCTGGGCAATGATGTTCAATGTTTGCTAATTTCACAATAAAAGGAACAACCAGACATTGCCTCCAGATGAAAGGACAAGCCACTACTTATGAGTTGGTCTTCAAACAAAACTGAACTGCAATGTGATCAAGATTCCAAATCTAAGTACCAACATACAAAAAATGCAGAGGATAGAAGAACATGTTACATAGCACAATCCAGCAACCAGCAACACCCAAACCAGGAAAAATTCTGCAAAACGAATGGTCCACTTTCTTGAACAAACCAGTAACGACAACAAAAGAAGGGGTAAGGGAGGAGAAACTATAGTTTAAAAGAGACATGAGAAAAGGTAACTGATTCTGGGACCCAATTCCACATGGAGGAATCCCCACACCAACAATTCTCCTTAACACCAGCTCTTACAATTTAACTCAATTCTGACACTATCTACCCAGAGATACTGCCTGATATCACAAGTTAAGGGGCTCAGTGTCCACTGTACTTCATACGCACACTTCAGACACCGGTCCCAAAGCCAGGTTGTCACCTGTGCCCCTGACCAACCGGCTAGAGATTGGAGGTTCCAACGACCTCCTCCTTGGCTTTGATTAATGTGCCAGAGCAGCTCATAGAACTCAGGGAAATACATTTACCAGTTTATTAAAGGATATGGTAAGTGATACAGGTGAGCAGACAGATGAGGAGATACACAGGGCAAAATACATGGGAAGGGGTATTGAAGCCTCCGTGGCCTCTCCAGGCATGCACTCTGCCTGCATCCACACCTGTTTACCAACCTGGAAGCTCTCCGAACACCCTCCTATTGGCATTTTATGGAGACTCTCTCATGTAGGCATGATCAGTTATTAACTCCATTTCCAGCCCCTCTGCTCTCTCTGGAGGATGTGGGGGTGGTGGGGCTGAAAATGCCAAGCTTCTAATCATGGCTTGGCCTTTCTGGTGACCAGCCCCCACCCAGGAGACATCCAGAGTCACTTCAATAGAACAAAGGATGCTGCCAGTGCTTTAGGAAACTAGAAGGGGTTTAGGAGTTCTGCGCTAGGAGCAGGGGCCAGAAACCCACCTACATACGTCCTGTTATCCCACAATAGTCACTGCAATGAAAAGGCTTTATTTCAATCCTGAATTGAATAAATAAATGGCAAAAAATAACTAAAAGACAGTTGCAACCATTTGAACACTGACTGGAAATTTAGCAATACTAAGCAATTATTGTTAATTTTTAGGCAGAATAATTATATTGCAATTAGTTTAGAAAGAAGACTACTTTTTAGTGATATAGGCTAAAATATCTGTTAATGAGATTCCACGATGTTTAGGATTTACTTTAAAATAATACAAAGGGCAGAACTTGAATACAAATGAAACAATACCAGAAAACTGATCATTGTTTAACTGAATGATGATGACATGGGCATTCGATGTATTATTTTACCTTTTTTTGAATATCATTGCAGTTTTCCATACTATCTTTCTTATAAATGTTCCCTTGATTCTCCCTTTCATCTCCAGCAAATGGCTTAAATCCCTCATTCCCATCACAACAAATTATGAAATAAGTTACCATTTCCCTACTTTCAATCTCTCTTCAAACTTACCCACCAACCTCCCACCCCCATCAGCTTTTTCTTACTGTGACACACTTAAATTGTACTTTCAAACGTCAGCCAAGACCTGCACATACTTAAATTCAGTGAGTGTTTTCTAGTCCTTGCTGGCTTTAACCTTTTCCCTCCCTCACCCCTGTGGTGCAGTCCCTTCTTTGCAACGTTTCTTCCCTCAGCTCTTCTCCTATGGCTCCACTGTCCCTCCACAACCAGCTGAGCACTCCTGGCCTAGAGGAGACCTTCTCTCTGCAACAGCGGGAAGTTTTTAAAGCATATTCTCTCCCCACTCCCCATCAGTCTTTGAAATCAGAATCTCATTTCAGGGCATTAGAACCCTCTGTCCTCCCCACCCACTCTTCTCTACCTACGGGTGCTGACGTACAATTTAAGTGCTACTTATTATTCCAGCCTTTCTTCCTGCAGGGAGCCTCCCTTTCTTTTACTAAATGCAGCTTTCCTGCTCTGTTCCCATAAGACAATATACTTCCTGTAATAATAAAACTCATCACAGACAGTTTGCTTATTACATTGTCTTTTTCTCTGAAAGACTAAATTCGCTAAGAGCACAAACCTTCTCCCTCTTATTTGCTGCAGTATTCTGAGCTCCGAGCAGTGCCTGGCTCAGAATAGAATTCCAAGCATTTGTTAAATGCCTTGTTTGACTCCCTGTTTGTTGACCGAAATGGCTTTTTCTGTGTATGTTCCTTCTTTGTTTCTGTATCCGTGGAAAATTGTTTTTACTTGTACTCAAAACTCCTGGCTCAAACCCAGTAAGAGCTACAAAGAAAAGTCACAAATTTAAAGAATAAATTAGGGCAATGTTTCCAACTGCAGGTATGCTCCAATACATTAGAGGATACTGAAATCAAATCACAATATTTTTAATGAAGTAGAATAGAATAGGAAATATGTAGGTGTGTTGCACAAAGTAAGAGTAACCATTTACTGTAATTTTTTATTGAAGTATAGTTGATTTATAACACATTAGTTTCTGGTGTACGGCATAGTCATTCAGTTATATATATACTCTTTCATATTCTTTTTTGTTATAGGTTATTACAAGATATTGAATATAGTTCCCTGTGCTATACCTATATTATATTTAAAATTAAATACATATACATATATGTGCATGTGTGTGTATCTGCATGTGTTTATATACCGGGTTAAGATGTAAACTGTTATCTTTTATTTTCTGCAAGTCTCAAATGAAACCATGTGAAAGCTATCCATTCAGAAAGCAAGTAATCAGGAACAATAAAGCAAGGGTGATTTCCTCGCCAGCAGGATTACCCCCAGTGATTGCAGAAGCAGTCAGTCCTTTCTGGATATGGATTTTAATAAAAGCAACAGTAGCTAAAGTACCCTAGTGGAAACAGCTGGCATCCTCACTTAAAACCCACCAAGGAAGGTCTGATCTACAATTCCCTTAAAAGCATTTTGACTCTAAATGGCTGCATCTCTTAAGGCCAAAGTAACCATAGATAAGAAACCATTGCTTAGAGAAGAAACCAGCCCTTAGATTAGGCCAAAATGCCACAGATGAGTTCTATGTTGGATATATTTTCAGAACTTTTCCAGGAAGGACTTTATGTACTGCCCTGCTAAGCTTTTCAAAGGTGTGTCAAATTTGTCTATGACATCCTAGCGTCAATCTGCTTTCCAACATAATTCAATCCTCACTCCTTCCCTTCCCAAGCCCTACTTCTAAGTACAGACCTTGCTGATCCACTGCTCTCTCTGCTCCATCTCCTTGACCCTCTGCTATTCTTTCACTTCTCACTCTCCTTTGGATATAATCAGTTGCAAGTCCCTTGTGGGGGGGGGCTCCCAGTCAAACATGGAGTGACGCTATAGGGCAGATGGGGAGAAAGGACACCAAGTTACGTGCCTTGCCCATGGTAACTTTTGTACAAAGTTTGTCTCTTGACTATTTTTAAGAATGCAGAAGAATCACAAAGTACTCCTGTAATTCCAAAGGTGTGATGCGGTGGGGGTAGGAGGGGAGACAGATGAGTGCATTTAGGTTTAAGTCTTTCTTCAGGTTGTGATAGTTAAGCCTCTGCTTCTTTGTAATTCAAACAAGTCTTCTGTTGAAAAGAACAATGATTGATGAGAAATACTCTGTTGTCATTTGTCCAAGGAAAAAAGTTGTCCCCAAGCTAAGAAACGGATCAAAGGTGTAGTACATCTTGTGATTAGAGAAAATGGCTGGCAACGACCTTGTTACGTTGTTACTTCCTTGGGGCTCTGCTTCAGACCAGTGCTTAACACCATTTCCACACTTTCTATTGATCAGACCCATGGCCAGGAGATGAGCTGAATCCTTTTTGGAGAGGGTTGGGTTTTTTTGGTGAGCTGAACATGGAAAACAATTTAATTTTAGCTTATGCACACAGTTAATGCCTCAGCACAGACACCAAATTGCCAATGTTTTGAAAACTTCTAATTCAGAAATCAAGATCAGGACACCATGGTTCATAGCCAAAAGTTCTAAAAGCATGATGTAGATGGGAGTTGTTTTATATATGAATTAATTTTTAAAAAACAGAGTAGCACTCATTCCACATTATTTTTGTAGCATGAATCGTCATGACATAACCTTGAAATCTATAAAGTAAAATAAACATATTAGAAATATATCTATAGTGAAGTCACCTTTGTGTTTGTCTAAGAGAAGTAATTTCCTTGGCGTCATATGCTATTTATAAACAGTTTTCCCTTTATGCACACACTGATTAAATGCTTTTTGCCATGCTGGCTTCTGACCCCGAAAGATCTGTTGGCATTAAAACAAATTTACAATCTTGTTTTATTACTGAAACAAAATTTTATTAGATTGCCCTTTCTCTTTCAAGTTTCTGATCGTCAAAGTCTCCTTTGAGCGTAGCGGACATTCTTCTCATATTTCACACTGATTCTTAGCCAAAGAAATAACAAGAGATAATAAAATCACAATGGATGAACGGCACAAAGAATTAGCTCAGCATTTCAAGAAACAGAAACACACCTGGCATACTGTGAAATCACTGCCACCGAGCGTGCTAACGGATCATCATTTTGTATCCTTTAATGACATACTTGATTTAGACTTCTCCTGGAGACATTATTTTCTTTTAAAATTAATTAATGACATGAAAGTTATCATTAGTATTTTAATTAACGTCTTATGAAGAATGCACTGATGTATGTAACATGGTCCTCGGCCTTCCTGTGGCACTTCTGTCTCTGAAATTTCCGAGCACTTCAAACACACAGCAACTATGTGCCAATTTATGGGTTAGGAAGTCTCTTACTCGCCCTTCATAACACATGGAAGCAACGTTCTTAACTCTTCTGGAAGTCCACGGCAGTGGGTTCTAACAGAGAGTATGCTAGAATGAGTTGCAAGCAAGCATCCGCCTCTAGACTTGACTTTCCCGTCAAATAGCTCTGAGTCTCCAGGCAAAACAGCCTCTGGATGGCGACTGACTCTTCTGTAACAGCAAGGACGGGGCTAGATGACCTCTGGGGTTCCAGCTCTGAAAGCTGCGGCTCTCCGCGTCAAATGTTCTTTCCTCTCGTAAGCAGTTAAAAGAAACGTGGTATGTTTGCTCTCTTCTTGATTGCAGTCAGTGGTAAAACAGGGGTACTTACTACACAACAGACTGAGGACAGCACTGCATAGATGGCATAGAACTTCACCTCACCAAAAAACCCTGCAGAATTCTTATAAAAATTAGAGAAAACCAGGACAACGTTCTTGACATTTTTACATGATTTTTTCCCCTGTTATTTTATCCACGTGCAGAATGTACAACGTGGAATTTGACTTGAACATGCTCTGTTGCCACTTCTAGACATCCTAGAATGTACTGACATAAAGCACATGGCTTGACTAGAACTCTCAAACGTTGCACTGGTTACTCTCTGCACGGCAGCAAATAAAATAATTCCAGAGTGAACATCCCCCATCCCTGTCTATGCTGAAAGGGGCAGCACAGTCAGGAGTGACAGGTTTGTCAACATACAGAATAGCTGCACAGCCCTTTTGATAAAATCGAACTTTGAAATTTCACTTAAGTTTTATCTGACATGTTAATGAAAATAATGTCTGGATTTTCCATATTAACTGGAAAAATTATACTGTGTTTCAACAACAGAAGATCCTGTCAACTTAAGACTCACTCTTATTGTAGGTACCATTAATATGTAAAACATTGTCATTCAGTGACAACCTTACACACTCCTGTTCTATTTTCATGTTTTCAAATCATAGGACGATTTTGGGAAAAAATTTTAAATGTCAAACTCAACAGTACACAAAATCCAATTTTTGTCACTTCAGTGATGACAATACGAATGCCCAATGACCAAATATGTGCATGCACTGAGTCTGATAACCTTGCCATCACTGCCCCTGGCTGACAGAGGCTATTAGATACATCCTGACTTCAGAAATGCTCAGATGTGAGCATCTTGGAATCAATGAACTGTGACATAGATTTATAAAACATTCCTATATAGTATTAATATGCATAAAACAAAACCACTATTTTGGTAGCCATCATCTCTAACACAGTAACTACTGACATTGCATACAGCCTTTCCGATTTTGTCCTGCATTTCAGATCATTCTTTTTATATGCAACTGCATATAACTACCCAGGGGTTATCCAGGCACCTCAAGCTGAAAGGGTCCCAAAGTGGTCTCACTTCCTTCCAAATCACCTCTCTTCATGCATCTTCCAACTGGATTAACAGTATCACCATCTGCACAGTTGCCCCTGATAGAAACTTTGGAAACAGCTGTTCCTAACCTTCCGCCCTTACTCTTAACACTTTACTAGCACCCAAATCTTAAGTATGCTGTCTCCCGAAGCATCTTTCGAACCCTGCGCCTTCATCACTACCTGCAAAGGTAATGCCTTAATTCATTTCGCATGAAGGCTTACTAGGATTGCTGTGTGAGTCAACTGTAAGGCCTATTTTCCACACACTGGTGTTTTTGAAACGTGTGCATTTAATGCCATTTTCTCCCCTTTCATTCAAGAGACTGTAATTAAAACAATAATGCATTTTTACAATAAGTCTTAGAACTGAATAAGCGTGATTGTGGTGGTTAAGTTCATGTGTCAACTTGGGCAAAGGGATGCTCACATGGCTGGTGAAGCGTTAGCGCTGGGTGTGTCTGGAGGGTGGAGATGAGCACTTGAACTGGTGACCTGAGTAAAGCATCCAACTCTAATGTGGGAGGGCGTCACCAGAGGCGAGAATAGAACAAAAAGCAAAAGGTGAGTGAAATTGCCCCCTCTCTGTTTCAACTGAAACATCTACCTTCTGCTTTCAGATACATGATGAGAGGCAAAACAAAACAACAGAAAGGTTTAACTTCAACAATCACGTATGTGCTGAACAACTAACTATGACGGCCACGCCTCGCACTTCGATCTCTGCCCTGCAGTCAGCTTCTCTTTGGGAGGATATTGCTGGCTGGAAAAACTGTTCTGGGACCTATTTCCTCTAAGTTCTGAAAACTAAACATTTCATTTTTAGTCCATCTGGCTCTCCTCATGTTTATCACAGCCAGTTGGCAATTTTGACATTGTACCTGGAAACCTCTTCAGCAAAAAACTTAAGATTAAATAATATTTTCTATTGCTCGTGTTACTGCAAGCAGGACTGTCACCGTTTGGCCAGTACCTAATTTTTCTCCGGCCTAAAATCAGTTCTGTCATTGTCCTTCAGATTTTCGCCTTCTCCTCAAGGCCCTTACACTTTCTCTATTTAATAATCACCTTGAGGCTCTTCCAGATTTTTCCATCACTGGTCCTGAAGCCAACGCCACACACGTTAGCTCTGGGCTACAGCAGCACTCCACGTTTATGGCAGCACCCCAAATTCTGTTCCAGTTATCTGCTGTTACAGAGCAAACGCCTCCAAACACAGAGACTTAAACCAGAAGCAATTTTTTTTAACCTTGCAAATCTGCAATTTGGGTAGCGCTCAATGAGGAGGACTTGTCTCAGGAGCAGGCGGTACCAGTACCGGAGGGCTGACTTCAAACGGCTAGAGGCTAGAAAAACCCGGGGCTTCGTAAGAATCTCTCTTCACATGGTGTCAAGGGCTCTGCATGGAGCCTCCACATGATGTCTCCAGCCTGCCCCCAGAGTGATCTAACTCCTTCAGTGACTGCTCCGGCCCCAAGAACAAGTATTACAAGAGAGCAAGCAGGATGCTGCAAGTCCTTTTACAAAGTGTTCTTTGTTGCACAGGGTCATCAGTAGTTCAGTGAGAAATGGGGACTCCCCCAGGGCAGTCACGAGGGGACAAGGATTATTGGTAACGGGGTTAACCCAGCGGCTAATTTCCATAATCAGCTCTCCTCCTCCTGCACCCCAGCCACAAGTGTTCAGTTTGGTTATCACATATTATTGTAAACACTCACTATTTTCTTCCTCTTTTATGTCAACAACCTTTAAAGAGACTGTGCCTTTTTATACAAATGCCCATAGTCACAGTTTACATGTATTATTCAGGTATAAACTACTTACAGCACCACTTTCAAAGGGGTCTTACTTGGGTGATGAAATGTTGGGCCACTGTTCTCATTATTATTGTATCTCCAGCAACTCAAACAATGTCTGGAACATTCTTAGTAAGTAACGAATGCCTGTTGGAATAGTTATTTTATCAACCATTATTTCGATAATAAGAGAATGACATCTGAATAATAAGAAGCAAGTTACAACTGCAGCTTTAAACAAGAGAGTTCCTCCTTCTGCGTGAAGGAATCACTCTGATGTCCTTCCTGAGGTTACTAATTGCTCAGGCTTAGAAGTCAAGAAGTCAAATCAATCTGCATATCCAAGGAGGTGGGTCACCGACTTCTAAAAATAGTCAGATCTTCGCTTACAGCATTCAAAAAGCAATGACCTTAAACTCTCCCAAAATAAATGCATATGAGTATTTTCTACTTTCTAAACCACTTCCAAAAGTCACTTAATTTTTCTTTCCACTGATGTTTGTTAGACCTTCCTTGTATTTTCCCCTCAGAGAACACAGGAGTCACTGCAAGTGTCAGGCATTTGTAATAACAGATTTCCAGTTCCCTTTTAATACACCCATAAAAATAATCTTTTTAAAAATAGACACTTCATAAATGGAACAGAAATGTTCTGATCTATTTTTGATGACATTTACCTTTTCTTAAACATTCACTGAAAAGAAAAAAAGGTAAACTTCAAAGAGCAAGGGAAAGACACAAGGTCACTTCTGAGATTCCATCCCATCTATTATCTCCAGAACCAGGCGTTTTCAGTTTAAGTTTAGCTTCCAAGTATACACAGGCATATAAATTTTACTGTGTTTACCAGTTATAATTCTTGCTATGGTGTATTGTAAGTAGTCATCAATCAATGAATATTTATTAAATATTTGTTGTTTAAAAATGTAAAAAAAAGTTTAAAAATTTTCCTAAAAATTGCCTAATATCATCTGTCATTGTACCAAAGCTTCAAATGAAATTTGTTTATCAGTTCTTCATATTCTCATGTGTCCATCTATTACCACCAATGATAGTTACTTGTAATTGATTTAACATTCTTGACAGTGCTCTTAAGCACAGACAGAAATCCAGACAGCAGGAGTTTATAATTTATTTATTACCATCTTTACAATAGGGTCTTTAATGCAAACAATGAAATGATATCTACCTGATTTACTAACGTTTAATATAATTAGATTTAAGGACAGTTCAATATATTAAAACCACTCTCCTGCCTAAAATAACACCTTCACAAAAGTATTTTGCCAAATGTGTCACAGTATGCTGTCTCTGTTAGAGCTCAGTGTTAGTAAGACCTCACCAGTGTTAGCACTTTCCTAACTATAGAAACAATGCATAGAGGAAGCAGCAAAAGCATCACTTTAATCCTCAGATTAAGAGAATCAATGCTTCAATTCCAGTTAGGATACAGATAATTGTCAAGTATCCTTGCTCCTGCTATAACAACCAAAAACATCAATAATTTTTTAAACCATAATTTTTATTAAAGTCATTGAAGAGAACGATGAGCAGAGAACAGCAACACTTTTATTCTTGGAGTTAATTTTCTAGGCTTGGGATTAGTACTGGGAGGAGGTGAAGAGATTTTACCGTAACAAGGAAAAACAAGCTGATATTTAAAAACAGAAGCTATAAAAATTCTTAACATGTATGTGCCTAACAACAGAGTATCAAACCACATGAGACAAAAGCTAATACAACTTAATTCTATCTATTCTAGAACTGAGTAATTGTCTTAGACTGGAGGAGACTTAGGAGACATGACCACTAAATGTAATATGGTATCCTGGATTGGACAGTTGGGACAATTGGAAATTGAATAAAATCTGTAGATTAGTGAATGGTATTGCATCAGTGTTAATCTCCTAGTCTCGATAATTGTACTTTGCTTAAATAAATAAACCATTAACTTTTGTGCAAGGACTTTCAGTTCTCTTTTTGCAACTTCATATAGTCAAAAATTACTTCAAAATAAAAAGTTAAAATTAAACAAAACATAAACCATTTTCACAATTATCCAAAGCTTGTTTTAGTTAATATGCAGCTACAAAATAGTTAAGCGATCTCTTAACAAGCATGCCATAAATTTCCTATTAAATAATTCTTTATACTTCACAAAAGTATCTTTCTTCAAGACTATTTTAGTGATGATCTTTTGTTCAAAAGATCTTTCAGATACTTTTTTTGAAATTGCCACAAAAGCAGATTGTGTGCCACTGAGAATATTAAACAGTTTATTTAAAAGTTGGGGATTTGGGGGAGGGTATAGCTCAAATGGTAGAGTGCATGCTTAGCATGCATGAGGTCCTGGGTTCAATCCCCAGTACCTCCTCTAAGAATAAGTAAATAAATTAACCTACTTATCTCCCCCACCCACTCCCCCCAAAAAAAGTTGGGGATTTTTTTCACTATTACCCAGATAGGATAGACAGATAAATAGAAATGTGCACATATATCTATTATTATATATACATTCATTAATGTATGAATTGTATATTCATTCCACCATCTTGGCTACAAAACAACTGTTTCTGTTTTTAAATATTCTAATTATCCACAAAGAACAGATTTTCTACCACTGAGGATATATTTAAAACAAATTCTATTGCAATAATTTTTAAAGAAAAGTCACAAAATATTGGGGGCAGGTATTGGCATTGATGCCCAGACTTCCAAAGTGGCAGCCTTAAAGAAAGATAGCACCCACAATTCCTGCTATGTTTGTAAAATTGGTTGTACATAAGGTTTGTTGATAGACACTGTAAGGACCCAGGAGTGCATTCTGAAAGCTGTAATTCAAGTGTGCCAGGCTAAAATTGCTTGAATGACTTGTCAAATAGGACTTGCCCTATTATAATTGCTCTGATTATACCGTAAATCAGTAAAACTGAAAACAATTCACATTAGTTGGTTACATTTGAAAAGGTCAAAAAGAGTTATGGATAACAGCAGTAACTCTGAATATCCCTATAAAAATCAACATTATGGCTTCCTCCACCCAATAAAATGGGAATGACTGGCTTCTGCATTTCAATTATTGCATGAAAGCATTTCTAGGCGATTAACAACCAGCTGGCAAAGGCCTTTTTCATTTCATGGCATAACATTGCTTAATTTTAGAATAATAATCATGTTTGATGCCACTTTTTGCCATCAGTTTTCCCTTCTTACCCTCATCAATCTCGGTAATTATGTAAAAGTCTACTTACAAGTCTTTAATGGATTAGTTGTGTGATACATCAATTTAGTATTATTTACACACTGGAGAACATAAACATAATTATTAGTTAACTCAATTGTATTAATCCACCATAACTGCATTTTAGGAAAATACTGCCATCTTTTAGCTTTCTTATTTGTATTGATTTTGTTCCATATAAAATTTACAATAATTATATTATTCCAAACCACACAAAAGCTTGAGATGTCATTCATTTTTGTTCAAAATGCATTTACTCAACATCTTTTATGGTATTAACTTGGAATATTCTCTCAAAAAGTTGTTTTTAAGCACTTCAAAAATGATAAAATTCTATAAAGGTCTGAAATATTTTGTTAAAAATACATTATTTGGATAGCTCAAGTGGTAGAGTGCATGTTTAGCATGCCCGAGGTCTTGGTTTCAATCCCTACTGCTTCTTCTAAAAATAAACCTAATTACCTCCCCCTCCACCAAAATATAAAAAAAAATTAAAAATACAATAATAAATAAAATATTTTTAAAAATATATTATGTTTTCTCTCATTTAATATTTGGCTTCAAATTTCAGGTCTGTTCTAGGACTTAGAACCTGAAAGCAGAATCCACTGGTTGGGGCTCTACATATACCTGAAAATATCTGAGTCATTTAGCTAATGAAAAGAATAGCTTATATTTTAAAAAGGGTTTTATGGCTTAGAAATAATGTATTATCATGTCATTACATAGATAAGAAAGCTCAGTCTCAGAAAAGTGAATGTTTTAGCCAAGATTATGCAAGTATGAAGTGGAAGAGCAAAGCCCAGACCTGTCTCTGATTCCTCTTCCCCATGACACTGTCAGCTGCTGTCATAAGGCAATCTGACAAGTGTTCCGATGGATCCTGGCTACAGAAGCAAAGCATCCAAGGGCCAACTGGGCTAAAGAAACTATTTTCCTAAAGAAATAACACCCTGTAGCTCATATAGCCAAGTCATAGGTTTTACACTTCAGGTATAAATATATGTAAGAGTCAGGATGAACTGGAGATCCACCTGCCCTCCCTTTCTGTCTGGATTTGATCGTCTGCCCCCTTCTAAGGATGTGTAAACTTGGGTAACCCAGGATAGCACTGGATGCGGCAGCACTGCACGACAGACACACGCTCCAACTCAGGGGCTGGGAGTAGCAGGCAACCAGTACAACCACCTCTTTGCAAGTGGGACTGTCAAATCTTTAAATATTTAAGCTTAAATATGTTCTGCTGATATATCTTCAAGTTCACCGACTCTGTCTTCTGCTGGATCCAGCTTTATTGTAAGCCCATTCAAAAGATTTTCCATTACAGTTATTTTTACTTTGCAGTTCTAGAATTCCCATTTGGTTCACTATTATAATTTTTAATTATGTGCTGACATTTCCCTAGCTGTTCATTGATTATGGGAACTTTCCTATGAACACACAATGTATTTATACACCTAACTTAAATAGTTGCAACGTCATAGCCATCTCAGTGTTGGTTTCTATTGACAGTTCTATTCTGAGCTACAGGTCACATTTTTCTACTTTTTCATGTATCTATAAATTCTGGATAAACAAGAATATAAAGAAGACTATTGTATAGTCTCTAGATAGTGATTTTTGTTTCAGTATAGTTGACCTGAAAAACCTCAAACTCGGAGTCTTGTCCTCCGTATAATGGACAGCAGTTGGCATTTCTATTTAGTTTGTCAGCTTTCAGTTGCTAATTTTTCACTGGGCCCCTTGGCGTCTTCTCTTTATGTGTATAATTTAACTGTCAGCCAATTACAGGGACATATTTGGGGGCTCACCTCCCCTGTGACTCTCTCCCCTCCAGGATTTCATCCCCTAAATTTCTGACTGGTCCTCCAGCCCTAAACTCTGTCCTTTGACACCTCCAGCTTATGAATCCATGATTTCCTGAAACCCAACTTACGTATAAATCAAAGAGTGCTCTCAGGCAAAAGGCCACAAAGTCAGAAGCCGCTCCAATCCCCCTTTCAAGGGTTAGCTCCTGTGCGGTTCCGGGTGGCTTGCTATTGCTCTCCAGGGCCTAGAAACAGTGGGGTTTCATCATCGTTATCTTAGGGGGGTTAGTTTATCCAACCAAGCTACTCTGCCATCACCAGCAGCTGTAACTCCAGTACGTTTAAATCTAGAGAAATGTTCCTATAATAAAAACAAGGTCATAAATAAGTTTCATCTTGTTCTCTCGGAAATTTTGTTAGCTAAGATGTTGCGTTTTCCTATCTAAAATCTCCCAGGTTTGTTCTTCTAGTTTTCACAGCTATTTCATGGTCCACTTGTTTCAGTCTTCTCAGCATACAGAATGTTCAAACCATAAAATCGTATTTGCTAACACAGAGGAAAATTTCAACACAGAGGACATTTATTAAATGTCTAGTCTGTGACAGGTGCTGTACTAAGCATTTTGCATATTATTCCTTTTAACGTATGTCTAGCATCAAAGTCCATGCTTGATTTGAAACACGTGGCACTCCAATTTACTTCCAGATTAGATGTGAATGATAATAATAATGGTAACAGTGACTGCTCTTGGATCTAATATCTTATCTGCTGGGACTCCCATCCCTACCAGTACAATCACAGGGTGGTTCATAAATTCTCCTTGTATATTTAAATATTTTCCCTTGATGCAACCAGTAACCTACACCATGGCACTTACTAACAGCTTTATATTCTGCTCTCCTATTTTTTTCAATTACATGAACTAACCTTAGAATGACTTTGGAGTTACTTAGTGCACTGACATCACTTTTTCTGTCTTAAAAGTTTATAAACGCATATGCTGCTTGCTTTTTGAGAGTGCTGTCTCTCCACAACATGCTGAAACTACTGTAAATTTCAAAACCAAATGACCTGTTCTCTTATATTTTTATAGCACCTCTAGTGTTATCAGCATTTTACTTGATAAATGCTTTTAGTTTCTTGAAGAAATTTTGGACAAATTGCAGAACTGACTTTGAAAATTATGATCTAATTACGAAGTAGTCTCCCCTGAGGAAAATTAATTAATATTATTAACAGAGAATGATTAACTTAAGAGTCATCTGCTTCATGACTCTCTCCATTGCAAAGTCATTTCTCGGGCTTACAGGGAACAGATTTTACCCCTCTTAACTTAGTGTCAATGTCTAGCCTTTTGGGAGCTAATTGCTAATTGTAAAACTTGTTCAATAATTTTCCCCAGGGAGGCGATCATCTCTTTATGCAAACAAAGCCTTTGGAGACCAAAACGTGAAGTCTCTGCTAGAGTTCTTGCAATTGGTAGTTCAGGGTTCACCATGGATATTTTGCTATGTACTTAAAAGTTAAACCAGCAGCTCCAAGGAATGATGGCATCACATTTTTAGGGTAATATGGGTCCTCTAGGGCAATGAAAGCACCAGACAAGGAGCCATGCAGCCAGGAACTTCCTCTGAATTACTCCATAACTGGTCCCGTGTTGCTGGGGCTCGGCACCAGCACCACAACTTGCACCACTGATGCTGGGCACCAGACGTTAACATTGTAACTCAGGCTGTCTCTGCGAGCTGAATGGTTTGAGATTGGTCCAAAATGAATGGATTCCAGGGCGTCTGCTTCTTCACACTCACTTCTGAGTCAAAGTCACAAATGGCTGTGTCTGATGCATACAGCCGGGGTCACACATCCGTGTACCTCAGCTTCTAAGGAAGCAGGGGTAGTGTTTCTGATTTCCTTCTTGGGAAAACACAAAAAAGCGACTGGTAAAATTCCACAAATAAAGGACAGATTTTCAAAGGTACTGCGTGACCAAGAGCCTGGGACGTTCCTACGTGATGGTCACAAGCATCTGAGTGGAAACTGGGTCATGGATTTAGGTGCTATTAGCCAAGAAAAGCGGATAGGTAGTCTAGCTATTCGTCTTGCTTACTCACTGTAATTTGTTATGCCTAAAAATTCTCTTGTGTTACCCCTAAAAGAGAACTTGTGTATTATTCTATCTTCAGGGCAAAACAGAGTCTATTGAAATATGTGGAGAAAACTTAGATATAGAGAGTTATTATCAAGAGTTGTGGCCCATGCAGAAGCCAGTGCAAACACATATTTTACACAGGATAGTCAGTAAGCCTCTATATTCCTACGAGCACCCTTATAAAATGAAATAACTGATTAGAGGAAGGCGAGTGGGAACGTCATTTCTGGAAACACTGGGAGCTAAAACAGAAATTTTAATGGAGACTATACTGCAGAGCTGAAGGGCAGTCTTTCTTCTAATTGTCACTGCCTTCCTCAGGCAGGTTTCACATTTTGACAAAGGGAGTGTGGGTTTTTACAAGCAACACAGAAGAAAGTCTAAGCACCCAGTGACAACTCACAGGATGAGAAGGCGGTGGCAACAGTAACATTAGGTTGTCACCTTGTCACTAGTTGAAGCAGTGATGCCTCAGATGTGCCTGATTAGAGTCAGGGAAACAGGTAAACTTTTTGCAGAGTTTTTTCATTTTATAAATCTTGAAGACAAAGGCTGTAGTAAAAGGGCAATACATTTACTTCTGCTATGGCAAATATAAAAAACCCAAGATCTCCAAATAAAGAAAGAGTTCCCAACCTCCCTGAGATCCACTCCTAGAGAGGTCTGCAGACACCTTTGTTCCTTACAGGAAAAGAGCATTTATACATAATGTGAGATAAAATTAAAACTTCCTGGAATTGTTTATGATTCTTTTTAAAATCTTTCATCAAAAGGAAAAAAATTAAGAGGAAAAGTAAAAATTTGACATACAGAGTTTACTAATTTGCTTAAAGTTGGTGATTTTTAAAAATTCTGTTTATGTTGGTTAGGTCCTTTGAAAGACCCCTCAGTTTTGTTATGACATAAATTTTCTTTCAATAAATTGCTAAAATAGTTCTTCCAATGGGCTTGTTGTATTATCTCCAGGGGTCTTTGCATCCACCTAACCACACCATCAAATACATACTTGATCCTTAACCCCACCCAATAACATAACAGGTTTCTTCTGTTAATTCCTACATATAGGAAATACATGGTAGAGTTGGATCCAAAAACAGGCAAACACGGGAAGCAGAAACTCAAGAGTCTGTAAAATGCGGAGCAGACGGGCAAGTGAGGAAAGAAGCACTGCCCAGACACCTAGATCCAGCCATCACTTCTAGGAAACACAGAATAGGGTCCCTGACTCCTTGACCTCGTCACCACTAGCGAGGTGTTCTTCCATTCAGCAAGGTCCACGGATCACTGAGGATCACACAACACTGCCCAGCAACCTCATACGTCTTCCTAGTATGCTTGGTTTTCCCACTGTCCAAAATGACTATTTCACACTTTATCATCTGTTGTCAAGCCTGCTGCCCATTTCCCCCCCCCCCAACCCCAGAAAATGACTTTGTCTTTCACGTTATTCAGAAGATTGAAGCACAAGGACGTCTCCACAACCCATCTGTCCGCGTCTCACTTCCTGTCTCCGCAGCTCTGCCTCCCACGCCAGAGGGGAAGGCAGTGTCTTTGCTTCTCTCAAAGGCTCACACACCCTCTCTGACTGGAAGCCCACTCCTCTCTCAGGGAAATCTCCCTTATATCCTGCAATACCAACCTCTCTGCCTCTAGTGAGTCATTCTCAAGAGCTGCATACCTACTTACTGCCTCCCACCTCAAAGAAAAAAGTAAAGCAAAAAAGTGTTTCTTCTCACATCACATTCAGCTACTATCTCAATATTTCAAAACAGCTAACAAGTATAACTGAAAATTAATCTGATGGCAGATTTAACACCATCTATGGAATATTACTCGGTTATAAAAAAAAGAACGTAATTTTGCCACTTGCAAGAACATGGATGAACCTGGAGGGCATTATGCTAAGTGAAATAAGCCAGGCAGAGAAAGACAAATACTGTATGATATCAATTACATATGGAATCTAAAAAATACAACAAAGTTGTGACTATAACAAAAAAGAAACAGATACAGAGAACGAACTAGTGGTTACCAGTGGGGAGACAGATGAGGGGGTACCAGGGTGGGGGATTAAGAGATACAAACCATTAGGCATAAAATAAGCTGTAAGGATGTACAGTACAACACAGGGAATACAGCCAATATTTTATAGTTACTATAAACAGAGCCTAACCTTTAAAAATTGTGAATCACTATACTGTACACTTGTACCTTATATAATATTGTACATAAATTTTACCTCAATTTTAAAAAAAGGATTGCCACAGGAAAAAGCAACATTTTCCCATCTGCCCTGACTTCATACAGCTTAGACCTGCCCTTATTCTTCATGACTTGGGTTTTCTGTTTTATTTTAATAACAATATTTTATTAAAAAATATATATTTGCCATAAGCCATTCTAAAACATTTTTTGAAAATGAGTGTAATTTCTAAGAAACTAACACAAAAACATATGTATGGTCAGGGTTTTTCTGTTGAACAGAAACTGTGTTCTGTGGCCAGTTCTCATACTGCTACGCTCTGGGTTTTCCTTCTTGATCTTTCTAACATAGGGATTCCCCCATCCAGGCACTGCAGACACTTTGGGATGGGTAAATCTCCATTGTTAGGTGATGCCCTGTGCTTTGTAGAAGGTTTAGCACCTCTCTGGCCTCTACCCACCAGATGCCAATAGCACACACACCCCAAGCTGTGACAACCAAAAATGTCTCCACACACTGCTGAACGTCCCAGGGGTGCAGAACCACCCCTGGGAGAGAACCACTGCTCTAACAGCACATGGAATGGTTTTCCCTGGAGATGACTTTCCTGAAAGTCAAGGAATAAATTATGGTTTATTATCAACTATATGGGGAAGACTAGGTCAATTTGGGGGGCCTATTTACAGAGCAGAATGGAGAAAAGGGTGAAAACATGGAAAAATCTTAGTATCTCGTGTTTCTTCTTCACCACTTCACTGACTACACCTCACATAGGTTCTACTGAATGTTTATCATGAACTTAGAAAATTCGCGAGACTGGCACGTGAGGTAAGAAAAAAAAAAGAAGCTGCATTTATTTATGGAAAAATCTACCGTGGTCCAAGCAGTGTACTTGGTGTTTTTCATATGTTCTCTGCTATCCCACCCAATAGCGTAGGTAAGAGCATGAGTTCAATAGAACACAGACCTTAGTGTATCCTGTCGCAGCCACTTCCTAGCTATACAATGTTGAACACGTTGTTTAATTTCTTTGAGCTACAATTTCCTCCTCTGTACGTATGGTTAACAGTATTTTCTACCTCACAGGATTATTGTGAGATTTAAAGGCGACAACGCATGAGAAAACTCACAACACTTATGCTATAAGCATTCCCAGGTGGGAAACAGGAACCCTTAGTCTCTTAGCACAGTGAAGCTGGGACACATATAGGTCCTCCAGACTTCATGTTTTTTTAAAAAAAAAAAAGTCAGTGATTTCTTTTCCTCTCTTTATCTAATTTCTTTTTGCATACACTGCAACTTTTCAAGTTTTTCAGCCTCAGGAGATTAATGCTGTATGACAAATCATGTCAGACTAAAAGTGATCATGTCCTTTGGCTTATTTGCAGTAACAATTAATGAGCTGTTCTGAGACCCAGTGTCATCTGCAAAAACAAAAGTCCGAATGTTCAAGAGTGGGTGTGTTTTTAATGCACTCTATGAATAATAACAGCGGATTATAAACTGACGATGTGGGTCAAAGACTGGAGAGTAGAACTCTCATCATTCTCTTCCTCATGTTTTTTACCTTATCTTGGATATTATCATAGTTATGTAATGTTTTAAAAGCAGAATTTTAAACACTATGATTTTACTGAGTATACAGCCCCTTGAAATGCTCAGTTTTTGTCAATTTTGATATCACAGTAACAGAGAAATAACTAAAAAGTCATGACCTAGTAACTGCACAGATAACTGCAGTTCTCTGTCTCCAGAAAAACTAAATTAGACTCGGACAATAAGTGTAATATCATTACGGTATCTCATCACATGGATGATTCTTGGATAGCAAATATTGGTAGGGGTTCTAACAGCTGAATATGGAAGGGATCTTGGGGTCTTATTATAGACCACTGAGCAAATTACATGTCTCTACACAGTGCATGTTATAGTCCAGTGAGAAAAGTCCACTCATATATATACGTATGTATATATGTATGTATATAATATATGCGTATATGTATATATGTGTGTGTGTGTATATACTGCACTTAATTCTTACTTTGATTTAAATATGTTGTTTAGGCTCATACATTTAACCTCAAATATTTAAGGTTTATATATTATATATATTAAAGATCAACTCATAACCAGATCTGCAAAATCACTACTTGTATTTAAATTAAGGCAGTATATAATTCCCAGAGGATCCAGCTAGAAGAAGATATGTCTCTATTTTTTAAATGCTCAAAACTTCAATCACTGCATCAGGAAAATATAGATAGCTTTTAAACACGAAATCACCTGCAACCACAGCAGTTAACTATCTTGCACAAACAAAAATTATTTGATAACGGAGGGTGACTGATAGAATGATGTGTTACTTAACCAAAAGTCTAAGCTTAGACCGCTGTACAATTTCTCATGTCAGCCTGCGACATCCTCTCAGAAGCATCCCCCATCCCATTGCTGGGGCTCGTTCACCTGCAGGTATCTGAAAGGGTTGGTTTACTCTCCAAATGAACATTTATGCCGCCTCCCCCAGTCTCTGGGGGTCCATTTGCGGTGGTCCATTTCCACACAGACATTTTTATCAGGACCCCAGTGCCCCTCAAACAGGCCTTTCGGACAAAGCCTCTTTTAAGATGGCCCCAGAGCTATTCTGATGCTCTGTTTCTTCAACCACACTGCTTTGTATTCTCCCCAAGTAGCTGCTAACTTTGGTTTTAAGTCCTTTCCTTCATAAATAAGCTTAAGCAGTCTTGTACCTTGCTTTGAATGTGGGATTCTTGACATCAGTTATGTGGTTCTCAGTATTTGGGGTCTCGGCCAAAGTTAGACAGAGCACCAAATTAGCCCCCAGTTCCAAGGGCAACAAAGAATGCCTTCATTCATACATACGCACACACAGTCGCTCAACTTAATTTACTGAAGGTCGTCTAGTGTTTGGGATCCAGAGCCGAGGAAGCGGGGGTAGCTGTGACAGAACCAGTCATTCCTCCCACTGAGTAAGAGGAAGGGAATAAAATATGGTCACAGATGGAGGCAGTTTGTAAATCTGGTGACAGTTCAGGCTTATTTTTCACTCTTATCCAAATGTTTTCTTTTTCAACTGCATATAAAATAAGTGGTTAAAATATTATGTACACATGATGAGATCTTGGCAGGAAAGTTTAAGGAAACAGAAATGAAGCTATCATAATCATTTGATGAAAGACTAAATGCTCTTACTTTCTTACTTTAGCACTGGGTGGGATCAGATATATCATAAACGTATAAGCACAACTTAACCAAAGCGTTTTTTATTACTGCAGTACAAAAATGAATTAAACTGAGAAAAATTAAAGGTTAAAATTTCCTATGTTTGCAGAAAAGCCAGCCTACCAGGTGCTATCCATTTATTATCCTCAACAAAGAGCTTTAAGATAGCAACTGATTGTTTTAAGATAAGCTGCAATTTTTATTAAAGCCCTCTGAGGAACAATTAGGAGAAAACATTTGTAATGTGCAATTGATGTGCTGTACACCGTACAGTTAGACACAGGGAGATCCATTAATTATCCAACACCATCTAGAATATAAAACTCTATGTCTTGCTTTGCTTTACTTCTGCTCGGCTGAAAACGGGAAGAATAAGCTTTACTGCACTTTGTGATCCTGCAGAAGGGAATATTTAATATTCTCAGAGCATCATGTGGTTATACAGATGCATGAGATATTACAGCAAGAAAAAAAATTACATTATGTCTCTGGCACGTGAATGACAAAGAAAAAATCGCTTCCTACTCCAAAAGGGAAAATCACAGCATTACAGAATTTAAAACTTGAGGATGTCATTAGAACAGCCTCCTTGTCAGAAGGTGCCTAAGAATTCAGACTGTAGAAAAGCAATCATTTAGACTCGCTCGTCTCATAGTGCTGTCCCAAATCCCAACTCCGACACAGAGATGTGACTACACATTCCAGGGTCTCCTTTTTGTATAAACTGTAGTACCTAATTTTTCGTATCATTCATTCCAAGATGGAAATGCAGCTCAAAACACAGATTCAGAAACAGAAGTCCCTGGGCTTACATTCTGGCTCAAGAAACTCTTAGCTATGAGACCCTGAATCCAAACTTTTCGTGCCTTAACTCCTTCATGTGTTAACGAGATAATAATCCGTCTACCTCAGCGGGTTCTGAGGATAAAACTGCAACAGTGACTGATACACAGCAAATGCTTCCTATAAAACTTAAGCAATAAAGTGCATCATAATTCATCAACTTCCCTGTGCCTGTTTTTGCATTTTATTCTATTTATATTTTCACATGAAATCATTCCTCACAACCTGAAGTCAGATTTTCTTTCTTAACGCCTTCAAGCTCAATGCATATGGTGGGTACTCAGCAAAACTATTTCAAATGAATGCACTTGGGTTCAGAAACCTTTGTATGTGTTTGTCAAAAGTGAGAAAAACATACTTTCTGCACAAAGAGGCAGGTTCACTATAAAAAGATCATAAAACATTTCAATGATACGGTTTAAGTCAGTAAGAGATAAACACTGTTTCAAATGGCCAAGAGCTAAGGGAGGGGGGCCCCAGGGCAAGGAAAACTGAGCGTGAGAGTTTTATGTGGACGCAACAGCATTAAAATGTAGCATGATATTTTCTTTAACTTTCTACTTGGCTCCAGGTTCAGGGAAAGAGAATTTGAAGCAGAAAGCAAACCTGTTATGCTGACAAATTTCAAGGTTGAGAAAAATCCAATCTTTCCTGGAAGAAAAAATTTTTAAATTAGTTGTTTTTAAAGAAATTTTGAAGAAAACTGCTCTAAGTCTATGAAAAGAATGGTGGTGAGACAAATACAAACACATTTTCTTTTTAAGTTAAAAGATATAGAGTCAGTTTAGGAGCAGGGCCATAGGATTACCTGAAGCTTTATACAGCAAACTTTTTTTTTAACTTATATATAATCCCAGAGTTACCCCTGAATCTTCTCTTTTTCACACCTACTGCATCCTGTACATCAGGAGGTCCTATTGGCTCGACCTAAAAATTTAGATATACAAATCTAAATTTCTATGCCCCGTAACATAACTTCAAAACATATAAAGAAGAAACAGAAAAAGATCATAAAAATAAATTCATAAATTACAACCCACTGGAGGATTTTAAAACACCCACCAGTAATTCAGATATTAATCAGTGGAAAAAATCAACAACATCAAAGAACTGAACTACAAAATCTAGAAAAACTTGAATTGACAAGAATATGTTACTATACATGCATATGAATATCACACAGATAGAATAGAATGTACATTTATATCAACTACAGACTTTATGAAATAACCACATAATGATGTGTAATGATAGAAATTTAAGCCATGGGCATGGACAGACTCGTCCCTTACATACACAGGTAATGGGAGAAAAGGAAAAATTTTAGACAGAACCCTGAGTATGGAGCTGAGTGCAGCAGCAAATGCTTGCTTCTTTCCAAATCTAGTTCCTTAGGCTTAACTTCTTTTTATTTTTTTCAGCTTCAACTGAAAACATCCATCTGGATTTCTATCGGTGCATCAAGGAAATTATTTCCCAAATTTAATTATCTTATGTACCAAACGCATCCTCTTCCTTTGTGCCCTAGTTCAGAGGCTGAAATCTCTATAGGCCACATGACAGAGGCTCTCTTGCCTCTGGCTTCCTGTTGGGTTTGATCAATAAGAGTCTCTGAAGGGAGATGAGATCAAAGGGTGGGAAGATGAGGGGTCGGGGCGCTTACCGACCCACATCGCATCCCACCCCCGGCTGCATTCTGGCAGAGGCTGCTGCTTCCCCACTAAGGACCAGAGCAGCCTCGGCCACGGCTGGTGGCCGGCTGCCTTGTGAGCCCTCGCCGGCTCCCGCTGCGCTGAGTCCACCGTGGTACGTAGCTCTTTATTAAATCATTACTCGGTAAACCCTTTTAAGTGTGCTGTTTCCTGCTGGGGGACTGAGCGATCCCTCACCCATAGATTCCAAACTCAACTCTTAGACGAATGCAAACGTAATCATGTACCCCTAATAAACCAGCCAATCTTCAAAAATACAAATACAATATGCGTTGAAAGGCAGGGGGTTTTCCTCACAGAGGAGTATAAATAATTCAGAAATCACCATCCATTCCTGAATAAGCAAGTGCTCGGCTGCACAATGTGATTTATATTCCCTTGATTTTTTTTTTATACAAGCTTCACTAGTATAGAGTTTCCTGGCCTCTTTTATGTGAAGTCTGTTTAACAAACAGATACAACAGTAAAATAGTCTCCTGGCATTTACAATACTTTCATTTTACCTCTAAAGGATGTGTATCTTTGAACAGCAACTGTAAACACCAAAGCTATTTCCCGAGGGTTTTCTTTCTTTTAAGCAACTCCCTCAACTTTCTATTCTTTCTGTTGTTCACTTCTCTTGCTCAGTGGGAAATATTCAATGCCATTTCTTTCTGAGAAATAATTTATCTCCACTTTGCTGTCAGGACCCTTATTATCTGTGGATTAAAACCCATGCCTCCCATAAATCAACTTGATTTAAACTTCATCTCTGTCTCCCTTTGCTTCCCCTCTCATTCTTTCTCTAATCTTCCTCTCTCCATGCTCTTACCTCCTTTTGACTATTCATGGGACGGATATTTAGTCTGGCCATAAAGTTATGTGGTAAGGATGTTTTTTCAAGTGATTTACCTCAGCCATTCAGTGTAACATCCCTGAAGTTCTAACAAGGCCGTTCCTCAAAGACTAGCTCACCAGCTAGGTGGTAGCTCCAGCAATAGAAATGTGACAGGTAAATTGTATACAATCCTTGAAACCCTAAAGCAATTTGTTTCTGTTCCTTTGGGAGGTGAGGATAATCAGAGCGGTTTTTGGAGATGCAGGCAGGTTGACTCTGATTATAACCTGCCAATAGGAAAATGCTGAAAGACCAGAACTGGGTGAGCCCAGTAGGCTGACCCCCGGTCCCAGCAAAACAGGAGAAACCTGGAGAAAGACTGGGAGCATACAAAGGTGTTACCCTATGTTACTAGGCAATATCCATAATGCTGAGTGCACAGAAGGTCACTGTTAAAAGCACCACACCTGAGAATGTAACGTCAAACAGATGAACATTCTACCAAAACTCACAATTCTTCTGTCAGTTTAATATTCCAGGAAGACACAATGGATTACTTCTATTGCCTGGGCATTTAACAGTAATGCGATACACGATCAAAACAAATTCTAGTGCTTTAGAGCCCAAGCCTTTGCTGAAATGATCAGTCCTTTAGAGCCATGGGAAAAAAAAATATACTCTGGAGAATGCCATCTTATATACCAGACTCCTTGTAACCAAAGGCTTTGTGGTACCCTCAGGCTTAATCACTGACTCTGTTAAAAATGATTTCTACTTCTAAGTGATTTTTCATCTCGAGATTTCAAAGGACACTTTTAACAACAGAATGAAGTAGAAACGCTCAGCTAAAGAAAGTCCTGTTTGTAGCATTTAACTAACGGTCTTATACTGCTGTCTGTTTTCTGAGCAGAGTTCGAATTTTTTTTCTTTTTTCTTTTTTTTTTACATAACCAAACTCAGCTGTCTTATATCTTTCTGATTTCCACTGCAACCACTGCAGCCTTGGAGAGTACAACCAAAAAGATGGACCTTATCAATAGCAGGTTCGATACCCACTAGAGAATCAGCAGAAGCAAAGCTGCCTTCATCTCACCCTACGAAGCCCTCCAGCCCCTGAAGAGTCTCAGGACACTTCATCTACTCTCCTGGGTGGATGCTAAATTCTTTCACTGTTGCCCATGTAGGATGACATCCTCTCCCTGAATCCCTGAACCCTAAACTCTGCTGCTCTGGGACGGTTTCAGCATGATAGGCACTGGCATGGGCATGGCTTCAGTCTATGTAATGACCCACTGAAGGCATTCATGTGATTTCTTCAAGGTCTTTTTCTGTCCATATACCATTTTTTTCTTCCCTTTACCACCTACTTTATTCCAGCTGAGGTGTCTTGAGAGTCTAACAGATTTTGTTACAAGTTCACAAAATAATCTCTCAGTTTCTTGAAGTGATAAAGGTACAGCTCTTTTTACTCGCTCTTCCAGCTCCCAGGCACATAGGAACCACAGACAGATATACAAGGGTTGGGTCAAAGATCAAAGCATAGTGGCTCTTTCAAAAGTGCCCTTTCCTACTTGTAATCAGCGAGTCATTCTAGGCAGAACTCTTCTCTATTCAATAGCCTTATGGTGATGACTAAGACAAAAACATGGAGCTAACATATAGTAAATATATGATAAATATTATTATTATGATCTTATCATAGCTTGTTATAAGAAGAAGAACATTGGATCCAATCATGATTTTAGTTCCACTTCCTGCAAATCACATACAAGCCTCTTAACCTCTGTTTGGCCACCGTGAGCCAAGTCAAGCTTCACCTACACAGACACTAGTAAAGTCTAGTCACAAGTGATGTTCACGTATCTTTTTCCTACCCCAAAATCATAACTTTGGGAGTATGCATAGACTCATTTGAGATCTCTTTTTTTCTATGTTCTAAGCACTGTCTTAAAAGATTTACATCTATTACTGCATCCAATCCTCACAACATCTCTGTGATATATTTTTTATCTGTCACATTTTGCAGAAAAATAAACCAAGGAGGTTTAAAAATTCATCCAAGTAGCTACAACTAGCTAGTGGTAAAGGAGGACCCAGGGAGACCAGATGACCCACTAATGAAAGGCAGAACCCAATGGAAAACTCAAGTTCTTGACTTGCTGACTAGTGTCACCACAGCTGGTGACAACAGTGGGCTCAAATAAATATCCAGTCCCTCAATAGACTCACAAATTTAAAATCTCCAAAGAGCATTCCTGGCATTGATTGGAGGTGGCACTTCAGCACGGAGAATGCACTGTCTTTCTTCTCTGGAGGCTGAGCGCCCTGAAGTATGAGAACCATCAACAAAGTGTGCCCGGTGAACCCGCGTGCTTCTGCCCCAAACTGCACTGTCCCCGGGCCCCCAGGAAAAGCACCCCGCCCACCCTGCTGACAAACGTGTAACCTTCCACCTCGTCTAATAAGCATGTACCCGATCATTTTAAATTTTCCAAGGGAGAAAAATGCAGGGTTTAATTTAACCTGTGAGAGCACGGCCACCCCGCGTTTACTCTGGAATCACAGAATTAGCTCATCCACCCTGGCCAGCACGCCCAGGGGTAGGCTGGATGGGCAGTAACGTCAACCTGCCACCCGAAGTTGAACGTGTCCCGTGATCCGCGACGCCTTGCCGTCGGTGGAGGGTAAACCGCAGGGAGATGGGGGCGAGCTCCTCAGCTCTGGGGCTGGGGTTTGTGACCTCAACTCAGAAGCGAGTTCTGCTCCACACAGCCTGGGATGCCCCGCTCTCTCGCTAGTGCTCCGGGGAGGCTTCATGGAGCCCGAGGTAAACAATCACAAGCAGGCACGGAGCACCTGGCCCGGCGACCCCTCCTGTGCAGGAAGAGCTCGGGCTTGTCCCTCCCTGACACACCTTCCAAATCCAGTGCCAGGGCCGGGGGGCGGGGCGGGGGTCTCCACACCTGACTCCCCCGTCCACTGGGGATGCGCGCTGAGTGGAAGGAGACTGCACAGAGGAAGAAGCAATACAGAAGCGTGGGTGCTGAGTAGGGATAAGAGGGGACTTTTATCTGCCCTTCCTGAGATGGTCGTAACTCACTTCACCCAGCAGCAGGCCGTGGGTTTGAGAAGAAAAGGAGAGGGGGGGGCTCCTGAGTACATGAAATATACTCATGCCACCAAAATTCACCCTTAGCGCTGACAACAGCAGCCCGTGATTTAGGTAGGAAACCGCTCCCGGCGCCTACGCTGTTGGCTCAGAGGCACTGACGAGGCTACACGCCAGAGGGAAGACACAAAACAGGTACGATACTTGTTCCCCTTATGAAATCAAAAGCCTTGTCCTTTCATGGTATTATTCTGCATGCTCATAAACATGGATATGAATATATAACACAAAATAATGACTTCCAAAATGTGGCTGCTTGTATGGCATGTTATAATGAACATTTGTCATTTTTGGATGTCTATCATGCAAGCATTTTTTTCTACTTCAGGGGGATGTGGAAGTGGAGGTGGGGTTCCATCTCTCACTATCTAAAAAAAAGAGTGTAAATTGTCTTTCCTAGCCCTCTGGCAGTTGGGGTATAGGTGTCAGGTATAACATTAGCCAGCAGAGGTCCCAACTGAATTTTTGAATCTTTGAACCTTGAGAAAGTAATACAAAAAATTTCAGAGAAAATTAAAGCCTCCAAAAACACTAGAAAACAGAATCTACAATATATAAAAGGAATTGTATGACCATAACCAAGTAGCTTAACATCCGAACATCAATCAATGCAACACATTGTATCAGTAGAATAAAGAACAGAAACCATGTAATCATCTCAACAGGTGCCAAAAAAAAAAAAGCATTTTACAAAATTCAATACCACATCATGACAAAAACACTCAACAAACTAGGGATAGAACGAAACTTTCTCAAACTGATAAATAGTATCATTGAAAAACTAAGCTCGCATCACACTTAATAGTGAAAGAATGCTTTTTCCTTAAGATGAAGAACAAGATGAGGGGGGAGGGTGTAGCTCAGTGGCAGAGCATGTACTCAGTATGCACGAGGTCCTGGGTTCAACCTCCAGTACCTCCCCCAAGGATAAATAAATAAACCTAATTATCTACTCCCACCAGAAAAAAAGGGCAAATTTTAAAATTTCATTTAAGATAGCATTCTAAAAATAGAATACTTAAGAGCAAATTTATACAAACTACAAAAAAGTGGTTGAAAGAAATTACAGAGAGAATGTGTTTATTCAGAGCAGCGGCGGTGAAGTCAAGAGTCAAGCACTAGCAGAGAGTCTGAGGATGAAGACGCTGATAACAAGAGGGTCTGGTGTCCTGGAGGCCAGCCCAGTGAGGACGGAGCAGGGGACTGCTCCTATTCGCAGGATGGGATTTCTAGTTGGGACATGACTCCAAATTTGGGCCCACTTTCTGAGTCTATTTCCCTTAAATTCAGAGAACTGTGTGTTATTCTTTCAATAAATTCCAATCAGTCAGCATTGGTTTCTATTTTTTTATAACCAAGAACTCTGACTGGTACAGGTACCATTGCTGCTTAGTCTTTCTCCTTTTCTAATGATTTTGTTTAGCAAAAGAAAAGCCCTTATAATTCCTAAAATACATATAATGTGTGTATATATATATATATATATATATATATATATATGTTAGCACTTTGTAAGTGCCACGGCTTTCCTAACCTGTAACTCATTTTCACAGCAACCTTATAACTTAATAGTAATAACCTTGTAAGGCATATATTATTAATCCTATTTTTACAGATGAGAAAACCAAAGTTAAAAGAGTGCATGATTGTTTAAGAGAGAGCAGACTAGGGATGGAGACCGGGGTCTGGTGAGCCTAGGTCCTGAGCAATGTCTTCCTTGGTTTCTTGTTCTCAAAGCACAGAAAGCACGTTAGCTTGCCTCCCTCTACGGAGGGCAGCACTGCGGTCAGGTGGACCCCACACCAAACAACAAAGCAACTCAACAATAAGAAATAGTGACATGAGTTACTTATACGCAGTCAATGGCATAAGAAGCAGTCATTAACTGTTATGTTTTCAAAAGTGTTATTAAACACTTGACATGACATGACATGACAATATTAGTTGGAAGTTTTAGGATAAACACAGAAACAAATCCAACTGTGTAATATGCAGACAGATGTGCGTGTGTGTGTGTGTCTTATATACATGTGTACACATATATAATATTTTATAAAATACGAAGCATTAACAACAGAAAGACAAGGCAGGAAAAGGGTATAAATTTGGAGGAGAAACAGGAGTAGAAAGAGGTAGGCAGTTATAAAGACAATAAACAGCCCTAGCATTGGGCTTTGAGAGACAAGACTGGGCCCAGGCAATCCACCTTGCCATACTCACCAAAAACCTACTGTGCGTTCAGGGGCCTGACAGAAAGCCACGCCCTTCCTTTCCGTGTCGCAGATTCCTATCACTGTTCTATTGCGGTGGTTAAATCTCCGCTTTCCCAACAGCCGAGTTCTCCCATCCCTTCCTCAATGCTGACCTCGCCTGGCCGTTTTTGATATTGCAAGCCTTCCACTGGAAACCCTATGGAGGCAGCTGTCAACCTGTTGTTCTCATCACCTGTTGCAGCGGAGCTGAAACGACCAGAGATGCCTGAGAGGCCATCGCTGCTGCATAACCCTCAGTCTCCCTGGTGTCAGTCTTGCCATTACCGAAGTCCAAGTTCACCATGGGGGGGCGCCCTTAAGAACTCCCTCACCACCAAGCCCTGGGCACCGGAGATTTCTCTGTTGTGGACACCTTTAGACTCAGGGAGTTTTTCCCAACGGGGTTTCCAGCACTGATCTGAATTTTCTCCCTCTCATTTGTGTTCCCTGGTTTCGTGCCTTTCTGCTCACATCTGTGCCCTCCTTCTGCCTAACTGAACAGTATGACGGGCTTTGATCATTGTGAGTCTCCACACTGGCCCATAAAATGACTGAATTTGGCAGCAACATCAATTATGAGAGAAGGAAGGCTGGGCCCTTGGACGACTGAAATTCCATCTGTCACTCTGCGGAACTCTCAGTGTTAAGGGGCTGCGTCCTAACACCTAAAACGAGGCTCCAAAGGTCTCCAGCTGTGGTTGAAAACAATGCCTCTTTCTGACCGGTTCTCCTGGACATCACTCCACCACCAAGCAATTTCATGGGTCATAAAACTGTTGCAGTCACTAATGGCCAGCCGGCTCTCTCACCAGCCCTGCAACCGACCCAATACGGTCACTTGATAAGGGCATTTGTCAGTCATTCAAGCAATATTTTCTCTTCATGCCGAGAGTTAATTGCTGGCTAGGATAGAATTAGAAAGCAGAGTTTTAACCATGAAGATTATCCAACTGGTAAAATGCATTTGATGCCGTTTATATTACGGTCATAGCCCGACAAACAATTTGAGATGGGCGATTTTAGGTGACACAGATTTTCAATAATAGCCTTGGGGTTTTCTAGGGGCCTTCCCCTTAGAAAGCATACATACAATTTTGAGTGTTTCTGAGCATATTTGTGGTCAGTCTTTCTGAATTTAAGTTGTTACAAAGCCCGTTAAATTACATAAATTTCACCCCAGGAATGAGAAAGAGGAGAAGGGGGAAGTGGAGAGGCAGCAGTTGTCACCACAGTGAAGCCAGTGTGGGGCCATTTAAGCACGACGCCGTGAAGCCTTGGGTTTCCAGCCTGCGGTGTCACAGTTGGAAGCACTGTCCTCAATCACGGTTTCCATTTTCATTGAATCTTCGTATTTTGCCTCCAGCCTGTCTGCTTTCAATTTAAGTCTAGTTTATTTCAGGCCTTGGGCCTGCGGCCGTCCTGCTAATGACAGGGTCGTATAATCTAAACAATCTGTCTTTGTTTTCCTGGGGTGCAATCTCTTTGCCTTTGCAAAGAGTCTAGAAACATCGAGTCCCCATATTACACAAACATGTGATGAAGATAAATATAACTATAAGCAAACAGGGAGCATCATAAACGTTCACGGATATAGAGAACAAACTAGTGGTTACCAGCGGGGAGAGGGAAGGGGAGAGGCGCATGACAGGGGCAGGGGATTCAGAGGTACAAACTACTGTGTATAAAATAAGTAAGCTACAGGGATCCACTGTACAGCACAGGGAAGACAGCCAATATTTGACAACTGTAAATGGGCTATAACCTTTAAAAACTGCCAATCACTATATTGTGCACCTGAAATTTATGTAATATTGTACGTCAACTATACCTCAATTAAAAAAATTTTTTTAAAGAACCTACACTTGGTCTTGACACTGAACATACGACAGAAGTATATATTAGCTAGCATGTGTTGGTTTCAAGAAACAGAACAAGCAGCTAAAGCTGGTTTAATTGGTAAGAACGGTTATTTCCCTCCCATCACAAAAGTTCTGGACACCAGGCAGTCCCAGGGTCTGTGTGGTCACTCAACAACAGAATGAGACCCGCGTTCCAGACTGCTTTCCGCTCTGCCACCCTTAAATTACTGGCTCTCATTTTTGGCTTTTCTCCTTGGCGTGGCGAGATAATCAGCAGAGCATCAGGCAGAAAATAGGAAATTTTATTTGCAAGCATTTTTTTTTTAATCAGAGTTAAATATTTCCCAGAAACCACAGAGCTGATTTCCATTCAGGTCTTTATGGCCAGAATTGGGCCCAGTGCCCGAGTCCCAGCTGCTAGACATGCAGCAAAGACAGTATTTTAGGCATTTTCGGCAGGATGAGGATTCTGCCAGCAAAGAAACATCAGTAAACTCATAGGATGCATGAGCAGTCAGCACCGTCGGCCACACAGTATAAGGGACACTTTACTTTCAAAGAGCTTACACTTGACTGTTAACAATAACATCATTCTGTTTGCAGATACTAACTACTGTATATAAAATAGGTAAATGACAGATTTCTACTATATAGCACAGAGAGCCATATTCAATTCCTTGTAATAACATATAATGGAAAAGAATCTGAACAGAAAATACGGGTATGCATATGTATAACAGAATCACTTTGCTGCACATCTGAGACTAACATTGTAAATCAAGTATGCTTCAGTAAAATTTTTTTTAAAGGAAAAAATTTTTGCAGTAACTTATAACGAAAAAGAATATGAAAAGGAATCTGTGTATGTATATGTATGACTGAAACAGGATACCGTACACCAGAAATTGACACACGATTGTAAACTGACTATATGTCAAAATAAATAAATAAATAAACAAATAAATAAATTCTTTAAAATAACATCGTTTTGGATGTGACTGACAGTTCACAAAGTGCTTGTGAATAAAGTACCTCACTTAGTCTTCCTAATACCTTGCAAAATAGATTAAATTACTCTTCCCATGCTTTTAAGGAGGAAACTGAAACTCAGGATGGAAAGAGGCTAGTAATATAGAACAAGTCAAGCCTCCTTCAACCTTGTAAAGTCTAGCAGTATGCAAACACGGGAACTGTGGGGAGAGACTGGAATTGGAATGGAGACATTAAGGCCCAGAGACTGAGTCAGGGGAACCAGGACTCCATTCACAGGCAGAGCACTACCGGAAATCAGCTAACAGTCCAGGAGAGGTGGAGGTCAGCAAACAAGAAAAAAAAAAAAAGGAGCACCCAATGAATGGGTAAATTTTAAGACAGGGATCATAACAGCAAGATCAACTGAGAAGTTTAGCTCCACACAATTTATTGGGCACTTAACTCTCTGTGCAAAGTTCAGGCTGGGGAGAAAATCAATTTGAATCAGACTTAGTCTCTGCGGTCTAAGAGCAGAGTCTAATAGGGAACCAGTTAGTTAATGTCCTGATAGAAATATGCAGCTCAATATCCCATGACTATTTGAGGAAAGAAAGAAGGATGGAGGCAGATTTTAGGCACGAGGCAGTATATTCACTAAACATTAAAGAAAGGATAAAGGCCATGAAAAGCAGGCTTTCTGCAAACTAACGTAAAGTCAGCTAAAAGTTTTCCCTACTCTCGGTAATTCTTAACAAAATTAACGTGACCTGCCGTCACAAAGGAACTTCTAGTCTTGAGCTGTTGGGATGTGCTCAGTTGAATATAGTCTCAATCACTTCTTTTTTCTAATTTAAAATTCTTCTGTGATTATTCCATTCAATGGAATTCTCAAAAGAGAGGTCAAAAGCAGAAATTTACCAAAAAAAAAAAAAAAAGAAAAAAAACAGTACTCACTGGCATTGTCTGTAGGGGAGGTCACAGGGAGGCAAGACCACCAACTGACCCGAGAGCTGAACCCAGGCAACTGGAGGCCCCTCAACCCCGTCCCCTGTCCTTGGAATGTATGTTCCACCCACCTTTCCCACAGCTGGAGACATTTCAAGGACGTAGCCCTAAGAAAGTAAGATGTTGTTCGGACCATCTGGACTCAACACGTGACTGAACCCAGTCAAGGCCTCTACTGAACTTCTAAGATTCTGACGGACAGGGGTGGAGATCTGCTTACCTTGCACTTACCCGGGACAAGCCTCATATGTAACTTCCCTTGCTTACTAAAACTGCCTCCTACCAATCTGAAGTATCTGCCTCTTTCTTTGTTCCCTCCTTGCCCTCCTTGTATAGGGGCCAATTTCAGATTTCATCCATCAAATTCCCAGGGTTGCAAACCAACCTTGTCTGACCTTCAAGTAAATAGAGCAAATCCAGATTTGTGGTCATGTGAATTCTGCCATGCACATGGCCTTCCAAAAAATATTTCAGGGACCAGTCATCCAAGTGTCATTTAACATCTCATGCAACAATCATAGCTTATTGCATACGAAGGTGAAAACTGTTGCTGGGATGTGTACAGTTGATGGAGAACGGAAGCAGCCTCCTGGGCAGCTAATAAAAGGCCATCTGGAGATACCCTTCAACACTGATGGTACATTTCATTTTTTTTAATGCACTGGAGATCGCATGGAAAATTAGGTTTTGTGAAAGCTAGCAAAGTGGCATGCCTTTCCTTGGGACTTTGTCACTTATATTCATAATATTATTTCTAAACTGACAAGGTGACTCAAATCAAATCCATTTTCAGAACTTTCTTTGGCTGTACTGCTGTAGATTTCTATATATCACAAATCCACACCTTGGAAACAGACTAAATAAATATCGTATCTCATGTACTAGAGTCTTCTGCTATCTTTAGTAGTCAAGGTAAAATAGAAAGCCTGATTATTTCTCCTTCCAGCCTTAACTGAGTGAAAAATTGTGCCCACTGTCTTATTAGGGAATCCACACAATTGTTTTCTCTCTCCCTGAGGGAAGTAAAACTAACACTCTTCAGTGTTTACTCTGTCTGAGGCATATATTCATACAAAAAAAAAAAAACATTCAAGGAGGGCATTAAAGTATACAGAAAACTGGGGCTCAGCGGGACAAGTGGATTAAGCTGCCCAGAATCCAACATCTGGTAAGAGGCTGAAATAGAACCTGGGTCAACCTCATGCCCAAGTCCATGCTCTTTCTACACACAACTGGACATGATTCACTGAGGTGGAGCTGAGTTATGACATCCTGGGTGCACCATCGTAAAAACCTAAAGAGGAAGCTTGATCAACAGCACGGAAGGCAGAAAAGGGAAAATGTATTTTCATACTTGAGTCAGAATCCTAGAAACAGAGGCCGCAGGAGGGTGACCTCCCCACCAGCGCCGCCCACTCACCAGCCCTTAGGGCAGTCCGAGGGTTCCCGGGTACCTTCCCAGACTCCGATTGGGTCCCCAGACTGCATCTGAGACAGGAAGACAAGAATACAGCCACACTGGGGAAAAAAAAAACCGGGTAACTACCTGGGCAAAACAGGCCTTGCAAACTAAAGAACAAAGGCCCTGGGGCCTGAGTCCCAAAGAGAAAAAAAAAAAAAACCGGCTTAAAAGATTCACTCTCTTACAGGAGCAAGTATGCCTAGCTGCCACAAGACGAGAAGCTCAATTATCAATTTTAACCTTATTTTGTTCCTGTGCTTTCTTGCAGAAAATTCTCATGCATGTCTTTCCCACTTCCATGCCTGAAAGCCACTGCGCAGCCACCTGCTGCTGACTAAGGCGTAGGACGATTTCTGGAAATTACCAGTGATTATGAGACAAACCTTCCCTCTCATTATAAAAGCAACTGGCTCCGTAAACTGGGGGCTGGCACTTCCCCTCTCATCTCCCTTGTGCAGGAGCTAGCTTGTCTATCAAAAGCTTCTCCTGCCTAAAAGTTTCCTGCAAGCGATATTCATCTCTATTAACTGTCGAAGAATCTAGAAAGGGTCCCGTAACACATGAGAAGGGGAAAGCCGGAATCCAGCACCCATATCCTGGGGAGGAGGCACTCCGGCGCGGAGGACGGTCTCGGGGTGGGAGGAAAGGTCCAGGGGGAGACAGAAGGTTCCAGAAAGTAGCAGGGAGCCGAGGATGGGGGCAGGGGAGGCCTGGCAGGTGCAAGGCGAAGGAGCCGGGAGTCCGAGCCGAACCGGTGTAAGGCGCGGGGAAGGGACGCTCTGGGGCTACTGGCTGGGGCCCGAAGGCCGCTCGCTCACTCACCTCTGTCGGGCTTTTGCGCTGTGACGGCCCGGAGAGACGGCGCCCGGGACGCGGCTCCGGCCGGCCTGTCTTCCTTGCAGCCTCCTCGAGGCCCCGGGGGCGCGCAGGCGGGGTTCCCAGGAGCCCCGGGCGCCCCGGTGGGGCGGGGTCAGTGTCCTTCCCGCCAGGCCGCGCCGGCCGCTCCCGTTCCCGCCTTCCTCCGGGGGCCGCGCTCGGGGCCCCGCGGGGACCGGGACAGCCCAGGGCCCCCTCCGAGGGCGCACGGGGCGAGGGGACTTACATTCTGGGCTCTTACTACCTCCCATTTCCCCGGTGCCCTGGAAAGGCTACGGGCACACCGAAGCTGCCTGGTGTGTGTTAAATTAAAAGCAGCTCAGGAATGGAAAACACTACAACCATCAACACCCACAACTAGTCAGCTTCCACATCACCTGCACATCTTCAGCACCGTTTACTGGCCTCTCAGCAAGGAAAAAAATGTTTTCTTTTAGCCCTACGTGCGCGCACGCGCACACGCACACACACGCATGCGTACACACAAATACACGCAAATACACGCGTGTATACCTGTTAAATATAAATCATTGGGAGGAGGGATGAATTAGGAGTTTGGGATTAACATATACACACTACTATATATTAAAGATAATGAACAAGGACCTACTGTACAGCACGGGGAACTATATTCAATACCTTGTACTAGCCTATAGTGGAAAAGAATCTGAAAAAGATTTATGTATTTATGTGTGTAACTGAGTCGTTTTGCTGTACACCTGAAACTAACACAACATTGTCAATCAACTATACTTCAATAAAAAAAATTTTAATTTCAAACTTTTAACAGCAAATTAAAAAGAAAAATTCAACTTATTTCATGAAAATAGTTTGACAGAGGAAATGTGTCCATAGAGAGGAGGTGCCCGTGCAGCATTCTCCAGCATACATACTACTTTCCACTCTCCGTTCTGTGTGGAGCCCACAATTCTTGTTGACATTCTCTTTAGGAAGTGTCCTGTCATATGTATGTTGGGAGCTCCTGGTTCTTTAATCAATTTTGGCGTCAGCAAACTCTTATCTTCATTGGGAATAAATGGTGGGATAGCAGGGTGGATCGGAGCATAGGTCGTGCACAGGTAATTAAAAAAAAAAAAAAGACGACGACTTGGCTACCAATTTCCCATTGTTCAGGAAAACCCATTGCAAGAATGTGCCTCAATTTTCCCTTCTTCTCTGCCCCTTCCCCCATTCTATTACTCACACAAATACCCTTTTAATTCCCTTAGCTCTTTTATAATCTTTTCTGGATCAAAATGCATGTGTGCAAAAAGATCTAATATGAATTGTCAACACTTCTCCCAGTTATTTACAATTTACTCAGTCCTAACTGGAATTAAAGATGTGATCTCTGTTAAAGGACCTTCCAGCACAACTAAGCATGCAAGAAAGTACATTTTGGGCCAGTGTCTTTGAAATCATACTAGTTGATTATTTATTCTCTTAGTCTACAAATTTATTGTCCAACTGAATAGTGACTTTGATGAGAATCAGAAATTTTGATGCTCATCAAAGAGAGAAAAAAAGTAGCAGAGTAAAATGTTATTTTCTATCAGGTAAATCATGGTAATCCCACATCCTCAAGAAAACAAGAGGAAAGGTATCTCATAGAACCATTTTTATTCCACTGAGGAATGATTCATACCCACAGACTGGCTAACAATTAGATGTTTAAAAAACCCTTAACCAGATTCTTAGCAAATGGAAGTCTAGAATTATCTCAAATATCTTCTGTATTATATTAAAGTCTCACATTGGAGGGCAGAAAAGACATTTTAAATCTTCTTTTTTTTAAATTGAAGTATAGTCAGTTTATGTTGTGTCAATTTCTTGTGTACAACATAATCAGTCATATATTTATTCTGACAGAAGATTATCACTAACACTGTTCTGTGGACCATATGGTCTAACGAGAATGACAATAGGACAGACTATTTGAAGTAAAGACAGTCCAGGAAACCTGAGAATCAACACTGTTACTCCACTCTTCCACACCACTAAGCAAGCTCTAGGCTAAGCCTTCAGTTCACAGGAATATTTGAACACCAAAATGCCTCTGCTGTAGACATATGTAATGCTTACTGGCCATGGGGAGGTCTGTTAACACACAATAAAATCTTGTATGTTTTTATTTTCTGAAAGCAATAGCATATTAGAATTTAACAACTGATAGTCAACCAATAAAAGTAGTACATTACATGAATTCATGGCATGAACTATCTGAATTGACATTTTGTCCATGATCTCAGAATCGCAAGGATATTTGAACAATCCCCCAAGGTGTTATTAAATTCTGCATTTCTCATCCTTAAAGGACTTTAAGGGAATTTATATATTGTGTTGTGTGTGAATACTCTTAACATCACTCCCTGTCCTCATGGTAATGGTAAGAGGAGGTCAGTACAACAGTAAGAGGTTTGAATGCAGAGGGAGGAAACAGACCATGAAGAATAGGTAACTTAACATGAGTCAGTGTGATTTAGGAATGGATTTACTGAAAAGAATTCAATAATAATTTCATATCCAAGGTCATATTCTAGCTTCACTGCTAATGAACTAATCATCTTAGCACAGATGCAGCACAGTTCATGAACAATTACCAACTTCTAGTTTTACTGACCACAGATCACAGTCATAAAGGATGACATTAGGTGCATCTAGGCAGATTATTAAAGAGATTTTCTGAGAGTGTTTATAGCAACAATGGGTCTCCAGGTTGGGCATCATTTCAAACATTGCTTCAGGGAAACAGAATAATCCTGAACTTAGGGAGACACCTACAGGCACATTAGAAAAAAATAAATAAATAAAAGGAGGATCTGAAAAGCAGAGAACAGTAGCATTATGTTTAATCAGACAAACCAAAATGATTTTCTTTGAAAATATTTTTGAATGGTGAGAGCATTCTTCATAATGATAAGCACAATCAGACAAGAATATCTTAGTAACGCATATATACGTATATTAAAATTTTATCTTTCAACCTAGGGCAATTTATGAAGATCAAGCTTTGTCAAATGGCCTAAAAAGGCATGGTCCACATTCCTTGGAAATGGGTCAGGATTTACCTACTGGTAGAAATAACATTAGTTACAATCATCATCATTATCATCCTTATTTTTACTGAGTGTCTGCCAAATAACAAGTATATTTAGATATTTATCACTTTGGGTTTTTTTTCCCCCTCATTTAAAATAAAAATACTCCTGGTAGAAAAAACATGGTTCACACTAGCAGACATTTATGCCATAACATAAATGGTTTTATTAGATCCTTTTTTTTAAGAAGGGTTTTGAGTAATATGAAGTGGATAGGAATTTAAAGATTCAAGAAGAGGCTGATGGTGACATAAGGCATAATCTTGTCTTTGGACATAGATCTAAGGCTGATTAACACCCCCTCACCTCTCCTCTCCATTCCCTGAACCCCTACTCCCCAAAATGGAAATCAGAGGAAGAAATCATCCCATTTTCTTTTGTTTTGTTACTTTATCTCTCCTACTTCCATGCAGGTTTTGCTCAAAAAGAATGCCTCTTCAAACCTCTCCCCCACTTCCTACATTACTATTATAATATTTATATAACACTTAAATTTCCATTAAGTTGCAGGAAAAGGATTTGACATCTTCAAAGTACTCCAGAGACACCATTCTAGGGTATTTCCAAAGCTAGACAAGCTTCTAAAGCTCAGGGACTGACAAAAAAATCATTAGAAAACAAATCCTGTAATTCTACTCTTTCCTCATTTTGACATTATGCCAGTGCATCCAGTTGTGAAATCACTGCACATCAAAAAAGATCCACAAAAGAACCACTAAAATCAGTGAGGGGACAGGGAGACAGCAGATTCCACACAGCAAATCCCTGAAGATCAAGAGCCTAGTTTTTTAGAGTTAAAAGCCAGATTCTGTCAATTCAGTCTTCCAAAATAAGATCATATCCTCTCCATCTTTGCCATCTCTGCACCTAAGCAGATAAGCTTACTTAGAATTTCTCTATTTTATTATTGTAAGTCTCTTATCTCTAGTCTGGCCTCCGTTAAAAGGCATCTTCCACACAGCTGTTATGCTAAAACACAAATCCTACCAGATTATCTTCCTGCTTAAAACCCTTGTATGAGTCTGTCTTTATCTTCAGCATAAAGTTTGAGTCCCTTAACTGTACAAGCCTGTGTACATGATCTGCCCCCGCCTATCTTCCCAGTTCCATGTCTTAACATCCATTCTTCAATAATGATAATAAAATAACAATAATACTAACAACTAACATTTATAAAAACACATACCATATGCCAGGACTGTCCTATATACTATTTTATTGTGGTAAAATATATACAACATAAAATTTACCATGTTAGCCATTTTTAAGTGTACAGATCTATGGCTTTAAGGACATTCATACTGTGCAACCACCACCAGCATCCATCTCTGGAACTTTTCTATCTTCCCAACAGAAATTCTATACCCCTTAAACATTTAATTTCCCATCCCCTGCTCTCCCCAGGCCCTGGCAAGCACCATTCTACTTTCTGCCTCTATGAATTTGACCTAGGTACCTCATATAAGCAGAATCAGACAGTATTTGTCCTTTTATGACTGGCATATTTCACTTAGCATCTTGTCTTCAAGATTCATCTGTTATTACGTGTCAGAATTTCCTTCCTTTTTCTGGCTGAATTGTATTCTATTGTACGTATATACCACATTTAGTTTATCCATTCATCTGTCGATGGACACTTGGGTTGCTTCCACCTTTTGGCTATTGTAAATAATGCTGCCAGAACATAACATACATACATTAATGTACAAACGTGTTTGAGTCTCTGCTTTCAGTTCTTTCGAATATATACCCAGAAGTGGAATTGCTGGGCCGTATGCCAATTCTGTTTAACATTTTTGAGGAATATCATCTTCCACAGCAGCTTTGTACATTCCCACCAGCAATGTCAAAGGGCCCTGTGATAGTTACTGTACGTGTTAACTTGACTGGCTGGGGGTACCCAGATTAAACATTATTTCTAGAGGTCTGTGAGGGTGTTTCTGATGAAATTAGCATTTGAATCAGTGGAACTGGTGAAGCAGACTGCCCTCCCCAATGTGAGTGGGCACCATCCAATCTATTGAGGGCCTAAATAGAACACAAGGTAGAAGAGGAAGGAATTCACCCCTTTTGTCCTGATCTACAATTGAGCTGGGGCATCTCACATCATCTTCTCAGGCCCCTGGACTGGAATTTAAGGCATGGGCTCCCCTGGTTCTCAGGCCTTCAGGCTCAGACTGAATTACAGCACTGTCTTTCCATAGACATCAAACATAGCCAACCCTCCCAGTGTCCATCAGAATACCATCATTCTGGAGGAAGACATGTTAATAACCCAAGCACTGTCATTTCAGGGGATATTTATATGGATCCACTTTCCTGGATCTTGAGCCCAGCCCAGCAATAGCAAGGTCACATGCTCATGTCCAGGAAGAAAGTAAAGTCACACTTGAAGAAATATTCTGCCACTCCCCACTCTGCTCCAACCCTGGGTCTGATTTTAATACCCTTGTCAAAGTAGTTCTGGTAGAATTTGGCTGAGAACCACAATAATAATATATTCCCTACATAAACCCTCTTCCACTATTTTTTCCAAGATAGGTAGAATTATTTATTCATACATGGGTTATACTTTCTGGTGTTCAAGTCAATATAATGTTAAAGAATGGGACTAATCAGGTTTTATTTTAGGTAACGTTTAATTCCTGAAATAGAAAGGAAATAGATTTATAAGAAATATTTCAAATAAATGTCACAATTTTAAAAAATAATACATTTGTCTAGAGTTTCTGATAAAGTATTGAGCATGTGTTATAGAGAGTTTATAAGGGTAAATTTTTAAATTTTTAAAATGAAAATTAAAGTGAAACTATACACACACCCTTACAGCATGACAGCATGCTTGTAAGTCAGTATTTTAACGTAAAGCTTTCAGAAAAACACGTATCAGGTACTGAGTTGATTTGAAGACATGGCTTTACTCACTTCTTTGATCATCACTGAAAGAGTATTTTAGAAAAAAGCTGAAACAAAAGCAGGATGTTACATAGATTGCTGTTTCTTTTCCAGACACTTCTCAATGTCATCAAGCACTTGAACAGCAGCCTTTGGAATTCGAGTCCCAGGACCAAATATTTTGGCAACACCAGCTTCAAACAGAAATTCATAATCCTGATGAAAGAATTTGTTTAATTAATAGAAGTGACAATATTTCTAATTTCAAGAAAATGAAACAAAAGAATAGTAAATGTAGCCCTTTCTTCTTTATTCCCAATGCCAAAACTTTCTCATCTGGTACACTATTGGCATTTGCAGCTGAAAATTCTTGGTGATTGGGGCAGCTACTAATAGCCACTGGCACCATCCTTATACCCCAAGTGGTTAAAAGAAACCAAGACATTCTGCCCGCGTTCCAAATATCCCAGTGTATTGTTTGTGGTAGCAAACTGTATGGCCCACCAAGTGAGAACTTCTGAGCCCTCAACCATAATTTGTTCTCACGTAAATTTTTGCCACTTGTCATTCTTTGTGTTAAATTTAATATCACACTATAGCTTTCAACTTACAAGGCTATTCATTTCCTCCAAGGTATTCTGTCTGCCACTAATGAATGGTGGTACTTTGAATTTGGCTTCATGATGGAATTAGATTTTCTATAAGTAAAAATTAACTCATTTAAAAAAAATTCTCTGCTGTTGCTGCTGCTGTTTGTCGCTTGCTTTTAAACACAAAGTTTGAGTGAAAAGATTCCTAGGGCACAAATACAGCTCCAGGCTTGACACTGTTTTAACATCAGAACATTTGTAGCTATGATATCAAGTTTAGGCCATGCTTTGGAGCCCTGATCCTCATCCACGGGGGGATCTATACAACCAGGACTCGGGTTTGTGCTTACTGTTACACTCTTTTTTTTTTCATGAGTCTTTATTTTTATCATTAAGGTATACCTGACATATAATATATTAGTTTCAGGTGTACAACTTAATGATTCAATATGTGTATATATTGCAAAATAATCACCACAGTAAGTCCATTTAACATCTATCACCATAAACATTTCCACTGCAGGTGTTTAGAACTTTGAGGATTTACTTAAAACTAGAAATTTTAAGACTTACTTAAAATTCTATAACATGTTGCACTCTTGGTAACTCTCTTAGTTACTTAGAACTAAGTCCTTAGTACTTAGTCTCTAAGTTACTACTTAGTTACTTAGTTACGTTTATGCAAAATGAATCATAATGTACCTTGAATAGAGAACAACACTGACCACTTTTGTAGAATTTACTTAGTAAAAGCACTAGGAAATAATTTGGTTCTAAATCTGCAGCAAATGTATCTTTAGTAAGAGTACGCAGTCACTGAAAGAGCTACATCTAAGCTCCTGGTACTCGGGAGTCCCATCACAGTACTAGGAAATACAGGAGATGGAAAGTACCTGCGGTGGTATCACCCCTCCACACGTGACAAGGATATCTGGCCGTCCGAGGGCATGAAGCTCTTTGATGAGCTCGGGAACTAGGGTTTTGTGCCCAGCAGCGAGCGTGCTCACTCCCACAGTGTGCACATCTGCATCCACAGCCTGCTGGGCCACTTCCCGCGGAGTCTGATCAATGAGAACGTAAAGAGACAAACCGTTATTTATCCCCCAAAGTGTTTCCACAGTGTTATACTACTTAAAGCCACATTCCAAGATTTTCCTCATTCAAAACCTTGATGTAACTTCACATGTCATCTTCTAAATATCAACTCATCTGACTGCAGTAATAAACACTAAGGCAATACTTGCTTCTAGCACTACAATTTATCAGTTACACCAAAATATAGTTCCGCCCAAAATCTTCAAGATGAAGCAATAAGACAGGCAAAATACATTATCTTTTCATTATAGTTTAAAAAAAAATACATCTGCTGTCTTCATTATGCAAATTTATTGAGAAATTGTGCAGTACAAAGCAACACGTGATAGTACCTATAAACTCAGGTTTAAAAACAGAATGAGAAAGAGCAGTAACAGCAAGCTGGTGGACTCGCAAGCTCCAGGACCTCGTTCTCCCCTGGAAAAGTTGAGTGAACAGCAATATATGGACTAAAATAATGTGAGAACTGTAGAAACTATAGTTAAGGGGCCACAGCACCCAGACAAGTACATAAACAAGAGAAGGGATAGTGCCAAAAAGGGCGTGTCTCTCATTTAATAACTGGATTTAACCACTGGGATACAGAATCACAAAAGATATTTTCAAACATTCAATTGTAAATTGAGTTACCAAAGATCATATCTATTCTGTAATGGGTCTGTGACATTGCTTTAATAATGTATATGCATTTAAATCATTTCATATCAAAAGTACCTACATAGAAGTTTCTCATTGTAAATATAATGTAAATAGAAATTATAATATTCTGTAATTAAATAAAATACTAGTAGAAAACAAAAAAGAGAAAATCTAATTATAAATTTAGCTAACTCTGATGTCTGATTTCCCTTTCAAAACAGTTTCTACCAATCTGATGTATCTTTCCCACAAACTCTTAGCCAAATCTCAGTAAATAGTACAAGATCTTTGAAAATAATCTTCACAGTTTCAGAAGCCTAATAAAAATTTTAGTTCTGAACTCATTACTGATTTTTACAAAGTCTGAGCAACAAGTACTTTAACATGAATTATATTTTAACTTTTTTCTGTCATAATTAATTGGATCATATGCATTAAAAAACAAATTGGGCAATCTGTCAAATTCATGCTCCTCTTTTACAATTTTAGTAATGTGATGTTGGTTCATCATCTTTTTAGTTTCTTCCTAAATGTAAGTGACTTAGGATATATTTTTTGAAATTCCTCCCAACAATTTTTAGTACCTGAAAAAGAGGACCAATATCCACATCAAACCCCAGATCAGCAAACCCTGTAGCGATAACTTTCGCTCCTCTGTCATGTCCATCTTGTCCCATTTTTGCCACAAGAAGACGAGGTCTGCGACCTTCACGTTCCATGAATTTATGAACCCTAAGGAACATTTAAAAATACAAGTTATATATTAATTGTCCAAAGGTAAGATATTAACAACTAAAATTTATTTGCAGCAAATCTTTCAAGTTTATTTCAAAACACCTAATCTGTTTACTCATATTAAAGCCTGAGTATGTTTACCATTTTCCTCTTAGAGGAAAATTTGAAAGATGGCACAGCCTGTAAGCCCACGACACTGAGAATATCACAGTGAAGCAAAAGGAGAAAATGACAACTTTCCAACTTCTTATGTCCAGTGTATAATACGCAGAAATATTTAAATATAAACTAAAAAGTGCTTGCAGAGTTATTTATACATACATGTAACTCACTGGCTGTTCTGTACTGTCCCTATCTCACTTACCCTTCCCAAGTGTGAGCTCCCCCAAGATGACCTCAGTGTGGTATCTTATGACAATGCATAATGAAAGTACTTGCTTGCTTGAATCAATAAATTTACACCCTAGATGAAAAAGCACTAAGAAACAAATTTACTCTTATTAAAAGAAAAAAATGTTCCATTTGGTGACTTTCACTTTGGCTGTTTCAATATTTACCTCATATATAAGTAGTGACATAAAATTTTTAGTGGAAAATTTATTACAGAGTTGAGAAAACCAATCATCAGGAAGCTACTATTTACACTTGAGAAGCATGATCAATTTGTATTAATTTACATTTCCAAATCACTTTTGACAGTGTTATTTGCTGTCAGTTCAGTGAAGACTGATTTTAATTTATGTATGCATAGAATCAAATATTTACTTCCAAATAGGAAAATTAAGATTTTATAATTATTTGAGCAGTTAAACAATGTAATAAAACTCAAGAAAGTACCGTGGTAAGGAGACTGAAATCTAAGTACCTGGAGGGTATGAAGCAATACCATTGTTAGTTAAACAAACATTTGTTTGAAATGCGAAACTCTCAACGGGGATTATGGTGCGAATTCAAAATATTATTTTAGTGAAGCTACAGATTAAAAGGAAAGTACCATTCAAATATTTTTCAGTAGCATGTGAGAAAATGAAGCCCACATAGATTTCATAGGGATTGTGTTAACAGAGAGAAGACGGCTTTCTGTGTGAAGGGCTCTCACACATTACCTCTTAACAGCAAACGCTATCTCTTTACTCTCTCCAAATTCCTGGAGGTAGGCTCCGCTCACCATACGGTCAGTCGCTTTATGTTCACCAAATACCTTTTTCATTGCATCTGTGATTTCTCCAACAGTACACCTAAAATATTAAGTGGAGGTTCTGGTAACATCATTATTCAGAATAAAAAATATTTATTTTAACTTAACGTTCAACATAATTAGATACATTTCATTACCTAAATGGAAAATAGGCTGTCAGAAACCTAAGAATGCTTTTTACTGGATTCATGAAAGCATCTTTTTTATACTTACAAAAAAATGATTCTAGATGCCTTTATACAAACTAATCGCTTTGCAACATTTGTCAACCAAAAAATGACTGAATGACCTAAAAACCATTCAGAGACAAGCGTCTAAAGGTTACTGAATAATTCACTGCTTAACAATATAAATGGGCATTCCCACTATTATTTTTTTATTAAAAAGGAAATCCTTTAGCATATTCGATCTACTTTTGTATTAATTCACCCAACATATACTGAGTGCCTAATATAGGCCAAGTGTTAGAGATACAGTGATAAGTAAGACTAAAAAAAACTACCTGCTCTTACAGAGTTTATCATCTAGCAAGGGGATACAGAGAATACACTAACAAACAAATAAATTAATAAGATAATTTCATATGGTAGTAAGTACCATAAAGACACCAAAATAGGCAAAATGGAATGAGGTGTTTTGGAAAGCTGTAAGATACTGAAGATATAAAGAGACAGCTTTTGAACTAAGACCTAAATGATGAGAAAGAAAAACTCAAGGGAACATAATGGGGAACAGCGAAGAAGAAAACGCTAAATGCAAAGGCTCTGAGAAGTAGGGAAACAGGTTTTGTGTTCTAAAACTAGAAAAAAGGACATTAGAGACACAGCATAATAAAATAAGCAGGATAAAATGAGCGCAGAGAGATAGGCAAGAGTCAGATCCAGCAGAGTCTTGCAGGCCATGGGAAGATGAGGTTTTAACTTAAAAGGAATGGAAAACTATGGAAGGATTTTAAGCAGAGAAGTCGCCTTATTTCTTTCAAGAAATTAAAACTGGAAAAAAAAAACCCACATTCTATTTACTCCATCCATTCAGCACTGAAAACAACTTAGAAGTTAATTATATTAAGCTATAAATAATAAATGCAAAAATAATTTATTTAGTGACATCATCATGTATTAGGAGAGAAGTTTCTGTGGGTCACTTGCTTTTTTTGCATATCCTGCAAGGCAAAGCACTGACTGCCTTTATTCTAGACTATCTTTTCAAAGATGTCTACATAGTGCACAGCCTTTGAAGACAGAGACATCGTCCACCCTGGACAAAGGGCAGGTCTGCTTGCTGTTCAACGTCTCCCCATACTTGAAAGTACGCAAAATTTCAACCTGCAAATCAGTGACACATATTTGTTACCATGGCTTCAAATGTCCTAAACCACAGGGAAATACACAAGTATTAATAAACTATGCAAAATATATGAATTTTTAAACACACAGATTTTAAGAAAAACAAAAATTAATTTTATTTTGGTTTCCAATATTTTGTTTTAAGCTCACATGGTATAGACTCAGCACATTTGGAAATCTCCAAACTTAACGTATCCTTACCTTGCACGGGCTGCATCTACTGCAAGAGCGAGGATATTCCCATCGCCACTGGCGGCACATGCCGTCAGGGCCGCAAGACATCGTTCGGCCAAAGCTTGATCCCTGCTGGATTTGACCTTACGGAAAAGGGTAAAGAAAGGGACAATTATGTGAAGAGAGAATAAAACACCTCAGATTATACCCTTACATACATCACGTGGAAATTATTCCATAATCCTAAATTCAAAAACAAAAGGGGGAAAAAAAGAAGAGAATAATAGGTATGCCAGGTTTGATATTTATTCAATTTATTCATTCCCTCAACATTTAATGACTTCCTAAAATACTACTAACTTCTGAATAACACTGGTAATTCAGAAACAAGCAGGGCAATAATAGGTAACAGTGCCGACCCCCCCAGCTAGTACATGCTACTTAATAGATTACAATTGAGGGGATGTTTTAGTTGTATTTTAAGCCTCTCTTAGCTAATTAACATCTGTTGGTAATAATATGTATGTATATCACTACTCTTTGTATTTAAAAATAGTCCCGAGAGGAAAAGAGAGACAGAGACAATGAGAAACACTGCAAAAGAGAGAGACAATGAAAAGCGTAGTCAAAAACTTTTTCCCTCGGGTCCTAGTTCTAGTCTGGTCTGCTGACAACAAGCCTAAACAAAGTTGACTAAGAGCCAATTTTTTACAAGTTTTCCCCACCTGTAAGAGAGTCCAAAATATGATTCTGCTTAAGATGTCATTAAAATCATATAGTATCTATAAGCAGTGCTGAACCAGAAAATCCGTATTAAAGGCAAGAAGAACCCAAATCCATTATGGTTACTGAATTTCTCTCTCTTGTCCAAAATAAGGTTTATTTATCATCATTTATGGTAACAAGAACCCCTCAAGCTGCAAGAGTTAATAAAAGCCTAATCTGTGAGAGGAGAAAAGGGCTTTTCCATGGATAATAAGTATTGAGAATTTTGTGATCACTGGAAATAGAACGCTATTTTCATTCTATTATCTACATCCTAAATAGGACCCTTTTAAAACATGACAACAATGAGAGAGAGAAAAGTCATTATCTCCTGATTGGGGGCGAAAAAGAAAATAATATCATTAAAATCTACCATTAACTCTAATAGAAAAAAAAATGGAAGATGACAGTTATGCATCCAGTCTAACGGGACAAAGTCTATTAGATTCCTACAGAACATTTGAACTGAGGGAAGAAAAAGTAGCATCTTAAACAATCACAGGGAAAGTAAACACAGAAAAACCATTGAGGATTTTCAAGTTTCCTACCTTAAAAATAGTAGTAATGACTAAAGCCAGAGACTAAGAGACCAGAGTAGCTTCATACAATAGAAATATATAGGTTACAACAGTAAGACTTACTATGTTTTATCTATTTTTGTGTTTTATATTCTTTGAATCATCTCAGTGAGAAATTAGAAATGAAAAGTTAAAACGATACCCTAGTGTCAATCAAAATAAATGTAGTTCATTCTAAACCTTACCCTACTAAAGCACTATTCAAATATTCGAATTGAAAAAAATAGCCAGTGATTCTTTTATGATAGGATCAGGAACGTAGAAATAGATTACAGTGAGAAGACTTGGTTCCAAATACTGATTCTCAGCTTAATTTTGTTTTTCATCCTGGGTGAGTTATGCGATCATCTACGCCTTACTTCAACTCTGTGAACTGTGGGAGGCATTGTCACTGTGGTACGGTTTTTAATGGTAAGTCTCACAGAAGCAGGTATCATGATTAAAAACATGAGAGTCTGGTGTCAACAGACTTAGATTTGAGTCTTGGATGTTTAATTATTTATCCTGGGTGAGTTTCTCAATCTCTCTTATCTTTAGTTTCCTTATCTTTAAAATACTGGGAAACAATACTCACCTCCTGTGGTTGTTGTAATAACTAAGCAGGACAATGTGAGGGCGTGGACAGTGCTCAGAAAGTACTCAAAATATGAGAGCTCTTATTACCTTCTTAAGCTTTTCAACCTGCTTGTTGCGCACTAAAGTATTATCGATTGCCAGAACATCCACAGATTCTTCTTTTTCCAACTGATACTTATTTACTCCGACAATTACTTCAGAACCTGTTAATTTCCCAGAGGAAAATAATATGTAGATTCTCTCACAAATAACTGTCTAACAGTAATAATGGTCTGATTACCAAATATTTTCCTTGTAAGTTTAATATTTTTAAGTAGTATTCTTAACTATTAATGAAACTTCAATACAGATCAGCAAATCCCAGTAGGGCATGAGGGCAGGAGGGGGAAAGACAGGTACATATCAGAATCTCTGTGAGGACCTTTATTGTTCTCCAAAACCACAGGCTTTCCCAGAGTTTCTGATAAACTGCCTTCTAACACAACAAAATGAAAACAGGAATAGCAGCTACCATCTAAGATTTATGAGACAGAAGATTAATATGCAATAGCTTTTCTAATATTTTCTTGAATCCTCTTAACAGCCAACCATTTTTAAACAAAAAACCACTTTTAAAATCTGTAAGTAACAAGCCAGAATTACAAATTACACTTCCTATACCTTGTAATAACCTTTAATGGAAAAGAATATAAAAACGAATATACATATGTACATGCATGACTGGGACATTGTGCTGTACACCAGAAATGGACACACTGTAACTGACAGTACTTCAATTTAAATAAAATTACACTTCTTTAACATGATAAATTTTGCCTGAAACTACCAGATTATTACTCCAGCTAAAGACATCCTGCCGATCCCTACCTCAGGTTATACCCCCTTATTTCCTTCATACAACTTATCATGATCTGTAATTATTTGATCTATTTATTTGCTTGCTTGTTCATTTTCTCTCTCTCTTACTAAACTGTAAGCTCTTTGGGTGTAGAGACCATGTGTGTCCTGCTCACAGTTGTATGCCCAGCCGCAGCACAGAGTCTCAAATACTAAAGGCTAAAAAAAGGACTGACTGACTGAAAGAATAAATGAATGAATAGTCCAATGCGGCGCACAATGACCAATAATAATGTCATCTTCAAAATACCCAACCACACACTACATGTGTACAATGGGCAGACCTCCAGATACACTTCGTACACACGTTTGCCCATGTGTATCCATGCACGCGAAAATACAGAGACAGATACATATAGATTCATGAGAAACATTTGATCCAAGTCTCATTTTTCCATTATTTTTGCTTTGTTGACTGTATCTCCAAACAGAAATTAGTATTTCTTTTTTAACACTGGACGTCACGTATAAACTTTCCTACTTACCAGAATCTATTCTAGCTTGTCTTCGGGCAGCACATTCTTCAATCCGAAGTTTAGGTATTCCCTCCGCAACAGCTTTGGCCATTCCACCCATCTCTTCAATTTCATTAATGACCTAATAAGAAAAACAAATCAATAAAACTACAACATGAAATTATTGTTAAAAACCATACCAATGTGTTATGTCACATAATTACTAATGTTAATAATATTGTAAACTATTTTAGTGGTAAATTTAATGTTCCATAAAAGAATTAAGTTGACATCAAGAGCATTAATTAGAACTTCTGCATAGTTAATAATGCCGCATTATATATCTGAAAGCTGCTAAGAGAGTAGACCTTAAAAGTTCTCACCACAAGAAAAAAATTGTAACTATATGTAAACTTATTCTAGTAACCCTTTCACAACATGTACATATATTTAGTCATTTTGCTGTACTAAATTGTACTAATAGAATGTCAATGTCAACTATGCAGTTAAAAAAGAAAGACATTCTGTGTTTAATATTATTTAAAAAGACAACAGAAAAACTAACAAGTATATTCTGGAAAACACAAAACCTTGGAAGCCAATTAAAGGTAACAATTCTCAAATCTTTATTTCTAGTTACATAAATAAAGTTTTCATAGTTACATAAAGACTTTTTAAAAATATATTTCAAAATGCCATTTTATTTTCAATTTAAACAGCAGAGTAATGATATAATCCTATCTTTATTGATACCAGGAAATATCTAAACCATCCATCACAGCCTCATATATACATGAGATAGTGGAAAATGAATGGTGGAATGGCGTTTGACTGAGCAGAAAAGAGCACAGTCAAACTGACTTTCCTCTGAAGAATTCAAGAAAGAAAAATCTACTGGACATGAAAAGGGAGAGGCAAGAGTAAGAAGTCTTCTTGAAATAGAAACTTGCATTCTGAATGATAAGACTGAAAACAAAAAGGCACACAGAAGGAACAGTGACAATACAGGATGTAAAAGAAAACTTTGAAAATGTAATTATCCTCAGAAAAAGAAGAAGAAAATCTGTGTTAATGAAACAAGTAGTATGATATATAAGGAGGAAAATTAGAAAACAGAAATGAGTTCTTGGAAATTAAAAATAAGATATGAATTCTAAAGTATCTAAGTAAAAATAAAGTTGATGACTCTCCAAAAAAAAACAGAACAAAAACTCAATGTTGCATTATAGCACAGATAAGAATGTCACAATATCATTTAAGGAGGTCCTTAACTGATAACTTAGAGTTCTAAAAAGAGAAACCGAATATATATATGTTCACGTATAACTGAAAAATTGTGCTCTACACTGGAATTTGACACAACATTGTAAAATTATTATAAATCAATAAAAATATTTAAAAAAAAGAGAGAAACCACAGAAAAATGACAGGAAAGAAATTATCAAAAAAAAAAAAAAAGACAATTTCCCAGAGCTATGGAAAGGGGCCAGATGAAAATGCCCACCAAAGGTCCAGGACAATGTAGGAGACAACACACACACCAGAGTACATCAACACAAAAATAAAGAAGAGATCCTGAACCTTTCAGAAAGATCCTGAGTGAGAACATCAGATTTCTGACAAGAAATATTGGAAGCTAGGGAAAAAAAGCAGGTGAATGCTTACAAATTTGCTTACAAATTCCCAAATGAATAAATTTCAAACTCAGACAATCAATCAAATACAAAAGTAGAATAAAGACATTTTTCAAATGTCCAAAGCGTCAAATAATTCATCTCCCGTGCACCATTTTTAGGAGGTTCCCATAAGATGTGCTTCAAAATAACAAGGGATAATCAACAGAAACAGGATTCAAGATACAGATTCAACATAGCAGAGGTGAAAAGATTTCCCAGGATAGTAACAAAGGGAAGCCCAAGGGCAGCAAGGGTCTAGAGAGAAACCAGTCTAAATCAAATGAGAATTAAGAGGCCCTCACGAAGGAGTCACAGTGAGATATAATTATATTGGAAGCACAGACAGAGTAATAAAAGGGTAAGAGCCAGCCAGCTAAAACACTAAACTGTCGTACTAGCAAAACAACTGATGAGGTCTAAAATTGATGGAATTAGAACAAACATTATACATATTTAATTTTAAAATATGGAGATTAAAAACAAACAAAAAAGGTAGCTGACTCAAGGAAAGTAAGCAAGGGAGGACAAAGGACTGCTTTTTCTGTTATAGCCTTTTAGTACTAGATGTCTTTTAAGCTCTTCGAGTAAAACACTTCAGTACAAATACAAATGTATTTTTAAACTAAGTTTCAGTTTTAAGTACTATGAAGTCAAATCTAAAATTTCCTTTTTCTCTCAAATATTTTATTAATCTTGATACAAATCTATAAATGACTTGATGTATAAGTCAAAAATCTATAAATCTTTATAAATCCATAAATCTTGAAAGCAAAGTTTCAAACAGGAGAAACTGACCTTCAAGGCAGCATCATAAACGTCATTTGTGAGAGATTCCATCATGTATGAACCTCCCCAAGGATCAGCCACTTTAGGAATCCCAGATTCTTCTTGAATAATGATTTGTGTGTTCCTGGCAATTCGAGCACTTTTCACCGTTGGCAAACCCAGGGCTTCATCAAAAGAATTTGTGTGCAAAGACTGAGTCCCTCCAAACACCGCGGCCATCGCTTCTACTGTGGTACGAATGATGTTATTGTAGGGATCCTAAAACATGTAGTGAAAAGCAAAAAAGGCAACCGTTGATACGTGTTGCGGCTGTAAAAGATGATATGGTCAGGCAGCAGCTGATGCGTACCTTTTTTGCCAAAGTCTGCATTCCGCTTCAGAATATCAAATAAATTTAGACAAATTAGTGAATGAACCAGATGAGAATTAAAAGCCAAAGTGTCCAGCCTGTGCTTAGGCACTAAAACATTGCCTCTTGTAAGCATCTGAAATATTAAATATTTGTTGTGCTTATTTTTGGACTGCCTAAATACTCTTCTGTAAGTGCATCATGAATGTACACCTTGTCTACTGAAATTATTAACATCCTTCATATCATAATTCATTATCTACTAATTACTGTATACCCTGAAGTATCTACCACAATGAGGTGCAATGGGTGATGATTTATTAATAAAACAGATGAACAATGGACTATGAAATAGGAAATATGGTTTCTAGTTCATTCTGTTCCTACTGTGATTTGGGCAAGTCACTGGACCTTTCTGAACTTTCTTAAAATGAGGGGGTTAGAACAAAAACAATTACAAAAGTTCGTTCCAACCCCAAAGTCCATATTTCTCCACTTATAAATACCTGAAGTCATATTTAACATGGAGACTATTAGCTTTTATTTGCTTTTAAATGTATAAAAGCTATGTCACTTTAAAGTTATAAATTACATTTAATGTATCAAAATAATATGTGAAAATGCATGTTAAAAAAGATCACCACAAAATTTTTTAATAAAATGAAATGAAAATATATTACCCAAGTGATTATAGCTTTTAAATGGTCTGTTTGTATACATGCTTTATTTAAACACACAATTTTAAATGTATAGAATCAAATTTTAATGAGAAAGTTTTATGTTAAGAATTTTAACCATTAAAATTATTTAAGACAATATTAATTAAATTATAATTTGTAATTCTTCCTCATCATCACACTTTTTTACTGTTAAAAAATAAAATAAAATAAAATAAAGTAAAATAAAATAAAATAAAACAAAACACACAGCCCTACATGTTAAGCTGATTTAAAATGATTTTATATTGTTAACCACTAGGGGGAGCCAATTTTATTTAATTTGTGTAAAAACAAACATTAAGTATGCATTATGCTTCAGAATAATTATAATTTTCAAAAATTAGCAGGTAAGTTCTTAAATCGATTTCTTGACTATGCCAAGTTACTTAGAAGAAAATACATGACTTTTAAAAAATTCTACACTTTAAATGAAATACATACTTGCTCAGTAAGTGACCATCCTGATGTCTGACAATGTGCTCTTAGAAGAAGAGATTTAGAGTTTTTAGGCTGAAACATTTTCTCTATTAAGTGAGCCCAGAGTCTTCTCCCAGCTCTCATTTTTGCTATTTCCATATAAAAGTTCATCCCAATTCCCCAGAAGAAAGACAACCTAAAATAGTAATGTTAAGTCCAGAATTTGATTATAAAATGAAAAATAAAACTAACTGTATCACACACTAAAAGAAAAAGCTCAGATTTTAATTTCAAACAGCTTAATTTGAATTAAAACCAAAGCATGTATACTTCAGTAACTTTAAACCTGTAATGATAGATGACTTCTGTATTTAAAATGGAAATAGTAAAAGAACAAAACGAAATATGTCCTGAACATTATATTTAATTTTAATATTACTTGTCAAAATGTGCCATTTAATTGTGTTTTCTAAATATCTCTAAATAGCAGAGGATACGATTCCTCTAATTTACTAAAAAGTATGCTCAAATTTAATTTCTGATTTTTAATTATAAACAGTATTGGCTGATTCCCTCATTATCATTCAGATAAAACATAAAAGAATCTAGTATAACATTTATATATACAAATTCATTTTATCAGTATATTTTGCTGTGCACTCATACAATGGTCCTATGAACTTTCTTTTTTTTTTTTTGAACTTTCTTAATGTTGAGATAATATCTGAATTTAATTTACTCACCGTGGTGCAAATTCATCGATTGTTAGGCCAGCCTGGAGTCCAGTTCTACAGTATTCCAACCCATCTGCAATAGTATAGGCCAGCTCCAGAATGGCATCAGCCCCAGCTTCCTGCATATGGTATCCACTAATTGAAATTGAATTAAATTTTGGCATGTGCTATATAAAATAAAAAATATAACTGTCAATATAAATATAAACATTTCTACTGAATCTATTTTCTAAAGGACAGCACTATTTTATAATGATGTTCAACTCAGACATACTAAGTGGTTTATAATATTAACTGAAAACATCTAATGCTTACTTTGTTTCATTCCATTCACTTTCCAATTTAAATTGTTGATCCAATGAACTAACGTAAGGCCTGTACCTGTTTTATTTTTCCAGTGAAAAAAAATTTGCACAAAACACCCTTTAGCACCAAAAGTATAAATTTTGAAATTAGCTGGCTGAGATTAGGAATGTAAACTTTGGCTCGAGAAAGACTTCAAAACTTTGGGCTAATCTGCTGAAAATGTATAAATTTAATTATTATTAACTACTTACTAGTTATCTTATTTGAATGAAGTCATTGATCAAGAATAAGTACACAGAGGGGATAAAAAGAAAAAGCTATAGAACCAAAAAAACTATTATCCTTCCAAGAATTAACCGAAGATAAAATAATAAAAATGATGGGAGGGTATAGCTCAGTGGCAGAATGTGTGCTTAGCATGCACAAGGTCCTGGGATCAATCCTCAGTACCTCCATTAAAAAAAAAAACAACCAAATAAATAAATCTAATTCCCCTCCAAAAAAAAAAAAAACAAATAAAATGAAAATAAAATCACAAAAATTCATTACAGTGGGTTAAGTATGTGGACTCTGAAGTCAGAGTACTCAAATTCTAGCTGTGTCCCTTAACTAGCCACAGTTCTGTAGGCAAGTTTCTCAACTTTATTATTCCTTGGTTTCCTAAAGTATACTATAGAGACAATAATTCTACCTTCTTCATGGAGCTGCTGTAGGATTAAAAGAAATAATTCATATAAACACCTTAGTATTATGCTAGTACATGGTAAGTATTCAAAAAGTTAGTTGTTGTTAGTATATGGTATGGATTATCTGTAGTTTACACTTGCAAAATTTTATTTATAACTAACCAAGAGCTCTTGAAAAATGTCCATCACAAAAGCCATAAGGGGGCTGAATTACATGGAATTGAGAGACTACTTGAGTATATTTGGAGTTAGAAACAAGAAGCAAGGAATATAAATGTGCTTCTCTACTGAGAGGAGTTTAATAGTAGAATTTCTTTAAGAATTATAGAAACTCTGGGACATTGGAATATTATTTAGTCTTCAGAAGAAAGGAAATTCTGACACAGGTTAAAACATGAATGAACCTGGAGGACATTATGCTAAGTGAAATAAGCCGGATACAGAAAGACAAACACTGTATGATTCCACTTATAGGAGGTACTAAGAGCAGTCAAATTCATAGAGACAAAGCAGAATGGTGGTTGCCGGGGGCCAAAGGGAGGGAAGAATGAAAAGTTATTATTTAATAGGTTCGGAGTTTTAGTTTTGCAAGATGAAAAGAATTTCAGAGATGGACAGAGGTGACGGTTGCACAACAACGTGAAGGTACTTTAAGCCAGTGAACTGTATCCTTGAAAATGATTAAGACAAGAAATTTTATGTTACGTGTATTTTGCTACAAGAAAATTTTTTAAAGGAACAGTATAAAAGTCTACAGTTTACAAAGTACTTCAATGTTATGTATTTGATCAGTATCTGAAGCTAGCTCTTCTATCACTTACAATGAAAGATTATATGAAGCGACTGTGAATTATAGATGACATTAGGGTCTTTCACAAGTTGAGATGCCCAGGTACATAACAGCAGACTGCTCCTCTCTACTCCAATAACCATCTCCACTCTCCTCCTGTAGCACCCGAACCGTAAGCTCAGAGTGCCAATTGTTCTGCATTTTCAGCCTTCTCTCATACTGTGTGTCCACTGAGATATAAGTGGAAGTTTGGTTTGTTCCTTCTGGAAGTTCCCCTTTAATCAGAAGGGCTGGGTCCTTCTCCCTACACAAACAGAGCTGGCCTGCCTACTTCCTTAATCGTGAGCTGGCACATTAACAACAGAGAAGCAAAATGAAAGGAGATGAACCCTCATGACTATGGAGCTTCCATACAACCGAGACCCTGACAGTCTACCTTCCAACTTCTTTTAGGTGACAGAGAACTGACTCCTACTTAGTTAGAGCTACTGTCACTTGGTGGGTGGGGTGGGGGTTGGTGTGTGTGTGTGTGTGTGCGTGTGTGCGTGTGTGTGTGCGTTATACTGTTCAACTCAATCCTCCTGGAAGGTGACAGAAATGTGCCATTCTATACAATTCACGTGGGCAGATGGAATCTATGAAAATACATAAAATTAAAAAGTGTAAAGACTAAATATCAAATGAGGATAGTAGGCAAAGCCAGCAACAGTTCTGAGATAATAGTAATTTCAAGAGGTAAAAGAGAGAAAAAAAGGTTTGATGGTGGAGAGATCTGCTATGAAATAATGGCCTAACTTTCAGGCAGGTAAGGAGAAAGAGAGCATTGCCAGCAAAAAGCAAAGCGTGAATGATGGGAGAAAATATATATGAATTATTCAGAGGAAAATCGAGAAGCTTTAAGTTTTCCTGTGGAGGGATTGCTCCTAATTTAACAATACTACAAGAACCTTCTTTTCCCACCTCTCTGATTGGGGAAAATGAACCTAATTCAGAGGTGAAATATAAGGCCCCTCATTGTGATTGCAGATATAAGTGATATCTTCTAATCCAGTTTTTTGCAGAAATAAAGCTGATATTTTGATCCCTCACTGTCTGTCTGACACCAGTGTCTACTTCCAACTGAATCTGAACTCTGGAGAGAAAAAAGTATAAATTATGAGTGCTCTCTGATTCTAACAATTATCAGAATATAAAAATTTTAGCAATAAAGAAAATACAGTAAATGTCTACTGCCCAGATTCCTATGGGTAGTAACAGACCATAAAATTAGTACATTGAAGAACAAAAATAAAAACACACACACACACACACATACAAACACAAAACTCACACCCTGACTCTATACTACAACTGTTACTCAGACTCAGTCACCAAATTCAAATTAGGTTACGGCATTTTATAAAAGTTCCTACATTCAAAGAACTACAGCAAAACCTATAACCACAAATGATACCTTTGCTGTATATTGGAAGATGTCAGCAATGATTTTCATGGATGGTTCTGGAGGGAAAATGTACGTATTTCTGACCATAAACTCCTTCAGTATATCGTTTTGGATTGTACCAGTAAGTTTCTCCTTAGGTACACCTTGCTCTTCTCCAGTTACTATAAAAGTTGCAAGAACTGGAATAACTGCTCCATTCATGGTCATGGAAACTGACATTTTTTCTAAAGGAATTTCATCAAAAAGAATTTTGGTATCTTCTACAGTGTCGATAGCAACTCCAGCCATTCCAACATCACCACGAACTCGAGGGTTGTCTGAATCATAGCCACGATGTGTTGCTAGATCAAAGGCAACTGATAACCCCTGCTGACCAGCTAAAATAGAAAGAAAAATAATGTAGGATTAAGGATTCTGGCATCAAAGTAAACTGACTTTCTGTAACAGTACAAAAATATTGACTCACCTTATCACAGTATACTTTTATAACAAACATTTTTTATGCTCAAAACAAATTTAAATAAAGATACTTTACTTCCTAAGAAACTAGTGTTTCCCATGTGCTAAAATGCACAAAGGGAGTTCCAGACTTCACTATAATAAAGAAAAAAAGAAACAAAACATCTCACTTATCTCACGTCCAGGATTTTTTTTTTAACAATTTTCAATAGAAATATTTTTAAGATTCACAAAGATATGTCTGTTTACATATAGTTAACATAATTTAGTACTTGTATGCTCACTTACTTTTGTTCTATTTAATATCGTTATTAACAGGATGTCTTGGCCATTCAAATATTCTGGGAAACAGAATCATGCAAACCATGCAAAAAGCTAAAATATTCTATACTAAATAAGAGCTCAGTCCTCTACAGGCAACACAAACTTACAGCTCCTCAAGTCTAACCTTTAAATGTTAAGCTTTTAGTACAGATCAGAAAGGAAAAATAATAGTTAATTTAGAACGCATGCTAGATTGCACTGAATATATTTGTCCCACATTGTTATTTGTTTATTACTTTCTTTGGCCATCATTTAAACCATTTTCTCCTCCAATTTCTATCCCGACGATTTTAATTAAAAGCTTCTCAAAAGCAAAGTCAATGTCTCTTTTCTTCATACAACTTCACTCCACCTAATTCCTTTTATACAATGTGCATGGAAGTATTGTTTACTTTCAAGAATTTAGCACTTGATTCTAGCTCATCTATCTCTTTCACTGTGGAATGTTGAAAAATATTCACTTTGGGGGGCATATAGTCTTAAGTACAAAATTATAAAGTGACTATCACCTTTACAGAGATTAGCCAGCCTCACTCCAAAAAAACTAAGATGAAGAAGTGTATGTTTGATCATAAATATTACATCTCACATTAAAATCTCACCCTTAATATTGTCCTTATAGAACTTATTGCTCTCTTCCACGGTACTAAACCCAGCATACTGGCGGATGGTCCAGGGCCTATAGGTGTACATGGTGGGATATGGTCCGCGCGTGAATGGCTTCACTCCTGGAAGTTCTTCAGGGAGGTCTTTGGTATCCCTGCTGGAATATAAGGGCTTGATGGAGATCCCCTCTGGGGTGTGCCATATTAGTTCTTCTGGGTTTTTGCCTTTCAGCTGCTTTTTAGCCAAGGCAGCCCACTCTGGGTGAAGGGGTTGTTGCTGGTGCAGAAGTCGTGGCCATGCAAGTCGGGAGACTGATGACTCTGTGAGCTGCTTCAGGTGATGAGGTGAAAGCCAAAAAAGCTGAGTCTTGGCCCTCAACATGATAGAGCATGGAAAACAGCCAACAGGAACAAGAACTGACCTAGAAAAGGAAGCACAGAGTACACGTACTTACAAAAGACAGGCAAAATGGGAGCTCACTGGTGAGAAGGGAAAAGAGAAAGGAGGGAATATTGGTATGTTTTTTTTTTCTTTTTTTCTGCTTCCTACACCTGATATTTTATAACTTTGGTCCCTCTTCTCCACAACTACTATCATGGTTCCAGTTCTAGTCCTCTTCCTCCAGAGCCTCTGAGTTGGTTTTACTGACCAGTCTTAACCTCCCCTCATCCATTCTACACACTGACACCAGCACATATATGAGCATGTCACACTTCTCTTAAGATTTTTCCAAGGCTCTGCATCATGTGGAGGATAGAGCACAGCCTCCTAATTAATTTCTTCTTTCCAAAGGGTTTTATTTAACATATACTTAATGGATGCTGGAGAAAAAAGTGGTGAACAAAACAGTCATTCAAGGTCCCCATGTCCTGATCCCTGCTGATCTCCCAGAATCACCTCTGCCTTTGACCTCTGCACACTTTGTGTTCTAGATATACTGGATTATCTACAGTTCCCTGCATATGTCAAAGTTCTATGACTTGCTCTTGCTCTTCCCTTGACCTAGAATGCCATTTTTTCACTAATATGGTTGAGGCATCATCACCAGTGTGCAGGGCTTTCTGTGTGCTAGGCATTGCTCTAAGGACCTTATGTAGAGTAGCAATTTTAATCCTCATACCACCATGAGATAGGTACTAATATTATCCCCATTTTACAGATGAGAAAACTAAGGCACACAAGAACTAGCATTTAAACCCAGGAAGCACGGTTTCAAAGTCTTTGCATTTAATTAATACACTCACAGCCTGTCCCTGAATCTATAAGTAGGGTTAAATGGCCACCTCAGTAATCCATACCACAGTGCTATTTCCCTGTTTAGACATCTATCATCTCCCACACTACAATATATTAGAACACTGTTTTATATGTTCATGTAAAATCTATTTTTACATAAGATACGTTTTATGTTTATACAAAATACACATATATAAAATTTCATGTGTGTGTGTATATATATATATATATACACATATATGTATGCCAACATATATATTTTTTCTCTGTTATTCTATAAACGGATCCAAATTTTGTGCTGTATACTCCTGATAACTAGTAGAATCTTACACTAGGTAACTAAGTCCAATTTCATCATTTTACAGATGTAGAAATTAAGGTTCACAAAAGTAAAAAAAATTAAGCAGCTTGATCCAAATTCCACACAGCAAAGCAGTAACTGTTCACCTGAATTACTAAATACTTGTCAGAGTCACATAGCCCAACAGGTAGAGCCTAGGATTTTAAAAAGATTCTGAGTTGCAAATTTTATTAACATATTCATCATGCCATGTAATAGATAAGGCAACAAGTAAAGTGAACTTAAAATTCTATTTTCCATACCATTTTTTACCTATCAATTTAGTGAAGCTTAAAAGAAAATAAGAATACTCAATATTTGTTAGGGAGTCATGGAATAAAAGACAGATCACTGGTGGGAATATTAACTGATTTAACTACTTCAGAAAGCAAACTGGTAATATGTACAAAAAGTCTCAGAAATGATTATGCCATTCCACTGAGGAACATCACTCCTGGGAAAGTTACTAAATAAAATACGTGTTCCCTATAGTTTTACTTGTAATAAAGAAAACTTAGAAACATCATTAATGTCTAACAGTGCAGGAATAAGGGAACTATAGTGTATACAAGTTATACAATGCTATGTAGCTATTAATTATGTTTAGGAATTAGGCAAAAATAATCTTTGATGTCAGAAGTCAGAAGAGTGGTTACATTTGGTGAATAGTAGAAAAGGCAGCAAGAGAGGAGCTTTGGGGGTGATGGTCTTGATCTGAATGCCTATTACACAGATTTATTCAGTTTGTGGAAATTTGTCAAATTTACAATTATATGTGCACTTATGTGTATGTATATTACACATAAGTCAAAATTTTAAATGTTATGCATAGTTTCCTTTAAAAGGGGATAGGCTCAAAAAGTATTAAGTGAAAGACAAAAACACTGTAAATGTAATGTATTCAACTAAATAAAAAATGCAGAGAACAAGTCTAAACACAAAGACAAAAAAATTCCTATTTTAAAAAACCATTATGATTTTTATTCTGTTAAATCCATGGGATCCTTTTCATCTATCTTTTTGCAAACCATAAACTACAAATACTAGCTTAAAAGGTGGGTGAGAAAAATAGTTAATTTGTAACTGAACCATTAGGGTAGTAATGATACAAAAAGTAATCTAAAAACTGCCTGAGACTAGATTGCAGACAGGTAATATCACACTCATTTCACACAAAATACAGGTGGCCTTTCCTAAACTGGGACAAATGATAGGAAAGAGCCCTATATAAGTAACTTCCTAAAAATTACATGACAATTTGGTAAAGGCTGGAAACAGACATCATTTTTAAACAAGAATGTGATTTCTGCTGATGGCAAGAGGATTCTTGAATTTTTCTTAAAAGATCCATCAGGAGAGGCTTCAGCATCCAAAGAAACAACATGCAAAGCAAATATAAGTTACTGATGATTAGAATGTGTTAAAGAGCGGTGATGAAGCAAGCCTGCCCCACACCCTCAAAAAACACGGGTAGAACATCTACAGCTCTGAATCAAATAACTCTCAAGTTTGACCTTTTACATGTAGTCCCACCTTAATACTTCAAGAAATGCTAGCCACCTCCAATGTTCAGCCAATATGAGATGGAGATGACACCATTCAGCATACCAAGTAAATTTAATATTGGCGTAAATAAATTATTAAACGTAATAAAATACTGGGAGAAAATCATCAACTGATTCAAAATTTGACACACATACACACGTATTTTTTCCAGGGTTTCTGGACATATTTTATTTGGGAGTCTGAAAGATTGCTCTCTTTCTAGATAAAAATGAGAACCAGTTAGGAATTTGCAGTTTTGTGTCAATTTCATCCTGCCTTTCCACCTCTTATCCTTCATCTATACCAAGAAAGTCACTTCCAGTCCCGCCGCCTCTTACAAAAAGCTCTCCCAATGAACAGAGCCGAGGCCTAGAAGGGAGGCAGGTGTGTATCCAGCACATCCCTCTGGAATCCTACACTCGCTTCTGCCTAGCGGAACATCGAAGTGCTTGGGCGGCCCTGGCCTGGGTGGCCATGGAAGATGTTGATATGGCCTGTGAGACATTAAAAGGATTTTCTTTCCAGCAGTACCTCCGAACTTCCACGGACCTCGCTGAAAGAGAGAAGTCGGTGGAGAATCTAAACCTAAGAAGAAGGTAGAGGAGAGCAGGATCCCATCACACTTGTAAGGTAACGGAGGAGGAAGCTGGGAGGTTGGGAGGAGGTAAAGGACAGAGGCTCAGAGGACAGGTAAGGGGGGAGTGAGAAGTCAAAAGGACGAAGGGATTTGAAAGACGGACGTGCCTCACAGTGCACAGTCTTACTCACTGGCCGGCCTGTCTCGGCTGCGACAGAGGACGGCTGAACCTCGGCGATCCAAGCCCTACAAATCAGAGGTTGCCCGAAGGTGGGGAAGCGACCCACCAAGTGCAAAGGCCAGCAGGACACCACGGGGGCGTCGACCGACACCGCCCTCCGTCCAGCGAATAGCCTAACGCTCTCGCGGTCGCGCTCCTGATGACGTAGGGGGCGTGACCAGATGCTCCCTGCAGACGTTTCCTGTTTCTACGCAATCACTTCCGGGTCTCATCCGCTTTGGATGGTTTGGGCGCGAATTGCTCTCAGCGTGGTACCTGGAAGGATTCAAGCGGCGTCTGTGGTAAGTAGTTAAAGCGCTCTCTCCGCCGGAGACTCCAGTTTGGGGACGAGTGCTGTGGCCAACGCGTTTGTGGCAAACTCGGCGGCTTGTGCACACTTGAGGAGCTTGCGGAGGTTTTCCAAGGGGAGGGAGATCCGAACAGGTGTGCCTGCGGAGCCAAGGACTGAAGGACTGTGATTCGAGAGGAGGGGGTGAAGCCATGCATGGTTCGTCCCTCCTTTTCCTTGAATCATCCTCATCCTTGTCCTCTTTCCTTAGTCTCTCCCGCAGCCAGTTGTGGGGCGACGTGCAGCCTTAGTGAGGAGTATCTTTGAGCCTCAAGCAAACTGCCGTCAGCAAAGTCGCTTTCCCGAGGCATCATCTGTCAAGAGGTAAACATCGCGCGTTTATGTTTTTCCGGACGTCGTGCTCCCCTGTAGTGCCCACACAGAGGTCTGGATTGAGGTACTTGGTGATTCCCACGAGTCTCAGCACGCCGTTAAGGAAAACAGAACAACCTATGATGCCCCCCTGCTTCCTACAGGGTAAAAAGTACATTCATTACTGCAAACTACCCTTCCAGTCTTTTTTTCTGTCCGTTCCTCCCATACACGTAAAGCCCCCTCTGAACTTTTCCTACCCCGGGAACAGACCAGTTTTTTGCCAGCCGTCCTGCCAAGGAGCAGCTGTTTTCTCTCAAATACTTCTCTCCTTTCTGGCTAAATATTTCAAAATGTAATTCAAATATTACTTTTTTCTCTGTATATCCCCCTGCTCCCAGGCACACACCAATTAATTTGAGATAGCCATTCACTCTTTTGTCTCTTATAACATTTGTCATATTGTGTATAATTGTACATATATAGGAATTGTTTTTATATCTGTCTCTACCTGCCAGCAGTAGCCTGCAGTTTCCTGTGGTCTAAAACAGGACAAAATTTACTATTCCTTTTTGTATATGCTACAACTAGCTCACTAGTAGTAGAAAATTATTTAACTTATCGAGTGCTTACTATGTCCCAAGTTCTAGGCCCTTTATGTATCCTGAACAAAATTTTAGCTTTACAGAAGCCTTTCATGTCGTTACTGTCATTATTAACCCATCTGCCAGTGGGGAAAGTGAGCAAATTTATTTGCCCAAGGCTATACAGCTAGCTAAATGGCAGAGTCAGGATTTGGAACCTGGACAATTTGTCCTTATCCTTGGCTGGCTCTTGGCAGTGGTTCTCAACGTGGGGAAATTTTGCACCAGGGGACATTTGAAATGTCTGGAGATAATTTTAGTTGTTACAGTTTGGTGGTGTAGGAGGGGTTACTGGCATCGAGTGGGCAGAGATCTGGAATGCTGCAAAACATCCTACATTGCCCAGGATAGCCCCCACAACCAAGAATTATCCCATCCCACTGTCAGTAGTGCCGATGTTGAGAAACCTTTTGCAGTATGACTTACTGCCTCAAGTAGGTATCAGTGAAAACAGCACTTCTCAGACTGTGACAAAGGACCAGTTTGTTTTATTTTTTTTTAATCAATCACAACTGATACTTTTATAAAATACAAAAAAAAAAAAAAAGAATTATAGTCTAAGCCATAGAAAGTACAACACCGAGAATGAACCCTAATGTAAGCTGTAGACTTTGGGTGATATAATGTGTCAATGTCAGTTCTTGGGTTGTAGCAAATGTGCCACTCTGGTGTGGGATGTAGACTGAAGGAAGGCTGGGGCAGGGAGGGGCGAAGGTTTACAGGAACTCGAACTCTGTACTTTCTGCTGAATTTTGCTGTGAACCTAAAACTACTGTAAAAAAAAAGAAAGTCTTTTTTTAAATGAATTACCTGAAAAATGCAACTTAAGAAGCAAAAAAAATAGCCAATTATATTCTGACCAGATTCAACATACATTAAATTGTTGTCAAATTGCTATAGAAGTTCCTAAATGAATACTTTCAATTTCTATACCTAAAAGGACTATAACAAGCAGTTCGTGAATCAAATATGGAGTACTATTCCTCCAAATTACATGAATTATGTGTTACTGAATAAAGTGAATATCAAGAAAAAATGATTACCAGAACAAAATTATAAAGAAGTCCCAAATGAGAGTTTGAGATCATAAGAGCCCACAGAGTTTAAAAAGCAGTGGTTAGTTAGAAAGGCTTTCAAGGTGGGGAGGGTATAGCTCTGTGGTGGAGCACATACTTAGCATGCACCGGGTCCTGGGATCAATCCCCAATACTTCCATCTAAAAAAAAAAAATCAATTACCCCCCCCAAAAAATTTAAAAAAATTTTTTAAAAAGAAAAGTTTTCAGAAGCAGATGGCTCGTGATCTTAGAGGGTGAGCACAGACAAGGGAGAGCATCTCTGGTAAAAGGGACAAGGATACAGTGTGCGCTTTACTCAGAGTGTTCAGAAAATCATATCTAGCTGGAGAGGGAGATTCAATTAAGGAGTCTGGGAGAAAAGTAGAGAAGCTAGCAGAGCTAGATTTTTTTTTTAAATAAAGTAAGAGATGCAAAAGCACTTTACATGATTTTTTAAAGCCATGCAAGTGGAAAAAATTCTAGGAATAAAATTGAATTAGATATCTTCACTCTAATGGAACCAATGTTACTTGTTTTAAAATATGTTTATATGTTTTAAAAAATACACCGAAGTATCCCAAAACATTCATTGTGACTTTTTTTAAAGGCAAATTTGGAACATTTATAGTTAGTCTTTTAAACAAAATATTATGAAAGTCTTAAGCATTTTTTCTCTATCCTTTTCATCTTTACAGATATTTTGAAGCACTGTTATAATTGTTCTGTTTAAATCAAAATGTCTAGCAAAGCAAATGCTTCCAGGAAAAGGTCTCAAAAGTTAAAAAGAAATCCAAAAAGAAAAACTGATGATGAAGAAGCAGAGTTATCAGAGGAAGAGGTAATAAAAATATCAATTTTATCATTCAGGACTACCCTGATTCGAAGGATCATCTGTTCTCTGTAAACGATTATGTGAAGACTAAAGATTAGTTTTACTATAATTCATATTCCACATACATTGTTATGTGGGGGCTGTTGCTACCTGATTTATAAAAATTCTCAGATAAAAATTGTTTCATTTAATTTCTAAAGATACTGATCAGAGAATTCTTTGGAGAGGAGATACTATGGGGCATCGCTGAGGTGTTTAAATGGAGACTAGACAGACTATGGCATTCATATGTTAAAAGACAAGAGAATCTGTCAAGTGGTGGAGGAAATTTTTATTAACAAAGAAAAATTAGTTTGGGAGGAATTAAATTCTTCCTACCATAATTTTGCTCCTGTCTTATAAAAAAATAAATGAAATAACCAAAAAATTCTCTGTTTTACCTTGTATTAGGCAATGCCTATATTTGTTTTGCATGGAAAGTATCTAACACTATTCCACGGGCAAAATGAGTAATGATTTCTTTAAAACATTTTTTTGACACCATATGAAATTGTATTATAATATACATCATCACCATTGTCCAGGGAATGCTTTAGTATATCCTCTGCTTGTGGTAAATACACACCCTTTTTCTGTAGAAGTAGCAATATACTTTTCTTCTATCTTACCAGAAGGTATATGAAGTTTCTCCAACATACATGATAAATCTATTGCAAAAGCAGTATCTTTTCAACTGTTGTTTAATTCTGTGTGCATATGCCTGTGTTTTTTTCCCTCTAGGTTAGAAACAAAGCAAAAAAAAATAAAAATCATCCAAAACATCTGTCTCCTGAAGGTATTCCTTTTCTATATCCTGTGTAACTTGTTTTTCTCAAGCTATCTATATTTGTGAAAAAACTCTCAGCATCTTCTTTGTGAGTTCTCCACAATCAAACGATAGTAATGAACAGTTACATTCTCACTTTTGGAAGAATAAGTAGTACTGGTTGGTCAGTTATTTTGGTCAACTGAAATTTTACTTACCGCCTCTAGCAAAGGGCTCTTAACTGATAGGAACTAGAGAAATTCAAAATGCATTACAGTCTGAATTATTGCTAATCTGTGATGTGTAGACACAACTACTGATTTCTCTTTGAGACAAATATGCTTCTGTTCTGCCACCACTGTTTAAGTTAGAGTGGAGCCACTAAGTTTGTTCGGAGTAAGTTATTTTGGAGTAGTATTCTTTACTTGGACATCACTTTGTCATGGAAGAATTTTCCACCTCTCCTCACCCAAAACCAAGTTAGGTCCTCTGGTTTTATACCTTCAAGGCGCACAGTGCTTTTCCTTTTGTAATGCTTTGCGTACCTGTAATTATAATTATTTAATCTACCAAAACTCATGTCCAAAACTAATCTTCATGTGAGCCAATATTATATCTCCTTTGTTTATTTCTTATAAATAGAACAATAACAACCTAGCAGACACTGACTATCTGTTTGTGGTTTGGTTAATCTCTAATCTGCCAATATTTGGCCTAAATAGTTTTGTAGTCTTTTCAATGACGCTCTTTAATTCAGATCATTTCTGAGAACCAGACTTTATGTTGAGTCCTAATAATTGTAGCTTAGTTCTTCATTTAACGTTGTCTTGGCTTTGTACCTGCAATATCAGTTAATAGTATTTCAGTTAACATAACAATTGTATATTCATATTCAACACAAATTATGGCTGCGCAATCAAAAGGAAATTAAACAGCTTATACAGCTTTATAATATTTTCGTTCTTATAATTCTATTAGCCGTTTTAGACCAGTTTATCTTTAATCATTTTTAAGTGAAAACATGCAAACTTCTAGACTAACCAGAGCCCCTTCTTTCACCAGTTAGAGGCCAAACAAAGCATGCTAATCTAAAACAGGTGAAGATAGCATCCCACAGGAGAAAAACCTGGCAACCTCTTTCAAAGAGTAGCAGAGAGTATTTGCAAACTATAATGGAATCAATAATAATGTGAGTATGAAATTTTTCCCATTCACTCTTTTTGTTCCTGGATATGTGTTTCCTATAGACAGTATCTTTTTAAATGTTACTATTTACTCTATGGGGATAGGGTGTTTTTCTCTTTCACAAGAAGATATATTTTATGTCCTTTGAAGGCATTAGCCTTCAGCAAAAAAATCTTTATTAATTTCAGAAACTCTGAATTTCATCGGCGGAATAAAAATGAAGTTTGTGTGTCCTGAGCTGCTACCTGTAAAATTTTAACTTCTTCTGTCAATAGGGATACTTTAGGAAGAAGTTAGCTCAAATTGACACTTTATATAGAAGCTACCATGCTAGAAGGAATACAGAGACAGGCTTCTGCCATCAGAAGAGTCAGGCATATAAATTAATTACAACAATATCATGTGATAGAAAGATTTTGGTTATTCCTCTGCTTAAAAATGTATTTAATATAAAAGAAAACATGATTGATTCTGCCTGGCCAGTAAGGAGGGGCACTTGAAAGAAATCAGAAAAAGTAAACAGATTATAGTTATGCTTCAAAGTAATATGTATTCAATCCCTTTTTTTTTCTTTTCTAGAACAATTTTGAGTAACAGTATTAAAGAAAATGAAAAAATTCAATATCATCTCAACTTCCTGAAGAAAAGGTATTATAGTTACGTGATAAAAAATGGTTGAAACATAATTGGTAAAAGTCCAGTCTGTTCCTCTGATGTCAGAACAGACATTCGTGGAATATAAAAGTTTTTCATTTTGCGTTTTTGTTCTTTTGTTGTTGTTGTTACTGTTTTAAGACGATGAACCACTTGGGAATATATATTCTACCCTAACCTGCTGCTGCATGCAACTCTGAACTAAGTTAAATTTAAGAGAATTTATGAGGAAGAATCTGAAAATCAAAAGCACCTACTTCCCCAGCTCACCTTTCTGAATTAGGATTTGAAAAACAAATTGTCAACTTTCATTCCCTTCAACTTCATTTTGAACAGTTGCAAGTTAACAGTTCACCACTCTCATCTGAAATTTATCCTGTTGCTGTGTTTTTTTTCTTCTTTACTTCATATTGCATAACATTATTTGTACAAGCAACACATGTAACTTGCCAGGATAGTGCTGCTCTTCCTCTGTGGCAAGTCACAAATGGAAGTTTCTTTTTAAGTGTTCATACAAGTCACACCACTGCCAATGATTTTCAGTGACTACTCGCTGGTATCTATACACCTTTTTATAGAAGAATGTTCTGCATCTTAGTTTCAGGTTTGCCTGGAAATGCCTGTGACCTAGTACCTTATTCTTGGGAAAACTGAACACAAATTCTGCTTATTTTAGTATAAGGCTCAGTAATAGTAGCCAAATAGAAAGAGGAGGATGGGATGGGGTGGGTGAAGGTGGGAATTTGTGGAGGGAGGTTGGAGAGATTATAGAAAGACAGCTGGAAGCAGACTTGTAAACTGTTTAGAGGAGTGACAGCCTGTTAGTAAAGACAGGTGTGTACTAAAAAGTTAATACATGATAGAAGTGTAACTATTTAGGACAAGTGGTTATGTTTGGTGTGTGAATGAGAATATTATAGTATGATATACTATACTGTATACAGTACTGACCACTCTCCACAGTGACCACACTGGGTCATCAGAAGAGATTAAATTCTGTTCAGTATAAAGGCTGTCTTTTCATCACATAGCAGCCGTGGAGATCGGTATTTCAAAGATTGCCTGTTGCCTCCTCATTTTTGCTTTTATGACTCATTTTCTTTAGTTCCCAAAGATACTCAAGATACTTTCCCTTCTTTTGATGTAGCAAAGTACAGCCTTAGCAAACTGATTCTGATTAGAACTCTGGGTAAGTTTTCCTAGAGCAGCATTTCTCCAAGCATATTTAGAACTCTTGTTCTTAAAGATACTCTTTGAATAAAAGTGATATATAATGAATTATGTTTATTAGTACATTAACAAATTGAAAGTCCTGCAGCAAATAAATCTGTTTCATTTTGTTTAATGCAGCATCTTCCGAATTGGTATTTCCCTCAGGAACTCTATATTATATATATTAGTCTTTTCTCTGCTTATGTCTGCATGTTGGCTTCATTCTTTTAGACAGCTTGTCCTCACTAGGTTAGAACTGAACACGCAGAGCGCTCCCCATGTATCTTTTCAGCCCTGTGAAAAAAGAAAACCCTTACCCTCTTAACTTCAGTTACAAAATTCTGGGAAATGGACTCTGATTGGCTCAGGTGATACGCCTGTCTTTAGACTGATTTTGTGGGAGGAGCTGTTATGATGGATGTAAACTGGGTCATATGCTTCCCCCCGTGATCAGACAAATAGGGTTGCTAGTCAGACAAAGTGTTTAGCTGTTACAGTTTCTAGAGGGACATATAGACACAGTACTACAAATGATGAGTGGGTGGTGTTGATTCATTATGATAATAAATATATTGCAACACGATAGGTAGTTATGTGTAATAAGATTTTGTGAGAAGAACATTTGCAACAGTGAATGACCCTTCTGCAGAATTGACTTAAACTTTTAGAAGAAGCTGTTCGTAAATGGAAACTTTATTTTACTTAAGAAATCAAAAACTTAGCCCTGTTGGAAAGATGTACACAACAGATTTTATGCTTAAGTGTGATGGCCTAATGATGGTTTTCTGGATAACTGAAGTTTATCCCAACAGTTTAATGAAAACTATGATTGGTGGGGTTTTTACTGCCTAAGAAAAAAAACTTTTTAAAAAATAAACAGTAACATTTTAAATAAGATCCCAGGAAGATAAGTCTTGGATTCTACTGTTGTTCAGACTGCCTGCAAATCTTAAGTAGTAGAACTTTTTAGAACCCGAAAATGCTGCTATTGGATAGAAGCAACCACATTAGGACTTAGGTCCTTGATTTCTTCGAGCTGGAATTCAAAAATCAAACCTTGGTAATCTGTGCTGCTCTCTGCCAGAAGTGAGGGTAGCAATAGGCCAGTTTCTCTTGGTGGCTTAATCAACCAAATTCAAAGGAGGATTTTTTTTTAAACTGTAATATTGAATACTATTTATGTTGATAGTACTTTAGATCAAAGCACTTTAATTTTAGTGTTTTATTTGCGTTAAACTTGATGGGACTTAGCTTTCTTTAAAACCATTAACTTAGAGTAACTGATATAGACATTCTCTTTTATTGGTCACGTTCACTAAAACAACTGAGATTTAAAGAGTTCAGAGTCATAGTTAAGACTTACAGAGTGATGCTTCATTTCTTATCCAGAAATTCACATTAAACTTACCTTTTGTAATAGTCTAGGAACCATATTTAAAAGATACAGGGAAATTTTTATTTCAAAGTTTATATAAATTTTAAATGTGTAAAATAGAAACTTTTTATAGAGCAGTCTAGGTGCCCCATGATTTGAGATAAATCTTAACAAATTGAAAAGTTAAATGATAATTTGTCAGGGCTTTTTTGGGGAGGCTTCCTGCTGAAATTAGCCACTGTTAATTAAAGAATACTACATGGGGGAAGAAAAAAGATGGCCACAGTATTTCAAAACAACACAAAAAAAACAAAAATAATACTAACAGTACTCAAAAATAAACAATTTATGTTTTTATTCTGTCCCTAAGATTAATGCAACTGTGTGAAACCCTGAAAGCCCCTCCCAAAAAGGTGCAAGATTTAACTAATGTGTCAAATCTACTGAAAATGGAAAGGACACAGCACAGAGCTAATGAAGCGGGTCTGGCATCATTGCAGGTATGAAGTTTGAGAGTTCGGGGAAAAGAGACCAAAATGGTTTTTTAATTGTCATGTAATTCTAATAATAAATACTAGATCTTGGACCAGATTTTTCATTAACTTCTTGGTTTGTTGGTTTGTTGGTTTGTTTGTCTGTTTTTGCCGTATTTATGATTAAGTAGCAGTCTTATTTTTTCATCAGACTTGACTATAACTGTCCTATCTTAGTATTTTTGATTATCAAATTATAGGAACTCATTGCTAAATGCTATGGAATTTCAAAACATATTATATAGTTTTTCTGTCCTGTATATGGTACTCTATTGGCAAGAAGAACACAGTCATCATCATTATTGTTATAATTAGTATTGATAACCTGTGATGAGGGCCTTCTGTGTCCTAGTCACTGTTCTAATAAGCACTTTATAGTTACAGCCCCCAATCTTCACAGTGACTTAAAGAGGCCTGAACCATATTTCACATTTTACAAATGTGAAAAAGAGACATACTGGCATTTCTAGTCGAACTTTAGACAGATTGCTTACAGTTGTTTCTGTAAGACTATTCAGTCTGATTTCAGGATATGCGATTCTTCATCTTGATCCTGTAGAAGATAGTGGGAGATAACACTGGCTTGTTGTGATGAACTTCAGGCTTTTAATTAGTGGATCCTTGAACAATTAAGAAAAGCAATCTTATGAGGCTTATTAAATAATTATAAAAACTAAAACAGATTGGACCGTACATCCCTTTGCCATTTTGAAGTAGTTTATAGATATGGTCTTTGTTAGCAACTCAGCTTTGAAAAGTAATACGTTTGTTAACCTTTGTTAGTAAATACAAGGTGGTGGTAATTTCAGCAAGGACTGCATCCCCAGGGATTTCTCATAACTGAAAATTCACAAATAGTTTATTCCAGTTTTTCCATGTGATTGAGAGTAACATTGGAAGGATTTATTTGTGAGCAACAGATCTATTTATGTTATAAATTCATAGGGTGGTATTTTTTTTAGTGGCTGCCTCACTTTCTTCATTGTATGAGATGGTGTTTAACTTTCATCCCAATGTTACATCTTTGCAAGGGTGTATATTTTCAGTAGTGACACTAACACCCCCTCTTAGTGAACAGTTGGACAGCATTAATGTAGGTTTTTTTTTTATTTTAGCTTTATTGAGATATAATTGGCAAAGTTATAAGATGTTTAAAGTGTACATCGTGGTGGTTTAATGTATCTATACATTGTGAAGGGATTCTCCCCATCCAGTTAAGTATCACATCCCTCACCTCGCTTATTTTGTTCTTCTTTCAGTAAGAACATTTCAGTTCTACTCTCACAACAAATTTCAGTTATATGATATATTGCTATCAGTTGTAATCACCATGTTTTACATTAGATTCTCAGATCTTATTCATCTTCTAGCTGAAAGTTGGTATCCTTTTAGCAACTTATTTCCCCCACCCCAACCCCCAGCCTCTGGCAACCACTTGCCTACTCTCTGTTTCTATGAGTTTGATTTTTTTCTCAAGGTTACTTTAAAAGGTTTTAAAGCATAATAATGGTATATGTTATTTTAACATTGAATATTTCCATAAATCACCCAAAAGTGATCAGAGACAGTAAATGGTAGTACAATTTTTGTAATACTGGGAGGCATTTCTGTTTTATACCTAAAATTGGACATCCGCCCTCTAGAACTCTATGAGAATAACTTTCTGTTATTTTCAGCTACCAAGTTTGTGGTAATTTGTTATGGCAGGCTCAGGAAACTCGGGAAATACATGTGGTTTACATTATATTTGTATTGGACAGTGCTCTAAGTACAACAACGAATTCACAGGAAAATCCGGGCTGAGGGAGAGGTTAAACTTGACTAGTAAATGCAGCCTGCAGAATTCTGGATGTAGGAAATTAAACAAAGCAACTATCTAGCTCCTGCATAAGTAAACTGAAAGGAATGAAAAAAATTGGAGTGGGAAACGATAGCTGAAAAGAAACTTACTACGTACCTTTTAGAATGGCCAAAATCCAACACAGACAACAGCTAATGCTAACAAGGATGTGGAGCAGCAGAAACTCTCAGACACTGCTGGTGGGAATGCAAAATGGTGCAGCCACTTTGGGAGACAGTGTGGCCGTTTCTTACAAATTAAATGTGCTCTTGCCACACGATCCAATAGTCATGCTCCTTGGTATTTACCCAAAGGAGCGGAAAACTTATGTCTACACAAAATCCTGCACACAGATGTTTGTAGCAGCTTTATTCATAGTTGCCAAAACTTGGGAAAAAAACAAGACGTCCTTCAGTAGATGAATGGATAAATAACCTGTAGCCCATCTAGACAGTGGAATATTATTCAGAGTTCAAAAGAAATGAACTATCAAGCCCTGAAAAGACATGAAGGAACCTTACATGCATATTATTAAGTGAAAGGAAACAATCTGAAAAGGCTACGTATCTTATGATTGCAACTATATAACATTCTGGAAAAGAAAAAACTATGGAGACAATGAAAAGATCAGTGATTGCCCGGAGCGTGTGGTGAGGATAGAGATGAAAAGGCAGAGCACAGAGGATTTTTAGGGCAGTGAAAATACTCTGTATGATACTGTAAGAGTGGATACATACCATTTTACATTTGCTCAAAGCCATAGAAAGCACAGCACCAGGAGTGAACCCTAAGGTAAACTGTGGGCTTTGGGTAATGATGTGTCCGTGTATGTTCATCCTTGGTTAAAGAAAAAAAAGAATCTTGTTTTGGTGAGTGATGAGTGATGTTGATAAAGGGGGAGGCGCTGCAGGGAGTATATGGAAATCTCTTTACCTTGCTCTTAATTTTGTTGTAAACCTAAAGCTGCCCTATAAACTAGTTAATTCTTTTAAGTTTCAAAAGACGTATCAACTAGTAATAACCAATTTGTAACCTGATTCAAACAGACTAAAAATGATTTCATTTTATGGGAAAATCAGAAATGTGACTACTAACTGTATATTTGACATTGAGGAATTTATTGGTTGTTTTTTAAGTGGGATAATGATGTCGTGATCTTATACATGTGTATTTTTAAGACCTCTAGAGCTATACTGAAGTATTTATGGATGAAATAATAGAGGAGGCGGAGGAGAAGTGGGTGGTGTTATAGGTAAAACAAGGTGGCTGTGAGTTGATCATTGAAGCTGGGTGATGAGTATATGAGGGTTTATTATATTATTCTTTCCTATTATATATGTTTGAAATTTTCCATAATAAAAAAAACAAGCAAAGCCTCTACCGCCATGGGGTTTACATTCTAGTAAGTGGAGCTCACAGCCCCAAAGTCTTGGGTACTCAGAGATCAGCATACTCTTCCCATAAAGGGCCAGAGGATAAACATTTTGCTATTTGTGGGTTACATTTAGTCTTTGTTGCATAGTCTTTTACTTTGTTTTGTTTTTAACCATCCTTTAGAAAGGTAAAAACCATTCATAACTCTTGGACTGATCAAAAACAGCCCATGGGCAGTCGCAGACCTCTGCAAGTACAGTTTTTGGGGGTTTGTTTGGTTTTTTTTTTTTTTAATGGTTACTGGAAGCCATAACATATTTGTTGAGGAAGAATGCTGGAGTTGCCAGTAACAGTTCTGCTTCCTGTATTTGGGGAGTGGTGTAGGTGTAAGTATTAGCTGTATTGCTCAGCAGGATGTAAGGGTTACTAATTCTGTATGACTTGTGTGTGGCTTATTCACCTGTTTCCTGATCCCCAAGGGCAGTGCTCTCATTGGCTGTTCCTGGGACTGGATTTGAAAGCAAAGCAGTATTCAATACCGTTTAGAAACCTGGAAGCTGGCTAACTCTATATGTGGCCTGTAATCAGCACGTCCCTGATTGCCGTGTACTCGTTTCATTCATTTCTTATTTTCTCTTTGTCTTCCCCCATGGATTAGATTTCCCTTTTATGTGGGAAACCGCCATTCATTTTCTGTTACTTGTCCTGATGTTCAGTGTTGCTTTCTTTTAGCAAATGAAAACAGCACTCAGATGTTCCTAAATTAGAGTTTCTCTGCTGCTCCACACTGCTTAGGGAATGCTCCTGTACCTGCAGACACCAGTCCTCGGCTCTGCTAGGTTCACACAGGCTTCCCAGGATCTCTGATACTGGCAGCTTTGAACATTTTGGAGGAAACATTCACAGCATGGGGCATATCTCTCAGGGAAATTGTTTCCTTATAAAGCATATTACATTTTGGTAAATCAATTTCTAGAGAGTGTTTTTTGAAAGAAAAATGAAAATTCCCAATTTCTTCCAAAAGTGTTTCCATATATAAGATGTTTTTAAAATATGTATTATTTGGCTTTCATTTAGTAGTATATTTCATTTAAAACATTAGCTCTCTCTTTCTGACACAGGAAGAAACAGATAAAATGGTAGACAGTATAGAGTCGATGACTGGAACTATTCACAGCCTAAAGAGCAAAGTTCATGCTCTGACAAGTGAGGTGCAAGAAGAGGAGGAGAAGATAAAACAGGTACTTGTTTTACAAAGTGTACTGCTAGAACCTAAATATATCTGTAAGCATTAGATTCTACCCAGACAACTTTTGAGTATAATATGATAAGAGAAAACAGCCTTTTGAAATAATCTAGCTTTACAAAATAATCTGTAGCTTTCTTTTTCTACTTTAGATGCTTCAAATAGATAGCAGTGGGGTACTCTCTCTTCCAGAGCTTTCTCAGAAGAGTCTCAAAGCGCCCACACTTCAAGTAAGTGCCAATTTACCACTTTGACTGCATCACCAGTTATGAAATTGCATGTACATAAAAATATTATATACTTCTCCTTTGTTATTTTAAACAAATGGAATCCATGATATAAACTGTTAGGTAAAATTATTTTTCTCATTTGAGAGGGTAATTTGAGCATCCCATTCTTGTCAGTAGCTGTGTGGCATTCCACTGTACGGATGTACCATGATATAATTTGTGAATTGTATTTGTGATGGAAATAAATAACTTTTGCTATTGCAGGTAATGCTGGGCTCACCCTTGTGTGTGTATCATTACACAATTGTGTAGTTGTGGCTCTAGAAGAGGTTTCTGGAAGTAAATTCTGACAGTTGCTCTTGTTTATCCTTTTAACAATGGCATACAACTTTTCTTAAAATAGTACAACGTCCCATTTGTTGTAGACTGTACACTGGGAACTTATCTTTTTTCCATGGACCCCAGTAGATATTATAGTGTAAATGTTTACAGTGTTAGAAAGTCTTCATGTTTTCTCAAAAAGTAACATTTCCCTATGCATAACCACCTGGGGTGAGAGGAATGGAAATGAGCAGAAGGAAAACAGAATAATGTAGCTTTAAAAGAAGAACAGCTATGAGTTGATGATTATCGAAGTACAGTGATGGTTACTTGAGGTTTATTATACCACACTCTAAATAACATGCATGTGCCACTTTTCATAAGGAAAGGTTAAAAACGAATTACATAGGTGAAGGTGGTCCAAGGATACAAACTTCCAGTTATTTATAAACGTCGTGGGGATGTAATGTACAGTATAGTGACTAGGGTTAATAACGTTGTACTGCATATTTGAAAGTTGCTAAGAGAGTAGATCTTAAAAGTTCTCATCAGCAGGACAAAAATTTTGTAACTATGTTTGGTGATGATGTTAACTAGATTTATGGTAGTGATCATTTTGTAATATTTACAAATATTGAGCCATTATGTTGTATTCCTGAAGCTGATATAATAGTTATGTATCAATAAAAAAATAAAAATAAAATTTTAAAATTGAATTATGCTATCATGCCCACAGAAGGAAATTCTGACAGTAATTCCAAACCAGGAGGGTCTCCTGAAGGACTTGGACGTTCTCCATAATTCATCCCAGATGAAGAACATGTTAACTTTCATCGAAGGAGTGTACAAAAGACTGGATGCCTCTTAAAGAGTTCTTTGTTTTTTTTTTTAAGACTGTTCCATATTAATTTAATGTTTATGAATTGATAAAAATGTTAACCTATGATGATATTGCTGGCTTAGGCTTCTTCAAGAATTTATCTCCTAATAGGCACTTTAAAACTAGCCTCTGTAGAGCTACCATTAGCATCTAATATAGGCCTTGAAACCTCTGTTTTTATCAATTCGCAAGTCTAGAAACTCACAGTTATGTTGCAGTATCTTCAGTTATTTGCCTAAAGCCCTAAAATAAGAACAGCCACAATCTGATAGTTCATAAAGGCTGAACAGAGCTCATCTCTCAGTAAGTGCAGAGGGAACGTGATACTGTGACTTGATATAGCAAGTACCTGTCACGTGAAAACGTAAGTGTTTGCGCTCATTCTTATTCTTTAGCTGATGAGTTGCATTTTCTGTCTGGTCATCTGGAACTTGAGAAGTCCCCAAACGCCTTTACCTTTCTACCTAGCTCCCTAGACTTTTTGTGGCATAGCTCAGATTTGCTGGGTGCCTTTAACTTAGAGGTGGCACAAACATTTTATTCTTTTGGTTAGGTTAGTGAATAGTTGTTCAATATTTATTTTCAACTCTCATCAGAGGATACCTTTGTTTCATAAAATTGTTACAAAGGAACCCAAGCACATATGTTCCCTTAAAACAAACACCAAACAAAAATCCCTTCTTTCTAAACCTTTCCTCCTTGTGATAATAAGCATATACCTGTGAATAAATTATCACTTAAATATATTAAAAATTATTTTTAACCAGCCACAGTGTATTGTCTGAGTTGTTTTTATCTATTTGTAAATGAAATAACTATAATTTAATTATTTTTTCCATCTAACCTAGGATATTTTTTCAGTTAATTTAGAAGGTACCATAATTCTGTTAATGCCCTCCAGGCAGAGACCATCAGGAACACAGCCGCAGGTAAACAAGTTCGTTTTCGCACTCATTGCAGTGAGAGCGACCACGCATCGTGGGGTGCCAGCAACTTGGAATTCTAAAAAATAAATATTTTGCGATGAAGGATATAGGGTGTAAAAATGTAGCACATGATAAAGACAGCCCATCAAACAGAATGCAAAGACGTACTGTTCAATAAAAGGTCTTGGGAAAACTAGCTAACCACACTGGGGATGGGCGTGTAGGGGCAGTGGTCAGTATTCCTACTTTACTGCAAAATAGATTTATAGTAAATAAAATCAAATATAAAAATAGAAACTAAGAAGAATTTATGAATGAGAATCTGATGTCAGAGTAGGAAAAGCCCCGCAGGCATACTTGGTTATAGTACTTTACTTTATTGCCTTTCATAGATACTATGTTTTTCACAAATTGAAGGTTTGTGGGTAACCCTGCGTCTAGCAAGTATGTTGGTGCCATTTTTCTAACACCATTATTTTTTAATTAAGGTATGAACATTGGTTTTTTAGACATAATAGTGTTGCACAGTTAATAGGCCACAGTATAATGCCAGTGTAACTTTTACACACTGAGACCAAAAAATTGATGTGACTTGCTTTGTTGTGAGATTTCCTTTATTGTGGTGGTCTGGAACTGAACCCGCAGTATCTGAGGTCTGCCTGTATTATGTAAATAAACAAGGATAAAACCACAAAGGAAAAAAATAGATCATTACATAAAACTTTGAAGTTAAAAAAAAAAAACAAGCCAAAGACACAGCACAGACTGAAGAATATCTACAACATACATAAAGAAATAGTATCTATTCATAAAGAGCTCTGAAATACTGGTAACGAATAGGTTAAATACCAATAGGAAAATAGGCAACTCTCAGAGGAAGAAGCAAATGGTCAGTAAGTACTTGAAAGATTTTCAACTTTAAAATAATCACGTGAAAGCAAATTAAAACAACTACATGTTTTCACCTGTCAGTTTGGAAAAGATTGAAAAGGCTGAAAGCGAAAGTTGCTGAACGTATAGGAAAATGGGTCCTCAATAATGCTGCTGAAGGAAGGAAGGCAAATGGGTATGATTTGCTAGGGAGGCAGCCTGTACAGATATGTTACAGAACCAGAGTGTGCTGTCGGTCATTTAAAATCCTTATTTTATATGGGCCCTTCCGTTTCCCTCAACTTTCAGCTGGGCAAAGATTTAACAAACAGGTTTTGCCTAAATATGAGACACCTGTCCTGAAACCTAAAATTAAAGGATTTACTTTCTTTTTGGTTGGATACAATTTCATGGCATTCTCTATTTACCAAAAATTAATGCAGGTGCACCTGTCAAAGTTAGTATTGTTTAGATTGGCTTAGTTTCCAAACAAGTCCAAGTCCTCCCAGGTTTTATTCATTGTCACAAAAGATTCAGCTTTGAGGAAGAGAGAGGAAAGAAGGAACGTGGAAGCAGAAATTCAGATTTCCCGTTTGCACTTTATTATGTCTCAAGTGACAGCTTTTTCTGTTCTAACTAGTTTTCTTGTTAAAGAGTCACCGTTGAATCAATTTCTTTGCCACTTAACCATCATTTCACCACTTTCTCTTTCCTTAGGTGTTTGCTGTCCTCCAAGTGGCCTCTGCTCTTAGGCTGCTTCAAGGCTGTGAAACTGCTGGGTAGCAACCATATCCAGGCATTGGTTATACTTGCTAAAACTGAACAAAGAGGAAGATGAAAGAGGGATGTTTTCCAAATACAGTAAAACAACTAGAGAGTACTTTTTTTTAAAATGGAATTTTTCCTCTTCTAACTAATAGAAACAAATGTGCCTAAGCCAGTTTTACCTGTTTCTGCCCCCAAGGAGATCCTTAAAATTAAGGTAGGTTTTCAAATGGAACAACAGGACTATAGAACAAAAATAACAGTGATTAAAATAACTGACGTTTACTGATAATGTGCTATAAGCCGGGCGCTAGTCTAAACTCATTACATGCATATGTGCGTTTATACCAATGTTTACTCCTAATAACAACCCTACGGGGATAAGCCCTGTAGCAATCACTCGTATCCTGGTCTGCATGATCCCAGGCAGAGGAAGCTAAGTGACTTTAAGATCACTCAAATAGTAAGTGACAGAGCTAGGAAGTGAAAAAAAACAGTAATTGTCTTTTTGACATCTTAGGCATTTGCTGATAAGTTACAAGTAGAAGTGGGTACGGAAGCTAGTGAGTAAATCCTATCACAGAAATACACAGATCAATCTGTTTCTCTAAGTATAATGATCATAGTATTATGGATTTGTTCACTTGGGTTTTTAGAAGAAAATCTTAAATTTATTTAATGTTAGTAATCTCTTTTGCCTTACTTTTCCTTTTTCCTTTTAATCTCAGAGCCAAAAGTTCAGCCTAGCTTGATAAGCATATTTCAAATTTAATTACCTTCATCCAGTGCAGCTTTTCTGGAAAAGTAATCTGTTTTGCCTTTTTGGTTAATTTTCCTCATAACAAAAAGCAACTATTTTAATTAGTTCAGACATTTTATAGACAGCAAAGAACTTTGAAAAAAGAATAGAAGTTTCTTTTGCGGATGCACTTGGGAACACGTACTGTACGCCTCGAAAAACATTTGTATGCTCTCAGAGTTCATAAACAACTAAACCCCAGACTTTTTAAGGTTTTCTCTGATATTGTACTTCATACCTAAAACAGTTTCTGTCCTGTAAGTAACAGCTGTTCATTGTTTTGAATCAATTTTCCTCAGATAATATTTAGAAAAGACTAGCTATATATAGGATCCTTGGGACCATGCACAGGTGTATGTTGCTCTCCGTAACATCTTTAAAAAAGTAAATCAGTATACCAGGATCAAAAACCCTCTGACATCCAGTAATTGTCATCTAAAGCAATTTCTCCAGTCGCTGTTAACTACCAACCACCCACTGTATTACTTAAACCAGCATCTTCAGATAAGGAATGCTCTAACCTACCTCTTCATTTGATTCTGACTTTATGAAACATAAAGACATAAACAGCATCCTCCCATGTGGCCAGACTCAAACTGAGGCACTCTCCATGTCCCGCTGAGACACCGTACTGTTAATCATCCCGAGGCTCGGGTGCTGGGTGCCGAGGTACCCAAGTGCTTGAAAATGCAGCCATTCAAGGGAAGTGAGTAGATTCTGAATGACTTTTCACTTAAAAGAACAGGGTAAGGGAATTAAAATTCTCAAAAAAAAAACAAACCTCAATTCCACAAGTAACCTCTTTAGAGATGACCCCCTTTCAGCCTTGGAAGTTTAGGGCAGCAAAGTCATTTTGTTCAGAACACATGAAAATAAGGGGTCAGTCCCTCCACATTGTCTCCTTACTGTATCCCATCTGCCTGGGTCCCATTCCCTTTTATTCTTTCCCACGGTACCCTGACAGACAGGTATGTTTTGTGTCTAGAAAATGTCCATCTCTAAACCAAGATTAGTATTCATTGGCTTTTACACCTTGAGACTAAGTGTGATAGAAGGAGATGGAGTGAAAATACTTGTGCTGATTTTCACCTTATGCCAGAACTCCTCCCTTTCTACAGGTGTGGACACTTTGTCTTCCTCGTCCTCCTCTTTCCACAGAGGACTAATTAGGGAAGTAGGCGTGAAGGGTGAACCCGCCTCTGATGGAAAAGGAGCCGTAGCACTGCCACACTGCGAAACACCTCAGTTTCAGACTGCACTCTCAACAACAGGTAAGCATTTATTTGTTAAAATAATAAATATCAAATGATTGGTTATAGTTGCAAGCAGACATGGGAGAAATAGAGAGATGAAATTCACCATGTATAGGAAGAATACATTATAATTAGGTTTAGAGGAAAAGATATTTTCTTGCTATTGGGGTTTTTTTGTTGTTATTTTTGTTGATTTTTTACTTTTTAAAATTTTGATATGGGGAAGTAAGCCTTATGAAATATAAGATTATTTGAATTATGACATGAAGCACAGCTAGAGAAACAGGTATTCTGTTTAGCAAAAGACTTACCTGAAAAATAATCACTAGCATTGGATTGCAAGTGCTTTAAAAAAAATCCTGTTTCCTCGTTAACAAACATCCACCGTTGTATTGTAGATGTATTACACCATAAAAATAGAGATCTTATGTTTTATTTTTAAGAATGAAATCTCCGAGAAGAGTGTTATGCTTTCCTTGTCTGATTAATATTAATCAATAAAACATGATAGGTGCTTATTGTGTCCTGATGGGCACGCAAATGCCCCAGAGAAACTTCAGTTCCTAAAACTTATATAATTATTTTCCTTGACAAAGACTTCAGCTAGTGAGTCTGTTATTGATAGCATTTTGGCTAAAAGAGTTCCAAAATCTTTGCTTTCCTATCCAAGAACACGTGTTTATTATGGGGAATTTATAACTGAGTACTGAGGATGTCAAATTCTGATATTGTATTTTTTAGAATTATTAGTGTCTTATGACTTTCTGATGTAATTCAAAAATGTGTAAAAAATATTTTCTGAAAATATTTCTCTTTCTCATCCTTTTGAGAATTTCTGTCTTCCTTTTGTGTGTGTGTGTGTGTGACCTTTGAAAAATGTCTTTGTATTTAATAAAAGAAAGATCTTTATGAAATTCATCACTGTTTTTCCTGAAAGAATATTGTCTAATATTGTCTATTAATTATAGTGTCCCCTCTGTGTGAACCCATGGGAGAAATGTCTCTCTGATTCTGATGTCACCAATATCTGTGTCTTTGAGTAATTTGTGAGTTGAAAAAGCTGCCTAGCCTGGAAAGGTAACTTAAAGCCAGAGAAAGGAAGGTTTTGATTATTTAGAAGTTAGAAGCCTGGACTTAATTTAAAGATGGTGTAAGTGAAAAGTTAAGCAAATGCTCTGGTGAAAAATGTAAGGGTAATTTTATGGGCAGTGTGAATTGTGTAACTAATCATGTTTGTTTCTCTTTGTGTTGGCTGCTAGAAAGCTTAACAGTAAAATGTGGGCCCTCACCTCCTGCAAGTGTAGTTGATTTTCATTGTTCGTGGTAGTTACGTTCAATAAAGTCACCTGTGAACACTGTAGTGATGTCTGAGCCATTGCTCCTAGGCAAAATATAGGATTAGGTTTCTACAAGCCTCTGGTCACAACATTTTCATCAGCAGATCAACACATAACCTTGTTATATGTGTATTTCCATTTAAAGACACTTTAGTTAATATATATTGTGTATTATCATTGAACTCATAGTCAAGAACTTTATAACTCATGCCTGAAGGAAGCTGATTTACTACATGTATTTTCTCCATAAGACATGTTACAACCCTTTTTAGACTTAGTAGCTCTTAACAGCACTTAATCACTCTGCTTGGGGGTCATTTTAAACAGTGAAATCACCAACAAAAAGCAAAAAAGTCCTGGCACTAAATAGACCAGGTAAAGGACTTGTTTGCTATATGAGAGCCGGAACAAGAAGCCAGCTTCTTCAACTTCAGCTGAAAAATGTGGGCATTGAGAGTCTCAAATTTTTCACTGCCTTGTTCATGTCCACAGATGACTGCAAAATCTACTGCCAGTCTTGATTTGAAGGTTAAAAATAAATTTTGGCAAGTAGGCAAATTCACAAATAGGGGACCCACAAATAAAGAAGATCAACTTTCTATGCAGGGCTGTACTCCATCTGCTTTGCCTGCTGACCTCACTCTTAACTCCATGCGACTTTCATACCTGGGTTTTCTCCCTTGCCTGAATCTTTATTTAAACTTAATTTTCCTTTGTATATTTTACCTGTGTTTATAAAGTGGTTTTAGAGCCTTTGGGGAACAAACCAGGCAATAAATAAGCAAACTATCACCAGGTACTTAGACTTCCTCCTCTTTGCACTGGCTACTTTGCTGTGTGTTAGGACGCAGAAAGATCTCTAGACATCAAACCTAATAAGAGATACATGATCGTTTTCCCTTTGAAATCATTTCATTTTCTCTCAAAGGGTATTGAATTAGAATTAAGTGAATGTGTGTGAGCTGGCCTTGAGATGAGTTAAGGCTGTGGGACCCAAGGCCACGATCAGAGCATGTTTGTAATATGCAGTAAATAATGGCTGTACACATGCATCAATTATATAAGATTTATAACAAAGAAAACAGAAGTACGCATGTGCTAGAGATAATCTGTAAGCCTAATGAACAAAGAAATTCACATTGCGCATGTGGTGGCAGAAAACAGATTAAAAAGCAGGACAGGTGCATCATAGGTGCGCGCACCTCCCTGTGGCAATGGAATAAAGTGCTGTAACCCCATGGTGTCTTCTGCTGAAGTCTGTCTGGCAGTATGACAACTCCTCGTGCATTTTTTCGTTTGGGGCGCTCACCTTCTAGAACCCCACGTCAGCCCCCCTCAGCTGACAATGTGTGTAACATGAGGCTCTATTAAGACATCAAGATTTTATTTAGAGATGACATGAGTGAGTGAAAAGTTAGGTCGATCCAAGAACGAGGAGAGGATGGCTATACTTCTTTCTCTGTTTAACCTCAGCTCTGGAAACTTGATCTCCTCGAAGTTCCTAATATTGATCCAGACTATTCGTGTTAGGGTCCAGAAGCCAGATTTGCTGATACCGCTTCAGCCTTTCCTACCCCTTCTGACTCCTGTAGAGACTTCACACCTCAGAGGTGCCACTCAGTGCACTAGAGCCCACAGGGCTGGGTAGTAAGAAACTTGCTTCTTAGGAGTTCACACTCACATGAACTGTGTGACAGAGTTTTACAGTGGATTTTTTTAAAACATTTTTTATTGAGTTATAGTCATTTTACAATGTTGTGTCAAATTCCAGTGTACAGCACAATTTTTCAGTTATACATGAACATACATATATTTATTGTCACATTTTTTTCACTGTGAGCTACCACAGTGGATTTTAATTAAATCACAGTCAAACACTGGGTATCTCATAGCCACACAGAGAGCTCCTTGATTTCCTTATCTGGAAAATGTGTTGTAGAGAAACAGTCCACCACCATCCCAGAAGCCCAGGTTCTCACATGTAGCTGAGTTGTCTTTGTCATCCTAGTGCCTGGATGCTAAAAGTGGGTAAACTCTACCACATCAAATATAGGGAAAAACATTTTTTTCCCCTTTAATTCAGCTAAGTCCTGATTGGACTGTTGGGGAAAAGTTTTCTTGGGAACAAAAAGCAGGGGAGATGGAGCCCCTGAATCTACAAAATCCAATTGCATAAGAAGGGATGAAGTTGCATACATTACATTCAGGCCCTTTTTCATTTCCTTAAGGAAATTAATTTTATCTGAGTAAAATGAGCCACAGCCTTTGCTCACATCCGATTCATCTTTAAGTTGGTGATTTTCTCCAAGTGGTTCCTCTTTACCTGACACCTGACCAACTGAAGTCTTTCTCTGGTCTTTGCCCCACGTTGTGAAAAAGCAGTTTCCCTACTTAACACTAAGACTCTCCCTCTGAGCTTCATATTATCCATTCAACCACTTTGAACGCCCCTCCCTGTGCGCCAGGTGCTGCGGACAGGGTGGAGCGCAGAGCAGACATGGGCCCTTCCTTCGTGCAGTTCACAGGATTAAGACAGGCTTAAGACAGGCTTAAATCAAAGAAAACACAAATAATCGTAAAAATTACAACTGTTATTGTGTCCTGAAGGAAGAGTTTAAGGTACAGTGAATGTGGATAATGGAAGACTTAACCCAGTATAGACACTCACATCCTCTCCATTTCCATGTGTTCTGATTTATCTGCCCCAGGGCCTCCCTACTTCCTTCCTTCCCTCTTCAGAGGAAGCCATGGATTCAGACAACACTCAGTGAAAACAGGGCTTCGAGGATCTTGCTAGCTAGATTTAAATGTTAACGGGCAAAAATCAAATGTATCCCTTCCCGTTTTTAGTTAGGCGTGGAATTACTGGAGCTCCGAAAAAATGTTGGTGCTAAGCTGTTCTACCAAATTACTGATCCTGGAAAAAATATTGAAGAGTCACTTTCCTGAATCACTCAAGGTACTGTAAATGTAAGGGTTTTATCTTTCTTTATGTTATTAATCTGTGAAATAACGTCAGGCGTGTAGCTGTTTCCCCAGTTTTTCTGATGGTAAGACTCTGGGCGCCCTTGTTAAATCATAGCTTCCCAGTCTTCTGCTAGAGACTGATTCAATGGATTATGGATATGGCTCAGACAATTATATTCTTGACAGCCACTTTAGATGACTCCTAGGAGAAGTTAGGTAATGTTGGACTGGACTATTTCTAAGGTAAATTTGAGTTCTAAAAATTTTTTAAATGGAGGAGGGTATAGTGGGTGGCATTGCTGGTAAGAACGTAACCTAGGTGCACAGTGGAACTGAAGTTTCAGAGTTGCTGTAAATTTTTTTTCTGTTTATTGCAAGATCTTTATTTTGAAAGTTTTTCCATTGGTTTTGTTGATCATCGAGCCACTGTCGGTTGAAGCCTTCTAAAAGTCCATGAGGGTCTACTGTAACTCAGAGCTCCTGGGGAAGCTGACATTTAATCAAAGATTATAAATAAATGTAAGATTAGAAATATTTTCAACACTTGGAGAAAAAATGCAGAATGCAGTGAAATTGTCTTTGAGAGCTTAGTTTCTCGAGCAAAGAGAAAGCCCTGTAACAGTGATTTTCAAATATAAGTGGTGTGCCAATAATCCAGAAGAGATATAGTGAACCATAATTTCTGAACAAAAAGACCGGGGACCTGTATATTTCACAAACACCCTGGAAAATCCTTATTTACACTAAAATGTGAACCAAAATGATCTAGAGAAAGTCCTCCAGTGTACCATACTGGGTCGATTAAATCTGCTCATCTTGCTTTATTAATAGTGCTTAACCTGTACGTGGTAGGGAAAATCTGAGTGATAATTTGGTGATCATATGCCTAGAAAAGTGCCTAATAGACCGAAATTTTCCTATTTTTGAATGCTGACACTGCGTTGAATAGATGGAATAAGATGGTAGGCTGTTTTGCTTTGACGACATATTTGGCTAACTTTTCTGCCACAGAGAACTGAAAAGATTTCAGTGACCTTCTCAGGATCACAGAAGAGATTATAATCATCAAGACAAAGATGGGCCCCCAGGTTATAAATATTATATTTGGATAGTACTTTAGCATACAGAGAATTTCCATTTTTGTATCCGTCCAACAACCTTGTAAAATGTTTATTAATCCATTTGATAAATGAATGCATTGAAGCTGAAAGAAGATAATGCAGCAAATAAAGAAGCAGTTAAATCTCAGTTCTTTCGATTGCATGTCTATTGTTTTTCCCACAAGCAACTTAGCTCCCAGGTACCCAGGTAGAGATGCTGATTTTTTTTTTTAATCTCTCTTACAATGCTTGGCATGGGGTTTTGCCCATAATAACCTCGTCAATAAATTGTTGCTGATTGGACCCTGGAAGCTTTCAACAGTAATTACTTATTAATTCTCTACCTATTCAAATCTTATTTTTTAAGATGATTTCTGAGTTCAGACTAGCTGACTTGGCCTAAATACTATGTATAATTTTTAAAAATATATTTCACACCATCTCATTTGAACTTCATAAAAAACTAATATGGGGGGAGGGTATAGCTCAAATGGTAGAGCGCATGCTTAGCATGCACGAGGTCCTGGGTTCAATCCCCAGTACCTCCATTAAATAAATAAATAAATAAATAAATAAATAAATAAATAAACAAACAAACAAACAAAAAAATAAACAAACAAACCTAATTACCTCCTCCCCTGAAAATAAAAAACTTTTTTTAAACTAATATGAATCCCACTATAATAATACCTCTGAACAGGTAGATATTTATATTACAATTTTACAGATGGTATAACGAAGTCACTTCCCCATGTCTAAGTGCTAGAGTTCAAATTTAAATCCAGCTTATCAGATTCCAAATTGAGTGTTCTTTTGAAATGTTTGCCTCTCATAACACCATTTGAAGTAAGAGTTAAAGAAACGAAACACGTAGGCACAAACCGATGCTCTCCTCATGTAACCTTCTCTGTAATGTATTCCCAATTTCTCATTTTTCATACACTGAGTCTCTTTATCCCTGGACCTCTTTATCCTGCTTCAAGTATTGCATTGTTATGTAATGCCTGGTTTTGTTCTTTGACTATAGTTTCAAAACACCCTTTCGGTAAACACTGTGTCCTTTAGAGAATAAAAAAGGTAAAGAAAAGATAGTTTTGTTGTTCACTTCTCCCTCGTGCTTAAGTGATTAAATATCCCTCCAGATTTCCTTCACAAGCACTGACTGCTCATTCCTCCAGCATCTTTACTTCCCTCTGGCCACTTCCTGTCTCCTCTCAACACTCACCCTTTGGATAAACAGCTATTCGAAAGGTTACTTTGTTTTTAACCAATGCCAAATCTTTCAGTTGGTTCCAATCCTTCACAAACAAGTTATGTTTTGGGTGTTTTTTTTTTTTTAAAGAATCTGAATATTGTAAATAGTTTCTTCCTTTTAACCTTATGAACATTTTAGTCTTATTTAAGCTTTATTCTTGAATAAGGATGTATGCTTTCCTCTTGTGAAATCATTGTGATAAACTTATTACTCTGCATAATTCAATGATTAGCAGAACAAGCATGACCCTCCCAGGTTACTTTAGTTCATGGATTTTCACTTCGTGGGATCCATGTGACACATTAGTATTAGCCAGACTAACTTTGGAACGATACATTCTATGGGAAGATTTGAGCGGAGGCCCAGGCTGGGTAAGACGGAAGACCGCTGGATAATATTCTAGGCATTGAGATGAGTGATTTGAATTATGAGAGAGAGAAAGGAGGTAAAATGTAGGTTCCAATGCCTCTATAATTTAAATTTTTTTTTCATTGAAGTATAACACTAGAAAATGCACATAACATAATGATGCAGCTCGGTGAATTTTCTCAGAGCAAATATCTGTGTAACCTCTACTCCAGTCAAGAAAGAACATTTTTTGACGCCTTTGCTTCCTGCCCCCCACTGCTCTTTTCCTGTCACTACCTTTCCCTGTTCCCAAAAAGTAACCACTATCTTGACTTCTAAAGTCATAATTTAATTCTGCCTGGTTTTGAATGTATTATCAAGTGGATCACACAACAATTATCTTTTTCACTTAGCTCCTTTGACTCAACACTATATTGCTGTTTTATTGTCCACAGTACGAATAAGCCACAATTTATTTAACCATTCCTCTGTTGATGGACCCTTAGATTGTCTGCAGTTTCTGTCTACAGTATTATGAAAATGCTGCTATGAACACTGGCCTCATTTACACCACAACTTTCTCTTCTCTATAAGCACACATACAGCACATGAAAGTTGTTTCCTAGGACAGACATCTTTTTGATTCTTAGTGGAGAAAAAAACGTGAAAGGGCACAGAACAGAATTCTAATGTTACTTCAGGATTATTTAGTCAACAAGCATTTGATCAGCTTTGTCCAACTCCATGGGGGCAATAGTGAACAAGACATAGTTACAACCCTCAGGGGATGCTAGTGGAGCCTTGCTCCATCAAACCTGAAATGCAGGGTGTGTTGTTGGCTCCTTTTTTACCCCAGGGGGTGGTGTTTCACTCTCAAGGGATGTTTAATTATAATTTAGGGTCGAAGGAGTCCTTGCATTTCACAGATTATTTTCAGATAGTAGAATAAATTTCACAAGCAGCTGAGCATCAAAATCATCTGTGAAATTTTTAAAAGGTAGATGAGCGCTAAATCCGTACATTAGATTCTGATTCATTCAGTAAGAATTATTGCTGACCTCTGTGCCAAGCCTGCATCTAGTAAGCCGGTCGATTTGGTACCTCTCACCATTGTACTGTAAAAAACTAAGTTTGGAGAGAATTTTCATAGGCTTTAGAGACATTATACCAATTTTCATGTGCACTGATGAAATAATAAGGGAGACGTCTGTACCTGTATGTTGAGTATATACACATCTATAATTTCCCCGCGTGGCCCTGATTATGCAGTAGAACAAGGAGAGAAAAGGGTAATATGCAACCGAAATGGTCAGTAATGTGACTGGGTTAGTAGTGTGACTGGCGTGTCCTCTGGGTTCCCTGACTCAGGTTTACGGAGCAGTCATGAACATAAATCGTGGCAATCCCTTTCAGAAGGAAGTGGTATTGGATTCATGGCCCAACTTCAAAGCTGTCATCACGCGGCGGCAGAAAGAGGTACAGTTTTGAAAGGAAAAAAAAAAAAGAGTTGGCATCTACTGGAAAGAAAAAATTAGGTAAAGGGGATGTTACAACCATCATAACACACTACATACTTCACCATTAGCTTCTAATTTGACTGGCTTTGGAGTATCAGACATATGGAAACCTCCAGTCTAAATGTGTTCAGTAGTGTTTCTTCAGGGTTTCATAATCCCTGGAAGCACGAAGCATACGTGCTGGTACACACCAGTTTGTCTGCTGGGTCGATGATTCCTTATGAATGATGCCTTTGCTCATGTGGGTAAATATGGAAAAAGGCTGAAAAAGACAGCGTCTCTCCCCATTCTGCCTCTGAGACCAAAGAGACGCTCAAGCGATCACAGATGTGCTGTCCTGGCCTCATCAGCAAAGTTGTGAGAGTTCTGCGTTTTTCCCTCGTAGGTGGACCCATTGAGTTACAACCTTTTTATTTTTAAAAATAAATAAAATCCTAGAACAATGTGAAGTAACTGTCTTTGAAACATCCCTAATATTAGAAGATAATCAACAAAAGTCCCAAAGTGTCTGTTATTTTCCCTCACTACAGTACATTTGCCACATTCCCACTGAGCCGTTGTTTCTAGGTGGCTAACTTTGGTACCGGGGAACTGTCTAGATGTGTGTAACTCAGATCCTAGATAGCTGAGAGCCCCAGAGGGCATGTCTATGTCTTCTGTCCTAGGCTCAGACAGATAACCTGGACCATTATACTAACGCCTATGCTGTGTTCTACAAGGATGTCAGGGCTTGCCAACAGCTGTTGGAAGAACAGGGTGTCATCAACTGGGACCAAGTTTTTCAAATACAAGGTGGGTCAAGTGCAAAATATTAGGCGGGCATTTTTTCCCCTCCTTTTTGTCATATCTATCAAATAAGTAAATACAACATATTTCACACATGTATGTGTATATATATATGTATATACATATACACACACACATACGCACAAATACATAGGCATACATTTTATGTATTTATGGCTTATGTATTACAGTTTTGTAAGAACACTTATTTTGTACACCTAATGAGGCTTGGCCTTTGAGGTAGGCAGAGACCAGTTAAATGGGGCTGCTTTAAGTGATGTTTTTCCCCCACTGTTACTATAATATGGACATCAGTGAGTTTAACAGCATATTTTTGCTTATTATCTTTATTATTCTTAACTCTTTCCTATCACAGTCTTTCAGAGTAACTCTTAAGTCTAAGCCAATAGGTAAGCCTTTTCTTCTTTCTAAAGCAAATGATTCTGGAAAGAGCTAATCAACTGATCTACGAATCGTTTCCTAGACTTGACTCCCCAAGGAAGGAGCCAAGGCTCAGAGCACCGTCTGTGTTCAGTGTGACCTCCCACTCATGTGTTCTTCAGAAGAAGGAAACAAGCCATTAGATATGGAAGGAAGTGGGAAAGTCAATTTCCAGAGGATTCCATCAGCCAGGAGCCAGACTGGAAAGGACAGAGCAGATGGGAGGGTTGGAGAAGCAGAGAAGTCAGTTCCAAGTGATCAGATGCTCCCCGGCCATGCTGTGAGCTCTGTCGGAACAGAGACCCCTGGTTCTTGTGTCCTGCGGCACAGCAGTGCCCAGCGCAGGGCTTCATATCCAACAAGCGCGGACGAGGGTTTACAGGTAGTACGTGTAGCTGTGGCAAATGAGAGGGAGCTGGGTGAGTTCAGGATCTCACCAGTGCTAAGAGTATGCTTGATATTTCTGCAGTGGGCATTTAAGCAAGAGGCTGGGAGAGAGTCTTTAAAGTCAGATTGCCATGCCAGATACATCTGAGCTCTTCTACACTTCTAGAACTAGCAAATGTCTCTTACTTTGAAGAGCTTAAGATCAATCTGAGAAGTCAGAAGAGTCAAAATTCCCACAGGAACTTACAAATTTTTAAGGGATATTCCCCTCAGAAATCTCCACGGAAGATCATGGTCACAACGGAAATTTGAAAATCCCACACAAAGTTTGAAAATCAGACAGGGAGTAGCTGTAATAATTCATGTGTAAATACAGAGCTGCTAGGATCATCCAAGGTGGCAAACTGGTGACATTGATGATACTGAGCAGAAAAACACCGCGACAAATTTCCTTTTTTGAATTTTCAAGTCAAATGCCCACCTTTTTCATTACGTGTCTCCACATACAGGGCTGCAGAGTGAGTTATGCGATGTTTCCAAAGCCGTTGCCAGCTCAAAGCAGTTGGATGTAAAGCAGACTTCCTTCAAGGCCGTTCGCTTGTCTCCGGTGGCAACTCTGCCAGACACCAGGTTCCTGTATGTAAACCAAGTTTCTGCATCTGGGGGAGAACTTACTGCTACAGAAATACAAAAAGCAGCACTTGGAATACTTAGTATCATTAAGGAATATTTTGGCATCTTGGGTTTGGGGCGCTGAGTGTGTGTGTGTGTTTACTCTTCCTTTCTATGGTGTTTGCGCATAATTTCATGCAAAATCAAATCAGTGTCTGTGTCCATAGTAACAACTGAATTAGGGAGTCTTGTATTTTGACAGAATACACAGGAAAATAATTTCTTGCATATCTCCCTCCCTCAAATAATTCTTAATAACCTCTGTTGTCTGAGCCCAAGGTGGTTGCTGCTGTTTTTTTGTTTTTGTTGTTGTTTCAGGGATGAGAGTGCATAACTGACTGACTTGCCTCTTAGGTGCCAGGCACTAAAATGTTTTAAATATGGTACCTCTTGAATCCTTTTCACACCCCTAACAAGTAATGTTATTATTATTATTCTGTTTTTGAACAGAATTGAAGTAACACATAGGACTAAACTGTAGAGCCAGGAAATAAGCCCATGATCTGATTCCAGAATCCAGTCCTTCAAAACATGGATCAGTTTATGTCTGCATTCTCTTTTCCTTCTGATTTTGTGCTCCGTACTCTGTCATTTACTAGTTCTCTACCCTTTTGCTTAACCTTTTCGATCCTTAATCAATTTCTCCTCGAAAACTAATCTTATAGTATCTGCCTCACGTTTTTTGTAAGCAAGTGAAACCTGGTACTTGAAAAGTACCCACCTCAGTGAATGTTAGTTTTCTTCACTTCTGTGCTGTGTGTTGAAGGGATTATTGAGCAAAACAAGACTAAATCTAAAGAAGAATTTAAGTCACATTAAGTGGCTGGACTTTTTGTTTATTTCATTTAATTTTTTTTCAGTTATGAAAATTTTCAAACCCATACAGAGGTTGAGAGACTAATATAATAAACCTCCATCAATATATTTTATTATCTAAAATACTTGCCCTTTTTAATCACAAAATAACGCAGTTCTCGATTTTGTTTCTGCTTTGTCCAATTCCTGCAACTAGAGCCTTTTTGACAAAACATTTTCCCATAACCTGAGTTGTTAAAAAATACAACCAAGCTTGTGCTTATTAGATATATACGTATATAAAACCCATCCCAAAAGTACAAGATTGAAACTTTTATCCAGACCCCTATCTTTCCTACCCTCTGGATTATTCTAAAGGAAATGTCTCAGACATTTCCCCATTATTCTTAAATATTTTAATATATATCTCCAGAAGATCAGAATTTTAAAAAGAAAAGAAAAAAAAGCACTGTACTAATATCACTTCTGTGTCAGGGGTCCCCAAGACCACCCACAGGCTCAGTGACTGGCTAGGGGGACTCACAGGACTTAACCTACACAGTCCAGGCTGTGATCTGTTACACTGAAAGGGTACAAAGCCAAATCAGTAAAGGGGAAAAGGCGGGCTGGCAGAGTCCAGAGGAAGCCGAGCACGGGCTTCCCAGAGGAGGCGTGCGATTTTTCCAGCGATGAGTTGTGACAACAGAGGTAGGTAGAGCATAAACCAATTTGCTCGACTCCCAGAAGGGAGGCAGGTGTTCAGTGTAAGTTACACTGATTGTATGAACAGCCAGGCTCAGCTGACCACCCTCACAGTTCTGGGACCTGCAGGTCCCCTCCAGAAATCCAGACCGCCAGGCACTAGCCGAGGCCCACATGGTAAGCAGGTGTTCCTGAAAGTAGTGGCAAGCCTGCTGAGTTAACTCTTGTCTGCACAACCCCTTAAATTTTTGTTAACATCGTTTACTTAAAATTACCTGTTGGTAGTCACATTTCCCAGATTATCATAATATTTTTAGCAGTTTATTTGTTTTGAGGAAACATCTAAATAAGGTTTGTACATTGCAGTCAGTTAGTATCTCTCTTAACTTCCTTTCGACATATAGGTTCCCCTTTTATCTTTTTTATGTCTTACGTTACCTTTTGTTGAAGAAAAAAATTTCCTATTTGTCCTTTAGAGTTTCCCATAGTCTATTTACTGTCATATCCCTGAGATGTTATGCATCATTTTCTTTTATTCCCAAGTCAGGCTTTTTAAAACCAGTTTGTCTTTAACATCCAAGTCATTACCCATATTTGTACACTCTTTGTCTTGGACACCCGCCCTTCACATACAAGGTCATAGTCTGTAGTATCACTCCTGAAATGTGTGCCCAGAAGGGTTTTTATTTGCAGTGACATTTCTGCCTGAGGCTTCTCTTTTTTTATTTTTTTGAAGTTTATTTTCAAGAACTGAACTAAAAATCATATTAAGCCAGTTATCGCTTATATTTACTTATTTTGTACCCCTGCTCAGTGGTTAGATGGTTGGCCCAGTGCCAGAGCCCACGGAATGCCTGGAATGTGAGCTAACACTGCAGAACCACTAGTAAAGAGGAAACACAAACCTGTACTTTGTAAAGGGGGCCCTAGTGAGAATATTACCAGCCTCTTAACTGAGGGTGGTGTTAGGACATTGAGAACTTCAAGAATGAAAGCCAGTTCTGAAAGACAACCAGCCCCATAGACTTGCAAGTAGGTAATCATCTCAGTTCTTAAAAATTGCACTAATTTCTATTTTTTTAAATTCTTAATACCATGGGTTTTTAGACCTTTCCCCAGAGCTTTTAGGAAAAGGTCTGGAGGAGCTAGCATTTCTTGAGCACCTGCACAAGCCTGGGAAGTTCAGCAGTTCTAGTTCTTTTCTGGCCACAGGTGCATAAAGATAGGTCTATCCTTAAGTGTTTATTTTTGCCAAGGAAAAGATTGGGGGCCCAGGGATCCAGACTTGTTCAAGGATTTGGGGAGGGTGTCGACAGACTCAGGGCTTGATAAGAATAAGTCTGAGGTTTGTTTTACAGAAAAAATTAAATGCTGGATGTTATTCTGAGAACAGTAAGAAATAGGCATAAAATTAGAAGGAAAGACTTAAACTTAATATAATAAGGATTTTGTCCTATCAGAAACGAAACCCTAAAAGCTGTTTATAAGTGATGAGTGATGGATTTTATTTCATTGAAAATATTTTGGTATTTGCTGGGCGCAGTCTTGGGGGCGATTTCTCAGTTTGAATCACTGTAACCAGAGAAGGAGTTGTTTGCGGTCACGTGACCCCCAAGTTCCTATATTTTCGCATGTCATTTTCTTCTAGAATGAGGCCTTCCCCACAACTAACCTACCTGAGCGTTGCCGATGCAGATCTGCTCAACCGGACCTGGTCTCGGGGCGGCAACGAACAGTGTCGCCGGTACATCGCCAGCCTCATCGCCTGCTTCCCCAGTGTGTGTGTCCGGGATGACCAGGGCAACCCCGTCTCCTGGTCTATCACAGACCAGTTTGCCACCATGTGCCATGGCTACACCCTGCCGGAGCACCGCAGGAAGGGTTATAGCCGGCTGGTGGCCCTCACGCTGGCCAGGAAGTTGCAGAGCCGGGGGTTCCCCTGTCAGGGCAACGTCCTGGATGACAACGTGTCGTCCATCAGCCTGCTGCGGAGCGTCCACGCCGAGTTCTTGCCTTGTCGCTTTCATAGGCTTATTCTCAGCCCAGCAGCTCTCTCTGGGCAAGTTCAGCTCTAGCCCGTTGAAACTCTGGGAATTTTCTTCCTTTTTTTCTGAACATACACACACTCCGTAGTTGCCAATGAGAGAAGAATTAAAACTGGAATCGGGAGACTCTCAAGGTGTTGCAAAGGGCCTGGAGAAGACCTGCAGGGTTAGGCTGAGAAGTTGTAACTCTCCGCATCTCAGGTTTCTGCGGTAATAACTGTAAGGGTCAGAGATAGCCGTGGCTACACACGGGCTGATTATCCTCTTTTGGAATCCACCTTGGGAAAAAGGTTCTAAGCCAGCAGGTCTTAGCACAGGAGCAGAAATGATTCCATGAGAACCAATCATTTAACACGGGGGCGTGTGGCTACTGCTGTATTGCTGCCTTGGCTTCTGCTCTGTTTTCTCACTGCCGCGCCGGCTCCCTCCGACCATAAATAACCCTCCCTTGGCTCCACTACTCCGTCTCTCCCAACTCTGTTCCTGCCACCTGTGACCCAAGTTCTCTGTAGAATATCCTGCTTATTTCCCCTTTACTTACTGCCTCTCCACTTCTGCCTAGGACTCCAGCCGGTAGTTCTCCCCTGGGAATGTGTGAATGCAGCAATTCTCACGTTATAGTGCACCTCAGCATCGCCAGGGGGTGGGGGCAGGTGGCGACACAGATGGCTGAGCCTCTCCCCGCAGTCCCTAATTCAGTACGTCTGAGGTCAGGCCTGAGAATTTGTATTTCCAGCAATTTCCCAATTCTCAGTTGCCTTGAGAAATGAAGAAATGGGCATTTTAAAAGCTAGAAACAGATGATGTCCACATAAGACTGGATGTTACTTGTCACCTACTCTGGTCTAACCCTCGTTTATAATCTGCTTTCTCTTGAGAAACTAAGATGTGAATGTGGATATGCAAACACATATAAACATACATACACACATATATTTACATCTTTTTCATGTTTTCCGTATGCATATCTATATACTCAGAATTTTGAGAAGATAATAAGCTTTAACTCTCTCATTACATATGAAGATTTGAGGACCAAAGAAAATAAATGACTTCAAGATTATATAATCAGTGCTAGAGGCTGAGCCAGAATGGTGTTATTTTGATTTCAACCTATCTTTTTTTTTTTTTCACTAAATCACGTACCTTTTTTGTAAAGGAGATTTCAATGATTAGACAATAAAATCAACGCTCTCAGTAGTCTTTTAGCCTTGTCAGTATTTTTTTTTTTAATCTGGGTTCCGATTGTGTATGCATATCTTTCAAGGGCAGTAAAGGAAGAGAGAAACATCACAAGCTGTGTGCTTCCATCGGCAGAAAAGCAGGGACAAACACAATGGTTGGCTTCGTCTGGTCTGGATAAGGTTGACTCAGCCATATAGAAAATACTGGTTTCTTATCTCATGGAGGTCCCATTAATCTCAACTACAAAGGTAAGAGGAAATCTAAAGTTTAAGTGTTTAGTCTTCAGAAAAGTAAACAAACTGGCTGAAGGAGAGCTTCATTAAAAAAAAAAAAAAAGACTCCTTGGCAGTGAATATATGCTGAGGTCATCCTGAGCCCTGGTTACCTGGAGACTTATTCTTGGCGCCAGAGGGAAGAGCTTGAACTGGAGTCCCTAACTCTCTTGGGAGAATATGGTCTAGGTTCTGCCGCAGGGATACTCATTAACTAGCATTGATTAACCGTAGGTTACTCCCATCTGGTACATGGCATCATTATCAGAGCCTTTTGCCTTGTTTTTCTTCCTAGTAATAATATACCTACTGTTTACTTAGCATTTAACTACGTGCTGATAATTATGCCGAATTATGTATATTTTTGTGTATTTGTGCGTGTGTGTGTATAACCTATCTCATTGTGGGAATTCTGACTCAGAGGTCCTATGACTCATCACAAGTCATGCAGACTTTAAGTCCAGACAGAGCCTGAGTTCGTCAGAGTCTGAAGCCTGTCCTGTTCATTACTATGCTAATTGGCCTCTTAAGCAGCTTGGAACTGTATGAGGGCAATTATTCCTTTATCTCATGCTTTCTGAATTTTCCACCCCCATCCCAACAATAGACTCCATACTTCGACATTTTAGAGGAAAAAGTATTTTTTCTCCTACCAAATTGCATCTATAACCTTATTTCTTTTGCCTTTGTCTTCCAAATAATCCTTTTAGATAAAGTTGTTCGACCTTCAACCTTGTTTCTGACCCTTTTAAGAAACATGTGGAGCCATTCTGGAGTAAGGAAAGAAAGAGGGGGCAAGGAGTAAAGACACTCAAGAAGCAGGAAGGGGCTGGATCAGCAAAGGGCCTTAATGCTGACTCACGGATCTTCAGTGTAATACATAAACCGTTGAAGACTTTTAGGCCGAGTATCATGCTGTTTGGAGATCAGCTGTGAGGCTATTGCAATAGTCTGAGCAAGCGATTATCCAAATTTACCGAGGATTTGAATGCTGGCAATGATGATGGTGAGAGTGAACATCACTGAGCTATAAAGCAGGAAAAGATGTCAGGACTTTGTGCTGTAGGGTCTGATGAGAGAGGATGGTCAAGGATGACTCCTGGGTGTCTATGTTGTGAGCCCCGTGCCCGGTGGTACTTTTCACTGAGACAGGAAACCCTGAGACAGCACCAGCTCTGTGGCAACTGGGAACAGAAGAGATTGTTCAATTGGGGACATTGAATTTTGAAACATTCAGGTGATGAGATCAGGCTGGATATACAGGACTCAGAGAAACTGTCTGCGATATAGATATAAATTTTAGAGTCATAGGCGTACACATGGTAACAGAAGCCATGTGTTTGGCTGAGATTGTTAGGACTGGGCCTTGAGGACATCAAAGCGTGAAAGTAGCTTCTGGTTTCTGGTAATATTCTGATTCTCGGGTGGCTTACTCAGGTGTGTTCACTTTGTGAAATCTCATCAGGCTATACAATTATGATTTATGCACTTTTCTGTATATTACACTGAAATATGAAGTATCCATTAACAAAAAACAGGCCTGGAATCCACAGGAAAAAAAAAGGTATATTCCTTGGACCCAACAACTTCCATTTCTTAAGATGTCTCCTACTGGTATAATAGCAAGTATGTAAGATTTACCTAAAAGGATGTTTATCACTGCATTGTTTGTAAAGATAAAAAATACTAAATATTCTAAGTAACTCACTGATTAACTGTAATACAGCCATTTAACAGAACTCTGTAGAACACTAGAAAGCTATGATGGCTGATGTGGAAAAGATGTACGTGATATTACTAAATACAAAGCAATGGAAAGCAATTACAGAAAAGTCTGCATCCTCTCCGCATTTATGATCTAACTCTGAAGGTAAAATAGATAAATAGTTCTGAAGGCAGCCTAAAGGCTTTACCTGGGGAGAGAGGAGCCTTTGGTGGACGAAAGCAAGTATTTCATGGTGTGGCCATGGCTGGATGTGATGATGAAAGATGTCGGTCCAGGCGACATGCTCAACACCCCTGAGACTACTTGTTTGCACTGGGTGGACGCTGACTGGGGTTTGCAACTGTCTGTGTATTTAGTGAGAATGAGTGTTCACTCTGCCTAAGACCCACGGAGGGGAAATACAGCGGAGGAAAGGAGAGTTCAGTCTGCTCAACGTCTGGGAGCAGGATAAGGCAGGGCAGTCTGGGAGGATGTTTTCACATCCTCTAGAACAGAGTCTCATCCAATAATTCAAGCTCTGATTCTACCCATTTTGCATTTTTAATCATGAATTTCTTGGTGATTTGAATCTTGAGAAAAAAACACAAAATAACTATAAATTGAATTTCTGTAAGCTGTCCTTGGTAATACCTACAGTTTTGTATCCATTGTCCCTCAACCTCAGTAAACACCAGGAGCAGGGGGGGAAAGAAAACCAAAAAGTAAAACACAGCCGATGGAATAACACAGCATCAACTACAAAGATGATTTCTTCCTCCCGGCCTGGGATGTTTGCATTAAAATTATTTCAGTTGGGGAAAATAAAAATAGTAAACTCATAAAATACAGAGGGAGGGATTTTTCTGTGTCAGTGCGTTAAGGGCCTAGTTTCCTTTCCCCAGGTTTCTCATTACCTAAATTTCTCAATCTCTGATAGAAATCTTGGCTCCCCCACTGTAAAACCCAGTTGCCCTTTGCTTTTTGTGCTTTTGGCCCTTACTGTCTCTGAGCAAGAGGGAAGGTAGCCACCCCCAGCCTCTCCTCTTGTTTTCTGAGCCCCTCTAACCTCAGCAGTGCTGGTGGTATGTGTGTTCCCAGCCCCGATCCAATTTTGTTCACTTCCTGAGTGAACTTTTGTTTACTACCCCTCATTCTGGCTCTTGTGATTTAAAAAGTTACAAACAAGAATAGCTAACATCTGGGTATTCTTCTCACTAATTTATGTGACGCTTTTCCTCCCTCTAACAGATCTATGTGTTTCCAAGGCAAAATATGCTGTAGGTTTTAAACACTGTTAGAACGCATTGCTTTTAATATGATAGGACTTTCAGATGTTTTGTTAGTAATATGCAGTTTCGGCAGCGAACACTAGGTGTCAGATTTTAATTCTAGATTATTTCCTGAAGAGCGCACTTGAATTGTTTCTATTTGTTTCATTACAATTTTTGCTGCATTTTGGAACATTTCCTTTCAGCAGATTCCTGGGACTAGAGATAGTAAATAAATTTAGAAAAATAGCAATACAAATTTTGGGGGGAAAAACAGTTTAAAGGTTGCTTAACCCCACAAATATTAAAACATACTATAAAGCTTACATAAAGTGTAGTAATGGTACAGGAACAATGAGTCGAGGGGGGGCGGGGGAAGGTCCAGAAATAACAAGGACATAGGAAAGTTTAAGATAAGATCAAAGTGGCATCTCAAGTCACTGGGGTAAAGATGGAATTTTAAATAAATGGCAGCGAGACAAATGGATAGCAATTTGAAAAAAAGTAAAATTAAACTCATACTTCACACCTATACAAAAATAAACTCCAAATTGATCCAAGATATAAATAAATAAATAAAGCCTTTGAAAAAGAAAATAAGTGATACAAATTCTAGAAGAAAACATTGGTTGTTTCCTTTATAACCTGGACATAAGAAAAGTCTTTTGAAATTTAGAAGTGAGAAAAGAAAAAAAATTGTTTGATAAATAAAATACATATGTGTGCATATGTGTGATTTCTCAATAGCAAAAGACTATATTTAGGGTCAAAATACAAATTACAAACTAGGAGAAATTTCGCAATTTATATCACAAATAGAGAACTATTTTCTATAAAACGTAAGGAGCCCTTAACATTGAGAGGAGGAAAAAAATACTCAAGTCCAGTTTTAAAAAAGGCAAGAGATACGTTTAGTTCACAGAAAAACAAACAAAATGGCCCTTAAATGTATGAAAAGATGTTTAACTTCACTCAAAAGGAAAATGCTATTAAACAAGCAATACTTTTTCTCACTTATCAGATTGGCACAGATTAAAAATATTGAAAACGCAAGTTTGAGGCTATAAAACACAGGTATATCATTTACTGATAGAGGGAGTAGGAAATGTTACGATTCAGGTGAGGGGAATTCAGTAACATCCCATGAAGCACATATGCATTTACACAGGCAATTCAGCTTCCAGAAATTTACCCTAAGGATTCCTCCACAAACATAAAGCAAATGTTTGCACTAGGTTATTCACTCTGATATTATTTGTAATATCAAACTTTTAGAAACAACCTAAATTTCCATCCTTTAATCCAGTTGAATGAATTATGACACAGCCCCACAATAAAGCACTTATACCAATAAGGAAGTGCTCTATGATATAATTTGAAGTAATTTCCATGATCCATTTTTAAGTTAAAAAAAAAAAGAAAGGCTAAGTCCACAAGCCTATGTAAGAAAGGATGAAAAAATTAGTGTATATCAACATCGCTCTCTGCTTATTTTTGTAAATGGAAATACAGGAAAATTAAACCAGAAACTATTTTTTAAGTGGCCAATAAGTAGTAGAGATAGGAATGGAAATAAGACTTCCATATTATATAGTTTTGACTTTTGAACAATGTATGAACCACCCTGAGATTAAAGATAGTATCTAATTCTCTAGCTCTGTTGGCTGAAAAGGTCTATGAGTAACACTCGGTGACCATTCCTTACACTCAGTAGCAGTGAACAGTCCTAATATTCAGATCTTCATAAACAGCCTTTCAGGGATAATACAGCTCTTGGAGAAAGGCTGGTAAACTACAATATCTGCAACTTAATTTCAAATGGTTCCTAGTGAAGGGATGTCTGTATGGTTTGTGTGTGAGAGAGAAAGAGAGCATACATGTGGAAAGAGAAAGAGATCAAATATAAAATATTACTGAATCCAGGTGAGAGATATATCAGTTGTCTATTATACTATTCTTTCAACTATTTCTATGTCTGAATCAAAATAAAACTAATGGTGGAAAGTGGCAGATTTTTATAGGCAGCTCTACCCGTGTACAAATGACATACATGTCACCACAAATTTAATGGAAAATATTATACTTAAAGTGTTATTTTATTCTCACTTTTCCTTCTTTTGCTGTCGTTTCATCGGAAATGCCATGACTAATACTTACTAATGAATAATTGAATTTGTAACATTTGAGTCTACTCAAACTTCAACCCAGACATAGGAGACAACTGAAGTGAGCAATAGATGATGGTAGCCTGAGAGGCAAAGAACGCAGAAGGAGAAACAGGTCCTAATAAGGAAGGGAAAAAAAACACTGAAAGATAAATACAGTCGAAACAGAAAATTACTTCCGCAATGTTGTCAGGCACTTTTCTCGGTGCTGGGGATAGAGCAGCGACAGTTACTTGCAGTGAACAAAGTAAACAAAAATCCCCGCCCTCATTCATTCCACAGGAAATGGCATCTACTATGGGGCAGACACTGTTTCGGAGGCTTTGCATATATATTCACTCACTTGCTCCCAACAACTCTACGGAATCGGTACTATTCTTACCCCAACTTTTCAGACAAGTAAACTAAGGCAAAGAAAGGGTAAGTAGGCTGCCTAAAGTTGTGCAGCTAATACATGGCAGGGATAGAAATCAAATCCAGCAAGTTTGGTTCCATCACTTACATTCTCCAGTTCTGCACCACTAAATCACAACAGAAAGGAAGGAAGGAATTGCATTAAAGACCAAAATAAAAGGAGGAGGAGAGAGAAAAGGTAAAAGAGACACAAAGCATGGTCGGCAGAATGGAGGAAAGGGTACAGATCAGGAGCAGTAAATTGGAGGACGGCTAAATTCCATGCCTTTCTTAATAAATTATTGCACTGAAAAAAGCGTAAGATTGTCCTTAATAAAAGAGATGAGAAAGAGGGAGGATTAGAGACAGGCGGTGGGGTTACTAATGATAAACTCACCTACTATACCATTCTGTCCAAGCCTTGCCCTGGAGGGATGAATTATGAAACACGTCTAAGAAATAATGAGGGATTATTACTAACATTTTCTTTAAATTCCTAGACATTTCAGACGAACACGTTTGCAGACTTGCTAAACCAGAGACAGTATTTTCCTCCCACTGGTTGCTTGTTGATATAACGTAGCACATTCTAACAGCTAGATCTTTGGGGAATGAAGTCCCTCTGGATGTAAAACATTATTGAGGATTTCTACAGCTTTTACACCCTTTTCCTGATCACATATACATTGATTAACACAATCACGTAAGGAGAAGAAAAATTGCCTTGCCCCCTTAAACTTTTTATTATAACCTAATCAAGATTGGATATTAAGGTCATGACCTTTATCTTACTAATCTGAGTGATTATTTTGAAGTATTTAATAAATATTAATTCACCCATGTTTAGTCAAAGATGGAATTATCTCCAGAATTATACTACCCGCTGCTGCTGAACAGGTCAAAATTTGTTTATGCTCAAGATAGACATAGGGTAAAGATGTTGGGTTTTTTATGATCATCATAAAATGCTGAGTCAGTTACTAATGGTGCAATTTCCTGTTTAATAATTTGCTTACTCAAACTCAGTGAGAGAGCCTGGCCTTAGATCCTGAGCTCTGACAGGAGAGGAGGAGGATGAATATACGTTAAAACTTTGGATACTGCGTGCAGCTGACACTGAATTAAAAAGTCTAAAAATCTCCTTTAGGCATCCACTACTCAGAATGCTCCATGAGTCATCACTCGCAGTTAACTGGCACGCTTAGCACTCTTCAGAGTGCCTGGCCAACATTATCTGGGGGCCGCCACCTCTCTATGGAGTGATAGGACATTATGCTTAAAGATCTCATTCAAAAAATGTAATTCATCTGTAGCAAGTTGGGCCCAGGCCCACATGTTAGGTAAACTAGGCCTCTTTTTCCTTCTCCTAGGCACACAACTATTGGTCACTGAAAATTCAAGACAAAGATCCCATTCTAAAAACTTTGCCTCCATTTCCCCTTTATCTCAGACCACTGAGCTAAGCGGCTTGATATCCCCTGAACTGCCATGTTCCCACTCTTCCTCTTTTCCCCTCCAATTTATAACTAGCATCATTCGCTCCTCTGTTCCAAGATTATGAGCTGGTGCTCATTTCCCAGCTCCAGCCCTGGACTCTTGCATCTTTCCCTGAGGATTTCATTAAAAACTGTACTATGGGTTCCTAGTTCTAAACAAATAATACTGAACTTAAAAATTAAATTACAAGAATATTTTGCAGGTTTCCTAGTTTTCAGAGAGTTACCAGGAGAATTGTCTCACTTGATCTCCACAACAACCCAGGCAAGCACACAGGACAGCTATCATTTATACCTTGCAGATGAGAACATAGGTTTGGAGACATTGGGAGACTTGGTCAAGATAACATACCTGTCTCGAGTCCCAGACTCAGCCCAGTGTAGACTTTAAGTGCACAGTCTGAGTTCTCAAGGTCATGAGAACCTTAGTGGTCAAAGGAAATACGATTAGAATCTCTTCTAGAAGATTCATAGTTTTCAAGGTCCATCCATAATCAGGCTGGATTTTATTTATACACAATAACCTCACCCTATTCTCAAACCTATGTGGCTTGTTGGTTTCTTCTTTTATTTATTGATTCAACCGTATACAAGTGATAGGCTGGGGTAGGGTTCTGAAGATATTAATGTCATGCCTAAGAGTCTGTCTTTATTTTTGTAATTTCAGGGATTGGAGAGGAAGGGAGAGAAAGGGAACTATGAATTCTGTTGCCAAAGGTACCGACAGGCTCCTAATCTGCCAATGTACTGAGGATCCATTAGAACAGGGTGTCACATTAACTCTGGAACCAGCTATCAGAAATGCAAACTGTAGCCCATACGCTGAAATGGGAAAGTTCTTCTTTATCACTCCACTTTCCACACCCTCTGTGATTTGTAAATTTTTAAAATGGAACCCTGTTAAAGCAACGTTTTATTTGATTAATGTATTAATTCATTTCCGGAGCCACCCCGAGCTGTAGATCCATTCTGGCCTCACTTTGAGGCCCTCACTTTCCACCCCTCAGCCCTCCTCCAACATTGATTCTTATTGCATTGGGAGGCGTGGCACTGTTTGCTTTCTAAATGGACAGGTTGTAAATCTCAATAACCAAAGACCAACAGGAACACACTTGTAATAATAATAAAAAAATATCCAGTTAAGTTTATTCACCTCAGTTCAGCAAATAAACAAGAAGGCACCCTCACAAAATTACAGGACAGTTCATTCCATGGAGGTGGGAGAGACTTCTCAGAGGATTTAGATTTGAGCTGGATGAGTCTAAGGAAGCAGGAGCTTGTGCTGGATTAGATGTTGACAAGACGTGGGGCAACTCAGAGAAAGGGAAATGGTCATTTTCATGTAGGAAATGAGAGAATTAAAGCAAGAGCGGACTAGAGATCAATGGCAAAGCAGCAACAGTCACTTTCATTAGACATAATACTCTTTATGACTCTGTAGTGGCCGTGTCTCTGGTCACAGAAGGTACTTAACTGTTTATATTCTGTGAGTGCTGATTCTATACAGTTGGGACCCCAACATGGTCTGGCGGCCAGCAGGACTGCTTTTTATTTTCTCACAAGTAAAAACTGTTTACCAGGTCAGTTTTTCAACTCAAGAATTTTAGATCCGATAGAAGAAGAAAGCTATAAAATATTACTGTGGGGGTAAATGAAAGCCAGAGGCTTGCCAGTCAAGGGTAAACCCTCTAAAGGTGGAGGTAGGAGAATGACTGAGAGTCATACTACACCCTAAGGACTTAAAATAACTTTTCTGAATCTAACAGGCAAAATGAGAGGGCCTGGTCCCTGGGGGGTGGGGTTATCAATGGCAGGCTTCTTTTGACCCACTGGAGTAGAATGTTTGCCTTTACTTTTCAGACCTCAGGGATAGGCATTGTTTTTTTTTTTTTTTTTTTTTTTTTTTTTACTGTCCCTGGCTGGCCTGCATTATTTGCAAGTGCAGTAAGCACTTCGGAGAGGAGGTAAGGGGGTTCACTTTATCAGCCTCCTTCTATGCGCTTTGAGATTTTGAAGGCAGAGCTCACCACTATCCTGGAGGCAAGCTGCCTATTTCTTTGTTTTATATTCGTTTTAGACTTTATCTGTTTTATGTTTAACTTATTTAGCATTTCCCCTTAATCGGCTTTTATGCATTAAAACACAACTTCCTGACGTCTAGAAACTCAGGTGCCCTATGGTGGGTGAGTTGGTCTCACTCCTCAGCAAACAGATTTTCCCCTTTCCCCATCCACCCTAGAATCCCTCACTCAAGCCCCATTGGCAAGAAACTTTGAAAGCAGTAAGTCTTGTGGTTTACATTACACTTCCCTCAGAATACAGACACTTCATTGGAATTCTCCCACTATTCCTGCAAGGAAGGAAAACAGCATTCTTATTGCCACTTGAAAGCAGCACGCACGCACACACACACACACACACACACACACACACACACACACACAGGCCTAGGGTTTATCTATGGGGATTTTTGATGATCTTTCTCATAATTGTCCAGCTTCAGAACTGCTGAGGGTCTTGTAAAAAGTCCACATTCTAAGCCCTCCTCCAAATCTATAAGAGCAGAATCTTTTTTTATACTGACTTTCTTGGCTGGGGATGGGGTGGAGGGAGGTTAATTAGGTTTATTCATTTTAATGGAGGTACTGAGGATTGAACCCAGGACTTCCTGCATGCTAAGCGCACACTCTTACCACCAAACTATACCCTCCACCCTAAGAGCAGAATCTTTGAGAGTAGGGTAGGGCATTAACCTGAAGATGATTTTCAGGTCCATTACAGTTAACCTATTGTCTCCGACTTTTGGACAGAGGATTTGACGAACGTTACTGATACACAGAATGAAAACTTCAAGAGGACAACCAATTCAGCTTCTTTCCTCCATGTCCCCATCACCTGACGTTTTAGCACACAGTGATTACTGGTTCCGCACATGAACTGAAAAGAACATGAAGTCATAGGTTTAAAACAGGAGGGTAACTTAAAACAGGTAGGACCAAGCCTCTTAACACGTTAGGATCAGGGCTCCACTGTGTATTGGTGCTTGATCTTAACCTCCCTGTTCTTCAGAGTTCTTAAGGAGACGATGGTAATAGTACTACTTCCTTAGTTTTTTGTGAAGATTAAATGAGTTCAAATATATAGACAGCTTAGAGCAATTCTTGCCTAAAACAGTCGAAAACTTTAGGTAATTGTGATTTAGCAGTAACTGGCCCAGGGACAGGCATCTAATCAGTCAGGTTATGATCCAGGTTTTCTTGCTCCTTCTATACTTTTCTTTTTAAAATGACCTAGCAGACATCAGAAGGTCCTCTCTTTCCAAAATATTTCTTTCACCCTACTGCTAGGTCCCTTGAATACAGGCAGACATTTCCACGATTGCAGTCATTTCTCTAAAGCAGAGAGAAAAACAGTGAGCCCTTTCTAATAAAGCAAGGACCTGTAACCAAGGATGGGCTGGAAATCATAAACAAAGTTCCCCTTTTTCTGTTAGCTAGCTTTCCCCATTGACCTCAAAGATTAGTGTGTAGGCATATATATATATATTACATATATAAACTTATGGCGTTAAAGAAAAGTGGTGGTGGTGGGGCTTAAGGAGATATAGGGGAAATTTAGAAAACAAAACAAAACAAAATTTAAATCCTAAAGAAGTTCTTCTATCGGTTTTGTTTTAGGTTTTTTTAAAATTTCCGTTTGATAAAAGGCATTCTTGCCCTTCCTGGGATAAGCATGATTATAACCAAGATGAAGACAAGTGTGACCGCTGTCCTGCAGATTCCCGCATTTCAACAAAAGAACAACAAACAAAGAACAAACAATCCAAAAGGTATTTTCTCAAAGGTTTCATCTTTTCTAATCAGATGCTTTGATCTACATTCGATAATCATGGCAGCTTGGTGGAGGGGATTCAAAGTGAACACGAAACTTTTTACAGAAGAATTTGATTAAATCAGATATTAGCATTAAAAAAAATTGTAAACTTCCGAGGAGAGTCCTTGGAAAGAAAGTTCGTATTGGGCATTTCGGGGGTGGGGCCGCAGTGCGAGGGTGTCTTCCGCGCCCCAGGTCTGGAGACCGACGGAAGGTGGGCTGGAACTACGCCCCAGTGCTGAGAAGAGAGAGGGGAGGGAATCAGAAAAGCGACCGGTGCTGCGAGGGCGATGCAGGGAAGTCAGGCTTCTCGCCTTCCCTGGGCCGGCAAGCTCGGGACCGAGGGCGCAGGCGGGAGGGGCGGGGTCCGGCCCGAGTCCCGTGAGGCGAGGGCGGGGCGTCGCGATGGCCACGCCCAGGCCGGCCCGTCCCGCGCTTGCCAGAGCTCCGCGGTCGTTCGCCGCCAGGACAAGCGGAACAACCCCCGAATGAATGGCCCTCCTACGGAGTCGGGGGCCCCGGGTCCCCGCGGGGCCCCGCATCTCGCGGACTCACCCCGCAGCGTGCGGCGCGCCCGGCTTTTCGAGCGCGAGGCAGGGCGCGGGGCCCCCCCGGCCTGGGGCGCCCCGAACCCCTCGGCGGCGGCGGCCGGGGCGAGCGGCGCCCACGAGGCCCGCCGGGCCGGGGAGAACGTGCCCTGTGAGCCCTGGGTCCGAGAGAAAGTGCTCTTTCTCCTGCACCCGGAGAGGTGTCTAGGGACCCAGGGGGACCCCGCCCGGGAAGAGGTGGCCGCTGAGGAGGACCTTTTCGAAGCGGGAGGACAAGACCGGGAACCCGCCTGCCCGTCCCCTCTCTTTCCACGGGAAAAGCGAGTTTCTGGCAGCCGAGTAGACGCTCCCTCCGGGGCTCCGCTGGGGGACCCACCCAAACCCCTGCTCGTGCGGGTCGTGGATTATGAGGTGACACAAGAAGTCCTGCAGATCGCGTGGACGAAGGGCTGCATGACCACACTGACCGAGGAGCGCTCCGTGACCGCGGTCACTTTTCGCGCCAACAGGGAGTGAGGCGGGGCCGCGGGGACCCCTGGAGAACGGCGCGCTCTTACCCCAGAGACAAACATCCCGTGTCCAGGCCGTGGGGAGGGGGTCGTTGCGCGGCCCCCCAGCACCCGCTTCCCGGAGGAGAGTCAGCGGGGGAGAGGAGCCCGAGGAACGTGCGGGGCTGGCGAAGGAGCGCCAGTCCTTAAGGAAAGAAAAAAAAGCTCTTCCGGAAACTCCCAACTTGTAATTTAATCAACCGCAAGAACCTTTTAAGAGGCTGGCATCCACCTCCAGGGAAGCAAATGGCACCCAATACACATTGAAAAACTGTAAGCAACTTACTACCTCCTTAAATCCTGTGGCTTAAATACTGTGACGGTCTGGGGACCTTAGAAGAGAGGAAGAAAGGTATTTTCCAAGTGGCAGAACGTGGGAATTTTGCACTAAGAAAATCTGTTGTTGATTTTTGCTTTGCAGAACCTCTCAACTGTTCACTTTTCTACCTCCCCCCTTTCTCTTTAAAGCCTGAAAGCAGAAGTGAAGTTTTGAGACCTGCTCTCTGCAAAGGCGAGGTGGGAGTATATGGGGCGAGAGGCTTAAGACTGAAAAAAGAAAGTAAAGAGAAATGGGAAAATAAAATGTAAAACAAAGTGGCAAGTAAACAAAATCTTTTTTTGGTCACTCTCCTGATGTGTACGTTTTTCTTTTCTTTTTTTCCCTTCACATCTAACAGTGTTAGGAAGAAAAGAGGAGTCAGGGACGGACACAAGGAGGGAAACGGGAGACTGAGCTCGGCAGGTGAAACTCCATTTAAAAGGGCTTTACCCCAAAGTATCTAATTTAGTTCAGTAAAAATGCTGTTGGTTTTTAGTTACTTTTTTAAAATGGAGGTACTGGGGATTGAACCCAGGATCTCCTGCATGCTAAGCATGTGCTCTACCACTGTGCTATACCCACCCCCTGAAATTGTTAATTATTTTAATGTTTAAATTACTTCAGATAAATCATCTGTTCTAAAGGTAGATGTACGGTTTACTATGAAATGACTATATATCTTATTCTTGTCCATACTGTCTTATTAAGATTTGTTATTGAGACTGGATTGAAAATACATTTCTCCTGATGCTGTTGAGAAACAGTTTTCTTCTGGTGCTATGGAAACAACTCATCTTTATTTTGTTTGTTTATTTTTTATTAAACACCGTCTTTATTAACCGTTTAGTAGTGGGGCCTGGTTTGGAGGGGTGGGAGGAGCTGAGCACCCCCTCTAGAGATGATCTGATGAACTGAAGCAGCATCTGGTTACTGTGTGAATTAACAAAAAGTGGGACTCTGGCTTTTGAGGAGTAAACAATTGAACACCCCCCTCCCTCCTTCCCTTTGCCCCTTATTTTCAGTTTAGAGTTTGAAATGCCTTCAAAGATCATCTGATTCACCTCTTGCCTCCTGGCAGACAAGACAGGTGCGATATGCTCGTTTTACACATGAGCCAGCCTGGGCCCAGAGGTCATGTGGCTTGTGTTCAGACACAGCTGGTTACTTACATATGCCTACTAAGTAGATAAGAATATGATCATCTCCTTCCTGAAAGTTCGGGAATGGTCTTTAGGACTAACTTCTAGGACTAACAAAGATGAGTGAGGACACCCTGGGTTTTCTGACTTAACGTTTATGAGAAATACTAAGGTCACCTTGATGTCCCGAAGTCCAGCAAGGCCTGTGGGCTGGAGACTTAACTACCAGCAGTTCTCAGACTGTGGCGACCCTCTCCCCCCACCACCTCGGAATTCAGCCCCAGACATCATCTGTGCTCCAAACTGCTTGCTAGGTAGAAAAGGTAATATAAGCCCCATAAAACAAATTACCTTTTTCTCCAACAACCTGCCTGGCGCCAGTGTGAGGTTAAACTTCTTGGCAGACACATTTCAGACCTGACTGAATAAGTTTGGCTGATGTGAGTCCATATATGCCCCGCGTGGTTGAGCCTTGAGTGTAGACAAGAAAAGCCTCTTGAAAGTTGGCGCCAAACCGTAGCATCATTCCGCATCCCGTTGCCTGCTCTACGGTGCAAACTCAGGAGTTGAGCTGCTTGGGTTCAAAACCACTCCATCTCTGACTGTGACTTTGGGCAGGTGCTTCGTCCCTCTGTGCCTCCGGGACCTTTGTTAAATAGGAATAAAAAGGTATCAACCTTACGGAGCTTTTTCCTAGGATTAAGCTAGATGAAAAATATTTAGAACAGTGCTTGTTATATAATCAATGCTCAAAGTTAGCGATTATTATTATTCGTGGTGGTGTTATTGTTATAGTTCACTTTCATCCTAGCCAGGCTTTAGGCTTTTATTTAATAAAAAACAGCAGAAGGCATACAACACAAGAAATCTTCTAGAACCCAAACCAGTGGTTCTTACTGACTTTTTTCCCCTGCATTCCTGAAATGCATTTTCTGCATGCTAGCTTTCCCCAACATTTAATGGATCAGTAAATACATTCCTTAAATTCTTTAGAAATGCCCCCAACAGCTTCTGAGAAGATTCGTCCTGAGTTTCTCAGGCCTAAGGTGCATGCACCACACTTGACAGTCTTGGAGGTGTTTTTGCAGACTGCTTGGCTCCCCTTGGCAGGTAGGAGCTTGGAGTGTGTACTTTAGGACCTGCTGGTTAGTTCGTTTTCCTTCTAGGATTTTCAAACTGATGCCCTGTCCTCTCAGAAACACAGAATAGGCACAATTACTTATCATTTTATCTCCTGTCTGTCAAAATGTACTGGTTCAATTCAGCTAGACTACTTTCATCCAAATATATTTGTGCTAATTTTCTCTCCTTTAAGTAAAACTTACTTTTGAAGGCCTTCTCAGCCTCCCTGCTAACTGTCTATAATGTGTGTATAGATTTTCTTTTTTTTTCAAGGAGGTTTTCTTTCCTTCCTCTTTTTTTTTTTTTAATTGAAGTATAGGCAGTTACCGTATCGTGTCAGTTTTAAAAGATGTCTCCCTGATGCAGAAAGTAATAAGTTAAAGTCCTATTCAATTTTCCTCACAGATGTTCTTGATCCAAGCAGTTGCCTGTCATGTGAGGGGCCTGGGCATCCTCAGTATCAAGAAGTCTCTGAGAACAACTGGGTCTCTTTGGTGTGACCTCCACCTCACCGGAAACCTGGTCATCTACACCTGTTCATGTGGTTGAATCACAGCAAAGACTTCGGAAGCCAGTGGACCACTCATGTGACCACGAGACACGTATCACCGTCATGTGACCACTGTGGATCAGGCAAGTGTCAACCCCCTTAACCTTTGTCCACAGTCTCCGTCACCTTTGAGAGTCATTACGTTCCACTTGCTGGTCTTATTCTTGTTGGCTGCCACCAGCACTTGTGCTTTTTTGCTTAAAAAATAATCATGAAAAAGAGAAGAGAAAAAGCTTTCTGTCAACAGAAAAAGTTACATTTATAGGAAAATGTGAAGAAATGTTATTTGGTGAGGACAAAGAAAAATGGAATGAAAACAAAACTCACCTGTGACTCCAAATCTCTTAGTTGGTGTGTTTCCAGTCCGGTTTTATGTATTTGATTTTTTTTTAAATATGTGTATACATACACTTTTCTGACCATAGACTATGTATATAAAACCTGAGTACTGTCTTCATACAGACTAACTGTATGTTGATGCCGTTCTGTGTGTGGCCCATGAACCAGCAGCCTGAGCATGGCGGAAGAACAAAGTTTTAGAAATGTGCGATCCTGGACCCCCACGCTAAATCTGCTGAATCAGAGTTTGCATTTTGACAGATCCCTGGGAGATTCACGTTAAAGTTGGAGAAGCACTGACATATATGCTATAGTTGGTTCTATAGCCTAATGGTCCCTTAACAAAAACCAAACAGTTTTTATTTTTTCTATAGTCTCCATTCATTGTTAACAATGGCATGGAAATAACGCTTTGTAAAATGATGAAAACATTTAGAGCTGACAAAAGATTGAAATAATATGTTGACTTGTGAATTGGCAAAGAAATCCCTAAACAGCTTTATAGTGTTTTTTTGAACCTTTTTATTCTCAGGTTTTCCTAATGAAACACTGATGAATGGAGTTCAAACTATTTCAGAAATGTGGTGGTTTTATTGTCTAAGAATGTAAAACAATACTTACTTAAAAACCCCCTTAAGGGAGAAGGGCAGAGAGTCCTGAAAGAAAGCCCAATTATAGCAGTTAAAGGCTGAGTCAGGACTCACCAGCCACTAGCAACGAGTTGCCAGAGTTGTCAGGGTGGGGGCTGAATTTGGAGCAGCTGATTCAGATAAGAAAACAAAGCCTGCGACTCCTGAACACCCTGACTTCTCTATGACTCCAGTCAGTACTTTGCTCTTTAATTACGGAGGGCGAATCTTTGTCACTTTACTTCTCCAGATGACGATAAGAAAAGAAACAGTCCAATTTACTTTGGAAAGAATAAGGAATTTTAATCAGTTATTAGGCACTATGCAGTCAAAAGCTACCAAAACATAAGATGTGGCTAGCTTCAAAGCAAGGAATTAATTTAAATTCAAATTAATTTAAACTCAGATTTCTAAGTATAAGTCAGAATGAGTACTTTTAGGAGACTGCAGTCTTCACAAAATAGGACCAAAATGCTGTTTATTCGGAGCTTAGTATAGAGGGGGAGTCAGCCAGCAGGGAAGCAAAGGCAGGCAGGACAGTGGGAAAGCTTTATAGTACATGACCAAGGTGATGTTAATATGACTTTGCTCAACTAAACTTTCGACAGGCGTCTTCCCAACTGCAGCTTCTGACCTCCCTCTCCTTAGAGCATTACTTAAGAAAACTTGCAATTATAAATGTCCTTCTCTGCTCCTGGAGGTGTAAATCTCCCCAACCTCTTGCCAGTTTTACAACCCAGGAATGTCTTTCTCAAGAACCTGAAAGCCGTCCCTTTGAAATGTAGTCTAGAAAGACAGGGCCCCTGACTCCCAGTCTCCGTGAGGGGTAGAAGCCCAATTTCATAAGCTTTAGTTGGCGGACACAGAAGGCTTCTTCCATGGCAGTGACCGGCTTCCCCACCAGTGTCCTCCAGGACTTTTCCACTAGCTCACCTGAGTGCTTAAACACTCTCCAACCTTTTGTTTCAAAGGAGTTGGGTTCAGTCTGTCTCTCCTGTAGCAGTAGTCTTGAGTAAAGTCTTCTTGCTTGCCTGTTTCACTCCATCTGGTACAATTTTTCTTTGAATACGGTGGAAAAAAGAAAGGTTTCATGTAGGTTCTAACTGGTAGCTATTAGCACAGGAGAGTTGGAGGTGGGCTATTGAGAGGGGCTTAGGGCTTTCTCTGGTGGGTCCTGTGTTGGAAGGGTTCAGAAAAATAAGGAAGCTGGCAGTCATCGACCAAGTCCTGGTCTTTCTGGGCTGATGGCAGCAGGGGCTGTGTGGTTTGGCTTCCCAGGCTCATTGCTCCAGAAGCTGTAGGTTGTAGGTTAGGGTATAACCTGATATATAGTATTAGCCACATAGGATTTTTTTTTCTGGGAGTTAGTTTAAAATACTTAGAACAGTGCCTGGTACATAATAAATACTCAAAATTGGCTGTTATTATTACTGTTGTTGTTGTTGTTAATATTTTCATCCTAACCAGGCTTTAGTTTTTTCTTTGTTTGTTTTGAAGAGCAGAAGACATACAACACAAGAAATCATATCAAACCCAAACTAGTAGTTTTTACTGAGACTATTTATCTGTCTTTTTTGAAACATATTATCGTATGTGTTCTGGCCATCATCCATTTATAGTCTCAGTTGCTCTTCTTGAAGATGGCATTGGAAACTTGAAGACCTAGTCACAGGATTCTGGAAGATCCAGTCACAGAATTCTTTTTTAGAGAAAATCACTTTTTATTTCTCAGAAACATCCAGAATGCAGCATTGCAAATAGTTCCTTTATTGTCTTTAGAGATTTAAAAATAACGGTAGAGCTGGGCTAAAAGTCTTTTCATTATCGTCATGGGCTTAGTAATAAAATACTCATCTCTGAAAGGAGTCTATTATTGATCTAAATTCTAAAAAATTCCTGTGATTACTGTTTGAACTTTAATAATATGAATGTAAGCCTCAAATTAGCACATTTTTATTTTCCTTTACTATCTTTTCCCTATGTGGATGATAATTTAAAGAACTCTCAGCGTTGTCCTCGTAATCAATCTCTCTCCTTCTCTCTCTGTCTCAAACACTCGTGCACGTGCACACGCGCGCGTGCACACACACACACAGAATCAGCTACATGCATTCATTCCGAAGGGTTCAGAATCTTTCTTACTCACTTGGAGTGCACTTTCTGTCTCTGACCCATATATATTCCTGCATTTCAAGAGTAGATTCAGTATAAATCATAATACAGCAGTCATAGTCATTAAGAAAGAGAACTTCAATTCTGATATTGCGTGTGACTTAACGTATAAAATTTAAAATAGTGAAACAGCAAAATGTAGTATTTTTTGTTTGATAAGTGCAAATTTATTCACACATGAACAGTTTTATTGGATTTGGATAATTAACATGAAGTTTATTATTTATTCATTATTTTAAAACTAAAGAATGAACCAAGAAATCAAAACATTACTATTTCTGTTTCTTTTGCAGACATTTCACTTCTATTCAAGTTTATTAGTTACTTGACAGTTTATTCATATAAATTATTATTAAATCAGACTCACCAAAGGATCAAAGTTATTATCTATTTTGCTCTATGATTATTAAGTATTATTTTCTCATATTGACGTTAAAAATTATTTGCTTCCAGTATCTTATTCACTAAGTACGCCACTGCCAGTAGTAGTCATAAAGTCATAAAAATGGGAGCCTGGAAGGGTTGGAATTAAAGCTCAGATTTCCTGATCTCTACTCAAAGCTGTTTCTATTAATCCTTTGTAAGAAAAAGCGGTCCACTAATTGATTTTGACTTTGGGTTTAGAATTCACTGGTAACATTATTGAACACCAATTATGTACTAAGGGCAATGCAGAAAATGCAGCTGTCTCTTGAAAGTGTTTAAACAAAATAAGCAGGCCCCAATTCTTTATCACTTATGGTTTCATTTCATTCCACTGGGAAGTCAGGGGACCTGTGTGTTTCCCATCTGCCACTTTTACAACCCAGAGATGTCTTTCTCAAGGACCCAGGAGCCACCTCATAGAAATGCAATCACTAAGGAAGTTGGTGCCCCCTCTCCAAGGCCCTGTGGGAGGGTAGGAGTCTAACTTCAGTGGGCTCTAGTGAGCAAACACAGGTGACAGAGTCAGAGAAGAACATCTGCAAACTAAGGAGTAACTCAGTGTGCCGGACACGGTGTCCCCTTGGTCACCCTCCCCACTAGTGTCCTCCAGCACTTTTCCCTCTAGCCCATGTCAACGCTTAAAATCCCTTCCCCACTTTGTTTCAGCGGAGTTGCGTTCAGACTAAGTTCTGGCCTCCCTATGCTATTGCAGTAGTCTTTTGTTTGTTTGTTTCTTTTGATTTGTTGTTGTTGTTGTTTATTGATTATTGTTATTGTTGAGGCAGAGGTAATTAGATTTATTTCCTTTTTTTTTTTTTTAAATGGAGGTACGGGGGATTGAACCCAGGACCTAATGCATGCTAAGCAGGCGCTCTATTAATTGAGCTATACCCTCCCCACTGCAGTAGCCTTAAATAAAGTCTTCCTTGACTGTTTAACCTTGTCCAGTGCAATCTTTGCTTTGACAGGAGTCAGATAAGAGCAGGGGAGAAGCATTTATGTTGGTGATGGGAACACACATTTGACTTCATAAAGGCTTAAAGATGCTTTGTGTCTCGGGAACTGACGATGATTTCTTTATTCTGCTGACAGGGTCCCCTGCATATGCCTTTCCTGGGACTTCAGAGCACTGAACACAGAGAAGGGAGGAGGCTCTTCAAGTTCCAGCTATGTCAGAAGCGGGAGCATCCCTTTCTGAGCTCAACAGGTGGTCTGTACTCATGAGCCAGTGTCACCATCACAAGCCCGATCTTGGTTGTACCAATGAATGAAACCAGTGCCTTATGTTGAGTGGGACCCTCATGGAAGAGCTGAATTTTCTTCGCTGCAATTTTGATGGGCATCCTAGGACAATGCATTATACAGCATCCCCCTGCTCCAACAACTGGAACTATTGATTGGTGACTGTTAGATGTCTCATATGCCTTGGAGGAAAAGGACAGGACAGTTTCAGACTGAAGGACAGAACTCTAGGGCACTAAGTAAAGGTTCTGTTTGTCAAGTGTTCTGTTCACCTGTCCTGCCGTGGAGAGTGGCAGAATGGAGGTCTTTACTGCAGGGATTAGCACAGGAACTCACTCTGACTTGACAAGAGAGCCCTCTGGGATGATGTGGCTGACCACTGATACACGGCCAAAGGGCTTGGCCCAAGACCATGGCTGGCAAGACATAGAACAGGACAGTCGGTGCTGAGGATCACAAGATAACCCAGAGAAGTGGGGCCACAGCTCATGTGCAGAGCCTAGGCCCGGGGCAGAGCACATATCTTGTGAGGCATCGGTCGATTGAGGAAGCTGAAGTTCGGGGTTATGTCCAAGGCCAGATGGGAGATCCCAGGGGGCAGCTGGAAGGTGAACTTCTGCAGGAGGCTCGTGAAGAAAAGGAAGAGCTCCATCTTGGCCAGTCACACCCCAGCACATACCCGACGACCTGGGGAGGTGGGAAGTGGTAGAAGGTTATTAGACGAAAACTGAAAACTGTCTAGATAGAGAAAAAAGCCATCCACGTGCCATTTCTTCTCCTTCAGCAAGTGTGAGTCAGTTAACCTCTTGTGAGCCACCTGATCTCTGTCCCCCCAGCTGAAGGACTGGAAATGCAAAATGAAATGCATCAGAAGACTCTGCCTTACGAGCTCCCATGAAGGACACAAGCAAGTAAGCAAACGTTAGCATTAACATTCTAATGTGAAAAATGTTCTGGCAGGTGAAGCCAAGTGTGTGGTGAGAACGCAGAGGAAAGGTGGCCCATCAGGGAGGGTTCCCCTTTGTGCGAGGGCTTTCCGTCTAAGGATGGGAGGTGAGCCTGGCAGAGATGGGGGAGGGTGAGTCAGGGGTGGGATGCATTTAGGGCAGAAAGAAACAGGGCTGACTGGAGCACTGAGCATGAAGTCGGGAGTCTCAGACCCGAGGCCAGAGGTATGACCGGAAACAAGTTCACACTGAAGCACTTTAAGAAGAGTGCTTGGTGGGGCGGTGGGTTTAGCTCAGTGGTAGAGCACGTGCTTAGCAAGGCCAAGGTCCTGGGTTCAATCCCCAGCACCTCCATGAAAAAATAAAAATAAACTTAAAAAAGAGTGTTTGGTTAGTATTTCTGAAACATGAATTAACTGGGGAAATGTCAAGGTGTCTGAAAAGTGGAGTGAGTTAAAATTGAGGAAGGAAGTCTTCTAGGTTGGTTTTTATTTCCAACAACTGGGGTCTTAATGGTTATTACATATCTTTCTTAAGACATATGGGACTTTCTTTTTTCCTGGCTTAAATTTAATGAGTTCTGTGGTTGCATTATAGGGCAAAGGTAGTATATTGGTTGAAATGAAGCATTATTAAAGGGTTCAGAAGACCTAACCCGGCCCTTTCTTTCCTGCTCCTGGAGTCTCTAAATGATCTGCCACCCTACTGTACCTCCAGTGAAATGTCATAGACAGTCCGGTGAGGGGGTCTCTTTGTCTGCTCCTGTATTTAATTTGGAAGGTAACTCACAAGTGTACTGAGTCACAGAAGACTTTAAAGTTCAGCAAAATATTCAAATGTAGCTATTTTATAACACCTTGAAAATATCCCAGGTTGGCCCTTTGGTTTGGTTTGGTTGGTTCCAAGGAACGGATTGATGCCACCCTCACTATGCCTCGTAACCAGGTGAGATTTTTAGGGAGGGAAAGACCAAGGATATTATCTGCCTCTGCCTAGAAATGCTCATTAAGTCAAAGCTAACCATTCGATCCACAAATGGGTGTTGAATGTCAAGACAGATTGAACTTGGCTCTGAGTCTGTTGCCCTTGAGCGGCTTCTGCCTCGTAGGTGGGTCTGAAGAGGAAACGGGTGATTATAACACAGTATCACAAGCCATGCTAGGGTGTTGAGGAAGCCCGTGGAAGGGACACCAACGCTGGCTTTTGGGGACAGATCTCCCCGTCCGCCCAGGAAGAAATGTGTGTCACTGGTGTCCTCTAACTGATGATAAACAAAACAGCTTCAGGTGTGAGTTAGCGTCCCTGTGTTTGGGCTTACTCAGTTTCATGGGAAGAGTCATAGTGTGTATCATTTTAGTTTACCCTTAAGGATAAGTAGGTGAAAACGCAGTACACGATCTTAATTTATTTTAAAAAGAAATGCTATATGCAAAATTAGTTAGACGTGATCTCGGGGGCCAATGAAAGAGCTTATTTGGATTAGGTAAACCCTTTAAGGAGCAAAATCTTTATCTTAATGCAGTAATAAGTGATCAGGATAACTGGGGAAGGCAGTGCCTTCAGGACAACTAGAGTGTTCGGAGAATTTCGCTCTCACAGTGGAGGCACAGAATTGGTTTTATATTATGTTTTCTTATTGTGACTGTTTTGAGATGATTGTATTTTAGGAGTTTTTCCACTTGTTTATGATAAAAACAGGATGACTACTCCTAGATTTCCTACAACTGGAAAAAAAAGAAACCAGTATAACTAGAGATGGTTAGAATTCTTGAGCTAAGCTGGGCAAAATCCTTTGAGGATGGGTCACTGTGGCAGAATCGGGACTGTTGCTGCCGCCTCATGGTCCAAAGACGTCCCCAGGCCCAGGTGTGTGAGACATCGTGGAGGCCCTGGGTGTGGTGTCGGTCAGAGCTCAAGAGAGAAAGTAGAAATAATGATTGTTCACAGGGGGCGAAGGGCTGTCATGGAGAACGTGATTTCTTTTCTCTAAATATTAGCAGCAGTCAGTCCAAGAGCCGGTAAAGGAATCTGGAAAAAACTGTACGTATCTTTTCACTTGTAAAATGAGGGTTTGGAGTTAGACGTGGCTGAAGTGCCCTCGAGAGAGCACTGTTTATGTTTCCATGGCTTCCCCCCCCCCCAAAATATAATGCAAGGAAATGCTGGGAGAAATGGAGTTCAAAACACTGCCAATACAGGTGTATTATTTTTCATTGCTTTTAACTCTTGTTCCAGATGTGATGTGATGTTTTTCATTTTAAGGAGTGGTGAGTATGTTTTCATTACTCCGCCCCCTGCACTCTTGTGTATGTGGGCAAGAATTAGGGGAAGGGGTCGAGCTCTGTATCCGTAAGTTGTCAGCAGGGGAAGGAGGTCTGTTTTGGGGTGGCTGCTGTATACCCATCACTGAGTGGGTCTCTGGAGTGACGACCAAACCTTTGTTTGTAGAAGCAGAAAGATGGCAAAACAACTCATGGTGTAGTTTTGCTAAGACTCCTAGAAATGGAGAACTCATTTCAGATTCTTAGAAATCCAGGCAACTATAGAATCCATTCATTTAGTTCTGTGGATTTCAAATTTTAATGTGAAGCTCTTTTCACTTCCCTGCCTCGCCCTCCTCAAGAAATCCTCAGAGCAACGCTGGTATTTACACGTCGTAAAGCAAAGCTTTAACGGTTGGAGTGACGTGGGTTTGCCCGTTGTTGTCCTGCTTAGCTGTCTCTCGGGGCTCCTGAGGCCCTGTACCTAGCCTCGGCCACAGAGAGTCGTCCAGGACTCCCTAAGGACACGTCCTTCCAACGCCTGTTGTCCTGCATCCTGCATCCTGATGAAATCCGGGGGAAGGACTACTTCCCTCTCTCTGAAGGTTAGGGCCACGTGGGAAAATCCAGAACCTTAGCCCTGGCCTCAGGCACGTCCAGATCTCTCCAGATTTTTCAAGTCACCTTTCTCCAGTAAGATGCCTTACCTGCTGAAAAGGGCATGAAAGCTTTCTTCTTCATAAACTTCCCAGCAGAATCCAGGAGGTGCCCGGGGCTGAAGGTGTCTGGTGTCCCCCACTGGGTCTGATCCCGAAGTACAGAGCTCAGCAAAGGGATGACCTCGGTGCCCTAGGGGTAAAAGTGTGCCGAGTGACAGAGATGAAACTGCTTCCTAAAGAGGTGGCTGCAAAGAGGTACGGTGACCTTGGCTGGAAGTGGTGTGTTCTAGAAGGAATGCGGAGGAGGGAGCTGGAGCCGAGTGGCCCAGGCTTGGGGCTGAGTGTGGAATATTCACTCTGTACCTAGTGAAAAACACAAGGCTTGGATTCAGAACCGGGGACAAACTCTAGGCACGTACTTGCTACGTGATAACAGCGTGGGGTTGGGTTTCCCACGGCAGCTGCTAACCTGATTAGTTCCGTTCATCAGTGTGCTTAATACATGCTGGGAAGAGAAGCTCCAAAGAAGGATGTAGCCCCCTAGTCACTGGGGATGTACAGGGGATGGGGGCCCATGTAACCAGTGGCCGGTGGCCTCCTGCAGAGGTGGGCCCAGAAGCCATGAACAGACTGTCAAGAAAAAGGCTCGGGGCCGTGGGCCTACCGTTACCTTATGCCACTTCCTCCCTTCAGCTGAGTTTTAGCAAAGATCTGTATCTCCTCAGTTGACCGGTCAAAGCACAAGGCTGCATCTGGGTGTCACAGTCCTGGGAAGCGGAGGGCCTCGCCGTGTGCAGGCGGAAGTGAAGCCCGGAGGTGCCGCTGGACACGGGGCCCTAAAGGGTGGCACGCCTCACCCAGAATCTGCTCCCTTACACACTAGCCTTGCCTGCACTCTCGGAACCCCAGCTTCCTCAGCTATAACATGAAGAAGAGTAATACCTTCTAAAGTCTTTTCACTGAGCAAAGGCCACCGTTACCTATGAAGACGCTCAGTCACCTGTGGTTGTCGTAGAGAGGGAGACAGGGAGGGGGGAAAGAGGGATGGGAGGAGGGAGGGGCCGGGGAGGGAGGAGGAAGGAGACGGTCTGACAGTTCATCTCAGCGGTCCTATGATTTTGAGCAGCAGCGTTTTGACGTTCTTTCCCTCTCCCCTGCCCCTCGCCTCCAGCCCTTACCTTTGGAATATAGTAATTTCTAAATAGAACATTCGTGGTTGTTGCCCGTGGCAAGCCTGTGGGCAGGACGTTGGCAAATCTCTGCACTTCGTGAATGACAGCATCCGTGTATGGCATTTGAGCACGGTGTGCCATTCGAGGCTGCGTGGACCCCACGACTTGGGCAATCTCATCGCGGACCTTTTCTGCATAGGATGGAGAGCGGTTAGGGTCTGCGGTGGGAGGGGGCTGTGTCTTTAAACGTGAACGTCAAACCCAAGTCCTCTCTGAATTCTGAATCATCTTTTCCCTGCACTGCTTCTATCCCCCAGCCTCTGGGGACCTGGATGGAGTGATGCCTTCAGACCATCTCAGGATGCTCAGAGGGCAAGTCTACTTTCTTACAGCATCAGGATACTAAAGGTACAAACGATTCTCAAGGGTACAAACGAAAGGTATCCAGAGTAGCTCTAGAATTCAATATTGTCCAGTCCCAGGGGTTCCTGATTCCTCTCCTTCAGGTGATGCTCTGAATCTCAGGAGACGTACCCTAGATCTCTGGATATCGCATCATGAGCAGAATCCCCCAGGGCAGCGTGGTGGCTGTGGTCTCTACACCTGCCGCAAACAGGTTACTGACAAGTACCACCATGTTGTCATCACTGAAATTGTCAGTAGATTTATCTTTCTCCTAGAAGGAGAAAAGGAATCATTAGCGATGAAAGAATTTTATCCTGGACAAGCATCACAAATAACCTCACGTGAACTGAAAAAAACAAAGTGCTGCGTTCTTCCCTCAATATGAGAATGTTGTGCAGAATGTTAGGATAAAGCACATCCTAGAAGCTAATAATGATAAATAATTCTGACACTGGGAAAGCCCATTTGCCATTCAGGAAGACTGGGAATTAGTTTTTAATTGAGCGATTAGAATATTCCCAGCATTATTTATTTAAGAAAAAAATTAAATGGTCTCAAGTATGTCAGTTGAAACACGTTTTTCAAGATTGCAAAGAAAAGAATATTAATCCTCAGAGCCGTAACACATCTTGAGATCTTCTGTAAGTCTTGGGGTTTTGTTCAGAGAGTGACATGAAAAGAGGTTAAAAAAAATTTGAGAATGCAAAATATAATAAATAGCGTTCTTTGTAGTGTACAAATCTATCATTAACTTCAGTCCAGTTATCCTTTTTTCTTGGACAGAAGTATTTCCCCCCACCCCCCCAGATGCTATTGATTAAATCAAATAAGGGCCCCCCTAGGCTAAGCATCATTACCTCCTGCTGTCTGACCTGAAAGGCATCAATGAAACATCTTGGATCATTTTTGTCAAATTTATGGTGGTGATTTATGAAAGTCCTTAAAAAGGAAGATAATTCGTCTCTATTCCTAAGTACTGTCTTACGACTTCTGAGGAGAAACCCCAAAACGGGAAACATATTGAAAAGCTAGAAGAGTAAAAACAAACAAACAAACAAAAAAAATCCAAAGTTAATTAAATACACGTGTATAATGCTTGGGAGAATGGGAATGACACCATTATTTCTGAAAGCCTTGAAGAAATAGCATCTCATTTGGACTTCAGTTTTACCTTAGCTAATGGTGGCAGACTGGACTGGACAAGATTTCATTTATCAGAATTATGTAACTTACAGTGAATATTGTCATGACTTCCAATAAGTTCTATGTACCCAGAGTATTTTGTATATTATGTCTACAGTCATATAGACATATGTATTTAGAGGTTAGATGAGACATAAAAACAGTATTGACTTTATGGTCAGAATTTATAAATCTAAATACTTTTCTTGCAAAATCCCAGGTGATTCCAGGTCAGACTATTCTAGTTCAGTGTGGTATACTGAATTCACCAGTGTTTCCTTGCAGGAACAGAATAATAATTATTTTTTGAATTTGTAACAGGCTTCCTGTCCACAGGTCCGAGACTTGCTCCATGAGAGCAGCCCCGCTTAGTCTAATATTCCCTGACCTTTAAAAAGTTCTCTGTTTGCCAACTTCAGTGTTTTCCTCAGTGTATTCATTCTCTGAGAGATAAGCTTTATGTATTTGTTCAGATGCACAAAGAGGTTCCTGACCCCTCCCAGATGACTTAATAAATAGCAAAGATAGAAGACCGTGCCTAAAATGAGTCATCATAGTTGTCTGACCCAGTGTTCCCCCCGCATCTGTATTTAGAATAAGCCTGCCATGTATATGGTAACAGAGCCTAAATTCCAAAGTGCAGTAACATGGTTGGTTGTCAGTGGTACTGCTGAAAATGGGAACTATTTGACAAGCACTTTTCCCCCTACATTCTAGAAGATGTAGGGGGAAAAGTGCTTGCACTTTTATATTTGCAACCTCATTTGCAAATATAAAAAATTGGATGACAGTGCAATGGCGTGGCTCAGAATAAATATTAAGGTTTTATTGGGCTTTATATTTTTTTGATACCTGACAGTCCCCCTCCGTTAAAATTCAGTCTCCTAAGTGGATTCTTCTGAGTGCTGCTTGTTCACTCGTGTTTCACCAGCATTCCATGCTAACTAGGGGGACAGGTAAAAGATGGGTGGCTAAGATCCTAAGAATTTGCTAAAGCCACGTAATGACTTTTATTGCTTGTGATTCACAAGTCCTGCATCATAAGACACTCGCTGGATGCAGTGATCTGTGATGAAGAGTCTAGACAAGCAGACCTCTCACATCGGAACCCTCAGGATGTTCCACACAGAGTGCGTTTTTGAAATGGCGATTCTCTATTAATTACTTTTTCATGGTCTCTTGAACACTCAGGTGGGCCTTAGAGGAAGTAAAAGTGAGTCGGAAAGATACAGTTACTGCAATGCTAGGAGTTCCAAGGAGTTTGATAATTTCACCAATCATGGTTACGTATCTCATGAATTGGGCGTCTTGGTGGTCAAACCGTTTTCCAAACAACACAGAACACCATGACGTTAACAACAGCAGCATTCATTTCTGTTTTGATTTCAAAGGGCTTTCCTGCAAGAGAATTCATTCATCAGATTGGGAATACAGGCGCCCTCCGCTTTTCAAAAGCTTGCTTTATGCCAACTTCACTTTCACAGAAGACCTACATTGGGCACTTGTTTTTGCAAACTAAAAGAAATCGAAAAGGATTTTCGTTTTTTACAAAAAAAAAAAAAAGCGAAAAGGAAAATAGCGTTCAGTGGGGTTTTTCTGTTGGTGGTGGTGGTGGTTTTATGCGGCAATCCCTAATTGAGGCTGCGTGCACCTGGATTAGTGAGAGGGGCGCCACCAAGCGTCTTCTCCAGGAACTACACAGCATCTCGTCATCAAGCTGCCTTTGCTTTGAACCGTGTCTGAGCTGTGCTTTATCTCGGTTTGTACTGTGCATCCATTATCAAGATGAATCCCAAGGTGTCTGCTTCTTCACTTTATGCCTCTGGTTCTGGTTTATGAAGGGCTTCCTAGGAACGCTCTACTTTTGGACAGTGGGAGAAACCTATCCAAATTCACATGTGCAATATTAAACCAGTTCCAGACTGATTGGGACAGACTGTCAGGGAAAGGTTTTCATAGAAGAAAGGGATGACGGGTAACCATGCCTTCCAAGAAGAGCTGAGACTAGAGTGGGCATTGAGAAATACTCAGAATTTGGTTAAAAAATTGCCACGAGGAAAACTACAAGTATATGTCAAAGGAAATCTGCATTAGACTAAGAAATTAAAATGTTGCCAGAATGAGGGACATTTCAGTGTGTGTTCACGTGCATGTGTGTAGGGAGGTGCTAATACATGATACATGGGAAAATACGTCAACCTACTAGGCTGCGTTCAAGTTTAAAAGCTTGAAATAGGACACCTAGATGATTAAAATGACTCTACTTTAAAGAATTTCATCCAGAGCGATTTCTTGTTTTAGCCTCTTCTGCTGCTGGGTCCTGTTTCCATCAGTATCACTTAAAACTATTTGGGTTATTAAACATGTATCAGTGGATGGGTATTTTTTTTTTTAAATGAAGGGTAGTCTGGTTGCTAAGATCCACTCTTAACATCAGCTGGTACCTTCAGGGTGGAGCTGCAAGGGGAATTCTTGTAGAGAATGTATTTTCTTCTTCATATACAAACCGAAGGGCATGTAGGACACTGTGTACACGAAGCCCTGAGAAATGCACGTTTGTTAGGCACTTAACCCTGGAGAAGGAATAGTCGTTGTCTGTATATACTTTCTCCGAATTGCCAAGAGTGTCTCCTTCTAAAGGTACAGGGACTGCTAATTTAGCATGTGGGGTCCCCAAGGTTTCTCTTTCTCCCCTGCATTCATCTCAAGGTGGTCTCCCTTTGACCAGCTCTCTTCATATTCAATTCTGTATCAAATGGACTCATTTTTAAAAAGTCTATTAATTTAATGGAAAGTTAGAACATAGATGAAATGTGGCACTTTTAGCCCATTTTTTTTCTCCTATTGTGAAAGGTAAATACATTCTGGGGCGAGAATTTCAATATAGCAATGAACAACCACATCAAGCAAAATGCATCATTCATGTAATTTTTCTTTATTACTCAGCAGTCTGTATTTTGGGGGTTATAATTTATCTCTCACAGAACTTTCTTAAGCTAGGCAGGACATAATAAGCCATGCTCTAGGTGTGTTGTTAGTTAAGGATAAAGGAATTTCAAATGGAAACACAGGAAGCAAATCTGCTAAAATGCCACACAAATTTACCAGACTTTTAAATGGACACTACCCTAGACGTTGAGGTTATGGGGGATTTTTTCTCTCTTTTTTTATGTTTTTGAACTTTGCAAATGGACTCATTTTTAATAAGGAAATGAGCTCAATTTTTAAGAAAATGGGAATCCTCTTGACATGAAAATGAGTTTTTGGATTTTTCATCCCGTATATTGATAGAAATAACATGGTATTAACTCTCTGTTATTTAAAGGGATCAAAAACGTACCCGATACTGAGAGACTGATTAAAGGAGGCAAAAGTGACAGCAGAACTGAATGCAATGTGTGATCCAGGATTTATTTAGGACATTAGTGAGACAGTGGTGAAATCTGAATCAGTTCTGCAGAGTAGTTAATATGTTCACATCAGTGTTGATTTTCTGATTTTTGAAAATAGGACTTTGGTTATGTAAGAGAATACTTTTGCTTATTTTAAAGAAACACATTAAAGTATTGAAGAATAAAGGGAGGAAAAGACTTGTCACCAAAAAAAAAGAATAAAGGGAGGGCATCTCTGCAAAGGATCTTTTTTTTTTTTTTTTGTTTTGTTAATTTTTTTCTTTTCCTTTCTTAAAAAAAGTGAATAAATTAAATTGCCAATAATGTGGCTGGGCTGGAAAAACAAAGTATCTCAAATAGTTTGGAAAAAGAGAGTGAAAACATTTGTAACGCTGACATTTCAGGAATCTTGGAGAACAGTAGAAGGATACTGGGGATTCCTTTTGTATGTTCTTGGAATTTTCCTACAAGTCTGAAATTACATCAAAATATATATTAGAAAGTATATCTTTTATTGATGTCTTTCTCGTGAAAAATAAGACGTGGTTTTCATTCGTTCTACGCACCTCTGTGAGACTCAAATTACTGAATGAGACGCTGGCATTCCTCTATAATTGTGTCTTCTGTGATCTGCGTGCCCAGCCCGAAGTTCCGCAAGGTGGTCATGCTGAATCTTCTCACAGTCTTCCAAGTGTCACCGTGAGAGAAGGTAATTCCTTGTATTGAAGAAAATGTTTTTAAATTACTTCCTCGGAGCTTTAAAAATCTAATTTGCGAGGACAAAGAAAAACTATAAAAGGAGGCTGAATTTTCCCTGTTGAATACTTCTTTCCACTTCGAGCATTTACTTTAGAACACTACTTTCTAAAAAGTCTTTTCTCCTCCCTTTCAATTATATATACATCATTTTGAAAGCTAGATAGGGTTTGTGTGTGTGTGTGTGTGTGTGTGTGTGTGTGTGTGTGTGAGTTTTATGACCTAGGAAGATCTTTCTCAGGGACCGGGGAGCCACTTCTTTGGAATGTAAACATCAAGCAAGAGACTCCCAGTTTCTGTGAAACGGGAGGAACCATACTTCCCTGGGTGCCTTGCTCTGAGTTGCAAAACTGCCTCCTGTCATTAAGATGGGAGTAATCTATTTTTACTTTATATAAAGCCAATTAATACAGATGGTCACCCCAATTCCCAGGTGAATCTAGGATGAACTGTGTGTGACATTAAAAACAAGAAAACAGGCCCCAAATGGAATTGTTTATGCTAAGCCCCAAGTCACCAAACTGGGAGTTATGTCATCTGCCTGACAGAACCCTGCTGTCCCCTCAAGAAAAGTAACTTTGCAACAACCCACCCTATTTTTTGCCCAGTATAACGTCCTTGTTCCCTTTCCCTTCTGACTTATAGAAGTCTTTTTTTTTTTAATTGAGCTATAGTCAGTTTACAATGTTGTGTCAATTTCTGGTGTGCAGCACAATTTTTCAGTCATACATGAAGATACATATATTCATTTTCATATTCTTTTTCACCGTGAGCTATTACAAGATCTTGAGTATATCTCCTTGTGCTATACAGTATAAACTTGTTTACAGAAGTCTTTTTTTGCGCAGCTCCCCAAAGCACCGTTCTATTTGCTGACTTGGATGCTGCCTGATTCAAATTGGTTTTTGCTCAGATAAACTCAAAAGTTATCATATGCCTCAGCTTATTTTTTAACAGTGACAAGACAAATGGGGCTGTCAAGTCCTCTTACTTGAGCACTGGTTAACGTTTTTGTAATAGGTTGTGCTGCTTGGTTATATAAAAAGGGTGAGTTTTTTTCTGTTTTTGCAGTTAGCAGATTATGTGATGCACATCACATTCCGGTTTAATGCCTCTTCAGTAATAAAATCATTTTCCTTCTTGGTGGAGAGAAGGATTTCTAGGTTTGGAGGAGATTTTGTTTTTAATTATGCATCTCCAACAAATTCAGTAACCAATTTTTGAGTATTTACTACATGCTTACATCATGCTAGATGTGATTAAGGAGTTGATGAACAGTAGAAAACAAAGTCTCTTTTCCCAGGAAAAATCAGACTAGTAGACACAAGACTACCCAAGTCAAAAGTTACAACCAGGAGTTGTAAGCAAGCTTCTACATTAGTGCTATACAAACACAGTTGGTATATAACACCACACTACTACTAATTTCCGGAGACACATGTAGCTGATAGTAGGTGTTCAGTAAATATTTATTGACTAAACAGATATGCGAGTTTGTGCATAGCTAAAGGAAATAATAATGAACAGATGAGAGAAATTTCTTAAAAGAGTGGGAGCATGAGATAAACTCCTACAAAGTTAAGGAAAGAGAGGGTTGCCAAGGTTGCCCACATCTTTCCAGGGTCTTAATATTCTAATACTGGAGAGTGTCTGGATTTCACTAAAGCATTTAGTAAAGAGTCACACAAGCAAGGTACAGCTTTATCCAGGTGAAAATATGATTCAGTATATTTATTTCGCAAAGTATATTGTTTAATGGGTCTTTGCCAGCCGTTAGACTGTGGCCTTTTTAAGCTGGTGGCCTCTGTTCCCTTTACTTTTTTTTTAATTTTATTTTTTATTGACGTGTAATTGATTTACAATGTTAGTAGCAGGTGTATAGCAAAGCGATTCAGTTATACACATACATACATACCTATATTTTTTCAGATTCTTTCCCATTATAGATTATTACAAGAAATTGAATAGAGTTCCCTGTGCTGTACATTAGGTCCCTGTTGGTTATCTAGTTTATATATAGTAATGCATGTCTGCTAATCCCCAAACCCTCCCTTTGCCTTTGTATCTTCTTGGTGTTGTACTTCCCAGCTAGTAGCTGGCTACAAATTATTTGTTCAACAGAAGTAATTACCATGTATAATAAGAATAAAACCGTAAGTCATAAATTTTCTCCTATGAAATTCTATTTCATCTATTTGATGAAGGACAAAGTACATCGTGAAAAGAATTATGTGAGAGAATACAGTGCACCTGATTTAATCATTTTAACCACAAGGATATATTTTAAATTTAGAGTTCATTACCTTTTCCTTCAAAAATTCTTTCAAATATAGGCACTTGAGATCGTTCTCCAAATTGATCGCCATGATTAACCAGGGCATCTTTCACCGTTTCATATCCAGAGAGTACCACCACCTTCCTTGGCCCCATGTGAATGCTGTAAATGGAGCCATATTTCTGGGAGAGCTTAGGTGTACAAGAAAAAGAGAAGCCACTAAAGCATTGTGCTGTAATAGAAAGTCCACTGGATCTTGAGCTCTGGTCATTTAACTTTAACAAAGTAACCAGTTTTATGAACTCATGAAATGAGAATACAGGACTAGTTTATAAGGTACTCCTGTGGTTGCTACACCTGTTCAAGCTGTAAATACTACGCTCATGAATTGAGTGTCCTCGGATAGGCTCCACTTGTTTGGGATTTCACAGTAATGGTACTCTGACATTATGAAACTGATGTATTTTGTCTCCCTATCATATTTTTGTTGGGTCTCAGTAAATGCCCACCACGGGCTCTAGGGAGACAAAACATTTCCTGACTACCACACTGACCACCACGCTTGAGCCCCATGCTTCGTGAGGTGCTGTGACTATATCCTAGGCCCAATTAGTTTTGCATTAAAGTGTGACACTTCTTACTACAAAAAAAAAAAGCATTCCATTTTCTATGATAATTAAATAACAAGAGCCAACATTTATTGCCTCTCTCGCTTCATTCCCAGCACCAATATCTCCTTCAGTGCACGTTACAAGCCAACAAAGTCGTGTTATCATCACCTCTGTTGCACAGGCAAGGTGTTGTGGCCAGGAAGTCACATGGCTAGTAAGTGGCAGTGCTCAGCAAGGGCCATGTGATTCAGACCTGCTGGAGACAGAACCTGTGGTCTTAGCCCAACTAAGGTTCGGGTAGAGAATGAGATGGGAACTTCTAACATTCCTTTCTTTAAGACACTTGACTTTAGGAACCAGTATTAGAATTGCCGCAGAAATGGCAGAAAGGCTGGACAGTTCAGGATGATCATATGTAATAAGATGACTCTTACAGGGAAGTGAAAATTGAAATAGGCTGTGAGGAGAGAGTCTTTCAGATGAGAACCACTGTGTATTAAGACGATACGGCATGTTTCAGGCAAAGAATAAAAATTAGAGAGGTAAATTTTAAGGAAAAAAATGGTGGAGGTGAGGGAGAAGCAAGGAAAAGACATTTCCTAGGTGAAATTAGCACAGAGCAATAATACAGAGGTGGAAATGAGAGAAAAAAAAAAAAGAAGACTGTATAGGGAAAAGATTAAGCTAGTTAATATATAAGCAAAGAATAGAAATATTGGGAGAAACAAATGTGATTGGGGCATATGGAATTAGATGAAGGACTTTACTGGAAGCAATTGTTCTTCTGAGGAATTAGCCTTTGTGTTATGTGACCTTTGAATGTAGGCGAGAAAGCCCTAAAGTAGTACCAGAAGATCAGAAAACTCAAGTCCTGGTTTTCTAGTTACTAATAAGTCAGTTGCTTTGAGTTACACCTTCATGTAAAGTCGAGGTAAAATAAGACAATAGAAAGCTTTGTGATTGCAACCTGGCAGAATCAGCAGCTTCCAGCGCAAACCAAAAACCTGAAAGTGTTGCGAATAATGCTTGTTCTCTGTTTTCCTCCTGGGGTGGTTTTGAGAAGTACATGGAATCTTTGCAGCGCTTTGTGAAATAAAAACTGCAGTACAAACATAAAATAGTATTACTATTACGTTGCGCATTGAGGTAAAGGACTGATCTCTTCATTTTTATCTCCCCTTAGGATTTTCAAACTGGGAAGTTACAGCAGAACTCAGTTTCAGTTCCCTGCCCTTTAGAACTTAAACATTGAAATTTATGGCCAAATGCCAACTATATGTTTCCTTCCTTCCTGCTTTCCCTCTGTCTTACCCCACAATCAAGAACTATCAATTCTTTGAAGTAGAAACTGGAGAAAATGGGTCTAGGACTTCTGGCCCTGGAGTTTTACAGAAGCGGAAGCAAGACTTCACTTCTTCTGTAAATTCACACCACTAATTAATGACAGGCTCAGAACTAAATTCTGGGTCTCAGTTCTGGGGCCATGTGCTTGACTGTGCCGTTTGCACACACCTGTTTCGAGCAGTTAACCAAAAGTCTATAGAGTAAAACGATAGATCACAACTCAGTTCCTTCATAATAGGATATACTTGAAATATGTGGATTGAGTATGTCGAGATAAAGGTCACAAGTCATACATATTTTAGGATAAAAATACCACTTCAAATAATAAAAATGTATGTACTAATATTTTATACATGCAAATTTAAAAGAAGTTTGAAATTCAATTTAAGGCAGCTCTATTAATTTTGAATCTTGCCTAATGATCCCATTGTACATATATGAAGCAGTTTTAAATACATACGTGCCAATAAACCCACAAGGGTAAAAATGATTTAGGAAATTATAAACAAGTATGAAATGAACAGTTATTTATTTATTTACCTCCAGCATGGTTTCATATGTCTTCTTCAGATTAAGGAGGTGCAGATTTCCAGTAATTGGTAGAGGTCTGGGTCCTGGAGGAAATTGTCTCTTGGAAGCTTTAGTCATGAAGATTTTAATGCTGAAGATGAAAATAAGAATCAGGCTCAGAACTGGAAGCAGAAAAGAATCAAATCCACTCATCATCTTTAAGTAGAAGTATTATTAAAACAATGGAAAGCTTTGTGGTTGCAACCAGGCAGAATCAGCTGCTGTCAGTGAAACCAGAAACATGAAAGTGTTGTGAATAATATCTGTTCTCTGTGGTAATCAACCGTCTGTTTGCATGAATGAGGCCCTATCCAGTAAGCTTGCCTTACTTATGTGGCCTGCCTCCCTCCTTTCTCCCCTTTCACCCATCAGTCGGTCCATTTTAGTAAGTAAAGCCTGGAGGGATTTTGTTCTCATGTAAAACGGGTTAGTCTTCAGATTTGAGAAAAATACAACGTGTTTAATCCTCAGTGTGAAATCTACAGTTTCACAAGACAGTTACTTGTACTGTTTGATCTGTGTGTGGCTGGTCAAATCACAGCGTCACATCAAGAATTTCGAAGTTCTTATACAATGAGGAGCTCATACCCTTCCACGCTTCTAAAGGAGTTGCGTGGGACTCTCGGTGGTGCTGTGCAAAGAACACTGATTTTTTATTATGATATATTTTTATTGAAGTATAATCAGTTTACCATGTTGTGTCAATTTCTGGTGTACAGCACAATACTTTAGTCATATAGGAACATACATATATCCATTTTCATATTCTTTTTCACCGTAAGTTGCTACAAGGTATTGAATATAGTTCCCCATGCTATACAGTAGAAACTTGTTTGAGAACACTGATTTTTAACTTACTTAACTTACTGGCAGACCCTCACACAGACCTTCGGCAAGATACCCAAGCAACCTCCTCTTTGAGCCTTAGTTTCTTTATTTTAAACTGAGGAAAATAATACAGAAATGTTTGGATTGTAGTGATAAGAATTAACATAGAGGGGAGGGTATTGCTCAGAGGTAGAGCATGTGCTTAGCATGCACAGGGGTCTAGTTTCAATCCCCAGTACCTCCACTTTAAATAGAGAAACCTAATTCCTCCCCCCAAAAAAGTAAAAATAAATAAATAAACAGACACACGGCTCCTGAGATATACTTAAAATTCAATACGTAGCATTTCTCATTTTTTCCTCTCTTGTTCACTGACAAGCATTCTCGTTTGTTTATGTCTGTATCCCCTTCTGTAAGAGTTTTCATTTTGCTGTCACTAAATTTTCCACCTTTTTATACTGCTTTTAACCATGCATCTGGGAGATAGATCATTCTAGTTGACTTGATCAAGAAATAGTTATCTTTCCTTTTTGTGTTAGAATGACTGTGGATAAAGAACTAGGTTAATAGATTGGATTGAACAATCTTTTATATGTTACCTTCTTTTTTTTCTTAGTTTTTCATTAAGTGTAGTCGATTTACAACATTAATTTCAGGTGTAGAGCAAAGCTATTCACGTATACATATACATACATACATATATGTTCTTTCAGTTGCTTTTCCATTATGTATATATTGCCTTCTTGATAACAATATTTCCTCAAGTTTTTTTACTAGTTGCCATTATATTATATACTTTTTAGTTTATCATTCTTCTTCTCCAAGGAATTAGAAATTCTTAAAAGCAAATACTCTCCGCCCACCCCCAAACCCACCCCCTGTGGAATCCCCAATGTCTAGAACAGTTCCTGGCACTGACTGAATTTAAATTAGTGAATAAATGAAGGCGTAAATGAATGATTGAACATTTTGTTTCCGGAGAGTCATTCCTAGTAACACAGAATTTGGGGAAACCAAGTAGCTATGTGTATCAAATTCCGTCATTTTTCGGTAAGGAAACTGAGACCCAGAGAGTTGAGGCTTGGAAGGGTCACGTCCTTCTTTCTAACAGTTACAATCAGGACTTAGGTCTGCTCCTGCAAAGATGTTCTTTACACCACATGGCTTCATGCCATGATACTAAATATTTTGTACATGGCCACTTGACCCCTCTGCTTTGCATGACTTTGGCAAGCTGGAACAAAATCCCAGATAATCCTTCCTGTCTGGCAGGCACTAAGGGAAACCTTCTTGAGCCAAGTCAAACACTAGAACAGTCTAACAGAGGCAGCTGCAGGGACAGAACAAAGGGCAGCATTTCTTTGCATAAAAAGTGACTGTTACTTTCAGAGACCTCTATTCCGCGATGTCCACACTGAACAGTGTTGCATCACACAGGCTCATTTTCTAAAACAAAGGGCAGAGGGAGAGATAAAGAGAGAGAGTCCAGTCAGACCAGATGGGAGTGTGTCAGGAATGAACATGAGTTGTAGTCGATGCTTTCTGGTTGTTATGTAACACTACGCGATGCACTATACAACAGAGCCCAGCGGTGCTGTTACTACCACAGTGTTACAGACGAGGACACTGAGGCTTTAAGCTGTTAACCAGCCTGCCCAAGGTCATGTATGCAGTAAATGAGATAATTCAGATTTCCCTGACTTCAAAGCTATTAACTTCTCTATTGCTACTTTCCAACGTTGAGTCACACATCTGGCTCTGATTACTGTAGCACCTGGAAATCATTGCAGCAGACCAGCAATCAAATGCTTCTTGATTGCTTCAGTGTGTATAAAGAAAACTCGTTCTACTGGACTCTGAGTTAAGAACCCTGGGGATTTTCTATCTCTGTCTCTGTTTCTCAAGAGAGGGGTAATGATTCTTCTAACCATAATTGTGGATTTACCTGTATCTCTTGGCAGTTCTAACCATTTTTGCTTCATGTGTGTTGCAGTTTTGTCTTTAGGAGTGTAAATATTTAGAATTGTTATGTCCTCTTGATTAACTGTTTTATTATGAATTTCCTTTTTTATTCCTAGTTACATACTGTTTTTTTCCTTAAATAGACTTTGTCCAATATTAATACAATCCGCCAGCTTTCTTATGACTAGTGTTAGTATAGGATATATTTCCTCATTCTTTTACTTTTAAGCCAGTCCTTGTCTGTACATTTAAAGTGTATTTCTTGAAGGCAGCATATACTTGGGTTTTGTATCATGTATTTAATCTGACAGTCTCTGTCTTTTAATTTGAGTGCTTAGACCATTTATATTTCATGTAATATGGTTAAGCTGTTTGTTTTCTATTTATCTCATGTTCTTTACCCTTTTTTCTTGTTTTTCTCCCTTCTTTTGAATTAAGTATCTTTTTAAAAAATCTAAGTTGATTTTATCTCCTTTGTTGACTCATTAGCTATACAACCATTTTGTTATTTTAGCAGTTGCTTTAGGGTTTTAGTATAAATCTTTAATGTATCACTCACTATCTTCTAGTGATATCATATGACTCTTTAAAGTATAGAAACTTCTAGCAGTGCACTTCCATTTCTTTCTTCCTGGTCTTGATGCTACTGTTCTTATACATTTTACTTTTTTACGTATGTTATAAGTCCCAGACTACATTGTTTTTTTTTGGTTTGTTTAAACAATTATCTTTTTTTTAAAGTACTGTCAGTTACAATGTGTCAATTTCCAGTGTACGGCACAATGTCCCAGTCATGCATATACATACATATTCTTTTTCATCAAAGGTTATTACAAGATATTGAACATAGTTTCCTGCGCTGTACAGAAAAAACTTTTTTTTAAATCTATTTTTATATATAGTCGCTAACTTTGTAAATCTCAAACTCCGAAGTTTATCCCCTCCCACCCCCTTTCCCCAGTAACCATAAGATTGTTTATTATGTCTGCAAGTCTGTTTCTTAAATAGTCAGTTACCTTTTAAAGCACTTAAATAGTAAGAATTTTTTTTAATTTATGTATTTATCCAAGTAGTCACCATTCTCAGTGCTCTTTATTCCTGTGTACATTATATTTCCATCTGGTATCATTTTCTTTCCGCCTGAAGACTTCCTTTAACATTTCTTGTAGTGCAGGTCTTCTGATGATGAATTCTCTCACCTTTTTTTTTTCAATTAATGTAAACTAAAACAAACAAACAAACAAACAAATAATTCGCCCATTTCTTCCACCCCCGCCTCCTGCTTCTGCCATTTCCCCAGTCTGTTCTCTGTCTCTGTGAGGTTAGTTAGTGTTACTGTTGTTTTAATATATCTTTTTAGATTCCACACAGAGATCATATGTTATTTGTCTTTCTCTGTCTGACTATTGTCACTCAGTGTAAATGCTCAGGACTCTCTGATTCAATATGTAGTGTTATTCATCTAGAGGACTTATCAAAACTGAAATAAATATATAAAAACTGATTTATTCACCTTTGCTAATGATTGGACATGTTTTATGTAATTATCTACTTTTAAATTGAAGTATAGTTGGTTTACAATGTTGTGTTAATTTCTAGTGTACAGCATAGTGTTTCAGTTATACATATATGTATATTCCTTTTCATATTTTTTCATTACAAGTTATTACAAGATATTGAATATAGTTCCCTGTGCTACACAATAGAACCTTGCTGTTTATCTGTTTTATATATAGTAGTTGGTATTTGCAAATCCTGAACTCCCAATTTATCCTGCTACCCTCCCCTTCCCCCCTGGTAACCATAATGGACATCTTTTAAATATTTGTAGGACTTTAGGTTACCAAAATTCCTACTTAAGATGGGGCGCAATTTGACCCTCAGAATTTGTCCCACTCTGGCAGGTAGCAGATAGAAATTATTATGTATTTTTTTTTAATAAAAAGTGCTATTGCTACTAATCCGTACGTTGACCTCTCTCACTGCATCCAAGACTACACACTGTCATCCTCTTATTGTATTTAGGAAGTCACTTCTGTGGACTATCTGTAGAGACACCGGAATATCAAACATTCCCAAGATTGCTTTTCAGGGAGCAAATAGAACTGAATTTGGGTTATTGAGTAATCTGTAAATATAGAAACATATGGCCAGTTATTCATGGAGGTGGCCACCTGGTCAATAAATTAGGATTCTTGAATATAGGTGTTGAGTACAGATAAAATCCACTGAATAAAATCTACTCTCATAACCTCCCTGCCTGGGCAGAGTTCTCTCAAGCTGTACAACCCACAGCTTAAAGACAGTTGGCAGACACAGAGGCTGGTAAGGCCTAAAAATGTGCAGATTTTCACCAAGCAAATTGTGATCAGTAATTACAAACTAGTCTCTCAGATTTGAATCGTGAGCCCAAAATAAGGGGAAAAAAAATACAGAAATAGGTCATCTGAGTCGAGTTTGAGATTTTTAATCAAATCATCCAGTGAATCTAAACGGTATTATTTACTGCTTTTAAGTGATTCGGGAATGGATAAGGCACATAAACATACCAAAAGAAGCATTCAGTGCCTCTGAGCTGGGCCAGGCCCCAGGGCTGCCCCTCAGGAAGAGGGGCGGGTTCCACTGGCCCAAGCCTGAGACAACAGGGGCGTGGAAAGCGGGAGATGGGGGCGAGGAGGGGCAGCGTTTTGCTGACAACCGGGCAACGACTCAAAAAAAGCAGTAGAGAGGAGAGACACATAGATGCCTTCCAGTCTATAAAAGAGAAAAAGGAAGAGAAATAAGGAAGAAAATTAGAACAGACAGAATGAATAAAGAAAAAGTATTCTAGGTTCATAGATAGCTATACAGTGTATGTAACATTTTAAATTTATGAATATTCACATGAGGAAGAAAATATCTACGTATTTAGCCTAAAATCCGCTTAGTCTTTAAAGTGGATGAGAGAGTCCCTAGCTTCGTTTTCGTATTCACTGTTGAACTTTATTTTCCTTTCCTCAGGGTGAATTTTAAACTGGTTCCCCTTACGTAATTGTAGCCCATAATCTGTAGAGCCCCAATATTCAGCAGAATCTGTCGAATAAAAAACAAGTTGAGTAAGCAGAGACCCAAATCAAAAAGATGATTGCAAGGGAGAGAAAGGGGCTGTTGTAACAGGCGAATGCTCTGGTCGTGATAACCTCGGCCAGCATCTTGGGAGTCTGTGCAGAGAGGAGAAAGCAAGGCCGGGAGGAAGAGGGTTCCTGGAAGTGGGCTGACAGGTGGGGCAGTGGCTCAGAGATTCTTCGCCCCCTACCCCCACCCCAAGCCCACCTATTCTGAGCAGGGAGATCTGCAGGCTCCTGCTGGGGGGTGGGCCAAAGTTCCGAGCCCTGGAGGAAAAGGAGAGCGACGCTTAACCAGTTTGTCTAACAAGCGTTTTGTTCTGATTGGTTGGTGAAGCGAGTAGTTGAGGTAATAACTTATGAGGCAGAGCATAGGAATTTGAGCCTGGCCTTGTCCTAGGTAAACAAAGGGCTTTTGTGAGTCTTACTGAATCAGATGGGGAAGGTTTTTTTTTTTTAAATCAATAAACTGTTTTGTTTCCTGGAGCACAGAATGGTGAGGGTTCTCTCATCTTGCCTGTGGCCAGAAGCACAAGGCTTGAGTGAAATTGAATGTTGCCAAATCCCTGTTACCTCATGATCGGCATGCTACTGGAAAACTTGTTTAAAACTAGACAAGGAATTAGGGACTAGAGGTCACACACGTGGCTTTATTCACCAACCTTTTGCTGTAAGGCCTTTGAGTCTGGTGATTGAAATTCCACCTTCTTCCGGCATAAACTTCACAAAAAGTGCATCGTCTAAGGTGTTCAGGTTCAGATTCTTTAAAGAACTTCCAGACACGAGATGAGCAATCTGCATGAAGAATCTTTCTAGTTTTTCCTGTTACTTTGCCGTCTTTATTGTTGCCTTGTTTCCACCTGATGCAAGAGCCGTTTTGTTTCCTTTCCTGTTGTATGTTGTTTCAGCACCTGGTCTTTAGAGTCTTTCTAATATATCCAACCAGAAGTGACCACTTCCGTTCACTGCCCTTATAAAACAAGTGAGCACTGGATTGGATGTTTTTGAAAGGTTTGTGTTAAGTAAGCTGGTAACGTGATTGTTCGCAGTCTGGCCTCAGCTCCGAGCTTCTGGGAGGTAACTGCGAACCCTCGGAATGTCCTGCCTGATAAAAGCGCATTGGGTTTGGGCCACCTGGACAGTCTCTGCTTACAGTGTGGTTGATGATGTGGGGTAACAGCCCAGTCTCTGCAGGGTGGAGACTTGAGGGCAGCCGCGAGAGTGGTCGGACACATCTATGTGACCCAAATGAAAACTCCGGAAACCGAGGCTGCGTGGTTTTCCTGGTGGCCCGTGCGTAGCGCATGTTCACGCGTCATTGCTAGGTGAAATGCGTGTGGCTCATGCCCCCGAGCTGGAGGGAAGTAAGTGGTCGATGTCAGAAGAGTGTGTGTGTGTGTCTGTGCATGTGTGTGTTTTGTGTTCAAGGTGTGAACGAAGAATACTGCAAACCGTATCAGTAAACAAAGAATGCTGAAGCCGTCATCAGCGGCTGCTGCCCCCCCCAACCCCCCCCCAGTGAGGACAGGCCTGCAGCCCGGCCTCTGCAGCCACTCACAATGGCACACTCTGAGGGGACTCAGAGTAGAAAGGACAGGATACTGGGCCTAGATACCTAGGTGCTTGTCAAAGGAATGAATTCGATGAGTCCAAACATTTGCTCCCTCCCATATATAGAAAAGCACTAAATTCTTTAACTTGAGATACCTGGTTTTCTTCAGTTAACAAGTGATCTTTTAATGTTCCACTACCTGGTCTTTGCTGTAAAACTCCTATATATCCTGGCTTCCCTCTTAGGAACAGTCCCTCAGAGCCATCTGAGAGGCTGTCATCCTGGGCTCAAAGGGGTTCGAGTCCTCATAAACGTCTGCCAAATAAAACATCACTCAACTTTTAGGCTGTGCACTTATTTCAGTCGACAAAGGCTTGGTTCAGCTGGATGCAGTTTTCTGTGTTAGTCTTGTGTTTCTTGCGAACAAAATCATGCCTAAGCAAACAGGAAATTTGTGCTGTGCTGTGGGGTCAGGCCTCAGAAGATGGCTTCTCTCTTGCTCTCTGTACATGGCCCTGCCAGGCCCTGCCTCACCCTTATCTTGTGCACATAAGTGCCTCCCGTCCTAAGCTGGAAGTTTAATCAGTAACTACCTGTGTGATTGGTCCAACTCCCACCTAACAACCATTCTAGCCCTTAGACAAGAATGTTCCAGTACCTTCGATCACTTGGTCATTGACAGGAAACAGCAGTGCTCACCCCAGTCCCCCTGACCCTTTCTGACATCCTGGCCCATAACAGCCTCCTCCTCCCCTGTGTAGTGAAGATTGCTGCTGTGTTCCGCCTGTGGTGGGCTGTCCACGGTGGGGTGTCCCTCCAGGACCTTTACCCCCGACTTGTAAGATTCCCTGTTCAATGAATCATTGATGTCTCTGTCACTACCCCTGGGTTGTTTCTTTACCCGCTGGGCAATTACAAGGGTTGCAGGATTACAGGGCGCAGCCCAACATATGCACATATTTCCTTATTTACACTGGAACAAAATCACATTTTCAAAAATAAGGCTTAAAGCACAGAATGCACTGTACAGAGCAGTATCTAGGTATATATTGAAATATTTGTAGATGCAAATGCACACACCCACATACTCATTTATATTTCCTATAACTCCAGCGGGGCGGAGAATCTAAATTCCGCTAAAAGCAACCATAACTTGGAGAAATGGCTGATTTCAGAGCTGGAACAGAGAAAGTGTAAAATGAGCACGTGTCAGAGGGTTGTAGGAATCAGTCTGAATAAGCAACTGCTGGCCAAATAGGGGACAGTTTGTAAGTTTTCAGATCTTGCATCCAGGAGCCAAAGACTGACTTTCTCAGTGACACTGAAGCTCATCCTGACAAGATTCCAGGACCTCAGAAACAGAAGAAAAAAATCTTCAAAGTTTCCAGAGAGAAGAAAAGTGTATGTGATTTCCCTAGGAATGGCTTTATAGGACTATGTCAGTTACCTTTTCTAAAACTCAATTCTTTAAAATGTATTCTCTAACATAAGACAATAATTTGATTTAAAAAAAAATAGTGAATACATAGTAAGTAACAATTTATTTGGATTGAATACAGACTAAATATGAGGAATGTGTGTGTGTGTGTCTGTGTGCTCGTTATTAAAATGAATTCTAACCACCAAAGAAAAAAGAGTCAATGACAAATTGCTTTATTTTATAATAACATTATAATTCACTGAAACTTTATACAAAACAGACTTTGGTCCAGATAGTATTTGAGCTCTTGTTGCAAATGGTCAACATGCAAAAGAAATTAAGCATAAGAATATTCAAATAAAGACATGACATTATTAACCTGACCATTTTTTAAATGAAGAAAGTACTGCCAAAAACAATCATATGACTGCTTTACAAACATATTTCTTTCTTATTTCTTATATAGATTTTTAACATAAATTATTATTTCATTGGCTTCAGTTTTATACATTTGGGACTGAAGACATAGTATGTACTTTAAGGAACTGACAAAATTAGAAAGTATTGGTTTCTTTATAAATCCTCCTCTATGTGGGGAAAAAAAAATACAAGAAAAGATGTGGAATGTTCGCCCTATACCCACCCCACTGGCGAGAGTAATCTGAGGGTTCTGTATAGAATCCATTTGACTATCTGTTTCATGAATCACATTTCTGTAACTAGATAGTCATTGGATACCAAGAGACAGCACCAGGTAATGTTAAAACATTTTCACACTGGACATTTGGGGCTCAGGATCTATCCATCGAGTCCATATTTTCAATGGGTGCTGCCTTTCTGTTTTGATTCTGGATCATGGGAAGAGGTGAGGCACCAGAATGGTTTTTAGATCTCAATTTCCTGATGGCTGTGGCCGCCATATTCCTGGAAATGATAGTCATGTTCTGTCCTCTGAGGGACCTTAAAAAAAAAAAAAAAAGATTAGGGCACTTTCTAGTTTCTTTCACTGGGTCTGTCCGAGGTTAGTATCGAAACAAAGATATGTTCTGTAATTATTATTCAAGCTTAGAAAGAACTGAGAATAAAAATTGTTTGAGATGGGAAAAACTGAAAGAACAAAAATCTTTATCCCACCCACCCTGACGATAGTCTCTTTCCCAGACCTGTTTGCTCTGAAAAATCCCATTGAACACATCCATGTATCTATCACTCTTAAATAATTTGGGAGAAAAAAATGTCAATGAAATAAAGAGGTAGAAACTGGAGGACTGAAAGAGGCTGATATTTTGTTATTCATTGAGCCTCTTGTTTTACTGACATTCTTCAGCCTCACATGTTCCACCTGTTTTGTCTACTTTTATTTATTTTTTTTAGGGGGTGGTGGTGGAGGTAATTAGGTTGGTTGGTTGGTTGGTTATTTATTTATTTATTTATTTATTTATTTATTTATTTATTTATTTATTTAATGGAGGTACTGGGGATTGAACCTAGGACCTCATCATGCTAGGCACGAACTCTCTCACTCTAACCCCCCGTTTCGTCTACTTTTATATGTGGTGTAAAATCTCACATGACCGCCCAAGATTCCTATGTTTTTACGAGGAGCTATTTTTTTTTATTGCTCTTGGAGGAGTGAGAGAGCCTTTGCCAACTACAGTCGGTCTTTTTCCTCCTCTAGTTTCTGCTCTGGAAAATACCGTGGGTTCTGATTTTCTCTTTCTGGACGCATTACCTACTATCTCAGTTCCTCTCTATAAACAGGGAGTTCAGTTTCATCGCGGGGATGCCGCACAGACACCTGGGCTTGGTGGGCAAAACTCTCCCTAGTGTCGTCACCGTGTGCACCCTTGGTGAGAACACTCTCCGGTACCTTCCAGTAAACGGCATCATCATAGCAGTCCTGGTCGGCCGGCTGCCCCCAGACGGGTATCCTTAGAATCAAACCTGGGCAGGTGGGGAGAAGAGCAGTTACGATGCGGAAGAGGGAACCAGCTTGCCGGGTAATCGAAATACTGTTAGAAAGTCACCCCCTTGAGCTTACCTGATTCCTGCCAGAAGTTTAGAAAAGTTATAAGTTTACCGATCGATACGTTTCTTAACGCCGACTACGCTGAGAGCACGAGGTACAGGGAAGCGTTCACTTTTCATGCTCACCTGTGATTAGCCCGCCGCCAATTGCTGTTGCGATGGAAGTAAACAGCGCTGCCGCCTGCCGGTCCATGGAGTGCCTAGGAGGCCGAGAGACTTGAACTGTTTTTTTTTTTTTTACTTTATTTTTCTGCTTCTTATACTTTAAGAAACATTTTTTAAAAAATGGAAGTACAGTCAGTTACAGAGACGCCGGCAAACAGATCTCATCTGAAAGCGTGCACGCCCGCCACCTTCCGGCCAGAGTGCAGCATGACACACCAGCAGAAACATTTGTTAGCAAGTTTCCTTTTTATTTCATCATGTATTTATTTTCTTTGAAACTCTGATCAACGTTCAAAAATTCTTATAAGCACTTAAGCAAGAGCCACCTTTTTCTTTAGGGATGATGAAAAGAGCTTCCTTAGAATGGGTTTCGAATTTTCTAGAAATCTGCGATCTGAAATATCTATTGAGTACTTGCTGTGTGCCAGCTTCCCTTCCAGGCACTGAGGGTCGAGCAACATAGAAAACAAACATGAGCTGCCATCATCTCTCTTTTCCCCATTTCCCCCAAAATAATTGTGATGAAATTCAAAAATCGGAAAAGCTGATTTTAGCATGGATGGTAGGGACAACTCAATAAATGTATCTTTGTATCTTAGAACTAGTTACCTTCAAATGAAATGAGTGAAAAAATGCCTTATAATTTGGGGAATGGAAGAATATGATAAAACTACTGAAATGCGTTAGGGTGTCACAGAGTGACAAATAAACTAGGAAGGCGGAAATCTCCTTAAGCACAGTGCCTCACTCTGAAAAGGCAATTAACAGAGTTGAAAGAACAGATGAGTGATTGCAGGAAAGCAAACCGCTGGACCTGGAGATTGTGTCGTTTCTTCCTCATCATTCAAAGGAAAGAATGCACTAAACTCAGATTTCCTACCCCCCTCCCTTTATTTGAAGGGTTCAGTTTTTTTTCTACTACAGAAAAAATGATGCTCAAAACACATGATCACTAAAAATATTCAAAACCGCTAATTAAGAAAGAGGAGGGAAACAGTTTAATTTTCCTCCAATCCTTTCAGTTTAAATATGTAAAATATAAACAAGTATTGTTATAAAAACACAGTTATGTCACGATACTGATTTTCCCATTAAATCTTTTTTTTTTGTTGAGAGGGGAGGTAGACTTTATTTTATTATTATTATTATTATTATTATTATTATTATTATTATTATTATTATTATTATAATGGCACTACTGGGGACTGAACCCAGGACCTTGTGCATGCTAAGCACACGCTCTACCACTGAGGTACACCCTCCCCCCCCATTTAATCTTAATGTCCTTTTATGTCAGTAAATGTAGATCTGGATCATAATTTTAATTGCTACAGAGTATTACACTATACAAATATACTGTAGTTTTTGGCCTACAGATTGGATATTTAGGTTTCTGATGTTTCCTATTTTAAAATATGTTTCATATTAAAACATGTTTCATATTTAAAAATTTTTAAGTATTATTATTCATTAAATCTTTATACATTTGATAACCGAAAAATGATAACTGGTTTTAATTCGCATTTTTTAGTTACTAGTGAGGTTGAACATTTAATACATACTTAACTAATCTAATTTTCTTCTTTTGTAAACTGCTGTTAATTTGGCCAAGATCTTTTACAATATTAAAAGATATTTTTGACAAAACATACTCCATGATAAAATAGGCTTGGGAAACTCTGGGGTAAACAAAATTAACAGCACTATTAGAATTAGGCTGCCATAATTTGCAAAAATGTCCCTTAAGTATATCAACTTCTCCTTGTTCTAGGTTTGCCAAGAAACCTGATTTGCATTTCGGTATTCTTATCAGACCCATGTGAGTAAACAGACTTGGCTCATAGACAAAGTATTTTCTCTGCTGTGTGAGATACATGTGAATCCACACACGTGGATGGTGCCTTCCAAGGCTTGCCTCCCTCAACTCCCCCTGAATGAATTAAGAAGTTGTTGCTAAGCCTGAATAACCAAAGACTAGACTCTCAACCTGGAACCTACCCAAAATCTGGCCTGCCAGTGAGACCCAGCCAGATAGACTTGTTTTATTGCATCTGTAGAGCTGGTCCAGGCATGCTGCTCAGAAATTCCTCCGTTCCTAATCCTGAGGCACCTCTGAAGAGTCTGCAGAGTATTTACACGCTGCAACACTTAGGAGTTGAACTCATTAACTCAAGCTTCTGTCATGCTTGATTTGCATTAAAATACATTAGTGTTTGGTCTCCACCCTCTGTTGGGTCCTGGAAAGAACTAAAAGGAGATGTGGATATTTCTGGGGTTGTCCTCCAAATTTGCAAAAGGAATTAAGAAGAAAAAAAAAAAAAAAGAAAGAAACGGGTCAACTATAACCAGGAAGGAGGAAGTAAATATTCTATTCGATTCAGCAAGTTTTTCAAGTATTTATCATTACTGGTCCTAACACGGTTATTTTTTCATCTGCTAAAATTGAAGAGAAACATTCTTTTCAAATTCTGCGACTCCAGCCAGTGGTCTCGTTGAAATGCTTTCAAGCACACGTTCACCTTTTCTCCATGCTTTTAACTGGCTTTAAAAATTGGGCATTTTGATTCCTCCTGTGGTACTTCCTGAGTGACTGGGACTCTGGTCTTCCCAGCTGTTTTGCATGGATGACATTTATATCAAATTGTTCCTATTATTGCCTAAAAAGGTCAGCTGATGGCTTATGAGATCACTTCCATTCTGAATTTGACTGATGGCTGTTCCTCCTCTGACCACGTTAAATAAATAGTGATTCCAACCTGGGGAAGAATCTTGGTCTTTTAGAGCCTAGAAGGGATTTTAGAGACTTAATAATACAATTCTCTCATTTTTCGGATGAGAAAACTGAGAACCAGAAAGGTTGAGTGGCTTGTCAAAGACCATAAGCACTTGGTAGCAAAGTTGGAGACATACGCCGGCCTTTGTGATCCCCCAGATCCAGCTGATTTCCACATTATGCTAACTCGCTCTTCTTTGTGTGGACTGGATGGAGAGGTTGCTCAGTGCATCACATATGCCCTAGGCACCTGATTTTGGTGGGACCGAGTAAAGAGAAAGCCTACTGTAATCTGACTGTGACGAGCACATTGTCCTATCAGCTAGGAGACAGTTGCCTGTGGCAGAGAAATTTAAATTAAGACCATTCACTGAAAAAAAAAAATCATTAATAACGTTGGTTAAGAAACATCTTCCAACACAACTCTTATTCTCTCAGTTGTGTCTCTTTGGCTTCAACAAGGACAGTTCTTACAAACATGGTCTGGACAGCTAAAGAAAAATCTCTCTGATCACTGGCTTTCTCAAACAGTGAGAGTAAAAAAAGCACTTGACCTTGGGAGACAGAAAAATCCCTTCTTGCACTCACCTGTCAGTTTCTCCCACAGCTATGGCCAGGATGCTTGCGAGGCCTCCTATCACACCAGGTAAGCCGTGCAGGTTGTGGACCCCACATGTATCGTGGATCCTCAGTTTAGTGGTGAACAATGGCTAGAATTGTAAAAAGAGGAAGCTTTATTCTTTTGATAGCTGTAGAAAGCTCTGTAACTGAAGCAAATGAGCATGCAGGAAAAATTTATCTGCAGTTGCCCGTTCATATCTGAAACCCACTTACAACAAAGAATCGGAACACACTGGTGGCAAAACTGCTCACTTTAGTCTTAGGTAGACAGATTTTAGGTGAGTGACTTCAAGTCCTACTCATCTTTACTCACTGATGATATCCTAAATCCCCTGCAAAAGGGCTCAGAGTCCTTAATTATACAAAACAAACACCACGAACAACAAACCCTTTCAAGGAACTCCCTGGAGGAAAGTAATACAGCTACTTAACGTTCAGACCGTATTAAGTTAACACATAACTTAGTAGCTGATATCCACAAAGGAAGGCAGGAAAGAGTAGAAACCACGGGACCACTGACACACAGGCAATATTTCAACTGCAGGCAAAGGAAGGCAAAGGATCCCCAACCAAGGAGAGGTGCACAGGAAAGGACTTTTCATAACTTCTCTCTGCCAGCGGGATGTGAGATGATGGGGCAGATCCAACGTGTGACTCAGAGTGCCTGTTCATACTTACGGTCAGGTACTTGAACCCGAGCACCGAGACAATTCCTGCAATGCTCCCAATGAGCATAGAGAAGTAGGGGTGAACCACCATATCCGCACAAGCGCCCACAGCCACGCCTCCGGCAAGGGTAGCGTTCTGAATGTGAACCTGTGTGCGGCACAGAAACGTGTGCGAGGTGAGCTGAAAGGGGCAGGGTCCACAGCAATTTTGGATTCAGTGGTTCCCATGAACACTCTTCAGTTGGAATGGCTGTGGATTCTTTTTTTCTTTTAATACATATTTTTATGGCAGTATAGTCAGTTTACGGTGTTGTCAATTTCTGGTGTACAGCACAGTGCTTCAGTCATACATGAACATACATATATTCATTTTCATATTCTTTTTCACCGTAAGTTACTGCAAGAGATTGAATATCGTTCCCTGTGCTGTACAGTAAGAACTTGTATATCTATTTTATACATAGTAGTTAGTATCTGCAAATCTTGAACTCCCAATTTATCCCTTCCCCCTCTAGATCCTTTTTTAAGAAGAGGGTTCTTTGTAATTCCAGAAGGTCTTCCTTCCTAGTAGTTGACATTTGGTATCTTTCTTGCAGGGTTCCTTGGTTGTACGTGGGAGACAGGTCAGTGAGACCAATGTGGGGAAGGATGTGAGCAAATCAAAAGAATGCATAGTGGGAGGGTGAGAGGGTTTACAGCAATTATTCTGGCAGTGTTCTGCCTCTTTATGCAGCTTTGGAATGCATTTGTGGTTTCCATGAGCCGAAAAAGGCTCATGGCTGCTGTGTGCTTTGCAGAGTTCATGATAGCCCAGTAACCAAAGAAGGGATATACAGACATTGAAACGTACGCATCATTCATCAAAGACAATAGCTTTCTCATGTGTCACTCTACTGAGAACAGCTGAGGACAGAGAAAGAGTAACCAGTTCCCATTTACCAGAATTCCTTGGAAAAATCATATTCTGGCTGTTCTGCTTGAGGAGGAAGGGTTATCAGTACTTTTAAAAGAGAACCACAGAGCTGTACATGTGCAGTTGCTTCTTTTTATTGTTTTCAGTTTTCTTTCAGGAAACTGAAATACACGTCCTTAGCTACGCTTAGAAATATTACAATATCCCTTTTCTCCCTCAGCTTAGAAAAGAAGAGTGGTTGCTTTGAGAATTATTCCTTCTCCGCCATTTCTCTCTATCTCATAGGCGAGAAACTCAAAAGATCATTTTGGGGGGGGGTGGGATTTAAACAATGCTTTATTTTGAGTTAGTTTTGGACCTGTAAAAGTTGCAAAACTATTGCAGAGTTTCCATGTATACCACGCCCAGTTTCCCCCAATGTTAACGTCTTACATAATCCCAGAACTAGGAATTTAGCATTGGCGTACCTCTATTAAAGACCTGATTAGAATTTCACCCGTGTCCCCACCAACGTCCCTTTTCTTTTCCAGAATCCTGCTCCAGGTCCCACATTGCATTTAGCTGTTACTCCTTTGAGAGAAATTTGCTGGTAGAAAATTAGAATCACCTTGTACTCTCCCCGTCTCTTTTTCTACTCTTGAAAAGCCCTGTTTCTAGGAAAGTTTTTCTAAGAAATCGGGCAACACTTAGCTCTATCCTTAAAGAAATATGCTTCAGATCTTTGATTTTTGCACGACTATATTCCCTACTAGGCCGTAAATTCCTTGGTCACACTTTTACATTCGCCAGGGTACAAATTTGAAGAAGAAATGAATGGTTCATGCTGTTTTCAAATGATTCTCCAAGGTCTGCCATGCTGTGATTGGTTCTGGCAGCTCGGCAGTGATGCAGAAGTGAACCACGCATCCGAACAGCCATCAGGGTTGCTTAGTGAAACTTCCACGGGGGTTATCAGACCACTTACCATATTAAGCCTGTTTCCGGGCTCAAGGAGGCTGGAGAACGCAAAGACGCTGACGACGCAGGCAGCCAGAGAGAAGTACGTGTTCACCATGGCCCTGTGCTGGTTGACTCCAGGGTCAGCGAGGGCAGAGTTAAAGCTGGGCCAGAATATCCACAGGAAGAGTGTTCCTGCAGTAAACCACACAAAGGGCTCTCAGTTCTGCATATGGAAGAGCATCCAGGGCACTGACAAGGTATCTCTACTTTGAGGCTTTGCTACATAAGAGCTGGGGGAAAACTGGGGCACGGAGCCAGCATGCACAAAAGTAGGACTCAGAGTAGGACGTTCCTTGTAGAGCATCTTTGTGTCTGTGTCGGTGTTAACTTTCCCATGTGTCCAACCAGACAGACATGAGTCAGGCAGGTTCACCACTCACCAATCATTGCGAAGATGTCCGAGTGGTACACAGACTCCTCATTGGGATGCCTTTTTCTCAGTGTTGGTCGATACAAGACACCAGCTACGGCCAGACCGAAGTAGGCTCCAAAGGCATGGATGGTCATTGATGCTCCAACGTCAGAGGCCTGAGGGGGCAAAACATTCACGGAAGTAGAGCCGAAACTCTCTACAGGAGGAAGGCCCATTGCTTCCCTGGTTAAACAAACTAACAAAGAAAGATCCAGAGAGAGAATGAATGTGTCAGAGAAAGGGAGTGAAACAGGATAGGGAACAAGAAAAAGCACAGGGTTTGGAGCCACATAGCACTGACTTTCAGTCCCGGGTCAGGCGCTGCTTTGGTGTGACTTTAGACAAATTACTTCTCTGAATCTCCAGTTCTGTAAAACGGGGAAGCATTACCCAGCTGATGCAGCCGTGGTGCGAGTTAGGTGAGACCATGTGTTTAAAGTGCTAGGTCCTCAGTGGACATTCAAGACATTTTAGGTTTCGTCTGCAGGTTAGGGAGATTGTCAGCAAAATAGGATGCATTGGACTCGATCGAAGCAAATGTGCTTTTTGCCTTCGCTTGACCTTGCAGTGAAACCTCACTTAATTGCAGCTCAAAGACTTGAAGCTTCACAGAGCCTGGGTTGTTCGCATCTTTCTTCACTCGGCTGTGATGGTGGGAAGACCAGCGGAGGGCCAGGATTCATTTGAAGAAATATATTTGAGGTCTGTCTCTAGGACACTGAATAGATTTGATCCAATCTTCTACATTTCCTGTCTCTAGAGGGAAAGTTCAGAGCGCCAAAGCCAAGACATCACCCTGTGCTTATTAAGATAGGAAAATGATACACATGTATTCATTTATTTAAGGTATTCATACTTGACAAACTCCTCTGTACCTTTCAGGTCCCGCTTAGCTGTCACCTCCTCAGAGAGGCCTTCCTTGATTCCACAAACTAAATTAGGTCTTACAGCTATACTCTCAGCCCCTCCATTTCATAGCATGTACTGCAATTAATAATAATATTTGTGTGTGTGTGTGTGTGATTCTATGGGTAGGTGGTTGAATGCATGATAATTTGTCATTGAATCACTAACACATGACAACAGAAAATTGTCAGAAATATTTGTTATTGAATTAAATGCTCTGTAGAAGCATAAACAAAATACTGGAGAGTGCCCAGGAATATTCTATTTCTTTTCCTCGGGGGGAAGTCAATGAATTTTTCATGGAGGAGAAGAAATTTGATCTAAGCTTTTATAAAAGTCTTTGAAAGGGCTGTTCACTTCGTGGTTGAAGTAAAAGTAGGAATTAATCATTGATAGAACATATTTTAATAAAAAGAGCTGTAGAGCTCGACGGTTCTGTATTTGAGTCCAGATTCAGGCAAGTAAGTCATTTAGCATCTGTGATGATCAGTTTTATGATGTGTAAGTAGTCACAACATAATACCGACCTTACACTGTTGTGGTGACGATGAAATTAGGTAGTGCTTATAAAAACTCGTGGTTTACAGTAGGCACTCAAGTGAGGACAATTATTACTACTTGCTATGGTATCACTGTCACCAAGGTTCGTCCGTCCCTGCACGTGGTGGGTGTCCAGTACGTGTTGTGATCAGAAGTGATGCTCGAAGCTAGGAAAGTGGAACTCTCCTACGCCTTACCAAAAGTCTCGCGCCAACCGCGTACTCATTGCCAGCAAAGACAGCGATTTCTATAATTGTCATGATCAGCATTTGCACAGGACTCGTTTTTCCCAGGACAGCTCCAAAAGAAATCAGAACTGTGGCTGCACTGAAGTCGGCGTTTATCATGCTGAGGGAGAAAGAAAGAAGGCACTGAAGAATCATGCACACCTAAAACGTGAGCGTTGTAACGGACCAGCGTGCAAGGCCCCTTTCCCCACCCGTCCCCATGAGGTGCTTCTCCCAGGCCGACCCTCATCCTCTCCCACCGCCTCGCCCACCCCCACCCCCATTCGCCAGACAATCCTCTGTTGCTCCAGCATTTCCTTTATTTTAACCTATCTGTTCTCTATCTCATTTAGGGTTTTACCTTATTTTTGGCCATTGGATACATGAATTATGTTCTAGGGTGTCAACATTTCAAAAACAAATCTCAGAAAAGTTACTGGTGGAGGATTTTTCCTTCCTGTAGCTGTGGTGGAAAAAATATAATAATTTTATAGAAGGGGATTTCTCACACCCTGAAGGTCAAATCAGAGAGGATATAGACATGAATGAATGATCCAGCTCAGGAGAGCAAGGCGGTGATTGAGATCCTTGGATTCCCAAGGATTTTTTTTTATCATCGAAAGGAGACAATGTGCAAGCTAGTTCAGAGGCTGTCAAGAGACCAAACAGGGAAACAATTGCTCTGAAAACACAATGGCTGGAAAAATAAGCGATGCTCACTTTCTGATTCCAACGCGCGTTTTCTCTCCGTTGCTGTACAGGTAGCCCTGGACAAGGGTGCCCCACTGGAGACCCAGAGCAGCGATGAGCAGGTTGATGCCCACACTGCTGAAGCCATATTTCTTCAGGAAGGTCATGACAAAGCCAAACCCAGCAAATATCATAACGTGTATATCTTGGAATACTGCAAAAGAGCAGAGGGGATAAAAACAAAAAAACCCGTGTAAGGGGAGCACTAAGAAAGCATTCCATCATAGTGTATTCCATTTATTAGGTGCAACATCCTTTTCAGAAAACACTCCAAAGGCAGAATTAACTGGGCAGCTGAAGATGCGGTTCCAGTGCCAGCTTGGCTCACTTACCAGCCATAGTAAGACCTTGGGCAAGTTATTCAGTGTATGAGCCTTTTCTTGGAAGCCTATGCACTGTCATACCAGTGTGTCTTTTATGCTCTCCTTGAAGCGTTTTCCATTAGTTTCCACCCGAGGAAACCTTTGCAAAACACAGTGCAAGCGTCAACCGCTCTTGCAGCCTTCCCCAGTGCTCCCAGGGAAAATGAATATTTCCTCTTGTCTTTCCCAAACCTCAGCTTTAGTGCGTGTCACGTTGCATTACCACCTATCTCACAGGCACCACGCTGTAACCGTTATTTGGTGAGATGTCCATCTCCTGCTCTAGATTGTGAATTTCCTGATTGGAGAGATTAAGACATATTCATCCTTTGCTCCCCTGAGTCTGTCATAAAAGCCTACACGCAGGAAGAGAGGGAGTAACGACTAAATGAATGAGCCTGCAGTGTTTATTTGTCCATCAAATGGGTGTCCTGTCATCAGCCCTGGAAATCCTACCAGATCGTTATTCAAGTCATATGGGATAATGCCCTCTGTTGACACTTTCTAAACCAATGTAAGGAGGGCTATATCCTCTTGAGGAACAAATACTTGACCTGCTGTCTGGAGATGTAGGCTCAGGTCCCCCAGTTCTGTCACATGACTGTGTGACATTGGACAGATCACGTGTTCTCTGGGGGCTTCTGTGTTCTCATCTGCAGTACTGAAAAGGCTCTATTTCACAGAGTAACTCTGAGTGGGATGATACCCTCTATGGGAGGGAGTATGCAATAAAGCACTGTATAAGTCAAACGTATGATCAAACGTTGGTAAAAACACAGGCTCTTCCCTCAAGAAATTTACAGCTTAGTTGCCAAGACCTATGTTAGGCTGAACCACATGAAATTGACATTTTTGCATTGAAACTGCCAATGAAAACAGTTTGACTATGGGCGATTTCGTAGGGTTCAACCTATCATATATGCACAAAGCAAACTGAGATCAAACTGGGAACAAACATAAAACCAGAGAGAAATAAAAAACATTTAAATGTTGAATTAATGTGAGCCATTGTGGCCAGAGGTTTAAGTGGAAGGAGGCACAAGGGGGGACATGCCTAGAAATTGATCTCAGAGGAAACTAATATTAGAATCCAATTAATTTGATCAAAGGGTGGAGTCAGGATTTGAACCCAGGCTTGACTCCACCAAATTGTCCCTGCATTGAGCAACGGTAGGGGTGTAAGGATGAGCAAAACAACGTGTAGGCCACCCAGGCACTCAGCCCAGTCTCTCCCCATTGGCTCTCTCTGCTTCTTTTCTACCATCAGGTTTAGGAGACTGTGTTTGAGATTGGAGACCATGCCACTCCGGCTTGTCTACTGTAAGGGGGGCTGTGATGCACAGCCCAGATATGCCCTGTGGGACTTGAAATATTTATTCCTTCTGTTTCCCCTGGCTGCCGGGAGTGCTGCTGGGTGACAGCTCTCAGTTCCCTCTGGTTAATGCCTTTGTCTTGTCCAGGTCACGGCCCTTCCCTTGGGCAGCCTGCGCCCAATGACGGGTTCACATAAGCATCCCCTTGCCTTGGGAAGGGCCGCCTGAGGCTTGGCGATCCCACTCCCAGAGTTCCCCGTGGGGTCCGCCGAGGTTACTTTTTCTGCCCAAACCTGCTGCTGCACTACCACGGGGGTCCATCGTAAGGCACCCCCCCGAAACCTCGTTTCAGACTAATGTCGCTCTTAGTCTGTAGCACCTCCCCTGTGGGCGCCCCTCGTCTCTGCAGAACTTCCCTGACACAACTCGTATACCACATTTTTTTCCTCAAACTTTGTGAAGTAAATTGGATAAGCCAATGTGCGGCAGAGATCACACCTGGAAGTGGATAAAGATGCTGTCTTTCCAAAGGTACCCATAGTTGGAAAGGGCTCGTTGGAGGTGTGGGGACTTACCCTACAATCTTATGCTATGATCAATACCAGGACAGACACCAGTTGGTGTCGTTGACTGAACCTCTGGGGTCCTTCGGTGGTCTGGAAGCTAGTCTGACTTTGTATGTGTGCAGCAAATGTAAGAATAGGGAGAATGTGAAAGCTGGACCAAACTTCATGATTCAGGTTCACAGAGCGTTGCTACTCTGGACCCCATCCTCACAGTGAGCTTTTGGTCGTTTTGTTGTTCATTGGCGCCACTTCCTGAGAGTCAGCATGAGGGAGGTGAGAAAGAAAAACAGATCTGAAGATTCTCTTTCCTCAGCAGCTTTGGGGGAGGTCTCAGAGAAGAGGATGCTGCAGGTTTTTTTTTTTCCCTAGTGAGATAATGCAGATATGCAAAAATATCTGACTTATCCCTCCATACGAGATGTCAACCCTCACCCCACGTCTACCCAGAGAAGTTCAGTATTGGGATTTGATCTGACCTGTCAATGGGCAATTGTCAACTAACATCAGCCTGTTCAACTTTTGAAACATAGGGGACCATATGCATTCATCTTCCTTTACAAATTGTTTTGCCACCATTTAATTTTTATACGTAAACATTTGATTCAGATCATAGACTAAGTGAGAGTGGAACTTAGAGGACACGCATGACTCTTACTAACAGGTTATGACTTTGCTAAACCTGTCTGGAACTCAGTTTTCTCGCCCTGAAGGAACGGTTGGGACTGGGTGAAATTCCAAGACTCTTCTCTCTCCACAACCCGTTCTTTTTATTTTATTTTGTTTTTAGGTCAGACTCTAAGGTCCAGAGAAGTTAGGTGAGTTGTTGAAAAATCACTAAGCTAAAAGAAAGATAAGAATCCAGTCTTACTGACTTCACTTTTTTTTTTCATTATACTGAGTTCTTCTTCTAAACATTCTTTTCTTTTTTCCTAGAGTACTCTTGCTCCTCCTGGAATCTGCTGATTATAAAATGTGCAGTAACCAACTAATTTAAAAATCGTTTTAACTAATTTTGTGATGTCTCACACTGAGAGTGATAATTCTTCAGATTCTTTCTCCCTCCCCCTTTGATGGAAAACCAGACTTTTTTTTTTCATTTTATTCCTAATTTTTATTGTACAAGTTTTTCATACATATGGAAAAGTAGTAGAATAGAATAGTGGACACTCATGTATCCATCACCTAGATTTAAGAGCTGTTAACATTTTGCTCTATATCTGCTTCATCTACTATTTGTTCTTATTGAATTATTTTGGGGTAAATTACAGACATCATGTCTCACTCCTAAATACTTAATGCATCCCTAAAAATTCAAGGACATTTTCCTACACAATCACACCACCATGATCATGCTAGCAGATAATCATAATTTCTTATTATAATATAAGAACTTATATTCCTATTTTCCTAGTTGCTCCCAAAATATCTCTTACAGCTGATGGAAAACCAGACATGTTATACAGGGAAGGAGGAATGTCTGTATTAACTGAGCTCCAATGTTTTTCCCTCCCGCTAATCTAATTCTTGTTACCGCTTTTCGCCACAAGGGGGCTTAAGAACCTCATCTATTATTTAAGTCGCTGAAGAGGGTTTACAAAGTGGTGAAGGCGCTTGATGGGTAATGATCCTGTGTAAAAGGGATGGATAGACTTCTAGGAGCATTTTGTAATAAAGTAAAAAAAAAAAAACCCTGTAGTGTTAGACTTGTGTGCATGGAAGTAGTTAAGGTCCATCATTGTTGTAGTTTAAAAGTTGTACGCGGAGTGATCTATTCCACGTCCCAAGGCAAGCATGAATAAAATTAGGTTAAATGTAAAAAGAAAAAAAAAAGGTATGGATAGAAAGGTTTATAAACAATTAGGATGTTGTATTATCTTTCATGCTGCTGTAGGAATTTTTTTGTGGGTAGGGACTAGGGAGAGGGCTATGAGTTTAATTTTCTGGTCTCAGACTCAGCCAATTGAAGGAATAAAGCATCCTATTTATGGAAGGAAAAAGAAATTTCTTTCGTGGTTGGAATGTTTGTGAAGTCTTGTGACAGATTTTAAGGACTGCCCAAACTTGTCTAAATCAGATACTCCCAAGAGAGCGCAATTTTCGTGTCCAGAAGTCAACTTGGCAAGGTCTGGTATTTTTGTTCTATATTTTACTGCCACGTTCGTCTTGGACTAGGATATCTTATAGGTCCTGATAATTCATCATCTGTAAAATGCAACTGATTATTCCAACTTTCCCTCTACTACCATCAACCAACCAACAAAATGAAGCAGAATCCTCTTTCCCCTCTATTTTCTATGGCAGTCTGCTGCCTAGAATGCCTTCTCCAGCCCATAGCCAACACTTAGTTTACCCGGCCGACTTCTGGGCACCCTTCGACAGCCAGATGCGCCGCACGGTGTTGCCAGGCTTGGCTGTCACCCTGAGGGGTCCCTCTGGCCTTATTTCATTTGCTCCTGTGCCTGTCTGTCTCATTCCTCTCTGTGCCCCTTATCATTTATTCAGAGAGTCTACCCAGGGGACACTGGCAGGAAGGCACTCCTGGGAGGAAGTGGGCGCAAGTGTGAAGACAGGAATCACGACGAAATGGCTCATCTCTAAGACACCCCCAGCAGCAAGCCTGGCTCCTGCAGCTGTTCAGCAAGTTCCTCAGTTACGCATGGATACACGGCTCACGGGGTAGGGCCACTGAGAATGCATCTGATTGGGCTCTAGGGCTCTTCATGGCCAACCCTTTGCTGGGTGCCATGGAAGCCAAAAACCGTGGAGGAGAGCTTGTTGCTCAAATGAGTTTCTCTGGGGTCAGTCGTGACCTGCAGCGTGATAGTCAGGCGTGTCCCCACAACCATGGTTGTGCCCTGGGATGGGTGCAAAGGCCAGGGCTGCAAGACATCGTTCTTTTTTTCTGCTGTTCTCAAAAGCACAGCAAGAATGCGAGTCAGAGAGAGGGAGGGATGAAGAAACTTTTATTCACTGGTTTTATTTAAAATTTCAATTAAAATCACATTTTATTTATTTGCGAAACATTCCTGACTTTCACTACACTGCACCTGAAAACTGTTGCTACACACTGCGAGCTCCTTAGGCAAGCCCTGAGCCTTCTCTGTGCCTGAATCCGCGCACTTGGCACAGTGCGTGGGGCTAGGTGGGCACCCCAAAGTGTTTGCTGACTTCACTTGAAGTCTGCATCTTAATGAATGAATATTTATTAATCTCCTTGGGGGAGGGTTTAGCTCAAGGGGTAGAGCGCTTGCTTAGCATGCATGAGGTCCTGGGTTCAATCCCCAGTACCTCCATTATAAATAAGTAAATAAATAATTAAACCTAATTACCACCCCCAACAAAAAAATAAAATTAAATAATCTTCTCACCAGTGACTCATGCTCTTAAGTAAGTTTTGTGTAGCTCGATTCTTTGAAATATAGGAAAAAATATATACGTAGAAGAGTACAGTCGTGTAGTTTCTAGGGCTGTTCTACAAAATACTTCGCAGGAATAATATAACTAAACTGGAAAATTAGTATTAGCCAGAATTTATTTATTTCTTTATTTTTTAGTTTTCTTATTTAAAAAAAATTTTTTTAACAGAGGTACTGGGGATTGAATCCAGGACCTTGCACATGCTAAGCACCTGCTTTACCGCTGAACGATACCCCACCTCTAGAGAATTTTAGATCTTGAGAGCCACGTTAAGGAGGAGAGAACTTTTAATTTTGTATAGGCGGGCTTACGGAGGGCACTTTGAATGAGTGAAGACTACCTTCCTTGTGAAACTTCACTTTGTGTTCTCCCTTCCTCTGCCCCCAGCCCATGTCCTGGCCTCACTGCCCTGACAGCGAGGGAGAGCTCGTGGTGTGTGAGCGTGTACTTGCTACATGTGTTTAATCTGGCTTTCCTCATTGGAATATGAACTTCATGGACTTTGCTCCTTTCGCTTGTTTTGTTTTATTCACTGCCTAGAGTCTAGGGCCTTGAAGATTGCTTGACAAGAACTGGGAACTAAATAGATATTTTCTTAATGGAATCATAAACCAAATGAATTTCCATGTTCCTTGCAAGCGGAGTGTAAGGGTCACGCGGTTGCTAGGCAATTGAAAAAAATGGCCACGTTTATGAATTCTTCTCTCCAACTTGGTTTTTTCCTCAAATTCTGAGTTGAAGTTTTACCTACCAGCTATGACCCTGGGACTGAGAGAATTCAGCTTGATTATGCAAATTATGAAGCTCTTAATCTTTTAAGATAGTTTTATTTTGAATAACACTACACCTAGATGACTATTTTTGGCATTTTGTCTTTACACTATGCTGCAGCTCTTCCTTCACCTATGTATCAAACAGTGGGGTCTTAGAATAAAGAGGTCTCATTTGTTTTACCTCTGAATAAGTTTGCTTGGTATATAGGAAAAATATTTCTCAAACGAGTAAATGAAACGTACAAAAGCAGATGGTGCTGAACAGACTCCTGTTCCGTGCTGGTGCTCTCTAACTTGCAGACTATAAACTTATTTAATCAAGAACCTTTTGAACTAAATTGCTTTGCTGTACACCTGAAACTAACATGGTAAATCGACTACACTCCAATAAAAAAAAAATAATTACAGGCAAAAAAACCCCAAAACAAACCCTTTTGGATATCTGTGTAGTGCAAAAAGAACTCGATTTGGAGCCTGAGTCTCTGACTTATGGTCCTATCTCTGCCCTTAACTTGCAAACGTGCATTTTTGCTGAGTCACTTAGTAACTCAAGGTCATAGTTTCTACTGAAAATACTCCTCATTATATAAACGCCCTCAGGAAATGCAAGAATGAGAGAACAAATGTCATATTGTTTTTAAAAAGCTCAGACACATGTTCTAGAACGATGATAAATCTTATTACTATTTTCAAACATTTAACAAACTAACAGAATTTAACATTTAATAGATAATAAATAATGAAATTATTTGTGCCTCATTAAAAAAAAAAAAGCCAGTCTGTATAATAGTTATATTTACCACCTCTCTGCCTGGTTAACAAGGTGATGAACATGCCTGGCTCATAATAGGCAGTCAGTAAATAGTAGTTTTTATTGCTTTGCTAACCATTTTATAGCCTGCCCTCCCGGATGAGAAACTAAATCCCTTCTTTCCTTCAGTTACCATTCGAAGGGAAGGGTTCTACTTTTAAAATATGTTAGGTGCGCACACGTTTCTTCTCGTCCCAGAGGAACACACTGCCTTCCTCTCAGAATATTATAAAACCCTCACTGCATCCGTCACATCCTGTATTATCCTTAATACCCCTTCACATCCCTTAGGGCCCCCGCATGAAACCCAGACTCTTCTCAGTATTCCATTTTGTTTCTACTTTTTTGCCTCCAACGTTACCTTTGACACTTTTTTTTGGGAGAGGGGAAAGGGATTTTTATGCCTTGAAGAACCAGTGAGCAAGGGAAAAATAAGGTCATTTAGCATCATGTAGGCAACACCAAAAAACTGATCAGTTAAATTTTCAGCTACTTGTTCTGATGTTTTAATAGACACAGATTCTATCCAAATGCATTAACTACAGAGACCGGATGCCACAACATGAACTTACAATACCTTTAGCATTCATCACTGTCACAGAATTCCATGGGAGCTCCAGTGTGGAGCTCAAGCCATTACAGTATTCAAAGGCTTCACATTCTGAGAACCCCAAAACCCAGAATACGAAGGCGATCGCTTACTCACACGGATACAAGTCAAGGGATCCATTCACGTGCGTGCTAAGTGACTGGGTGCCGGTGATCTGATCCGTTTCATACTCAACAAATACTCCAAATAAAATAATCATGGTAACCTCCAGGCCAATGGCGATGAGAGAGAATTGGAACCTCATGTTTGTGGCAAAGGACAGAGGCACACTGAGGGCTTCGTAGGCTGTGGGAGGTTGATAAGGACAGACGGACAGCTCTGTGTGTGGAATTAGGCTGCACGTTCAAGGCACTCCAGTGACACTGCAAGAAAAAAAAAAAGGGCAAGACTGGTGAAAACGCCCCATCCACTGGGGAGAATCATGCTGTGTAACTGAATTGTTCTAAATGCTAATCTGAAGAAAATACAATAGAGATTGGAAGAAGCCAGCTGATGGGAACGAGCTATGGTACCAAAGTGTCTAGAATCTTACTTAACTTCAACTCAGCAGAAACGTGCTGCTTACTGTGTGCCCAGCACTGAGCTAGGCGCTATTGGAGACACAGAACGAAATACAGCACGGGTCTATCGACTTCCTTGGGAAGTTAACAGTCTCTTTGGGAAGACAGAAATCTAAGCTAATGATTCTTTAAAAACAGACAAGCAATATAACAGTGTTTATTAAAATACCGGGTAACATAAATAAGTCAGCAATTCATTTTGTCCTGGGCCAAGAATACGATTGTGAATGAAATGATACTGATCGGGAAATTAAAAAAAGTAAGTAAGACTTTGCCAGTAACAAAGGAAAGAGGAAATAGCATAAGGCTTGGAAGAACATGGCATATGTGAGGGACAGCAATTGGTTAAGTAAAGCTGGACCACAGGAGAGGTGGGAAGGAGGAGGGGATAAAGCTGACATGGGAGCTGGGCTGGGTTGTAAAGGACCTTGCGTGCGGTAACGAGACGGCTAGACGTTGAGCTCAGCCCACGGGCAGAAAGGAATACACAGCGCTCTAAGAAGCAATTGTGCTTACTGAGCACACCGTTTTTTCCGGAATCCTTATGCAGCTTCGCACAAATGTAAATCTATGAGAATACGCAAATATGTTGGGGTGTCTTCTTAAAAAAAAAGAGCATGGTCTTAAACAGGGACAGAATTAATCCAGTCACGTGTGAAATTGATGCTAGGCTATTTCTGCTGCCAACCTGGGATTGTTCTTCTAGCAGAGTAGACCTGTATTTGAGACCTTACAGTTAGCAGGTAAATGAAATTATTTTCACTGAACTCCATTTCCAAAAGGTTCCATTCAGAATATAAAGGAGGAGCGAGAATGTGCAAATGACCACTAGGCCAAATTCTCCATCATAAACCAATGTTTCCAAGAGGAAGGGGCCAGTTTTTCTTTTTTTTTCCTTTTTGTCTTTTTGTTATGTTTTTCCACAATAGACTGTGAGATATGAAGACTAAATGACCTCTGATCTTTTACAAAGCTGCAATTCAAAGATTTTGAAAATGGCTGTTTCCATTGTCCCTGATCTGCGCAACCGGAGTGGGTTCGGATGGTTTATGTGGGTTCCCTACTTTGATTTCTGGGTTTGTAGTCACCCAAGGGTGCTCATGAGAACTCCAACACATTCTAAATGCAGAGTATTTTTAAATTTATTTTTATTGAAGTATGATTGATTTACAATGCTGTGTTAGTTTCAGGTGTACAGCAAAGTGATTCATATATATATATATATATATATATAGCTCATATTCCTTTCCATTATGGTTTATTACAGGATATTAAATATAGTTCCCTGTGCTATACAGTAGGTCCTTGTTGTTAATTCCATATATAGTACTTTGTAACCATTAATCCCAAACTCCTAATTTATCCTCCGCTTTTTCCCCTTGGGTAACCATAAGTTTGTTTTCTATGTCTGTGAGTCTGTTTCTGTTTTGTAGGTAAGTTCATTTGTATCTTTTTTTTAGATTCCACACGTAAGTGATGTCATATGGGATTTTTCTTTCTCTTTCTGACTTACTTCACTTAGAATGACAATCTCCAGGCCCATCCAAGTTGCTGCAAATGGCATTATTTTACTCTTTTTAATGGCTGAGTAGTATTCCATTGTATAAATATGCCACAACTTCTTAATCCAGTCATCTGTCAGTGGACATTTAGGTTGCTTCATGTCTTGGCTATTGTATACAGTGTTGCTGTGAACAATAGGGTGCTTATATCTTTTCGAATTAGTTTCCTTTGGATATGTGCCCAGGAGTAGGATTGTTGGATCCTATGGTAACTCTATTTTTAGTTTTTTAAGGAATCGCCATACTGTTTTCTATAAAGACTGCACCAAACCACATGCCCACCAACAGTGAAGGGGGGTTCCCTTTTCTCCACACCCTCTCCAGCATTTATTGTTTGTGGACTTTTTAACGATGACCATTCTGACTGGTGTGAGGTGATACCTCGTTGTAGTTTTGATTTGCATTTCTCTGATAATTAGCAGTATTGAGGACTTTTTCCTGTGCCCATTGGCCATTTGTATGTCTTCATTTGGGAGATATTTGTGTAGGTCTTCTGCTCGTTTTTGATTGGGTTGTTTGTTTTTTTGTTATTAAGTTGTATGAGCTGTTTGCATATTCTGGAAATTAAGCCCCTGTCAGTCACGTCATTTGCAAATATTTTCTCCCATTCCATAGGTTATCTTTATGTTTTGTTTATGGTTTCCTTTGCTGTGCAAAAGCTTGTAAGTTTAATTAGGTCCCATTTGTTTATTTTTCTTTTATTTTATGGCCTGGGTAGAATGCCCTAGGAGAACATTGCAAAGATTTCTGTCAGAGAATATTTTGTCTATGTTCTCTTCTAGGAGATTTATGATGTCCTAATGTTTAAGTTTTTAAGCCATTTTGAGTTTATGCTTGTGTATGGTGTGAGGGAGTGTCCTGACTTCATTGTTTGCATATGGCTGTCCAGCTTTTCCAACACCACTTGTTGAAGAGGCTGTCTTTTCTCCATTGTATAGTCTTGCCTCCTTTGTTGGAGATTACTTGACTGTAAGTGTGTGGGTCCAGCAGTAACTTTAATATTGCCATTTGCTCTCTTATTACTCATGTCAGTGAGGGATTATCAGCAGGATCTCTGTGGCTTGGGCAAAACCAGTGGTCAAGCCCAAGGCTGGGAGGGACCAAATATCTGGCACATACGACACACGGCACACAGTAGTGTGACCTTGAAGATTCCAACAGTTTTTAAAACACTTATTTCCTGAAGTTCTTAACCACAAAGGGAACAGGCTGGAGAGAAGAGGAGTTCTAAAGCATAAATGGTTAGTGGCAGCTCCTCTTCCAGTGCCATTTGTAGACTTTCAGGATGTGAGGTCAATCTGAAAAGTGATGGGTGAGCCATGATCTCATCCTAGGCTGATCCTTAACTTGCTCTGTGGCTTCAGGAAAGAGCCATCATTTCTGTATCTTCACTTCTGAGTGTATGGCAAATGGGATAACGGTTATATTAGAAACTTTAATTTGAGTTTGCGTTTATCTTGTTAGACAAGACTCGTTGAAATAGGACCACTGCCACTTTTAAATTGTCTCTCTCTCCCCACCTTTGTGAATCTACAATAGAGGGATATTAGAGGATAAAGGTACTGGGAGATTTTCAGCATTATGTCTATTCTGTATACTGAGTTAGGTGCCCATTTACCCACATTTAATCCCATCACAATGGGATCTATTTTTCTATTTTACAAATTGAACTTGCTCCAATGACTTTAAATACTGAAATAATTACTCAAACACCAAGCTGCCTACCGGTATGAAGTCCAGTGACTCCCTTTTTAGTGCTTCTTCAATATTTCATTTCCAGAAAGAGATCGTGGGCTTTATTTCATCTAATAGGATGGTCAGTCCATCTTCTCTTCCCAGTGGTGAAAAGACCAGAACATTTTTTTTTTTTTGCTGCCATATGTGGCTAGTAAAGAAAATAAAATGCAGTCGCTGTTATCCCACTGTACAAAATTAAAATAGAGAACAAAGAAGAAGGAGGCGATGGCAGAGGAGGAGGGCGGGGAACAGAAACTTGCGTCTTGGTCCCAGGGAGATCCCGCCTGATTAGTGCCTTGGCCGTTGGGCCCAGGGGAGGACACAGCTTAAATGAAGGTGAAGTCATGTCAACAGGCACGCTTTCCAGCAAGCTGCTTTTCAAAGATAAGCTTGGAACTGAAGGACCTCCCAGAAAATGACAGGCCTTTTTTTTTTAGTTTTTGAATTTAATTTACTTATTTTTTTTTTTTGGTGAGGAGGAGGTAATTAGGTTTATTTAGTATTTATTTACTCTTAGAGGAGGTAGTGGAAATTGAACCTAGGATCTCATGCATGCTAAGCATTCGCTCTACCAACTTGAGCTATACCCACCCCTCTGACAGGCCTTTTTTAATTTATTAATTTTTCCTTCCAGAACTTGGTCTCTTTCCCACTGCGTTTATCAATGTGCCTCAGCTAACTGAGCATCTGGCACTAATAATATCTTCCCAGTAAGCGTTCGGTGGCCTTTTTAACATCCACTGGCACCTGACCTTACCTGCCAGGCTCTTTCCGCGGGCTAATTATAATTCCTGAGACAGTCCGGGGTGGTAGGTTTCTTAGTGTTGCCATTGTACAAATGGGAAAACCAAGAAACTGAATGACTCCCAAAGACTAGCAGCATTTAGAAAAATTCCAGGACCGAAATGAGAGAGCAAGTCAGTCTGAGTCTGACACGGCTGTTTGTTCTCTCTGGCTGACCCTTTCGCTAAGTCTTTTGGGTATTACTCATATCCCAGAAAAAGTGCTCCCCACCTTCATAGAAACATCATCACTTGTATGGGTACATATGTGTGTATACTTACATTAATTCTTAATCTTTAAATTATAAAACTAGACAAATGTGCCCTTTTTAAAAGATGCACACCAGGTGGAACTACATAAAGTGAAAATGAACATCTATCTGTCCACTCTCACTCTCATACCAATAGTCTAGGGTTCATCATCCACGTCTCCCCCATGCATTTATGTAGAAATATGTTCTTATATACATATATCTGATTTTTCAGTATCAATCACATCATAATATAATACTCTTTTATTAAAATCCTACCCATTATGTCTTAGAATATCCATTTTACCTCTATTTATTTTTAGCCATTGTTTTTGTATTTGACTTTTAATGTTTCCTCCTAATTTTTCTGAGGTATTGTTGATTTACAGAGTGTTAATTTCTGATGTACAGCACAGTGATGTATATATATATATATATATATATATATATATATATATATTTATGCCTCTTTATTTTGAAAGATGGCAAAAATATCCCATAGTACAGGTGAACCATGTGTTTTGATATTTTAGTCAAGGATTCTTAAAGATCTTATTGGAGGATTACAATGCAAAATATTCTCTGACAGAAATCTTTGAACTTGGGAAAGCCATGAATTCTGTGACTGGTCTTATTCTCTAAAAGATGGAGGGGACGATGACTTTACAGGGTCCCAACCAAGTCAGAATGAGGTTCCTGATGGCAGTGCAGAATGAAAGGCTTAGAACAAACCCTGGGACAAAGCAGGGTCATAATAAACACATCTGTCAGTCTTTTTGCCATTTTTGGCTACTCCCATCCAAAACTTCTTTCTATTTTGAGGGAATTTTAAACTAAAGTCCATGTGTCCCACTATGGAAACTCAGGTCAGCTGGAAATTTCCGACTCTCTCCCACCCGCTGTGGCAGTTTCAGCCCCTGACCTAGGCTGGGTCCGTTGTATCCTCATCACTGGAATCTGAAGAATCTGGGGATCAGTTATGCCAGATGCACAGGGAGTGATACACTGGGGGCCGCTTGTGAACAGCAGTAGCAGTGGTCTCTAACCAGCATGTTCATTTGGAAGTAAAATGTTCAAGTAATTTCCTAGAAATGCAACATAACTTACTGAAAAGAAAGAGCTTTCAAATGCATCAAAAGGGGGAAAAGTGAACTTTTCATATGTAATAACCTTGCTCTAAAAACTGTTACTTTCTCAAGCTCTCATTCAAAAATAATTTCCTCCAAGATTGCATTAATCTTGATTGAAAAGGCAGCCTCATGATGTTTTAATATTCTTTTTTGGGTGGTGTGGACTCTGGACATAGTCGTTCACTATTGAAAATTTTTTTTTTGGCCCCTTGACTAGACAGAGAAGTGTGAGTTTCTCAGAGCCAGCAGACTGTTGCAGATAACTCCCCAGCCCACCCGGCTCCCTGCCGTCGGCCCTGTGCCCCGCCTGGAGTCCACTCCTTCCTCAGTTACCAGACCTTCTTATTCCTTGAGATTTGGCCAGTGGAAGTTGGGAGGTGATGTTAAATCTTACTTCTTTATTCATTGCCTGCTGTTGTGTAAAAATCCATTCACCGAAGGGATAACCTGCTCTTAGTTCCATGTTTAAAACTGCAGATTGATTTTTAATGAAGTTACAAGATAACCTGCAGGTAAAGCCAATACGTGGAGGACGGCAGAACTGAGAGAAACGAATCTGGTCCCTTGAGAACATTGAAAAGCCTTTGGCTCCGGTGCTCTGCCTACTTCTGGGTCCTGTCAATCATATTAGTCAGAAAAAGCCCCTGTATTGTTTAAGTCAATTTGAACTGAGTCTATTTATTTATTTAATTATTTATTTATATTTATTTATTTTTGCAATAAAAGTACTAACTGATATATCTAAACAGTTAATTAGAGATATAGATATAAGCAGAGATTTTGAAATTGCACACTCAGGAATAATAGAAAAATAGAAATCTATGGACGATCTGCTGCATATCTCAGATTTGGCAGGTAGGTATTAAACGCAAGTCATGTTCTACAGGCGGGTGACATTTGGTACCGTAAAGAGGAAAAGAAAAGGTCACATCCTTCTTTCGGAGATGCACTTGATCTAGACTAGCCCAGAGTGTTACAGGAAGAAGAAACTCTACTTTCTCTCACTGTGTTATCTTGTAGGGACTCCCAAACAGTTGTATTATCCTACTGTGGAAAGGGAAAAAAAAGAAAAGGTTGAGAATAGGATTTACAGGAAATTTGTGAAGAGTCATAATATTTCACATTAAATGCTTTAATTTGTAAGAAGTAGAATCTGTTGGAAGATTTTTAAGTGGAAAGGAAACACATGCACATACTCCAGGGAGTGAGGTTTGGTTGCGGGGTGTGTGATGCGTTGAATTTGGTAAGTTAGGACGCTCATAATTAACAGTTCGGGGAATAGCGCTTAATAACATTTAAGGATGGCTATCACATCCCCACAAACTCAATTGTTTTCTTTGTTTCCGAAAGTTATAATAGTCATGGTTTCTAGGGACCTTCCGTTTAAGTTATTCTTTATTGGAGGTTCCCACATACAACTGTATATTAAAAAATACTACTCCTCATGTAGACCAAGAAGAGTAATAATGACACCTCAGATGTGTGTGTGATGTTTTACTGTCATGAAATGCTCAGAAATACCCTGCTGTGGTATCTCAACAAGACTGTGAGGTGATTGGGCGAGAATTTTTATTTTGACGACTAGAAAAACTGTGGCTTAGAGAGCTAAGTAATTAATTGCACGTTGGAGTTCAGAGAATGGGAGCAGGTGCAGATGGTCATTCTGTAGAGATTCTTGGCTTTTCAAAATTCCTCCACGTGGCTTCAGAGGCAGCAGAACGGGCTAGCCCCTTCTTTATTCCACCACAGGAGATTGAAATTACACTACATTTTTAAAAATTGAGTTATAGTCAGTTTGCAATGTTGTGTCAATTTCCAGTGTAGAGCACAATTTTTCAGTTATACATGAACATACATATATTCATTGTTGCATTCTTTTTCACTGTGAGAGAATTTTTTGATACATTTACTCTCTCTTTCAACTTTATAGATACTAAACCATTTACAGTATAGCAACTTACCATTTTAAAATAATAAACATCATATTAAGGAGAGAGAACTTCAGTCAACTGAACTTTCATGATTCCTTTACACCCATTTCTTCCTTGTATTTATTTTGTTTCAAAGGGAAGTTAGCTCTAATTTCTTGCTCCCTATGGAAACCATAGGGGTGTTGCATGTTTACCAAAGAGGTGGAGATGACAACTCTTCTCTTCTTTCTTTTTTTTTCCCTTAAAATTAATGAGCAGATAGTGTTCGTTCACAGACAACTGTAGCAGGAGATACACTAATGATTTTTTTGGCAACACATCCTTCTTGGTAAAGAACCCTTTGGCTTCTTAAAAAAACTCTATCAGTCTTACAAAATACATTCCTGTAGCAATTATTCCGTTTTTTAAAAAATTCATTTACTTCTTTGCTCATTTATTAAATTACTACTCAGTAGCTAATGTTAAACAGGGTACTGGGTGCAGGATACTGAACTGAGTTCTAGTTAAATGTACACCAAATTTAACATTGAATAAAGACAGACTTGAGGAAATGTCAAGAGCTCCCAGCAGACAGTCTTTTCATTTGATCGATACTTAATAAGGAAATAGGTAACGAAGGCAAGTATGATTATGGGAGACAGATAAGTAGAGATGATATTCAAGAATAAGGATAGTTTTAGGGAAACAAATGTGGAAATTGGACTCAGGGCGTCTGGGTTTCGAATCAATGTTAGGCTTGTGACTTGGACTAATTACCTCTGTAATCTCCTCCTCTTTTGCGGTTTTGAAAGCTTCCTCATCTCTAAACAGTGTAGACCCTAGAAAATCTGAAGGTCCTTTTAAGCTCTGACCCTTCATACTTGCACGGTGGGTATACCAAAAATGCACACAAAATTACAAAACAAAAATAAGAACATAAGAAACAGAAAAGGTATTTAGAGGCAATTCAGGGCAACAAACTTCCCCTGAACCTCAAATATTGTTCTGCAGGGCGCTAAGCGCTTAGGCGGCATAAGAGAGAAGTCATCCATGACTCCAACGAGCTTGTATAAACTGACTGGGTTGATGAGTGATACACAACCCACGTGAGCAGGGTTGTGTCCCAGCTTCAGCGTGGGGCCCCATTATGAGAAGCATCAGTCCAATAACAGATGTTGGTTTTCTGCAGGGGTGCAACTCTTTGAAGCTCCAGGGAAGAAAAATTTCCACCTGGTTATATCTTTTTTCAGAAAAGAATCCAGATAGATCATTATTCTTTAACCTGAGAAGTGTAAGAAAGACAAAGTTCCTTGTGGCCAGTGAGGCTTGGTCTTTTGTACCCTAACCAGCTCCCCCTGCCCCAGTCTACCTGTAATTGTGGCAGGGGCAAACATGGTCGCATCAGAATTTAAGCCAGAGGGGTTAGGAGAGCAGAATCTCCAACTGGAGGTCACTATCACGGTGTTTACCATCAGAGCCAGTGCCTGCCTACTGGCTTCCAATCGCCACACATCAAGCATGAACAACACGACGTTGGCATCTTTCCCACTTCCTTCTATTTTGTTACCTGCAAACGGAGACAGGTGGCCACTAAATAGTCCATAGTGCCAAAAGCGAAGCAAGCATAAGAATGTCCTCGACTCCCAGAAATGATCACTCATTGAGAGGCAGCCACGCTCAGGTAGGTGGGATGCTGCAGGACAAGTGTCCTGATGGCTTTATGAGACATCCTGATGGATGACAGTGGTCTGAATACACCTCACCTCCCTATCACCATCCTTTGGACAGTAATTCAAGGGCACTGTTACAAGGTGACATTAGAATAGAATAGAATGTTCTGGTTGTGTTCACCACAATGCACAGTGGGATGGGCCTTTTATTTGCTTTGTGTGAACATTTTCCTATAAAAACACTCTAGGTTCATGGCAACACATCTGCAGTGCTGCGACACTGGGTCATATATCACTTTCACAATTAATTAAAAGCTCTAGGTCTTTTTCAAATGACACTCATGCAACAAGTATTGCTTAGCTTTTTCTTCTGCAATTAATTTTTAGAATCTAGATTCTATTTTAGTTACTGCCACATCCCAGCTTTCCAATGTCTGCTACGTTCCACTCTGTCTTCTAAACTATTAGCCATTGACAGATTTTGTTGATAAAACTCTTTAGCCAGTTGGATGAACACCTGTCCAAGTTGTGGATGGTTATGTTCCCCGTTAAGATCTCCCCCTGCAGAGTGACAGAGTATTGAGAAGGTCAAGCATGTAATTAAAAGTTGCTTTTTGAACATAAAGTTAGAGCAAAGGGAGATAGTTCTAAGAGGACTTTCAGTAAAGTCACGAAAAAAGAAACCAGGTGTATTCATGAAACTGAAATGAATGAACCTTGCCCCCACGTGGGCTATATGCCCAGGAATGGGATTGCTGGATCATATGATACTTCTGTTTTTAGTTTTTAAGGGAACCTCCATACGTTTCTCTGTAGTCGCTGCACCAATTTAGATTCCCAGCAACAGTGTAGGAGAGGTCCTTTTTCTCCACACCCTCTCCAGCATTCATTGTTTGTAGACTTCTTGATAATGCTCTTCTGTCCAGTATGAGGTGCTACCTCACTGTATTACTCACTTTTATATATGGAGCCGTGGTCCAAGAATGCTAAAGTGTAAAATAAAAATATTTTAAATGGTAGGAATTGCCTTACAGGTTAATTTCAAACTTTGAAGATTTTTTTTTTAGTTCCTTCCCTCCTTTGTCATGTCAACCACCTTACACGGCTCTCCTTCCTCATCCTTTTTCGGGGTTAACTGATAGTGATTAACTGACAGTGATTTTGTGATCGCTTTGAAAAGCTTTTCGCTATCCCCCAAGCATCTGGATGATTTATTACTGGCTCTTACAGACTGAACTCTTCTTTCCCTCCTTCAGGTAACTGCACTGGCATAGAGAGTTTAAAGATGCATTTCTTTGATAGAAAGAAAAGTAGGAGTCACACAGTAGTCTGTCTCTCTGATTTCTGGGATTTAGCACATTCCCTCACCCACTTCCTAGGAATCGAATCTGATATCATGATTTCAGGGGTCATCTTTACAGCGATGATTCCCAAATGTGTATTTCTCTTCTAGAACGAACCCCAGACTCATCCGTTCAGCTGCCACTCCATGTCTCCCCTTAGAACATGCCCCACGCTGAGCACCTGATTTTCTTCCCAAACCTGTGCTCCATGTCACAGCATAGTAATCTATTTTCTCTTCTCTTCTTGACTTTTCCTTTTTTTTTTCTCCTTTCCTTCCTTCTTTTCTGTTATTTTTTTTTAATTGAAGCATAACTTCTATACAATAAATGCACAAAATGGGAAGGGTATAGTGCCAATTTCATTTTTACATATGTGGGTACCAGGACTCCAGAACGCCCCCTCACACCCTAGCCCAGTCAGTTCTCTTCAAGGGTTAATTTACTTCTTGGCACCTTTTCTTAATAACTTCAGAACAAGGCTTTAAGATAATAGAGATGGAAGTCAACAGAACTGAGTTATAATGTAATTTTATGGAACTATAAGGAAGCATTTGATGCCTACCATTGAACTACAAGCCTTAAGTGTCACATTGTCAAGAACAAACACATCTCCATGAATATAGAACAAATAATCTAAGACTATGTATAAACACTTATTTCTTTCTAATTAAATGCTCAGTCTGAATAGATTTTTTGAAAATCCGAACTGTCAACTAATTTTAGTCCAGATCAGAAAGCAGCATTGTGTAGTGCACAAACGCGTGAGGCACTGGTCAGGTGATATCTGGGTCGAGTCCGTGCATTGGTGTTTGCTGACTGTTTATATCTGGACAAGGTCCTGAATCCTCCTGTCCCTATTTACTCATCTGCAAAATGCAGACAAAGGACTGTTGTGAGGGTAAAGTGCAAAAATGGAAAAAAAAATCATCATAGCACTGGGAATGAGGTATATTTTCTAATTAACTCCAGTAGCACTAAGGGGAAACAGAGAAGTCAGTTAGAATTTATTGAACATTCTTAATACCTCTTCCTCCTACGTATCTTGCATGTATTATTTCACTTAATCAAGAAAGAGGAAAAACATCTCAATTTCAAAGAACTCTGTATCCGATAACGTTTAAAGTCTATATACAGATCAAAAGAATAGATAAACAAGATTATATTGTATAGCACAGGAAAATATATAGAAGATCTTGTGGTAGCTCACAGCGGAAAAAAAAATGTGACAATGAATATATGTATGTTCATGTATAACTGAAAAATTCTGCTCTACACTGGATTTTTTTAAACATTTTTTATTGATTTATAATCATTTTACAATGTTGTGTCAAATTCCAGTGTTCAGCACAATTTTTCAGTCATTAATGGACATATGCGCACTCATTGTCACATTTTTTTCTCTACACTGGAATTCACAGATCTAGGATTCTCAGGATCCTGCTGCTTGGGAACTCTGTTTCCAGTAGCTCCCTATCTCGAGGAGGGGTTTGTCTTCTGGGCTCTGTGAAGCCTCCAGTGACCGCTCATCAGCCAGCACTGGCTTGGATGCTGGCCGCCACTGTTACAGGGATAAGGGTGAATACTTCTCGGGCCATGTGAAATTGTTTGTCCCCAGAACTGTAACTCAGAGCCACTGTGGGTTTTATTTAAAAGTGGTTAAGACTGCATTTCTCCCTTTGTTGTTTTATCTTATGTCATTTTATGAATATATATAATATATATTTCGGGGGTGGGGAGGGTGGTAAACTAGGTTTATTTATTTATTTTTTAAGTGGCAGTACTGGGGATTGAACCCAGAACCTCATGGATGCTAAGCACACACTCTACCTCTGAGCTATGCCCTCCCCCTTTATGAATAATTTTTTTTATCATTCCAAAGGACAATTTGGGTCCCTCGTGGCTCTGGGAACCCTTATATTCCTATTGCATAACTTTTCCATTCATGACGGCAGGAGTTCCTCCTCCTTTGTTCACTGGCATTTCCCTACCAGTGAAAGATTGCAGATCACACCAACATGTCAATTCCAGTACAACAACTCAGGGTTGAATCCTGCATTCCTTCCTTCCATATGTGTGAAGCCGTCCTCTAACAGTTCGGCTCCCATGATTCATCATTATTTATTTATGCGTTCAAATCATAGGATACATAGTGCTTTCCATATGTCTGTGTTAAAATAAACACAATCTTATTCACGAGAGTTGAGCATGTGTTTATTTAGATATAGAAGACATAGAATCCAAACACGGCATTCAAACATTAGTTGAATTGAATCCTTTTCCCCACCCTTTATGGTGACTGTTTTAGCTATGTGAAATATAGTTTAATGTGTTCTTGTTTCTGTTCCATTTGGGATTTTACTGCCCCCTGTCGGTGGCGCGGTATCATGTACATACGAACACCGTGTGGAGAGAAGCGAAGCAGTTCTCTGTTTATTGATTCTTAGAAAAGGGTTTATATAGGACATGCACGGTGCCTCACATATCATTTAAGTTATAACAATGTTAATAATCTTAAGCTATTTAGGTCCTGCAGTAAGCTCTTGCAGTAAGCTCAGGATGTTACATGATCAAGGACAGATTGTTTGAAAGTTTGTCATGAAGCTTCATTAAGTAGGCCATCTCTTACCCAGCCGGCTGCACCTGTCTTAGGTTGTCCTCCTCTGAGGATCTCACCCGTCATTGGCTCTCCAGCCATCCATACTGGACACGTTAAGTAGGCCATTTCTTATCCAACGTGAATACGTGACATTCCTCTCAGCTTCAGACGGGGGCCTACACCCACCCTTATTGATTAGATTTTATTTTAAAGAGTATGTGAGACATGAACATGATTCAGTGGCTAAAACTATACAAAGAGAAATGGTCATAGAAGGTCCCTCCTCCCGGCTGTTTCTTCCTACCCTTCCGACACCTTCCATCCTGCTCACCCCATTCTCGCCCACCCACTCTACACAACCAGTCTTACTAGTTTCTGGTATACGTTTCCTGTGTTGCACGTGCATTTTGCATAAATGTGATGGTACATGCCTACCTTTATATTTACCATTCTTTTTACACAAAAGGTAGGACACGAAATCAGTAGGCAGGAGATCAAAATGTCAAAAAGCAAAAATCGAGTAAAAATAAAGCTGATTCCTGTCTGCCATTATTGTTAAAATTTCACTTTCTAGGTAAATACTTTTGGAAATTTTGCTCTGTCTAATCATTTATCTGGGCCGAGTCTAGCTGGGGTTATATGTGACTATTAGAAAATATTATTCAAGAACCACATCCATGCGTTTGCTCAGATAAGTTCTTTATTCTAAAAGCACATTGCTTTTGTTTAAAGAGGAGGTCATAAGACAAAGGTAGATGTCAGTCTTTGAATTCATTCTTCAAACATGTAAAAAATCATGTAACTGAAATGACAATGATGTTAGTCTTTTTTTTGGCATGTTGTTTCAGGAAACATGTAATTACTTTAATCCAAAGTTCTAGTGACTCAGTGCTATGGTTATGCAACTTTCAAAATCCTCAGCTTGACTCACCTCATTAAATCTAAGGTAGCGAGTTTGTATCAGCCCAGAGCTGTCATCATAGTGTAGGCTGCTTTTGCCCATTGTTGTGTGAAAAAGATCTCCGTAAAGATCCAGGAGGAAAAGATGCGTTCCTGTTGGAGATCAAGCTAGTGACTAATGTGCCTACGGTCCCGCTCCTGGTGTGTCCACTAAACGCTGCAACTTTTCCCATTTGGTCCTGCACAGTGCAACTTGGACATTTCAGTAGATTTTGCCTTCACACCGGCAGGTCGCCTTGCATTTCTCTTTGAGCAGTTCATGCTCACAGCCAGCTGTTTTCTTCAAGGAATCACAGTTACTAAGGAGATCTTCATACTCGCAGGTATTGGCTGTCACAAAAACAGAGGAGGTACCTCAGTATCCTTTTCCCCAGTAGCCCCAAAGGAATCCGCACATTCAAAGTGTATGAGGTGGGTAGGACTGGGCAAGCAAGTCAGCATCACTTACACTCTAGGAGAGGCCCTTCACTCCCTGAGGGACATAGGAGGTGCCTCACTTGAGCTCACTGATGAATCCATCCCTTTTTATTTTGAACTTGGTGATGTGTTTCTAAAATGATTTTTTTTTAAATTTAATAGAGGGACTGGGGATTGAACCCAGGACCTCGTGCATGCTCATATTAAGCACACACTCTACCACTGAGCTATGCCGCATCCCTCAATATATTTCTAAAATGAATTGCCCTACTTTTCTCCCTTAGCAAAGAGGGTACCATGAAAATACCTGCAGAGTCTTATATGGGAGCCACTAGCCACAAACAGCTATTTAAATTCAAATGATTCTGAATTAGATGAAATTTAAAATTTAGTTCCTCGGCTTTACCAGCCACATTTATAGTGCTCAAAGACCATGTGTGACTAGTGGCTCCTTGTAAGACACAGGCTGACAGAGAAAGGCTCCATTGTGTCATCCTGTTGGACAGCGACCCTTCAGATGCCAAGGCTGTCTTTCAGGAGAAAGTGATTCCAATGGGAAGGTTCCAATGGGAAGATAAAGGTGTGAAACAATGATAGTCTGACCTCTTTCTAATATTTCTTCTTGGATGTTCCCCAGGGAGCCCAAACTGAGCAGATCTCAAACTAAAATCATCATACTACGTACCATACATACCACAAGGCTAATGGTTCTTGGACGTGGCTCCCTACGTCCCTCCCACGGTCCCGGGGAAGTGGCTCTCTGACTCCCTCAAGTCATTTAGACAGCAAACATTCTAATCCTTGTCTCTCAGCCCTGTCCATTTTTCTTCATTTGCTTTGGGAGTAATGCAGTCAGAACATCCAATTTCTTTTTAACCCTTTGTTTTTCAAGCCAGAGTTCTAGCTGGCTTCCATCCAATTGTTTCTACATACCATTGCTAGAAAGCTCTTTCTAAAACACGATTCTAACTTTGCCACTCTTTCACTGAAAATCTTTCAACTGAATGCTTATTGCTAATAGGATAAATTCTGAGCTCCTTAGCAAATATAGCATTCAGGAGAAGTAGAAATATTCCACTTTTTTTTAGTTGACTTTTTTTCTTTAGTCGATTTTATAGCTTTGATGTCATCAATATTCTGAATGACAGCTCTATAATTCAGTAAGAAAGAATGCTGACTAAAGGGGAATGCACTTAGAAGTCAAAAATCTCGGTGAATGAGTCAACTCTATTATTTGTAATAATTTAAATAAAAGTATCCTGACTGTAAAAAGGCAACTGCTTTTTTAATTTTTGTTCTTGACAACTTTAGAAATAATATAAATGACATTTCTTTCTTTCCTTTCTTTTGCAACAATATGTTTGTGGATTCTATGAACCAACATCATATACAGATTGAATTTTGTCATTAAAAATGTGCACAAAACCACAACCAAATTATGGGGCAAGTGATCATTTATTACATTAATCACCATGCTGCAAATTATACTATAAAGAAAATGTGGTGATCAGTGTGATGCACTCATCTGTACAAAAAAAATGCAGTATCAAGGTCTGCCTCTCTAGGTTGAGCCATAATGTGGTCTCACATCCTTAGATTTATACATTTTGATTCTGTCAAAATAGAAACTTTGGTCTAAAGATACTAACGTATCATTAGAACTATTTATCAAATGATTTATCAAAAGTATGAATGTATAGTTAATATTAATGAGCTCTGCCTGGTCACAGAAACAAATGTATGCTAGATGCTTCATTATCTTATATACGGTAATACAGACATACCTAATTTATTGCATTTCACTTTACTGTGCTTTGCAGTATTGTGGTTTTTGGGTTTTTTTTTGTTTGTTTGTTTTTACAAATTGTGTGTTTGTAGCAACTTTGCTTCAAGCAAGTCTATTGGAGCCATTTTTCCAAAAGCATTTTTATTTTTTTTTTGGATTTAAAATTGTATTATTCTATTTTTTTCCAGCTTTGCTGAGGTATGATTGGCAAATAATCATGATGGATATTTAAGATGTAGAATCAAAAGCATTATTTTTAAATTAAGATATGTACATTATTTTAGACACACTGCTATTGCACACTTAATAGACTACAGTGTAGCACAATCATAGTTTTCTGTGCACTGGGACACCAAAAAATTTGTGTGACTCACTTTGTAGTGACATTTTCCTTCTTGCAGTGGTCGGGAACAACGTCTCTGAGATAAGCCTGTTTTCTTTTCATTACAAATAACATGTAGTTACTGAAGTGTGTAAAATGTTTACTTAAACACACTCTATTGAGAAATCTCCTTGTCTTTTGCGTAAAGACATTATTGGAACTGTTTACTTTGGAAGATTTCTTAATCCATAAAAAGAAAGAAAATATCAATTCTTGGTTATAATAGCAAGTTAATCACTTCCAACTTACTGCATAGTCCATTGTCGCAGTTACCAGGGCAGCTGGCACAAGGCGTTCCTTGTTGGTAAGGGGTATTCTTTTTATTCACATTATTGCCACTGAAATTTAAAATACACAGTGTTAAGTATTTTCCACATAGCTGTTTAGTTGCCAGGGGCAACACAATCACTAAACATGGCTATTAAATGTGTTTAGTGACGTGAACAGAACTGAAAAAGTACAATTCCCAACGTGTGATACAGGTAACATTCATATTAAGGAAGTACTTCACAGGCGCTGAGCCATCTCCTTGACTATAATTCTTCGGGCTGAGCAACTAGACTGGTATAAATAGTCTCAAGTTTTCAGAATAAATTTTGTTATGCCAACACTCGGTCTCCCAGTAGACTCGGTCACATCAGTAAAGCTGTGCACCCCAGTGCACTGGCTAGAGGTAAACATACTCCTCAGAGAGACAGAGGAGGGTCCTTGGAGGCAGGGAGTGGCAAGATGGAAAAGAATATTCACTATTACAATATAATTTTATATTCAGAAAGGATAAATACCATAATTACTCTAATATGAGCTGGGGAAAGTAATGCTGCGGTATATACATAGTTTAATTTCTAGATGGAGTAGTGATATTTGACGGTGCTTGTGTTGGTGGGTCAGTGAGAGCTGGGGAAGGTTTATGAATTTCCAGGAGTGGTGTGTGAGAGTTTTATGTTTACCAAAAAAGGAATGCTCGTTAAAAAATGTTTTGATCAACACCAGTATCCTGGATGAAATCACCTTACAGTGAGTAACTTTTAACTCATTGATGATCATTATCTTGTTGGTCATTGATTTGATTCATCTGAAAATACACGGGAGTCCAAACCTCAATAGTGCTAAGTGGGCCAACAGCCAAAGGTGTTCTTCCATTCTTTTCTCTAGTGAGCATCCTATAAGTTTTCTTTGAACTGTTAATCAGGTCAAGTGCTTATCTCTATTTCGTTAGGGTTTTCCCCTGGGGTCTTATTTTGTTCTTTCCTTTGGAACATATTCCTGTCTCGTTTTAGTTGACTTTTGTTTTTTGTTTGAGTTACATGAAACAGCCACCTCTTGGTTTTGAAGGAGTGGCCTGGGTGTGGAAGCATCCTCCGTGATTGCTTGTGCTTGGGGGCTTTGGCAGGCCAGCAAGAGCTGGAGTGGACCATGCCAGGGGCAGTCCCTGGGGAGCACTGTGCTTTAGGCTGCCCTGGTGTGACAGCTGGGACAGGTGTGGACTGGGAGGTGTCCCCAGGGGACCCAAACACTGGTGCTCACTGGTGCCTCTGACCCCGGAGAGGGCTCAGCAGTTCCCTGCTCACATGGATTTCCTTCTGTATAGTCTAGGGGCTTTTCTGTTCTTTTCTTTTCTTTCTTTCTTTTTTTTTTTTAACATTTTTTATTGATTTATAATCATTTCACAATGTTGTGTCAAATTCCAGTGTAGAGCACAATTTTTCAGTTATACATGAACATACACATATTCATTTTCACATTTTTTTCTCTGTGAGCTACCATAAGATCTTGTATATATTTCCCTGTGCTATACAGTATAATCTTATTTATCTATTCTACATTTTGAAATCCCAGTCTATCCCTTCCCATCCCTCACCTCCTTGGCAGCCACAAGCTTGTATTCTATGTCTGAGTCTGTTTCTGTTTTGTATTTATGTTTTTTCTTTTTTCAGATTCCATTTATGAGTGATCCCATATGGTATTTTTCTTTCTCTTTCTGGCTTACTTCACTTAGGATGACATTCTCCAGGAACATCCATGTTGCTGCAAATGGCGTTATGTTGTCGTTTTTTGTGGCTGTATAGTATTCCATTGTATAAATATACCACAGCTTCTTTATCCAGTCATCTGTTGATGGACATTTAGGCTGTTTCCATGTCTTGGCTATTGAAAATAGTGCTGCTATGAACATTGGGTTGTAGGTGTCATTTTGAAGTAGGGTTCCTTCTGGATATATGCCCAGGAGCAGGATTCCTGGGTCATATGGTAAGTCTATTCCTAGTCTAAGTGCTTTTAAAATTGCTCGGGTTTTTCTGTTTTTTGTTTTGTTTTGTTTTGTTTTTGCTGTCTGTATGCAAATCCCTCACTTATATCCCCCCTGCTGCAGGTCACTGCAATGGTGGTGGGGTTCTCAGGGACACAGTGTCTCCATCTTTCCTACCCATTTCTGTGTGGTTCTTCTATGTACAGTAGTAGCTGCTAAATCAGCCCTCAGGTCTTCTTTAGGAGGAATCGCTCTATATGTAGGTGTAGATTCAGTGTGTCTGTGGGAGGAGGTGAGCTCAGGGTCTTCCTTGTCTGCCATATTGTCCTTATCCAAATGAGCTGTCAATTCTTTTTACTAAACTCTGAGGGCATAGCTCAGTATTAGAGTGCATGCACAAAGTCCTGGGTTCGATCCCCAGTACCTCCATTAAAAAAATAAATAAATAAAAGGTGTTTGTTGGAAAAGGACTTTGGAGGTCATACTTCTCAAACTGGAGTTCATATCCCTGGGTTATCTATAGTATCAAATAAAGCCTGTCAGAGCCTTGGCTTGGGGGGCCCCCTGCCCGTAGTGGTAAGGAATCTCAAATTTTAAAAGAAATGAAAACTAACGGATATGCTGAGGTTAGATCTTTCGTGTATCTGAAGGATTTGTTGTGGATAACTTCAAACTTGTTGCTTGATGGAAGAGCATGTTTCCTGCTATAAATCATGACCTTAAGGGATTTTTCATTGTGGAGTTTTTTTTGTGAAAACATCTGAGAAACAAAAGCTTGAGATGTTACCTTTTCCTGGACCCTGACATGTCTTAAAGATATCTTGAAAAACTTTTGAGAACCAAGAGAATGAATCATTTCTAATGGTAATAATATAAGTATTTTTTTTAGATAAGTAGGAGTAGGAACGTTTTTGCAAAAAGGGCTGAAATCACAATTTACCATCCCTTATATTCCATCCACTACCGTCCTTGCTTAACCATCAAGCTTCCACCCTTCGAGAGTGTGAAATTAACGAGAACTGATGACACTGGATCTAGGGAAATGCACATTGCATGTGCTCAGGGACTAACCCTGAGCCCTAGGGAAGGGCAATTGAGAGAAAAGACATCACTTTATAATTGAGGAAAGAAGAGTTTCAGATTTTACTCTTGGACCTGAGAACCTGTTCTCTTCTCTGATAAATTGAAAGATGTATTCCTTCCCTTTAATAAAATATGCTTTCTATTTTGATCGGTTTTATAATATATGAGCATTTAAAAATATTGAATTGCAGGTGGAATTATTGGCATTAGACTATAAAGTGCATACTTACGCGGGACAATATTGGCAAACATAGTAGTATTTAAGACTCTCTTGATTGGGGCAATAAGCAATTCCACATCCAACGAGGTAAGATGAGTACCAGACAAGCTGCAAATCCATAAGAGAATATGTGAGTATGTTAAAAAAGAGGGAAAAATACTTTTTAAAAAATAGCAAACGTAAAACTGAAAAAAAAATATGACTATTGCAGTTGGTAGCCAGGTACCTTATGGAAATATTTAATTAGTGAAACAAAGTCACAAACTTTAAAAATATTAACTTTCATGTACACTCGCCCCTTTATCCATTTATAATATTGGAAAAGTAGAGTGTGCTTCCCTATCAAGGATTTTGCAGGCCGTGGGAAAAAAAAAATGACAGCTCTTGAGGAAGTACCAGCCACCTGTCAGGACTGTGTTATACTCAAGCTCTTCCCTCATATTGAACACCGGAGTTGGTCTTAATTTAGAGGGACTTTCTATACGAGAACACGTGTGGCAGAGGCCTTTCATCTGTTCCACGCACCTGGGTATAATGGCCAATGACCGCACTGGGACTCTTCTGTCCTACGCCGTAGACAAAATTGTGGCGCTCTTCATACCAGCTTTGGATTGCATCTGACCAGGCAACAGGGTCACTTGACATGTAGAGATTCTCGCCACATTTTGTACCTAAGCACAAACAGATCATTCGTGAGGAAAGCGATAAAGCAGGCCATGGCAAAAGAAAGCAACTACGCGAACACAAGGCTGCTGCCCTTCCAACACCGAGCCACAGTGCTTAGACTCGCTACCTGCTAAGACCTTAAAAAGGTGCTTCTGTTCCTTGTCGGCTGCAAAGTGGGACAGAAGATGGATCCACCTAGCACGTGGAGGCTGGCCTCAGCCTGCAGACTTTGAACAGTTTGAGAGGACCTCATTCAAAATACCTCTCCCTCTTGATTATCAGAGATGCACTTTTTCACGTTAAATTCCTTCCAGGTGGAATTAATGCCTTGTGAGCTCTCAGCTTTGTATCGTAAGCTTGCAAAAGGCAGCAACCCACTTTTCTTCTGTCTCTCCTCCTCTTACCCACCTTCAGCAGAGATTTTTCACCTATAGGAACCTGAATAAATGTTTTTATGACTATGATTTTGTGTGAACTTTGAAAAAAAAATTACAGGCAGTCTTTAAGAGCTCCCATCAAGAGGCAAGTGACATTAGGAGTGATGATACTTTTCAAACTTGTACATCTTCCCTTAATAAATACATCCTAATGTCTGTTAGGTCCAAGAGCGTTAGGAGGGTAGGGCCTTGCAGAGGGTGACCTTAGCACAGTGGTAGAAAGGAATCTCTGGAGTCTCCTTCCCCCAGTAGACACACGGATTTAGCAACAATTCAAGAACAAATTGCCCTTGTGGGAAATCCAAAAACAACATTCAAGGCTTCCATGCCCTGAAGGATATGAAACCGGACTTACTGAAGTCGGTAGGGAGACTGGAAAATCCCTACCTTCCACACAGTGCCACGATCAGGAGGGAAGGACTTGGTTCATCTGTCCAGCAACCCACCTTTTTCAAAGGGACTCCCCAAAGAACTGGCATCTCTCTCGCCAGTCTTGGAGCACATTCCCATCCCCCCGGGGAGGCAGAGATGGTATTTTGGATTAGTTGATGCCACATTTCGTCTCCCCAGCTCAGCACAGAGCGAGCAGACAGAAAGCACAGCTGCCTGCTTCTCCCTGGGGAGGGAAGAAGTTGGTTTGGACATCCAGTGCCACATAGTTTTCTCAGAGGCTGCCCGAAGGACTGGTTCTGACTTGCCTGCTCTGGAATGGTGAGGAGATCCAGCGTAAACCAGCTGCCCTGGACTGGTGAGAACAGAGACAGATCTGGGCTGGAAGTTACCATAGCCTCCCCTCCAGGTTCAGCACAGAGTGAGCAGACAAAGCACCGTAGCTCCCGGCCTCGCCCTGGGGAGGGCAAGAGTTGGGTGGACCGTCCAGAGAGCCATTTTTCCAGGGGGCTGCCTGAGGGACTGACTAAGGATCCTTTCTGAACACGACGCGAGCAGACATTCCTCCAAAAAAGATGTACAGGTGGCCAGAAGGTATATAAAAAGGTGCTCAACATCACTAAATCATCAGGAGAATGCAAATCAAAACCACAGTGAGATATGACCTTACACCTGTCAGGATGGCTATTATCAAAAAAAAAAACAAACAAACAAACCCCAAAAGACAGCAAGTGATGGTGAGGATGTGGAAAAGGTGGAATCCTTGTACGTTGTTGGTGAGGGTGCAAATGGTGCTGCTGCTGTGGGAAGCAGTACGGAGGCTGCTCAAAAAAATTAAAAGTAGAACTACCAAATGATCCAGCAATCTCACGTCTGAGTATTTATCCAGAAGAACTGCAGTCAGGCTCTTGAAGAGACATTTGCAATCCCATGTTCGTCACAGCACTATTCACCATAGCCAAGATGTGGACACAACCTACATGGCCTCAACAAGTAAGTGGACAGACAAAATGCAGTGTAGACACACAATGGAATGTCATTCGTCCTTGGAGAAAAAGGAAATTCTGCAACATGCAACAGCATGGATGAACCTTAAGGACATTTTGCTAAGTCAAATAAACTCGTCACAGAAAGACAACCAGGGCATGATTCCAGTAACAGGAAGTATCTCAGATAGTCAGATTCATAGATCAAAGAGTGAAATGGTTGCTGGGGCTGAGAGGGTAGGAGGACAGATAGTCACTATCAGTGAGTGCAAACTTCCAGGTAAGCAAGTTGAATAGGTTCTAGATATCTGATGTACAGCATTACACCTCTACTCAACAATAGTGTATTGTACGCTTAAAATTCCTTAAGAAGGCAGATCTCATGTTAAGGGTTCTTAGCACCATTAAAATGTTTTTTAAAAAATTAAAAAAAAAAACAAGTGTTCTTACCACAATAAAATTAATTTAAAAAAGAAAGAAGAGCCCTGCAGTCCAGAAAATTTTCCCTACCTTTACAGCTCTCACTTAGTATCTCTATTTTGGTGACTTGAAATATAATGTCCACATGCTGCTTAGAGAGAGCAGAAACTGCTCTTGGATATCTCCTTTTGATAGGGAAGGACAGAAACTAAGGATCTAGCAGTAGATTTGGGTCTTTAAGACCATTCGCTTCAATTTTCTACTGAACGCAATCATCTCAGTTTCATTATAATGTTAGCACCAACGGTATAAACAATAATAATTCTACTGAAATAACAGATAAATTACTCACTAATTTCAAATTGGGCTTGCCTATGTGCATGTCATGCTTGATAATGTAAACAAATATTTTATGTAAAGTTTACGCATGTAAGTTTTTTCTGTCATAGTTTTTTTTATCATCCTTGATATATCTTATAGTTTTCTGAGTCTAATATATTATCCTACACATTATAGGCACACAGCCCATACAAAATATAGTTTGTTATTAAAAATTTTTTAAATGAGCCAACATACCTAAAGTATTCATCCTGATTAATAAAAGCTTTTATATTTTTAAAGTCAAATTCAGGAACAATTCAACATCATTCAATACATTTTGTGAATGCAAAATACACAGGTTTCAAAACACCAAATAGCAACGCAGTCTCACAAAAAGGGCAGTGGGTTAGGAATCAGAAAGCCTGGCGAACTTCCCAATATATGACACCACTGCCGGCTGTGTCCTGGCATCACTCACTCCTTCTGCATCCTTAGTCTCTAATCATTAAGATCAGAAAAACGATTGTACATGATCTCTCTGCTCACGAGCTGGTTAAGGGGAACAGAGGAGATACTGCTTAAGAGATCATTTGCATCATGTAAACAACAAGCACAAAACAGTACTTAGAATGAGGATCTCTATACAGATACTTCGCTTTTAAAAAATGCAGCAACAGAAGAAACATGTATTCACAGTCTTCGTGACGCAACATCCCAGAATGGTCCATTCGGTTTTATCTGCCCAGGGTTATTTTATTTGCTCATTTATTCAACAGACGTGGACTAATTAACGTACTGGTCTTTCGGTCGTCTGGATTGCTGTGTTCTAAAGTGCACTTGTTTGCCCACTTCTGGGCATTTGCTGTGGCGTCTCTGCTCCATTCCTAAATATCACAAGAAAAAGAAATATACACAGATTCAGCTCCATGAAGTACGTGCTTTGTAATCTGATTGGGAGGCTGGTGTGAGCCACTTTAAAGCTTCTGTAGCTGTGTTATCTAACTGTCGTTGGTATTAAAGTATCTTGTTTTTTTTTTTAATTCATTTTTTCCTGAAGTGTGTATATATATATATATATATATATATATAATTTGTTATATATATATTTATATTTATATATATATATATATATATATATATACACACACACACACACACGCACACACACACATGTATTTGTTTGGGGTTTTGTGTGTTTTATCTACCTCAGTGCCAGTGTCCACACAAAGAGAAGTCCACAGGTGATCTGTCTGATGAGAGAAATACCTAACACAGTATTCTCGCTATGATAGCACAACAGCCATGGAATACGAATTAACATGTGAAGCCATCTAATTACATTTCAGTGGCAACAGGCTGACCTAAGCTATTCCACTGGTAGCCCATTGTGTCCATCTGGGAGACCTTTATGGTCTATTCTCTCGAAAATGGGCTATTAATTACCCTAACTGGCATTGATTCCCAAAGGATAGGAAGTTTCTGTATTTTAGACTTGGAAAGATAGTGAACAAAAAATGTAATGGTTTCACATTTGGTGTCTGAAGATTTAGCTGCTAATTCTGCCTTCCCAACTTAATAGCCCGGTAGCCTTGATAAGTTATTTAACCATTATAAAGGAAAATTCATTTCCGCCCTGCCCATAACACAGCTGAATGAAATAGCAAAATAAACACAGCACTTTGTAAGGTTCCACCTGCCTGCTCCTACCACCGCTGGTTCACAGCGCTTTCTTTGTGTTCCTGCTTCTTACCATCTTTAGCATGTTCCTGGCAGGTGGAGACACAGACTTCCTTAGTTCATTGTGTTTATTTACAATCTCTCTTTGGACTTCCGTTTGAGTGGTTAACAAAGCAGTAAAGGATGGATCCTAAAAGGAAATTAAATCAGGGTTATTTTTTTTAAACATTTTTGAGAATTGCATGTAAGAACGAATAAGATAATTCCAGGGATCAGAGATCACTTTACAAAAGCATTCAGTTCAAGCCACTATGAGTTGCTAAGCATGCCAGTGAATTGAGCCAAAGCAATGACAAATAATAGGAAGGAAGTGGTTTGAATCTTTGAGAGTGGAGATGTGATTCATGGCATGACAAATTAAAAACTCTCCTGATGCCACAAACACCAGTTTCTAGTTTCAAGGGGACTCTCAAGGTGATTTTTCTAGACATACAATGGCTGATCATGTTTTGTACTATTTTATGATGCTGTGTACAGAGGTACACAGTGAGAACATTGAGACAGTTGGTTCGCATTTAATCAGGCGGCAGCAGAATAACTGGACCTCAAGACCCATCAGGACGTTAAGGGGAACTTTGACCTGACGTGGTGTCTGCTTTGAGAGAAAGAATGTAGTTAGAATGTATTTAGAGAAAGAATATTTAGGTTGAGGAGAAGTAAAATGATTCTGCCTGTTATAGGTAGATTATATGGGGTTGTTCAAAAAAATATTTAAAAATACTAAAAAAAAAAAAAAACCCAAATAAACCTCCCAGACAATTTGGAGGAAGCAAAGCCATGCAATTAATGGACTACTGCTGACTGTTCTTTTAGTAACAGAAATGTAATTAATAGGATATTAAATTAGGTGCTGCTATTTTTGGTGTATCTCTGTGTGTGTGTGTGTGTGTGTGTGGCGGGGGAGGTGATGGGTCCTAAACCCTGGAGGTGGAGTAGGGTGTGTGAATTATTCCCACAAGGTCTAGCAATTTGATGGCCTAAATTTACATGGAGGTCTGATGTTCTAGGAGCATAAGTAAGAAATGAGGGTTATTTTTTAGGAAATAAACAGACAGGATCTTTGTTGATTTTCCCCTGACACCCTGGGACACGTTATTCTCTACTCCCTCCAGTCCTGAGTTCCCTCAGAGCTCTGCAAATGCTGTGAACATGGGCCTGACCACATCTGATTGCCACTAGCTCATTCTGCGTCCATTTCTCCTGCCTGCTTGTATGTTCCCAAGGGCAGGGACCAATACTGAGTGCATTGCACTCACTAACGGGGCACATTCCCAGCTACTAACTTCTAACTGAGGAGGGATGCACATGGGAAGTCAGTAGTGGCCGATCTCTGCTTTACGTTAAAGCAAAAATAACATCCTTGGATATTTTCTCCCTCAAAAATCTTAAAGTATTTTCAAAACACATCAACATTTGATCTCTGAAAAGGGAGAAGTAATTATTTCCTGTTTCTTACCCCGTCTTGCTCTGTAGATAATAATTCTATTGAAAATGTGCCCTTTAAAAAAATAAGTTTCAGTAAAGTTTATTAGGTGGCAGGAAATAGGAAAAGTGTTGAGAATACAATGGATCAAATATGGTGTCTTATCTAGCCTTAAAGTGTTTATACTGGATCGGCAACAGGGCGTAAGTAAACATTGTAAAACCACTGATAACTGAAATGACAGGAAGGATCTGATACAGGGGAAGGAGGGATTCATTCTTCTTGATTGAGGTCAGAAAGGGCTTCACAAAACATAGCCTGGATTGAGGTATGAAAGATGGGCAATATTTTCTAGGCATCTTGAGAAGGTACCTTCTGGGTGGAGGTGTATAGAACATCTGATCTAACATTTAGTGGTGCAAAAGACCCCATGATATCTCCATTTTAAATTTTTTTTTTTTAATAAATGAAGGCCAGGAGATGGAGCAGACAGGTAACAAAGAGCCTGGAAAAAACCATGGAAGGAAATCTTTAGGAAAGAGACTGGGAAGATAGCAAACTACTTAACTGAAGCCCTGGGTGATGAACAGATTGTCTTCAGATTGAAACTTTGATGACGGTAACAGAATGAGACGTATTTGTGAATGCTGAATTAACTGAGGTTAAGCCCAGTGTCAAAATTCTCTGGTCTGAGGAGTCCTAGCTAATCTTGTACACCCAGAGTCAAAGGAGGGTGTGGGAACAGACAGTGATGACCAAAACTCCCCACATTCAGAGGTTCTCTGACCAGGAGGTGGACACCTCGTACGGGCATCTACACACCAATCATTGGAGATGATGATTGAGCCTGTTCTTGGGATTGTTAAAGTGATGCAGCATATTCAAAATAGAGGATCTGAGCTCAAGAGTTGGGTTCTCACGTACCAAGTTTATGACTGTTAAAAAACAAAGCAAAACATAACACTAAGACCTTGAGAGTCAGATTTTAATATAAAAGCAAGTATAATTTTATCACACAGTAATGATGAATGTCAAATGTGGTACGTGAAGGAGTTGTGCTAATTTAAGGTGATACGAATAGAACATTAATTTTCTGTGGGGATCACACTCGAATGAATTAAGTAAAGGGAAATCAGAAAAGATGTTGGGGGAGGAGGGCTACCATTAGCTTTTTAAACTCGTAGACCAGTCTATCCATTAGAAATATAATTCAAGATAATATGGAATTTTAGCTTTGTGGTGGTCACATGAAACATACAAACAGGTGATGTTAATTTAAATAATTTATTTTATTTGTAATGGGTTCAGTGATAGTCCACAGAAATGACGTGCTCATGTCCTAACCCCCAAAATCTGTGAATGTGAACTTATGTGGGAAAAGGGTCTTCACAGATATAATTAAGTTCAGAATCTCAAGATGAGATCACCCTGGATTATCCGAATGGGCCCTAAATCCTAAATGACAAGTGTCTTTATGAGAGACACAGTGGGGAGAAGGTGAAGGGAAGACGGAGGCAGAGACTGGAGTGATGCATCCACAAGCCAAGGAACCCCTAGGATTGGTGGAAGCCGCCAGAAGTTAGGAGACAGACATGGAGTGGATTCCCTCTTAGGTTCTCCAGAGGGTGCGTGGCCCTGCTGATACCCTGATGTCAGACTTCTGGCCTCCAGAACTGAGAGGGGATACATTCCCATTGTGCTAAGCCACCAAACTTGTGCTAATGTCTTGAAACAGTCCTAAGGACCTAATACATTATTTAATTAGGGTATCATTTCATCATGAACTCAGTATAAAAATAATGAATTTTTTTCTTTTTTTGGCACTAAATCTTTGAAATCCATTGTGTATTTTATACCAATGGTACACCTTGTTTTGGAAAAGCCACCCTTCGAGTCTTCAATGGCCATAAGTGACTGGTGGCTACTGTACTGGACAACTCACCCTTAACCTTTTCATCTAGATAATTTCATAAAGTGCTCTGAGCGACCAGTGAGAACTTTGTGATGTACCAGGCCCTCACTCCTTGCATTCTCAAAGTGCTTTGCCATCTCACCGAGCTGGATAGCTCTGGAAAGATTTTCCACTTTGACCTTACCTTTCCTTCGGTGGGGAAAGATGGCAGCAGGACTGCAGCCAGAAACAGCACCAGTGGGAGTAGAGCCATCGCTAGGAAGTTAAGGAAAAAGGAACAAAGATCCGCACTGGGAGATGTGGTACCTGGACCTCTAAGAAGGAAAGAAAACCAATGTTAGGATTTTGGTTAATGTAACAAGAGAAGACTGTCCAGTCGTGCCAGTAGAATCATCCTGGAACCAGCCTTGTTTCTGATAGGGACAATAAAAAATAAACTGAAGAACGTGCCTGTTGCCCTTGAAGTACACCTACAGAGGCTAGGGACACACCACCTCTGTCCCCCCATTTCTGGTGCTCCTAAGCCCATCGGAAAGAAAATATGGGAAAAAACCAGGTCTCTTCACAGTTCATGATGATACCGCATTGATCATTCATCTCAGTCGTGGGGCAACATTTCTTTTCAGTGTGAACCATCTCTCAGTTTTCTCTTCTCTATGGAAAGAGCTGTTTGTCCTTTTATTTACACACACTTTGAATTGAGATTCCAGGGGTGTGATTACACAGAAATGTGCAAAACACTTTATTAGTTATTTCTCCAGTGAAAGCACTAGAAGTTATGCTTATCTTATTCCTTGTCTATAATGTCAAAGTTCCCAGTGTAGGGGAAAAAAAAATACAAATAGAACTAACATGTTTGAAAATCTAGCCTGTTCAAATTTGCTGAATCCATGATTGCGTGAAAAGGTCGTTGAATATCTTCACCAACTTTTTAAACGGCATTCAGCATTGGGTTGCCCATGTTGTTCTTTCTCAATGTATCAAGAAATCCTTGGTCCTTTACATGAAGCAACAAGAGCACCAACTTCAGGAAGCATTCGTATCCCCACTTCTACCATTAGTCAGATAATTTGCTCACTTTGTAAAGGAAAGAAATGCTGCTATGATTAGTTTTGTTCCTGTGAGAATGGTGCTCCCAAATTCTTGGAGGGAGGGAAAATTCTAAACAATTTATTTGCGGTACTTCTCAGGCCTCACTGATGTGTAAACAGCCGACAGTGGACACCTGTTCCATGTATTGTCTTTCTCAATAGTGTGATCATCAAAGGGAGAGGAATAAACACGTATTGACAGTGTATGGTAAAATGCAATGTCTGATTTCACTCTGGTACCTTGGTGGGTATGACTGTGTTTTACAGATGAAGGAACTGAGGCTTAGAACAATGAATTAAGCGGGGTTGAGGTAGATCTTAGAGGCAGAGCTCTAGCCCAGCATGCACGAGGTCCTGGGTTCAATCCCCAGCACCTCCATTAAATAAGCTAATTACCTCCTCCCAAAAATGGGGTGGGGAGGGCGCCCAAGAACAATTAATTAACCTATGCTAATGATAAGTACTTAAGTAATGTCAGAAATTAGCCTTCATCCAATTATGATGTCTAAGTCAATGCACATTGAAAGGAAAACATAGTTTCAGCTGGGAAATAGCAATCATTTCGCAACCCAGTAGAGACACTCCAGCCTTACTTTAACAATTTCTGTGTTAATACATAACTATGTATGTTAGTAGTAAAATCATTAACACGGAAGCATATATAATACATAATAATTGTCATATTTTACATGACTTTTACTTCCCAATTACCACCTTTCTGTAGCTTATTGGATAAGACCTTAGTCTTTGGAAACCATCAATTTTGGGAAATCTTTTCTGAGCTTCAGTTTTCTCTTCTATGAACAGTGGCTTATTGTATCACAGGTTTGCCTCAAACACTGAACGACACACGCAAAACACCTAACGCAATGCCTGGCGTAGAATACTTCAAAAATGGAAATGCTATTTTTATATTATCATCCTTTGCAATGAATGGTAGCTTGCCGAGCTCATAAGCTCTTTTTATAAATGCATGTTGTTTGAATTCCTAGTTTTAGGAATGTTTATAAGATGTTTTTACCTCCAGGTGTCATAGGGAAAAAATCAGTATAATGTAATCAGATATTCAACTGCTCAAGGCCCAGTTCTGCTGGAGACCTTTTGGTTAACTTTAGGAAATGATCTAACATCTGGGCTGTTTTATCCTCATCAGCTCATTGAAAGACCCACACATAAGCCTGGCGATTTTGTATAGCTTAATCATGCCTGAGGTTTGCAGTAGATGACCCACGATTCCATAATTCAACAGCCTGAGGTGCCACATACCCCTCCCTGCCACTCTCCTCTCCCTACTCCCTCCCCCAACCTTTAATCTTTTTAGCTGCAACAATAAAAGCAGCGACACTTTCGGTGAGCCTTTATTTAAAGAAAAATTGGTATTGTATTCCTTTAAACCCAGATTCCCACGCAGTTGAAACATTGGCTGCCATTGTTTTACCTGGATGGATGCAAATGGAAAAGCACTGTGCCCTTTGTGGCAGGTGTTTTAAGACCAGGATGACATGGTTCTTCTGGGGTGTCTACAGGAAGAGCATGATGTATGGTTTCATAACCCTAGAACAAGGAAAAAGAGAACATTTAAAAAGAAGTGAAGAATAGGTCGGTAGTATTAGCAATCTCTGTCACAAACCTGACTCAGCTGCTTCGCATTGTTCTCTAATACTTCACTGTATTTATCTGATCTCACCATTAAGACTATAATCTCCTTCGGAGATCAGACTGCGTTTTGGTGTCCTGGTATTTCCTTCAAACACTAACAAAGAAGCGTGCTCCTTAAAGAAGTTGCATTGACGGTTGGTTGACTAACTTCCGCAGAACAAAGCAGCACATTTTCAAGTGTCCCAACTCCTGACCTAAGCCTCCAACCCACACACTCTTTAGAAGATAATTTCTACACCTAGTCACGCACTTATTGAGTGGATTTGAGGCCAAAGTTCTCAGTTTGATCTCATGAAATGTCACAGTTAGAGATGACATCAGGCTTCTCCTGAGACTCAGAGTGTTTCAGGTAAACAGAATGATTTATCTTTTAAGGTAGGTAAAGTTTCAGTCGGATACACACAGAGAGGATGTTGAAAGTCTTTGGCGGATGGATGCCAAGCGGCAAAACGGCAGACTCTACGGTTGGTGTGAACTGACCCAGCCCGTGCGCCCACCGGAGTGCCAGAAGAGGACCCCTCGCCCCGCAGAGTTTTCTCGCCCCGGTTTTCACCCCGCCTCCCCGGCCCTGGGCATTTCCAGTTTCCCAGGCTGCTCTCACTCCTACCCAGGCTCCAGAGCGCAGATCTTCCTGCTGCGCGAGCGGGGGCCGGAGGCACCGACCGACTGCGGCTCGTGCCCCGGCGGCGGGCGTGAAACAGCCCGCCAGCCACGTGCGGGCCACGTCACCGGCTTTACGCCCTCGGCGCAGTCGTCGGCTCCCTGAACCGTTGGCGCTCTTCCCCGCCTCTCGCCGGGGACGCACCGTGAACACCCTACACAGTTTCTCACTGGCATTACCATCACCTGATGAGGACAATAAATGTCTGCTCACACACTTGAACAGAACAGGAAGAGGAGGATGGAGACGGTATCGAGCTCAAGCTGCTGGGGTGGGGTCTGAAAAAGGAGGCACCCCTTTCCAAACACGATCTTAACGGGGGTCAGAAGTTAAAGAGCAGACTGCAGAAGTCCATAGATACTTGAGTTCGAAGCCCAGTACCAGTCTGGCGCTCAGGGTTGCAGAGATGAAGTTGGCATTTTGAAGGTTTTATGGTCCAGAAATTCAAGAAGAGTAACAGGAACAAGTCTTAGAAAAATGCCCAGAATTCCTGATTCACAGCTGCTGGCTTCACAGCAGGTGTTGGTTGAAGACTCCTACCTGTCTTTACGGAGGGTAGATGAGTAATAGATGATTTCCCCCTGTGTTTGTAGTTTTCAAGATTGAAAGGAACGAAGTAACTCATTACCTAGAGGATGGGTTGGGTCGAAACATGTCAAACCAAAGATTAGGATCCATCACACACTAGCTGACTGTACCCCATGGAAAGAGGCTTGGCATTTCTCATTCCAACCCTTGAGACTCATGCAGGCACAACTGTAGCTCTAACTGCCGTATTTCACGGTGCTAAGTGCCATTTTCCCTTGACAATGGTAAAGTCCCAAGTGGCCAATGTGCAGACGTTATTTTCATCCTTCTTTATTGCTGTTTCAGTTGAGGTTAAGTACCACTGTCTGAAACGATCTTGGAATTCAGAAGTCACCCTAGACTGCTTTACTGTTATGGTTACATTCAGTCCAAGTTAACTCCTGACTGTTTTCCTTTCTGAATGTTTATGAACTCTATACCTGGATTTCTCTATCTCATTACTGTATTAGTGGTTTTATTGCACCTTGCTTAGATTATTAAACATTTCAAGTACTTGGACAAAATTGCTGCTCAACCTTTTCTTATTTTTAAAGGATTTCATGCTAGACTGTTGATGGCTTTAATGAGTTATACTTTGATTTGAATATTTTAAAAGTTGAAGTATAGTTGATTTACAATGTTGTGTTGGTTTCGGGTGTACAGCTTAGTGATTCAGTTACATATATGTGTGTGTGTATATATATGTATGTATATATATATATATATTCTTTTTCATTTTAGGTTATTACAAGCTATTGACTATAGTTCCCTATCTTATACAGTAGGGCATTGTTTATTCTGTATATAGTAGTTTGAACAATGCTCAACTTTTAATAAATAAAATGGCTTAATACATTGGTTCTTTTTTTAGTGCAGAACACTTCATTGTAACAGTGTAATAGTCTATTATTCACTGTAACTCTCCTATTTTTTCATTCTTGAAGACACCATACCTGTAATTATTTTTTTAACATTTTTTATTGATTTATAATCATTTTACAATGTTGTGTCAAATTCCAGTGTTCAGCACAATTTTTCAGTCATTCATGGACACATTTTTTTCTCTGTGATTTATCATAACATTTTGTGTATATTTCCCTGTGCTATACAGTGTAATCTTGTTTATCTATTCTACAATTTTGAAATCCCAGTCTATCCCTTCCCACCCTCTACCCCCCTGGTAACCACAAGTCTGTATTCTCTGTCCATGAGTCTATTTCTGTCCTGTATTTATGCTTTGTTTTTGTTTGTTTGTTTTTGTTTTTGTTTTTCAGATTCCACATATGAGCGATCTCATATGGTATTTTTCTTTCTCTTTCTGGCTTACTTCACTTAGAATGACATTCTCTAGGAGCGTCCATGTTGCTGCAAATGGCATTATGTTGTCGGTTTTTATGGCTGAGTAGTATTCCATTGTATAAATATACCACTTCTTCTTTGTCCAGTCACCTGTTGATGGACATTTAGGCTGTTTCCATGTTTTTGGCTATTGTAAATAGTGCTGCTATGAACATTGGGGTGCAGGTGTCATCCTGAAGTAGATTTCCTTCTGGATACAAGCCCAGGAGTGGGATTCCTGGGTCACATGGTAAGTCTATTCCTAGTCTTTTGAGGAATCTCCACACTGTTTTCCATAGTGGCTGCACCAAACTGCATTCCCTCCAACAGTGTAGGAGGGTTCCCCTTTCTCCACAGCCTCTCCAGCATTTGTCATTTGTGGATTTTTGAATGACGGCCATTCTGACTAGTGTGAGGTGATACCTCATTGTAGTTTTGATTTGCATTTCTCTGATAATTAGTGATATTCAGCATTTTTTCATGTGCTTTTTGATCATTTGTATGTCTTCCTTGGAGAATTGCTTGTTTAGGTCTTCTGCCCATTTTTGGATTGGGTTGTTTATTTTTTTCTTATTGAGTCGTATGAGCTGCTTATATATTTTGGAGATCAAGCCTTTGTCGGTTTTGTAATTATTCTTTATTCCCATAGATGATGTCAGAATGAGAGCTGTTTGAGGGTTGAAGTGATAGAGATTGTCAGTGAGCATGTGTTTGAGACACTGACTATGTCTCTCTTGGTTATTGCTGTATTTCCAAAGCCTAGCACAAGACCGGTTACATAGGTGGCATTTGGTAAATATTTGGAGAGTGAGTAAATATTGACCTGGCCTAGATTCTTAGGGAATGCAGAAGAAAGGACGCATCATGTCTTTTTTCTAAGATATATTGTACTGGGGAAAAGATGTACATATGTATTACCAGGTAGTGTCGTTTAGTGTTAAATAGTTGAAACAGAAAATATATACAGTAATTATTGGAAGTTCTGTGCATTGATATCACCCTAGGTAAAAACTAGATGGTAGACTGACATTTGAACTGCTTTGAAAAATGTGTGTGACCTGATCAGAAGGAAAAAAAGAGTTTTGTACACGTGGATGGAAGAGCAGAAACAGACAAGTCAATGCATCAAAAGGCATATTTGGGAGGTGGGTATTGCTCAGTGGCAGAGTGCACGCCTAGCATGCACGAGGTCCTGGATTCAATCCCCAATACTTCCATTAAAAACTTAAAAAAATTTTTTTAAAGGCATATTTAACTCAGAATGATAGACTGTTGAAAACGTTGGGGAAACTTTTTATAGAAGTCTAAGGAGATTTGCTTCCTTTTGTAACATGGGAAAAAATTGATGTTTAGAGAGCTGGGAAATTATATGATCAAGTATTGTTTTATGAAAACTACCTGAGATCACTGTGCAGGGTGATTTACAGAGCTGAGAAATTGATGACGGGAGAAAGAAGAGTGTAGTGACAATTTCCCTTTTAATTTTAGAGTAGCGGAAATGGGACAAAACGTTGGAATGTGGAGAGAGGAAAAAGCACTGTTGATGATGAATTTTGTATGGAGGGCAAATCCAGAAAGCTTGTAGGTTTTAGGTCTACACTTGTTGGAGAGCACATGGAAGGTCATTTTTAAGAGAAGCAGTGCAGGTGCTTCTAAAATTCTCCTGTAAAATCAGAAGTCGGGAGTGTGTGGAGCTGAAAGAAGCAGTTGTGAAAATGCCTGGGAGGTGGGGGGACTGAGTTCTTGCGTGGATTCCAAGGAGAAACCTGCTGCGAATCTTATCCTGTTCCTCTGTACATAAGATGCTCCCCCCGCTGCCCTGTTGTGTGACCTTGCTAAACATCTTTATTAATTCTAGTGGCTTTTTAAAAGATTCCTACAGATCTTTGTAAAGATCTTTTTTTTTTTTGTAAAAACAGATTATTTTATTCTGCAAAAAAGAAATTTCTACCTTTCTAATCTATATGGCCTTAAAATTTTCCTCTTTATCTTACTGCATTAGCTGTAAACTTAAAACATGAGTGGTGCGAACTGACATCCTTGCCTTTTTCCTAATGGTGGATTCCAGATTGAAAAGTACTACAATGATGTTTGCAGCTATAAAATAATATAAAGAGAAAGTATTCAAGCATTCACTACTAAGTGTAGTTAGCTAGGGGACTTTGTAAGGTCTTCCTTGTTAAGGTCAAAGAGTTGCCTTCTAATTCCTGGTTTTCTGAAAACTCTTTACATTAAAGGTGTCGAATTTTGTCAAGTGCATTTTTTTGCACTTGATACATTTATTTTATTAATATAGTAGATCACATTGATTGATTTTTGAATGTCAAAACCACCTTTTATTCCTGGGAGAACATCACTTTCTCATGGTGAATAAGCTTGTGTGTTACATCTATGTTTATGAAGAACGGTAGTCCATAGTTTTCTTGTGATGTCTTTGTCTGGCTTTGGTGTAGCGTAACACTAGCCTGAGGTGGGAGAGATTTCTCTTGTTTCCAGTCATGATATAAATAAAAATGTCTTGAAATGGTGCTCTATACATGGTAGACATATATGGGTGTATAATATACATTATAATTCTGTGCAATTTAACTCAGTCTCTCTTCTAGTCCACAGTCTCTAAAGTCGTTTCTTGCTTCTAATCTTACTCCCTTACAATATCCATCTCATCATCTCTCTTCTTCAGTGTGCGCTCCTGGCCTGCTGTCTTGCAATAATATCTCAACTCTTTACCTGCCCTAGAGGGCACCCTGTGACTCAGTTTCCTCCTATCTCTCCGACCCCTTTTTAAAATTAACCTGACCTTGCTCACTCTGCTTCAGCCATTCTAGGCATCTTGCCTTTCCTCAAATATGCCAAATTTATTTCCATCCTGACAACTTTGTACTCACCCTTTTCTTCACCTGAAAGTTTTCCCGATCAAATTGTTGTGTTGGTTCTTTTCTCACTTCTGTTGTGTTTTCCATCCAAAGCCATCACCTGGGAGAGGCTTTACCTGACTTTCCTATTTAAATAAACATTTCTGCCTCCCAGCTGACCCTTGTCATTCTCTGTTCTCTTGCTCATTTTAGTTGATTGCCTTATCACTTCCAACATTATATGAAGTATTTCTTTGTGAAAGAGTTTTCTTTCTCTCACTTCTGTTAGACTGTGAACTCCATGAAGTCTGAAACTGAACCTGTCTTGGTTATCACTCTATTTCAAAGTATCTAATTTAATTTCTGAGCCATCACTATTTCCAGTAGGTAGCTATTGAATGCATGAATGAATTATCATGCAATGTGGTGATTACTCTGGAAAGTGCAGGGAGCTATGGGAGAGAATGAGGAGAGTTCTTCAGGTTATTTACCCAAAGGAATCTCTTGGATGAAATGACACTGAATGAGAAGGAGCTATTCTAGCAAATAATTATTATTCTAGCAAACAAAAGAATAATAAGCAAATAAAGAGAGGTGACTCTTTTAGACAAAGCTAATAGCAAACAAAATGCCCTGAGGTAAGAAAAATCTTGAGGTGCTTGAAAAAACTTAATGAGGTCATTGTGCCTGGAGCATAAGAAATAAGGTGGAGAGTGAAATGAAGTGAGATTAGGCAGCAAAGTATAAGAAAGATTATTCAGCCTCTGGCAGATCAGTTTAAGAGTATGAATATGATCTTAAGTACTTGAGAAGTCTATGGAAACGTTTTGAAAGTTGACTAATCAGGAGGTCTGTCACTGTAGAGAAGAAGAAATGTGCAGCCACACGGCATCAGGGTGCTGTGTTGACGGCCCTGGAACTCTCCCTGATCTCCCTGATCTCCCTTGGCCTCGTGGATACTCCCTTCCTTGAAATGATGAGTGAAGCTTGACACTGGCTAAGCCTGTGAGTCTGATGTGACAACCCCATTGTTTGTAGGATCTGAGACGTCCATGAAAAATACAAAATCAAACATTTAGTCATGGAATAGAGGAATTGAAACTTCATGGGTGGGGGGGACAGAGGCAAGGAATCTCAGAAAGAGCAACCAGATAATCTGGAGAAATAGTATGAAGTGTCATGGAGCCAAGGAAAAAAGGATTTTTTTTTAATGCACTTTTTATTTTGGAGTATTTTCAGGTTTACAGAAATTTTGCTAGGCTAGTACAGAGAAGTCCCAGTTTTAGTTACCCCTAATGTTACCATCTAACATCACCCTGATACATTTGTCAAGACTAAGAAATCAACATTACTATTAAAAATACCCCAGACTCTATCCAAATATCACCATTTCCCCCCCATTAATGACCTCCTGCTGTTCCTGGATACGATGCAGGGGACCACATGGCCTGACTTCTTATTCTCCTCTGGTCTGTAGCAGTTTCTCAGAATCTTGCTCATGATTTTGACAGTTTTGAGGAGTGCTGGTCAGGGTATTGTGTAGATTAGTCCTCAACTTAAGTTTGCCTGTGGTTTTATCTCATAACGAGACTGGGGTTGCAAGTTTTTAGAAGGAGTACCACAGACGTGAGATGCTGTTCTAATTTCATCATATATGGGGGTTCATGGAGCTATGTGACTGGTTCCTGGTGATGTTAACTTTGATCACCTGGTTAAGACAGCGTTGACCAGATTTCTCCACTGTCAAGTTACGACGGTTCTCTTTCCGTAGCTTACTCTCTGGAAGTGAATCTCTAAGTCCAGACTCAAAAGGGAGGGACTAAGTTCTATCTCCTAGGGGAAGATATTATTTTGAATTCTCCTTCAGGGAAGATTTGGCTAAAAGAAGAGAGGCTTAAAAAAGAATATGTGGCCATATTCTACTGTGTAGTAGATGAATCAAAAATCTTCATTGATTTTGGCAAAATGAAGATTGAGGTTGCCTTAGGAAGAACAATTTGAATTTAATTGTAGGGACAGGAGCCAGATCAGTGGGTAGAAGGATGAACGAGAGGACGAATTAAAGACAGCACATGTGGACACTTCTTGGAAAGTGCTTAGTTGTAAGTGGCCCTAAGAATGAGGACTGTAGTCCAGGATTCATGTGACAATGATATTACATTCTGTTCTTTTTACACATTTTGTTCTAGGAACAATGTTCTCAATTTCTTCCTTCCTTCCTTCCTCCCTCCTTTCTTTCTTTCTTTCTTTCTTTCTTTCTTTCTTTCTTTCTTTCTTTCTTTCTTTCTTTCTTTCTTTCTTTCTTTCTTTCTTTCTTTCTTTCTTCCTTCCTTCCTTCCTTCCTTCCTTCCTTCCTTCCTTCCTTCCTTTCTTTCCTTTCTTTCTTTCTTTCTTTCTTTCTTTCTTTCTTTCTTTCTTTCTTTCTTTCTTTCCTTCCTTCCTTCCTTCCTTCCTTCCTTCCTTCCTTCCTTCCTTCCTTCCTTCCTTTTTCTCTTTCTTTCTTTTCTTTCTTTCTCTCTTTCTCTCCTGTTTTTTTTTTGGACCCAGCTCTTTCCCAGCACCAGGTTACCCTCCACCCAAGGGCTGCAAGGCAGGGTTTTGAGAGATGGGGAAGGAGAAGGGAGCCTGGGAGGTGGGAGAACCACCCTAGGCTGGCAGGCCAGCTGGTCCTGGGGGTTGCCTGTAGGAGCTGAAAAGTGAGTTCTCAATCAGACTCCGTTCCATTTCCCAGGCCTTGGGGCCCCCACGTTTTCTGGTTTAACTTCTCACCTCCTCCCCAGTCTTTTTTCTAAAATCGAGGTATAGTTGATGTACAATACAAGTTTCGGGTGTGCAACATAGTGATTCACTATTTTTAAGGGTTATACACCATTTATAGTTAGTATAGAATATTAGCTAGACCCCCTGTGCTGTATGGTATATCCTTGCAGCTTGTTTATTTTATACGTGGTTCTCAATTTCAGTTCCGGTTTCTAGTGAACTTCATTGTAAGAGACAACAACTTTCAGAGTCCTCAACTTGATTAAATTCATGAAATTGAAATCGCCCGATTTTTTATCAAAATCCAAAGTTGTTGTCATAGATGAGCTTATTTTTTAACCTTTTGTATGAAAAAAAATAATCCTGTAAAATGAAAAGCAGATCGGGAGACAAAGACTTATTACTATTTGGAATCAAAGTGGTAGCTAACGTGTCTGTGATTTCCTCGTTAGCAAACGTCAAGTCCACGCGGGTGATGCAGCCCTCCCGCACGCAGCCCTGCTTCGTCTGTACTGGGCTTTTAATAAATTTTGTCCGAACACTTGCAGGCAGCCTTGCAATTATTCTTCACAAAAGGAACGTTACAGGTCCATTGTTTCTTCAGAGAATCACAGTTAGCATAGGTGTTGTCGTACTCACAACTGTTGGCTGGAATGAAAACAAAGAAATGAGTCACTTCATTATCATTTTCCTCCATGGCTGCAACACAAGTGGTAAATTCAGGGGGACTGAAGAGGAGGGAACTGAACAAACATATTGGCATCATTACACTGGGATGGGCATTTCAGATCCTGAGGGACACATAAGGTCTCTGCGTTAAACTCACTGATGAATCTATCCCTCCTTTTAAAATGTGAGATTTTTGAAACGTTCCTGAAAGGAATGGACCCCCTTTCCTCTCTCAGAAAACAGAATCAAATGAATATAAATGAATCTCTCTAGAAATGCATGATCCAAAATGAGAGCCCCTTCCCATGGTTGTTTAAATGTAAACCTAATTTAAGTCAAATGAAAATGTCAGGTCCTCAGTGATCCTAGTTATGTTCCTTGCGCTCAGTGGCCACTGTGTCCAGAGGCTACTTTACAAGCCAGTGCAAACATTGAACATTTCCATTCAGGCAAAAAGTTACGCTGGACACTGCTGCTCCAGCCTCTAATGCCAGACTCTAAGAGATCGTTATGAGAAGAGGTGGGTGTAAAAGTGTAAAAACAAAAGGAGATTTCACTGATTGCCGGGCATTTCCACTTGGATGTCCTTCCGTGGCCACGCACTCAACAAATCTCAAATCAGATTCATTATCCTACCCACGAGCTTGGCATTTCATTGGTCTCCCTCCCCAGCTCTTGACTCCATTCACTGGGTCTCAGAGAAATGGCAGTCCTAACCAAGTAAATAATTTAAACCAGGAACTAGGTATCGACCTGAACTCATTCCCCTCTGTCTTTCATCAGCATCCAACAAACACAGGTAACCGAGCTGGTAATTCTACTGCCTTCTCTCTCTCGTAACTGTCCATTTCTCTTTATTCATTTTGCCCTAATGCAGTAAAGATATCTATTTGTTTTTTTAAATAATTTTTAAATTTAACATTAAAAATACTTCATTTATTATTTAATCATTTTATTTTGGCAGGGGACAGGTAATTAAGTTTATTTATTTTTGGAGGAGGTACTGGGAATTGAACCCAGGACCTTGTGCATGCTAAGCATGCGCTCTACCACTTGAGCTATGCCCTCCCCCTCTAACGTCTATTTGTTGTTGAACCCATGTTTTTCAACAGTCTCCAAGCTGGCTTCCTGTCCAGTTGTTTCTTCAGACTACTGCCAGGAGCTCTTTATAAAATACAGTTCTGAGTTCCTCACTCTTCTGTTTAAAATCTTTCCAATTGGCTGCTCATTACTAATAGGATAAATTCCAAACTCTTTAACAAATAGTATTCGGCAGAGGTGTAAGTATTATTTCCTTCAGCTGATTTCTGTAAGGCTGTAATATCATCAATATTCTGAATTATGGCGATGCAGTTCACCCAGAGAATGCTGCAATTCAGTCAGGTGAATGCATCTGAGAGGTAAAAATCTCAGTTAATGGGTCAACTATATTGTTCATAATCATTTTAATAACATATGCCAACTAAAAAAAAATGCCAACACTTTGTACCTCCATTCACAACACTGGAAATTAGATATTATATGACATTAATTTTACTCCTTTTTGCTAAAATATTTTTGAGGCTTCTGTGAGCTAATAACACTATCAGCAGATTCGACTGACATTTTAAAAGTATGTAAAAGTTATTAGCAAACAAAAGGGCAAGTGGTTATTAAATTAAACGTGATGGTTCTAACTACACTATGGGGAAAGGAAAGGATTTAGTATGATGAACTCATTGGCTTATAAGGAATTAAAATACTTGATGTGCTTGTCCAGATTAAACTATTCTGTAGTCTCACACCCTTATATTTATACATATTTTCTCTTTTTAAAATGACATCTTTGCTATAATGACGTTAACTTTGATGAAAAGAAAAGTAATATTTAATGACAATGAATAATTTCCACAGAAACTTTTTCATGTATGCCAACATGTAATGGGTTCAACACAGTCACAAATATACGTTGATGGTAGCTGTTTCCTTAGGTTATATACAGTAACAGGCTTTTCATTGCAAATGATACATAAATACTGAATGATGTAAAATTGTTGCTTAACTGCACCTCTGTTGAGTAATTTTTTTGTCTTTTGCATGAAAACGTTGCTTAAGTTGGTTACATTCAGAATATTTCCTAATTCTTAGTAATGTTGGGTCATTTTTTTTTGGTTTGTTTTTTGGTGGGGAGGTAATTAAGTTTATTTTGTTGATTTATTTGTTTAATGGAGGTACTGGGGATTGAACCTAGGACCTCGAGCATGCTAAGTATGCACTCTACCACTGAGCTACACCCACCCCTGGGTCATTTTATTATACAAGCGAGTTAATGATTTCAAACTTACTGCATAGTCCATTGTCACAATGTTTGGGACAGCTGGCACATCGTGTTCCTTGTAGGTAAGGGACATATTGTCTGTCAATAATATTACCACTGAAATTTGAAATACAACATGTCAGACATCTTTCAGTTTGGTTTATGCTCCAAGGGAAGCATCCATCACCACATATGCCTGAATATTTATTCAATGTTTTTAATCATGTCAAATAATTGGGAAAAAAAAAACTAACATTCTCAAAATATACTCAGAAAGCAATGCAAAGTAAGAGAAGAATTCATGCACACACTCACTTCCTTGACCATAATCTCCCAGCCTGAGCCACTGAAATGGCATAAATAGGCTCTAAAGTTTTCAGGGTATATTTCAGCATACTTTTAATCTCCCAGTGAACGTGGTCAAACTGGTAAGGCCATGAACCCCAGTGCGCTGGCTAGTGGTGAATATATTCCATAGAGAGACAAGAGATGCTCCTGGGGGAAGACAGCTGCAGTACGATGTGAAAATAGTAATGTTAAGTGTGATTTTATGTTTGAAAAGGAAAATATGATAATTTCTATACTGCAAACTAGAGAAAGTAAAGCTCTGGGATAATTTTTTGGCTTCCGGGTTAGGGATGGTGTTTGCCAAGTAATTTTTGGTGTGTTTTTAAGAGGTCGATGTGCTTTTGAGTATCTAGAAGTTTGTGTGTGTGTGTGTGTGTGTGTGTGTGTGTGTGTGTGAGATTTTTTGGATTTACGAAAAATGGGAATGTTGGTGGGGAAAAAGATCATTAACACTGATTTCCAGGGTATATTGGTCTTACAGTGACTGGCCGGCACCTCTTTGCTGATGGTTATCCTATTGATCATTACTCTCTGAAAATACAAGGCAAAAGCTCACTCGCACCACGCGATGTATCTGAATCTCGGTCTCTCCGTGGATTGTAGCTGTGAGCGTGGTGGCTCTCGGAAAATGATCCAACAGGCACAAGAGTTCCTGAAGTTCTCCCCCCACCCCCGCCTCCTCCTCACATTGCTCTCTCAGGCTCTCATGGCAGGTGCCTGATTCCAGAGGCCTCCCCTCTCACAGCCAGACAGTGAGTTTGGATATGTCCTTCCAGGACCATTCCGTTTTCCCCACTAAACCCCAGTAGGTGCTTATGGGAAATGACTCTGAATGTCATACTTCTCAAAATGGAAGCCTACCTCACCTGGACCATTTACAGCCTCAAAATAAATCATAAAGGAAGCTTGGTTTATGGGGGGGGGGGGAACCTCTCACTCCAGTGGTAGGGACTTCCAAACATGAAAAATGAATTAAAGCTAACAGATACATTGTGACTATAACTTTAGCATCTCCATAGGAATTTCTGTGACTCATTCAAACATATTGCTTGAGGGAGGGATGTATTTCCTGCTATACATCAAAATCTCAACGGATGATTCCTTCAGAGTGTTTTGGTGTTAAATTCTAAGAAGCAAAGACTTGAGATACTTAATTTTCATGACAACCAGAAAAATATCAAGAGTCTCTTGAAAAGCCTTTGACATCCAAAATTTTATCAAGTCTTACTGGCGTAATGTAGGCATTTGGGGTTAAGCAGGTGTAGAAACACTTGAGTATAAAGAGCTGGAATTATTAAAATGTCATTCCACGTTTGCCACCTCTCCTTGACCCATGACCTAGGCATCAAGCTTTTGCTTTCTAGTGTGTGAATTCATTGAGAACTGACAACACCCAACCGAGAGAAGCGCACATGACATATACCCATGGAGTAACCCTGAGCTTCAGAAAAGGCAAATGAGAGGGAAGACAAAGCGTTTCAGACATGAGGAAAGAGAGCTTCAGAATATTGTATTTGGAACAGAGAAGTTGGTCTTCTTTCTAAGAAACTGGTTGTGTCTCAAATTTAAAAAAATTTTTCTTAAGTTTCATCCCTCCTCCCCTCTACTGAAACAGGTATTTTAAAAAAGTCTGATTGGTCTATTATAGAAAAATTTTTAAATATTAAATTGCTGATGGCATTATTGACAGCAAATTTGAAAGGATATACTTACGCAGGACAATACTGGCAAACATAGAAGTATTTCAGAATACGTTGATTGGGGCAGTAGGCTATTCCACATCCAACACGGAAAGATGAGTACCAAACAACCTACATACCCATTAGTGAAGGTATGAGAGTGCATTAGAGAAGAAGAAAATATATTTTTAAAAAGCCAAATAGTAGGAAATACAAAGCTGAAAAGAATATTACTGATATATTTTGTTTCCACATACCTTATGGATATATTTAGCTACATTATTGAATCAAAGTAAAATATCTTTTAAAATGCTGCATTTCCATGTACATTCACTGTTGTATCCATTTAGACTGTTAGAAAAATACAAAGTGTATTTCCCTACCAAGAGCCTATAGGCTTTTGACAAATGGCATTTCAGAGCTGGAATAGCCACAAAATGCCAAGACTTCTCTTTACCCATTTGAGACCTCCCCCTCAGTTCAACTTTGGCATCCGTCAGAATTTGGAGAGGATTTCTTTTTCAGGGCATTTATGCCAACAGGCTTCCCCTTACCTGGGTAAGATGTCCAACTACTGCTTGGGGACGCTTTGGCCCTACGCCATAGGTAAAATCATTGATCTCATCATACCAGCTTTGGATTGCATTTGACCAGGAAGTCGGGCTACTTGACATAAAGAGATTCTCACCACATTGCCTCGTACCTAAGAAGAAAAAGATCATGCATGGGGAAAGCAGAAAAACAAACAAATAAATAAAGCAAAGTCCCTGGTCTTTAGACACAGTGCTCATAGTATCGAACTGAATCAATACAGGAGGGTTTCTTACCATTTGTAAGCAGATGTACCTAGTACCTTGAGGCTGGCCTCAGCGTGCACAATTCTGAGTAGATGAAGCCTTCTTTCTTAACTATCTGCTCTCTCTAGATTCATTCATTTATGCTTTTCTTATTTATTTGTTTGTTTGTTTTTGTTCTTTGGGGGAGGTAATTTGATTTTTATCTACTTATTTATTTTTAATGGAGGTACTGGGGATTGAACCCAGGACCTCGTGCATGCTAAGCATACGCTTTACCACTGAGCTCTATCTTCCCCCTACACTTTTCATTTCTCTTGAGTGTATGCCTCAGTAGCTCTTGCTTTATATTGTAAGCTTTCTAAAGGCCCAGCTCATCATCATTTCTCTCTTACTCTTGCCCACATTCACCAGAGATTTTTTAATATATGAAATAAATGAGATTGTTATTTGGTGTGGACATTGAACAAAAAAAAAAATCTAGTACTCAGCCTTTAATTAAAAGCTGCAGGCATGAAGCAGGTGACACCACGGGGGAGAGTATTTTCAAAGACTGTAGGTCCTCCCTTAGTCAACAAAGACAAAAACCAAAAAAACAAGAACATCACAGGCCAGATTCTCAAAGAATAAAGAAAGAGGTGCCTTGCAGCACAGAAATATTTTGATATATTTTTCAAGCCTAGTGTTTCTATTTGGATGGCTTAAAATGTAACGTCTATATGCTACTTAGAGGGAGTATAAACTACTCTTGGATAACTCCTTTAAGAGGGAAAGAAAGAAGCTAAAATTTTAACGGTAGACTGAGATCTTCAAGACCATTTGTTTCAATCTTCTACTGAGTACAGACATCCCTCTTTATAACTTCATTAAATTATAAAAACTATGAATATATATATAAATGTATATGTATAAATACGAATAACAATGCAGTCCTACTTTAAAACAGGTAAATTATTTACTACTTTCAAATTAGACTTGCCCACCCCTATCATTTTTAATAATTTAAGTAAATATTTTATCTAAATTTCATATATATGATATTGTATCTCACTGTGTTTATGTTCTTGATGCGAAGGTCATTTTTGAGTCAGATAGAGTATTACATGTATTGTAGTCACCCAGAATAGACAAAAGACCTGACTGTTATCAAAAATTAAAAAGAAAATTATAGGAATAGATGCTAATGTTAAATATTTTTGAGTAAAATTCAGAAACGATTTGATAAAATTCAACATATTTTATAAATACAGAAACAAATACGTTTTAAGACACAATCATTTTCCCCCTGCCAGTCAGTTTAACTCATGGTTACCATGGGGGAAGGGAGTGGGAAGGGATAAATCAGGAATTCGAGATTAGCAGATACTAACTACTATATATAAAATACGTTTCTACTGTGTAACACAGGGAACTATACTCAACTTCTTGTAGTACCTTATAATGAAAAAGGATATGAAAAGGAATCTATGTATGTATGTGTATGACTGAAACATGATGCTGTGCACCAGAAATTGACACAGCATTGTAAACTGACTATACTTCGATAATAGAAAAAGACAAAAAAAAAATAGAGAAAGGGATGGCACATGACAGCCTTGCTTAGGAGATGGTTAAGAGGCACAAATAAGATACTGTGTGAGACAGTTTCTGTAAATTAAGTACAAGGTGGTGCTTCTCAGTTCTGTCATCCACGGAAATACTTTAACTTGAAAAGGCGGCATTAGAAGCAACGTTTATTCACAAAGATTTCTTAATGCACATCAGAAATGGTCCATATTTTCTTACTTGTTCATTTACTCAACAAATACATGTAAAATCACATACCGATTGTTCTGTCCTTGGCCTTACTGTGTTTGTACAGGCACTGATTTGCCCAGTTTTGGGCGTTTGCTGCTGCTTTGCTGTCCCATTGCTAAAACAAGAAGAGGAAAAAAAAAAAGATATGTGCTCAAACTACAAAGGAGCGTAAGCTTTATAACGAGACTGGTAGATTGAGTTACGTCGTTATAAAATTCCTGTACATGCATCTTCTGATTATCGCGATGATCAAAGATAGCTTTCTTGGTGTGCCGTTTCTGCTCCACAGAGAAATATACATAGTATGTCTGTCCTAATTGAAAAATCTAAGATAGTTAATGGTCTATTTATGACATCATACAAACCACACCTAAAGATTTTTAGTAATAGTCTTACTCTGAATATTGATCAACAAGTGGAGGTACTGAGATTATTTTTCCTATAATATGGAGCTGACATACTTCACTCCCAGTTGCTTTGTTTTTTTTCCCCCCAGTGAATACATTTGGGAGACATGTGGCTAAAAAGTGGGCTCTTATTGACCCTAAATGGCCTGGCACGGATCCTGAAGGGGAAAGGCCTTCTTGATCCTAGGTTAGGAGACAGAGTGAGCAGAAAGACATAATGGCCTCTCCCTGATGTCCAGAGATTTCATTGTAATTCTGCCTTTACAACTTACAGAGCCCTGTGAACTGGACAAGTTACGGAATGATTATAAAGCAAATTTAAGAATTCCTGCCCCATCCTAGGGAGCCCAGAAAGCTTAAGCTTGGGACCCCTCACTTGCACAGGCCCTTCTGAGGTTATGACAGGGGACCCCTCAGAGGATGTTTGGCCATTTTGAGGGAAGTGGGGGTGACATTTGCAGTGGTAAGATATTTTTGTCCTCTCTTCCTTAAAGTCAACAAAATTTAGATGTCCCCTGCTAGTAACATATCTCCTAGAAAAGGTCTAGGTCCCAAAGTGGCGCCCTGTGGGAAGGGATGTTAATGATGAGGGTGGTGATAATATTGGAGGTATGACTGCACAGAGGGACTGGGAAGAAGAGCCACACGCAGCCCAGAGAACTTACTGGAAAGTTGTTTTGGATCCAAATCAACAGGAAAGGCCAGTGAAAGTATCTAAAAGTCAATTTGTTAGGGTCAGAGGGCACACTAACCTCAGGGCCAGGGTCTTATCCCAGGGTTTATAGAGAGGCTCCGAGGGCTCCACGGACACCCCAAATTCTATACAGAACATATATATATATATGTATGTGTGTGTGTGTGTGTGTGTATGTATATACGTGTATATATGTATATATGCACATTTAGAATATACATGTATATGTGTGTATATATATATATGCATTTAGAATATATATGCATATAGATTGCATTTTTTTTTCTTCTAGGAGGAGAAATTCCCCTTAACAAAGATGGTAAACTCTGAAATAGGCATGACAAAGAATAGATTCTGATAGATCCTACTTCTCTAGCAAATAGAACTTTGAACAGAGGGAGGAAATACAATTTATAAACTAACATAGAATGTGGAATTTTTTAAAAAAGGGTTTCTTCCCTGTCCATAACACAGCTCAAATGAAATAACCAAACAGAGACAGAACTTCCTAAACCCCAAAGTTGAGAAATGTCACTTCCCAGGTGACAGCCCTTATTGCAGCGGGCTCAAGCCACTTTCCTGGTGTTCCTGCTTCTTACCATTTTGAGCATGTTACTGGCAGGTGGAGAGACCGTCCTCCTTAGGTCATTGTGTTTGTCTACAATCTTGATTTGGACTTCCTTGTGGGCGGTTGACAAAGTGCCAAAAGCTGGATCCTAAGGGAAAGTCAAATTAGAATTATTTTTTCAAAGATTTGAGACGTGCATATAAGAATGAATAAGTTCATTCAAGAGAACAAAGATTACTTTGAAAAGCATTCAGTTCAAGCTGATATTAGTTGTTAAGCACTGCCAGAAAATCTGAGCCCAAACTATGACTTTCGAATGAGAAAGAGATGGTGTTACACTTTGAGGGTGGGAATGTAATTCATGGCATGATGATTAAAAACACCCCTAGGGCCAGAGGTACCAATGTCTAGTATCAAGAGGCATCTGCATGTGATTTTTCTAGACATATGATTGGAAACATAATGACAGTTACAAGATAGGAACCACCAAGTCAGGCTCATTCATATTGAACCAGGCTGCAGAAAGAGATGCTAACAACACAGGCAGGTGACTCCTTTTAGACTTTAAGGGGAACTTTGTTCTGACATGGTGTCTGTTTAGAGCAAGAATGTTGACGCCTAGTCCAAGTGCATTCAATACTTCAGTAAGTGATCCCATCTATTATACAGCAGATTTATGGGGTCACTCAAAAGACAGTTTTACGACATTAAACAAATCTCTGAGGCAATTTAGAGGGAGCAAAGCCTTCCAGTTAATGAACTCTTGCTGACTTTGTCCTTTCCAGGAACAGAAATGTGACTGATGCTTTTGGTGTATCTTTGTGTGTGTGTGTGTGTGTGCGCACGTGTGTGTATGTGTGTGTGTTGGGGGTGACAGGTCCTAAACCTGGAGGTGGAGTAGGGTGTGTAAATAATTCCCACCAGGTTTAAGCAATTTGATGACCTAAATTTACAGAAGAGTCTGATGTTATATGAACTTGAGTAAGATTTTGAAGTGTAAGTCTTAAACAGGGTCTCTTACTGATTTTTCCCCTGACAATCTAGGATAATTTATTCTCTCCTTCTTCAATACTGAGTCTCTCAAAGGTCTGCAAAGGCTGTGAACATAGGTCTGACCACATTTTATTGCCACTGGCTCATTCTGAGTCCATGTTCCTGGGATTATTAAAGTGAAGCAGCATATTGGAAATAATTAGAATATCTTATCTTCCATATACTAATTGTAAGATTATGAGAAAAACCCAAATAGTTAATATCTTTAGAAAATACTGTCTTTTGAAAAAAAAATTGAAACAATAAGTGTAATTATTCTCACACAGTAACAACCAAATGAGGAAGTTTTCTAATTTGAGATTATATAAGTGTATTGTTAATTTTCTGGGTGGAATCACACTGAAATGGATTAAATGAAAGTAAATTGACGGGGAAGGTACAGCCCAAGTGGTAGAGCACATGCTTAGCATGCTGCAGGCCCTGGGTTCAAGCCCCAGGACCTCCTCTAAAAATAAATAAATACATACATACATACATACATAAATAAGTAAATAAATAATCGAATTATCTCCCTCCCCCATCCCCCACAAAACACTTGGGGAAAATAAACAGAAAAAAATGCTCCTTAAAAAAAAAAAAGTAAATCAGAAAAGATCTTGGGGCAGGAGAAGTTTCATTAGCTTTTAAACCCATAGACCAGTGCTGTCAACAGAAATACAACTAAGGCATTACACATAATTTTAATTTTTTGGTGGCCACTTAAGGAAATAAATATTAAATCAATATATATAATATAATCTTTAATATAATCAAAATATTGTTTTTATCATGCAATCAGTAATAAAATTACTGAGATTTTTTAACCTCCTTTTTCTTACCCAAATCTTTTAGGTATGCTTTGCATTGTATTTATGCAGATCTCAACTCAGACTGTCCATATATCCAGTGTTCAATATCCACACGTGGCTAGAAGCTACCATATTGATTGCCACAGCCTTTGACTTAATTAAGTACTTTGAGCAACTAGGGAGTACTTTGTGACATACCAGACACTTCAGCCTTCTTTGCTTTCAAAAATTGACTCCGTAGCTAGTGATCCCTTAAAGCTGCTTGAATTGTTCTGAAGAGATTTTTAACTTTGATCATACCTGTCCATTTGCAAGAAAGAACGGAAGCCACACAGCCACCAGGAACAGCCACAGCGTGAAGGATGCCATTGCTGAGAAAAAAACAAAGGGAACATGGACCTGCATTGGAATGTTTAGTGCATGAAGTTCTGGGGAACACAGAGAAAAACACAATAAAACGATGTGAGGATCTCAGTTACACCAAATCCATGAGTAATATAGCAAGAGAGACCTGGTCCTAAGGTGCCAGTAGAATGACGATGGATTCAGCCCCACACATGAGCCTCCAATGGGGACAATGAAGAACAATCAGAAGCACTTGACTGAAGGTCTTGAAGCTCACCTGTAGATGCTGAAGATATCCTACTCAGTTCCACCCTAGACCTGCAATTTGTTGTGAAAGCTACACCCTGGGCTCTAGGAATGGCTTCTTCACGTTGCCCATTCAGGAGTAGTGGTAGCTCCCAACTGTGATTGACTGGGGTAGAGCTTCCTTTGTCCTAGCTGGTTTCCTTAGACCCTGCTTAATCCTTTATAAATATCCCACTATTAACATCTCCTCAAATTACCAGTTAGCATGAGCCATTTCTTTCCATCCAGAGCTCTGGCTTATGTACTTGTGTTCCTAGAACCGTAGCTAAATCCGCTAGGAAGTAAGTGCTTTTCTTTAATACCTTCAGCCACTCTCCTCAGTGCCGCCCATGCAGCCAGTATCCCCATTCATTCCCACTCAAACCTTTCTCATTATTACGATACATCAGATTCCAAAAAAGGCAACACTTTCCTTCTGGATCTAACAATAGAACGTATGTGTCTCACATTTAAGGGTATTACCAACCCAGTCTGTATTAACATCCTTAATATGTTCACATCCTTTGCCTCACTAATTCAATTTGTCATAATTCCAAGGAAATAATACTGTATACTGGAAGGGCTTCAGGCATAAATTTTTCATCATATTAATATTTATAACGGTAAAACTTTGTAATGAATTACACACTCAATACTAGGGAGATAAAATGTCTAAATAAATTCAAGTATATCCTCTTGTTAGAGAATGTTAGACATAAAAATTATATTTTTGATGGTTTGGAAACAAGGAAAATGCTTATGCTTCAAAAGTTAAGTTAAAAATAAAAGCAGAACATCAAAAGTTAAATTAAAAAAAAAAAGAAGAACATCAAATAGTACATGGGAGATCCTTAGCCCCCTCTTAGGATGAATGTTTGTGCCTTTCCAAAATTTATATGTTGAAGCCTGAACCCTGCCGTACGGCTATATTTGCATCAAGGCCTCTAAATAAGTAATTAAAGTTAAATGAGGTTCTAAGAATGGGTTCTGATTCAATAGGATTCGCGCTCATTTAAGCAGAGACATCAAATCCTATTCCCACTCTCTCTCTCTCTCCAACCTAAACTTCGGCAAGTGCTACTGTCATAAAGGAAGAGAACGCAGTACGGGTTAGGTAGGAAGCCTGGGGTTTTGTTGTTGTCATTGCTAATGCTGCTTACCCAGCGCATCTTCAACCAGCTCTAGGAAACTGAAAATCATCATTTGTCAAGTTAGAATATGGTGACGGGGGTCACCTCATAGAGCTCTTGTGAGATTTGAGGAGATAAGTACTGTCAAAGCGATTCGAAAACATTAAAAAAAAATCGCCATATACTAGGACATACGAGTCCTAGCATTACTATTACTATTATTATTATTTTTATTATTATTATTACTATTACTATTATGGATGCTTACTTCCTCAGCAGAAATCTCTCAGCTCTTAGCCCTTCAGAGCCTGGCTCTGCTGAAGACGGCCACCTGGCCCAGATCATGCTTCTTTCCTAGACCCCCTCATCCTATGTCTGTGGACATAGGATGGAAGTTGGAAGGTATAAAGGCCTGACCTCTTGGCTCCAACTCGAGGCAATGCTAACACATCATCTCAGCTTCAGAATGACTCTGAAGTAGCTGATTGGCTGAAGCCTCCAATGGGACTACACCACACCTTCACCCACTCATGCTTCCCCCAGCTCCCCTCCAAAAGAGCTGATCCCAAGTGAGTTTCTTAATGTAACTTCCTGTGGCTCAGATTCTGTTGCCTGGAGAACCCAGTCCGTGACATCATTCATAAGATAATGTTTTTCTTTTTTTTCCTTGTAGCTCTAGTCAGGATAAGCTCCTTATTCAGATCTTCTCTATCCTTTGATCTTATGCCATTTGTTTATGCCCTTGATCATGTTAATCCTCAAACCTGGATTCTAGCCACATCCTACAAGAACATTTCTAAGTCTCTTTCCTCAAAGAAACTCACAGGTTAACTCCAAACACACTGATCTTGTCACTGAATGGGAACCATTAAAGCCCACCTTGTAAGCTTTGGATTATATTCAGTTTTTCTAATTCAGGTGCAAGATCTGATTGCTCTCAGTTTCTTCATGTACCTTTGACTTTTCCCCATAGCTAGAGAGTGTATGTGGAAAGGGCAGACCACCATGTCCACATTATTTTAAACGCCTTATGGCCAAAGATGCTCATCCTTCGGTGCTTAGTGGTCAAGCTGCGGGGGCTTCTACGACTTTCTTAGATTAGTGTCCTCGGGCACGCACGCCCCTCAGGCAACGGCCTCCAGTGGGCCTCCTGGAGAATTTGAGAGCAAAAGAAAAGAAAATCCTTCTTTTCTGGCAAATTATGACAACCAGGTATTATTCTTTCCTTTAACTTTCATTCATCAAGCTTTGCACCCTCTATCCAGGATAGCACACTAGATATCACTGCACGTGATCAGGTTAACGACACATGACCGCGTCCACCCTCGGAGTCTCAGCGTATCTTTAGGGGAGCCCATCATTTAAAAGCCCGGAGTGTGAGAGTGTTGCACTTTTCCATGTGTGCAAAAGTGGAAGGTCGAGTTTCATTTTCTTTCGCCCTGGCCCATTCTTATGCTTTTGGAGGAGGATAGGAAGGAGTCTAGCACAGCACAGGGCTCTGGAAGTAAATACGTCGAACGAGGTAACTACGATAAAAGTCCATCATCAGTTGTAAGACCACCCCACTTAGCGCCACTCCGCCCCTCTTCCCCAGGGGCCGCCTCAAGTAGCAGGTGCAGGTTGGACATGGTTTATTTGCGGTTCCGTTTGGTAAAGTCACACAGAAGACATAAGAAAGAATTAGGAGAAACGGCTTCCTCTTCCTGTGGTCCACTTGCGTGCAGACAATTTCTGAATGTGCGTAATTATGGATTTCCTCTGCTGTTTCCTTGGGGACCAACTTTAGGTTCCTTTTACATCTTTTCCCTTCAAAGAGTTATTCTGCTGCGTGTAAGTCACCAAGCCTCTCCTTATATGATTTTCCATTCTGCCTTTTGGGATTTTTCCTTTTTAAAGAGGTTAGTAATTTCTCCTAAGTGTGACTAGAGAAAAGCTAAACTCAGAGATTTCTAAGATTTACAATCCCAAGTGTTGGTCACTTACTAGGGTTTAATTACAGAGAGCAGAGCAAATTGTGTCTTTTTGAAGTCTAAATTATATGATGCAATTAAAACTGTAACATGTGGCCTCTCCCTCACACTGATGTCAGGACCCCCACTAAGTTTGAAACCCTCCCTTGGAAAAGAAAATAAATTATTTTCTCTAATGACATGATATCAATGCTTATTCATAGATAAAAAACATATATTTATAAAAATTACACCAGCGTTCCTTGTCTTAAAAGTCCAATTTGTGAATAAGGATTTTCAAGTTATAAATGAAGGAGAACTTGCTTAGTTCTTAAGAGGATAATTCATAAAAGGGTCCATTTTTAAAGGAAGCTTATGATAATAATAATAATAATAATAATAATAATAATAATAATAATAATAATAATAAAAAAAATAAAAATAATGATAATAATAGTAAGCAGGCTTCCTATTTCACACCAACATGAACTCTGAAAGAAGGATAGAAGGGAATGGTGGCTTCCAAGAAAGAATGAAAAAGATAATGAGAAAATCTGAGGGCAAGTAAGTCTTTCACGACTTCCATTGTGTGTGTGTGTGTGTGTGTGTGGTGGTAAGTGGGTGAGAAGTGGAGGGAGGGGTTGCATCCTGGGGCAGTGGCTGGCCTGATCGTTTTGTGACTTTGAGTTCTAGCTCTTGCCTCAAGATAATCATTGCTTCCCCTTTATTGCAAAATTCTGCAGCAACAGAGCTAGCCACCTGTCCTGGCTCCGTATATCAGCAAGGTAGCATCAGGGAAACATAAAACCATCATCCGACTTGAAGACATATGTGGAGTGTTCTACACTGCTGCCAAAGTCGCACATCCATCCCATCCCACCCCTAGGGTTATGTGAGTATAAATTAGTGTGACTACTTCCTCCTGATGCTGTTTCTTCCTAAAGTGAACCTAAGGAATGGTAACAAATGGAAGTGACTCTGGAATTGACTCCTCACCCAGATAAGGATGATAGTTAAGTCATGTTTAGGCCCATTTCACAAATGAAATGCAAAAATCCGAAAACTAATTCACCAATTTAAAAAATGCATTTAGATTATTATGATTGAGTAAAGTTTACACCAGGGCCACAAGGATAATTTATAACTGGAAAATTTTTTTGGTCAAGTTCGTCACATTCACGGACTAAAGAAAAATCATGCAGCAAAAAATACACTATTAAATTCAGTCCCTACTTATAGCCAAAAAAATGAACAGAGGAGAATAGAAGAGATTGTTAAATTGGTAATAACAATATACTAAATATCTATAGCAAATATTATAGTTATTAGAGAAACTCTAAGTTTATTGAGAACAAGAGAAGAATGACTGATGTTATCACTGTTGTTCAAAATGGTATTGGAGAGATGCTGATCAAAGGCATGAGAAAAGAAAAAATATATTTGCAAGCTTTGTAAGAAAAGAGGTAACACTGTTATTATTTTCAAATGATACGGTCATCTGTCTAGAGAATACGCCACAATCAACAAGTTTGCTAGATGCAATATCAAGCGACGGAAAGCACCATTGACCTATTGGCAACACTCAACTAGTAAGATTGGGCCTGTTTTTCTCAGGGAGTTAGAATGTTATTTAAAAAAAATGAAAAGATACCATGCAAAATAGTAACAACAACTATGAAGAATTTCTGAAATTATCAAGAGGAAAAATTTCTTCTTAGAGAAAACTTTACAACTCTAGAAAAGATCATAAAAGATCTGCATAAATTGAGAGATTTCCATGTTCTCAAGTAGTATACGTTAATACAATAAAGATGTCTGCTCTAATTAAACTAATATGAAAATTCTTTATAATTCTAATAAGAAATTCTGGTTGGCCCATGAATAACTAACTAAACCTTTTACTAGAAGAATTAATTTGGATGTCTTTTCATATTAGTTACTAAGATAGACTCCAAACTTATGTTCACAAAAATTTGATATTATTGTAGGAACAGACGAATGGACCAATGATGGACCAGTGGAGGTTAAAAGAATATTTAAGAGATAGACCAAACAAGGTAACATTCAAAAAAAAAAAACATAAGAGGAAGAGCAGATTATCTAGCATATGGTGTTGGGGAACTAGTTCACTATAAGGAGAAAAATAAAACCAGATCCTTTTTAAATGTTACCTAAAGATGAATGTCGAGGGATTACATTCATAAATAGAGAGGATGATTTACAGGCAACTTTTCACGTACTCCCTCTGCCCTAGGTGAGCCACAGGCAATCATGCCATTGTATGGTGATGCTTCATTTGTATGCAGCACTGTGTTACTCTTTACAAGCTCATTTAAAACTTGCAACAATCTAGGTAGTAGATAGTGTTACTCAACACCCCTGTTTACAGGTGGGCAGTCCCAGGATCAGAGATTAAACGATGCCATACACTTGCAAGCAGAAGAACTGGGGGATAAGCCCAGCGCAGATATTTTGGTCTCAAAGCCCTCACTCCTGAAAAAAAGGAATGGAAATGTTTTACAGGATTAAAGAGACTAGAAAAGATGCCATTAATAGCATTAACACACGTGGGTGTAATGTATGCATTACAGTGACAGATGTTTATATACTAATCACAGGCCAGAAAAGTATCTGATGCAATATTTTACAATGTAATCTAACATGATAGTTAATCATTCTAATCACCTTCTTTCATCTCACCGCTTGTCTGCGAGACAGAAAGCAGCCTGTGACACTACTAGAGTTTGCAGAACCTTCAGACGTCATCATGCAGAAAGCTTGTAAAGATAACTGAGTAATAAACGACACCTTGACAGTTCCTGGAAAGCAATTTTTTTCTTTCCAAGGATGAATTATCTTCCCTTTACTTGAATTTCCTAAACAACATCACTAGAATGCTTAGCAGTGTATGATTTAAATATTACTTGAGTTCTGACCTCCTCCTTGGCCTTTATCTCTTCCAAGTCTGAGCTCCATTCAAGGGCCCCATCATTACAGAGGAGCTCCCAGGCTTAAAAAGTTAGTCATCAGTTTAAACTCCTCTGATTCTCCTCCAGAGGTTTGGTCATACAGGCAGTCATTCTAGCTTTGGGTTTTAACAAAGCAGAAGAAGCAACACCACATCTCCTGTGGCAACAGGGTAAGTCTTCCCTAAGGTTCCTGGGTGACAGCCATACAGGAGAAAAACATTAATAAAATATTTTGAAGTAAAATCGTCCTCCTGTGATGTAAATAACTCCTTACATGCTGTCAGTAGGTAGTTATGTGGTCTCTTAAGATCTGTTTATCCGGGACCACTTCTTATTGTCAAGGATTGGTAAAATCCTTATGCAGAAATTGCTTTCTTACATCAAACATACACAGCAGATATTATACTTCAATTACTTATATAAATGTAAATGCCTGAGAAGATTGTCTTTTGATGGAAGCACTTCTAAAACTCTTTATTTTTTTCCTTTTTGACTTGAATGCATTTTATGGGGGAAATTTTATCTAATGTTGATAATCTTTAGAATATTTTTTTATCTCAAGGTCAATGCTATTATTTTGTTTCAGTGGGTTTAAAACTATTAGCAATAGCTTCCCATACTTATTTTAATAATGTCTATATTAACACATATGCATATATGTTAATATTAACAAAGTTATTAAGATAAAGTATGAACTCCCATGTAACCATAGTTTTTCATTTTTATATTAAAGGAAATTCTAGTATAATTGTTTCCAAAAGTCATAGACATGGAAATTAATTATATTACTTATTTTAGAATGAAAAGTTAAAAAAATCTTTTAAATATTAAATTGGATAAACGTGCATTTTTGCTAATAATAGAGCTATATGTTACTTTCTTAGCTTAAAAAGAGTGTAACAACTTAATATCATTATTCTCAATAAAAGTCGTCAACAGATATTTGAAAACCACAGTCATTTACTACGTATCATTTTACCACCGACAAGGCATAAGTACATTGGCGTCATAAAATGTTCACTTTAAAGTACAGACGTTATCACTTACTGTTGGATGTCAGGGCAGGATGAAGTAATCTGCTTTATCTGCAGGAAGAAGAAAGGTGGAGAGGTATATATACATTATACCTATTTCCTGCTTTGGCAAATTCTGGTTGTGCAAGTAAATCTAAGTCAACAAGGTTTGAAACCGGATTTGTCATAATAGCAGTAGTCTCAAATTTCATTGCTGCTTGTCTAACCGAACTTTTGACATTATCTTGTGATTCTCCACATGGCTTTTAAAAACAGATTGCTCTTTAAAATGTAGCCATTTAGCTATTGTGCTTTTATTCTTTGGAACTCATATACTGTTATAATTTATCCACATTTTTGTCAGTCAGTACTTTGACAATTCTTAACTAAATTATGCTCATTACAACATTAGAGTTTTCAAGATTATTTCTCTCTGTAGAGCTAAGTGTATCACTTTTGTAAACTCTAGAGAATACAGTGTTTTCTTACAGAGATCTAAAATATCCATTAGTAATCAGTTGGACTTGATGGCTTGGGAGAACAATCTTTATCTTTGTAAATGCAAGGTCACAGTGTCTTTCAAAACAGAATGTCGAGAGACCTCATAACTCATCGGTATTCTCCTGATACTAACATTTACCTTCTAGTTGTATGAAATTAAACATAGCATTGATCTATATTACATGCTAAATTATCATCATTTGGTTCTGTTCAGCTATGAAAGGCTTTATTTCATTATTCTAGGCTTGCTTCCACACCTCGCCTTCAAAAATGAAATGTGTTGTACTAATAAGTTCAGATTTCTTTGTCTCTGAAATGTAAGGATTTCAAGTACTGAGTTTTTTTTTAATCAATGAGGAAGTGTAAATTAATAAACCACAAGTGGCACATACATAGCACTGGCAGGTAGTTCTGGCTGCCCACACTAGACTATGGATTGCACAATGTGGTATGTAGCTCAGTAATTTTGGTTCATTTTCACATTTATGCTAGCTTTATTGGGTTATGTGGCAAAAAAGAACTAGAATAGGCCAGTGTCTGATCAACAGTCACATCATTTAATTACAGTTTATCAATAAGTTAAATAATTAGATACTACTCTAAATGTTCTTTATGAGAGAGTTTAGAACTCAGGATAAATTTGACCGCACCACAAGCAAAACAAAACAAAAAAACCCAGAAAATACTGCTAACCATTCAGATGCAGTGTCTCCAGCTAACCCCTAAAATGTATTTTACCCCATGTGTATATGAAATCAGAGCTGTCAATAAGCTGAATCAACCACCTGGATAAAATCGCCTTGGAATCACCATCTATGCAAACATTTTTCTCTGGAGGATGTGTTTCATCGGCAAGACCAGATACAGAAGAACACAGCCCATCTTCCTCTCTACTTAATGATGGAGAATATTGTTAAGAGCTTGAGATTTATGGTCTGATGGACATGGGTTAAACTTCTCTACAAATGTATGTTGGGAAATTATTTTTCTGTCCATAAGTTTTCACATCTATAAATGGAAAAATAATATTTTATTTAATTTTGATAAAATGAGAAAATATGTGTAAGTCACCCCCCATGTTGTAAAAATTTGTGAAGTGTGAGTTCCCCTCGTGCAATATCGCAGTTATACTTACATACACATATGTTTGTTTTCATGAAAAGTTATTGTGAGATATTGAATATAGTTCCCTATGCTCTACAGAAGAAATTTATTTTATATCTATTTTTATATATAATTATATATATATTTACACATCTCAAATATATTTTTGACTCATTGTTAGCACGTAATAGATTTTTTTCTAATTTTATATTCATAGTTATGACTCGAGAAGAAAAAAATTTCCCTCACCATCTGATTCTACAAGAATGAAGTCACTGACCTTTAACACACCCTGAAAGGAATTCAGGGCAGAGGTCAAGAATGAGGCACTCTGTGTTCTGGGAGAAAGGGCAAAAACAGGTTTTCTAACAGATAGTTAGGTGTCTTCTGGAGGAAATTTTATGAACTCAGTTTCTTGCATCTTCTCATACCTAGAAAAGCACTAAAATCATTCATGGAGACATCTGCTCCTGGTGGCCAGCAGCAGCCTTCTACGGAGATGTGTGCTTGATTGCATGTTCCGCCTTCAGCAAATCATGTATATAGGGACCTCCTCCCTTATCTCTTTGGATCAGTTCCCCAGAGCTATCAGAGAGGCTGTCTCCTGCACTATAGTCCTCAGTAAGTCCTCAAATAAAATCCGAGAGCTCTTGCATTGTGCTTCTTTTTTTTTTTTTTTTGGTTGACAATTTTGACAACTTCAAGGGGACCCAGAGCAGACTTCTGTCCTTCACCTGAACTCTGCAAGGATCTCGAGCCTCAGAACCATCAGGTCCTCTTGTGTCCACCCATCTGTCTCCTCAGAGTCCAGACCAATTTGGGTGAGTCCGACTTGGTTCTCGGGTCTTCTGATTATTGGTTAATGATAGTGAGTTTTATTTATTGCTGTGTAACAGGAACCTGACCCCCCAGTTGAAAGATACTGGGGAATGACTTCCCCCCCTGCCCACCAGTTGACAGATACTAGCGAAACCCAGTTGAAAGACACTGGGCTAAGTGGTTAAATAGGCTGACCTGACTTCTTTCCTCAGTTTGGCTATCTGAACAGAATTTTTCAGGTTAAAAGTAAAGACACATGAGAACTTTGCTCTGAAGATGAGGGTTTCCTCTTAGTTGGTTGTGGCCTTCTCAGGCAAATGAGAAACTTACGGGAATATTGGAGGCAGGGTCCTCACACCTTGCAGGGGTCCCATAGGGAAACCCACTCATTAATGAAAAGACCTGCTAGTCCGGGGGTCATTAGTAAGAATGTTGGCCATTCAGTGATCAGGCACCCACAGTGGTTTTCAATGGCTGGAGGGAGAAACTGAGACACTTGGAGAGCTGAAAGGACCCTAGGGTGACACCTAGGGGAGCTGTGCTAAACTCACAGGCAGCACATCAGCCCATCACACAGTTTCATTAGTAAATTTTACCCCCAACAAATTCAGCTTCAACGTGGGAAATAGTCTCTCAAACAAAGAAAGTAGAGGCATCAGCAAGCCAGCCACTAACCAATGCTCCAGCCAGGTTTATGTATATACGAAACTTGTAATTACAAGTACTTGCTTAATTGGGAGTGAAAGGTAATCTCACCCTGAAAATGGCCAACATGGAACTCTATTATTGCATATGCAGTTAAGATAGAGAAATCTGGCTTGACAAAGCACTTTTTCAAAATTCTGACCCTGATGGGTCCTCATTAGTATGTTATATTCTAAGTATATACTAAGTTTAATTGAATTATTTTTTTAAAAAGGTTTTATTAAAGAGTAGTTGACTTACAATGTTAGTTTCAAGTGTACAGCAAAGTGATCAGTTATACATATACACACACACATATACATCCACAGATTCTTAAACTGAATATACAACTTGAAACAGCTGACCGAATATCTAGTTGTATATGAGGTCAATGATTCTAATAGTGTGGCTCTGCCTATTGGAAGAAACAAAAAGAGGGAATCATTTCATGTTACCTGACTAGTAAGACAGGTGGGCCAGGGACTTCTGGCTCCTGTCCACAGGGTCTAGTCCAGGAACAGCTCATTGGGCGGCCTAGCAACAAAGGCTTGGCTTGACTTAGGAGACAGGATTCCTAGTGCTGCGGAGCAAAATGGTCATGAAATGCCTCCCAAACTGTGGTTGGATTTATGACCACGAGGTGGTCCTGACAACAAAACAATGTTCCTTACCATCTGGTTCTGTAAGAATGAAGTCACCGACCCGCTGCAGCCGCTGACCTTCTGTGACACACTGTGAAAGGAGTTCAGGGTGGAGATCAGGAATGGGGCGCCCTGTGCTCTGGGAAAACTTGCAGAACAGGCCTTCAGATAGTTACGTATTTTCAGGAGAAGATTTTATAAGCCCAATTTCTGGCATTTTCTGTTACCTAGACAAACACTGAAATCATTAATGGAGACAACTGCTCCTTGTGACTAGCGGCAACCTTCTACCAAGATGTGTGCTTGACTGCACGTATCCTTCCTTCACCAAAATCATACATAGACTGACCTCCCCACTTCTGTCTTCAGAGCAGTTCCTCAGTGCTACCGGAGAGGCTGTCTCCTAGGCTGCTGTCCTCAGTCATTTCCCAAATAAAACTGAAACTCACAGCTCTCACGTTTTACATTTTTTTTTAGTTGACAGTCTGAATGATTACTGTGTGCACCATGAGATATGTCATGTTGCTTGTCAAATATTACCACCCCTATTATTCCTACAGTTAATTCCCCAATTCCTTCTTTTTAAATTAAAATGTATTTGACATAGAAGATTGTGTCAATGTTAGGTGTACAACATTTGATATGCTTATATATTGTAATATGATTGCCGTGTGTAATAATTAGCACCACTATCATGTTACATAATTATATTTTCCTTTTAGTGGCTGGGATAATTAAGATTCATCTTTTAGCAAGTTTGATGATTATAATACAAATATTGTTGTCTGTATTCACTGTACTGTGCATAGATCTCAGGGCTTATTTACTACTCATTGCAAGTTTATACCCTTAAATGACACCTGTCATATTCCTCTAGCCTTCGTCCCCTGGGAACACCATTTCACTCTCCAGTTTACAAGTTCGGTCTTTTTAGAGTCCATGTATAAGTGATATCACACATACTTGTCTTTCTCTGACTTCTCTGACTTAGTATAATGTGCTCAAGGTCCATCCATGTTGTCGCAAATCACAGGATGTCCTTTCTCAGGGCTGAATTATATTCCATTGTTTACCTATATCATGTCTTCCCCAGTTCCTTCTTAAACACTTAACTCTGTGAACAAAAGATCTGAATTATAAATTACTTATGTATTCTTGCCTTCAGTGCATGAGCTGTTTACATATAAACATACATGTACACATATATGTGTCTTGGGTCAGGATTCTTAAAAACAGAGCCTGAGGTACCAATTACATTGCCTGTGGTTTGTGAAGGAGGTGCCTTTCAGGAAAAAGCTGTAAGGGAGGGAGTGAAGTAGTCCTGGGAAGGGCAAAGAGCTCAGGAAAAACGTGATCTCAGGCAAGGTCTTCCTTTCCTAAATGACAGGGACGGAGCCCCAGACAGGCTTTTCTAGCCTGTGAATCAGGCAGTCATTAGCGCTGGTGATGATGAGACTTTCCTGGCAGGGTGATTCCTGTCAACCACAGGAAGTTCTCTTGGGAAGGGGAGATGTGGGCACTTAGTGGCCAGCACCCATAGCAGCTGGCAGGAGGGCAGGGGCTGTCTCTGGGACACAATCTCTCAGCGATCTCTAAACAGCGTCTACCATTCTCTGGGGCAATATTTGCAGTATTACTGTTAGTGCTTGTATAAAGGTGATGTAAAGAGTGGTGAAGGCGTTTATTTTCTCTACGATTCAGCTGTCTCATCTGAAAAATAGAAGGGGGAATCCAAATAATTGAAAAGCCTTTCCTCTCCTAAAACTCTGTGATACTCTGTTTTAGGAAAAGGAAAAACAAGTTTCTACCTCCTTTCTCTCATTACTTGAATGTATTTATTTGCTGAGTCACTGACTTCGGCTAGTTTTGGTTTTAATCCAGTTCTCAGTTTCCTTACCTGTAAAAGAAAGAGAAAAATAATCCCTCGTGTTGTGAGGATTAAATATATTTCATGTATGGTAAACACTGCAACAGCACCTTGCACGTAGTAAGTATCCCATAAATACTGGCGATAAGAAATATACGTAAAGTGGTGGGGCTACAAGAAATGGCGTCAAAAGTCCTAGTCAGCACGAGATTTTTGATTTTATGAAATGCACTCTAAGTGTGGTGAAATTGTTATTTATCATTATAAAGTTCATAAGTAATAAGTAATTCAAGTATTAAGTATCTTACCTGTATTTCCTGGTATTTAGCTGAACTGCCGGGCCTACCAAAGGGAGGTTAGTAAAGAGATGTTCAAAACTGGGGAGAAGAATTTCTATATTTTGTTAAGCAAGTCTTTGAAGTTCTCAAATTCAGTGACAATAAATTAAAAAAAATATATATATATATACACACATACAGGATATATTTTTCAGGAGGAGACAGCCAGACTTTTTTTTTTCATAGCAGAGACTGGGTCACATATGTCAAGTCTCAAAATTGTAGGTACATAATAGGGATTTAATAAATATTTGCGAACATTTTCTAAGTAAGAAGTAGGATCAGTAGACGGGATGGAAACATATTTCCCCCAGGCAGGTACTCCTTGAAATCACTCAAATTCTTCTGTTATAAAGCTGAAAGTTAAAGTCATGGTTGCATGAATCATATAGTACACACACTGAAAATCCATGGGAAACAATGCTAACTTAAAAAAAAATCACCTAAGATCTTACCAGTTGTAAGTAAAAAGAGTAAATATTTGGGGTAGTTTCTTACAGTCTCTTTGTATGTTTTCTCTCTTTTTTTCTTTCTTTACAAAGTAAAACAAATTTTACAAACAAATGATACTGCTCACACTAACTCTGGTAAGACTGTAGGATATTAGGGCAAACCAAGTGACTTAAACCCTGTATGACAAAAAAACATGAATCAGAAGTCTAAGGAGGCTCAGAACAGGAGCAGAGCTGCCCTGAGCTGAGCCTTTCATCCATAAAGTGGCCAGTTTGTATGGGGACTTCTGGTTTTCTGGTTTCTTTGGGGAGCAGGTGTAGGTGGATGGAGAAAAATACAGCTTTTATGCTAGCAGAAGCTAGCAAGCTTTTTTGTTAAAAGTAATATGTTTCTTGTTCTTCAAGTATTAAGTCATGCAAAAGTTCCTTTAGTTCATTGGTAAGTCCATGAAAATGTGTCCCACACTTCCGGAAGAGAGGAGGGCTAGCCACACGTTAAGGTATTGCCGGATCTCGTATCAGGTTTAACTAAAACAAGCAGTTTCTGAAAAACATGGAAATAGCCTAACAGATTTAAGCATATCTTTAAAGACCAGGTTATAAGTCTAAAGAAGCTGGGTATGAAGCTTCAGATTCTGTTTCTCCATTAAAAAAAAATCAGTAAGTAAATATGTTTAAAAATAGTGGGGAAAAAAAATAAAATAAAAATAGTGGGAAGAATTTTTACCTGTTTTACCTGTTTCTGCTTCCATCTCAGGGTATGCGTTGTTTGAATATTCGATCTCAGTAGGCTGTTTGGGACTTGAGGTTGGTTTTCAGCGGGAGGGGTGTTAGGATGTGAGGTGGCATTGCGTGGAAAGTGCTACTTTGCTCCCAAGAGCATTGAAAATTTGGTAACGTGACTAATATGTGACATCAGTCATAGAGATGTTAGTAGGAACAGGGTAACGTGGTTGCAATAGTGAATTCTTTTTTTTTAATTGAGATAGAGTTGATCCACAATATTACATAAGTTACAGTTGTACAATATGGTGATTCACAATTTTTAACGGTTATACTCCATTTAAAGTTATCATAAAATATTGGCCATATTTCCTGTGCTGTATGATATATCCTTGTAGCTTATTTATTTTATACACAGCAGTTTGTATCTCTTAATCTCTTACTCCTGTCTTGCCCCTCCCAACTCTCTTCTCCCTACTGGTAACTACTAATTTGCTCTTTATATCTGTGAGTCTGTTTCCTTTATAGTGAATTCTTTGTAAATATTTAAAAAAATATTTTATCAACAAGACACCATGACTATGACACAAGAATAAACTTATCACAGGAAACCTTATATACTGCAATTTTATAGTCATGAGAGTTGTGTCCATAAATTAGAATACTTGATAAAATATATCTGGATGTATGTCATTTCACACATACTAATTGCTCATGACTAGTTCCTCCAAAAAAATTAAATGTCAAGTGGAAAAAAAGCCATTATTATATGAACAATTTTGAGTACTTTCTTGAGCCATGTCATTACAAACATTTTTAACCAATCATGCTGTAGCTCCTTAGATATTAGGTGTGGTGTAATGTGAATAGGGCTAGGAAATTTCTGTTAGGCGGTCAACCTTGGCAACACTAGCTAATATGTTTCTTTATTGAGGACAATTGTGAAAGGCTAAATTCTTTTCTTAGATGAGGAGTAGGTACATCTCTACCAAAATGAATTCCCAAAATGTAAGATTCACCTGAGAAGCGTATTGAAAATTCTGAAATCTGAGAACCACTTCCAGAGATTCTCATTCAGTGTGTTTAGGATGAAACAAAACAACATAAAACAAAACAAAATTCATATGCTTTAAAAAAAGATCACTGATTTTGATTCTATCACTAGGAACACTATATTAGTATATCCCAATGAATTGTAGACCATCTCTTCTTTCCACACAAGACAGAATTATACATACTATACATACATTTCTAGTATTACTTATATTGCGTGTGTGTATTGTGGAATCTAAAAACTACAACAAACTAGTGAATATAACAAAACAGAAACAGACTCATAGATACAGAGAACAAGCTAGCGGTCACCACTGTGGAGAGGGAAGGAGAGAGGGGCAAGATAGGGGTAGGGGATTAAGAGATACAAACTGCTATATATAAAATAAATAACCTACAGAAATATATTGTACAGCGCAGGGAGGAACATATCCAGTATTTTATAATAACTTTAAAAGGAATGTAATCTATAAAAATATTGAATCACTATGTTGTACACCTGAAACTAATATTGTAAATCAACTATACTTCAATAAAATATATTTAAAAAAATCCAGGACAGACTAAAAGTTTGGGGATATATCCTAGACCATTAGCTCCATACCATCCTCACTCATATATCCAATTAGAACTGCAAATAATCCGTCCTAGTTATTGCTAACACCAGCTCATCCTTTACATTCTCAGCACCACTGTCCTAGACTGAACCCACATTTATCTTGTAGATTATAATGCTAGCCTTATAGTTGCTCTTGCTCTCTCCATTTTTCACTTTCTTCCACTCGTTCTTCTTAACTGATGCCAAAATAATGATGCGTACGTTATCATTCTGTTATTCTGCTTGAAATTTATTAACGTTTCTTCATGACTTAAATGATAATAATGAACAGAATAGACAATAGAATAAATGCATGCCATTATAATATTGGTATGAACAGGAAATGAAAAGTGATAAAAAGAACAGAGTTCTGATTTAACCAGCATGCACCAGTAGTTAAAAATACCAGCTGGCAAATGACTGCTGCTCTTATTCTTTTGAGTGCTCCCTACCCTGCTGCAGAGCTACCCTGGCCCCTGATTTCAAGGCCCTCTTGGACATTCCCCAAGTCTGGCAACAGACAAGACTAAGTACGGCATGGCAGTGTCCTTCTGGACCTAACTGTATTGCTGTGGCTTGAAAAGATTCTAATAGGTCAGTGCCTGAGTTGAACAAGTCATGAAATATTTTTAATATCCACACTTAGAATAAATAATCTCTTCTATGGTGTGCAAAGTCCTTCATGGTTTGGCTCCTTCCTATCTCTTCTGTTCTGTGGTCCAACTCTTCCTTCACCACTCTGAAAAATGACATTATCTCCCATGTGTTCAAGCTTTTGCACCTGCTCCCTGGACCACTCCCTTTCCACCCTTTCTTTCTTCCTAAACTCACTTATTGTTTGTATCTCAGCTTAACTAGTGTATTTTTTTTCACATTGGTCTTTCTTAGCATCTATAGGCAGATTTAAATACTATGCTCACATTTTGTTCTGTATGTAGCCCAGTCATTTTGAAATGACTTATACACATGTTCGTGTCCTTTCTAAATGGTAATATTCCTGACCTCTGGATTTTTTTTTTTTGTCTATTTATCCCCAGTCCTTAGCACTCCTCCTGCATATAGTGTCAATATGAGACAGGAGGGAAGGGGGCAGGGCACAGCCACTCAAGGAATGACAGCAACTAAAATGGTGGAAGATTCACCTCCTAGTTGGCCTTGAGGATTAAGAGGTTTGACCTCTAGCAGACCTTGAGCTTGCTCATTGTAACAGCGTGATCAAATAACATGCCTGCAGGCGCCATGACAGCCCCGAGGCTAACTGCAGAAGGCCGAAGAATGGGCGGTGGCCCAATTCCTGGGAATCTCAGCCCCTCCCCCAGGGCCACTGGAATGATCCCACCTGTGGGCGTGTGAAGCTACTGAGACTATAAAAACTGACACCACCACGCCTAGTGGCCTTTTTCGCTCTCCCCTCTTTGGAGACGCCCGCACTCTGTCTGTGGAGTGTGGACCTACTTTTACTTTAACCTGAGCACCCAACCCCCACACCTCTTTCCTTGCCTTTCTCTTGCCTTACACTCTTTGCGGTATGTATCTCTCTAAATAAATCTCCCTTTACTCAACGGTGGCTCGCACTTGAATTCTTTCCTGCACAAATCCAAGGACCCACACTTGGCGGGGCATGTTCCAGAGGCTCAGTCGAGACCTGGGACAAGGCCCTCCTCCCACCCCACATCTGTTTTCCTGCATCAAATAGATACTGACAGATGACAAATAAAGAATCAGTAATGAATAAAGAATGCTGATTGGAAAAATTATACACATGAAAAAAGAAAATCAGTTAAGATTAGTCAGAGAGAGTGGTTCATGAATGTGATACCTTTTGGACTGAACTTTGAAGGAGTAATAAACATGGTGGAATGGAAATGAGGGTGGGTCACATTCCCATGGAGACCAAATGACAGAAGAAAAGCACGGGAAGAGAAATGAGTACACAGGTGAGTACAGCGGGCAATTGTGGATCAGTAAGTGAATGAACCAGAAGGAAGAGAATTATTTCAACACATGTGATACCAGTTTGAGGAGTTTGGAGCCGCACTACTGGAACTGGTAAATCCAAAGCTTTGTCTCCTCACAATAGCCTTAGGTTTATAACAATTGGCAGCTTGTTCTTCCCTGAGGCTTGGTTCCAACTCTGTACAATGTCACCATCTGTGTCCCAGGAAGATGCAAATCCATGTTAAGCATTAACTACTCTTCCTGTGCTTGTCCCTTCCCCGAGCTCATCATGTTCTCCTCTCAAAGGTCAACCGATGACTGCTGGGACCTGCTGGCTCACTATCTTGTAAGCATGTGGCTCTTTGTCAAATCTTAATTCCCCTTCGATGGAAGCCCTAGGAACAGAGGAATCCATTCAGTGACTTATGCACCTAGCCCTGGTTCCTTACTCTTTGGCATGTGACTTTTTAAATAATTCACTGATGTTCGAAGGTCATCTATGACTCAAAAGAAGCCAATCTTGTGACTATGAAATTGTATTTCTTCTCATTCAGGAAGATACCTCATCTGCCTTTGATACGAAGCATGTAAATTAACTACAGTTGCCTATTATTATAGACAACTTTTTAAGATTAATAATTACCCCTGTAATACTCATAGAATGAAAGCAATCTAGCCTTCATCAGGTTAAATGAATTCTACCCTGGGATTTCATTATTTCTTCCAAGTTGCACAAAAGTAAAAGGGACCTGTGTTCATCTCATTTTAATCTTAGGCAACAGCAAGATTTTTTACAATATTGGGATCCTTGCCTGAGAATAGAAAATGGACTGTAATTATAGTGTGTGCATATGAACAACGAGGGCTAAACCCTTTGTGTGATGTGAGATCTTGCTATTTGCTCAAGTGATAGAGTCCTTGTCAAATTTCTTTCTTGTTTTGGGTAAAGAAACTTCCCTTCTGCCTGCTGAAAAATGTCTCAGATGTAATGACCACATGCTGTCCTCTGGTTTTTCAAAATTTTCCTCCACCTTGAGTTTGGACTCCAGCTATGCTTGGTTATTTATCCATGTGTTTCTACTGCTTGAAGGGAAACATTTGAAAGTAGGAAACTGATAACAGGAAAAATGAATGTTGGGTGTGAGGAGGGCCATGTCCTAGGTCTCGGTTGAGTCCCTGGGATGCGCCCCGCCAAGTGTGGGTCCTTGGCTTTGTGCAGGAAAGAATTCAAGAGCGAGCCACAGTTAAGTAAAGGTAGATTTATTTAGAGAGATACATACTGCATAGAGTGTAGGCTGTTTCAAAAGGCAAAAGGCCACAAGGTGTTGGGGTTTGGTGCTCAGGTTAAAGTAAAAGTAGGTCCACACTCCATAGACAGAATGTGGGCCGTCTCCCAAGATGTGGGAGCGAGAGTGGGGGCCATGAGGCGCTGTATTGCCAGATTTTATGGGCTCAGTAGCTTCACACGCCAGCAAGTGGTAGGACCATTCCAGCTACCCTGGGGAAGAGGCTGGCATTCCCCAGGAATTGGGTCACCGCCCACTCTTTGACCTTTTGGGAGTGCCATATTACAATGAGCGTATAATAAAGCTCAAGGTCTACCGGAAGTCTAATCTCCTGCCTTCTTGAGCCTCAAGGCTGCACTATTGGGAGTTGAATCTTCCACCATTTGGGTGTTAATTGCTGTGTCATTCCTTGACTGGCTGTGCCCTGCCCCCTTCCCTCCTGTCTCCGTACTGCTTTTATAAGGATGGTTCTCAAGGTTAGTTCTGAGCTAGCTTTCAGCTCACCCATCACTCCTCCTTGTTTTATTGTCTAATCTGCTGTTTCAGACTCTTCTCTATTAGCTCCAAACTCAGAAGGGTTCTCTTCTACTCCTAGCGCCATGTGCTTCCCATGAAAGTCACACTCCTTCCTGATGTTGCTCCAGTCCCATGGGACTTCATCATGCTTCTCAGTGACAGCTCATGCCCACCCTAGGGACTTAGTACTTTCTGGACTCTCTGCCTGGATTGTTCTGTCGTCCTGCACCTTCACCCTCATAGCAACGTGGCTAGCTTCTCCATATCATTCAGATTCTAGCTCAAATATTACTTTTTCAGAAGGGCCTTTCTTGACTCCTCTCAATGGTGCTGCACATAAAGGCTCAGTACAAATTTGCTGAAAAAATGGCTGGATGAATCTGATATTACACATGTCATATTTGAGGAAATGAAACGGTGCTGAGAGTATTGAGAATGTATGGACGAGAAGAGAAGGCCAGAAACAGATACTAACCACATTTGTTTATCACTTTATAGTTCACAAAACAACTTCACATGCGCTGTATCGGAATTTTCGAACTCTGTTATAGAAAACTATTACTATCGCCGTTTCATAGGAAGGGAGGCTTAGAAAAGTTCCATAATGTCTCAAGATCCTCTAGCATTAGCATTAGCATTATTTATTAAAATAGCAAAAGTTGGAAGTTAAACTCTATTCTGATCTCCAAATGTAATGTTTTGTTCTCCATGACATGTTGGAGTCTCCTGACTGAATTTGGTTTTGTGAGAACAGCTTTTAGGTGAAATATCAACAACATTAGGTAAACAACAATTATCCCAAGCTGAACACTTTTACAGATATTCAAATACCTTTTCCGCTTCAGAAAAAACTTACGTGCAGCCGTGCGTGCTGACTCCGGCTTATCCCCTTACCATACCACCAAATGCTAATTTTATGCTTTAGTTTTTCTCTTCTGTTAGTGAGGATAACTATAGTATATATTCCATAGGATGGTTGTAAGAATCAAAATCACTTATATACGTAAAGCTTTAAAACATTGCCTGTCACAGAATAACACTTAATACATAAAAAACATTATTATGACTACTGTCATTGTTACTAGAATTATTTTACATGTTTACCAAAGACCTTCAAGAGAATGCTAAAAACATGAAATATGTGACTGCTTTATTTGTAATTAATTTTTTTAGAATTTCCATCATTAATTGCATGGGAGAAGGGCTTTTTATTTTTAATAATTATTTTTATTTTTTATTATTATGATTATTTTCTTATTTGCAGGACCTCAAGAGCTCCAGACTTTGTGAAAGCTTCCCTTTAAGTGATGATAGGAACCCAAAACAATGCCGTAGGGACCCCTGTCTGGGTAGCACGGAAAGCTGTTTTTAATCTTGAGAACTTTGGTTGAATGTGGCTTGATCCTTGACACTCTTCTTCCGAGGATCCACTAGCCCTAAGTAGGAATTACTGGAATGAATATATCTAATTGATCTGGATTTGATCTGCAGCTATATGTTACAAAAGAATAAGGCTTCATTGTGAAATACATTAGAACTTAAGTGGAATCTTATTATATCAAAGATTGAAAGCACATTACATTTCATCTGGTTTCTAACCCAGCGCCTAGCATGGGTGAACGCACAGTCCTTTGTGTCCTTGCACAGAAGGCACAGAGACTTCAGGAATTTCCTGCTCTCAAAATTACTTGATGCAGTGTAGGTTTTGTAACTCTTCGTAATTTCTTTTTGTGGGGGTATGTTTGCCTTTCTCTCTTCACAATGCGCCGAAGTAGATCTTGTTCCTGAATTTTACTGACATGCAAGTTGTATTTTGAATCCAGAGGTCCGCAACCAGGAGATTAGAGTCTACTGGCAGAGGTCAGTGATGTACTCAGTAAAGAGGACTCTTGGTCCACTTCCATGATTTGGCTCCATTTGTAAGGATTCCTGGTGTAAAGGGAAGAGCAGTGATAATGTTCTTCTTGGAGACTTTACGCTCAGAAACTTTTTCTTTGGTCTCTGACCTCTCCTGAAATCTTTAAAACAAAAAGCAATGCCTCCCTATGGAAATTTTTGCAATGCTTAGTCTGAGAGAGTGGTTCTCAACCCTATCAAATATACTGCTTCCCTTTTTTTTTTTTTTGTGCGTTGCGTCCCCATGACTCATTTCTTTCATAACTGGAAGTTTGCACCTTTTGTACCAATGCTTCCTTTTCATCACAAAATTTTTAACACCTTCTTTACTATCCTGAAAATAAATTCAGGGAATAATATATCTAGGGCTTCTCCTAAGGTATGCAGAGCCCCAAGAAAATATATTTTGTGGGATCTCATTACCATTTAACTCACCTAAAATCAGGATGTAAACACGATTCTGGTGACCCGATATCATTTGATCCTGTTAAAAAAGAATACCACACTGGCCAGTGAGGGCAATCCATTTACCCGGTAGCCTACCTGGAACTAAAGTCTGGCCATGGAGCCTGAGCCAGCCTATAGGTTCAGTTGCGATGCATCTAGACCCCATGCACAAAGTAGTGGTGGAGAACAGCCCATAGGGAAGTAACGGGGGCTGGGACCCACACATGTAGGTTTGGGGTACTTCCAGGGGATGTGGATATTTTTAAGGACCATACTCCAAAACGCAGGAGCCCCTGGCAACCCAGATATGAGGCAAAGGCCCTGCTTGCCCGTATCTAAGAACAATATTGAACATAAGGTATCTACACATAATTAAACTGGTTTTAAAGTTTGATATTAATGATGCCAATGCGTAATATAATAGGGAAATAAAATGAAAGTGATTTGTAATAAGTTACACATATTTCAATACAAATATTTTGGTGCACAACTATTTCAGAAGACTTCATGAACCTGTTGGATGCTTGTAGCCTCTTTTGATGGACACATTTGTATTCAGAAGAATAAGAATGTCATAAACCATTCTGTACAGAAAGTACAGGAAAATGAAAGAACAGAAATATGGATGGACAGATATGACATTGTAAAATGAATATAACTCAATAAAAAAAAAGTTAAAAAAAAGAAAAAAAAGAAATATGGATGGACACCAGACAAAATAAGATTAAGATAGTTAATTAAAGACCAGACATATTTGTATATGATAAGAGAAAGGGGGAAAAATAACCTTAAATGAATTTGGGATTACATGGCAAGGCAAGTCAAACACTGACAAACTGAAAAAAATATGAAAGTAAGATTTTCTTGTAAATGAGCTCAGCACTAGTTTAAAAGTCCATGGTTAAAATAATTCCCTGTGGTATGATTTGGATCTCAGGGGGCCAGTGTGCTTTGAAGTGAAAATTTCTAAGGCCCTTTCCTGTGTCCAAGATGGACAAGGGTCCACAATACCATCCAGGAAGGATGCTCAAGCCAGACCAGCTCCCGCTGGGGCCCCAGTGCTCACTTCTCTTCTTTGGGTTGCTCTCCAACCCTCTCCATATGGAGTGAGTTGATGAAGGATCACAATAATTATCTCTCTTATCTTGAAGTCCCAGTACACGCCCAGGCACACTTTCAGTCTCTAGTTAGTATTTGAAATAAACTTGGAGACTATATTCTTTTATTTTAATTTTTTTAATTGAAGTATAGTCGGTTTACAATGTTGTGTTAATTTCTGGTGTACAGCATAGTGATTTGGTTATACATATATAATTATTTTCTTTTTCATATTCTTTTTCATTGTAGGCTATTATAAGGTATTGAATATAGTTCCCTGTGCTACACAGTATGACCTTGTGGTTTATCTATTTTATATATAGTAGTTAGTATCTGAAAATCTCAAACTCCCAATTTAGCCCTCCCTACCCTCTTCCCCTCCGGTAACCGTAAGTTTATTTTCTATGTCTGTGAGTCTGTTTCTGCTTTGTAAGTAAGTTCATTTGTGTCTTTTTTTTTTTAAGTTCCACATGTAAATGATAACATATGGTATTTTTCTTTCTGTTTCTGACTTACTTCACTTAGTATGACAATCTCCAGGTCCATCCATGTTGCTGCAAATGGCATTATTTTATTCCTTTTTATGGCTGAGTATTATTCCATTATAATATATATATATATATACACACTATATACATATATACTATATACATATACATACACACACACACACACACACACACACACACACAGATATATATACACACACTGCATCTTCTTTATCCAGTCATCTGTCAATGGACATTTAGGTTGTGTCCATGTCTTGGCTATTGTAAATAGTGCTGCTATGAACATTGGGGTGCATGCGTCTTTTCAAATTAGAGTTTTCTCTGGATATATGCTCCAGATTGAGATTGCTGGCTCATACGGTAAATCTATTTTTAGTTTTTTAAGGCATCTCCATACAGTTTTCCAAAATGGCTGTACCAAACTACATTCCCACCAACAGTGTAAGAGGATTCCCTTTTCTCCACACTCTCTCCAGTACTTATTGGTTTGTGGACTTTTTAATGATGGCCATTTTGACTAGTGTGAGATGATACCTCATTCTAGTTTTGATTTGAATTTCTCTGATAGTTAGCAATGTTGGGCATTTTTCATGTGCCTATTGGCTATTTGTGTGTCTTCATTGGAGAAATGTTTGTTAGGTCTTCTGCCCATTCTTAAAAATTGGATTATTTATTTTTTTGTTATTGAGTTATATGAGCTGTTTGTATATTCTGGAAATTAAGCCCTTGTCAGTTGCATAGTTTGTAAATATTTTCTCCCATTCTGTACGTTGTCTTTTTGTTTTCTTTGCTGTGCAAAAGCTCATAAGTTTAATTAGGTCTCATTTGTTTATTTTTACTTTTATTTCAGTTGCCTTGGTAGACTGAGATAGGGAAACATTGGTACAATTTTTGTCAGAGAATGTTTTGCCTATGTTTTCTTCTAGGAGGTTTACAGTGTCTTGTCCCATGTTTAAGTCTTTAAGCCATTTTGTGTTTACTTTTGTGTATGGTGTAAGAGAGTGTTCCAACTCCACTGATTTACATGCAACTGTCCAACTTTCCCAGCACCACTTGCTGAAGAGGCTATCTTTTCTCCATTGTATATTCTTGCCTCCTTTGTCAAAGATTAATTGACCAGAGGTGTATGGATTTATTTTGGGGCTCTTGACTCTGATCCACTGGTCCAGATGTCTGTTTTTGTGCCAGTACCAGCCTGTTTTGATTATTGTAGCTCTGTAGTATTATCTGAAGCCTGAGAGGGTTATTCTTCCAGCTTCATTCTTTTTCTTCAGTAATGCTTTGGTGATTCTGGGTCTTTTGTCACTCCACATAAATTTTAGGATTATTTGTTCTAGTTCTGTGAAAAATGATCTGGGTAACTTGAGAAGGATTGAATTAAATCTGTAGATTGGTTTGGGTAGTTTGGACATTTAAAAATATTAATTCTTCCACTTCAAGAGCATGGGATATCTTTACATTTCTTTAAATCATCTTAAATTTCCTTAATCAATATTATATAGGTTTGGAGATCATATTCTTGATAGGACAGGTTAGAAAAAAATTATTATAATAACAATTTAAGAGGCTATAGAGGATGTATGTGATATACTGCTTAAAACAGTATCCAAATAAGATTGAATATGATCTCTGACTCCAGAAAGACTATCTGTGTTATGTGATAAGGAAGCTGGAAGGGGCTGATGATTTCAAAATAGATATACTATGGCGCAAAGTTAAATTTGTTTCTCAATTTTCTTGCTCAGTCTGTCTCTGTGTGGATAGTAGAATCAGAGATTCAGTAAAGGAATACCCAACTCAGAGTTAGTCTACTAAACCATTTCATAATTTGCTTTTAAACCCTGACTTTTCCTGGGAGCTGTTTAATTAGTACCAACAGGGTATAGTACTCATTGCACATTCGAAAAAAAAATGCATTATTTTAAAAATCATAAAAACTGTTTTGCTTGCATTTTGTTTTTATTCAATTAAAAATAGCTTAAGAACCAGCAGTAGAGCACAGAAAAGAAATCAATATTTTTTTGTCTTCAGGATATGATTATCTTCACGACATTAATTTTTCTACTGATTGGATAAGAATAATTTCTAGTTACTGAAAATTCTGTGTAGACATCAATGAAATAAAGGGCAGTTTGTGTAGGTCGGTCTAAAGACCTGGACAAGTAATTGCCTGATTTGTTCCTTTACTTTAGGGCATGTGTGGTCTGACTCTGATTCTTGTCCCACTTGTTGTGGATGCCCTTCAGCATGGAAGCCTTGTCACTCTTTGGACCACAATCATTAATTATTGACTGTGCATAACAGTTTGTCCTATTTTTGCAAAAAATATAAAATTTTGTGAATCGTAACTTTTCTCATGTGCTAGTGAGTCTGGAGGGATTTCACAGGTGTTTTGGGTCTGTCCAAGTTTGATATGTCCTCTCCAAATGACTACTGGTGTTAACTTTTGTAGATTATTTTGTTTCTGTTGGGATAGCGATAAGGAGAATACACACACCTATAATTGTAAGGAAGTTGCATTTCTGAGGCATAAATGTTGGTTCAAACTATGAAATTGACATTACACCATTTAGTTCTAGTTCCAGCCTTGGGTATATAAAGTAAATCACACAAAAAAGAAAGAAAGGAGGTATAAATCGCATTTCCTTGTTTAGCATAACTGCATTTTCAGATTTGGGTAATATTGTGGTTCTGCAAAGTCATGGTGCAAGTACTTAAATAGCGTGGTTGATTCAGGAAGGAAAAGGGTTTTCTTTAGTTAGTTCCACTTGAATTCTACTGCTGAAATATAGACATTCTCCCTACCTAAGAAATGGGATGAAATCACACCAGCAATAATGACTTAACACGTATGTAGTCCAATCATTATAGTTAGAGGATATGCATGTATGAAGAGCTTGGAATTCAAGCTAAGAAGCAATTGCTTATATTATTATAAGTTACTGCAAGGATAGTTCCCAAAACACCACTGGGTGCTGTTTTGCGTACTCACAACTCAGAGCCATATCATTCACGTTCACCAGATACTTTCATGTTCTTTCCACCGACCTCTTTGCTCTGTCTTGGCAGTATCCCAGAATACCTGATGAAGTTTGAGTCACTTTCTCAGTTTGACCTCTCTCCCCGAGTGGGATAAGTGTGGATTTTGTTTGGAATATTTTATGCAAAACACGAGTTCTAGATTACATTCCTTTAAGCTATTTCTGTCTTGTTGGCAGGATTTTCTGCCAAGTCTTACTTTGAGATTTGAAATTCTCAGCCCTCTTAAAGCTCTAACCATGCCTGTCTCAGCACCAGTGTTCCTTCCTGCCCAGGGACCTCAATCACAGCACTCTCAGGACCACGGGAGGCTATTCTTCGGGGACTTTTTCTGCCTTGGCCATTTGAGCACTCTTCCAAAAAAAAAAAAAAAGTAAGTAGCAATAGTGTATGTCAATTTTTAGGAAATTATTCTAATTTATCTGGAGAACTTCGCCATCTCTTCTGAGAAGACTTACACTTTTTCTCCAATTATCAGTTTTAGGCCAGTTCTACTAAGAGTGCTTTCTCCATTTGTTTGCTTTGTTAAAAGCATAATTTGAGGAAAAAATACAATGTTTTCTTATATAAGTCCCATATATTTGTTAAAAAATACATTGTTTCTGTAAATACTTCATCTTTCCAAGGGAACTCTGACCTTGTGAAAATCTTCTTAACCCTGAGTGGCAGAACAGAGAAAGTATTCTACTATTAATGGTATAAGTGCTTACATATTTAGAACTTTCTGCCAAACGCTGTGGTGAGTGCCTTAGAAATATCGTCTCTTATGGTCTTCACACACACACACACACACACACACACACAGCATAGTATCACTTCCATTTTGTAAACAAGAAATTAAGGGTGCATACATCTACCCTCTGATAAAATCTGTAGACTATATATTATTTATTTTCAACTTCTTGTGACTTTCCATAATGAGTTTTCATTGGTTATATATGGAGTCAGCTTTCTGTGTTTCTCTAGTCATTGATCATACTGTATGCTAGTCAGCTTGCTTTCTTTTCTGTAGTATACACTATGTGAAGTGGAATATTCAGTTTCTTTTGAAAGAAACTTCCTGATTGTGAGAATGAAGTTCCTGTTCTGTGGCACCGGGGACATTGTTACATTTCTGCTCTCCTTGTGCAACTTGCCTTTTACCATTAGTTTAGAATATCACGTGAGCTATATTTTCAATTTGTAAAATACAACATCATCAAAAAATCCTTCTATGTACTAAATACTGTGCTAAGCCCTGGAGTAGAGCCTTTGAGTAAGATGGGGTCTCTGATCTTCAATGAGGAAGAGATGGATACATAAACAAACAAAAAAAGTCCCAATAATCTTAAAGAGTCAAGCAAGAAGTTTGTATAAAGAACAGGGAACTGAAAGACGCAAAGGTGCGACTCCTTTGTCTGGATGTGTGGATTGGGCAGGGGAAAGTTAAAGTAAGACTTCTTCCAGGGGTGATATCTGAGCCTATCCAGTTAAATCCATTTTTTTCTCAACTGTAGATGATTTTTCCTAAGTGAAAGGAGGGTCAATGCACTAATTTAAACTACGTAAGAGAGCGCACAATGAAAATGAAGCCTCTTTCTATTCTATTTTTACTGTCTGCATGAGCAACCGAATCACAGCTTAAACAACCAGCAAAAACACACAAGCGACCCAAAACAAACCAAGCCTTAGAATGTACACGTATCTTCTGACCGATCAGTTTTTTCCTACAGGCATGAACTTTGGACCCACCTTCTTTTTATCTAAATAACTCTGGTAAGGCAAAGAGTAACTGAATATATTTCACTATATTTTATTCTATTTGTACTTCTTTAAGTTCTCAGACACTGTAGTTTGGGGGAATTTTGCTTTCATATATACAAAGTAAGAGTCACATTGCAAACAAATTTGTATCGGAGAGCCAAAGTTCTGATATTTTTTCCGCTTTTCAGCTTAGACCCCTATGTTAGGTGTTTATTAGCTTTTGGCCATTTCCCTCTATTTGTCAACAGACCTAGGTGAAAATTTCAAACAATAGTTTCAAGTATACCACTTAGGGTTTCAGAGCCATAACATTTGGGAACTGGTAGGAACCGCAGGTAACATAAGGGTAATATATCACTTTTCAGATACACGCGCTCAGAGAAGTGAAATGGTTTGCCTCAGTTATCACATCAAGATATTGTCACGACTTGTCAATGGAACAAATTTCTGTTTCCTCTTAAAGGGATCTTTATTCTGTACCAGTGGTTCTCAGATACGTTGAAACAGAAACACTGGAGAGTTCTTAAAAGATTGCTGGGTTCGACCCCCGGTTTGTGATTCAGCAGGTCTGGTGCATGGCTCAGCAAACTGCATTTCTAACAAGTTTCTGGGTGTTGCTGCTGCTGGCCTGGGAGGAACACGTTGAGAACTTTGTTCTACAGCCTGCGTCTTGAGGCTTTTAGTCTGTTTGGTGTAAGTATTCTTAATCCGAAGATTCTGAGAATTTATAACCAGGCATTTCTCACTGGGCAAATCTATGCTGCCTTTTTCTCCCTAGTAAGACATAATCATCTCTCTTCTGTGCACCTACAGTCTTCATTTGCTCATGGCTTGTTCTAGGACCTGAAGATTTTCTGAGCATTTACTTGTTTATCTAATTTAAAGCCAGTTCTTAAAGCTTCTTAAAATATGGAATACTAAAATACTTTTCATCCTATCACCTTCATTTTATTGATCAAAATTTTTCTCCATCACCGTCCATGCTTGCTTATTCATCTCTGACCGGTCAACAAAGTCTGCAAATTTTTCTGTCTCCTAGATTATTTCTGATCTCCTCCTGACCTCTTCCCATTGTCTCCATCTTCCCTTCCTGACCCCCTTCAGTCCCTGAGTTCATGGGGCCGGCCAGAAGTATAGTCCATTCACCTGCAATGATTATACTTTTTTCTTTTCTCTTGTTTCACAGACTCAAACTGACAAAAATCATGCTTCTTCCAAAGACATCAGAGTGTCTAAATAATTCCAAGTTTTTCTGAATATATAAGAAAACCCATATTAAATGCTTCAAGCAAATGTAACTGCTTCCTTTAAAAAACAGCTTTTAATCTTTTTAGGTCATTTTTGCTTTCCTAAAAATGTAATTTTCTATTTGACCACTATAAATAACATTTAACTTATGCCCATTGCTTTCCAAAAGAATTATGTATGTTTTCAGAGGAAAAAACACCTTTAACAATTACAGAATTTAGGATTTTTGACAGAAATATTCTCCATCAACTACCTGTTCTGCTCACCTCTGGACAATGTTAGGATCCTCAGAGAGAATGAAGAATGATCACGATGCAGGACGGTGGCCCATCTTGGGGAGACTGAAGGGCAGCACGTTCTCTTTAAGCTCTCTTATCTTCCTTTTGTGGTGAAGATAGCCAGGAACCACGGGAACACATTTTAATGCAAGAGTGGAGCCTTTGTGAAAGTTAAAATTGATTTGTGTGTGTGCGTGCTTTGAAACACCTACGCATTCAGAGGCCATATTTGGGTAGAGATTTGTTTCCAAACAAGATTTGTGTTCAGATGGTGGAGGTTGCAGCCTCTGAAACACATTATGAGCTTTAATTCTTCAGAGTCTTCAGGGGGGCTTCTGTATGATTCTGAAAAGCTAGAGAAAACTGAGGGCATCCAAAGAGAAAAATCAAAGACTTAACTTTGTAATCTCCTCAACTCTGGCCTTAGTGGGAAAGCCTTCTGCAGGATTGGGTACCTAATTTTGGGAAGCGGAGGTTCAGTGCAAGATAAAAGTGGTGGGCCCCACGTTCAAAGTTTTTAAGAATTACAAGATGGTAGAGCCTTAGAGCAAATGCAGTGTTCTTCTGAAAGTGAGGTGCTGGGTGGTGCTGGCTTTTATGTAATTGGTTTTGTAGGCAGTGGGTCAAATCTACTCTCTCAGTTTGCCTGTCTGTGCCTCAGTATAGCCTCATGGAAACCTGGAAGAAACACTTGAAAGCTATTGCTGCCATAAATTCAAATTGCTTTAGAAGAACCGGTGAAAATCCATCACCGTTATTTGCTAGTACTCCATGAACCCTAATATAACCATATTTCCCCTTTTCCTTCCCTTCCATTTAGATTTAGCTTTAAGCATATTTTGTTATTCTAAGACAAAATAATGAATGTTTATCAGAACTAGAAACAAAACCAACAACAACCGAAAAAACAAAAAGTAAAAACAAAAACAAATCCAGTGGTTTACATTCCTACTGAAAAAAAATTTTTTTGGCCTATGGTTTTAATCAAGGAAAAATTACTATGAATATTGGATGTACAGTGATTTATTTCCATAAGAGAAAGTTTTCCATATTTCCATCAGAGAAAACATCAGGGGCAATCATGGGATGCCAGCTCAGTTCAATGTATGATATTATTGACTGTGTTCCCTTTGCAGCCATTACATTCCTGTCACTTATTAATTTTGTAGCTGGAAGTCTGTACCTCTAAATCCCCTTCACCTCGTTTATCAGTCTCTCCAACCCCTCCCTTCCGGCAACCACTGGTTTGTTCTCTGTATCTATGAGTCTGTTTCTGCTTTGTTTTGTTTGTTCATTTGTTTTGTTTCTTAGATTCCACATATGACTGAAATCGTACAACATTTGGCTTTCTCTGTCTGACTTATTTCACTTAGTATAAAACACCTTCTAGGTTCATCCATGTTGTTGCAAATGGCAAGATTTCATTCTTTTTTACGGCTGAGGAGTATTCCATTATATATGTATGTATGTATGTATGTATGTATGTATCTATCTATCTATCTATCTATCTATCTAAATATCTAAATATCTATCTATCTATCCATCTATCCATCTATCTATCTATCTAAATATCTATCTATCTATCTATCCATCTATCCATCCATCCATCCATCCATCCATCCTGTATATCTATCTGTCTATCTATCTATCTATCTATATCTGTATGTCACATCTTCTTTATCCAGTCATCTATTGATGGACACTTGGGTTCCATCAGTATCTTGCCTATTGTAAATAATGCTGCAATGATTATAGTGGGATATCTATCTATCTATCTATCTATCTATCTATCTTCAAATTAGTCCTCTTCATTTTCTTGGCATAAATATTCAGAAGTGGAATTGTTGGGTCATATGGTGGTTCTATTTTCAGTTTTTCGAGGCACCTCCAATACTGTTTTCCATAGTAGCTACACCAGTTTACATTCCCACCAGCAATAAACAAGGATCCCTTTTCTCCACATCTTCATCAATACTTGTTTCTCGTCTTTCTGATAATTGTTGTTCTGACAGGTGTCAGGTGGTATCTTGCTGTGGTTCAATTTGCATGTATCTCTTTTTATAATTTTTGCTGGCTTATTTTCAACCCTCATATAATTGCCTTAACTCCTGTTAACTCCTTTCATTTTTCTCCCCCCGTGAAGCTGGTTGTCTGTTATTCTTTACTTTTGGGTAACTCATGTATAAAAGCATGACCTCCCTGGATCTTCCTCATACAGTAAAACTTTAATAGTTTCCTCTTTTTGATGTTGTCATAAATCAACCTTTTCATTATTCTTCCTCTTAGTAATGGTTTTAATCGGTCCTATGATCGCTCGGCCAGAGAGTACACTGTCCTTGTTCCTTATAAGCTAGAGATGATCATATTACTAAGTTCAGGACAAAGGGATGTAAGCAAAATTGATACATGTGGTTTCACTTCTTTTCCTTAAAGACACGATGCTCGCTCTGGATTCCTCTTTCCCTGTCCAGTTAAATGGAACATACCAACAGTTGAATTGGTCTTCCCACTCCTAGAGATGGAAGCCAAGTGCAGAGGACAGCGGAACCTGAGTCCTTGGGCGAGCTCAAGGACAGACGGCTACTTACCCATAATGACTGGGGAAGGTCGCAGGAGAAGCAAATGAATTCCCATGTTGACACTGTGGGCTGGAGACTTCTTTGTTGTGAGGGTTGTCCTGCATATTGTAGGATTTTTTTTTTTTTGTAGCATCCTTGGTTGCAGGATGCCCACAGCACTGCCACCTGTCCCAGCTGTGACAAACAAAAATGTCTCATTCTTTGGCAAATGTCCCCTATGGGGAGAAACTGTCCCCTGTTGAGAACCCCTAGTCTATAGACCAACTGGGTTAGAAATTGTTACCTGGAAGTGGGACCCTGCCTTAATAAACCCCATAAAATACAGCATTCATGGAGGGGTCAGGGAGGGGGGAGTGAGGAAAGCAACGTGAAGGGCTGGAAGTAGGGGTCCTTTTTCTGCTGGGGCGTTTGGCAAAACTGTTGCCTGTGGTACCCAGGAGACAGAACACATTCCTGCAGAGCAAGTGTAGTGACAGTGTAGGGAAAGTGTTTAGAAAGAGGCAGAATGTCACTATGCTTTCGTGGTTACATGTGGTTTTAAGCAAAAAATGAGCACAGCCAGGAAATCCAGCAATCTGCCTGATGCCTGCATCCTAAATTGGCTAACAGACCGGGCAAGGTGAGGGAGGCCAGGAAGCCCTGAGAGCAGAGCTGAGAAAGCCAGCTGCCTCAGCACCGCAGAGAGCTGGAGGGAGGCTCTCTCTCATGGTTTTGCTCAAAGGCCCTCCGTTCGGACTTTTCAGACGAAGAAATGAGAAGGCCACAGACAAAGACATGATTACAGATGTTGCCTTCCTGCCCCTGCCTGCATTTGCTTTTCTTTTCTTTTCTTTTTTGCTTTAGTGTCAACAACTTTTATTATCATTTACGTATTTCTTAGAAAAGGGAATGTAGCAGTCTGGTCAGGGTTAGATTAAAAATTGCATGTTTATGAGAAAAAAAAGAGAGAAGGGTGTATAGCTCATCGGTAGGGTGTGTGGTTAGCACGCGTGAGGTTGAGGTCCTCAGTTCGATCCCCAGTATCCCTGTTAAAAAGAAAGAGACAAATAAATAGATAAATAAATAAGCCAAATTACCTCCCCCCTCAAAAAAATGCGGGTTTGCCCACATTCCTCCATCTACATCTGGGGCAGGCACCCCAACCCCGCCGCCTGCCCCGCCCGGGCCCGATTTCAGGTGCAGCAGCTGCACTTTTCTGACGCCCCTTCACAGACACAGCCCTGGGCCCACTCGGCCCCGCCCCCAGGGCAGCAGGACCAGCCATGCTTCTCGCGGGAGGTGCATCTGGAGACTTTGCAGGAGCAGCCGGTAGAGCAGGAGGAGCCGAGGTGAGGCCGGGGGTCCAGGGAGAGTGGAGATTTACTTGCCTGGTGGGAGGCATGTTGGAGCCCAGGAGCAGGCGGCATGCTCAGTTGATAGTCAAGAGGTGGCCGTTACTCACTCTTTAAAGGAGGGAGAGGAAAGTGCACCCAGCAAAGACACCAGTTAATTAAAAGCAAGAGTCAAAGGATGGACTAACTGAAAAATTGTGCTCTACACTGGAATTTGACACAACATTGTAAAATGACTATCACTCAATAAAAAAAAATGTAAAAAACAAAGAGTCAAAGGATGGAGAACTATAGCTAGAAGAGGTCTTGGGGTGAAATTCTTTCACGTGGAATTACACAGATTGGAAATCTTGATTCTTGAAAAATCACTAGTCTGGATTTCAGAGGCTTTTAATTGTGTGATATATAAAGAGATCCTTGGTTTCTTAATCTGCACCAGCAAGGCGGGAGCTGGGGCGGCTACACCATGGCCTGATGTGGCCCAGCTCTCCAACGCCTGCTTCAGAAGAGGGCACGGAAGATCAGGAAACCAGAGACTTTCCCAGATGGCCAAGCGTGGTCCAAAAAAGGACAACGAATAAGAAACTTCCTCTCAAAGAAGAAAATCAGTATCTAACCAAGGAAATTCTTCTACCATCAGGCCAATGAGTTCTCAAAATCTTAATCCAGCATGATTTATTTCACAATAGTAATGAACCCATGAATTTTTGAGGTGAGGATTTTTATTGGAGTGGTTCTATTTCTTTTCCACCATGGTATATTGGGTGTGTCTGGAGAGGGGTTTTGGAGGCATGAGAAAAATAAATGACTATTTTTTTTTTCTTTTTTGGCTCACTGGACTGTTGGACTCCCCACTGGATCACATAGAAGAAATTGCACATCACCCAGAGATACTCAGTTTTGAGTGGGATGCAGTCATGGAACAAGACATTCAGTTGTACCTGTTGGAGAAGCCATGTTTTCTCTATACAGGAAGAAGGACGCACAGATACTTGTACACGGATAGTTGCGCGGCCAGAGTGCCAGGCTGTCAGAAACCATGACTTTCCCCCCAGTATTTACCCCCCACTGACTTCCTCTTAGTAACAGAATCTATTGATTTTTAGTTGAATACAAGGTATCCACCTAGAGAGAATACATTTCCAAGACTCCTTTGGAGGAAAGGATTTATCACACAACTCATAGCCAGCAGACCGAATGAAAAAAACTTCCTGAACCTTTTGGGTCCTCTATTTAAAAGGAATACATTGCCTTGTACTAACTTGCCCTTTGGGCTGTCTATCATATAATAAAAACTCCGACAGACACTGCAGACACATGGACCCCCCACCCCAACCCCCGCCTTATTGAGAGTAACTGTGTTTCACAAGTTTGGTTGCCTAGATGACTTCATGGAGAAGAGGACACCTGTTTGCCCTAGACTTCTATGCAAAGAGTACCATGCTCCAATCTTGTTTCAACTACTGGAATTTTGGTTTTTCTCGTTTAAATCTGTACCTTAACTCCCACATCCTGCCTAGGATGACTGTGGCATTATTAATATCGTCCTTAGAAATATGCCAAAGTTTCAGGTGTATTAAGAATAAAATTTTCAACTATGTTATTCGGGATGCTGAACACACAGAATGGTTCTGGGGCTATGAGACATAGGCTGTCACAGCTGGCATGAATTATTCTTCATTTTCACTCTTTATTAACAGCATTGCCCTAGACCAGCTCTTTGTCTACAGAATTTGGCAAAATCTTCTCTAATAAGAGCTTTCATCTCTTACATTTCTTAGTATTTTATTATTCTATTATATAATACAGAAGAGTTTTTATATATCTATTTTTCCCATGAGTAAACTATGTATATATATATATATTTTTTAATGTATCTCAAAAACCCACTTTTAAGATTTAACAGTTACATTATCTATTTATTAAATATCTGCTTTAAAAATAAAGCAATTACTTTGAAAACTGGATTTAATTTGTGGCTCCCTTTCTAACAGACACATGTGTGTATTCTTGTATATCCACACCCACGGAAATAATTTCTTCCATGAATTTCATTTCTTTCCTTTTTTTTTTCCACTTCCCAGGCTTAATAAGTATCTTTTATTTCTCTTCTTTCTTAACTTACTAAAATTTTCCTCTTTGCAGAGCTTTCATGGTACCTGTGAGTTCTTAAATGTAGTTATTTTTCTCAGCATACTTGGGCACTTTCATTGTGTAATAATGTGCAGTTTCCTCCCCACCCTTTCACAACAATTTTGTTTTGCCTTGTTTCCATGTTTCAAGTAGTGAAACAATAATAAAGCTGGTGTAAAATTAAAAGAGTGAGAGAGAGAGAAAATCAGCTTATTCAACTCATTTTAATAGGCAACTCACTTTCTACCATCACATCACAACAGTGAAGTTCAAATGAGATCGTGACGAGAACAGGCAAATGCATGACCCCAGGACTAAAATGAGCTGCATTGCTGTGCTGATGCTCCGAGTTCCTGGTGGCCCATCCCTTGGTCATTGCCCAGGTCTTGATTTAGGGGTAGATTTTAACAAAGATCAAGTTGAGATGTGGAAGCACTAAGTTGACTCAAAGTCTGTGGACCTCTGTTCTCTAACAGTAGGAAGGGGCACGTGGTCAGCTACAGGCTGCTGAGGGCCTCTACTCCGGGGAGGGCTTTGCCTTCCAGCAGCTCTAGACTGGCACCTCCCCCAGTGCTCACGTGACTGACTTTATCTTCAGTGTTCCATTTGGCACAGCAAGTAGCCGTGTCTCCACCTCCTATGATGGTGACACAGCCCTTGGAAGTGGCTTTCACAATTTCATCCATGAGGGCTTTGGTTCCCTTAGCAAAAGCATCCCATTCAAAGACCCCTAAAGGTCCGTTCCACACAATCAGCTTGGCTCGGGCCACAACCTGAGCATACTTCTTGTTGGTCTCAGGACCACAGTCCAAAGCCATCCAGCCGGCAGGTATACCTGATGCCACCGTGGCTTGGCCAACCTTAGCGTTCTCCTCAAATTTGTCGGCAGTGATAAAGTCAACAGGAAAGGTAATGTTCACACCGTTCTTCTCAGCTTTGGCCATGATATCTTTGACAATCTTGGCTCCCTCTTCATCGAATAGGGAAGCACCGATCTCCATGTTGTTGAGTACCTTCAGGAAGGTGTAAGCCATTCCGCCACCAATAATCATCTCATTGACCTTGTCCAGCATGTTTCTGATGAGTTGGATCTTGTCTGCCACTTTGGCTCCACCAAGTATAGCCAGAAAGGGTCTCTCTGGGTTTTCCAAGGCTTTGGCAAAGTAATCCAGCTCCTTTTTCATCAGGAATCCAGAAGCCTTCTGGGGCAAATTCACTCCCACCATGGAACTGTGGGGTCGGTGGGCCGTGCCAAAAGCGTCGTTGATATACACATCCCCTAGCTTGGAGAGTGATGTCCGGAAGGCTTCTATTTTATCTGGCTCCGCTTTAAGCTTATTTCCAGAAGGGTCTTGGCCCTTCCCTTCTTCTTCCACATGAAAGCGCAGGTTCTCCAGCAGGATGACTGAGCCAGTCGCCGGGCTGGCACAAGCTTTCTCCACTTCCGGGCCTACACAGTCCTTCAGGAACAGAACGTCCCTGCCCAGCAAGGATTTGAGCTCAGCAGCAACCGGCTCCAAGGAGTACTTGTCAGGCATCGCAACACCATCAGGTCTACCTAAATGACTCATGAGAACTACTGACCTGGCTCCATTATCCAGGCAGTATCTGATGCTTGGGAGGGAAGCCTTGATTCTTTGGTTGTTTGTAATCTGGTTCTTCTTCATGGGCACGTTTAAGTCTACTCTCATGATGACTCGTTTCCCTTTAACATCCAGTTTGTCCAACGTTAACTTCCTAGAAAGAGACATCTTGGCAATATGAAGACAAGCTAATACATAGAGACTGATGTTGAGGAGAGCCGCTTTACTGCTGCTGGGATGCTGTGTGGGTGGTGGTTTTAACGCCCTTCCCTTTGGCCCGCCCCCTTTCCCCCCCAGCACCGAGTCTCCCAACGCCGCAGCGTCGGGCTAGGGAAAGGAAACCTGGCTCAGCGATTGGTCAATGGTCCTGTCAATCTGGATTCGGAGCGTGTTGCGTGGTGCCGATTCTAACAGCCAGCTTTGAAGGTGAGCCCAGTGGTAACTGGCAGCGTGGGGTGGCAGTTGAAGAGGTGAAGAAATCCTGGAATAAGAACAATCCTGAGGTCTAATCCTCCCGCTGGTTCTTCTCCACATCTCTTTTATCACTTGCTTTTATTCTCAAAAAACAAAAACAAACAAAAATCATGCCCCCCTCACCCATGGCAAATCCTAATTATATTGAGCTATAAAAACCATGCTGCATTGCCAAATAAAAGAAAAAATTGGAAATAATGGGTCTGTGAAACCTTGTTTATTCAAGACAACATAGTATGCTTCTGTGTTGTTTTTTTTTTTTCTCGTCTGGACAAATAGTTTTGTTAGGAGCATGGCTAAGTGTTACCCTTTGCTTTAGGTATAGTCTAGGGCAGGGTTTTCATTACCTTGCTTCTTCCACTCTCAGACTACCATGAGACAATGTTTGGTGGCTTCTTTAGAAGAATCCAATGAGATCAGAGCCAGGAGAGTATCGTATCAGTAAGGCACTCACGGTAATGGAGATGTTTCTTTCAGATTAGGATGTTTTTTATCTTTTCTCTCTGTTTCACTACCTGCATAACTTTTAAATTTAGCTCAAAGGAGGCATGGTTTTGTGAAGATGAAAATATCTGTTTGAATAGATAATGACTGAGGGATTTTATTTTTGGACAAAGAATATATGGCTGAACAATTCGTGATTAAGCCAGTTTCTGTAAGCTGAATGAACTAAACAGGCAGCCTGAAGGCTTGGGCAAAAATGTATCAGAGGATGGTTGTAATAATACAAAAGACAGGCAATAACAAGTGTTGACTAGGATTTGGAGAAATCAGAACCCTCACATATTGTTGGCACAGTCACTTTAGAAAACAGTCTGGTATTTCCTCAAAATATTAAACATGGAGTTACCGTCACACCCAGAAATTCCACTCCTAGAGATTTTTTTTTTGCAGTGACATCACTGCATTCTTATAGTGGCTAAGTTCCAAAATTCTGACAATAACAAATGCTGTCAAAGATGTATAGCAATAGAAAGTCTCATTTGTTGCTTTTGAGAATGAAGGATGCTGCAGCTGCTTGGAACCCAGTCTGGCAGTTTCTTGTAAATGTAAACATAGGTATATGACATGAGCTACAAATGTTACTCCCAAGTATTTACCCAAGTCCACAGAAGACTTGCATTCCTTCAGAATTCTGTATGCAGGTGTTTAGAGGAACTTCATTCACCATTGCCCCCAAAAGATTTTCTTCAACTGATGACATCCATATGACCGTGGTTACATCCATCCAATGGAATGCCCCAAAGTAAAAAGAAACAAGATATTTGCCAACACAAAGTCATGAATGCAACTTGAATCAATTTTGCTAACTCAAAGAAGCCAGGCACAAATGTTTGTAGAGACAGTATGATTCCATTCATACAGCTTTTGAGAAAAGGTGAAACTTAAAGTATGGAAAACATATCAGTGGTTGTCAAATGTTAGGGGAAGGTGGAGGAGATCAACTGTTATGGGTGTGCAAAGGGAGATTTTTAGAATATCACTTTTGTATTATGGCACTGGACTGGTGAATGTAAGATTTTGTGCATTTGTCAAAATCTGTGGAATTGTATATTATAGAAACTACACTTTAATAAATGCAAATTAAAAAATGAACCAGGATGCTGAGGAATCTCAGGAGGGAATGCAGACTCCGACAGATGTCTATATTATATTACAATATATGATGATAGATTGTATATTACAATATATGATATCACTGAAGATGATGAGGCAGGGGACAGATGACTAAAGTAACTTTGGAAAAGAGATTTCCATTTGGCAAGGCCAAAGATTAAAAAAAAACACTCAAAAGAACTATACCTAAATGTCATAAATGTACATAAATATGTACATAAGTGTACATTAATGTCACTTTGGAGCACCAGGCATGAGGTCTGTTTCTGGAGTAGTCAAAAGGGAGAGAAAGAAACAGTAATAAGTCAAGACTGAACCAATCATTTTCTTAGGCTGATTAGGGAAAGTCAAGTTTTGCTAATGATGCATATTCATTCCACTATAAATGAATAGCAGAAAATGTGTACCAAGAAATGGATAGATTTTATTAATACTTAGACACATTTTATTTTTTCATCATTTAACTTATTTTAAACCAGTATGGTTCTGCCACTGATAGCATGTCATAGATTTGTTTTTTCTCATTAGTGGCTTATACAACAGTGTATCTTGGATGAGATATAATTCAGTGGGCTGATGACATTCACTCACTCCAAGGTTACCATGCTTCAATACACTGTGCCTTGAAACACTTGAATTTTCCATGTTTTATTTGTGGTCGATGTTAGGGCGTAGCAGGGGTTTACATTTTAGAGGCAAGGATCGAGGTTCACAGTTGTTTGTCTGGGAGAGGATTCTAGCCAGTGTGTGTAGGGGACACACAAGGGGAGGCTTTGCTGCCACCTCCCTCCTTCTATCTTATGTGATGCTTCTCATCTCTAATCCCCAAAACTTACTTTCTAAACTTCCCTCTACAACAAAACTTGACTCTGCCTGTCAAATCCACTGCACCATGGCAGCGTTTATTTTTGAAAGGTTTTGTAACTATGCAACCTGCATTCCTTGGTCTACATACATTTGGAAAATTACTTTCTTCATATAAACAGAAAACTCAAAAGAAGTAACATATGAATGACAAGTGATCATTTAACCTCTAAATAATTAAATCATTTCTCTTCTTTCTTACGCTTAACACATGTCTTAATCGAATTGTTTTTACAAGACTCCTGGTACTATTTTAAACACTTGCTATAACATCAGGCACATTTCAGATACTCTTTGCTTTTTTTTTTTTGGCACAATTTAACTGCTTTGAAACCAGGATCTGGCATTGAGGACATTTCATAGTATTTATGTTTTCCTTTTTTATTTTTAGTGGCGTATGCAACACAATTGATGACATCTTTTACTAGATGAAGTCTACTAAAACACTAACATTTACTCCTAAGCCATCATGCTTTATCAGCCAATATATTGGAAAACCTGACTTCTCATTATAATATTATCAGAAGAGGTTGACAGTGATGAACAGAACTTTTTTTTTTAACGTTTTTTAGGGGTGAGTGTGATGTTTAGTAGTCGTGGTTATGGGAGAAAAGTCTAAACAGCGTGTCACAGGGACCCAGAAGGGGAGGTCTCCCTGCCATGTTCACCACTTTTACTCAAGTCACTGCATGCCTAGGTCAACCTGAAATGTGTGTTTTATTGTAGCAAATACTTACCTGTGTTTACATAGGTGTGTAGACGATGCTATCCTGCTGTTTTTCCTGCCCAGAAGATTTTTCAGACTTTTTTTGTGCAGATATCCATTCCCTAACTGCTTCTCCAGAAAGTCTTCTCCCCTGACCCTGATCCTTTCCTTTCTTTTTTTTAAACCACTTTATTGAGGTATGATTGACATCCAAAAAGCTGTGCATATTTGATGCACACAACTTGATGAGTTGGGAGATGAGTATACACTCGTGTGACCATCACCACAGTCTATGCTGTAAGCATGGCCATGGTCTCCATAGTTTCCTACCACTCTCTTTATGATTATTTTGTATGTGATTAGAACACAACATATCTATCTATGACCTTAGTGAATTTTTAAGTCTGCAGCATGGTGTTGTTAGCTACTGGCACGATGGTGTACAGTACATCTCTAGGACTTCTTTGTGTAACTGACCCTTTGTTCCCATTGACTAGTATCTCCCCTTTGCCCTCCTCACCCAGCTCCTGACAACTGCCATCTGCTCATAAATCTAGCAAGTCTTTCAATCACTGCTCAACTGGGTGTATTTCCCAGAGTAGTAATAACTCAATGGCGGGAAGAGCTCAATACAGGTTAGTAAATTTTGGAGACATTAAAAAAAGCCTTTGAAGTAAGTCACAAGATATGGATGTAACCTACTGTTTACTAAGAAGTTATTTAAATTTTTTTGTTCAGTTTAGTTTCATTTAACTTTTTCTGTTGACAATATACAGGAAATACATATTTCACTATGAAATGTACAGTGTTCTGTATGTTGAGGTGACAAAACCTATACTGAAATAAGTTAATTTAATCACTTGTTTTATAACCCCAATAGATTACTATCTCAGTAAATAGTATGCTTACTTTGTAGGAAGCAATTAATCTCCCTTTCAAAACTATTACACGTTTCTAAATTTTTTTTGCATTCTAAATGTTTTTAACGAGCACTTGGGATTGTTCTTAAAGATAAAGAAGGGATACTTATGTGCTTATAATATGTTAGTCATTGTAGAACTAGTTTCCGAAAGCTAAAAAATTACGCAATACATTGCAGTTATATGAGCAATGCATACCTGTTAATCTCCTACTTCATCTGCCTACTTTTCTGTTGACTTCCCTGTTTATCTGTCCTTTCCTATAACTTACTCCTATTTTACAAATACTAGGTACAATTTAGTTGGCACAATTTTTGTTTTTAAAATACGGACTATTGTTTGGTTAGTAAATGCAAAGGACAACAAGTAAACATATGGCCAACGTTAAATGGCTAAATTGCCCATGTCTCAAAGAGATATTCTTATAGGACTTTTGCATACAAATGACCAATCTTGTTATCAGTTATTGATTGAAGGCAGCCCTGCATAGAACAAACCTATGGTGTAAAGACTTAGATGGGAACTTCAATTTTATTAAAATGGGGGAACTAAGAATCATTAAAAATAAAGAAGATAAAACATTTCCAACTCAAACATATCCTAAGAGAAGACTGGTGTCTTGCTGAGGTTAAGAGGTGTTTTATTTTCCTCAAAGGGACTAAATTGTAGTCACCTTATAAAACAAGAAAATCGTGTTATAAAAAGACATTTGCTTCAAAGTGGTATTTCAGAAGTGACCTCTACAATTAAAATTTTAACCAAATGCTGTGTAGAAGCTAGAGGGTTCAAACTCATGTAACAGACTTATTTTTCTAAAGACACATTTACAATATTTAAAAAGTTTTGCTTTAAGAGTATTTTTATTGTAAGATGAAGTAAGGAATTGTTTAATCAAAAGTGGGAAACACCACCACAAGGCTGCATAATTGTCTTGCAATACTCAGGAGTCTCATTTTTCTGCTTGAGTTTTTATTTTTGGCAGAGCGCACAGCTTTTCATAGGAAACAGCAGAAGGTGATCGACGGCAGGCAATCGCTGAGTGTTCCAAAAACAAACTTTTTCATCATTCCACAGCTGACATTTCACCACAGTTGTGATGGAGCCAACAACAGCCTCGATAATGAAAACCATGTTATATAATTTTATAATGTTTTATCATTAAACAATTATATTCAACATCTTCAAACGTTTTGCACGATATATACCATATGGTTTCATGTATCACAACAAAGTGAAATTAGTCCAGTCTCATTACTTGGAATGTAAATATTACTTCATTGGAAGTGATTTCATATAGTCATAATTTCTATGTACATTTGAGAAACAGAAATAAAGAAAACATTGTATGTATTTAATTTACAAATATTAGTTGACTACAAACAAAACATAATTTAAAATATATGTGATGTGTTACATAAATGCAGTGTACACAAAGCCACGGCACCCAAAATAATATGGCTCTGTCACCTAAACAGACACATAGATCAGTGGAACAGGATAGAAAGCCCAAAAATGAACCCACACACTTATGATCAATTAATCTGTGGCAAAGGAGGCAAGAATATACAATGGAGAAAAAGACTGTCTCTTCAATAAGTGATGCTGGGAAAACTGGACAGCTACGTGAAAAAGAATGAAATGAGAACATTCTCTAACACCATATACAAAAATAAACTTAAAATGGATTAAAGATCTAAATGTAAGACTGGGAACCATAAAACTCCTAGAAGAGAACACAAGCAGAACACTCTATGACATGTCATGACAGTACTTTTTCTGGATCTGTCACCTAAGGCAAAGGAAACAAAAGGAAAAATAAACCAATGGGACTTAATTAAATTTAAAAGCTTTTGCACAGCAAAGGAAGCCATCAACAAAACAAAAAGACAACCTATAGAATGGAAGAAAATATTTGCAAATGATATGACTGATAAAGGTTTACTATTCAATATATATAAACAGCTCATACAACCCAACATCAAAAGAAAAATAACCTGATTAAGACAGGCAGAAGACCTGAATAGACACTTTTCCAAAGACATACACGTGACCAGCAGGTACACGAAAAGATGCTCGACATTGCTAACCATCAGAGAATGCAAATCAAAACTCCAATGAGATATCACCTCCCATCTGTCAGAATGGTTATCATCAAAAAGGCAATAACAAATGTTGGTGAGGATGCAAAAGTTTTTAATGTTTTCTTCTGTAGGGAGCACTAATGGCTTGTTGGAACACTAGCAATGAACACCTAATTTCTATGGTCAACATGTTGTTATAGATGAGATCGTTTTGAGCACCTAAAAACGCTCATTTAACGATATGGAAAAGTTGCACATGCCTCATTTCTCAACTATTGGTGTTCCAAAGCTAAAGAAATCCCCATGGTGGTGTTGTTAGGAGCAGGGATAACTGCATAGAGTGAGAAACTGTGCGCTATCTAGCTGCCCACCCCTTCATCCTTGAATCACTCCACAGATCTGTAATTTTGAGAACTTTGATTCTTTTTCCCTAATGATCAGCAGCTGGAATCTGAAAATCTGAATTTCCAAATTAAAAAAAAAAAGTTAAGGCTATGTGTTAAGTTACAGTCATTGTCAGTATTGTCACGAATGCAAACATAGATTAGATGACTTAATGTGCTCGTGCCAGTCACTTAATTCCTGAAGATCTTTGGGCACAAAGGTGGGTCATGGAGACGTATACCTACCTGGAATTTGCCACTCCTTCGCATTGTCCTCTGTCAACTCAAGATGTCTTGACAACATTCCGGTATTCTTTTTTTTTTTTTTTTGCAGGGTGGCGGTGGTGGGGTTACTAGGTTTATTTATTTATTTAATGGAGGTACTGGGGATTGAACCCATGCTAAGCACATGATCTACCACTGAGCTCTACCCTCCCTCCTGTCACTTTTTTTTTTTTTCATTCTGGTATTCCGTGCAGTGTCTCCTCTCCAGCTCCATAATGGGAGAGTTAAAAACCAAGCAGGTGGGCTTATTAAAATTTCTATGACAAGATTCTAGTTTGTTTCCTGAAAATCCAAGTCTATCAATATATTTAACTATGTAAGATACAATTTTAAATAATAAGATTGTTCAAGATTCTGGTTGAAAAGAAAGACACACATTTCAGTGGCATGGATCAGCCATTAAATTCACAAAATCAAAATGCGGTAATAACATTCAGATACACTTTCTTTGTAAAATGTACTGAAGAAGTAAAGGAAATGCTTTCCATAAATACAGACAGGATTGGGAATCCATCCCGGTCATTTACAAGCAGCTTTATCTTGGATATGCCTTTTAATCCCTTTGAATTTCAGTTCCTGCATTTATAAATGTGACTCATTATTCACTCCCAAAATTTGCTTCCAGGATTTAATGAGATACCCCATGCAATCCAACTGTGAAATGTTAAATCTTATCTGACATGGATAATTAATAAATGCCAGTGTGGATGAGAAGCAAGTACAGTGTTAGGCAAGTCAATTGAAAACTGTGACTAATAAAGATTAGTAACTAACACCACGTGCCAGGATTTGTTAGGCATTCTGTACCATTTCCTCTTAATTTATCTTCACAGCAACTCTAGAAGGGCGGTACTATGATCACCCCATTTGCACATGAGGAAACTGAGGCAGAGACAAATGATCAGGCAGAGCTATGTCAGCAACAGCTATTATAGCAGTAAGATAAAAGGCAGAGCCTCTTTATCAGAAAGGGTGGCACAAGCAATCTCCCCAAAACTCATCCTCTCATTGTGCGCGCACCCACTTAAAGGATTCCAGCTGTATGTGTGCAACACATTGCCAACAGAAAGTATAATTATTTTTCGATAGGCTTTTTTTTTGTGAATAATTTAACTACTCTTTAGAGTCACTTTTGGAAGGCAAACTAGCTTAGATTTTCAGTATTTCCCTTGAAAGGAAAAGAAATGGAGCAATTATGTGTCTATATTGCCATCTGCTGGTTGTTTCCTAGAATTACCCTTCATGTTAATGAATTTGCACAGCCCTGGGATGAATTCAGTAACTTGCTTGCCTGGCACTAAGAACATGGTTTGTGGGTTTTGATTTATTCATTCACATAAATAAACGATTTTGTCATGGCTTTATCTAACTGAATGACTAGATATTACAGCACACATTACATTAGGGTAGAGGGTCTCCCAGCTGTGGGAATATCATTAGAATCATTAGTAAAGAAATCTTGCCTATTGTGAGCAGGTTATTGAATGAACAGGACTGGAACTTAACTGCCTGACTCACAGGTGATTGAGTGGATGCAGTGGTGCACGTTCCAGGTCCCTTTCTGCAGTGAAGAACTTAGTCTCCCAGCAGCTGGGAGTCCTCCCACGGGCCGCTCTGCTCCCTGCCCTCTATAAAAATTGCTTTCACCCACGAGCATGAGCATGCCCTCTTCTCTGGGGCAACCCACACTGGTACATGTGGGAACTCTACATACCCTGCCGGCAACACTCGATGTATACAGTTTGCAGGTCAGTCCTCTTTGAGGAAGCTCTCCAGGACTTTACCTCTGGTAAATGTTTGGTAAGATGTTCCTTTATTTGTGATACATCTCTGGTTAAAATCACAAGAGCATATTCACTGTTTCTGCATCAAAACTGTGAATTCTGGCTTGAACAAATGATTCTCTTTAATCAAGTCCTAACCCTATACACTGAATTCCTTCCTTCCTTCCTTCCTTCCTTCCTTCCTTCCTTCCTTCCTTCCTTCCTTCCTTCCTTCCTTCCTTCCTTCCTTCCTTCCTTCCTTTTCTTTCCTTCCATTTCTTTTCTTTCTTTTCCTTTTTTCTTTTCTTTTCTTTCCTTCCTTCCTTTCTTTTTCTTTCTTTCTTTCTCTTTCTTTCTTCCTTCCTTCCTTTCTTCCTCCCTCTCTCTCCCTTTCTCTTTCTCCCTCCCTCCCTCTTCTTTCTTTCTCCCTCCCTCCCTCTTCTTTCTTTCTCTCTCTCTTTCTTTCTTTCTTTCTTTCTCTTTCTTTCTTTCTTCCTTCCTTCCTTTCTTTCTTTCTCTCTCTCTCTCTTTCTTTCTTTCTTTCTTTCTTTCTTTCTTTCTTTCTTTCTTTCTTTCTTTCTTTCTTTCTTTCTTTCTTTCTTTCTTTCTTTCTTTCTTTCTTTCTTTCTCTCTTTCTCTCTCTCTCTCTCCCCCCCCCTCCCTCTCTCTCCCTCTCTCTCTCTTTCTTTTTCTCTCTCTTTCTTGCAGGGGGAGGTGGAATTCTCTGCCTGGCAGTTGTGTCTGTCTTTCCACTCTCATTCTTGTTCTTTAAACATGTTGCTGTTAATTCTATTCATTCATTTCCAGGCATATCCTATGGGACAGTTCAACAGTCCCTTTGACATGTTACTTAGTTTTACAAATATATTTAATCTGCCATCTTGTTGATCTCTTATACCTTGGCACCTTGGCACTCTTTTTTTCTTTTTCTTTTTCTTTTTCTTTTTCTTTTTCTTTTCCTTTTTAGCACTTAGCCTGCTCATACAGCAGGTTTATAGTGGAAAGACAATCTCTCTCTCTTTCGTTTTATGGGATACAAGGGAACTGAGAAATAGGTTTGCCAATGTTTATCTGGCTGCTTCCCTGTCTCAGAATCTGGACATCTTCATTCTCAGAGTTTCCCTGACTGTTGAAGACAGCTATGCAATGCCTCTTGTTAAACAAAAATAACTTGTTAAAGTTTGCTACACTGACGATAGTGACTGGCAGCCTCAGCCTCAGCTGGAGGCTTGGACTGGTCTCCATCCCAGACCTCCTGAATCAGATCTTAGACAGTGGGGCCCGGGGACCTGTGCTTTACCAAGTTCTTCAGCTGATTCTTAAGCACGCTCAAGTTTGAGAAGCACTGTCCTAGGGGACATTAAGGATGAAATTAGACTGTCTGTGTTAGATTCATTGCTCTGCTCTTCACTAGCTGTATGATTTGGGGAAAGTTATTAACCTCCTCCAGGCCTCTGTTTTTTCTTCTGCAGTATCATAGACTTGTTAGTGAGGACCAGACGTGAGTCTGGGCACACCTTGGAGACAGTGCAGGTTCGATTCCAGACCACCGCAATACAGCAAGTACAGCTATAAAGCGAGTCATGCGAACTTTTTTGTTTCCCAGTTGCATATAAAAGTTATATTTACATTCTGCTGTAGTCTATTAAGTGTGTGTATATGTGTGTGTGTGTGTTTTAATGGAGATGCTTCTTAACTGCTTCTCTAGCAAGTCCTTTAATACCTACTAGTCTAGGGGGAGGGTGTAGCTCAGTGGTAGAGTTAAAAATGCCTAGCATGCATGAGGGCCTACATTCAATCCCCAGTACCTCCATTAAAAAATAAATAAACCCTACTACCTCTTCCGCAATTAAAAAAAAAAAAAACGCAGCTACTAGTCTAAGTCTATTTCCCCGTAGTGGTAAATGAATTCAAGGCGAGAAGATATTAGTAAAGGTTGTAACATTCAGAGAATGGAATAAAAAAAATCACCTTTGAAATATTATACACGAAGTGAAAATAATTCATTACTTTATCAGTAAATGGTTGAAACTTTAGTGCAGTTTAATTTCAGTTCACATTTCTCTTGACAGCGTACATGAAATGTACATCTCACTGTGCTATGTGGAGTCTGAACATTGAGATGACCAATGATCTGCAATCCTTTAAGCATATGTAACCACTTGTTTTATGAGCAAAATAAGGCAAACTCTTATTAATATTTACTTTTTACAAAACAGTAGTCTCTACTATGAAACAAGCCACGAGCTACCAAGTCAGTATTGTAAAAATCCTCCTCAAGCTCTTATCAGCGTTACTGACGGTCAGAAGCTGCTGGTGCATCCTCTGTTTGTTACTCAATGCAGAGCTAAATTTAAAAAGCTAAAAAATCATACGGCAAAACTGTGGCTAGAACAACGCATACAGTACCTGTTTTGTCTACCTATTACTCTGTTGACTTACCTATTTGCCTCTCCTTTTCCCTGGTATGTCACTATTAAATATATATTAAGACAAATTACTAAATATGAACACAACTTAGTATTGCTTACTTTCTGTTTGTAAAAATATGGCCTGTTTTTGTTTTCTTAGTAAACGCAAAGGGCATCTGATAAATATAGGAGCAAAAGGCAATGACTAAACCACCCAGATGACAAATATGTATTTTCTGTAGGGTCTTTGCATTGTGAATTCCTACGGAAATGTTTTTAACTCAGGTAAGCACAGAATAGGCTGAACCACGATGTGAGGGTTAAGATGGGAATTTTAACTTTGCTACACGAATGTAAATAAGAATCATTTAAAAATGAGCAGGACCAATCCTCTTCAGCTCGAACCTACCCATGGAAAAGATGGGTGTGCTCCTGAAATTAGCCTGTGTTTCATATTTCCTAGAGTCCAAAATGTAGCCTCGTCCCCCTCAAATAATAAGAAATTTGTGTTCTAAGACATTTTGATTTGAAAGTATTTCCAAAGTGATCCTGTCAATTAAAATTTTAACAAAACAGGGATTAGGAGCTAAAGTGTTCAAATTCACAGTAACAGAGTTATTTTTCTAATGGTACTTGAATTACTGAGGTTTTTAAAAATTTAGCTTTAAGATTTTTTTTCATCATAAGATAAAGTAATATACTGGTTAATCAAAACTTGGAAACACCTGCTACATGCCTTCATAATTGTTTTCTCAAAAACATACCCAGGATTCTCATTCTTCCATGCATGTATACATGAATTCCATTACATGTATTTTCTTACATGAATTTTATTACTGCAGAGTTTATAAATTCCAATAGGAAACAGGAGACTATGACTAGGGAAGTTAATCACTCAGTTTTCATAAAACAAACTTTTCCATCATTTGACACAGTTATGACATATTTTCTAGAGTTCTGTAAAATGTAACATCTGGCTAATCAGAAGACAAAGAATGAGCGTTTTCTTGTGTCTTCAACATTAAGTAGGATTGAAAGGAGTTATTAGATCCGCTAAAGAGAAGGATAATTAATTCTAACAATCTTAATAGAAATATTCCTTCATTATATATACATTCCAAAACATGTTCAAACAACATTAAGACCCGTATAAGGTGGACGCATATGCTATAAATGCATATTCTCTGTCCCTCATCTCACCTTAGAGATGACAGAAATGAGACAGGAACTCTAAGATTGCCTTTTGCAATTATAAAACTGATGTAGTATTGATGGGTGCTAAGATGGTTGCATCTTTATGTTTCCTTGGTGGACACAGAGACATGGCCTCGGGGGTGGTAACCAAAGTCCAAGAAGAGGGGATGGGCTGCTCTGTAGAACTGCTGCTGCGTTGTTTCTCTCTCTTTCATGCCCTGTTTAGATCAAGCCAGTTACTGAGATCAGGAAGGGCTTAACTGGTGGGTAGTAGCTGGACTTGGTATGAACTTTGATGAAACAAATATTGGCTAAGCCTGGAAACGGGATCAAAGAACTCAGCAAAATAAGGTACCAAACAAAAGGAAACCACGGAAAATTAAAGAAGGAACAGGAAAATTGTATTCTAACCTTGTAAATAAGTCCTCGAAATAGATTCCAAGTATCTGTTGTTCTTCCTTTGCCAAGTAAACAGTAACGCTGGGACACTGCTGGAGGCAGTTAGAGTGGGGAGCCAAGAATCTAGCACAGTAAACCTACTCAGTTCTGGCAGCCTCTAGCCCTTGGCAATTCAAAGGGACACAACAACTTGGAAGGAGAGCAATTATGAGACAGAGCAGCAGAAATGCTACCTTGGCAAAGGAAATGTTCATTTGTGGGGACAGAGGATGGTGAACAGGGGACCTTCGACTACAACAAAAAGCCTCTCAGAACTAATGAAATTTTCCAACTCCCCCAAACACACCGAGAAAAATACAGTGAAGATGAAGCCTCGTCTGATGCCTGGAGATGTCAACCAAGCTAACAAGTATCTTCATAGGCAAAACTTCAATATACCTGAATTAGTGAGCAGAAATATTGATGTAGAAATTCTTCTTGAATGCATTAAAAGGGGACCAGGAGTTACAAAGAATGAGAGCAACGTTAAGAGGTATGAAACTAAAACCAGTGCCACTATTCATCACAGAACGTCGCGGAAGGAAAGAAGGTATAAATACATGGAGCACATTTATTTGGGGCTGGCTCTTACTGATGCGTGAGGAATCAGAGCCCCAGCAGTAAGTTCCTGTCTTGAGGATGGGGAGCGATTCCGGGCGGACGCTCTCGGGTCGGCGGACAAGTCTCAGGCTGCGCCCATCAGGCATTGCGCCGAAATCCGGCTCCGCCGGGCGAGGCCCTGCTTCCGAGGGCGCATGCGTGAGAGCCGCCGCGTCCGCTCCTCCGGGTGCGCGTTTGGTTGCCGTCCTCTCACGGGGGCGGGCCTGGTCACCGCGGGGGGCGGGCCCCGAGCCCATCCCCGGCGGGTGGCAGTCTCCGCAGCTGCAGGCGCAGGAAGGAGCCTCCGCGGGTTCGCGCTCGGCCGTGCTCACCGCGCGCCAAGGTAGGCCGGCTCCTCTGCCATCTGGTCGGTGGTCACTATTCGTGGACTCCGTATTTACAAACTCGTCTCCTTGGGACAGTTGAAGTCACCCCCGTCCCCAGACATGCGCGAAACTCGCAGAGGTTGCGTCGCCTGACAGGCGGGTTCCCAGCTGGCGGGGGACCAGGGGAGGCTCTGGCCTCTTTCGGCTGGGCCGCTGCCGACAGGTGTCCTTTTCGCGGTCTTTCCTGCCACGGTTTTCCCACGTCTGTGCTAGTTTTCTGGCGGGGGCTGATTTTGCCATTTACAGCGGCCCCCCAGTGCAGTGCTGTCTAAGGCTGGCAGGTTCGAGAAGGCGGTGATGCGCTTCACGGAGAAGAGGCGCGTGGTGATAAACTTTGTTCAGGCCTGAGTTCGATGTTCACGGGTCAACAACAGGTATCAAATAAGGCGTCTGTAAGGAGCAGCACACACAAAACATGGTTACCACCGTGATGAGCTGACGACAGCGTTGTGAGCAGAGGCTCTGTATTTCCCTGGGAGCCATGGCTCAGTACTGCTCCCCGTTTCAGTGTTCAGGGCAGCTTGATAGCACAGAGCTACCCAGAATGATGAGAATCGATGGTCCATACAGCCATTTCCCTAAGATGTGCCCGTGGTGCCGAGAGGATGCCAGTTGTCCTTCTCTAAGACCTTGTGGAAGGACCAGACTCTCCCAGTTTCCAGAGGGTTCGCCCCGGCCCTCTTGCTGTTGTCCATTGGGCTGGACCGGACACAGGGGCTGTGTCTTCCCTGTCACTGCCACTAGCCGGGGTCAGCTGGTGGGGGTGTGGCACCTTGTGGGAGGCAATCCGCAGTTAACAGTACCACTCCCGGGGCCAGCGTAGAGCAGTCTTCCACCAGCCCCACTTCTGTGGTCTCTCCTTCGAACCCAGATATGGAGTAAATTCCCCATTCTGTCCTCAGAATGAAAAATAACGGGACTGTCTACTGTCTAGCTCGCATCCTCCCAACATGTAACTGCAGAAATGAAAGCCTGACTCTTGTCCTTTTCGCAAGATCTGAGCTGTCCAGTTGTAGCCAAAGTGACCCTGAGAGAGAGTAATGTAAACGTTAAAAACAGTTATCTCCGTAGCCCTATAAATTATTGAGAGAAGGAATTAGTAAGCAAAGTCTCTCAGCGAGGACTAGCCCAGAACCAGACGCATCACTGGTGAATTGTACTAAATATTTACAGAAGAATTAGCACCAGTCCTTCCCAAACTCATGCAAGAAATTGAAGAGGAGGGGTTACTTTCTAACTTATTTAAAAGCCAGTGTAACCCTAAAACCAGAGCCATATAAAGACTTCAGAAGAAAAAGAAACTCCAGACCAATAGCACTCAGGAATATCAATGCAAACATCCTCAAAAATACTGTCAAACTGAATTCATCTGTATGTTTAAAAAGATTATATGCCATGACCAAGTGGGACTTATTTGTGGAATTTAGGATGGAGTAACCTACAAAAATAAACCAACTTATTAAACCACATTAACAGAATGAAGAGGGGACTGCATATAATTATCTCAATTGTTGTTCCAAAAGTATTTGAACAAATTCAGCACCCTTTGTGATTAAATACTCAGCACCTAGAATAGAAAGAAAGAACCTCAACTTAATCGAAGCTGTGAATGAGATACCTCATCAACAGAACTGTGATACACTAAATCTTGTACTCAGAGCACAATTAATAAATGACAGCTTTGATCAGAAGCAAGTGTAGTGTCGGCATCTCAAGTGAAAATTGTGAATTATAATAAATAACATAAAATTGTGAATTATAAAAATAATGAAAATTAATAGCTAACACAGCACTGCAGGTTCTGTTAAGAATTCTATGTGTATTTTCCCGTGCTTTATCCTCACAGCAACTCTACAAGAGATGTTCTGTTATGGTCCTTATTTGAAAATAAAGAAACCGAGGCACAGATAAGTTATCAGGAAGCAACAGCTATTCCACGAGCGAGCTGAAAGGCAGGACCTCTTTAGCAGTAGGTGTGGGACAGATAACCTCCCTAACACTCTTTCATCCTCTCATTGTGTACGTCACTTCAAGGACTGCAACATGTTGCCAACAGAGTGTGGAGCTTGTTTTGTGGGTTTTTTTTTTTGCTATCATCTTTTATGCAAGTCATTTAGCGACTCTTTAGAATAATTTGGGGATCTCAGTTTAACAGTTTATTTCCCTTGACTTCAAAACACATTTATCTGTTGTCTATGCTGCCATCTTGTGGTCGTTTCTTGGAATTACCCTTCATGTGAATGACTTTCTAAGCCAGGGGATAAATGAAGCAACTCATCTAAAGTACACATATTTTGGAGAAATCCTCTATTCCTTTCCTACGTGAGGCTGTTGGCTCAAACAGTGAAATTTCTGTGCTGCTACATCAGTTCCTTTCCCATAAAAGGGCTGATAATTTTAGGCTGATCTAAGAAGAGAGGAAATAACACATGGCCATCATCATGGTGCAGGGTATGTAATCCCAGAACTGTCCTGGGCTCTCTGTACCCTCAGCAGGGAGGGAACACCAGTACCCTTCAAGGTTAGGAAAAACAGGGTAATGACCATGTTGTCCCAAATGCTGAAGCCTTGAGCCCATTGTGAAAATTCACAGTGACCCCTAATGTGGGCCAGTTGTCCATCTGCCTGTCTTGGGTCATTTTATTAAGCATGCCTCCATATAAATCTGCATAGAGACTAGTTTTTGTTATTGAGGTCTTATAATTGAGAATCAGGGTATTTTAGCTTTGCCTGTGGCATCAAATCCAAGTCATTCAGTATGTCCAGCCTTGACACTCTCCCTGAGAGTGACCCTGGAACATACCATGGGATTTCATCCTACGCATAAGTGTGCTGCTGTGTCCACAGACACTCCTGATAAGCTGTGGGCACTGGAGTGGTGTTGGGAAGTATTCAAAAACTGTACTTGTAAAAGATTAAAAAAACCCCAGAAACTTTAATTAAGTGGAGTTAGGGGACCAGAAGAGGGAGCTCTCACGCCCTCCAGCGATAGCTGAGCATCAGGAAAAAGAAAGACCCCTCTTTCCCAGCAAGGACTCAGACAATGAAGAGCCACAGGCTCTCTGTTTACTACAGCCCTCCCTGCTTCCTTGTCCCCCTGTAAACGCACTCTCCTTTCTCCTCCACGTGGGAACTCACACATGGCCCATCTTGGCTGCAGACTCCATATTGCAATTCTCTGCAGATCCTGAATAAACCCATCATTGCTGGAGAAATATCTGGCAGTCTGTTTGCTTCCAGTCAACACGCTACAAGTTTGTATCATATTTTCTTGGAGATATTTAGCATTTGAAGTCTGTTTGGGGGTCACACAAACAATTTTCATCCTTGAAGTAAAACTTGGTTTCTGTTGCCTCTTTCTTTTGTGTGATATGACAAATGATGGAAACCTAGGGAATTTTCCTTCATATAAACTTTCAGAAAGAAAGAGCACATTTGGAAAAAATACTCAAAACTGAAAAAAAAATACCAGGTCCTGGGCTCTCTGAGTGGCCATATACTTCATTAGGTTTCTTTAATATTCAGTTCAGTAATATTTATGTCCTCATACGAAGTGAAGAAAACAGTAGCCTCTGTATATGGATTACACCTTGCATGTAATCAGTGCATACTCTGTTAAATAAAGCACACAGACACACACACACACACACATTCTTATTTCTTTTTCCCTGCTTTACAAATGTGTAGAGATATGGCAATGAAATAATGAGACATTTAAACCACTTCTGATTAACCAGTATTTACCTTGAAAATAATGAGACTGGACTCTTGTTTGCTTTGTGGATTATTTTAATGGTTCATTTAAGATAGAAGTGAAGTGAAGAAGTGAAGGATTCTAGTGCATGTAAATTGTGCAGGGAAGACAGACATCAGGGCGGTAGGAGACATGGGAAAGCAGGGAAAGGCATTAAACCGGGAAAGACCCTCCCCCTAACGCAGGTGACTGCTGGGAACCCAGTTGTTCAGATGAATCATGTCAGCCTGGGACCTAGGAACCCCATGATTCAGAAATGAGGCAGGTGTTGAACTGCCACATATTTAAATCATATTTTATCCCGTATTTGCTATTTCAATCCTATTTCATTAATCATATTTCACCCCAGCACTAAGAAAGTCAAAAACAGTGTTACTTCAGAATGTGTCAGGTCAGGAGTGAGGGGCATTGATGTAAACCTACTGATGTCCATATGTGATCGGAGAACAATAGGATCTCAAGTATAATCAAGACCAAATGAAACTCAGCAGAAGCTGCTGAAGTGAAGTTGGGTAAAAGATATGATCCAGCATGTCCCCAGCAGCACATTCCGGTTGCAAATAGCAAAGGCTATTTTATCTCAGTGTGACACAGACAGCTTGCTTTGCAGAGTAGTTGAACTGAGAGGTGGCTGCATCCAAGACCTCGTGTTTGTATCTTACAGTTAATGTATTCATCATAGTAGAGGCAGGGGTTGGCTGAAAGGAAAGAGCAGGGTTACACAATATTCACTCTATAGCTCTCAGTCACTAAAGAAAGAGATCGTCTCCTTAAATACGCTTCTTACCAGTGCAAATTGATTTTGACCAGCGTGAGCTGTTTTTCAGTAGGGCTGCATCTAAGCAGACTGGAGATGAATTGTCTTTATCAATTACAATGTCATTTTGAAATTATCAGCATCATAAGCTGTATGCAATAAAGTGATGGAAGTTTCGTTCATTCATTATGGACTACTTTTGTAATGCTTTATTATTTAACAGTTAAAACATTGCTTTGAGTTATTGAAAGTAATACACAGCCATATGTGCCAGGGTTTATTTCTGGGCTGTCTAATTTATTGGTACCATTTTCATTGGTACGTGTCTGTCTTTAAACCAGTACCACACTGTTTTGAATACTGTAACTTTGTAGTATGTTTTGAAATCAAGATGTATGCATCTTCCAACTTGGTTCTTCTTTTCAATGAAAAAAAAATAATATACAGCCAATGAAAAATTGTATATAATCCATGTAGAGTATAGCAAAAAATATCAAATAATCTCTTCACCCAAAGATTGTCTCAAATAACACTGCAGTGATTTTCCTCACTTTATTCTATGAACAGGTACATGCAAACATCAGTGTTGTTTTTTAATAAACTATCATTGTCCCACGGAGGCTTGCCAGCACGTGTGTCCTCGTGGTAGAATGAGCTCCCCAAAATGACTGCTGCCAGGTCTAGCCCCTAGGGGAGCCCTTGTTGCCTCCTGCCTCTCTGGGAGGGGCTTTAAGATCGACAAGTGGTCTGACCCAGGTTTCTTTCAAATTACTGCCTTTCACCAGGACCGGAAACGTGTGAGATTTTGCTTGTAACCTTCAAGAGCAAAGTCTCTGCTTCCTCGGCCCTCTGGCTCTCCCGTGCACAAGCCCTGCTGGCCTGCAAAGCCAGACATTCTGGGAGCTCTACTCCTAGTGCAGGAACCTTGTGCTGTGGAGCGCAGTGTGGGGCCCACCCCTCACTCCTTGGGGGAAATCTCTGCCATTGTGGTTATTCTCCTGTGTGTGGGTTTCCTGTCTAGGGGTGTGGGTCTTGAGTCTTTGCCCCTCCTACCCCTCTTGTTGTGGTTCCTTCTTTAGGTCTTAAGTTGTGAAAAATCTTTTCTGCTAATCTTCAAGTCATACCATTTGACAGTTGCTCTGCAAATATTTGTAATTTTGGTGCGCCCATGGGAGGAGGTGAGCTCAGGGTCTTCTACTCTGCCGTCTTGGACACACCCCTGATCTTTTTAATGCTTTGTCACATTTGGTTTGCTAATGTTTTGTTGAGATTTTTGCATCTATGTTCATCATGGATATTGTCTGTAATTTTCTCTTATTGCGTTCTTTTATTTGTCCGATTTGGGTATCAGGGTAATGCTGGCATCATACAATGAGTTTGGAAGTGTTTTCCTCCTCTTCAGTTTTGTGTAAGTTTCAGAGTATTGATATTACTTTGTGTTTTAATGTTTGGTAGGATTCACTAGGGGAGCCATTTGGTCCTGGACTTCTCTTAGGTGGGAGGTTTTGATGACTGATTCAGTGACCCTAGTAGTAGTCTGTTCAGATTTTTTATTTCTTTGAGATTCAGTCTTGGTAGGTTCTATGTTTCTACGAGTTTATTCCACTGACTTATTCTCTGAAGTCAGTGGAAACTTCAGAGAATAAGGATCGCTCAGTGAGAAACTGCATGCCATGGTAAGTGGTCAGGAAGGTGGGGGAGTTCTGGATCCACAAGCAATCTGGGGATGCTGGTAACTTGAAAGCAATGTATCTAACTTTGGGGGCTGCAATAAGAGAGCCCAGACACTTTTTATAGAGCAGAAAAAATTATCCTTATATTAACATCTTAACTAAGTTGCCCTTATTAGAGTGGGGACTTTAAGCTTTATGGAAGAAACTTGAGTTTAGACCTGGACATTCTAATTTCTAGCCCAAAAGATTTAATCAGTGGTCTTCTTGGTCACTCTGCTGATGGAGGAAGGGAATCAGATAATGTTGATTTTTTTCTTTGGGACAGTTGAGGAAAAAGTAATTAAAAAAAGTGCAATATTGTTAAATGCTTGTTTTAAAGGACATGTGGCTCCCAGATCAATAGTCAACATTAAGCAAACTGAGATGTAAAACTTACTACAGAGTTTATCTTCACAGTTATTTGGACAGTCTCCACATGGAGTCCCCTTATTATAAGGTACGTTCTTTTTGTCAGGATCATTTCCCCTTAAAAAAAAGAATAAAGAAGAAAGTGGTCTAATAAAATTGATGTTTGAAAGATGCATATAAAAATGTACTATTTAAAAATCATTTAAAACAGGTAAACAAATTTTGAAAACCACTTGTGTATAATCTCTAAGACTTGTATGAGATTTCTAGCCTTAGACTGTTAAGAGTGTATCTTTTTGAACACACTACAGGCAACTTTGGGATGCTAAGAATATTTTGAGACAATTTGCATCCCTTCGAACAGACGAGTTCTAACAAGCAGAAAGGCTTTAGGAACATTTACAGTAGGACACTTGTCCTTATTAATACCCACGCTGACTTGATGGACAGTTACATAAAAGGACATGGTTCTTAATAATGGATTGTTAAGAAAAAGTAATAATTATTAAGAATTATTAATAATGAATAGCTGATTATTTCACTTAAGAAGACTCATAACTGTATCAAATTGGAGATGTACTAACTTCATCTTGTACTATGTCATGAGAAATTTGATACATGTTAGTGTCTTTTTAGAAATATTATAAAGATGAAAGTATAAAAGCATGGATAAATCTAAAGTGTTCAAGTTTAGGGAGAGAGAATCAATGAGAATTTTCAGTTTTGAGCCACTTTAAAATTTGAAAGAAGAGAATGTTCCCTGCAGATGTCTCAGAAAACAGTGGGTGTCATGGCGGATTTTCACCTAATATTACTTTTGAAATAAATGTTCTGATTGAAACAACATTTAATCTGATATGTCTCTCCTCGAATGAATTGTTAAAATTTCACTTTATAAAAGAAACTTATTACTTAATTCAGCAAGGGATTTTGCCAGACACTTGACCCAGTCTTTGGCTGAGAACATTCTCCTGTGTCAGTCCCGTGTTCTACTTTTCTTTTTTGGGTTGTCAGAGGTTTACCGCAGACCACAAGCCCCTGCAAAGATTTAGTATAATTGATGTATTATGTATGCAAGGAGACCTTACGGTCTTCAGACCTAGTTCCATAGATAAAATCACAACAGATATTAAGTACTAAAGTCAAGACATAAGACCAGACAATAACTCACACAGAGCTATTGCTGAGTCTGCCGTGACACTGGGGACCTCATTTAGAGTGTAAATAGGGTACCCTGTTATCAGATAAATCATTTTCATTGATTCATACCGAATGTCTTTTATTGTGCTGCCCACGTGGGAGACAAGGGTTAAATACCATGCTTGGAGCTCATCTCATGGAGGAGGGACTTGTGTGTTGAACAGGTAAGCTGAAGGAGACATAATGCAGACCGGCCAACAGCTTTCATCAGCAGGGAAATACTGAAGCTGGCATTTGTAGTAAACTAAGAGGGGACTGTACCCAGCTCAGAACAATCCATGCTGTCTGATAACCGCCACTCAAGCCGCACCAGTGGGTCCCCACGGGCTCATGCAATTACTCTTTTCTGAAATTGGTCTTGCTGTGTAACCACAGTTGGCAGGACAAAGGAATGCAGCTGTCCCTAACTGGAGCAGTCAGATTTTCTCTTCTTGGAATTGTCGCTTACACCTTTGATAGCATGGAAATTTCATTTCTAAAGGAAATTTATATACCAGTATCAAAATGCTCAATACAGGAACATTAGGCCTTTCCTGTTTATTCATTCTTGATACGCCACTGTGTTTCTACCCTTGCATCCTAAAAATACTCTTGCACTGACGAAATAAGTATCCTTGCTTGTACGCTTAAGCTAGCTGAGATGTGTTTCTCTTAACTAATACTGCTTGAAGAAGCAACCACACGTAGCAAGATGACTGGTCATAGTTCTGCATTTGAACATTATGTTAATGAGACACAGGTTTATTTAGAAAAATATCATACAAATAAAAATGTGTGTGTGTGTGTAGTATTTTAGGTATTGGCTAAATAAATTTTATCCCCAAAGTTCTCAACTGAAAAGAAATATTTATTTGAGTTTTGTAATGTTAGAGAGACCAGATTATGTGAGGGAAACACGCTTCTAAAATGTCCGTGTGAAACCAAGCTGTATAATAATACGTACTCGTGACAGTAATGACAGACGTAGAGGTACTGAGTTGACCCCCTCTTACGACACGGTGAGACGCCACAGCCAACGAGGTAAGACGTGGCCCAGACAATCTGTGAAGATAGTAAGATTATTTTGTTGATAATTTGGTATTTTACTAAATGATTACGAAATGAATATTGTTACCCATGATGGAAAATAGACACACATGCTTTTAGGATGCTTTGAGCATGGCTTACAAGGAAGTCACGGGAACAGATTCGCACGTGTCTAGATACCACGCACGCATATGCACACTCAGTTGCCATCACTGACTCTGACTCATTCTCATTGCTGACAATGACAGTCAAAGCACAGGCAAAAAAAAAAAAAAAAAGAAAAGAGATAAATTTGACTTCATCAAAATTTAAAACTTTTCGGCCTCATAGAACAGTCTCATCAGAGTGAAAAGTGAATTCATGTAATAGGAATTCATTTCTGCAAATCATCTACCTGATAAAAATTATGTATCTAGAATATATGAAGAATGCTTATAACTCAACAAGAACGAAACAGACCGCCTCGACGAACAACGGGCAAAAGATTTCAGTGGATGCGTCTCCAAAGAAGATACACAGATGGCTCGCAAGCACATGAAAATGCTCCGTGTCACTAATTGTGAGAAAACAAGAATAAAAACCACAGTGAAATACCACTTCAGGTCCTTTGAAATGGCTGTTCTGAAACAGGCAAAATGCACTTGCAGAATATAAAGTGTATGTGTGTTATGAGTCAAATGTTTGTGTTGTCTCAGCATTTGTATTCTTAAGATTTAACCCAGCAGTATGGCTGTTTGTAGATGGAGTTTCTAAGGAATTGATTTAGGTTAAATGAGGTTATAAGGGTGGGGCCTTAATCTGACAGGATTCTTGTCCTCTTAAGAAAAGGTACCAGGGTGCCCGTCCAACATTTATTATGTAAATAAATATATAGATATATCTCCACAAGGAAAATAGACTGGGAAGAGGGGGATTCTCTGTTATAAGGCACTGTTATTTTCATTCTTTAGGAATAGTACAAATGTAATTTATAAGTGACATTGATATTTTATGATTTTGTTTCTTCTCAGAACATCAAATATGTAGAGGAGGAAACTGAGAAGTTAAACATCTTCTCTAAGCCATCTCCTGAGGGACTTACATTTCCGTGCGTTCCAGATTATAAGAGGAACTCGGTGGGTTGAGTGTAAGTTTGCAATAAAGAGGATAGAGCGATGTTCCGTGGCTCTCAGTCACCTGTTTTCCACACACGCTTATAGTCACTTAACCGATGCGCATATTTGCCAGGACACAGTTTACCTGAGTGTAATGCTCAGTTACTGTGTCATCATCTGTTGACATCCATGCCCCATACTTGAAGTATTTAGACTCACTGGACCAGGTTCTGATTACGTTTGACCATGAGATAGGATAAGATGCCAAATGCGTATTTTCTCCACAAAATGTATCTGAAAGGAGGAAAAAGGGTTAGGTCGTATCCTGCAAAACTTGGAAATCGTTTACGAGGATACTCTCCTCACTCTGTTTTACAAATGTTTCACCAGTCATCTGAGCAATGTTTCATGAGAGGAGGCAAACTCAGCTGTATCTCAGCTAACCATTTTCTTTCTCCTTGGTGAATGAACTTGTGGTGCTCAGGTTTGGTGAGAAGTTGACCCTGGGGATGGTCTGCAAGCTTGGAAGCCAGATCAACCCACTTTTCAGTCTCTGCCACATCCAAGCTGATGGAAAAGGGTGAAATTAATTGGAGTAGCTTATGAGTTGTAACAGGGGCCATGGCTTGAAAGCAGCCACACAGAGGTGTTCATCATGCAGAGGACTTGAAATAAACATTTGTCTGTTTAGCCATCCACGTGTGATATGGGCTATAGTTCAAACACGGTGTTGGTCAGGAGTAATCGCCTTTCTCTGGGGCAGGGGAGACTCATGCGGCTACTTCCCTGCTTAGCAGCATTGGGCAAAGATGCCCAGTGGTCTGTAAATATGGGAGTTGCATTAATATTCAAAAACATTTTGCAATAAACAAGTATCTCATAAGTGTTACTAATGTCTACTTGTGTAGGAGGCACTAAAGACTCTTCTGGAAACTAGCAGTGATCCACCTAATATATATGCCATGAGATGGATTCATTTTTGTGTGTATGTGTGTTTTTAAATTTTTTATTGAAGCGCAGTTGATTTATAGTGTTAGTTTCGAGTGTACAGCCAAGTGATTCAGTTATACATACACATACACACATATATATGTATTTTTTCTTTTTAGATTCTTTTCCATTATGTATTATTACAAGAAACTGAATACAGTTCCCTGTGCTATACAGTAGGTCCTTGTTGTTTATCTACTTTATGTATAGTGATTGTGTCTGTTAATCCCAAATTCCTAATTTATCCCTCCCCGCCCTTTCCCCTGTGGCAACCATAGTTTTTTTTTTTCCTATGTCTGTGAGTCTGTTTTTGGTTTGTAAATAGAATTTGTATTTTTTTTTAAGATTCCACGTGTAAGTGATATCATATGGTATTTGTCTGTCTCTGTCTGACTTACTTCACTCAATATGGTAATCTTTAGGTCGAGATGGACTCATTTTTGAGCACCTAAAACTGTTCTTATGGGCAGCTCATGAGAGTTGAATGTGACTCGCTCCTCACCTGGAGTAGCGTTCCCAAGCTAAAGACAGCCCCCTCGTAATCCTGTGAGCAGCTGAAATTACTACAGAGAAGGGAAACCTTCTAGCTATCCAGCTTTCCATCCAGTCATCACTGTATTACTCAACTATCCTATGATACTGAGAGCTTTAATTCTTTTTCTTTGGGTGATCAGAGTCTGGAATTTGAAAATTTGAATATCCAAGTTTAATGATGAATAGTCATGAAGCAGTTCCATGGGCCACAGTTCACTGCCATCTGTGGTACAAATGTAAATTCGTGCTGGACGACTGAACTCACCTTCCTGTCTTACTCAACAACTCCTGACAGCTTTGGAGCAGGAAGATGCCTCATGTACCTACTTGTAATTCGCCTCTTCAGTGCATTGCTCTCTGCCAGCTCACAGTCCTTTGACAACGTTCTGGCATTTTGTGCGGCTTCTTCACTCCAGTTCTGCCGTGGAAGAGTGAAATGTAAGCACATCGTCTTGTTAGCATTTCTGTAAGATTCTAGTTTATTGTTTCTAGAAATCCAAGGCTAGCCGTATCCTCCGTTGGATAAACTAACAGTTTAAATAATAGCGCCACTCAGAAGAGGAAGAGGAAGACAGACCTTTCAGTCCATTGCTTTAGCCCCTGAATTTACAAAATCAAAACTTGGTAATAACGTTCAGAGTTTAAATAAATGCTTCCGGTAAAACAGACCAGGATTAGAAATTCATCCCATCATTTGTTAGTAATTTTGCCTCTGACACATTATTTAGTTTCTTTGAATCTGTTTTTTCATCTGTAAAGTATGCCCCATAATTCATACCCAATAGTTTGTTCAAAAGTTTTAATGTGATGGTTCATGAGGTATAATTGTGATGTGATCAACCTTATGCTGCCTGCTCAGTAAACCATATTGCTGTGATCAGAAGCAAAAGCAGCATCACACATCTGCATCTAAATTCTGAGTGATAATTGCAAGTCAAGCTACTGCTCCATGCCAGGACCAATTCTGTATGGATATTCTCTCATCTTTACTCACAGCAGTCCGACAAGAGAAGTGCTGTTATTATCCACATTTGCAAACGAGAAAACTGAAGCACAGAGATGTTGCATAATTTTGCAGGATAACACAACCAATCAGTGGCAGAAACAGAATTGAAATCCAGGTTCTTCTGGCTCTGGCATGTGTGTGTGTGTGTGTGTGTGTGTGTGTGTGTGTGTACTCCTACCGCTCACTATGTGTCAGTTGTACTACGTTGAAACATTTTGTTGAGTTTATCTCCAAAGAAGATGAAAGGCAGAGAGACTGTATCACTAGTTAGTGCGCTCTGTGACAAACGTCCTCCCAGATCCTGTTTCCTTCTCACACTGTGTCCACCCACATCCAAGGCTGTCCCCATGCCTGCGTGCAGCACATTATTACCAACAAAAGTTGTGGAGTTTCTTATTTACTACACGCTTTCATAAAAGTCATTCCGCTACTCTTGAGAATAATTTTTGGATGACGCCGTAACTTAGATTTTCAGTATTTTTCCTGACATCAGAGTTGTTTAACTTTTATAAGTGTAGGTGGCCATCTGTGTTAGTTTTATAGAGTTACCTTGTAGGTTGATGAATTTACTAAACTGTGAGATATGTTAAGTAACTCATTAGCCGAGGCTCAAAGTAAAGACCTGGTTTTGTAGGGTTGGATTGTTTCATGCAAGAAAAGAAGTCTTTCAGTGATGGATAGCATTTAACCAGAGGAGCAGAGGTAACACAGCACCTCCCATCAGGGCACAGCGTCTCCGGGCAGTGGGGATACCATCACTGCACTTACCCATATAGAATCTCGCCCGCGTGGACCAGGGTACCAAACGATCAGGACTGGAGCGTTACCGCCGATTGCTTTTTGTGCATTCCGTGGTGGACTGCCCACACCCAGGTCACTTTCTGAACTTATTTCTTCTTAAGCTGAGAGTCCTATCCACCAAGAGCTCTCCTGTCCTAAGACTTGTCCTCACGTCCCTGGGGCAGCCCATATCTAACAGCAAGTAGATACAGTAACTATCAATGCCAGGCAACCTCCCTCCAGCTCAGGACAAGGCTGCACTGGGTTGACCTGGTTTGTACATCTTCCCATGAGAAGAGTCTCCGATGATACTGACGGGCAGCATCCGCCTCGGCTGGGGGCTTGGGCTGGTCTCCATCCCAGATCTCCTGAAGCAGAGCTCAGAGACGGAGTCCAGGGACCTGTGCTTTTCCAAGTTCTTCAGCTGATTCTTAAGCACACTCAAGTTTGAGAAGCACAGTTGTAGGGGACATTAAGGATGAAATTAGACTTTTCTGTGTTGGAATTATGGCTTTCTCACTTACTAACTATGAGTTTGGGAGAATTACTTACCTCCTCTGGGCCTCTTGTTTCTTCTGCTGCTTATTATAGGTTTGTTTGTGAAGACCAAACTTTTAGTATATTGAAAGCAAATAGAACTTAATAAAACCTCAGAAAACAGCGTTACTATTATTGGCATCATTGTTGTTTGACTAATCTTACCATTTTCAGCATGTTGCTGGCTGGTGGGAAGACTCCTCTCCTGAGGCTGTTGTGTACAGTCACGATTTCTTTCTGGACAGTTGCCAATTCTGTACGGAGTGTGTCATACGGAACTTTAGCTGGTTTTGCCTGTTACCAGAAAATTATTAATTAGTCTTACTTCTTTTAAGTGGAACTTGTAATGCAAGTATATTACTTGTAGATTTACAGGTGATATTAATTTAGGGTTTATGTTGAAGAAACAATGATCTAAAAAAATGAACATTTTAAAATCTGAGATAACCTCAGGTATTAGTTTCCATTTCTTCAGTCCTAGTTTTGAGGATTTCTGAATGTCAGTCCGACACTGTGCAAGTCTCTGGAATAGTGCACTGAGGATTCTGTGACTGGTTTTTTTTTTTCTTCCGGGTTTGTGGTTGGTACTTTGGGCCACGTTGAAGCGTCTTTCATGGGGCGGTAGGAACCACGGGAGAAGATGTTTGGATGCCACTCTTTATACTGACTGACTTCCCTTCCTTGGCACATTCCCCACCCACCTCGTGCAAGTGTTCTCTTTGCTTCCCAAATAAACCACTTGCACCTGGATATTGTTTAAGGATATGTGTCTGGGAGAACCTAAATGATTCATTATTGAGTACAGAGCCTCCAGTGTCTCCAACTCAGATTCTGCATCACTGTCTCATTCACAGGAGAAAATGCTGATACTTGCATCTGTGCATGCATAAAATTGAACTCAGATCAGCTGCAATCTAGAGTTTGTGACTGACCTTTTAACTTCTTTGCCTTTTATCCTGTAACTTACTAAGAGAGCAATAAATGGCCTTAATATTTTAGGGTACCATTAGTTTTTTTTTTATAAAGAGCAACTTCTGTGTCTGTGTGAGACACATCACATGTACTTCATACATCTTTTTTAAATGACAAGACTTATGTAGTATAATTTGAGTGACATCTATTTATTCCTCAACTACCACAGGGCTACCAAGAGTTTCTAAACGGATGGGATACAGCGTCATGTCTTGCTCAAATACAGAAGTAGTTATTGCCATTTATTTTATCTCAATAGATAAAGAAGATGTAAATATAAAATCAGCAGACTCCTCTGGAGACTGTCCCCTGTGGACATCATTGCCTCAAAAGCCCACTCAGAGGCGCTGTTCTCCTGGCAGACTGCAGGAGCCAGGTCGAGACTTGAGGGGAGGTTGGAAACGCACAAGGCTTCCCTTACACTTTCCAGAGTATAACTCTCTATGCTCCTCTGAAAAAACCCTGCTCCAGTGAAATTGGTGATGTTTAGCTCTACTACCTCATCCTTGAACATTTACCCTCTTAAAATCGTTTTCCTGTCATTTCTTCTCATTTATAAACATTGAGTCTCCTGAGACAATTCATCGTGCCCACTCGAAATTCTGCAGTCAGTTGGAGGGGCTTTGGCATCCCCATGGATGACTCTATCATCTCATATCTCAGGCCCTTCAACTCTCCCTCTCTTAAACCTCGCCCCCAAGCCTTTTTAGTTCCCCACTCTGATGGTCACAGTGTATATCTGATGTTCACTCCAAAATGCCATACATCCCACATCACCTGGTCCAGCAAAAATTTCCTACCTGGCCAGGATTTCCGGCTCTTCCAAGTTGCTAAGATCCATCACTTTGACTATTTTCAACACAGTTTAGCCTTCAAGCTCATTCTTCATTGTCTCTATCTCTTGTTTTTTCTTTCTTTTCCATCACCTTCTCTTGTTTCAACAACTCTCTTACTAAAATATTGAAACTTTTGCCTGCCCACCCTCTTTAGGAGCAATCCCAACTTTGGATGGGACCAAAATTCTCCTGTCTGCCCTAAGTCAGCTGAGCATTGGCAGAAAATATCAGACAAAATGACACTTATTGGTATACAAAGTTAGGATGTTTGATCTCAAATTGTCCCTTGCATCTGCTCATCAGTTCTGCTCATTACCTGGTTCATTCACTTTGTCTCCCTGCACAACGGTATTACAGAACGTGCACACTCAACCCCAATCACATCTCTCTCTCTCTCAATAGATTAGTGTATGTTCTACTTCCTTCAGTGAAGGCTAGCTGTCAGCTGCTTCAGCGCCCCCTTCCCCAGGCTACCAGTCTGCCTGAACCTGTCCTCATTCTTTCCTCCTTCTCTTTTGTGATACTAAAAAAGCTATATATATTTAATATATACAACTCAATGCGTTTGGGAATAAGCATATGCTCTTAAAGCATTGCCACCACCAAGACCATAAACATACTCATCACCTCCCACGGTTTCCTCCTAAAGAAGTAACTCCTGCCATGTGTTTTTAGCTCTGCTGAATTATCCAGAGAGGCGATAATGACATAGGCATGGGCCGTGGAGCCAACCTGCTTCGGTTTCCCTTGAGACTCTGCCTCTTCCTAGTTATCTGACCTTGGACACGTGACTTAACCTCCTGACGCGCTGCCTTCTTTCTCTGTAATATGGGAGTAAGAACAGTTCTGGGCTAACAGGGCTGTGGCGAGAACTGGGCGAGCCATGGGCACGGCGTCCTCACGGCGGTGCCTGTGACACAGTGAGCTCTAGCACAGGGTAGCTCATCTCCACTTCTCCACAGTAATCATAAAACATGCCATCCGCACATACTCTTGTCATTAAAACAGGCAGGAAGCCGGCAGCAACAGCCAAAAGTAAGACATGTTTCATTGTTGTTCCTGGAAAGAAAAGTAACAGAATTTTAGAAGATTGTCAACTCGTGGGATAATGTTTTGTAATAAGCCTTTTTGGGAAACACTTTTACATACAGTTGCATTTTCTGCAAAAAGAGACCCGCGGGATCAGACCAAGGTATGTAATACGTTACTCATTAGGACCAAGAGAGAGAACTGTGATTGGAAGAATCATAGACTTAACTGCCTTAAGCTCTAGAACTGTTGAATATGTTACATTAAGTGACAAAAGGGAATTAAGGCAGCAGATAAAATTCAAATCGCTGAAGAGCAGACTCTAGGGAGATTATCCTGGATTATCCATGCGAACTCTGCGTAGTCACAGGGGTACTTAGATGCGGAAGAGGGAGGCAGTGACAGAGATCAAGATAGAGGAAGGGGCTGTGAGCCAAAGAATAAGGGCAGCTTCTGAAAGAAGCTGGATACCCATTCTCCGCTGGAGTCTTCCTGCTGAATCTTGATTTTAGCCCAGGGAGACCCATTCGGGCTTCTGCCCTCCAGACTGTGAAATAATAAATTCGTGTTGTTTTAAGATGCTAAGTTTAGAGTCATTTGTTGCATGCAACAGCAACAAGAAACTGATCTAAAACCACAACAAGATTAGATTTGAATTCTCTACTGCCTGTAGAGAAGAGGTGTGTTCTTCGTGCAGGTGGTTTATATAGACGACTTAGAGCTATTCTGTGAAGTCTGGTCACTCCACTAAGAATGGTGGTTACTGGGAGTCAGGCGAATCAGACCTAATACACCCTGTCTTTTGTTTCTATTTGATATAAGTGGCTGATGCTAGTGTGCTAATAAATATAGGGGATTAAATTTGGTTGGTACCTTCTTTTCACAATCGGCCAAGTTTATTTCTGAATCCATCCTGCAGAGTGGGAAGCAGAAAAGGCTGGCAGTCTGTTTCTCATTTTAAAGAAGACTTTCAAAGAGTAGATTAAATGATGGGTGCAGATGATACACACGATGGAGTTCACCCTTGCTCTCAAGCCTCCACTGCACACTGCCAGACACGGCTGAGATGGAAAATTCTATAAATCAGTTCTTTCAGGAAACATACACATGTGAGCAGTCTGTCCTTTCTTCCTCTTTTTTTCAATGTCTTTTTTCCTCCAGAATGTTACAAACCTTCAGACTTTAAGGCATACAGTCGTATAGTAACACAGGTGATGAAATACGCATCCTACCCTCTTCCTTAACCCTGAGAAATCTAGTAAAACAGGTAATTTTCCCTGAGTTAATTGAAGAAAAAATAAAATAAAAAAGCTTCTGAACTAGAGTAGGTTGATATGTACACACATATTAGTGTTTATACCCCTTACACTGTATCTCTGTCTCTGTTCATCAAAGGGTTATTACTCAGGTTAGCCCCTTTATGAGGCTGTCTGTAACTTCCATTGCATTTTCTGTGGGAATATATTTTTGGGTGGTGTGTGTGCTCATTATCTTAATATTTTCCTGGGTGTACACTAACATGTCCCTCAAAAAAGCTGTTATGAAAGGTTTAAGAAATATCAAAAAATTTCCTATTTCACACCAATCAAACAGCTGGCATTGACAATTTAAATTTTGTCTTTGAAGTCTTTTCTTGTCTTATGTGCAAATTCAGTACTTAGATTTATACATAAATGCATAATATACACCAATGATTGTACCCTATTTTCCCTAAAATTTCTATTATTGTGTATTCATTAGGAGCATCATTTTGATAATGTGAATAACTTGTAATTAACAAGATTTTGGCAAAGTTTGATTTTAAGCTTTCATATTTTTGTCTATAAGTAATATTATTATGAATATTTTAACAGAAACACCCAGCCATTTTTTAGGATACTTTTCATGAATTACCGTAGGGTTTGAGCTTCAGAATTGAAAATGGATTGAAATCTTTGTACTTTTTTCTTTGAACATGATACAACTCTAATTTTACTTCTAAGTGTATCTGATAAATAATGGGTGCTTAGTAAATACTTATAAAATAAGTTAAATTTTGTACCATTAAAGTAATCGGCTGTTTCAGACATGCACTCACAACCTGTTAATCCATACATATGCTTTAACAGAAGTCATACTAAGTGGAGGTGAAATACTAGTGTTTTATCTCAGGTTCTCCTGCTATCTATGACACTGATGAATCCACAGGTTCTCTGAAAATTAACTTCTTTTTATTTAGAATGTCTCCAGCATGTTGGAGATACAGATGGCTTTCAAGTTCATGGGACTGCATGATGCATCCAGCTCTTTAGAGCTAACTGCTATTGTTCTTTTTAGAATACAACAATCTATTAACGGCCCCATAATCCAAATTTGAAAGCATACCATATTTTATAAATGGATTGTGATTCAGATAAATGGCTTTTGAAAATATACAATATCACTCATATTATTGGAAATAGATCAATCCAACCTGGACATTTCACATACAGATGTAATATCTTTCTTCTGTCACAAATGGGTGATAAGATCACTGTTTTATAATATAAGATGCATAAAGAATTCTATACAATACTGTGTATTGATGATTTATTGCCATAATTTATATCCTGTGCAAGAATTAAAAGCAACCACAAGAAAACTTATTGTGACCTCTTGAGTGTTCACAGGACAGTCAGTGTCAACTGGGATTATAGTCCCCTTGGCACATTTGGCTCCTGCAAAGAACTTTGATTGATTGAAGTTAAGGGAAGCTAAGCTCAAGGAACCTTCAGATTTTTGAGTCTAAGTTTTGGCTTGGGGTCTGTGAATAGGTAGAATGTGCGCATTCAACCTAAAAATCTTCAAAGGACAGAGGCTCCAAGAAGAATAGGAGAAAAACTTTACTTAAGGTTGGAATATCCACTTGGAGCAAGTGAGTCAAATCATGGAGTGAAAAGTTAATATTTGGGCATCAGTAGTATGTTCAGCATTTTAGAATCAGGATTGAATCTGGGTAATTATTGAACTATCCCTGTTGGCCCAGAATTGTTAAATTATTACAAAAGTACAGACTTCAAGCTCTGGGTTAGTCCTCAGAAATACAGTTGATGGTCCGTCTAAAGGGACAGAAAACAGCAGGAAACAGGCAGAACTTTTGGTAAACAGTGACTCTGCAGACATGACCAAAGTGCAGAAATAGAGATTAGAACTGGAGAGCGTGACTCACAAGTTGAACAGAGGCGGTGGGGGTGGAAAACTAAGTGCACCGAGGGTTAGAGACTTTGGGGACCCACTGAGGCTCACTCACTGGAGAATTAGGGCAGGAATAGTTTTAGCACCAGGACCCAGGCCAAGCCTCCAGGATGGTCTAAACGATTCTCCATTGCCTGGAGGACTGAAAATCTAGGACCTAAGCAGACCGTTTCAACTAAGGAATTACAGTTGCTTGTGCTCAGGTAAAGGTAGCTTTTCTAAACACAATAATTACAGAAGCAGCAGAAAGATCACCTCCTTAACTTTAGAAATAATCCCTACTTAATACAATTACTTCATAAGCAAGAGGAAAATTTCAGCCCAAACTCTTAAAAAATATTTCCAGATAATAATACCAGAAACTTGGTACACTGACTGTTAAAATTAATTTCCCCTACATTTCTGTTTGAGTTGTATTTTTTTTTAAACAGAACATGGATATTTGCAAGTTAACATCTAGGAGGAAGAAAGAGAGTGAGGGGAAAGACTGAGTCCTGGCCTCCGGCACGCCTTGGGAACACACTCTTATACGTGTGTTATGTTGTTAGAACGCGGCCTTCTCAGAAAGCACGTACAGGAAGAACAGCCCCTTCCCTCTCTTAATCAAATAACTCATAACATGAACTCTACACAGATGATACCGTCAGTCCTTTTCATCTCCTTTGCCTCAGTGAATTTGCGAATTTAAAAATAATTACTGAGGTTCAACTGATGTTTAGTAAAGTACATAAATCTTACGTGTACAGATGGATAAATTTATAAATAGGTACATCTGTGTAGTCACCACCAAAAGCAATATATATATATATATAATATTCCAGTGCCCAGGCAGATCGCTGGTTCTCCCTTCCAGGCAGTAACTCCCAGGAGTAGAACTCATCCTGATTTCCATAACCGTGGCTTAGTTTTGAAACTTCATGTGAGTAGAATATACATTTTTAGAATCTAAACTTTTTCACTTAATTTTATGCCTCTGAGATTCATCCATGTTGCACATAAAGAAGTTTATTTTTGTTAATAGCTGGGTAGTATCCCACGTTATGTGGACAATATAATTTATTTAACCATTCTGTTATGAATGAATGTTTGGTTTGTTTTCAGTTTAAAACTGTTATGACCATCAACAGGTGACTGGATAAAGAAGATGTGGTATATTTATACAATGGAATACTACTCAGCCATAAAAACCGACAACATAACACCATTTGCAGCAACATGGATGCTCCTAGAGAATGTCATTCTAAGTGAAGTAAGCCAGAAAGAGAAAGCAAAATACCATATGAGATCGCTCATATGTGGAATCTAAAAAAGAAAAACAAACAAAAACAAAGCATAAATACAGGACAGAAATAGACTCATGGACAGAGAATACAGACTTGTGGTTACCGGGGGAGGGGGGTAGAGGGTGGGAAGGGATAGACTGGGATTTCAAAATTGTAGAATAGATAAACAAGATTACACTGTATAGCACAGGGAAATATACACAAAATGTTATGATAAATCACAGAGAAAAAAATGTGACAATGAGTGTGTATATGTCCATGAATGACTGAAAAATTGTGCTGAACACTGGAATCTGACACAACACTGTAAAATGATTATGAATCAATAAAAAATGTAAAAAAAAACCTGTTATGAATAATAAAACGTCTACAGACATTTTATCCACATGTCTTTTGGTACATACTATTATTCACTATTTTTTGAACATATACCCAACAATGGAATTATTGGATCATATGGTATACATACGTTTTCCTTCAGTAGGTACTGTCAAACATCTTTCCAAAGGAGTTATAGAAATTTATACTTTTCTACCAGCTTTATATCTTTATCCATACTGGATATTCTCAGTCTTTTTTTTAAAAATTGTATCCATTGTGTAATAGTATTTCATCATGGTTTTTAATTTGCATTTGTCTAATGACTAATGATATTGAATTCATTTTTATATGTTTATCAGCTACTTTGATACCAGTTTTTGTGAAGTCTGCAAAATCTTTTGCCTGGTGTTATAATTAGGTTGACTGCCGCCTTCTTATTGGTTTGCCAAAATTCTCTGCACACTCTTGACATAAAATATTTGTTAAATGTATGTATTGCAAGTCATTTCTCTTACCCTGTGGCTTATTTTCTGAACTATCCTAATTGTATCTTTTATTTTAAAAAGTTCTTTCTTTAAATATGTCCAGTTTATCCTTCTTTCTTTATGGTTAATGCTCGTGTTTGTGTGTGCATGTCTTGTTTAAGAAATTTCAGCCATCCCAAAGTCATAAGTCATGAAGTCATTTTCTTCTAAGCTTGATTCAACATGATAAAATACTGAAGTCGAACAAAGCTGGGGGACTTGCACTATCATATCAAAGCTTACTACGATGCTGTAGTGGTTAAGACAGTGTCCTAGTGGCACAGTGTAGATACATGAAGCAATGTAATAGAGTGGAGTACAGAAACAGATTCACATGTACAGTTACCTGGTTTATGACAATCCAGTGTCTGGCAACTCCCAAGGTAACACTTGAAACTAGCCTGCCTTGAGTTATGAGAGAGACAGAGGACCACTGCCTCCTTGAGTGTGGCTGGCTGGTTGCTTTGGCAGGCGTGCTGTATGGTTCACAATGTAAAAGATGCCTGCCTTGGATGGCACTTTAGGATCTACATAGCTCCACGCTAATCGGTTCTACATGAAAAAATAGTTTCTTCTTAGCCCTTGCTACAAAACGTCCTTGAGAATGATTTGAATAAGTAATGTCACAGTTGTATAGTGAGTCTGAGTCTGTTAATCCTTTTATTAAAAGCATGGGAATAACACTTAACGTTCAGATTACAATGGATGTTGTTAAGACTGCAGATTATCCCTTACTTAACATCACAACAATGCTATTAGGTAGTCATTTATAATTAATCTCACTTTTCAGGTAGCTAAACTGACACTTATAGACATATACCTTACCCAAGCTCACACAGCTTGTAACATTCAGCATTCTGATGAGAACCAGATACTTGGCTATCTCGTGTGCTCTTGCCGTTAAAAAAAAATACCCCACCGGGAAGATTTGCTCTTTGAGGAAGTCAGCTCAGGGAAAATGCTTACAAGAGATTCAAGAATTTACAGCAGACAGAGGACATGACCATGTAATAATCAGAACAAATCGAGGGCCTGTGAAGACCCCAAGTCATGACTGTGCACGCATTTCTAGTTTATCATCCAGGCCACGTCACCTGTGAAACTCACCAGTCTTAAACTCCCACATTTGGAGCCAGCTGCGGAGACCTGCTGCGTGATTCAGTGGAGCCGCGATCAGGTAGGGTGAGCTCTGAGAGGAGACGTGATCCCCTGACTCAGAAAAGAAAAGCAACTTCTCAGCTTTATTGCGTGCATGTCTGCATGCATGTCTGCATGCATGCAGTGAGTACTTACTGAGGTATTAACATGAACCAGGCCGTTCTCGCCCTCTAGACACTGGAGATACATGGAGTAAACAAACGTATCAATTGCACGGTCTCGGGAAGCTTGCAGTCTGGCACCTGGCACAGGACGTGCAGTGCATTCATGGCCACTGCACATAAACGCCAGACCCTTTGAGATTCTGGGAACGAAAAGATAAACAGTCCGTTTTCCTGTGGAACAAGAAAACAGCCTGTAATAGGAGAATGTTCTAATAGAAATTTATCCAGAAGTGATGTGGAAGCAACTGTCTGCCTTGAAAAGTCTGGAAACACTACATCCTTTTATACCAGATACTGAATATGAAAATGCTAAATACTCCAGATGCCATTTGAGCTAGATGATGATAAAGACGTAGGACTCCTAAAGCAGAGAAGGACTCCTGAAGCATTGCACAGACAGAAATCACATATGACTGTAGAAAATCACTGTGAAACCAGGTGGAAGCAGATGTTTTTGATTTATTTCATTCTTTCGAAAACTTCTGGAAATGCCTGTTTACATGTGAGCATGACTGTTTACATTGAAGTCTCTGTATCTTTTTCTTTCTTCTTTTTCTTTTCCGTTGTAGATTATGCCCTTGTTCTTTGGAAGAAGGTATTATTTAATAAAAATGTTTTCCTCAGATCTTTCCTGAAAAAGGTCAATTGAATACATACAAGGGAACAAAATAAGATAAAGCATGTGTAGCCGTGAGTTATTTTGTGTTGTGCGATAAAGTGGGGGATAGGAAATAAAAATAACAGAAAGATCGGAAGCTCTTGAGACAGAATTTTCTGGCTCTGCCAAAGAGTTGACAATGAATCCCTTCTGCAAAAGAGGAGGACCGAATGTCATTCAAAAACTGCTCACCTCTAGCCAGAAGGAATTCTGTTGTTGTTGAAGGCAGAGGTGGAAACTGGAAACACGCCAAAGCTCACCTATAAATCTTTTAGCATTCTGCAGTCGGAGAAATGCACACCTCTGAAGTAAAACTCACAAATCACTGAGCCACTTTTTATTTTTCCCTCTTACATTGTAGGAAGAAAGCTGGAAAGGAATCCTGTTGCTTCACCAAACCAGCACGGTTTATGTACCGGAAATGTATGATCTGTCACGCACGTCTCTCTACACTGCTGTTTGTAAACAAGAGTGTTGATTCAACACCAAGTCAAGTGTTTTTGGAAACTTAATTGCTTTGGTTTTATCTGTTGGTCCTGTCAGCTCCTGGCATTGCTCTACCCAACACAATGCTGTCCGTATTTATATCACTGACGTCTTCATATAGAGTTGCTATCCAGCTTCAAATATGGTTTCGAAAGAATTTGGGAAGTGTTGGAAAGCACAGAATCCCTCGATTTGCATACGAGTCCCAAGCATGGGTGCCAGTTGGCCGCTTCTGTTCACATCTCGCCTGTTTTCGTACATTGTTCTTTTTCTGTTTCAGCTTCTTAGCTTCTTAGCATAGGAGGAAGGGGTCTGCCGTGACTTTTTAATTTTTTTTTCCCTAAAGCAAAAGAAAAAAATCAAGACACGTGGGTTTAACATATGATATAACGACATGATAGAATAGAACAGAATTGGAATTATCCCAGAAAATCCTTGGGAGATAGATGAAGACTCATATGTTTATCAGCACGTCATGTTGGTTAAAATATATGCATTAAAAAACTGTAATCATTTACGTAAAAGTTGGCTACCAAAAACTGTAGAGAACACAAACATAAATACAGAGAAGGAAGAAACCAGTGTCTTGACTAAAACATATGCCAATATCCTTTCTTTTGCTACATCTCAAACTGCAGACAGATTTGTCTTTCGGAGAACAAGGATTGAGACAGGACGTAAACCAGAGAGCTACCAGGTGAGCTGGGAAACCGCAGAGCTTACCAGGTGTGTGACAGAAGTTAGTAAGATTGTATTAAGATCCACATGGAAAAGAACCTAACGTGGACGAAGGTCAAAAGTCCGGGGAGAGGAAGAGTTAAAGGCGGTAGCTTAACCTTGAAATAAAGGGTTGTCTGAAGCAGGTACCCGTACTGAAAATCTGTAGAATGGCCAAGACAGTAAACTACGGAGTAAGAACGCTTGGGTCCAAATCCTGTTGCGGGCGATCAGTTACTAGGATGATTGTCTCTTAACATCTCTGTGCTCCAATTTCCTCATTTCCAAAAATAGGGAATCATAATGTCCATGCCTCAGGGTTTCTTTTATGAGTAAAGGATTTTAATGTATCCGAAGCATCCAGATGCATTTCAGGCAGAATTAGTTATTTTCATTCATCATTATTATAAATATAATATCCTTGGAAGGGCTTTACAGCCTGAAAGAAGAAAGACATCAAGAAGAATTCAGGAAAGTTTAGTTTGAAATGATTAGAGACCACAAATAGGGGAACACGACACGTAGATTTTATTATACACAATGTATTCGATGCTTTCCTTTCAACACGATACACGCATGCATTTAACAAACACTGATTGTCAGTTCTGTGCCAGGTGATGTACAGAGCAATAAAGGCCTGGTTTTGAGCACAAGAATCGCCCCCTGGCACGGAGGCTACATTATAATGACTGCATGGCTTAAGGAAATGGATTTAGTAATAAGGACAAAGAGATGGATGCTGCAAGAGAGGTCAATAACACAGGGCGCTGGGCATGTTAAAGGGCATAAACTGGAATTAGGTTATCAGAAAATTGTGAACTGATGGGAGGCAGAGCTTAGCTTTGTGGGAAATGGAGAGGTTCACATGAGCTATACACCGAACATAAACTCATCCAAAGGCAAAGTCCAGTTCATCTAAGTCCTCTCCTCCATATATTTGAAGAACATTTGGAAATGAACTGGAAATCTGTAGACAGCTACACATTGAAAGGAGGGCTAATACACAAAAATATTAATATTTGTTCAAGAACATAGCATATTCCTTATTTCTTTTTGAGAGATTTTTCCAAAGGGTGTGCCTGGAAGAAGTTAAGCAAAAAAGCAATGGTAAGTAAGATGGGAGAGAGATCTCAGGAAATACTGCTTAATTTTTTTTTATGTGATTTTTTTTTTTTAAACATTTCTGCTTAGTTTTTAAAAACAGATACCATCAATGTGATTTATGGTCAGACACTGTGGATCAGAATTTAACTTAGTCTTCATCAATTTTTAGTGAACACTTTGGCATTCGGGCCCTAACCTAAAGCAATGAACTTGAAATTTTTTTCTTTGTTCTCATATTAAGCTGTTTTCTCTTAAGCATAGGAATACACTACTTTAAAATGGTCCTAAATATGTGGGTGGACTCAGACTCTTAATATTTCAGGATTAAGTTTGTACGATTCACCAGCGAAATGAGCAACCAATAAGGGCAGTGTTCTGAGTTCTTCATAGCATTAGTTATATTAAATTTAAAACTGGTTTTTTTCCCCTGAGATTATTTCTGGATTATGTTTTTGTTGTTAACATTTCTATCTGTAATGCAATTACAGTAAAAGAAGATTTAATGGAAGGTTTAAAGTTGAAAGATTTAAATCTTTTTTTAATTTAAAGGAATTTAAATTTAATTTAAAGTAATGGGAGATTTAAAGTTGTTTTTAACCCCTAGTAGATATACCTGACAACATATAACTTGAGCAGCCTGCTTGATCTCCAGATTTCATTTCTCTAGTTTAATTTCAGTAGATCTGAACCATTAATGCCAGCTACTCACATGCTTTAAAGAGTATCAGACGGATAACCACAAGCAAAAAATACTTATTTATGACTTGAATATCCTGACCTAGAAGCAGATTCTTTGTGACTTATTTTAAGCATTTGATTCCTCTGTCAGCTAAACGTTAGAAAATCCTGAAATAAATCTGTAATATGCTATGTTTCAATAATGCCCATGTTTGTGAAAGCACTGTATACAAGATCAGATCCTATGCAGAATTCCCCAGTGATCCTTTATAACTTTTATTATATAATTCATATTATTAGTCAATAAATCACGTCCCTCAAAAAATGGTCCCACCTACCTCTTTGTTCTCCTTGGCTTTCTTAACCTCTTAAACTTCATTTGGAACTCTCTGCATTTGTGTTTGTTGAGTGAATCATGTAATAGCTGCTTCTGATCGGAGTGGATAAGGTAACACAATGAACATGTTTGCAAAATATGCAAAATCATTTTTCTCACTTAAAAAAAAAACCTGTAAACGGAATTGGCTGTTTTTACTTTATAATTACTTTCCTTGTTTGTTAGCTTTGATATCTTTTGTTCTTATGCTCAAAATATTTGCTGATCTATGGTTGTCAGCTTCTATTTAAGAGTGCAGCGCTGCAGACGCTGACTTGGGAGCCCAGCATGTGAGGGCTGACTTAGCAACTGGGAAGCTTGACCGCAGGGTAGTCAGACATCAGTGTGGCTTTTGTGTGAGTGACCACCCGAAGACACTGGTGGGTTAACTTGCCAGAGTTAGGAACACTGTACTGATGGAGAAGAGCTCTTACTGGGATGCTTAACCTCAGACATGGCTTTTGTTGGCCCCTAAAGTAAATTCCCAACAGCAATGAAATTTTAACGCATTTGACTCTCCTGTATTCTTGCCTTTTTCTCTCCTCTTTTCTGATTCTATGTTTTCATTTTTGTTTCTGGTTCATGCGCAGCCGCTGAATTACTCCCCATTGGCGGATGGCAACAATAAGTGATAACTTGGCTTTATTGTTTGGCCATGTGGAGTTCTTGGTAGACGGATGGTTCTCCACTGGGTGAGAGATGATGGAGAACCCAGCTTGTTAGTAATGTTCATTGATTTGTCTGTTTGTGAGCTCAAATGGATGAGTAAGTTCATGCCTGCTGCGAAGGAATGTGCAGACTTTTGTTTACTTGTGGCTGAAGTTGTAGACCTGAAGTCGTGTGTTTGTATGTCTATAATTAGGAAAAGCCTTGACCTTCACTGTGTGAGTATGAAATGCTTCCTGCCTCCAGAAATTATTAGTAAATCATTGTAAAAGGGATATGGGTGGCTGTAGAAAGCTGTGCTCTGTGAGAGACAAATACCTAGGACAATCAAGGAGATAACTGTACTTAGTCCATTGCCATAGGGAAAGAAAGATGAAGAACATCTCAAAGAAAATCTGGAGTCTGGGGTTTTACAGAGGCAGGTAAACAGAGGAATCATACACAAGTGTACGAGAGTCATGAGGAAGGAGGAAGAAGCGTCTTACCTCTAAATAGATGAGAGAAGAATGGTCCTTTGTGGTTAGCCTTTTCTTAGAACACACAGGCTTGGAGATTTCTTGTTTCTTTCCTACTTTCCAGGAACATAGTGCACAGATAAAATTCAACATTGCCAGTTACATGTATTCATTTAATCTCTTAAAATGTTTGTGTATGACAATCAATTTTCATTTTTCTAACTTCCTTGTTTTTATCTGTATGAGGAAGTTAGGCTATTTTGATTAAGATTTACAATTACTATCTATGGTGAAGTCTATCCAAGGAGCCACAGTGACAGAGAAATACGTGTGTGTATATTCCTCTTTCTCCCAAGGAAAAAACAGCATAATTTTATCTTAAAGTATCAGTGTGTTTTAGAGCATGAAAGCATAAATAGCAAGTAACAGGCAGGGAAAAGCAAAACTATTCTATCATAACTGAGTCTGAAAAGAAGCCACGACATATATAAATATTTTTACAAAGTTTGCTGAGTACCCATGGGCTTGCTTCTTTGTTTTATTGATTAATGGCTTTCTCTGCAGTAGGAAATGTTGTACCTTTGCCTTCTGCATCATGTGCCTAGACAAGATTTCAAGTCTTACCAGAATTACTTCTAATCATTTCGAAGGAAGTAGTACTATGATTTCCCAGTTTCTGTGGAAGGTAGGAGCCTGGTTGTGGTGGGTGCCTTGCTCTGAGATATAAAACTAGGTCCTGTCATAAAGACAGGAGTTTATTTTACCTTTGGATAAAGCTAGTTCACAAACACACATGGTCTATGACCTGCCCCCAATGTTCTCCAGTACTTTTCTTCTAGCTTACCCCACCCTTAGAAATCCTACCACCCCACCCCCACCCCTCCTGCTTCAGTGTAATAGAGCTCACACTTAGTTCTGGTCTCTTTCCCTCCCTTGCAATAGTCCTTTTAAATAAAAGTCTGCCTTTACTAATTCTTGATTTGTTTTCTGTTTGACATAATTTATTTACATTTGTACAAGAACCATGATTTTCTCTCTTCAAAAAAAATTCTTTGAACACCTCAAATATCAAAATGTGGAGGGTCCCCACCCCAAAGGGAAAAATAATTCTCTAATTTAAAGAGTAAGGATACTGACAGAATTGGCCGCTGATATTCCAGAGCAGGGAGGAAGATTAGAATTCCGATTCAGCTTGGAGAGATTATCATGTACTATCCTCCCTTTTTATTTTTTTCTTATAGTTCATCCTCACCTTGTGCTACATTTTGCATCCCTCAATCCAAAGCCTTGCTTGTTTAATTTCGCCAACGTTTCAACCTATTTTCTGCAGGGAAGGAATTGTCTGCCTTTAGAGATAAAGGAGGACGCTGAAGGATTGGGGAGACTAACTCTTCTAAATAAAGACTTTAAATCAGTCATTCTGTATCTTATATTTCAATCATTTCTGTGTATTTATATTTCCTAAACTGGACTATAAAGTCATGTTTTAAAAATTTTATATTTCTCACTGATAGTAGCATAATCCTTTCCTCATATTTGTTAATCAAATATATGGTAAGCTCATAGTCATCATATTTGTTTATAATATATATATATATAAATTGGAAAAATCCTTAAGAGTTTATTCTCTTATATCTAATAAAATTTTTGAGTTTTCAAAAATTATTATTATTATTTTTTTTAAGGACAGGCATCATCTGAACACCAAGTACCATCATAGTTGCTTTTCTGAAGCTCTGTGTTTCTGTTGTGGCAAACAGGACTGAGTTCCCTTCCAAATCTGAGAAATCATTACAGAATGAAATTGTTAAGTTTGAGAAGAAAGGGACTTTTTTTAAAGTGAGCCCTATAGATGTTTCACACAGGGCTTCCCAAAATCTAAACGGAGAAATGACTAGGGAATTCCGCTGTTCAGGAGTAGAGGGTGAAATGTGTTGTAATTTTCAGCAGTGCCAAGGAGTGGTACAGACTGGAGGCCGAGATAGCCAGGCAGAAGGTACCAGAGCAAACGCAGCAGCTGCTGGTGGGCGAGACGCCCAGATGGTGGGGCGGCCTGGGCCATGGCCGCCGTCCACAGTGCGAAGTCTGCGCTCATGTGAGAAGGTGCTGGAACAGCTGTCCTGAACCTAGGACAATGTGAAGTCATTAATTTCCGTGATTCTTCGTTAGTGTGCCCTGGTGTTGAGTGGGAGCTAAAGACAGCCAATTGTTATTGATCAGGCAGAAGCCTCTATTAGAAAGCAGTCGTTGATTTCATATTTTCAGTTATCTGAGTGAGCAAAGCAAATATCATTCACTGTATGTTTATTTGCAGAGATAAGAAGGACACCTAATATTTGTACCAGGCAATATTGTTGGTATTTTTCAAGTACTATCAAGACATGTAATGTCTTAATCCTTAAAGCCAAGATCACTTAAGAAGTGTAAGTTGAGGGGGAAACTTCAGCCTAGTTGTCAGATACTCTCAACTGAACGATTCCATCCTTTACACTGAATTTTAATTTTATAAGAACTCTCACTTTCTAAATGGTCCTCAAATCACTGATATTTTGAAGAAGTCATTCTGAGATTTATGTGTCTTTGTTTTTACAGCTAACTATGAAGCCCTCGGCTTTTCACTCAACATAGTGAGGTTTTATATTCCTGGTTTTAAAATCTGAACAGTTGAACTGGCCAGATTAGAGGGCCAAAATTTCTGCTTCCTTTTCTCTTTAGGTTTTAGGTGTATCGTGACTCATAATTAGTAAAATGATACCAGAATCCCATTTTTTAAAAATATAGGATCTAAGTGAAGAATAATAAAGAAGTCAATTTTGACTTCCAATATTAATCATAAACATTCTACGTAACACTCAGCCATGCATGAGAATTTTTTTTCCTTGATTCTTATGTGGTAATTCTGAGCTTTACTTGTCTTATAATTCCAAGAGCACGTTATAAATTCGTGGTTAATGTTTTACGAATATGTAATCAGCATGATTAATAGGTCACTTTGCCCACAAATCTTCCTGCTTCATTACTTTTTATGAGTACACAGTAATAACCATAACGAAGGACATGATTAATTTTAATTGCAAGAATTCCTATAGGAATAAGTTATTTTTCTGGCAGTGTTCATGAATACTTGCAAATATGCCAAAACTAAATCATGGGAGCGTGCTGTTTGTCAGGGATATTAGCTCCAACATGGGTTACTGTCAGCATCTAGCAGATGTGAGGTGATGACAGTGGCAGGCCGTATTCCCAACTAGACTTGGCATTCCTTTGAGTAATGAAAGCCAAGACGTGTCAACTTTGACTTAGGCTAGAATATGTCCCTAAAACTTCTTTTCCTCACTAACAACATAAGCAGTCAAGGCTTCAGTTACTTCTTAAGCTAATGAATGTATCTAAAACTAAAGGTAAGCAATCAAAAAGTAGATTGTGTTTAACACCGGTGTTATATGTGAACTGCCTCTTCAGAGAATTTATAGACAAAGAGGATCCAGTTGACTTGATGAAGGTGAAGTTTATTCTAGACAGAAGGACATGAAACTTAAAATTTTATCTAGCCCCTTTATACCTAGAGAATTTGTGCTATTATCATGACCAGTTGATTCTAGAACTTGTTTCTATGTCTTTTCTTCTTATTGACATACTGGCATGGTTATAAGAAACTTACTTATTTTAGAGGAACTAATTCCAAAACACCTTTTCTAAAATATGATGTTTTTCTCTGTTTGCAAAATGAATTCAAGTTAGCATTTATTTATTTTTAATTGTTTTTTGTTTTTTGGGGGGTGAGGGAAGTATTTAGGTTTGTTTATTAATTTTTGTTGATGGAGGCCCTGGGGATTGAACTTAGAGCCACTGAGCTATACATACACTACCCCGCAGTTCACCATTTAAAAGCATTCATTAATTTGCTCTTTGTAGATGCTTACTTTTTGATAAAGTAAAATAATTAAAACTAAAAAGCTCATATTTAATGAATAGTCAGTTCCAAATTGACAATGTAGATTTATTTTGAAGAAAGCTGTAAGAAAAAAAAATTACTTGACTTCTGTTCTTGTTGTAATCAATCAAGCTTTATCAGTCCAGAGGGATTTTCTTAGTTACCAATTTTCTAGCATGCTTTTTATTCTTTATTATAGCTAACTCAAAAAATGTGTTTACCATGTCTGAACTTAGATAGAGAGATGGAGAGTCACTATTTTACATTCAGTGTTAAGTACTTGTCTTTATGAGTACACCCGCAATGGAAAGTCTTCACTCTTCCCTCTTGAATATGTAAACGGCCTTGCAAAATGTTTTGCAAGCAAATTATATATATTCAGAATATCTCAGTGCCTGAACTATGATTGAAAGGATGGAGAAATAGCATGCACCATTATGTTACGTTCATTCATAATAATGAATATGATATAATTTAAATCTATCATTGTGTGTCTTTACTGCCAGGTACTCAGCTAGCTAGTCTGTCTCTAACGCTTACAACAATCATTCAGTGAGTTTATTTTACAGAAGACAAATACGTTAAGTACTTACCTAAGAACATAGCTATGAAATGCTTGAGCTATGATTCGAATCTAGTGTTTAGCACTTCTGTGCTCCTTATCTTTCCTGTGCATGACATTGATTTTATCTTACGGACTTTTTTTTCAATATTAGACTTTTATAATTATTAGTGCAGACATCAACTTTTTTTTGGAATTTAATAAGCCCATCCATATCATGTTTATTAAGGCATAACTAAAAAGTGACATAAAATGTTTAAAAAGAGACTTGTTTTTTACAACACAGCAGCAAAAATAATCTGAAAAACCTCCCAGTAGCATTTTATAAACACTGGATAATATGTCACAAAGCTTTTTTTTTAACATTTTTTATTGATTTATAATCATTTTATAATGTTGTGTCAAATTCCAGTGTAGAGCACAATTTTTTAGTTATACATGAACATATATATATTCATTGTCACATTTTTTTTTCTCTGTGAGCTACCACAAGCTCTTGTATATATTTCCCTGTGCTATACAGTATAATCTTGTTTATCTATTCTACAGTTTTGAAATCCCGTCTATCCTTTCCCACCATCTGCCCCCTTGGCAACCACAAGTTTGTAAGTTTGTATTCTATGTCTATGAGTCTATTTCTGTCTTGTATTTATGCTTGGTTTTTTTTTTTTTTAGATTCCACATATGAGCAATCTCATATGGTATTTTTCTTTTTCATTTTCTTTTTAAAAAAATATTTTTTATTGATTTATAATCATTTTGCAATGTTGTGTCAAATTCCACTGTACAACACAATTTTTCAGTTGTACATGAACATATATAAATATTCATTGTCACATTTTTTTCTCTGTGAGCTACCATAAGATCTTGTATATATTTCCCTGTGCTAAACAGTGTAATCTTGTTTATCTATTCTACAATGTTGAAATCCCAGTCTATCCCTTCCTACCCCTGCCCCCTTGGCAACCACAAGTTTGTATTCTATGTCTGTGAGTCTATTTCTGTTTTGTATTTATACTTTGTTTGTTTGTTTGTTTGTTTGTTTTAGATTCCACATATGAGCGATCTCATATGGTATTTTTCTTTCTTTTTCTGGCTTACTTCACTTAGAATGACATTCTCCAGGAGCATCCATGTTGCTGCAAATGGCATTATGTTGTTGGTTTTTATGGCTGAGTAGTGTTCCATTGTATAAATATACCACTTCTTCTTTATCCAGTTGATGGACATTTAGGCTGTTTCCATGTCTTGGCTATTATAAATAGTGCTGCTATGAATATTGGGGTGCAGGTGGCATTTTGAAGTAGGGTTCCTTCTGGATATATGCCCAGGAGTGGGATTCCTGGGTCATACAGTAAGTCTATTCCTAGTCTTCTGCGGAATCTCCATACTGTTTTCCACAGTGGCTGCACCAAACTGCATTCCCACCAGCAGTGTAGGAGGGTTCCCTTTTCTCTGTAGCCTCTCCACCATTTGTCATTTGTGGATTTTTGAATAATGGTCATTCTGACTGGTGTGAGGTGATACCTCATTGTAGTTTTGATTTGCACTTCTCTGATAATTAGTGATACTGAGCACTTTTTCATGTGCCTATTGATCATTTGTATGTCTTCCTTGGAGAATTGCTTGCTTAGGTCTTTGCCCATGTTTGGATTGGGTTGGTTGGTTGTTTCTTACGAAGTCATATGAGCTGCTTATATATTCTGGAGATCAAGCCTTTGTCGGTTTCATTTGCAAAAATTTTCTCCCATTCCGTAGGTTGTCTTTTTGTTTTACTTATGGTTTCCTTTGCTGTGCAGAAGCTTGTAAGTTTAATTAGGTCCCATTTGTTTATTCTTGCTTTTATTTCTATTGCTTGAGTAGACTGTTCTAGGAGAACATTTTTGAGATGTACAGACATCAACATTTTGATAGAAGTCAAAGAGGTATGGTTTCAGCTAATAAATTGGGTATTGGCATATAAATCAAAATACACAATATTGGAGATGCATAGTTAATTCTGTTCATTGCAATCATGTTGAATTTCTTCCACCAAATGCAATTTATTCTCTTATTCTAAAGCAAGTTTATAAAGTAACTTAATACTTTGAATATTTAAACTGTAGGTAGTGACAATGGTTATTGAGTGCCTGGATTGACTATGTGAGCACCAACTTTCCACATTATTTTGTGCATCGTTTTACAGAAAGTTCTTGTTATTCTTTGATTTGGCTTTTTACTCTCAGTGTATTTCTCAAGTCACGTTATTTCCCAACTGAATGTCTGAAATTTGGGCACCACAATTTGCATGCAATTTTAACCCCTCCTTCAACATGGCAACTAGAAAGGAAATAAATGGCAGGATAATGTAACAGTAAGAGTTTAGAAATAGAAAGTATTTATTATGAGTGCTGTCTGAACAAGGTGAATAATTGTAAAAAGATGTAATCTTATAATATATTGAAGGCAAATCTAATCTGATTTTCAAGTCCTCTTTTCTCCTTCAAAACACTTCTAGCCAACAGAAAGCTATTGTCAACTCAGCGGTCTCTTTTATTTCTTACCATCCCATCTTTACCCTTCAACTCGGGATGGGAACCAGCTTTACTGATAACGTTAAAGTTTGGGACGATGGAGCCAAAGAGGCCAAACTAAGTTCCAACAATCCAAACTTTGATATTTTAAAGAAAAGAACAGACCTCTTGAGAAAGATCATGGTTGGAAGTCTCAGCACAAATTTACGTTATAAAAATGTGTTTCATTTTTAAATCAGACAATGGAAGGTATAAAATTGGAAGCAACTAGGTGAAATATTGGACACAGAAAATCTCTGACATTTCCTGTCAGAGTCACTGCCTTATACATGTGGAGTGATGGCAATGCTATGATGAAACAACAACAACAAAAGCAACAAAGTTTGTATCTTTAAGTTATCTACATATTCCAAAGGTGTTACTAAGGGTGGAACACAGAAATTTAAGGAGACAGAGGAAGGGAGAAGTGAGGACCTGGTGGCGGATAGTAGTAAAATGCACTGCTGGAGAGTCCACATTCCCAAATGGACTATCACAGGATGACAGTCACTTAAAATCCAAGAAGTATTTATTGAATGCTGGACAGTTCTCACCATGGGCTTACATATACGGAAATAACTTGTTTTTAGTGTTCGCTGTGAGTCGGGATTTTGTTTTTTAAGTATCAGATAAAGTGCAATCGTTTTCATAGCTTTCTCATTTGCTTAAAGTTACATTCTTTTTCTTACATTCCTTAAACTCTTTGTTCTTAGCATTTGTCATCACATTTGAATCACATTATCAGAACCTTAATGATTTAGTTTAATAAATATTGACAGAGCTCTGACTTACTGAAAGTTGGTATACCAGGTTCAGGTGCTCTAGGGGATAGAAAATTCCTCAAAGTAAAGGATGTTGTATGGGCAAAAATAACAGACGGTCTCTATAGCAAAAAGTGTGACTTACTTCATATTCCACTTAAAACTTAGCTATACTCCTGCACAGAGTAGATGCCCCCAGATACTTGTAGGCTAAATAAATGAATGGTTCAAATTTATTTTTATACCTGTTGCCACAATGGAAAGTTTGAATTGTATTAGTATTATTGACATTAATAGGATCAATATATAAATACTTCAAATAAATGGATTTTTTTACCAATGTAGAAAAAAATCATTCCATGTATCTGAATAGCATGTATAATTCCTCATTTGGTTTCTGCCATTTTAAATTGAATTAACTAGTAAGAAATTTGATTCATGCTACTTATTCTAAATATTCATATTACCAATTTAAGCTGATTTTGTACTGAAGCAATAAAGTAGCTTAATGTGATATTAGATTTTTAAAACTTTAATCTTTTGTGTCAAATATTAATTGATGCCACTTTAAAACATTTTTATAGAGTAAGATATTTTATAGAGTAAGGTATTTTGCAAGATAAAGTCAATTGTATTTTATTGATAGCATTCTGAACATGTCTTTTGTTGGAGAATTATTCACCTAACAATCACATATTCAAGTCTCAGAATCTCTTAAATTATGCTTATTATATTTGATTATCAATTGATTCATCAATTGATCAATAGATCCAAATGGGTATGTTTTGACACTTTAAATTTTGTATTCGTAGATTTCATATATTAAAACTGTAAAATATCTTGTTTTCCAATCTTAAAAATGATCTTCCAGGTTTCTCCACACTTGTATCAGATAAATATCTTGGTTTTTATTTGAGACCTAACATATTCTGTATTCTTTCTGATCTTTGGATTCTGTAGAAAACATAATTCATTGTGAAACTGTCCAAGGTTAATTAAAAATGTATTTTAAAAAGTCCTACTGGGAGGTTTTCTGGCAAATACGTAGAGTCAGTGTACACTGAATCCTCGTGCTCAAAACACATGCCGTGGCAGTTAAAACATTATTAGTACCTATTTTAAAAGACGTATTCATGGTCCAAAGCAGATTAACTTTATCTGGGGAGCAGAAATGGAATGGAAACCCCAAAAACAGCAAGGTGAAGAGACAAGCCATCAGGACTCCACTATTGGAAATGACTCGTGGCATCTTTGTGCTCAACTCCCATGAGATGTAGCTCTGATGTTGTTCCATCCACTGTGGGGAAACACAACAGTGGGTCTGCAAATGGAGGCTGAAAGTCACCTGCACTCTGGTAAGAACCTGAGCCATACGACATACACAATGGGCATTATCACTGGAGTGTCAGGGAAGGTCAGCAGCAGTCCTCCACCCAAGAGCGGGACCGAACGACACTGCTTCTCCACAAGGATAGGTTCTGTATCCTTGAGACAACAGTACAGGATCAGAAAAATAAGGGTTTTCATCTGAGGACCCTGGGAGCCTGAAACAGTCAGTGCAGAGAAATTAAACATGGAGCAGGGAGTATGGACAGAAAACAACCAACCGTTTCTCTGATAATTAGTGATTTTGAGCATTTTTTCATGTACCTTTTGATCATTTGTATGTCATCCTTGGAGAATTGCTTGTTTAGGTCTTCTAACTACAATGAGGTATCACCTCACACCAGTCAGAATGGCCGTCATTCAAAAATCCACAAATGACAAATGCTGGAGAGGCTGTGGAGAAAGGGGAACCCTCCTACACTGCTGGTGGGAATGCAGTTTGGTGCAACCACTATGGAAAACAGTGTGGAGCTTCCTCAAAAGACTAGGAATAGACTTACCATACGACCCAGGAATCCCACTCCTGGGCATATATCCAGAAGTAACCCTACTTCAAAATGACACCTGCACCCCAATATTCATAGCAGCACTATTTATAATAGCCAAGACATGGAAACAGCCTAAATGTCCATCAACAGATGACTGGATAAAGAAGAAGTGGTATATTTATACAATGGAATACTACTCAGCCATAAAAATGACAACATAATGCCATTTGCAGCAACATGGATGCTCCTAGAGAATGTCATTCTAAGTGAAGTAAGCCAGAAAGAGAAAGAAAAATACCATATGAGATCGCTCATATGTGGAATCTAAAAAACAAAACCAAAAACAAACAAACAAAAACAAAGTGTAAATACAGGACAGAAATAGACTCATAGAAAGAGAATACAGACTTGTGGTTGCCAGGGGGCGGAGGGTGGGAAGGGATAGAATGGGATTTCAAAATTGTAGAACAGATAAACAAGATTATACTGTATAGCACAGGGAAATATACACAAAATGTTATGGTAGCTCACAGAGAAAAAAATATGACAGTGTGTATATGTCCATGTATGACTGAAAAATTGTGCTCTACACTGGGAATTTGACACAACATTGTAAAATGATTATAAATCAATAAAAAAAAGTTAAAAAAAGAAAACAACCAACCAGCCCGCCAAGAAATTCCTTCCCCAAATACAGTTACCATGAGAAAAATTAATTTAATGGAAGGATCTCAGTGAGAGAATACTCCTGAGGTAACACAAATAAAAGGGTAATCTATAAAAGAATTGAACATAAACTGAGTAAGCTTCTCAAAAAATTTCACTAGCATGCTAAAAATAAACAGAAGGCTATTAAACAAAAACAGTTGGATATGGATCAAGAACTGTTGGATAAAGAACGCATCAGTAATCTCAGAAACAGGAAAATACAGTCACTGAAATGTATTACCCCTCACTTGCAGAGGAAATCTTTTGCTCCTTCAAGATTGAATGGATGGAGGTGATTTTGTCGTGAAAGAATTAGGGACTTCACAGGGTTGTTACCCACTAGTTAACTCCTGACTGGATCATCTGCAATAAAGCGTTGACTCTGCGCAGCAGGATAAATAAATAAATAAATAAAGCATTAAGATTAAATGTCAAGGCTTCCTGAGTCAATGAAGTACCTTTTCCCTAAACCACATCAAGAGCCTTTAACCTAACCATGCTTTGCAGAGCCTACATTGATAGGCGCTGCCTTGTGAAAGCCAGAGCTAGGAGGGAAAAGGAGCAGCATTTATCTCAAGCATTTATTTCAAAGTCAAATCAACTGGTCATGTACTTAGATTCCTTAATATCTAAGATCCATACAGTCATCTACTTGAAATAGCCATGAATCTTAGCCTTCTGCTGAACTCTGACCACCATTCATTACTTGCAGGGTCCTCCATGCTAACAGGGCCACTGCTGTTCCATCCAGACGATATTTCTAGGAAAAAAACGAAGTCATCTGTCAGATGACCATTGGAGTACTGTTTTTACAATAAAAAAAGTATTTATTGCAATCGCTTAAATGGTGACAGAACATTTGTTAAATCATTTTATGCGTACATGACTCTACTTCATGCCAAATAAGAAGAGACACATAGGTGCAGCCCTTGTAGGCCCTCAGGGTCTGGATTGTGTGGTGTGTTAGAAGCGCGCTCAGCGAGCCAAGAAGCTGTCAGCACCACGAGTGGTGGTGCCAGGAGGGGCCTGAGCAGACTGCGCGGTGCTGACACCCCGCTTTCCCTGACAGTGGTGCTGATGACGAGAAGGACACCGCTGCTGTTGTTCTGGTCCTTGTCAGAACAAGGAATCACAAGTAGGTCTGCTTGAAGCAGGCTTTCCGTATCTTCCAGGAACCAGACACAAAACATCCGTAGTCTGTGTGAGATGGGAGATGAGGGGCAGGCTGCAAGGCTCCAGCTGGGACTTGTAGACACAGAGCTTTCTCTTCTATAGCTGTGTTTCTTTCTCATCGCAAATGACATCGATGAGAATGTAAGAGAGTCACTCTTCAGCCTAATCCCCAAAATTATAACTCCAATTCTACCACTAAGTTATATCCACAGCAAACGTAAGATTAGATAAGCAGAATTTACACAAGTATCCAGTATTTGTAGCCAATGTAAGAAAAAATATCCCAACACAGAAGTAAAGAATAATTAAGGCACCAATCCAATCTGACCCAATCTGTTATAGGAGACTTGACAGTATCCTGTCAAGGCAGGCATTCAGCAACAAGAACATTATGAAGAATTCTTCAGTAATCAGTTACTAAAATTATTACTGCATGCCATGGATATTCTTCGTTTGAATGTGATAACCGTTTGTATAGCATTATGAGGATATGGTTTGCAATCAGTTTTCCTTATTAAGACTGTAGTAGACCAGACGGTATTTTTTTGCCTACATGTTCACAACAAAATCGATTACAAGGAACACCAATCATGATGTTAATCAGGTTCTGAAAAAATTTTATTTTAAAACGTCAAAGCAGTTTCTGTGGTTTGCAATTACTGTGTGACCCCCTAATATGTCCTAGAACTAAATATGTATTTATATGTGTATGTCTGTATTTATATAAACATGTATGAATGAAGATTATATGTATCTCTTCACAAACTGGCAGCTCTGCCTTCTGTGCAAGCATGACCCTGTGCATGTACTCAGGGTTACTGGCGGGAGTATTTGGCATACGGAGAGGAGTAACTGGCAATATGTCATGCCCACAGTACAGTTTGTTTTCTTTATTTTAATTTTAAGGAGTAGTAAATCTGTTGAATTAAAAAATGAAAGGATTTTCTGGACGGAGTGTTTGGAATCCTCTGCCCTTCTGATGGGTTTAATCGTATATTCATAATGTTGTACTGAAAACTTAACTGTATTTTGGAGGTACTTTAAAGCAGATAAAGCAAGTATCTTTTTTGCTAAGGATTTTACAATTCAGCTTGATAAACAGATATTTTGTGGGCACATACTGTTAAGCGCTGAGGATTTATTATTTTGCTTTTTGAGGATTTTGAGGATTTATTATTTTGGGATTCGTAATTCTCACCACCCTCACCCTGCCCCCTGGCACCCATACCTTTCTCCGGTTACTGCCTGTCCAAAGTCCAACTCAGTTCATCTCTGACATAAAGAATTTAAGAAAAGCTATTGATAGCTTTCTTCAGAGAACTCTTTCAGCATTTTCTAAATATCTACCCGCTTTGCACACAGACTCTCTAATCTTGTATTGTTTATACCTACTGTGTACTGTCTCTGTGCCCCACTGATTCTGAAAGTCCCTGCGTAAGTTTAGACAGTGCTTGATTTCTCATTATGCAGGTTTGCACCCGTTCTCAAAACCTTAGTATCTCTATCTGATGGCAGAACCCATTTACAAGATGTGGAGCTCACCCGAGCTTGTCATGACCAGAGATACATGATAGCACTTGGGACGTGGGGTTTGGAATCAGGCTGTTAGTGTTCGAATCCCAACTCTGCTCACGGTGCTATGTGGTTGACCTTAGCCTCTCTCCAGCTTCCTTACCTATTGACTGGGATAGCCTAACTCATAGATTTCTGTGATGCAGATAAGAAAATGCATATTAAATACCTAGGGCGTGTTCTAACACGTGTAAATACTCAAATATTTGCTATATATATTTGCTTGTATCTCTGCTTTATATATATTATAGGATATAACTAAAGTTTTCTGGTAATGAAATGAACTTAACAATAGAAATTAGTTTACTCAACAATATGTTTTACTACCAAGTCAATGTTTTGGGTTCATATGTTTATTTTCAGTGAAATATTAAATTAAGATGCAGCTAGAAACTGAAGGTTAGCTTGCTAAATAGATGTGAGGTGTATGTATCAGTATTAAGACCCAAAGGCCACACTTTATTGCAGCAATTAGCAATTAAATTCCCAATTCAAATAGATACACCTTAAGGAATGAAAAAAAAAACCCATAGATATATCTGAGAAGTGTTAGTGGATTCTGATATCAAAATGCTTTACTACTCACAGTGATACATAATTTAGAACAAGAAAAATGATTGGCTTCCAACTAGGCAAGATACTGTGTACAGAGCAGATTCCATTTTCAATAATTGGAGTTTGGTTTTTTTTTTAATTTGAAAATTTGAAATATTTGACTTTGGCTTTAGATGCCTTTTTAAGTACACAAATAAGATAATATTCAGATAAATAGCCATTGTGTTCATCTTGAGACAGCTATTCATGACTTCTCTATGGGAGCATCTAAGTACGCGTAGAAGAATAGGAGGAGCATTCAGAATGAGGAAGGAAAGAGTGTTCCCTGGCCTGTGCTCAGGAGGCGACGCCCAGAGGTACATGAGGATGTGTGAGGAATGTGTGCTAGTGCCGGAGAAAGCCTCGCAGATGTCGCTGTACATAGTTACTGGGTCAGGCCCTCGAGAATTGCTGCTCAAGGTGGCCCGTGCACCAGCAGTTTTAGCTTTGCCTGACTCAGAGTCTTAGTCCATTTAGATACTAAACATTTAGATTGCTGACATAATTATTTCTTATTTTAGCAAGATGTGGCCTTACATAGTCTTTGCTTCTTGCATTTCTGGGCATAACTGGAGTGGAAAGATCCTTGAACAAGGCTGGGGTTAATCCGTTGATAACTTATTTATTATTTTATTACTTATTATTTTTAATGGAGGTACTGGGGATTGAACCCAGGACCTTGTGCATGCAAAGCATATGCTCTACCACTGAGCTACACCTTCCCCCAATCCGTTGATAACTTACAGTTGGTCCTCCGTGTCGGCAGCTTTTCTGCATCAGAGGATTCACACCAACTACAGGTTGTATATATGGAGTGTTTACTATTTTGTTTTTTGTTTTTTAGGAGAAGGAACGATTTATTACTTGTAGCAAGTATGGAGAACCCCAGGTATTTTTACAACGCCGTGTCTTCCAAAATAGAAAAATAGGGGAATTTTTCAGCTAACGGTACATGCATATTCATAAAGGGGCTTGGGTTGTATATGCGTATTCGTGAAGGGGTTTGAGCAGAAGAGAATTCAGCATAGAATTGGGGCAAAAGTTGACAGAGTCCAAGCTGTAGTTTATTGAAGTCATGAGAGTCAGAAAAGGTCAACATCATGTTCCATTAAATTGCAGTTGATCTGATGGTTGAAGACCCCAGGGCGAGTTTAAATTTTCACTTAATATGATAACTCTGGGTCCATCCCTGTTGCTGCAAATGCAGTGTTTACTGTTGAAAAATACCTGCGTGTAAGAGGATCCAAGAAATATGAACCCACGTTGTTCAAGGGTCAACTGTATACAGAAGATACAGGTATTGGTTTCTCTTCCTGTACCTTGAAGGGACTGTGATGCTTCTCAAAGCATCGAGAAGTCTAAATGTTATCAGTCTTTATGATACACGGTAAGAGTAAGCCATTATTCAAAAGTCATTATTTTTCTAGAGCTCATCTATGAAATTAGTACTTAGATAGCTAAAAACACCTAAAATAAAGCATAAAAGAATGAAAGGAAGTGGGGAGAAATGGTTTATTAAAGTTTCTGAGAACTAGTATTTACATATTTCTACTTTTACACAAGTTTGGCTAAGGAGTTAAGGGCTTGTTACCTGTATCTTTTTTTTTTTTTTGATAACGTTTCGGATTTGCTTTCCTAACAGCTTTCATATATAACATACAGCAGTGTTAATTACATTAATCATGTTGTAATTACATCCCTCGTACTTACTTATCTGATAACTGGAAGTTTGTGCATTTTGACTCTTCTCATCCAACCTCCCTCCCCCATCTCTGGTAACCACAATCCTGATCTCTTTTCCTGTGAGTTTGTTTGTTTGCTTGTTTGTTTTTTGAAGTATCTAAAACACTACATTCATTTCTTGTGTACAACATAGTGATACAAAATGTTCACTGTAAGTCTAGTTGCCACCTGTCATCATACAAAAAAATTACATGATTACTGACTATATTCTGCATACTGTACACTTCATCCCTCTACTCATTTATTTTGTGAGTGGAAGTTTGTACCTCTTAATTTACTTCATCTGTTTCACCCACTGCTCTAACACCCTCCTTCTCTCTGGCAACCACCAGAGAACAGTTTGTTCTCTGTATCCATGACACTGTTTTTGTTTTATTATGTTTGTTCATTTGTTTTTTAGATTCCACATATAAGTGAAATAATATGGTATCTGTCTTGCTCTGTCTGACTTAGTATAATACCCTCTAGGTCCATCCATGTTGTAGCAAATGACATAATTTAATTCTTTTTATGGCTAAGTAATATTCCATCCATTCCAATGGGTATCTTCTTTATCCCTTCATCTGCTGATGGATACTTAGGTTGCTTCCATATCTTGGCTACTGTGAATAATGTTGCAATGAACATAGGGGTGCATTTATCTTTTCTAACTAGTCTTTTTGTTTTCTTTGGATAAATACCCAGAAGTGAAGTTTCTGGATTGTGGGTAGTTCTATTTTTAATTTTTCGAGGAACCTCCATACTGCATCCCATAGTGGCTGCACCACTTTGCATTCCCACCAACAGTGCATGAAAGTTCCCTTTTCTCAGCATCCTCACCAACATTTGTTACTTCTTATCTTTTTGATAATAGCCATTCTGACAGGTGTGAGGTAATCTCTCATTGTGGTTCTGATTTGCATTTTCTGAATGATTGTGATGTTGAGCATCTTTTCATGTGTGTGTTGTCTAGCTGTGTGTCTTCTTTGTAAAAATGTCTATTCTGTTCCTCTGCCCATTTTTAAATTGGATTATTTGTGTTTTTGATGTTGAGTTGTATGAGTTTGTTTTTTTTTTTTGGATATTAACCTCTTAACAGACATATTGTTTGCAAATATCTTCTCCCATTCAGTAGGCAGTCTTTTCATTTTGTTGATAGTTTCCTTTGCTGTGCAAAAGCTTTTCAGTTAAATGTAGTTCCATTTGTTTATTTTGGCTTTTGTTTCCCTTGCCTGAGGACACAAGAGTGCCCATTCTTGCCATTTTTATTTAAGTGTTAGCCACAGCCATCAGATAAGTAAAAGAAATAAAAGGCATCCAGATTGGAAAGGAAGGAGTAAAACTGTCACAGTTTGCAGATGAAATGATACTATACACAGGACATTCTAAGAAACCACCAAAAAACTATTAGAATAAATAAGTTCAGCAAAGTTGCAGGATACAAAAGAAACATACAGAAACCTGTTGCATCTCTATACATTAATAATTAAGTATCATAAAGAGAAAGTAAGAAAACAGTTGCATTAAAAAGAATAAAATACCTAGGAATAAATCTAAGGAAGTAAAAGACCTGCACTCGAAAAGATATAAGACATTGATGTTGGTAAAATCGAACAGCTCCGTGCAGAAGAATGAAACTGGACTACTTTCTCACCACCTTCTTTTTCGGAAATCCATGATTCTCTAACCCTTACTTTCTAAATTTTGTCGTGGCTTGGTTTCTTTATACAGTCAAGGTCCGTCATAGTACCTGTGAGAAGAGCTAAACTCTTTGAGATAGGATTCATCTCAACTCATTCAAAGAAGACAGGGAAATGTTTATTCTACAGCTTTGGGGTACCCACTGTTTGTGAGGTATTGTGGTAAATCTTGACAGGATTTAAGCTTCCACATTAAGATTTCTTAGAAAGAGGTGAAGACACACGGGAACAACTAAAATCTGATTTGAAATGTAAAAGTGACAAATTCTCTTCGAGTTCAGGGCAAATCAGAACTGCCTTAATAAAACGTAGGAGAAGAATCAGAATATCCTTCGTGGTGCAGATTAAAAGGCGCAGGAGAATTTCAATAAGTAGAAACTATGGGGAGAGGTTATTTCTAGTGTGGTGACAATACTGATAGTATAACACAGTTTGTAAAACGAAGAACGCTTTAGGGAGAAAGTTCAGTTTTCCTGGAGTTTAGTTTAGGTAGGGTGTGGTTTTGAATGTTGAGGGAGGTAGAGAAACCTTTTTCTTTATTTGAGAGGAATGATCATGTTAAGATTTTATTTTTTATTTTAAGGGGAACAGGTGTTGACAGAGAAAAACAGGCAAAATAGAAAGTTGCAACCTTTATTTCTGTATTCTTGAATGGTTTAAATGACTATTTTTTATACAAAATAATGGATAAGGTTATCTCCTGTGCATAATGCTTTTTAGCTAGGGTGTCTTTGTGATGTCCTTTCTCTGCTGGGGAGATGTTCAGGTTTGAAATCTGTACTGAAGCAGTTGATCTCAATATAGAATATACTAGAACATGTAAACCATGCTGGGAATTGTCATCATGGGTGAAGTGAGCAGTTTCCTTTATCTTATCATGAATTTGTTATTTATAATGAGTAAAAAGAAAAATCTAAAAATGAAAGAATGTTTCTATTTTATTTTTTATAGTTAAATAGATTATATAGAATTCCTATAAACAGTAGTACAAACACATTTGAATTATTAATTCACTCTTTTTTTGTTTTGTTTTGTTAAAAGAGATGATTTGGAAATTTTGGGGAATTTAACTTGTTCTTTTCCCTCCCTCCCTTCCTTCCTTCCTTCCTTCCTTCCTTCCTTCCTTCCTTCCTTCCTTCCTTCCTTCCTTCCTTCTTTCTTTTTTCATTATGTTGATGTTTTAAATTGTGTCGCAAAGTTCATCTTTTGGGGAATTTCCATACTGCCTCTTTGGGGAGTTAATAATTTATCACCATTGCATCCTTACACAAATTAACCACAATACAACATCTTTCTCTGGTCTACCTTTGCAATTGTAAATGGTATAATTGTTTTAGTGGCTTGCACGCATCAATAGTCAGGGACATTTTAATTAAATGTAAAGTGTTAATTGCCTTTCATAAGCAAATTTAGTGTGGGGAACAAAACAGACCACTAAAAAATAGAAATATTGGTTATGTTTATTTGGATTTAGCTGTATTGAAGTCTTAAGTGATTGCTCAGATCTTCAGAGGAGATGGAAAGGGTAGAAAAAGACAGTACATGTAGCAGTTTTTTTTTTTTTCATCACACACTTAAACAGCACTGTTAGGAAGGAAGATATGTCCCGTCTCTTTTTTTTTTTAATCTGTACTGAAATGTATTTCAGTTCTGGTCTTGATGTGGTGACCAGAGGACAGAGACGTTAGTTTTGGTTTGGAGACATAAACATCTAACCTTGAGTCTAATCATATTTCCCTTCTTGATGTGATCCTTGTGCTGGTGAAAAGTGAAAAAAGGACAACTTTGGGGGAAAGAGTCTCCCATGCACAGAAGGGGTTGCAGGTTGACAGTGAGAGGGCTGAATCCTCCCAGCTCACCTGCGCCATCTCAGCCAAGCAGGAGCCGGCAGCCTCTGAAGTGCCCGCTCAGGATTCACATCCTGTGACCTGCTCAGCTCCTGGCCTCTGCAGAGACCAGCAGTGGGGGAGCCAATTCCTGCCAGTCTGTCATGGGGACCCCTCACCCAGGAGTAGCTGAACTGGGGTCACTTCTTTCACAGCTGTCGCATATGCTGGCTGTGAACAGCTATGAACCAGTGAGGACTTGCTCCCAGTAGTGATCAGGTGGGGCTTGACATGAGAGACCTAGAAGTAAAGACTGCATAATAATTCCCTGGAGTCGTCCAAGTCTCCACTCATCTTGCTACAGTTCTGAAATGAGATCCTAAAAATCCCTGCAAATCCTTTTTCACTTTAGCGGCTGTACATGTTACTCTCTGTCTGGTCTCCATTCCTCTCTGCACAAGCAGTTTTAGGCTTTATTTAAGTGTTGCATTTCCAAGTGTTCATGACTCTGTGCAGGGCTCTGTGCATCACTCATGCCTTATTTTACGGGGCGAGCGGGTAATTAGCATCTTTCACAATTAGCCAGGATTTGCTCTGCTAATTTCATTCCCTGATGAAGGTGCTAACTTGGCGTGAAACTGTAATATGTTGGGTGATTTATTAATTCTCCACTGATGGGTGGAAATCACATGCCGGGCCTTTACTGTTGAGAAAGTTAACAGCATCCATTTGTAAGAGATGGTATTTGAAAAGTGATGTTGGTGTGATTGAATGTGTGAATGTATAATGAAGTCAACCCAGATAGCCCCTTTCTGATTAAATTGTATTAAAATTATGTGGCAGTTCCTTGGAAAGAGACTCTTAAGGAAGAAATATGTGCTCATCTTTTAAGAGTAGCTGTCAGTCACAGTGTTGTCACTGGGGGTATAGAGGAAAAAGTCATACCTGTTTTTTAAGCAACAAATAGAAGAAACCATACTGATAGGAAGGCCCTTTGCCTAAACAAGCTGTAATGTATAACTTTGAAAAACACAGGGAGCAAATTTCTTTAAGAAATCCCCAAATTGAGATATTTGGCACATAAACCACTAGATTTGCTATTACGGGTTTCCCTTATCTTATTTCCACTCCAGGCATAAGCCTTTGATATTTAGGATGAGAATTCACAGTCAAGAAATATACTGAACACTAGGTTTCTGACAACACTTTTCCTGTCCCTTTTTCTCATTTATCTTGAGTTTCCCCCCAAAATCCTATGTTTTAAAAATAGTTCTTTTGTCCAGAAGAAATCTGTAGGACATCATCACCTTAACCTAGTGATTAAAGTTAACGTCATCGATGGTGGGGAAAACTGACATTATGTGCCTCTTGATGAGTTGCTTTAAGAAGGACAATTTATGCAGTATTCTTGCCCCAGATTACATACTCAAGTATCAGATACTCATCAGGGAGAAACAACAGAAATCGAGGAATATACTATAAAGTAACTTTTCCTAAATAATTTTGAAGTAGTCTTTAAAAGGATCAGTGTCAGGAAAGAAAATGAATGGCTTAGGAACAGTGTCAGACTAAAGGAGCCTAAGAGATAGGAAAACTAACTTGCGTGGTCTCCTGTTGGATCCTTGTTGGGGTAAATTGCTATAAATACGTTATTGAGGCAGTTTGGTAAAATATTGTATGGACTTTATATCAGACAACAGTGATGCATCAGTTTTGTATTTCTTGAATTTTATAAGCGCACTGTGACTATGTAAGACAGAGTCTTTGTTCTATGAAGATATACACTGAAAAATTCAGAGGTGAAAGGTCACTAGATCTGCAACTTACTCCCCTATGGTTCAGTCAATAAATAATATACACTGTGTGTCTGTTAAAAGAAAGTGAAAGAAAGGTAAGTATATGTAGCAAAGCATTTACTATTAGTGCATTTAAGGGAAGGCATCTAGAAATTTACTATACTCTCCTTACAATTTTCTGCAGGGTTATTTTTCTTCAAAATAAAAAGTAAAAAGACTTACGTGGAATTACATCAGATAAATCACACACATCATAACTGATGTATTTTCCATTGGTATCAGTTTTTAAAAGTCCTCCAGACTCAATTAGATTTAACTTTTAAGAATGGAAGAATCATATTCTCAGTAATTATATAATTCAGTATGCTCACATACGGAAGATCTTAGACCTTTCCAGTCAAACAAAATCACAGAGGACTAGAGTATTTAGAATTTGGAAGGATCTTGGAAAAGATTGAAAATAATTTCTTAGTAAGAATTCTATATCCACCCAAGCGGTAAATCGAGAGTGATTTTAAAAGACATTTGCCTACATGTAAATCTTCAAACTATCAATTTGCCATTCACTCTTTTTTAAAATGTTATTTTATTTTTTATTGAAGTGTAGTTGATTTATAATATTGTGTTAGTTTCAGGTGTAGAGCATAGTGATTCAGTGTTTTTACAGATTACACTTTATTATAGGTTAATGGCTATAGTTCCTTATATATCACTGTTACTTAATTATTTTACATATAGAAGTTTGTATCTGTTAATTCTATACCCCTAATTTGTCCCTTCCCACTTCCCTCTTTCCTTTGGTAACCACAAATATGTTTTCTATATCTGTGAGTCTGTTTCTGTTTTGCAAATACATTTATTTTTGTTTTTTTTACATTCCACATGTACAGTATTTACATTTTTCTGTCTGACTTATTTCAATAAGCGTAATATTCCCTAAGTCCATTCATGTTGCTGCAAATGACAGGATTTCATTCTTTTCTAGGGCAGAGTAATACTCTGTTGTGTGTGTGTGTGTATATATATGCTCTCCCTGTATATATTTGTATATATATAGTGTGTGTGTATATATATACACAGACAGACACACAAAAATTTCTTCTTAATCTAATCATCTGTTGAGGAGTACTTGAGTTGCTTCCATGTCTTAACTGTTGTAAGTAGTGCTGCTATGAACATTGGGGTGCATATTCACTAATTCACACTTTAAATGAGTGTTTTTTTCTGGATATATACCCGGGAGGGGAATTGCTGAAATCATATGGTAGTACTATTTTTAGTATTTAAGGAACCCCCATACTATTTTCCATAGTGGCTGCGCCAACTTACATTTCCACCAACAGGGTATGCTGGTCCCCTTTTTTCCACACCCTCTCCAGTGTTTGTTATCTGGAGGCTTTTTGATGATGGCCATTTGGACAGGTATGAGGTGATATCTCATTGCTGTTTTATTTTCATTTCTCTAATAATTAGTGATGTTGAATATCTTTTCATGTGCCTCTTAGCCATCTGTATTTCTTCTTTGGAAGAATGCCTATTTGAGTCTTCTGCCCATTTTTTTATTGAGTTGCTTGGTTTTATTGATATTAAGTTTTATGAACTATTTGTATAGTTTGGATGTTAACCTCTTGTCAGTCACATCAATTACAGATATTTTTTTCCATTCTACAGGTTGTCTCTTAATTTTGTCAGTGGTTTTCTTTGCTGTGCAAAAGCTTTTATTTAATTAGATCCTATTTGTTTATGTTTGCTTTTTTTTGCCTTAGGAGACTCTGTGCTCTGTACATCAAAAGGTGTCCGGAATAAAAATGAGAAGGAAAATGTTACCTTTGCTAACTTGGTGAGGGTTAGTTACCTTTAGAGATACGCTTTTGATTGTGAATGATTACATTAGACTGTATGCATAGATAAAAATAATTCCAAACAGGGAGTGTCTCATCACTAGTCAAACACTGCATGGAATCTTGCATTTGATTCTAGGAAAGAAAATGGAATAGAGTGGAAGTCCTGGAGCAGTTTCTAGGCAGCAGTGCCTGAATTGTATGAGGATGTGAAACCCCATTATATGAAAAGGAAAACAGAAGGTTTAGCAAAAGAAACATAAATTACAAAGAGAGACTGTCAGGGTGTCTTTGGATATTTAAAAGTTGGACATGAGAAGGTGATCAAACTTGTTAAACAAAATCTCAAAGTATAGAACCAAGATGTGAATATTTCAGGGAAAGGGATCGAGGCTGATCGTGAGGAAGATGATTTTTCAGCCTGTTAGATCAGCTATCTAAAAGGGGACTCAGTTACTCCTGGAAGTTGCAAATTTCCTTTTATTGGGGTTATTCGAATACAAGTTGGGTAACTACTTGGTGGGAACATGTTAGAAAGAATTCAAGCGTCAAATGGAGAATGGACTAAAAACAGAGAATGGTATCTTTTAATCTTAAATACTATTTCCAAAATGAATGAGCATGAAACTTGGACCATTACCCAGCACAAAGAACTATTTGTGCCTGATTAGTCTGTTTATATGCCAAAGCCCAAAGAACTTCTTGAAAGATGCAATTTGTGCAACCACTGAACCAAACACACTGGAACACTTGGATCTCTAAAATAAATTCTATGGTTAATATTAAAGCTGCTAGTTATGAATAAATTTAAATAGCATTTGCTCTTCTTCCTGATCTCCTGTGTGTGTGTGTGTGTGTGTGTGTGTGTGTGTGTTAGAAACAGCTAGTCAACAACTATTTTTTGAGTGCCTAATCTACAGCATACTTTATTGGGTATTATGAGTATACAGAGATACATAGTACAGTTAACTCAAAAGGGTTTACCTTATTTCTCTTCTTTTTTCCTTTCCTTTCTCTTTTTCTCTATCTACACATTTCTGTGCTCCAAACATCTTGATTTTTTTTTTTACTTCTCATTGCACATAGATTTCAGCCCAAGCTTTGTCATTTGTTAGCTGTATAATATGGTAAAATTACTAATCTCTTTAAATTCTAGTTTCCATATTTGTGAAAGATAATAATAGAACCAACTTCTTAGTGGGGATTTAGTGAGATATGCTCATAGCTCTTAGCATATGGTAAGTGTTCATTCATTCACTCCTAGCTAGAGTATTGTTCAAACTCACTGTCATGTTTACCCTTATAATCTCTCATTAAACCCTTCTTATTCTTGGGTCCATTAGAACCTCCAACCAGCCACTACTCTCTACCACACTGCCCCCACCCACTGTTCTGTGGTTATCCTACTTTGTTTTGGAAAAGGATGGGCTTCCCACTTCAGTTTGAACCCCTGTACTTCCATACCTCTACATTCAACTCTTGCCCCTACATGGGGAGATGGACAAATCTATTCTATAATGTCATCGAATTTTAGGTTGGGTAAATACTAGAGTTTATCCCGTCAACCCACTCATTTTAGAGATGAGGAACCTGGGCTGACAAAGACAGGTCTGGCCTTTTTCAGATAACAGAGCAATAGGAACATGTAACAGCAGAGTGAAGTGCTCCTCAACTATAAAGCATCCCATAACTCTAGCTCCAAACAGTCGTGCGTGACTTGAGAGAATAAAGGGAAAAGGAAGAAGGTCAGAGCCTGTAGTCTTCCAGGGCATGTTGGACAATGCTTTGGGTAAGCATGTTACCTGGGGCCTGTATCAGCACGGCTTCAGACCAACACACAAGAAAGGGTATGGGGAGGAAAGCACAAGGGTGAGCAAGAGAGGGTGAGGTTTGAATTACTTCCCTGCAGGACAGATGGCAGGTTCAGTTCCCTGAGGGCTCAAGGAAGATTCTAGCAGGAGATGGCTATGCCCGATGGGCAGCTTTCTTGGAGGCCACAAGCAGCAGAGAGGTAAAGAGGAAAACTGACAGCCTAACGTGGAAGAAGAATAAGAGGGTTCTGGTTCTGTGGGTAAACCTCATATCATTCCGAAACTCCTGCATACTTCTGTGGTCTTGGCTGTGACAGTGAGCTAGTGATGTCCAGGAATTCATGGTAATATGCCCACAAACATACCAATAATTTGATTGAGTTCTAATTATTTCTATTGAATCCATACCTCAATTATAATGAAAAGTGAGTAGATGAGAAAGTTGGAAGTCCTACAGAGGAGGTAGTGGGATTCTTGGAATCCCGATGAGAAGGCACATCATAATAAGGTAAAATGATAATATTTTGATTGTGTTACTATGATTTTTCACAATTTTTGTCTAGAGAGGAAACTCTAATGACTCTCTGTGGACTCAGCCACAGCCCGTGAGTTATGCTGGGTATGAGAAAGCTGGGAACTACAACTTCTTTCTATTTGACCCATGCTGGTAGTATCGGGAGCCTACGGTTGCGTTGTAGAATTCCTTTAGAAGGGATACGGAAATAATGCGTTAAAAATGGTGTCTTTTCTACCAAAATGGCTGAAATTTATTGACTGAATGAAAACTGTATTCTAGAGATGTCACCGTTCCTTCTACAATTCTCCTCCACAATCCAGATAGGGAAAGGATGATGCATCTGACACATGTCTGTACCAGACCCGTGAAGAGCCAGTTTTTCAACAGGTTCCATAAATGTATAGCCAGACATACTTATTAGGAGCATCCCACACAGAGAAATTTTATAGAGCAAAGATACAGGTGTACACAATGCTTCTGTTTTAGATTATAGTCTTAGGATGAATATTGCAATGGGTTTTTAAAATTTATTCAGTGACCATATAATAGCCAAATATGGAGAAATAGTAGCGTGATTCAGACATGCTTTCTATCGCAAAGAAGCTTGCAGTTCAGAGCTGAGAAAAACACATAAGGAGATAATTCTGAAAGTATTTTTTTCTAGTCAGAAAGGATGTATGTACCTGTTTTTGAAGTTCTTATGTTCGTTGTACAACAGAGCTTAATTTTTAGTTGTGTATAACTGCTTGATTAGGTGTATGGCCTCACAAACCCTCTAAGCATTATGTAACACGTCAGGTTAATTTAAGAACATTTACACACTGTTTGCTTTGAAGAATTAAGACCCCTGGTAATTTATGCCCTCCAATATATGTCTCTGCCTATTTACTGTATGTTTCATGGACATTGCATTGTTTTATAGACACATTGTGGCAATCAAAACATTTCTGGATCTCAAAGCCATACATTAGTAAAAAATATATAAGGATAATGATTAATAAAATTCGTAATATTTTAGCAGACCAAGAATTTTTTTTTTGTAGTGATCACACTGAATTCTTTGTCCTCTGTTCTCTAGGTCTTAGCTATGGGACTCTCCCAGGTTTCATCAGACCTCCCCTGTTGTCTGTTTGCACTGTCATATATCCATGCCTTGGTTTCAGATATGGCCTCTTGTTAAAATTCCTTGTTTAAGAGAACAAATATATAAAACTGAAGGGTTGAACTGACTCTTGGACTAACTGCTTGCAGTGAATCAGGTCCCTTGATCCACGACCTGATGACGAGCCTATGCGTTTCATTTCTTTGGTCTCTTTCAACATCTCCCTCATTTGGAGAAGTGTCCCTATCAGTTTGGGCACCTTTGCATCGAAGGGACCTGACAATGACAAATTTTCTGGTGTCATTTAGCATCCTTCTACCAGTTAATAGGGAACTGATATCCAAAATGATGAGATGTTTTCACAGAACCACCCAATATTGGATATCTCTCACTGTTGTCAGGTCCTTAGAAGAGAATCTAGTTCCTCAAATGAGGCGATATAATCAAGAAGGCAACACGTACTGTGCAGGAGTGCTTAGTCATTCAGGCTCATTTATTGCTGATCCTTAAACTCACTGAACTTTGTGTTTCAGGAATGCTGTCTTTTTATTTCAGACTTCTGTATACAACAATCGGCCTGTAGTTTTGTGCAGAAACCAATCTGTGTTTCAGAATCATAGCATTCGTATCTACAATTGCCTTTCTTGATCAAGCAATTATAGATGTCTTTCATGGCACATTTCACTGTTAAAAGGAAGAAAAAAGGCACATAAGTCATTTAATCATTATTCATGCCCTGAACTTGGAATAAATCCGTTGTCGACATGAAAATTATTACAGCATCTGCACATGCTAAGTCCCCCTACCCTCTACTGTAGGGATTTAAAAGTCATTTCTTTTACTATTTTTCTGGTGAAGACAGTTTTGTGATATTTTCTGTTTCATTATCTGTTCTCTCTCCAATTTTTGGCTGCCCACTAGTGGCTGAAGCTTAGTTTTCCGTGGAAATTTACAGATAGTTATTGTTAGATCCAGAGTCGCTTTGGAACAGACATCATATATTCCTGAGGGTACCTACCCACCTGCTAGTTTTTTTCCTCTAATTCAAAAGAAAGTAAACACCTACATTTTTTGGCTTTGGGATTCAAAAATGGGAAAACCCATTCATGTGGTTTAGATTGCTTTCTCGCTTTTGTCTTTAGGACTCTCTCTGATGGGAAGAATGACTAGAACCCTAGCAGGCACTGGGTCAAGAGGGATTCTCTGCACACACACACAGAGGTCTGAGGTGCTCAGGGAAGAAGAGTTGCTATGCTAGTGATGCCATTCATGACCAGTCTTTGACACAGTGAAGAAGGGTGAAACTGTTTAGCATTTCATCTTTTCTTTTCTCAGTCTCCTTTATAACATACTCAAGCCTCCATTGTTACATGTATCAACTCACAAACTCCTTTGTATCATGGATAGAAGACTTGATGTTTCACTGCTTCAAGAAATGCTTGCATTTTTAAATGGGTCACTAAGAGAGGGAGACTCACAGAATGAAAGCATTAAACATAATCATGGATGATCAGACATCAGCAAAGAAGATGTATGAACAGTGTTCTTCCCTCTTTCCCTGGAATCTTAGGACCCAACTATGATGGAGTTGATGGAACCCAATATTATTGATGCCTTCCGATTTCCGTAAACGTATGTTAGCCTAAAATCTCTGTTATTTGGATAACTAGGCCTTCAAGGAAAAAAGTCAAACCCGTGTTACACTGATTTTTTTTTTTTGCCATATATTTTAGGCCATGTGATATCACTGTTCCATTGTATGAATTAATGATGTCTCCTTATTTGTAATATCTAGAGAGCTGTTATTTATTGCCTTTGATGCCGGAGGGAAAAGACATTATCTCACCAGCTTAAAAATGCATCCTCAAATTACACCGTCCTACATGAGGGGTGCGAAGCATGTATGTCGACTTAATTGGAATTTACAAATAACAGAAGATGACAGCTGTCAAGCACCAGTATAAGGAAAAGAATAGCATTATTTAAGTGGCAATTCTAAATTAGCATATTTCCACTAGAACAAAAACAACAAATATCTTTTCCCTAGATAACAGCTATTGCATCATATAAAAATGCATATTTATGCCTAAGAAGGAATTGCAAATTTTTCAACTTTCAGATGCACGTATACAAGTCTCTTAGGTTTCTGAAGATACTGAGAATGTCATGAAGGTTCTCACATATGTTTTTCAAAAGTAAGTGGCAGGAGGGACACATGTAAATCATGATAACACAACTGAAATTAATATTTTATTACCCAAATGTGGTCGTCCTATACACTAGTCTTCTCCATTTGCAGGAAACCTTTGTTCGGGGTTAATGGAAAAAGAATCCTGGTTTAGTTCAATTTGTCCTGAGCTTAGAAAGATGTAATAGAATAATAATCCTCATAATTTTCATCTGAGAAAATTTATTTTACCTGTACAATAATTCAGACCATTTGAATCCTTTACCCAAAATACTTTTAGGTGTTTGAGGTTTTTTTTTTTATTTACTCCGTGCTGGACTTACTGTTAGAGCACTTGGTTTTATCTGTGCTGTTAAGGAATGGAATTTGAGTTCCATTAGTAAACTGTGGAAGCTCTAGGCCACTCCTAAATCAGAAGTCCCTAGAGTTTTATTTGTTTGTTGTATTTGTTTTTAAGGTGAGTGGAGTTATTTTCTTGGGGCATGTGTTTTTAGTGTTCTTGCATATACGAGAAAAATACTTTTTCTATCTCAAGTAGCCTGAAATATGTCAAAACATCATTTCCAATGACCTCTAATGGAATATTTCCAATTAATGATGTCTCCTTATTTGTAATATCTAGAGAGATGTTATTTATTGCCTTTGATGCCAGAGGGAAAAGACATTATCTCACCAGCTTACAAATGCAAGAGCCATCCCTTGGTTGCTAATCCAACCTAAGAGTGGGAAGTACCAAGGAGGGTGCACAACCCAGGCACGTGAAACCCAACAGGGTAAATATCTCCTTCATTGTCTCCTACAGTAGTTGTCAAGGAAGAGTCTCTTCCTCCAAAATGAGACACCAGGATGTTACTTTCTTTCTTGGATGTTCTAACACAATTTTAAAGTACGTATAGTATTTAAGAAAGACATAATATACCGTAGTCTATATTAGGCACTTTGCATATTTACGTATCAGTAATCCTCATGATAATATTATGAAGTAGGCTTCCTATACTTAATGCATAGATGTGGAAATTGATGCTGAAGAAATTACAACACCCTGATAGGTTTATAGAGCCAATAGGTGGCAGAAACCAAATCTGAACACAGCTATCAATAACTCTTACCGGCCATGATCATTTCCTTACCTAATTAGTATTCATTGCCATGTAATCAAACCTGCAGTAAAAGAGCTTTTAAAATGTTTTTAGACTCTAAATCAGTTGAAAACACCATTTTTTTTTTAAAAAATGAGAGTTCTTGAAGTAAATCATGCAATGTTATACAGCCAGATCTATCATTCAGTGTTGAGTTCGTGGAAAATCCATGGTTACTGCGTTACACACAGTGTCCCATAATTTCCCAAGGTTTCCAGATGATTATTCTTTAATATGCTGTCTAACTTGTCTTTCCGGATAGCTAGCCTATATGGAGAACAAGACATTTGATCAAGTCCTTAAACTGTCTCCCATTGCGAGGACTCACCAGAAGCCTTACTTTTTAGTAAGATCGTAAGTCCTTTCTTAATGATTTACTCCTGGTGCCATCCCAAACCACTCTCTTGATAATTCAGTCACTCTTCTATCTGCAGCTGACATCAGCCAAGACCTGTCCCTCCGTAAACATTTCAACCACTCAATTAACATTTCCATTTTACATGGTGGCAGTGGGGCCAGAAAGAACAATAAAACAAAGAGAAGGACAGGAGTCTTCATGATTGAAGGAAGTCAGTCAAATCGGCAGCTCTGGAGTCTTTCAGGAAGAAGAAAGGGGAGAGTGTATCTTTTTATATGTCTCTCTGTTCAGTGATATGAATGTAGTCATTCATGTTTATCAGAAGTAACACTCCTATTTAGCAGTGCCTGGGGCAAAAGTGCTGGACATTGTTTTTCTTTTATCTTAAAAATGTAAAGGGCTCATGACATCGCCAGCAGATGATTATGGCTTTTAATAGCTAGTTGCCTAAGTAATTCCGTATCACTGGGGATTTCCTACAGGAAGTCTGACGCATGTAAATACGAGAATTTTATCTTTGCTTTTCTTTTTCTATTTCTTGAAAAGCTATGCAAAATAAACTACTGAATTTTAAAAGTAGCAGAAATTCTTGTCTACTAATTTATTACTTTTTGCCACTAGAACCACTTTTCCCCTGTGATTGATAGTCATTATTAAAACCTTCATCATTACAGAAATAAATAATTCTTTGCTCTCTCTCTTATGCAGTATAGATTTTAGAGACACAATAGGCATAAGACAATTTTACAATGAATACATGCACTCCCACACACATACACAGCGAAATAATAATGTATGTAATGTATTTGCAGGATGCTAAATTGATGCCACCATCAATATATACTAAGTCATTAGAGAATGAATTATTTGATTGATGTCTGTAAGGAGCTATTTTAGTTAAGATTGTGCAAGGGGGATGTTTAGCCAAAGATCCAAGTCAAATTTTGCTTTACTTTGCTGTGAGTGTTCCTTTTTTAAGACTTCAGGAGTAACAGGATTATTGGAAAAGGTGGTTACTATGGTTCATTGAAGAGAAGTATTATTGAATAGTAAGAGCTAACACTAGTCCATCATATACTGTGTAGGCACTGATTTGAACAGTGTGTATATAGTAACTCATTTAATCCTTACAACATCCTGTAAGGTAGGTAAAATTATTTTCTACTTACCGATGTGGAAATGGAGACATAGGAGATTAAATCATTTGTCCAGTTTGATACAATTAATAAATGGTAGTGAAGGAAATTGAGCCAGGATGTAGGATACCAGAGTCTCATTTCTTGACCACCTTATATACACTGTGTAATTAGGGTTGTGATTAACTTATCTAAATCTCACCAGTGAAAACGTTAATTTGCTCTGATTTCCTTCATTGCTTGTGACATGATATAGATAAAAATGTCTATAAATGTAAAATACTAGAAAATTATGGATGTGATATTATTATTATGAAATCATTGAGGTTCCTAATTCTGCTAATACGGTTTTCAAAAAATAATTTTGTAATTTCTGGAATAACTTGGTTGAGCTCGTTAAATATTTTAAGTCATTGTACCATACATCATGTAGGCTGATATTCGTAAGGCAAAGCATTGCACTCATCTGATTGTTTAATTACCAGGCTGTCAAATGTTCTGAATAAAAAGTACAATAGCAAAGTCTCTTTGTTCTTCAAAAGGAAAAATTTCTTTAAGGACCCAAGAAAGTGAGAGTGTGTGTGATATCTGAGTTGTAACATTGATTTCTGAGAGTGGGGCAGATGGGATCAAATGCAGCATCTAAAGACCAAGTAACCTAAAAAATCAGCACAAAGAAGGTCCATTATTACGTATCATAACATGCCACAAAGTTAGAGCAATAAAATAAGGTGGTATTTCTCAAAAATATAGGCCCACTTAAATGTTTGTAAGTTTAGCTTTTCATGAATACAGCGTCTCAAATCTGTGTTGAAAATATGGCATAGTTACAAGTGATGTTGGGATTAGCTGACTGTCAGGGAAAAAAGTGCAGAAACCCATGTCTCCTAACATACACTAAATAAAATGATATGCTTTGAATTTCAGTAATCAAATGTGAATGTGTGTATGTATGTGTGTTTGTATGCATACAAAATATGTCAAAAATATATATATGGAAACATTTTACAATCTCGTCACAGGGAGGCCTTTCTAAGCAAGAAAAAAAGCCTTAGAAGCTATACAAAAGATACTACGAGTTAAACTATACACAAATTTATAATTTCTTTAAGAATGGAAATCAAGCAAACCTTGGATAAGATACTTGCAACATATAACATGTTTGTATTGTACATAAAGAATGAGTGCAAAATTATTTTAAAAATACAATCGTCCTGAAGAAAATTAAGAGATGTTTATAAAAAAGCAAGTGACAAGAGAAGACATACAGAAGCCCAATAAACTTACCCAAAATATTTAACTCAGTGGGTATTTGGAAAGTATGAATGAATACAATGATATTCTTCATAATTACGTGTTGCATTTTTGTTGTTCTTTAAAGGGCAGTCATGAGTTGTGGGCTTTTTGTGGGAAGACAGGCAGGACATCCTGGCTGTGTATAAACATCAAAAATGTACTTTGACCCAGGAATTCCAACATTTCATGTTCCTTCTACAGATCGTGTGCATAAAATCATGCATGAAATTGTAGGAACACAGAGACCCAAAGCAATATAATGAGAAATTGGAATAACAGCATTCCCATGGGTGTTTGTTTTTTTTCCCCCCACCCATTTGTGTAATAAGGGATGTGGAGATATCTTGTCACCTAGTTGGTTATAAATTTTTTTGAGTTTTGGTTTTACCATTATATTTTCTCTGTTTTAAACAATTGCATTGCTACCACCATCCTCCAAAATCCCTTTCTTCAAGTTTCATTGTAAATCTTGAATTATCCTTTGTTTTTGGCTAAAAAAATAATTCTAGTCTTCGTGTTTCTTCCCCAGCTTTTAACATAACATGTTTGTGTTGTTTAGTACCTGCATGGAGGCTAAAATAACAGATATTTATGCATTTTCCCATCCCATCCAGACAGAAGTAAGGAAACACAGAGCTAATATTTTATGATTCTAAACTCTAGCCCAAGTGCGGAGTGTATTTAACCCCAGTTTAACAATACAGTTGACGCTTGAACAACAAGGTGGTTAAGGGTTCCCATCCTCCGCACAGCAGAAAATCTTTCTGTAATTTATCGGTGGCCCTTTGTGTACACAGTTCCTCTGTATGTCTGTTCCTTGGTATCTGCATCCCTGAATTCAACCAACTTGGATGGTGTAGTACTATAATATCTACTGCTGAAAAATGTTGGCGAGTAAGTGAACCTCCACAATTCAAATCTGTTGTTCAAGGATCCAGTGTATTGGCATTAGACAGTATTAAAATAATATGCCATTTTGAATGAGAATAACCTTAGGAGAAGAGAGGAAAGGCCAGTGAGCATCTCCATACTCTACTGTAACTCATGCGTTCATTTTGAACTTAGGCTTCCTGTCTCTTAATGTCAGTAACATGAGGATAATATTTAGATAATTGATAAACCTATGAGTATTCATTTTTATAGATCAGATTTCCAGCATGGTCATGGTTTGGCTGGGAAATGTTCAAATGTGTAAGTTTAGGTGACCCATGGCTCTCAAAAGTGGTCCTCAACTGAAGCAAACATGGTATCCATGAGAAAAAAATTAGTACCAGATATGCCTCCATCAAACCTCCAGCTTGGAGAAAACAAGAAAGATCCCACCTCATTCCATCAAATACATAATTAATATCTACAAAGGAAGATACTGATGTTCAGCGTATGTAATTTTTTATTAAGGAGGTTCTGATTGCATCCTACACCTCTCTACACTGGTGCACACGTGACTTCTTTGGTCAGATGTACATCTTCCTTTTCAAGAGAAATCGTCTTCAAACATCCTTGCAACGCAGCAAACTTTACTTGGTGAGAAACATAGATCAATATGCTTTTCACTTTTAAGACAGCGTTTCCTACAATGACCATACGATTTTGAGCATCGATCAGGATCCACCAAGGTACATGTGGCTACAGTAAAAGAAGAGTAATTGAAATCACTGATCTTTCATTTAAGAACATATTATTTATGATCACAAAAACTACTGTCTGTACGTTGTAACAAATTTGTAAAATACCAAAAAATGAGAAGGCACTAAAGTATTACATATCCCTACTATAAATATATAAAATTGAAATATGTCTTTAATTAATATATAATTAAATTTTATGACATAAATCATGTATTACTCTCTTCAACAAGAGTCGAGATTTGGGGAGTTACATAATAATCCCTTGAAATAATATATGATAATTTATCAATCTCTCATCTATACCATATTTAAAATTTTACCATTTTAAGGTTACGATAAACAAATTTGTATTACATATTTTAGTATTTCCACGATACATATTTAGGATAGTTGTGAAAGAGTTAGATTCTAGAATTCTTAGTTTTTATACTGCCGCTAGCAATGTATGTAAATTTTACCCTCAAATAAAATGCTATTCATTGCAATTTTAATTTTTATGCCTTTGGTTATTTGTTTTGAATGGTTTTTCTTTTTTTTTTCTTTATTTAATTGTTCATATACTTTGCTTATGTTATTGGCATCCTTTTTGTTGTTAATGAGTTCATCAGAGCTCTTTTTATTTTTTAATTTTTCATTATGTGAAGACCATTTTTTAGAGTAGTTTTAGGTTTACAGCAAAATTGAGAGAAAGGTGCAGGGATTTCCCATACATCCCCTGACCCCAGATATGCATAGCCTTCCTCATTATCAACATATTTTATTACCAGAATAGTACTTTTTTTTTTCAACAACAATGAACCTACATTCAACTACATCATAATCCATAGTTTACATTAGGGTTCACTCATGGTGCTGTACATCCTATGGGTTTGGGCAAATGTACAATGACATGTATCCATTATTACATTAGAGTATTTTTATTGCACCAAAAATTTTATGGGCTCTGCCTGTTTATCTCTTCCTTTGCCCCTCTGACAACCTTAACCTTTTTATTGTCTTCATAATTTCGTCTTTGTATAAGGTCATATAGTTGGAATCATATAAATTCCATTTCAGATTAGCTTCTTTTATTTAGTAATATGCATTTAAAGTTCCCACATGTCTTTTCATGGCTTAATAGCTCATTTCTTTTTAACATTGAACAATATTTCATTGTCTGGATATACCACAGTTTATTTATTCATTCACCCACTGAAGGACCCATCTTGGATGCGTCCAAGTTTTGAAAATTATGAATAAAGCTGCTATAGACATACATGTGCAAATTTTTGTGAGGACATAAGTTTTCAGCTCTTTTATGTTAATCCCAAGGAACAAGATTGCTGGATTATAAGGTAACAGAATGTGTATTTTTGTAAAAACTTGCTGAACTGTCTTCCACTGTGAACTGTACTTAATTGCAATCCTACCAGCAATGTATGAAAGTTCCTGTTGCTCCACATCCTCACCAGGACTTGGGGTTGTCAGTGTTCTGGATTTTGGCCATTCTAATAGGCAGGGAGTGGTATCTATTGTTTTAATTTTCATCTATCTGATGACGTATGATGTGAAGCATCCTTTCATATGCTTACTTGCAATGTATATCTTCTTTGGTAAGGATAAGGTCTTTGGTCCTTTTTTCTTTGTTTGGGTTTCTTTCATATTGTTGTGTTTTAAGACTTCTTTGTATTTTTGAGATAATTGTCCTTTACCAGATGTGTCTATTGCAAATATTTCTCCCAGTCGTGCCTTGTCATTACCTTGTCATTGCCTTCTGCAGAGCAGACATTTTACATTTTAATGAAGCCTAGCCTATCAATTCTTTCTTTCATGGATTGTGCCTTTGGTGTTGTATCTAGAAAGTCATTGCCATACCCAAGGACATCTAAGTTTTCTCCTTTGTTAACTTTTAGTTTTTTGGTCTGTCTTTTAAATTTATGTCTCTGATCCATTTTTAGTACATTTTTGTGAAGGGTGTAGGATCTGTGTCTAGATTTTTTTTTTTTTGCATGTGGATGTCCAATTGTTCCAACATCATTTGTTGAAGACATTCTCTTTGCTCTATTGTATTGCTTTTGCTCCTTTATTAGACATCAGTTAAATATATTTATGGGGTCTATTTCTGGGCTCTCTATTCTGCTCCATTGATCTATTTGTCATTTTTTTTTTCACCAATACCACACAGACTTGATTATTGTAGCCTTATTGTAAGTCTTGAAGTTGGGTATGTCGGTTCTCCAATTTGCTTTTCTCCTTTCATACTATGTTGGTTATTCTAGGACTTTTGCCTCCTCATATAGACATCAGAGTAAGTTTGTCAGGACTCTCCGAATAATTTATTGAGATTGTGTTGAATCTGTAGATCTTGAAAATGTTAAGTCTTCCTATCCATGAACATGGAATTTTTCTTCATTTATTTAGTTCTTTAATTTCAGTCATCATAGTTTTGTGTTTATCCTTATATAGATATTGTACAGGTTTTGTTAGGTTTAAACATAAGTATTTCATTTTGGGGGCTACTAATGTAAATGGTATTGTGTTTTTAATTTCAAGTTCCACTTAATTATTATTGGAAAGCAATTGATTTTTGTATATTTACCTTGTTATAATCACTTATTAATTTCAGGAGTCTTATCACTTCTTTCAGATTTTCTCCATAGACAATCATGTCATCTGTGAACATAGACAATTTTATGTCTCTCTTCCCTTTTATTTCCTTTTTTTGTTCGTTTTATTGTATTAGCAAGGATTTCCAGAATGAGGTTGAAAAGAAGTGGTAAGGAGGGAACATTCTTGTCTTGTAGCTGATATTACTGGGAAAGCTTTGTTTCTCACCGTTAAGTATGTTGTTAGCTGTAGTTTCTTTGTAGACAGTCTTTATCAGGTTGAGAAAAAGTTCCCTATATTTCTAGTTTACTGAGAGGTTTTTTTTTATCATGAATGGAAGTTGGATTTTGTCAAATACTTTTTACATTTAATGATACCGTCATATGTGATTTTTCTTTTTTAGTCTGTTGATGGTTTACATTAGTCTGATTTTTGAATGCTGAACCAACCTTACATACCTGGGAAAAATCTCATTTGGTTGTGGTGTATAATTCTGTTTATACATTGTGGTTTTGTTGGCTAATTTTTTCTGAGAAATCTTACATCTAGATTCATGAGAGAAATTGGTCTGTAGTCTTTTTTTTTGTCCTTATAATGCCTTTGGTTTTGGTATTAACATGATGCCAGCTAGCCTCCTGCTGTTGAATGAGTTAGGAAGTATTCCCTCTGCTTCTATGCTGTAAAAAGATGGTAGAGAGTTGGTATATTTCATCCTTAGCTGTTTGGCAGAATTCACCAGCAAACTTATCTGGGCTAGTGTTTTCTGTTCTGGAAGGTTTAGGTTATTGATTCAATTTGTTAACGTATAGGCCTGTTCATCACCTGTTTCCTCTTATGTGAGTTTTTTTCATATTGTGCCTTTCAAGGAATTGGTTCATTTCACTAGTTTATTAAATTTTGACTTACAGTTGTTCATAGTAATCTTTTATTATCCTTTAAATTTCCATCGGCTCTATAGTGATGTCTCCTCTTTCAATTCTGATATCAGTAATTTGTGTTTGCTTTCTTTTTTTGCTTGATTACTCTGGCTAGAAGTTTATCAATTTTATTAATCTTTTCAAAGAACTAGCTTAAGTTGTGTTAATTTTCTCTCTTGATTTCCCACTTCCAATTTTATTGATTTCTGTTCTAATTCTTACCGTTTATTTTCTTCTACCCATTTTGGATTTAATTTGTTCTTCTTTTTCTAATTCTCTAAGGAGAGAAGTTAGATTGTTAATTTTAGATCTTTCTTTTCTAATACATTATTCAGTGCTATTAATTTCCCTCCAAGCACTGCTTTTTGCTGCATATCACAAATTTGATAAGTTGTGTTTTCAGTTTCTTTAGTTTAAAATATTTTTAAATTTCTCTTGATATTTCTTCTTTGACCCATGTGTTATTGAGAAATGTACTGTTTAATCTCCATGTTTTTTTGGATTTTTCTGTTACTTTTCTGCTACTGATTTCTGATTTAATTCTGTTGTATTCTAATAGCATGTGTTGAATAGTTTTTATTATTTAAAATTTGTTAAGATCTTTTCTATGGCCCAGTTGTGTTCTATCTTGGTGAATGCTCCATGTGAGTTTGAGAAGAATGTGAAAAAAATACTTAAGTATCATAATAAAAGACGTATTTTGGGTCAGATGTGTGAATAGATGAGTGCTTATTATTGTGGAAAGTGATATGAAGATATAAACCTTAAAAAATGAGTAAGAGTTATCCAAATGAGTAGGAAGAGTGTAAAAAGAACAAGTATACACAGTAATATCATTCTCATTCTAGAATTGAAAGACAGCATGATATGTTTAGGTCGAAAAACTACTAATAATGAAAATAGTTTTTATTCATTGCAAACCTGTGTGTCAGGTATTGTTTTAAATATTTTGCATTCATTATCTCTATTACATTATATCTATTACAAAACTTTGAGGTAGATACTGTTCAGATAAAAAAACACCCGAGGCTTTGAGTGACCAAATGATTTGCCCAAGAATGCAAAACTAACACATGCTTAATCCAGGATTTAATCTTAAATTGTTCCAAACCCAGAATTCACACTTTAAATATTTAATCCATGAATTCTACATTGAAAAATTTGGAAACTGACACATGAAAAGCATTCAACAGGTATCTGAGTATTGCCTCAAGTTAGATACCACTTGGGGTAGACCTGGCTGTCAATAGGAGCCTTATTTTATGACTACAGAGAAACATGAACCCATAAAAATGGGAAGTTGAGTGTTTGGTTAATGACAAATTAAAATGAATGTTTACAGGTGTAAAGAATCATTAGTAATAAATTCTTGATATTGTTCTTTTTACACATGCTTAGTAAATGGTTTTCCAGGATGCAACCAGAATGTAGAAAAAAATTTTACCTCAGGCAAATTTAAATAAAATAATTCTGGCCCCTCTCTTTGTAATTCTTTATCAATTCTCTTTGCTTTTATATGCATTAACTCAAAGTTGGATGATAACTGTGAATTTTATGTCACTTTCTGTCCCCATCTCTTATTCAGATTTTAGAATTAAATTTTTGTTTTCTTTTCTATTCCTGAAATGTCAGTTTGGCAAGGATTATTCTTACTCTTATCTTATGGCTGGACCTGGATCTTTACAATTGAAGAGATTTAATATAAAAGTAATGTAATGTAACTTAATGCAAAAGTCATAACAGGTTCTAAAATATTAATTTATGTCATTTGTTCCTTAGCTTATTCAAGAATATTTAAACAATTTACGAATTGAAGAAAGTATAATAAGGAATTAATACTAGCTTATAAATTACCTTAACTAATACAACTGATTAATATAAACTAATCATCTCCACAAGAGAAGTACTAGTGTGGTGTTCATTTTTCATAGAGCATCTTTCTGCATTGGTTGGGAAGTTGTTTAGCTAATTAATAAAATCCTGGCCACTTTGAAAGGCTATTTATTATTATGGGTTTTACTTTTCTCCAACATTTTATCATGTTTCTCAAGTAGCCAAATTGCCTTGGTGACTGATCAGCTTGTAAACTTAAAATTTAAAGAACCTAGACTGATACTGTCTTGTCACCAACTTTTCAACACAATTGAATGTCTCTCCTTCACTATTTTAGACTCAGCCTCCCATTCACCATGTGATATATCATAAATCTGCCAAAGCCACCATGTTTCTACCATTTGAGACCCATAGCCCGTGTCGTAAGAACTGACTACATCTGGTCATAGCACTACTTTGTGTTCCTTCTCTTCTGCTACGTCTCTTCTTTTTCCTTTCTACTTCGAGTCCTATTCTTTCATTTCTTGAAATATTGCAATGCAGCCTTCAGTGTGATACTGATACTTTGCTTATTTTGTTTCCTTTAATCTTTGCAAAACCTTGTAAAATTAATGATACTACCATCCATTGTACAGTTAAGAGATCTAAAGCTTTTCTCACAGCTACAGTGGAGCCTCAGGTCCTTACTATAAACCCTGATCTATTTAATGGCATGCTCATTCTTTAAACTGCTATGCTATGCTGTCTTCACGGTTTCTGTAGATTATTTTATGCCCACACATCCCCTAAAATACTGTCCATTTCTTCATGTTTTAATCATCATTGGGGTTGGTCTCTTGTCATTTTAAACTGGTCTCTCCAGCATGATACCACTCTGTTTGGACCGAACACTCATCTTACATCTTCATAGAGTATACACTTAGATTGGACAGTTTTCATTGCTTCTTTTGTGACCTCAAGGTTTTGCTAGTAGCCAGACCACACCATTGTGCAACTGATACGTATTCCTCCATGGACTCCTTCTAAGCCACCCACTCGGACATCCTGTATTGCCTACCTTTCCTGTCTTTTTTTTTTTCTTCTTGATCAAAGGCCAAATATAGAGCATGCTGTCCATTCCAGCTGGCATTGTAACTTAGTACCATTAGAATGATCAAAGAGTAAAGGAAAGATTGTGGCCATATTCACAGACCAAGTGTCTTCATAGGTTTCTTTAGCTTTCTGCAACGCCCAGTAGACGTAGAGTTTGATGGCACAGACCCTTGTATACGTGAAGTGCAGCTGTCTTCCTATGTGACCTCACTGCTTTTGACCATATTATCTCTTCAGCCTTTTATTTAACCTCAGTGCCTTCCATTCTAGGAGGCATGATGAAGTATAAAGAATAGATATGCTGGGATCTGAAAAGACTGGGTTTGTGTTCCACTTAGCACAGATGTTTATGTCGATGTGAACTTGAAATGTTACCTCCTTTTATGTCATTTTCCTCTTGTATTAAAAGAGGCAGTGAAAGTCATCTCACAATGTTACCTGGAAGGTCAGATTAGATATCTGCGTGGAAAGTTATGGAATGGAGCTTGACACGTCCTAGACCCTGGTATTTACTTCTTTTCTCTCCTTTCTTTCTCTCACCTTCCAAGTCTAAACACAAATGTCTTACTCCCAATTCAAAACTCTTCATCAGAGAATTCAGGATGTTCTCCCAAACCTCCACTATTGCCATAAATGCACCAGTCCTAGTCTTTGAAGCATACTTACATATACCTTCTACATCAAGCGAATCCATTGATTTATCTGAGTTTACTCAACCAGCTTGTAACTATGCCTAAAGAGTGAGTGTCTTTTATTTCTGTCTCCTCAGAGTCTAGCATTTTGTTCAGTAGATCACTAGGCACTCACTCTTAGATGGTTATTGATTGACACACCAGCACCGTGTGCCTCAACGTATCCCTTAATCATATTTGAGGTCCTCACTTACTCAGGCCCCTTTCATGATTAATGATAACTGTAACAGCAGCAACAACAACAACAATAATAATGATAATAATAATCATCATCGCACCTGAATTGGTAAACTGATTTTCAGTGTGTGGAGCTACTTTTCAGTCTGTTATTCCAGTAAATCTTATTTTGTAATTAACAGGCACAAACTTTTATATCAGATATTTCGCTTTTTACAATTATTATTGACTCTGCCGTGTTTGCTTTTTGTTAAGGGTGTTGACAAACCACTTAAATTCTCTGGGTGGTAAGGTTCACAAGCTGTCAAGTAGGGGGCTGGTAATACAATCTAGATTTTCTAAGGTTGAACTCAGTTCTGTTTCTAATAGTTGTTGCACCTTTTGAACTTCCAACCCTCTGGGGGTTCAAATTTGAACACTTTGGGACATAAATTTGCATCTTCCTTGTTAGAGAGCCTAGATTCCCTCAGTGGCTACCCCTACTAAGAATAGCATGTAATTACCACCAGTGGCTTCACTGTATTACATATGTTGATTATTTTTAATTGACTGATAAACCATTACTATATTCCTTTACTCTGATGCATTAACTTTAATTCAACAGTTTTGAGGTACTATTTCTTTACTTGCCTTTCTATGGCTACTGAACTTCATTGCCCAGCACATTCTGAGACTACAACCTGGATCATTTTATGGATTCTGTTGCTGCTATCCTAAGAGATATATACTGTTGTTCTTAGTCCATTCATCTTCCCTGGGGGCTAATTCATTATGAAGTCTTCATTTATACAGGAATAAATAAATTTAATAAATTACGAGTTTCTTAGTAATTTGAATATCTAAAAAATCAAGACCCCCCAAAGACAAAGAATCTCACCTTCCTTGACTAATTTTATCTGCATTTTAATTTTCAACATAAGTACATTAGTATAACTCTATTCTATATGAGAAAACTAAGATTCAACATAATCAAAAGAGACTTTTTTCATTGAAAAGATCGTGTTAAGGACCTGCATTTTCTAACTCATAACTGAATATTTCTATTTTTAGCTAGAAGCCATATGATACATACAAACACACCAGAAGCATCTATTACCTGGTAGAATGAAGGTCACATAACACAGAAAATGAAGGAGATAATAAAAGATCTTCATTCTGTAGAAAGAAGCTGCTGAAAGATTTGGTAACAACTAGAAAACTTTCCAAAAAGCCAAGAGACATTTCCTATTTATATAGTTTTCTAATGGAAGAAAGACTCTATCCGGAAATTGTTTCAATTTTGTGTACTTATCTCTGCTCCATTGACTAGGGTTGTGGGCAGGATTACCCAAATTGAAAACGCTTGAAATTAATTGATCTTTAGGGAGGAATCTCTATTTAGAAGATAGTTGTAAACATGACATCCATGTATCAATGGTGATTAAACATCAACACAAAGGAACATGGATGGAGTGAGCTTAGGAGAGATGTTTTCCATTTTAGATGTCAGACAACTGAACGTTACTATGTCAGTGAAAATTCTGATTACTTTTCAAAATATATTCCAATCACTCATCTGGTATACAGATTGATCAATGTGTTCATGTATCCAAAATTCTGTCTCATATCCAGTTTTATCTTAGCTTCCCCAAATTATTCATTTACCAAAGTCCAGATATTACGTCTCTGATTTTTATTACATTTTTTTCAGATATGACATGAATATTTATGGAGCTATTCTTTTTCCTAGGAAAGCCCAACTAGTGTCCACTTATTTTCAAATTTTTTTTATCATAGTAATATATGCACACAGTAAATACTGCGAAAAGAACTTGCAATGAATATAAATAATTTCCTACCTCAATTTCCCTAGTTTCATGTCTTCTGGTTACTATTAACATAAGCATTTGTCCTTGCTTGGCAACCACAGAGTGTATCTTTTGGTTTCCACTAAAAAAAAAAAAAATGAGTATTTAGGCCACTTACAGTTTCTCCTGTGTTGTTGTTTTCCACAGATATATGAAAGTTATATTAATTTTTAAAAACCTCTGTAGATTATCTTTAGACATTTAAATACTTTATCTTTTCCTCATCACTTTTAGTTCCAACATTAACCCTTGTTTTTTTGAAATAAAGATACTAGCCCCTTTACCAATCACACCTTCATTCCTTCTACATCTCATTCACTGCTGTTGCACATTTCTTTTATATGGTCCAGAATAATACTGGAACTCTGTGTATAGCCAGACTCGAGACACTTATATTACAAAGTTTGTAATATAAGCATTATGAATGATATTGCTGTTTTAAAATCTGTACAATATGACAACACTTGTGCTAATCAAAAACAAATGTTCTTGGTTTCAGAGTCAGGTAGATTGTTACTATTATTTTACTATTATTATTTTATTATTATTTCCTTCTTTTCTTTCTCCTTTTTTTCATTTTTTAAATTGAAGTATAGTTGACAAGCAATGTTCATTTCAGGTATACAACATAGTGGTTTGACATTTATATACACTATGAATAAGTCTCGTAACCACCTGTCACTACACAGAGTTATGGTAATATTGTTGACAATATTCACTCTGCTGTACATACACCCCCGTGACTTACTCATCCGATGACTAGAAGTTTGTACTTCTTAATCCCTTTCGTTCTGCCACCCATCCCTCTGGCAAGCACCAGTTTGTTCTCTGCATCTATGAGTCTGTTTCTGCTTTATTTCTTTTTGTTCATTTGTTTTGCTTTTTAGGTTTCTCATATAAGTAAAATCACGTGTATTTGTCTTTCTCTGTCTGACTTCACTTCAGATAATACCCTCTAGATCCATTCATGCTTTTGCAAATGAAAAGATTTGGTTCTCTTTATGGCTGAGTAATGTTCCATTTTACATATACATACACACACACACGCGCACATATTTCATGGACACTTAGATTTCTTCCATTGTTTGACTATTTGTACATAGTACTGCGATGAACAAGGGGTGCATATGTCTCTTTGAATTACTGTTTTAGTTTTCTTTGAATAGATACTGAGGTGTGAGATTGCTGGAGTGCATAATAATTCTGTTTTTAATTTTTTGAGGAAACTCCACACATATTACTATAGTGGCTACACCAGATTACCTTCCCAACAGCAGTACCCAAGGGCTTTCTTTTTCTCCACAACCTCACCAACATGTGTGATTTGTTGTCTTTTTGAAAATAGTCATTCTGACAGGTGTGAGGTGATATCCTATTGTGCCTTTAGTTTGCATTCCCTGATAATTAATGATACTAAGCATCTCTTCATGACTGCTGACCGTCTCTATGTGTTCTTTGGAGAAATATCTCTGCAGGTTCTCTATCCATTTCTTATTCAGATTACTTGTTTTTAGGATATTAACTCGTATGGGTTCTTTGCATATTGTGAATATTAAACCCTTATCAGATACATCATTTGCAATAACTTTTCTCAGTCAGCAGGTTGATCATAGAGGAAATGCATTCAGTTCAGTCTTTGACCATAATAATGATGTTACTTCTAGGTGTTTCATAAATCCCTTTTTTCATGTTGAAAAGGTTTCTTCATTTTCTGGTTGCCAAATTTTTTATCATGAATGGGCACTATACTGATCTTAAAGATCTGTTTGCATCAATTGAAGTCATCATGCATTTGCTTTTTTCTTTTATAATATGAGGAATTATGCTGATTGATTTCTGAATGTGAAGCTAAATTTGCATTTTATATGATAATACTTTATTCATAATTTCTGCATCTATGTTCATAAGAAATACTAGTCTGTAGTTTCCTTGCAGTTTCTTTTTTGAGTTTTGGTATGGGACGGCGCTGGCCTCCCAATGTGGGAAATCTTCCTTTGTACAGAAGTATTTGTGTATAGTGGGTAAGATTTCATTGTTAAGTATTTCGAAGATTTCAGCAATGAAGCCATCTGTCCCTGGCATTTTTCTATGTAGGAAGATTTGTGAATATGTATTATTTATAAGGTAGATATAGAATTATTCAAGTTGTAAAAATTTGAGTGAATTTTGGTAGTCTACATCCTTTGATGATTTTCTTTTCATGAGAATTATCAAAATATGGGTATAATTTATTTATTATATTTATTATTATTATCCTACCATTCTTTTAATATCTGCCATCTTGTATTTATTTTCTATTTCTTCTCTCTTTGTTCACTTTTCTGTCCCTCTTATCCCTGTATTTTTTATGATTACACTTTATCTGCTTCATTGGCTACATATATATTTTTGTCCTTTCCTTAGGGTTTATAATATAGGTCTTTAACAATCATGTGTAATGTAAGAGCCTTACAATTCTCTACTTCTGTTTTCCTTTCCCTTGACTTAGGTTATCACGGTCATTCATTCCTTTCTACAGTGCTATAAACTGCACAGTATGTTATTACTTTTGCTTTAAGCAATAAATTATCTTTTATAGAGAATACAAATTGAGGGAAATGATATTTACATTTACCTACACAGTTACAAATTCCAATTCAATTTATTCCTGTCTGCAAGTCCAATTTTTTATCTTGTATACTTTTCTTTTCTGCTGGAAGGATTTTGTATATTTGTCAAAGAAAGATCTGCTGGAAATGCATTATTTCAGGGTTTGCTTGCTTGAAGATGTCTTTATTTCACTTTCACTTTTGATACTTTTTTTTATTGAGTAGAGTTGTAGATAGACTTTTTTTTTTCAGTATTTGAAATTGTGATATATTGTCTTCTGGCTTGTATAGTTTCTGACAGAAAGTTTGCCTTTATTCTTTTTTATTCCATAATACGATTATTGAGATTTAATTCATGTACCAATTTATCCACTTAATTTGTACAGTGGTGTTTGGCACATTCACGGAGTTGTGTAACCATCACCACAGTCAATTTTTGTGTCCAAGGCCCAAGTCCGTTTTTGCTGAAACTGTGGAAAGGAAGCAAAACCATGATTGATGGTTGGTACCTGAAAGATCAAATGAAAATAACTAGGCAACTGTACAGGGCAAATAAATAGGCCAGAGAGAAATGGAAGTATTAAGGATGAAGGATGTTTGCCATGCAGATGGAGGAGAACTTCAGCTAGTCTAATGAAGAGGCCACCACTCTTCTTTATTTCTCTTGTACAAGCTAGCATTGAACTCACCAGCCGCCATGATGTAGTTGCATTATCCAGAAGGGTAGAGGATATGTGGAAATAGATGTATAGAAAGTAGAAAGTCCTTTATTAGTAGTAATATTGTTACAAGGTAGTGTTATTTAGTGGAATTGTCGTTTACACCTGTAGTGTTATGTAGTATGTTATAATTTACAGTTGCATTAGGTAGTACAGTAGAATTGTTATTTACACTTGCATGAGTTAACATGGTCGAAGTGGTTGAAGTGCTTCTCATTGGCTTTATGTATTCCCGAACGACGCAGCAGGGCTCCACGCCACAGTAATTAAATACATATTCCCAGATGTTGCATGAGGCCTTGCAAGTACCACGGACAAGGTAACATTGTCCTCTTCTTTCTTCAATTTCTCTTGTTTTTTCTCTTGTCTTCCTCTGTAAAACTAGGAAAAAGTGGCTGTGAGCATGAATCCAGGTTTAATCCCTTTATGTAGGTAGATGGATAAATAGGTAGGCAGGTAGATAAGTAAATAAAGTTTAAAGTAGAGAGTTAGGGGTGGGAGGCGAATAGTTCAAGTGGTAGAGCACATGTTTAGCACGCACAGGGTCCTGGGTTCAATCCCCAGTGTCCTACATTCAATCCCCAGTACTGCCTCCAAAAATGAATGAATAAATACATACATACATAAATAAACCTAATTACCCCCTCCCCACCAAAGAAGTGTGAATACATTTCAAAACAGTAGCTGCCTGAATAAAACTGAATTTCTGAAAAAAAAAATTCAAGTATAAAGTTAAACCACTTTGTGTCTGAAATCATGACCAGGCTATTGTATTAAAGACTTAAGATTTTATTCCCTATAAATAGGTACAATATAAGTACTTATTTATCCAATGGTATTTCTTTTGCCACTACCTCTTTTTGTCATTGTCCTAAGTAGAATATTCTTAAATATCTGACCTGTGCATGCTTCCTCAAGAGCAAAGAGAAAAGGATATGGAAAAAATAATCTACATATTTTGTATGTATTTCTACAGAAATCATACATATTTTGTAATTCTAAATAGCCATCCACTCCAGCATCCCTCTCCCTTAGCACAAATTATCAGGCCAGTTGTAGAAAGCTTAATTTTGACACCAGCTATAGCATCAGTTCATTAAATTACATTTAAAAAAAGAAGGCAGTAGGAAGCATGTAAGGGGCCATAACCTTATCAAACAAAATAACAGGTTTAATTCTACCATGATGGTAATTTTTTCCTATTATACTATCAATTATCAGTTCCTTCCATGCAGAATACTTAGTGACTTGCATTATGAGTTCATATGGAGTCAACAATAATTTTTGTTTTATTTCCCAGAGTAAAGCATTTTTATATAAAAAAAATTCCCTCCTTTTCCATATTAGCAAATATTACCTGATGGACCACAAGACACAGTGAAGAAAAAGGTAAGGAAAATACAAAATATCTTCATTGCCGACGGAGTTCCTTGAGTGAAATCGAGGCAGAGCTCAAAATGACAGAGTTGTGCTATTCTTTAACAAAAGGAAAATGAGCTCTTGTTTTTATAGCCTTCTCAGGGCAATTACTATGCTGATGAATGCTGCTGCCTTTCAAGATTGAGCAGATATCCGTGTAAGTGTTGTGAAACAGCCACGAGCAGGGTAGAGGACTTCGTTCTGTTAGGACCTTGAGCCAAGTGTGATGTGCTTGTCAGTTATACAGGCAAATAATGGGGTTCAAGTCCTCTTCATTCTTGAATTGAAGGCACAGATTCGGCATCATCAACATTTTCAGCCACGTGCCTCTTCGAGTATCTGTTGTGTGCCAGGCAGGGTTCTAGGCACTTCATAGGGATTAATTAGCTGAATCCTTGCAACAGTTTTTATGACATAGAAACTTCTTACTTTCCAGCTGAGGAAACAGTGGCACAGAGGGATTATGTAATCGCCTCAAACCACAGGTGCAGGGATTGGTAGAGTGGAGATGGACTCATAAGTAATGTGATGCTGGAAGGAGTCCACACTTTGAAACTCCACCTTCACTGTCATAACTCAACAGCAACTGTTCGTCCTGTGAAGCTATTCTCTGTACATGTGGCCTGAGCTCGATACTCTTTCTGGAATTCAATTTTTCTACAAACAGAAAATCTTTCTAGAACACAGTTTTAGTACTGTCACATTAAAAGTGATCAGTGATACTTTAAGGATAATCTGTGTAATTCTTTGTACACCATGTAATGACTCAGTCATAGGATGACATTCATGCGCAGGGGAAAACAATGTATTAAACATTGAAAGGGCACTTAGTTTAGATAAAGAAAACTAACCCTAAGATCTGGCTCTTCTGTTTACTAGCTTTATATTTGGGATAAATGTTCACCTGCTGAGCCTCAAGATTCTCTATTTGAAGGCAGGATTGGTAGGACCAGTACTTAAACATTTACAGTAAACATTACATAGATAACATATGTGAAAATATTATCTATTATATTTAAATATAAACCATGTGGCTGGATGTGAAAGCCAAAAGGATGTATGCTTACAACTGAATGATTTATGGTCTAACTTCCTTGGTCACTGAGGAAAAATAAGTTACCGGCATATTCTATAATCTGAATTTTAAAAGCAGTAATCTAGCCTTCTTGTTATTCTGTGCTCCATTCCTTACCTGAAAGTTGCCTGTGTATTTATAGCCAAATCATGAAAAATCTATTTTCTCAATATCGTCTTTCTAAAATACCAAAAAGAACCCTTTAAACAGCTGGAAATTTGACAAGACCTGCTGTATGTTAGCAGAGCAAAATGGTAAGTACGAAAAACACAAGAGAAGATGAAAAGGCCAGGCAGCATGGTGATGGCATGGACGAGAAGAGGACCTAGGGCCAAATGGAGCGTTTTTGCTTCAGTGCAGCTGTATCCATTTCGGCTGTACAAAATAAGCCAGTCCTCTCAAATGGGAGCATCAGCTAAACTCATCAGTTGCATGGCCTTTTCTCTCTTTGCTTTAATATGAGGTTAGGACCAGTGACGTCTGAATCACACAGAAGAAAGATAAGGATTTGAGTGGCTCTCACCTCAGTTCTCCCAACAAAGTGACATAAGTAGAACCAAACTGGATACTCGGGAGAGAAGTGAATTTCTTGATTTATTGCTTAAAATGGGTACCTTACGGCTTCATTTGGGAGAGATCCAGATTCTAAATTCCTATTTAAAACTTTTGTTTAGAGGGAAAGGCAGGAAGAAAGGGTGGAAAAGGGGACAAGAATGAGATTGCAAGTAGTGATTAAGGAAAAAAAAAGAAGATAGAGAGGAATTTTTTTAAAGAGTGGGGGTCTGACCTGAAGTGTATGAACCAAATATTAAGATGAGTAAGCCTCCCTGTTTCTACTTATTTGAGTCAGGATTTTGGAGTTTTAGATGAAGAAGACTTTTAACTTTCTTCTTATGAAGTTAGATGATCATAGGATTTATCTAAGTTATTCATTTCCAACAGTTACATCTGCCAGTGTATAGGAAGATGTCTACACTCACACTTTCCAATTTGTCCTTAAGCTCAGGGCTACAGTTATGGGGTGTCAATGAAGGGTGGGTGATAGGAAAGAGGAAGGAAAGGTAAAGGAGAGAAGTGTTGAAATCCATAGATTAATGAATAGTGAGAGAAATATAAAAGAAAGCCATAGTTAAGTTCACAGGACCCATTACTGTATTACCTTTTTATACAATGCTAGAGAAATTTTCATCTGAAACTCTCTCCAGTAACCATTGTTTAGTAAATGTTTAAGCAGTACTTAGTTAATGAAAAATATATGTTGTTACGGATGTCTCCTCCTAGTATCTTTGTTGGCTTGACCATCACTTAAGTTGGTGGTTCAAAGAAGGATGGAATTCTGTAACTATCAAAATGCATTGATTACTTTTTGGTATTATGGACTGGTGAGCTCTCTTAAGCTAAGGAAGTTAATGTGGTGATCAAAGCATTGCATTTTAATTTTGAAAACAGGGTATTATTGATTGTGGCACAAGGTTTTATTTGCCTCCTCTCCTTATGTCTAAGTGGATTTTTAGTTATAGATTATAAATTCACAGTCGTCATTAATCATTCATGCGTATTTTGCATATGATCCATTTCTGTGTGTCAGTGCGAATTTTACTCAGATGAGGATTCATTTTCTCACTGAACATGTGTTGCTTTACCCCTCACCCAACTGCAGTCTTCCCATTTCTTCAGAAGGATTTTGGCTGTGTGTGTGTGTGTGTGTGTGTGTGAAAGAGAGAGAGAGGGGGAGAGATGTGATATTTAGGCCTCGTTAACAGGCAATCTTGGTCGTAGTCCCCTGGTTCTTTTACCCAGAATCGCAGTTAATTGTTTTCTCATTCGGTCTCTGCAACTCAGGTGCCATCTTATCAGAGAAGAATTGGAAGGCTTTTTAGGTAACTCTTCTAGTAGTAAGCCTTGCTTCGTAGAAACTAATTTTTGGTGTTCTTTAGTTGTCTTTGTCTGCAATTAGTTTGATTCATGATTGGCTTTTGTCTGTCTGAAATTATTTATTCATTCGGTTTGGTATTATTATTATTACCACTGTTATTATGATTCACTGCCCCGTCTCATTACAATGCAGATTCCATGAGGGAGGGATTTTGACAGTTTTGCAGAGGAGCCTAGGACAGAATCGGTATTTAACGCAGACTTGCCGAAAGGGGATTGGGATAAAGTTACAGTAGCGGTTGTGGGATCTGTCATTTATCCACCCAGAACATTTTAGGAAGTGGCACTTCTGAGAAAGTGAATGTCAGATTCATAATTCAGTTTCTCATCGTAAGAGAACAGAGACCAATTTATAAAGAGTTGTGATCCATTTCTCTCCCTTTTCTTGGTTGTGGAAGATGATTGGGGGAGCCAATGCTCTGTCTTCCTAAGCTCAACCAAGTAATTATGATTCATCAGCCTAAATATGGCTTGTGCAGAGGAGAGTGATGAGGATGTGTCCTGCAAAAGTACATGGATTGTCCGATCGATGTTCTTTACAACTCCACTTTCTATTATTTTTTTATTTTTAGCAAAAGGCTTGGTTCTTACTAGATGCCCTGTAAGTAATAGTGAGTATTTATTGGGTATTTACTAAATATCAATTACTACCTGAACATGTTACCTGCATTATCTCAATTAAACATGGCAAACAAGCTTCTGAAGTCAATGCTACCATCATCGTTGGGCAGTGTTTTACCGTCACCATTTCTTACTGAGGTAAATGAGGATTCGCAGATCCTTTAGTAACTTGTGCAAAGTCACTGTACTAGTAATTACCGTTGCTGACGTTACACCCCAAAGCAGTCTGGTTCTTGAACCCATGTTCTCATCCACTACACCTGAGTCAGTGAACTTGTGAATGTACAAATTTCTGAAAGGCAATAATGAGTTCCTCTAATTGCTTCCTGTTGTTAACAGAGCACTAAAAGCTGTTTAAGCTTTGGTAAGTGGTGAACGACTGACCGGCTCTAAAAGCAAAAGGCAAATTCATGCTCAGAAACAGCAGAAGGATTAGCTGAATCAGTGGTTCTCTGAACGTCATAATTTCTGGAATCGATTGGGATGATTAAAAAAAAAATTCTCCTGGGAGCCACCTGTGAATTGTCTCACTCTGTGATTCAGGGGTAGGGTTCAGAAAATTGCAGTTTTAAATAAATGCCCACTAAATCTTTCCGTTGCTTATCCAGGTCTGATGCCACTGGTTTAGTCACCCTCTGTGTGTTTGTCAGGCATGAATTCATCTTTATCATTTCTTCCATTTGTACGATCAGATTCCTCACTTCTCTTGCTCTGATTCAGGGATGCCTGAAATGCAGGATGAAGCACAGTTGTCTCCCCAGGAGGCCCAGGAGAGCAGCAGCACCCGGGCAGTTATGTCCGAGCCCTGTACTAAGGCAGTGGGTGGAGCAGTGTGGACAGACTGAACTGACCATGGGTGCCACTCTACTTCCTTCTGGCTGTGTTGCCCTTGGGCAAAGCACGTTTCCCTCCCGAGTCTCACCTTTCCTGGGAGTGGTGGGAACACAGTCAGTCACCTTGCATAGATGATGTGGAGATTAAATGGTGCAAGATGAGTACTTAATGACCTAAACTCATGTTTTTTCCCTTTAGTTTCCTATCCCCTGCATTTTCCTGTGCTCAGGATTCATACGCTGGTGTTCTGCTGGGAATTTCATCCACCTGTGGAGGAAAAAATATTTTACAAATACATATATTTGTGTGTGAGTATATATATATATATATAGGTAGACACACATAGTGTACTGAGAAATGGAAAGAAAACATAGTGGGAAGAAAACAACTGAAAGAATTAAATAAAATCTGCAAATATTTCTAGTTCCCATCATCCTTACTGAAGTAAGTCCCTCAGTGATGTCACAAGGGAAGCCCACTTCTCCCCCCCACTTCTCCATCAGGCAGAGAGCTTACTGCAGAGTCCCTATTTTGTTAAAAGTTACTAAAACTCGTAATACATTTGAGAAAAATTGCTTCTCATGTGAGATAACACAAGTAAGAATGTATTTTAGAAACTGAAACCAGACTAAAGAGTGCAGAGAGCTGTCAAGTGCACGCTTCTGTCACTTTGAAAGTTTCCCTCGGAGTCTCAGGACTGAAGAGACAAGGTTTATGACGTGTTTCCAAAGTCCATTTGATACAGTTCCCAACTGCTGAGCATTCATACCCTGAACAGATCGCCTCCACCAGGGCCCCCCTGACCAGGTGACTGATTTCAGGATGCAGAATGGACCTGTTCTTTGACATTAGAAAACCCTGGAGTTGACCCTTAGGCTTGCTCTTACTGAGTGACCCTTGTGAGGTTCGATTTCCTTATTGATAAAACTGTGATTTTAATATCAGACTTACTGAGTTGTGCTGTAGCGCAGATGAGATCATGTGTGACTCTGACAAAGAAATCACTCATTCCTCACTTTAAAAATTACTGAGCTCCCCCTGGGGGTTGGTACAACTCAAGACTCTAGGAGTGAGCAGTAGGCAAGGTGTGCACGGTCACCGCCACGCTTGGAGCTCACTTCTCAGGTATGAATTGCTCTTTGTAAAATTCCACCGAGTGTTAGGAAGGGGAGCGCCTCTCAAGAGAAGTATTGTGTTACGTGATCCCGAAGATGACTTGCACCATCCTGAGAGGGGGTGGCCCACAAAGGGTGGCTCGTGCTGCATAAGCCAAAGTTAAATATTCCTGAGAGTGTAATGTATGTGCGGAGCAAATAGCAGATGAGAGGCTGATACTTGGCAAGCAGTGGACAAATGGTGGGAGCGGGGGTGGTCAGGGAGCGGCAGCGTCTCCATCTCTCCTGGGCTTCTCAGGCCATGGGGAAGTGGTGGATTTTCTTATATGTTTGTTGGAAGGCGTTTTAAGAGTTTATGAATTCACGCTGGCATATGGTGGGAAAACCTTTGGAAGGGAGTACTAGCAGAGTCAGGGAGGGAGGTGTTCTTGGAGAACACTGCAGTGGTTGATAAGGGAGAAGATGGTAGCTTAGACAAGGTGTCTCTCTGAGCTGCCAGTCCATTGTTCCCCTGGGTCTTGACTCTCCCCATGGTTTCATTCAGTTCTTCTCTCCTTGAACCTGCTTAAACTCCTACCACTCAGGTCCACCACAAGTAAGGAGAGCGTGTCCCTCAGTCTGACCTATTGTTAGATCATTGATATGTATCTGCCTCGCCTACCCCACTTCCAGTCAGCCCTGAGTTAGATTTTGTACTTCGTTAAGGAACAATCCAATAATACGACCTACTGACCCATGTGGGAGTTCATGGCAGGGTCTTTCCCTGTTATCTCACAATACATGTGTACTTTAGGGGACATTCACATCCCCCAACAGGGTCTAACACACAGACAAAACCAGAAACTCCCACAGGGGACATTTCAGGTTAATTTAGAGATTAAAATAAGCACTTTAGAAGGGAAAGGGCGAGAAGAAAAGAAATGAAGAGGGAGGGGAGAAGGAAGATAAGAGATTGATTTGTAGATGGATGTGGCTCTGATGCGTTGCTAAGACAGTTGAACTCTAAGTTGTATGTGAATCCCTGGGTGCTGGTTAAAATGCAGATTCTGGTTCAACAAGACAGAGATGCTCCATTGCTCACTAGCTCTCCTGTGATGTAAATGCTCTTGGTCTGTAGAGCACACTTTGAGTATCAACGCCCGGAGCACATCCGTTAAAGAGGCACTCACCCCGTCAGAGTTAATGTTCTTAGTCGCAAGTTTAACCATGTCTTACTGAATTAATCCTGAACTATTTATCAGCACCCCTTGGCTAGCTCTGTATTTACTTGACTCATACATAGTAATCTGGGCAGAACTTTGAGAATGTCCTTCTCTAGTTTTCAAGAAAAAATTCCAATAAATGCATGACTTTTATTGAAGGAACATGTGCCAGAAAGAAGGAAAACATTACAAATAACAAATTCCTATGGCTGGTGAAGTTTCTTAAAGCAAGAAACAATGGTGATGTTATATACATGAAACTCACTACAGTTGGAGATGAGAGACATCTGTATTTATGGTTGACTTGTGTGGCTCATAGTTTAGTTCTACGTCTTAGAAGATCATTGAGTCTGTGGCTCAGTAAGCAGGACTATAGTTGAAAAACGTCACCAATTTACCTCCAGAAAGAAAACATGCATGCTGTCATCCAAGACTTAGTAGTTTTCAAGGATGTTAAGTTTGTTAATGATGCCTGGGCAGTCTACTGGGTAATGGCTTTAAATTTTTGATCTCCAAATCTCCAGTTTTCATTTAGAAAACTTTATTACCCTTGTTTTTAAACTAACTCCCCAGCTCCCATGGTTTTCTGTGGAAACATAATAAAACCATGTGGGCAAAAGTTCTTGAACAATTTGTCCCTGAGCTACGGACATTCTACTTTGAAACTTGCAGCCTCCAGGTCTCTTGTGTTCCCTGCAGGGTCCTGCTGTGGCTTCTGTGTTCTGCTTGATGGTTAATATGTTCTCCTTTGAAGTGGCTGGTCTGTCTTCACCACCTTCTGAGTTTACTTACAGCTCTGCGGTTTGTTCATGGCTCTGATTCTCATTGCTGTTTTAATGATACTGCTCTTCTCATCTTCCTATGGGGGGGGGTGAGGGTGAATTCCCCCCCAAGCTTCTATTGCTGCTCCAGCTGAAGTCTGCTCTCCTCTTTTCTGACCGATTTAGTGACTCACTTTTTCAGGGTCCCCAGATGAGATACCAGTACACTCATTTTTTAATGATTTTTTTCTCTTTTTTCTTTTTGGGGGGTAGGTAATTGGGTTTATTTATTTATATTTGGAGGAAGTACTGGGGATTGAACCCAGGACCTTGTGCATGCTAAGCATGCACTCTACCGCTTGAGCTGTACCCTCCCCCACAATATACTCGTTTTTTACTTCTTACTTTTTATTGAAGTGTGGTCAATTTACAATGTTAGTTTCAGATGTACAGCAAAATGAGTCAGTTATACATATACATACGTACATATTTATTTTTCAGCTTCTTTTCTGTTATGGCTCATTACAAGAAATTGAATATAGCTCCCTGTGTTATACAGTAGGTCCTTCATGATGTCTGTTTTACATATAGTGATTTAGTAATTATATAGAAATTAATACATTCTTAATTTCCTATATGTCCCTCATGTGACGGCAGTGTTTCATGTCATTCTCATAAACAGTGTTCATTCCAGTTACCTGCCTAGCGTAGAATTAAGACTATGACTCTCACAGCCCAGGTATAAAACCTCAAGACTCGCTGGGTTTGTTGTAGCTTCGCTACCCCCACCCCACGCTGGGCTGCCTCCCTGCTTGCTTTTATCACTCTGGCTTTTGATTTCTTCTTTGGTCTAGTATGTAAAGCTACCTCATTCTAGTGAATATAAGTAGGTAATTAATAAGTTAAAATTGCACGTATCTAAAAGCGCTGACTGTTTGTAGCAATAAAGGTTCTGAATTACATCTCTCTGTCACATTATCAGAACCAGAAATCTCTGAGCTTGGCTTTTTGTATGTGTTCTTGTTTTTCTCTCTCTCTCTCTCTCTCTTTTTTTTTTTTTTTTTTTTTTGACTCTAACCTGTCAGAGAGTCGGGGAGTGAGGAGGGTTATTTGGTTGAATCACCATGGTCAGGAGTCAAACTTTTAATGTTCCTGTAGTAAGAAAGAAAGATTTGTAAGAAAATGTTGACCCCTAATTAAATCCTGAGATGAGAATTATGGGAAAAATCCCCCCCAAGGGGGAGTATAACATGGCATGGCACCAGAGAACTTGTTATAAACGAACCACATAAATAAATTTGTGTTTATCTCAAATAGGAAGTCTTCCTCAGCCTCATCTTACACACGAGGGAAAGAGATCAAATGCTAATGTGCCTTTCTGTTTTGAGAAACCTTTCCTGCTTTTGTGTTACTTTCCATCATTTCTTAAGAATCCTTCCACTTACCCCGTAATTTGCTTGTGAGCAGAGAGAAGTAGAATGTATGTGGCCCAAATGAGATTATAAGCACAATGCGAGTTTGTTCCATTGCTTCACTGATACGTTCATCCATCTGAAATACAAACAAGTGAGCAAAGAATAGACAGACTAGAGACAGTAAATTGTTTTTATTGATGTAAACAGTAGCATTTAAGATTTAAAAGTACGTGTTTCCATTAAACATTGCGGGCATTTTCCTGTTACCTACTCTTGGGCCAGTCAGATGCATCTCTCTTCCGCGCCGGGATGCCCAGCGGTGCTTCTGATTTCCAGGATTTATATGCAGCACCTGTTTCTCCATCTAATGCAGTATCCGTAGTCATACTCAACATCGTCACAGAATGTTTTGCATGTGCCTTTCACTGCTTGGCATCTCTCAAATCTGTACTTTGGTTCAAGCTCACTTCTGGCTGCAATCAAGAAAGACATCTGAAGTCATCAGCCTGACTTTTCCTATGGGGGGCGGGTGGCTTTGTACCAAAGGGAAATAAACCTGGTCTAGTCATGAGACCATGGGTGGGGGAGGTGGAGCACATGTCAGGATGTCTTACAGCACAAACTGTCAGCTGTTTCAGAAAGAGACCCAGATACAAACATTTCACTTGCACGAAATGTGTCACGTCCTCAGCTTGCAGCTCACATCAGTGTTAAGCTTCCACTGGCTCCTAGGGGCTCTGCTCCCCTGTCTTTTTTTTCTTACTTTATTAAGATCAGATTGACTTTCCCAAGCTTTCATTAAGATGGTGTTTATAGGTCTTTAAAAACTTGTAATTTTCATTTTCTCAATTTTTTAAACCTACTCATTGCCGCTTCACAGTATCATTAGTTCAGTACTTCTCCCTTCCACGTTACACTGTTAATTGAATTTTTTTAATATACATATATTATATAATATACATAATATATATAATAGAGCAAACGTTCCTTTCAGCACTCTGCATAACATACTGTAGCACTTAATTATATATATATGTTCTTAAACATTTGTTATGGTAGCTTATTCTTGTAGCCAAAATATAAACCCTTATGTGACAGTTATGATTTCTTCTGATTCTTTGTTACCTCCTACCCAATACAGCTGGATATTGTAACACAGTAGGCACGAAAATACTTACTGATAGAGTAATTTATTAAAAACTAAACCACTTTAGATATGCACATGGAAACACAGTTTGGTTGTACGTTAAATGTTTAGTAGAGAGTGGAGCCCCATGGGGATACTGAGCAATGTAGGTAGACATTTTCGGTTTTCACAACTGGTGGAAAGGGTGCTATTAGCACCTGGTGGGTAAAGGCTAGGAATGGGGAAGAAGCATCTTGCTTGCTAAAGATACAGTGCACAGGAGAGCTGTTACAACAGAGAACTGCCTGGACTGAAGTATCAGTAATGCTGAGGTTGAGAAACTGTTTCCATGAATATTGTCAACATACTTTTGAAGGCATTTACACTGCAAGGCAACACGCTGGACCATCAAAGTCTATTTTAAGTTTTTCAAATGTGAAAGATCATGCATGCAAGGCTCCAATATATGCCTAGGAAGTAATTGTTTCTTAATGGGAACTCGTATGCTACTATTAAGATAAAACTAAAACTGAAACCATCCCTTGTGATGGAAATATATCCAGAAGCTTTATCTTAATAGGGAAAATTTATTTCCTCATACATTTTGCTGGGGTCTCATCTGCATTTGGAACATGGGATGAGACACCAGAATAAAAATGTCAAGGATGTAGCAGGGGCCTGGAAATCCTTGTATCTTTCTGAGTCCGAGTCTGGCCTACAGGTATCCACTCAATAAATCCCCTTTTCCTTCAGTTAAATGACCAAAAGATGACTTCATTTTATTTTGGGAGGAAGAGAATTTCCTAATTGTTTGATTACTATGTTGTGGTATTGATGATACTTTTTTTAAAAAGAATTCTGAATGAATGCAAATGAGGAAACTGTATTCCTGAACTCATAAAAGAAGCAGAGTTTGCATTTTTGAGTAGAAAATGCATGATCCAGAAGTGCTGATGAGAGCATTGTTGGGGGAAACTACAGTGGCCTTCAGAGGAGGCAGGTGGAGAGGAGCTGAAGGGGGGAGAGACCCCGCCTTCTCCCTCTGCCGTGTGTGTGACCCCCGAGCCATGGTCATCTCTCAGGACCGAGGAGCTGAGTTCTGCTGCCAGTCCTAGTTGCTGGCTTCCTAGGTCAAAATAATAAAGGCAGTCTCTTCTCTATGAAATTATTTCCTTCCCTTTTCACTCCCTCTTCAATTTCCTGACACACATTTTTCTCCACCACATACGAAATGCGGAGAGAAACTGGAGCTGATTGTGTGTTTCCTCTGTTCCTCCGTTCTGACACCGTGTCCTTCTCTCACTCCAGCCCGGTGCTTTCACGAGAAGGATCTGTGCTCTAGTCTCACGGGACCAGTGGGTTTATATTTTTTTTCCTATGGGATAATCTGTACACAGTGTTTAATAAGAAAGTAACAGCACGTTGCTCCTGGAGGCTTGATCTGATCTCAGAAGTCAAATCAGTCAGTACCTGTGACCTGGGTTTCTTATGTCAGCGAGCACAGGGCCCATAGAAATGGGAACTGTTCTTGAAGAACTTGCGTAAAATAAAAATATGCTTCCTTCCGGTACCGAGACGTCCAGAGAAAATGCAAGGTAAAGGCACCAGATGCGTGTATGACATAGAACCACCTCTGAATGGTTCACTGCTACATTTTATTCCATTCTTTGTATGTGACAGTGATACACAGGCCTGGAAGGCTGTGCTGAAAGCACGTGAAGGAATACTGAGTAACACTGGTCCCTCTTCTCGGAGCATGTGTCTCTCTTGTCTTCTGCCACCGTTACTTCTGCAAGCAGCAGTGAGTTGAAGGTCTCATGCAGTAAGCAATCCTAATTTCACTTTCACGGCACTGAAGTTTACATCGACCATTGCCCTTTCTGCACTCTCTCCTCAAATCCAAGCTACCATAGTGAGGATATCTCCTTCTGGCTGTAAGAAGGAAAGAATGGCTGAAATTAGCACTCTAGCTATGACATGCCCTTATTTTAAAAGGAGAGAAGCAAGAGATCGTGGAGTAGGGCAAGAGAAAAAGTCCCCTTCTAATTTATGATGGGGAAATCTTCCTGAGCAAAGTGTAAGTGAATGTACTGTCCTTTGATGCAAAGTAAATCCTGGAAATTAGAAAGTGTCTGGGACCTAAGTGAAGTATGCCAGCTTCCTTCCTTACAAGTGACTGGAGAGCAACTGGGAGATCATTTCCAAAGTCAACACTAAAAGAAGTCCACGTAATTCACCTCCTGCTCTCACAAACATTACTTAGATTGAATGTTGTGCTTAGTGAGTTCTCCTTCAAGAGATTTCTACTGCAGCTTGATTTTACTTTTCTTTAATGTCAGGAGAGGCACTGTTAGGCAATTCGTCTGAATTCTTCCAATTCCCCTGTATATTTTGAGATTTATTTTCCCCAAGAAATGAACTAACTTAGTTGTGTATCTGATGACAGCATTGATTTTTTTTAAAAGGGAATGACTACAAGATCGGGCCATTTTGGACCATTGCATGATTTCTAAAATTACCAGTGCTCCCAGCTCCATGTTTTGCCTTGTAGTTTGGAGACTGCCTCTCACTAAAGCTGATCATTTAGGGTAGTTGGAGATCCCTGGGGAACTGGGAGATGTTGGACTGATAGACTGTAAGATCCATTCTAAGCCAAATCTCTTTTAATTGCATATTTCACTTGATGCGTTGACCTATGTACTTTGAGAAGCCCTTTTTGTTTTGGGGGTCTTTTTAAATATACAAATCACTTTTGATAAGTACTTACCTTAAGATGCTGTGAGATTAAAGAGAACTGGTGTGGGAGAACTCTGAATTTTGCCAATGGCTGACCACAGGGCAGACTCAAATATTTTTTATATATTCATGGTATGAAAGCAAATGAATCCTACCACTAGTTTCTACTATTCATTAAGGTTTGGTATCAAATAGTTCCTCTATAGGCCAGGCCTTTCTGCCTGGATATTGTGTCTACATTTCCAGTTGGTGGTGAGTGATGGTACTTAGTCATGGGTCTCTAGACTCAGAATGACATCTTCCATATTGTTGGTACAAACAGCTAATATGAAACTTAGTTCTTCTGTTAAAATTAGCTGTCTTCTCACTATAACTCAAGCAATGCTGAATATGATACAAGATACAGCCAAAAATATGCATGGTTACTCTGAGCAGTTTAAATGTAAACTTCTAAATATCATTATTTACTCTGCAGTTTCTGGGGAAATTACTATTATCAAGCCTATGTATGATTCGCCAGTGATAGAAACCTGAATTATACTCATTTCAGACAAGAGTTCTGTCACATGTGACACTACACTGTTGTCCAATATTCCACCCTAAACTGACCTCACCCCCTTTCTATCCCTTCTTTGTCTAATTTCATTTTTCTGAAAATATTATTGTCTTCTTTCTCCTCATTCTGACCTCTAAATAGGAGTCTTCCCCTCGTGTCCTTGGACCACTGACACTCATCTTTGCAAGCACCCATCCACTCATTCAACTCTTTGGTGCACTTCTTGTCACACTCCATGACCGTCCCCAGGGCAGGCTTCCTCACCCCAGGCACTGTTGACCTTTTGGGTTGGACTGTTCTTTTGTGGGATGTTATCCTATTCAGTGAAGAGTGTTTAGCAACATCCCAGGGCTCTACCCATTAGATGCCAGTAGTGCCCGTTGTGACAACCTAAAAGGTCTCCAGACATCACATCATATCTCCTTGCCCTCACTGAAAACCTCTGTGCTGTGATGAGCCAAACATGTATTGCCTCTGCCCACAGATCCATTGTTCAGATACTGTCTTCTCTCTGAAGTCTCTGTTGATCACTTTCAAGAAAATAATGTCTCCGTTGCTCTCACAAAGCACTTGATAATATCATTCACATTATGCCTATAACATTTTCACATGTTCGGGGATTTCTTTAAACCCATATGTAAAACTCTACTTAATATATAACCTAAAAATGGGCACAATAGCTCCTCAAGTATCTTTAAAAAATTATTTTAAAAAATAATTTCCTTTTATTTTCACTTACTTGCTATTTTATGCCTTAGACTGTCTTTAACTTTCTTGGAAACCTGGGGTGGGGGAAGTCATGACTACCTTCTGAACGCAGAACTATACTCTCCTATCCACAGTCCATGTCAGGCTTAAAGAAAAGTGATTATTGGCAATAATGCAGTTTTCAGTTTGGCAGATAGAGTAAGACAGTAGATGAGAGTGAAACAAGACTTCATTTCTAGACATTCGGTGCCTTTATGTAACTTGAGAAAATGAGGAGGGAAAACGAAGTGACTTCAGTGGAAATTTGCCTGCGTAGAAAATGTAAGGACCTTTAATCTAGACATCTTTTCATCTGTAACAGTCTGAGTGGAAAAGGATGAGTTTTTGTACCTCAATTTTGAGTCAGAACTTCCACCATCTGAAGGTGAAATATAAAAAAACAACTGAGGGACTCTAAGAGTTGTATATAAGACATTTAATTTTATCCAGTTTAGTTCAACCACCATATGTTGGTGAGCTATAAGATGAAAGACAGCATTCTTACCACTGTATTATTGTCTAAGTGTCTCTATTCCATAGACACCTCTTCTGATTTTGTGAAGAAAATCTATATCTTGACATATTTCTTTTACTTTTTTTTTTAATCACTAATGGTAGCAGTTCTCTAAAAGTTTGGTACACATGTGGTTAACAAGAACAATGGCCTCACTTTGAAAAGATAAGAGAAAATATACAAAAAGTTAATCACATCAGTGTTTTAATCTATGCCACTGTATCCTCCAAGAGATTTATAATTTCTAAGTCTCAGAACACATAATTATAAATTCATTCATAAATGCATAAATAGCATTAGTCATTACCAGGGGCACTGTTATAAGGGAAAAAAATAAGCTAACACAACATAAAAACACTTGGCATAGTGATCTAGTCATGTTGGCTATTGTTGAAATTAAAAAAAAAAAAGAAATTTAAAAAGACTTATCACATGTTATAAGCTGTATGAATCTGTGTAGAATTTCCTTTCGGCCCTTCCTAGAGCTGGAAAAAATCCAGAGACCCTTTTGTGACAATTTTTGAATGGAGGGAGAGGAAGTTACTTTCTTAGTTAAATTAACAATGAACTGTATTACTTTGTTACTTCATTGATGTTTGGCCCCTATATAGAAGAATTTATTCCACTTGCAACTTTTAAGTGATAATTTCTCAGTTTATTATGTGAAAAGTGTTAGATTGTCATGATGGACTTTATAATATTCACAGTGAAATAATAAGTTAATTCATTCTCCTGGGTACTATTGTGATTTCCATTTATCCTAAAGATGTCGGCCAGGTTCTACAAAAGAACATTTTTCTGAAAGTTAGTGAATTGAGCATAATTTCAGGGCCGTTATTATAAACTGGGAAGACTGAACTCACTCTTCTACCGTAAGCTTTTTAAGAAGAAGGGAGGAGATTCAATGGTCTCTCCATCTCCAAACCTTACTCTTTCATTTCTGTACAATTCATACTTACATATTAGTTCAGAAGAAGGGAATCTGGTTACACACCTGGTGTGAAGAGATAATCCTCAAAGGGGAAGAAAATCTCATGAAAAATATCACCCATGTACGAGTACCCTAAACATTCACGTGATCTGCAGCACTCAGAGACAGGAGGGTAGCAACCAGAAATATTTAAAGAAAGGCCAACAAGGGACATGGTTTGCCTGTAGTACCAAGGACAGAATATTAGGAAAGTCTTCCTAGACTGGAAGTAGTATCCTGGCGGAGGTTAAAAAGAAGAAAAAGAAAAATAGAGCTCTATTCTAAACTGAACTGTCTACCATGTACCCATTGGTGATGCTAACGAATATTTTTTTCCAGCAAGCATCGATTCTGACTAACTGTTTCAGGATGAGGATGATGAAGCAAGATGAGATCTTGCAGGTCTTTTACACTTTCCATTTTGAAATCATCTTAGAGTTACAGAAGAGTTGCAAAGATCATAGGGGCCAGCTTCCCCTTATGGTAACGTCGCACTTAACCACGGTACATTTATCAAGACTAAAAAATTAATATCACTATAGTACTGTTAACTAAACTACAGACTTTATTCACATTTCACCAGTTTTCCCACTATTGGTTTTTTTTTTTCTGTTCCAGGGTTCACTCTAGAGTACCACATTGCATTTAGCATAAAAACCATTTAATCTCTATGTTAATACAATACTTTTAACAAGGAAAAATGGACGCCTCCTCAAATTCATTAACAGAAGTATACCCATAAACATTTTCATGTTACCTTGTAAAATTGTGACCCAAAAGAGCAGAATAAAGAAAAAGAGATGGATCTTCATGGTAGAGAGTTTCCTTAGGGGGCAAAAAAAAGAGCCAACAGATCTTCTTTTTCAAGTCAGCTATTTTCAAATAAGGAAACAGAGAACCCTTTTATTTATAGATTCTCCTGGGAAGTAGTTTTAACTACTGAGGCTTATCAATGGCAAGAACATTTGTATGCTTGGTTGAATAGCGCTATGTTCAAAGAACAGGGTCACAAAAATTATTATTATATTTTTTTCCATAAAAGTAAAACCTGCTTGTGTCACCTTAAATAGACTCTCATAAAAACACAATCTTTAAGGGACTTTAAAGGGATATGTGTCTGGATTGCTAAAACATCAGGGTGAAAATGTTGCAATAATACAAATCCTCTATTACATGTTACATATAGTACTAAATATTCTGATGCTCCTAGTGTTAAGTTATTGAATATTGGAACCATAGGATTTTAGAAAGCTAGAAGTTTCCATTGATATTTCGTCTGCTTACAAAGAACTAGGGGGTGGGAGTTTGAATGATTTATTTCAGTTCACATAATGTGTAATTATTTAAATGAACATGATCATTCTGGAGTCACTAATGAGTATGGGGAATTACACAATAGGTTTTTAAGTATGACTTATGAATTTCTTATACCATCTGATTTCACAGTTCTAGGACCAATGTTTTTAATTCTGTTTATGGAACCAGAAGTGATTTCTGATCCAATTTGCATGCTGTCCAAGACTATTATTTCAGGTGGAGGGAGAGCTGCAGGTTTTACACAGTACCCAGAACAGTTAATTGACTCTCTCCTACCACAAAGTCAGGAGAGTTTCTAGGATAATCATTGTTAAACTTCAGCTACAGCACAATCCCCTAGAGGGCTTGCTAAGAGCAGATTGCAAGACCCCACCTCAGCACTTCTGATTTAGTAGGTCTAGAATGGAGCCTGACAAATACATTTCTAACAAGGTCCTGGTATGCTAACACTGCTGAAAGTCTCCACATATTACTCTAGAAAACCGGATTCAAAACTCGGAAGAATGAATCACAGAGTCATAAAATCTGTGCCATCAATTAGTAAAGAACGTGGAGCTTCTTGAAGATTCTCATCAAATCCTTTCATGATATAGGCGAGGAAAGTGAGATCAAGAGAGATTAATCTACTTGCCTAACAATGATTATCCTTAACGCCTTATTTTTTTCTCAAAAGACTGGCTATGCTCTTGAATTATTTTTACTGTAAGAATTCTATCAATAAGCAGAGGAAAAGTGTAACTAAGATGAAAAAGTTATAAGGACTCCGTAATACTTCAAAACTCTTGTAACCATTTTCACTAGCTCAGGGATAACACATACCTTCCGTCTCTTAAAACCTCTCTCTCCATTCTTGACTCTTCTCGAAGAATGCTTGCTTTACATCACCAATCATTTACAACGTGCTTTTCACACATAGAATTGTCCCCAGAACCTCATTGAACACAGTAGTTCCATCAGGGACTTCTCTCCTATCTGCTGCTATTCCCAAGTTCAAAGCTCTCCTCTGTATTCTAACTCTTTCTTCCAAGCAGACACAATGTTCATGAATGATTCAGGCTGAAATATATTTTATTTAATTCTTTATTTATTAGAGACATATATGAACGGAAATACTAGGCTGTGGATGAAGTAATCTAAGTAATGAAGTAATGAGAAGGCGCTTCGTGCTGGTCTTCTTTCTGCGAATGGGACTCTTCAATACGTCCTAGGGTCACACTCTCTCATGCAGCAAATAGTCGTCGGTCTTTTACAGTCTATCATCCTAAATTCTTTTTCACTGCATGTAGTTTTGCATTGACCGCCAAGCATTGTACATGCGAGACTCCGATTAAGGGGGACATAGTGCCTTTTACTTTTGTCTGAAAGAAAGTGAGACGATGGGATTAATAATCCCAGTGAGAAATGCCTAGATTTAAAAGACAAACACAGAGGCACAGACCACAGAGGGGAGACGAAGGAAAGGGAGCATCTCATTTTTTCCTTGGAATCTTTCCTCTCTGACTGTATCAGAGAGCTAATCAATAAAATGAGCAAAACATCCAGTTCCTAAGGTACGTGTCCCACCTCCACACCTTTCAGGTGATTAGGCAATGAGTCCACGAGAGATACCTGGAGAGCTTGTGATGTATTACTACCTCCTCTGTCTGTCTTGCTCATCCTCTAGAGCCACTGAATATGAGTGGTCCAAGCTCCATCTTCTTCATACGTTATTCATGCTTGTTTCTGTTATATGGTGACTGCTTTCCTCTTCCATAAGATTTCATTGTTCATTGTAACCTGACTTCAGCAGTTCTAAAATACTGAAAAATACTGCTTTATTCTTATTAAGTATCTCAATTCCTCTTGGATCTGCACCCCACCCTCAACTCCAAGAGAAGTTCCAGTTAAAAACGGACGCTTTGGGAGATGAATATAATGTATAGAAATGAACAGAGGGATGAGTATAATAAACGCTTCAGCGATGCTCTTAATTTTTCAGTGCTACTTTCCTTTTTTTTCTCTTTCACGCTAAGGTTTCTGAAGCTATAGAAACTTAAAAATTTTTTTGCCCAGTCTCATTTTGCACTATTATTTATCTGATTTTGTAACTTCAAAAATCACGGGGAATGAGTAAGGATATGGGTATCAGAAGGTTTTCATTCATTTCCTGTGTCCCGAAAGAACAAAACAACAAATAAACGGTGCAGATCAATGCAAAGCTAGGTCTGGGTTCAACGCAATAAAGATCTTCTTAACATTTAAAACTTTTGTAAAGATCATGAAAGATATGAAAGATACTGTCTTAGGAAATACGTATCTACCACCCTGGGCAAATATAATCAGGTCCTATTGGACATATTTAGAAGGTGGGACAGAATGAGTGAACCACTGCCACAGATGTCTGTAAACATGCTTTCATTCTCAAAGACCTTTTAACTCCGTAATTAATCAAACCCTTGTCCATCTTTTTTTGGTAAAATATTTTGTAGAGACTTAAACATACATGTCATTTTAAATAAAGTAGGAATATTATTAATCTATTTTGCAAGTATTTTAAGTAAAGAAGATTTTGAGGCTACACTACACTGAATATCCTTTTATCATCCTCTGGATTTGGAGAGTGATGTGAATTTTGGCATTAAGTGATATCATATGGTATTTTTCTTTCTCTTTCTGGCTTACTTCACTTAGAATGACATTCTCTGGGTCCATCCATGTTGCTGCAAATGGCATTATTGTATTATTTTTATGGCTGAGTAGTATTCCATTGTATAAATATACCACAGCTTCTTATCCAGTCATCTGTTGATGGACATTTAGGTTGTTTCCATGTCTTGGCTTTTGTAAATAGTGCTGCTATGAACATTGGGGTGCATGTGTCTTTTTGAATTAAGGTTCCCTCTGGATATATGCCCAGGAGTGGGATTGCTGGATCATATGGTAAGTCTATTTTTAGTTTTTTGCGGAATCTACATACTGTTTTCCATAACGGCTGCACCAAACTATATTCCCACCAACAGTGTGGAGGGTTTCCTTATCTCCACACCCTCTCCAGCATTTATCATTTGTGGACTTTTTAATGATGGCCACTCTGACTGGTGTGAGGTGATACCTCACTGTAGTTTTAATTTGCATTTCTCTAATAATTAGCGATATTGAGCATTTTTTTCATGTGACTATTGTCCATTTGTATGTCTTTATTGGAGAATTGCTTGTTTGGGTCTTCTGCTCATTTTTGACTGGGTTTTTCTTTTTTATTAAGTTGTATGAGCTGTTTATATAATCTGGAGATTAAGCCTTGGTCAGTCTCACCTTTTGCAAATATTTTCTCCCATACCTTAGGTTGTCTTTTTGTTTTGCTTATAGTTTCTTTTGCTGTGCAAAAGCTTATAAGTTTAATTAGTTCCCCTTTATTTATTTTTGCTTTTATTTCTATTGCTCAGGTAGATTGCCCTAGGAGAACAATGCTAAGATTTATGTTGGATAATATTTTGCCTGTGTTTTCTTCTAAGAGGTTTGTAGTGTCTTGTCCTTAAGTGTTTAAGCCACTTTGAGTTTATTTTTGTGTGTGATGTGAGGGAGTATTCTAACTTCACTGATTTACATGCAGCTGTCCAGTTTTCCCCACACCATTTGCTGAAGAGACTCTTTACTCCATTGTATGTTCTTGCCTCCTTTGTCAAAGATTCATTTACTGAAAGTTTATGGGTTTATTTCTGGGCTCTCTCTTCTATTCCATTGATCCATATGTCTGTTTTTGTACCAATACCATGCTGTTTTGATTACTGTAGCTCTGTAGTGTTGTCTGGTCTGGGAGGGTTATTCCTCCAGCTTCACTGTTTTTCTTCAGTAATGCTTTGACAATTCTGGGTCTTTTGTGATTCCATATAAATTTTAGGATTATTTGTTTTAATTCTATGAAAAGTGCCCTGGGTAATTTGACAGGGATCACATTAAATATGTAGATTGCTTTGGGTAGTATGGCCATTTTAACAGTATTAATTCTTCCAATCCAAGAACATGAGATATCTTTCCATTTATTTAAGTCATCTTTAATTTCTTTAGTCAATATTTTGTAGTTCTCCACATATGTCTTTCACTTCCTTGGTCAGATTTACTCATAAGTATTTTATTTTATTTTTTGGATGCAATTTTAAAAGGGATTCTTTACTTTCCTTTTCTGATATTTCATTGTTAGTGTAAAGAAATGCCTAGAAAGTAAAAGACAAGAAGAGCTATGTAAATGGGGACTGGGCTGGAGACCATACTTAGAACATTTCCTTCATTTCATTTGACAGACAGTAATTAAAATGGGCAAGATATAATGCCATTTGTTTTATATTTACCTCTGTTGTCTTTCTCTGTGCCATACTGTATGTTTTCAAATCTTGTGGAAGAATCACGTGTCTCTGAGTATAGTTTCTCTAACTTCCGTCGACATTTGATTTTTGATAATGACATAGAATTGCCAACAGGCTGGTCAGAGCCCTCTATAAAAGAAAAAAATTATTTCAGAAGTTAAAGACAAAAATGTCTTCCAAAATGAAGACACTGACCTACTTACCTTTACTTCATGGTCCTATATACTAGAAAAGGTTTTAGAAAATGATAAACAAATAGTGCACATTTCTTTGAAATTGGGTTGAATAAGTAAATGATTGGGCCATTCCTAAGATTACCTCACCTGGCTATCATAAAGAGTAATAAATTAATGTGGGTAAAAGGCAGAACAGATGCTAGGTATTGAAAATCATTATTACTAGGAAGAAAAGGCAGCAGTGTTTACTGAAATTTATATAATTCTGCATAATATCTTGGAAAATTTCTAGAAGTAGAGGGATTTTAGTAAGCATATTCCAATGAATTTTTATGAAGTTGATGAAGGAAAAATTAATCTTACTGAAATTAACTGCAATCCTTGAGTACATGGGTTACATTATCAATTAAAGTCTGTTTACTTGTCTGCTTTTGGTAAGAAATTGTAAGCTAAGAAGTTATTTATGTGTGAGTGTCAGAACAGAGTAGCAGTGAGAGAATAGGATTTATTTTTTATTTAGATTTATTTTTGGGTGATCTCCAATTTCAGGAATGACAGATATCTTGGTGATTCAGGGAAAGCAGCAAGATAAAGATTTCAACTGGAAATGAGTAGATGTGCACTAGTCTCATTTATGAATATAATAAAACTTGTAGCATGCCATTTAACCTCACTTAACTTCTGCTATCAATACTATAAATGTGGGATGAATGATTTCCAAACATAAATTCATTCCACTTCAATTTCTTTCAGATATGTTAGTACATTAAATTTAGCAGAATTTGAGTCTTAAATAAGCATACTTTTCAGAGATCGAGGCAATCATGATAGCACTATTTTCTTCCAACAACAGACAAACTTAGTGAATTCCAGCCCTTACTAGAGTATGTCCTTAAAAAATTACTCAAATATTTTCTTATCTAGGGACTGTAAATAAATATAGTGTGGTCCTGCTAATATAATATAATGATTCTAGAATGTGAATGATAGTCACTTAAAAAAATCCTGACACTCTGCTCATTTGGTGCTTACCCCTCTGGCAATAATATTCATGTTACCTGGTGGAACGAAGACACCAAAGAACAAAATAGAGAAAAAGAGAAGGATCTTCATTGCAGATGATCTCTTAGGAGAAAACAGTCCACAGATCTTCTGTCTTAACTTGTGTTGTTGAAATAAGGAAGAAAAGATTCCTTGATTACTGAGGCTTATTAAGAGTAAGAACATTTCTATGCTTGGTTGAATAGTACCATGTTCAAAGATATTGTTACTAGTAAAAGCTAATGCCTTGTCATACAAAAATGCCATCTAAGGGTTCCTCCCGAGGTCAGTTTCTTAAAAAAAAAAACAAAAACTTTTAACAGTTATAGGATTATGGGATAAATTGCTAAGTGACCAAGTTTGAAAGTCATACTGCAGTAATTGCATGATATTCCAGAAGTATGTGTTTTATATAATCACATGTACTGTTTTAATGTCTACAATGTGAAAAATGCGTCTCAATGTAATGGCAAATTCAAAACAAAATTTTAGACTGAAATTACCAATGAGAATATTTAGTTTCTTACACATAAAAGTATTGAGTTCCAGAGCGGTCAGGTGCTTTCATGATCCATATATTATTTAAAATATATACAAACAGTAATAATGACAGTATAATAACATGCTCAGAAATTACCTTATCTAGCTTATTTGTGCCTTGAAGGAAAGAAAAGCCATTCTCCTCAAGTAGGATTCATAAATTTCAATGTATATACATCCCAGGTTAAAAAGTCAGATTGCATTTCTCCCTCTCTCTCTCTCTCTCTGTCTCTCTCTCTGTCTCTCTCTTCTGTGTAGCTTAGAGTTATCTCTGAATTCATCCACAAGTTTTCCATGGTCTGTTATAGTAGATATTGGAGAAAAGCAGCTGAAATTGTTCCCTAGATCTCATAAGCAAACATTAGGAGCATCTCTTTCTACACCCAAAGAGGACACTAAGAATCAGTGTATGAAAGGGTCCTGGTCAGCATTAGTCATCCTTGTTCTATAGCAACAGAGGTTTTTGCTATTAAATCGAGTATAGATATTGAGAATCTTGGCCAAGCTTCCAGAACAAAGTAATAATGAGATATATCGCAGAATTGTTTCCTTCTAAAACTGATGTCTTCACTCCATGGAATATGAATTAAAAATGAAGAACTTCTTTTGAAAGCTAAGAACTTCTTAGAAAGCCCAAGATTGAGAATTTCGCCAACATCTGATATAGAATAAGATCATTTAAACTTAAATCTGTGTAAGTTTAATTCAGCAGAAATTAATCACACACCTACCACGTGCCTGTTATTACTCTAGTTCCTGTGGTATAACTGTGAAGAAGGTAGGGTGCTTGAGTGTTAGGGATGAGGGTAAATACTAGCTGAGTCACTGAAAAGGAAATTCAAATCCTATTAAAATAGTTGATTGGGTACCTTGTCTGTTATCAGAACTCCCGTGAATAAACAGAAGAAAAGAGCAGAAAAGAAAGGTCTCTCATTGATTTTCTATTCTATTCCTTTCCAAAGATATGACACAATATGTAACATTCTTACCTTCCTCCAAGGACCGAAGCCAATTAGAATTTTATTTTGGGTAATTTTTTTAGTAAATCTGGAGGGGAAAAAAAGAAACCCCAGCAAATTAAAAACATAACTGCTGATTCACTTAGGATAGTTTGTAACCCAGATCTAATCCCATGGAGATCATGGAAACCACTCCTTGTTTTGAACAGGGAAGCATCATTTAAGCCTTTCACTCTGGCTGTCCAACACGTTAAACACATTGTGTAGAATCTGTAGAATTAAACTATCCTTTTCAACATTTGTTGTTTGGATATGAGACTATATATCACTGAATTTTTTGTTTGTTTGTTTTACAAATGTAAAGAATGTTAAATCCTAGACAACAGGATACTTTAGGAATGTTTGGATTCATTGGCAACATTCTATGATCAGCTCATAGTTATTCCAGATATTTTAAGAAACAGATGAAAAGACCTTGTTACTTCCGTGAGAAACTCAAGTTATTTTAGAAAATATATGCAAAGAAATATACGTCAATGCAATAGGGAAAATGCCGTAACAGTTACAGGAAAATAGTTCTTACATGTCTTCCGAGTGTATTTTCTCTCCTGGAGCACAAAGGTCAACTTTGAAGATTGCATTTCACAGTGTTTCTGGACCAGGGATTTTATGGATCTAATAAGAAAAGCCTAAATGGTGGGAATTAAGGCAAAAACTAGGACCCTGAGCACATTAAGAAAGTTATTTCATTGTTCTTCATTTTCTCTTCGCTTCCTATTTCTCCTTATTAAATTATAGAGAAGCAAATTATTACTACAATTAGTGGCTTGGGGTCCACAATATTTAGATTTATCAAAAACCATGCCACCTTGGATATAAAAATGCCACAAAATATGTTTGCTCTCTACTAGTCAAGAAACAAAGAGAACAGCTTCCCTTTGGACCCTGAGGATGTCCTCTTCAGGAGCTAAGTCTCCCTCAGGTGAGTTGCCCTTAGTCCTAAACTGCTTTGTCATTTTTAATCACCATAAAAATGAATTTTCAATTTTTCCAAATATTTTATGGGAAAGAAGAGAATAGCAAATCCAAACTGAGAAATCAACTCTGAAATGGTAGCTATAAGGAGAGACATGGAAGATCTCAAATTTCAACAAACTGTGTCTTGTCGAACTCTGGGGCCCAACCTACTCCATTACCTCTATCCAAAATCGAGATGCCATCCAAGAAAAAGTATTTCCCGCCACTGCACGTGGATTTAAAATTGGCAGCAGAAATAAAAAGAGTAAACTGTCCTTATCAACCTTTCCTTTCACAGCCTTTGCCTTGCAGCTGTCAGCTGTGGCTCTTTTTTCGTCCCCCACAATTCCAAGAGTCTGGTATCCACTTCTGATTTTGAGTTTACATTTCAGTAAACTTGTTCAACTTGCTCAAAAGCTTGTTAAAAAATGATGGCAAGGATCGAAGAAGCCGTGTTTACAGACAACAAAGTAAAGATCAGAACCTATTGAGTCTATTATTTTTTCAATCTTTTTGTCTTATAGAATGAAAACTGAGTTCACTTCATCCTTATAAGGTAGCAACTTGTACATCATAATTGCTCTTTTCTTAAAAGGTTCATAATACGGCTAGTTTAATCTTGTTTTGTTACATACTAAACCACACTCTGGTAATGTTATTGCTTGTTTTTATCTTTTTCTGGAGTGTGAAAACTTCAAATACCCAATCTCTGCTTCCCCGTGTTTCTCAGAGCATCAAGAATTTGCAAAATAATGACTCTCAACAAACCAGTGTAAAACAGACGAATGAAAGAATATGAAAGGAAATGGTAGAGATGTGAGCCATTATAGACCGTGATCTTACCTGGAGCTCACGCGCCTCCTGAGTGTGAGAGTATGTGTGAGTGAGTGAGAGAGTGTGTGAGTGTGTGTGTGTGTGTGTGTGAGAGAGAGAGAGAAAGTGCACTCATTGAAAATCACAGATTTTTTTTGAAATGGAATGGTGTATATATAACCTTGATTTCTAAAAGTCAGGCTTTAGGATGAGAAGGAAAACTAGATCTTGAAATCTTCCCATCCCTGCAGTGGTCTGGAAACAGTTTTGAAATAATCTTGGCTCCTATAGAAAACTCATTTTGAAAACTAGGGGAAGGTATAGCTCAAGTGGTAGAGCACATGCTTAGCATGTATGAGGTCCTGAGTTCAATCCCCAGTACCTCCTCCAAGGATAAATAAATAAACCTAATTACCTCCCCAATCAAAACAGAAAAAGAAGGAAAGAAAACTACTAGATGACAGGCCCTTTGGGGGACCATCCAAATCCCTTCCACACATCCCCTCTACACTTCCCCTTAAAAGTCTGTTTTTACCAAAGACATTTATGAATTAGGAAAGGATTTCATAGTGAACAATTTCACAAATGAGCACCATCAGACTGCAGAGAGGACACAATGGAATAAAGATCTTTTCTATGCTGGTGACTCGGCAGATGGTTCAGAGACTACAAACACTCCTTATCTGAGGACATTATTTAGACCCCCCAAGAGACAAAAAGACATATCGTATCAGATTTACTTTTGGCGCAGCGAACAGAGAGACACTTGATCAGAACAACAGTGTTTCCCTCATCTTGGCTAAACTGTAGATCGGTTACTTCCTGACCTCCCCCTTTCTAAAGCATTTACTTGAGAAAACTTGCAATTACAAATTCTTTCTCTTTGAGAAGTAAATATTCTCCCAGTCTCTTCCCAATTTGACAACCCAAGAATGCCTTTCTCAAAGACCTTCTCAGGCAACAGATGATAGAGCCAAGGTCTGCTAGCCTCTTAGGTTGACGGCAGAAAAATAGTAGAAAAATAAATATGGCCCAGATTTTGAGACTGGGACAGAAAAGAGTGTTTTCAAGGAAATAGAAAATAAAGACTACAATATGTGTGTTCAGTGATAGCAGGAACAGGTTTCAGATGATAAGAAGATACTCATGACTTCTGTATAATTTCAGAGAACTTGCAAACGGAGGAGAAAAAACTCTTTTTTTGGTTAAATGCTTGAACAGATACAGTGTCATTTGGAGAAAAGAAAGGGAGATTTTGCAATAGTAAGATAAGTCAGGGGAAGAGTAACCACACAACCAGACGGGAAATAAATTCAAAGTGAGGGAAACTGCTTAGAATCGCTGTAGCAGATAGAGGTATAATTTAGGGGACCTTAAAGTAATAATGCTTTTCTGTGATCTCCAAACTGGAAACTATGTTCATGCCACTGTAAGGTGAAATCTCGAAGTCTGAACCCCCAGGAACACTCTGTAAACATAGATAACAAAATTAACTAAGGAGGGAAAGTTCTTACTGAACAACCTGTAACACTTCAACTCAAAACCACATGGCTATTTCAGAATGAACTGTTCACTGAAATGCCACATTCCCTTTGATCCAGATCGACACTCTGCTGATATTCTAAGTAGTGACAGTCATCAGATTAGTGATAAAATTTTATTACATAGTGGGAATAGTGACAGTTCTGTCTTTGTGTGAGATAAAGGGAGACAAAAAGGAAAATCAAAGCAATCAAGTCACAAAAATGTGGAGGAAGATAAAAAATTTGACTTGGCTTGAAACTCTTGGTCATTAAACATTTCCTGACTTACAAAATTCATTAATATTTATGCTAAGTGTGAAAAGAAATTGGCTGCAGAACAGAGCAGTGTTGGAACATTTCTGTGTGCAGTTCGTATTGATCTGAGAATCCTCTGTGTTCCTTCAATCACTGATGCAACTCCTCTTAGCTCATGGTCACAAAAGCACGTGCAGTGGAGCCGTCCACCTGTGTGACGCCCCAGAGTGTTCAGAGAAGAAGAGCTGTAACGTGGCCACAGTCTTTTCTCCTTCCATTAATTATGTCACTTGCGGTTCAAGAAATGACTTTTCCATACTTATGAAAGGCAGGTGCTTGTCCAAACCTTATATTTTTTCACTTAATATAGAGTGCTTTCAGGGGGTAATGAAAAGCCTCAGTGAAAATTTTATTTCCTTTTCAGTTATAGCACAAATTAACATTCACATTCTTATTGAAAAACGGGGTCCCCAGAACACAAAAATATTAAAGTATATTAGTCCTTTATACATCTCAATATTCTCCACAAAAGTGGGAGAATTAGCTAGAAAGAATCTCATACCTCTTCCAGGCTCAAAAAATTCCTAAAAGAAAAGGAAAAAGCGTTTACTGTGCTTCACCATGCTGAGTATTACACCGGACACCTCCCATGTGGTCTGCATCTCGTGACTTTGTGAGGCGGTTACTGCTATTTTCATGTAAAGAGAAGGGAAACAGATGCAGAGAAGGCACATCCTTTAAGTTATGCCAAATGCTGTAACAGAGGAACCCAGACATGGAGAATGCCTCAAACGTGATACAAGTTTCATTCTTTCCCATTTAATGGCAAAATGAGTAACACGGGTCTGTAGGGTTCTCTCTTCAAAGCATTGATCAAGGATCCGGGTCCTGCTCCATCTTATGATTCTGTCACTTTCAACACGTGGGTTTCAAGGTGACTGAGGAAAGGGAAGAGAAATAGATTCTGGTACGGGGTTATTTTGTGAACCAGTTCTCAAACTGGTCCAGAACTCAGTCAGGTGAGCACTCTTAACTCTCAGGTGGACTGGAAAATGTGACTTGTGATCTCAGAAGGAAGAGAAAATGGGTCTGGGAACAGCTAACCAGTCTCAAGCACAGTTAACTTTTCTGGTCACCAAATATCCATTCAAGTGTTTCTCCCACACGTTGAGCAACCTCCTTCCCTCCCCAAAGGAGAAAACTCAAAATCTCATTCCAACAAACCATCTGTCTAAGAACCCAGGATCCTCTAGTGGTGCAGTCTTTCCTCTCAGGTCTAGCTTGATATAACATATTAAAATATAGTTTATTTTTCAGGAGTTAGATATAAGAATAATCACAACAATATCACTTGTAGTCACATATCATTGGAAATGCATTTCATGGGGGAGGATGAATAAATTGTGATATATTCAAAATGGCTAACAAATGAAGAGAATGAACTCCAGTGACGTCCAAAAACATACATGAATTATAGAAACCTAATATATATGACTTGTATACAATTCCAACACATTTGTGTTACAATATGTTGTATAAAATATGCTAATACTGTATTAGCAGGTGGTAAAATAACTCTCCGGAAAAACATCCTGTTATATTGAACACCTTCTTTGAAAAGTTTACGTTGGGCAGAAATGAATTTTCTAAGCACAAATGTAAATGGAAGCATCTGCACAAGAAAGCAGAAATCATTTGTTGCCCTGGGAACTGAGGTGTGGAAAGCCAGGATACAGGTAGGAGGATGCACACGCCCCAGCATGAACCCGCCCCAGGACTCCGAAATCTCTCATTTATGGCACCTAAGCAGTATTTAAATTGAAATGGAGATTTTGGAGTAACCAAAGAAGGAAGTCAGATTTCACCCTCAATTAAAGGCAGAGGTGCAGACCAAGGAGAGCAAAGGCAGGGAGGGGCAGGAGATGCCAACTGTAGAAAGCCTCATACGTCAGGAGAGGGGCTCCGGACTCTCCCCGACACGGAGGGCGAGTTCAGACTGAATTTAATCAGGCCCTGGTAGGAAAAGTGGATTCCAGTGAGTGTGTGGAGTGTCCGGATTGCCTGGCTCTTACACTCACAGTAGATCCGAAGCCATGAAGTAACTGCACACAAGAACATTCGAGGGTGACAGTCCCCATATTTTACAACATGTATGGAACAGGCAGTGATCAGCAGACAGGACGTCGGCTGTGATGTTGGAGAGGGTCCTGGAGGCTCCCTCATATGCCGGACATTGCCCCTTATATGACTGACCCCCGGGGAAGTCTGGATGCCCCAGGAGAAGGGTGAGAGTAGCCCAGGTGGCAGTGAGGGCACTTGGAGAACCAGAACTGTGGCTATTTACCAAGAAGTCAAAAAAGCATTTCAGTATTTGAGCTATGATCACTATGATTGTATCCACGTCTGCCTGTGGGCTATAAGCACTAGGCGCTTTGACACTGCAGGAAGTTACAGATGAGAGGCTGAAAATAAAGAAATTAAGGAAATAACTTTCATTCTCTTTCCTTAAGAATAAATCATATTCTCCTTCCTTGCAATCAGTTTACCATTATAACACCTGGGAGTGAGTACAGTGTCTTCCACCTAAGGGAGGAGAAAAAGATAATATACAGAAGTGTCCCATCAAGGAAGCAGGAAAATAGGCAGGCCAGTTCCCTCTAGCCCTGGAGAAATGTGGAAAGAAATTGAACAAAAGAAGGAAAGTGAGAGGAGAAATGCCTGTAGCACAGACTTCTCTTCAGAGCTTCTAACACGGAAGCAAGATAAACCGATGAGATGATCAGCAGCGTCGAAGTTTTACCCCCACTGAAACACTTAAGGAGGAGATTCCACTAAGGCTATTCTTGTACCAACCTGGAGGTAACCATAATCAGAGCAAAAAAAAAAAAAAAAAGCCACATACACTAGTTAGGAGGAGGAGGAACTTGACATGGCTTTCCCCAAGCATCTCAGCTTCCATGCCCATCTCAGCTGTGCTGAGACTCAGACTTTTCCGTTTGCCCTTGGGAGTGCGGGGAGGGACACACGCTAGCTAGCTGAGAGTCTTGACTGATATGGCCAGAAACGTGGTTTCTAGGAGCAAACTGATTTTGAAATCAAGAACTTGCCAGAGCAAACTGATTTTGAAATCAAGGACTTGCCAGAGCCTGACTGAATGGAAGTGGCCATTATTTCTCAGAGGGTCTGCAATGCCAGTGAGACCTCAGATGGGTCCAGGTAAGTGGGAAGAACTGCTGGACCCCAATTGAGCTGAGAAGGAATAAACCACAAGTTGAACAGTAGTAAAATTAAGATGCAAAATCCAGGACAGCACATGGGCGAGGTGGGCAGAGGACATTGCTCTGGAGACCAGAGGGATGGGAGGATAGGACTGTGAATCTCAAGACCATCCCTTCCCTAACACACAAGGTCATCCATACACTGGGATGCGATCTTGGAGTTGAGCAGGGGAGATGAGTGTTACTCTGAAAGACTGCTCATTTATGTAGAGGGACATCCTAAATTATTGTCTGGGGTCAAGTGACCCAAATGGATTGATAGCGAATGGGGTTCCCTGTCGTCCAGGAGGAATGACAGTCATGAGATTTATGATGTGAAATATAAGGAGAGTATTATTTCTGTACATCTCAGTGTAATGTGAGTGGATGTGTGACTTCATAAGAAATAACAAGCAAATCATCGAACTCTCAAAGCTCAGCAGTTTGGAAACTTTCTGAAAAGTGGTTTATAACCACATGCAGCCCCAAAAGTCTGTTAAGTTTCCACTTGTTAGACTTCACTATGATTATTTTACTAAAAACATATGTAACAAATTAAAAGATAAATATGCAAAGTCTACCATATTCCAATAAATAAAATTAAAAAAAATAAGTCAACTATATTTCAATGAATTTTTTAAAATGAAATAAAATATGCTTCCCTGTCTAATAATATAGGCATTGTATAATTTATTGGATATTTTTATATCCAAATTGATTAAAATATATAATAGTTTATTTTTGAAGTGAAAAGTCCAAGCTAAAGAAAACATCTTCTTCAACTCAGGTTTTTGTAAAACCATTTCATATCATACTTATTGTTGGATGGGAATCCGTGATGCTTAAATCACTTATTTTTATTTCATATTCAATATTATTGTTTTTGAGTGTTTTAACCTAAGTTTTTTTTTACTATTTTCAATATTTGCCATCAGATTTTGCCTTCAACAGTCATCTCTCTCTTTCTTGTATCTTTAATACCACTTTCTCCTTTCAGCATACCCTATTTTCTTCAAAGTAAGAAAAAGAGAAAATAATTTACTTAGTGACTATTCTATGTAAGGTTCTGTTCAAAGTAAAGAAGTATTATTAAAAAAAAGGGGGGGGGAGGTAGAGCTTTGAGATTCAGATCATAAAAACCTAGGCCAAACTGTAAGTTACCTAAACTGCTGATGTTAACAAAGATTTGTCAGTATATTTTATAACAATTCAGAGAAACACTTCATCAATATTCAAGAAAAAGTGTGAGATTCTGAAACCAGAAGGACTGAATTTCATCAGTGGTTGCATGAAACGATTTCTTATTTCCCATACTTAAGAAACTGGAAAGGAAGTCTTCTCCAAATGTCTGCCTCATCATTTACAAATGAACATTGTAAGTGGTGAGACCGGAGCGTACATTTTACACAAAGTATAGGATGGTCTTATGAAGCGATTAGGAGTGAGGGAGCACGAGTTTTGGACTAATTGTCCACTCAAACCCGGATGGACTAAGCAAAGCCCTCTTTCAATTGTTTTGACTCAAAGAAATCCACTCAATGACAAGTAAATTGTTTTCCCTTTTTCATAGGGGTATTGTGTTAATAACGGCGTATGAACCGAAAACAATCTGCTGAAGACAGTTTTAAATACCTAGAGACATGTAATTGTGACCTGAAATGAGAGCAAAGCCGTGTTTGCCCTTCATTTGGCAGAAAGGTCAAGTATCTCAGAGCATTTCATTTAAAAAAAAACAAAGTGCACAAAACACAACCCTGTTTCTCCAGTTGAAATGGCTCTGGATTCTTCCATCAACTTCAGGAATTAGTTTCCAAGTGTTGCCGGCTTTCACTCAGCCTGCAGCCTGCGTGGAGCAGACCACCTGCTGGGAAGTAAGAGTGTAGCGACCCACAGTTATTACAGCAGTAGCCATAAGTTTATTGCTTATTGGTACTAAACTTAAATCTTAGTAATTTTGAATTACTGAGTTAGCTTAGATTTATGGAGATGCACAGTCATTTAGAGTGGCATTCATTCCAGAAGGGTATATTATCTAAACCAATTTTCTTACAGTGATACAATTGCAATACTATCGTTAGGATTGTGTCAGCATTTCCATTACAAAGTCCTATTTCCAGGCTTTTATAATTTGACCATAAATATTCTCTCCTTGTTGAAACTTGGCAAACAAGGTCTGAGGCATAGAACTCAGTTTTTTTTGTTTTCCTTAAATGAAATTAAAAAAAAAAAAACCATACACACGTTTGATTTCTTCAGCCATTTTAGGCATTGAGTTTGCAAACAACAACAAAAATACACCAACTAAATCTAGACAGACGGAAAGAATTGGAGGAAAGAAAAATTACCCAAAACACCGCAGTGGTGGAAATGGTCAATTTATGTCAGCTACACAGTAAGTTTCTGTGAGGGCAAGATGACCGATGATTTGGAAGAGGTGTGCAGATGCAAGTGAACATTTCGCCAGTGCTAACAGCCCCCCAGTGACTGGGGCAGATCACTTCACCTCAAGTACCAGATCCCTCATCCACAAGGCAGAGAGAATTACACCTCCCATATAAAGGTGTGAGAATCCAGGAGAAACAAAGATCGTGAAATTCTAAACGTGTCCTCTATAAGCATGCAATATTATTTCTTTGGCTGACAGTAGTTTCTTCGAAGCTTATAAATCTTGTTTTTTATACTTTTTTACACTATTTAGACTTATTACACATGCATAGCTCTCCCCAGATATATTGCAAACTCCTGGTAGACTACCTCTGCTTTAATCTCCAATGTGACACAGAAAAATTATTTGTTGAATTCACGATGAATTAGATTGATTTTACACTGAAAGTGGTTGCTGACTTGACTTTGCATAGAGTCAGTCAGCATTTCTGGTTGGAATTAATCCACCCTAAAAATCTGATGGTTGCCCTCTAGTGATCAATGGAGAATGTGCACATGGTGGACCGTGGAAAGACTATGAGACAGATCCATGGGAATTTACTTGTATGTGTGTGTGTGTGTGTGTGTGTGTGTGTGTGTGTGTGTTTTAATTGAAACTTAGTTGACTTACAGAGTTTGTAAACAAATCATAGGTCCTTAAATCCAAGTTATTCAGTATAAAAGAGGGAGGGTGTTTCTCAGTGTTGTATTCAGTCAAGAACACAGGCTCTGATGATAGACTGCTCAGTTCAGTCTTGGCTCTGCCACCTGCTGGCTTTATACATTAGCAAGGTTCCTAGTAACTCTGAGACCCCATTTCCCATCTGTGAAACTGGGGATAAATGTGCCAAGGTAGTAGCATTTGATTGTTTTGATTTAAAGTTACTTGAGAAACCGTCTGCACAGAAACACTCTGATCCGCCTTTGTTCCCTTGGAATCAGGAAGACAGCTCCTATGGGAAGGCGTCCTCCCTACTTGAGGACGGGAGAGGGCATCTGTTATCACAAGAGACAGGGAATGTGAGGGAGGCCTGGAAAGCTGTATCAACAATCTTTGTTACCTCTTCTTCACTCATTTGCTACCCCAAGCAAAAACCCCTTTGATTGCAAACACAGTCATTGTCTCCAACTCCAGTGGTGCAAACTGTTTCTGGGCATAAGCAGCGGATTTTAAAAAAATAAAAACACTGTTTTAGTACAGTCATTGTAAAGATGAAGAAACAGAACTTAAGTTACTGTAATTCCATCATTCTGTGAGACCGTTTGACGTTTTAATTTAAGAGTGAGAATCGTGCAACAGTGCAAACTCTAAGGCGTTTTGTATGTATATAAATCTGCATGATTAAATTGCATTTAAAAGGTGAAGTATTTCCCTGAATTACTTGATCCAAGTATGCAGGAGTGCTGCCAGAGAAAAGAAGGTTTCTCGAGCAGAAGGAACAGCAGAGGTGAATTTACAGAGCCAAGAGGCTGTGGTACGTTGATGAGAAGGCTGCAAGGATTCCCGTGTGAATCAGGGATCGCAAGGGAGTGGAGACGGAAGAGTTGGGCCCTTGCAGAGTCAGGCAGAAGCCTGAGAGCGATGTTTTGAAATTTGAACTTGAACTCATGGGCCATTGGGAGCCACTGAAGAGTTCCAAGAGGGGGATTCGCATGATGGTTTGCACTTCCAGAGAGAGTTAGGACTACGTGGTAAGAATGGGTAATGAGGATGCTGTCGAGCGGAAGATAACCAGTTACGTGACCGCTGCCATTTCAATGAGAGAAATGGTGCTCTGAATTAAGGCAGTGGGTCTAAGATTAGACAAGAACACAGGTGGGGAGAGAGGCATTCTGATGCTGCTAGGATTTTGGCTTGGCTAGCTGACTGGGTGGCGTGCCCATCACGGAGCTGGAGATTCAGGAGAAAGGATCCTTTTAGCCATAGGTTGCATGATTTTCCACTGGGACACAGAAGTGGAGGTGTCTTGGAGGCACCTGGATATTCTACACAGAGGCTGCAGACAGACGTAGAAATACAGATAGATTTGAGAATCTGAGGATAGAGAGGTCTGGTTAGTAAGAGCCCTTGGGGCATGTGCTCTCACTAGATGTTCTGTGAGGTGACCTGGTCCCTCGTGCTGCACCTGCTATCTCTACACGCACACCCTCTGTCACCATCCTTTACTAAATCTGTGTCCTTACTGGGTTCAATCATCTGGAACCTAGTCCTTACCATACATTAGGGGAAGGACATATTTTGAGAGTTCTTAAAATGTTTGTCCACATTTAAAAAAAATTCCTAACTGCCTCATAGACAGTTATTTTCCCAATCAGAAAGTCTTTCTTTGGATTTAGATTGTTGGTTTCCCCAAGAATCCTATTTAAAATAAGATTTCCTTGACATGTTATTAATCAATATAACAATTAACAGTTAATAATCAAATGGCGCTCACTATGTACTAGACACTGCCGTAAACAACTTGCATACTTTAATTTGTTCAGTCCCTTCGAAGCCTGTGAGGTAGATAACTATTTTTATTACCCATTTTACAGATGAGAAACTGAGGAAAGGCAAGTTAGGAAACTTGGTCCAGGTCCCACAGCTGGTGGTGGGATTTGAACCCAGACAGCCTAGCTCTGGAGGCTGTGCTCTTTACCTCTAATCTATGTTACTGTTAATGTGTCTCGTGGGAGAAACTGTTGTTGAAGAATGACTTTAGTCAGGTCAGAATGCCTGATAAGTGCAGTGCCTTATAGAATAAAGTTTCTCTAGAGTGAGATCCCGGGCGGGTGAACTTTAGTAGGGAGAAGTAAAGATGCTGTCCTCTTTAGTGCTGGCTCAGGCACCGTGCTCGTCCCCCTGCACGTCGAGCGGTAGAGGTGGACGTGGTGTCTAGTGGAAGAGATACAAACAGAGGCAAGATGGTCACAGAAGAAAGAGGAATCCATCAAAGACGTCTCCAAATACTTTGCACTGACAGCACCTGTCTGCCCCCAGTCTTTCCACACAATCACATTTACCCAGTGTTTCTGCAGGAAAGTTACCTGCAGGATGAGGTACCAAATTTTGGATCAGTTTGATGGAAGGTGAGAGAGTCTTTGGGGACAAAGAATCTGTAGAGCATTTCAAACATGTGATAACACTTTCCCCTGCCTGCCTCCATTTGTTTTCATTTCGCTCATTTTATCTTGGTTCTGTTGTAACAGATGCCGATAGAGTTTTTGACACTGAGGATGCCAGATCTATCATTAATGTGTTGCCAAACTGGGGAAGATTTACTAACAATATGTTTTGCCTGCATCAGTTCGCTTCTTTTAATAGAGAGACTCATTTGAATAACATCTGAATCAGGGAGTTAATAATAGTAGCCTAGAAGTGAAAGCCAGATTGGATTAATGAGCAACTGACCCGAATCTTCACCCTGAATGAAAATTGAATGGCATTAGAATAATTTTGGAGGCACACAATGTTCTGTCAATTCTAACCCCCCTTTCCACCCTTTCCCTGCTTCTCCTCCTGCCACCGTATTTTAGCACAGTGCTCACCTTTGCCCTTTCTGGCTTTACCTGGGAGTGAAGAAAGGACATATTGGATTGACATTAAAATCATTTTATAGCATCAGCAAAAAATATTATTCTGGAATTGGTAACAAATTTTAATTCTTCAAAAATGATGTGTCAAGCCGTTCATGCTGATATATACATAAAATGGCTAAAGACTGGTAAGGGGTATTAAGAAAACAGTTTTCTTCTTTTAAAATTCAAATATCTAAGAATGTTACAATGTTGTATTCAGTTTATGTGTTTGTGAGAGAGAGGAGGTGGAGGGAGATTGAAAGAGAGAAGGAAGGAGAGAGAATTATTGGTGGCCAGGCTTTTAGACCCATCTATTTGTAATATGAGTACCACTTTGCTCTAAGAAATTACTGTCTCATGTGAGTAATGTAACATGAGTGGGTGCCTATCTAAATGCGATGAAATATACAAAAGGTAGAGGGGTCAAGGAAAGATATGCATGTGTGAGGTATTTGAATGAGCTATTTTATTTTACAGTTAATTTATTAGAAGTGAATATCTAGGTTTTGTTGTTGGCGGTGGTGGTGGTGATAATCTTTCCGAAGTATTAGGATTTATCCTAAGTGTACTTTGTGATAAATACACCCATATAACTATTTTGATCTGATCAAAAATAGATCAAAAATAGAAAATTGCCAGCATCCCAGTCATTACCTGTTCCTCCCCTAAAAAAGTAACTGCTAGTTGACTTCAGTTTCCATGGCTTCTCTTTGTCGTTTTGTATTTTATTTCAGAAAAATCAGACAGTTTACAATTTTGGAGTCCAGTGTCTTTCATCCTGTTTGTGAGATTCAACCATGTTGGTGTGTAGAGTAATAGTCATTCATTCCCCTTCTCATGTGAATAACTAGACCACCATTTATTTATCCATTTTATTGATGAAAAAAGTTGTTTCCAGTGTATAGCTATTATAAATAGTGCTGCTATGGAAAGTGTGTGTGTGTCATTTTTAGTCAACATGTGAATTTTGTTAGGTACATAAAAAAAAATTCCCATAAACTTAAGAAAACACTGAAGCTTCAGTAATCAAAAGAGTATGGTACCGTCACAGAAACAGACATATGGATCAATGGAACAGGTAGAAAGACCAGAAATAAACCCATGTACTTAAGGTCAATTAAACTAAGACAATGAGGGAAGGATATACAAGAAAAGACAGTCTCTTCAATATGTGGTGCTGGGAAAACTGGACAGCTACATGTAAAAGAGTGGAATTAGAACATTCTCTAACACCATATACAAAAACAAACTCAAGTGGATTGAAGACTGAAATGTAAGACTAGATACTATAAAATTCCTAGAAGAAGACATAGGCAAAATACTTTCTGACATAAATTACAGCGATTTTTTTTTGGAAACGTCTCCTACAGTAATGGAAATAAAAACAGAAATGAACTAATGGGACTTAATTAAACTTAAAAGCTTTTGCACAGTGAAGGAAACCACAAACAAAATGAAAAGACAACCTATCAACTGGGAGAAAATATTTTCACCTGACGGGACTAACACGAGATTAATTTCCCAAATATATAGATACCTCATATAGCTCAATATCAAAACAAAAACAAAAACAAAAACAAAAACAAAAAAACCCGATCAAAAAATGGGAAGAAGATCTAAATAGACATCTCTCCAAAGAAGACATACAGATGGCCAACAGGCACATGAAAGTACGTTCAGTGTTGCTAATTATTAGAGAAATGCAAATCAGAACTACCATGAGGTATCATCTCACACCAATCAGAATGGCCATCATCAAAAAGACTAAATGCTGAAGAGGATACAGAGAAAAGGGAACCTTCCTACACTGTTGGCGGGAATGTAAATTGGTGCAGCCACTATGGAGAAAAATATGGAGGTTTCTTAAAAAACTGAAAATAGAGTTACTATATGATCCAGCGATCCCTCTCCTGGGCATATATCCAGAAGAATCAAAAACTCTAATTCGGAAAGATACATGCATCCTAAAGTTCATAGCGGCACTATTTACAATAGCCAAGGCATGGAAGCAACTGAAATGTCCATCAACAAATGATTGAATAAAGAAGATGTTGTATATTTATACAGTGGAATACTACTCAGCCATAAAAATGAAATAATGCCATTTGCAGCCACATGGATGGACCTAGAGATTATCATACTAAGCTAAGTAAGTCAGGCAAAGACAAATATATGGTATCACTTATATGTGGAATCTAAAAAAATGATACAAATGAACTTATTTACAAAAGAGAAATAGACTTACAGACTTAGAAAACAAATTTATGGTTACCAAAGGTGAAAGGTGGGGGAGGGATAAATTAGAAGTTTGAGGTTAACATATACACACTACTTTATGTAAAACAGATAAACAATAAGGACCTACTGTATAGGGAACTGTGCAGGGAACTATACTCAATATCTTGTAATAACCTGTAACAGAGAAGAATCTGGAAAAGAATATGAATCACTTTGCTGAACCCCTGAAACTAACACAGCATTGTAAATCTATACTTGAATTAAAAAAAAAATGCCAATTGTTCCTAGACCTCTGTTGGCTGGGAAATGCGAGGCGCTGCTCATAAACACACACTTTGTGCCGAACTGTCTCACATTTTTGTTTGTCACGAATGTCTCTGTGTTAAAAATCTCGAAGTCTTCCTGGAAGCACTTTGGCTTTCTGCATTAAGCTGCACTGTTTTCCAAATTCCTGTACTTTCCTTGAATAGTGGCAAAAAACAGTTTTTACTTAGTATAAAGTGGTCATTCAGTGAAATTTCTGACATGTCAAAATCAACAAGTCAATATGTTCAAGGGCAGTTGGAGGAAAATTAAGAGACAAAACAACAAATAGTCACTTTCTTGACTTGCTCTACTTAGAAATCAAAACAATACGTCACTCTAAGGTAGTCTCTCTAAAAGACTTTGTAATCTTCAGAAATCTACCCTTCTTGCCTTGATCTCTTTCCATTAAGCTTTACCTGACCTAAATGAGCTATTCTTTCTTCAAGGTTTTCTTAAAGATGTAAGAAAGCTACCCTGTAAAATCATTAGAACAAAAGTCCAACCTATAGAATTTAAATTAAAACCCTTGATTAGAGACAAGGTAAGGGCTATGATTAAGGTGCTAAGCTTCAGGAATATAGGGCAAAAAATGCTGCAGTGTTCAGGATTTTGGGACATACTTATCCTTTATTACAGATCTGCACCAAGTAGCTCAATTAATCATTAGCCTGTTGATGGAGAAAATACTCAAAAGCAACAGACTACAAAAGAGAAAATTTAAATAGCACAGCTATGAATTTTATTAAATAAAATACTGGAAGTACACTATATAAGGCAATTTCAGAAGTCTCTCTTGAAGAGAAGATTGAATACAGTTTCAAATTATAAATTAAATTAAGATGAAACATAGACTTCAGGAAACATTCAGATAGGATTCTGCGGTAGACTCAACTGCTGATATGAGGAGAACCTTATCCTTTGTTCTTGTAAATAAATTCAAGCCCATTTAACCAGAAAAAGCAATTAAAATGTGAAATTGTCAGAAAATATTCAATCTGTGGTTAGAAATTTCTAAATAATCTAAGAAAGTAAATAGGCTGGAAAGGAATACAACTTACGCTCTTTAAATAAAACAATCAAAAAAGCCAATGATCTCTATAAATTAGGGGTCTGGAGGTAAGAAAATGTATCGATATTACAAGTAAAAGGGCCATTAAAAGAACAAATACCCTACATTAGCAGAATTAAGAAGGATAAATATTGAAAATCTATCCAGTGATTCACCTCCAAGGGAGCTATCAGCACTCCAGTAGTCCCTCCTCTACTCTCCCTACAAGAGTTGTTTATAACTGTAGATGGACAATAACATAGCTTTCTTATTTTTATGAATATTGCTGCATATACATCTAATCCCACTACTATAGAATACGAGACACTTCAGAGGAAAAAAAATGTAATTGTCTGAAAAGCAAAAAAAAAAAAAAAAGAAAGAAAAGAATAGAAAAAAATGACTTTTAAGATTGAAAAATAACGGCAAAAGGAATTTAATATTAAAGTAGAAATGACTGGTTAGGCCAGACTATGGAAGAAAAATAATAAAAGACAAATACGAGGATATACAGTAAGCCATAAAAGCCTTGAGGGGAAATAAACTTTACCGTAGTTTCATCAAACCGCTCAAGAACTAAAAATACCTGCGTACCAACCTTTGACCCACATTTTGAGGTCATTATCAGAAGAAAATGTTGTATTCTTGGTGGTACAACTCCTACCAGTGTAATAGGATTCAGTCCTAGGTGAGAGGTACTGCATCTGTGACATGTGGTCAGATCGTGGCGGGTCTGGACACCAGGATGCCTACACCGTGTCCCGTTCAGCAAATTACCAAAGAAATACAATGATGGCAGCATCCCCATGGGCAAAGACCCCGCAGCATAGATTAACTGCAGTACAAGGTGTAAGGGTTTATACTGAGGCTTCCTATAATGTATATATATATTTTTTACCAATAGGCATGTGTTAGGCTCTGCTCTACCTGCATTAATTCAACACCATGGCGCACGTGGAAGAACAGCTATCAGTTAAAGCCCGTCTCCTAGTTCAGCAGCTGATGCTTAGCTACCCAACTTGGCAACGGCAACGTAAGCTAAAACAGCGGGTGGGTCCCCGGTTTTAAATACTTCTTAGTAACATTTGAAGGGTAGTCTTTTAATTCAGGACTTTCATGCGTTTGTTGAATTTTCAGTTGCAAGTGATGATAAAATCTGTATTTAGCAATGTTTTCTATGCAAGGCATGTGATATTAAGCATTAATGTGTATAAAAACACTCTTAAAAATATGTTTGAGCCTGTACATAGAGTTACCAACAATTACAGTGAGGTACTGGGTTGTGTACCAGTCCTTTGGAGTTCCATGTTTCTTGGGTTTTCAATAACACCCTTATGAGAAAAGGCTGGATGTTAACCTCTGACATCTCTGTGATACAGATTCATGCTTTGCACCAGCTCTTTGGTTCTTGTGAGATCTGCACACATCAGATGGAGATACTGGAATTATGGTATTCGATGCTTTCCATTCAAATTTGACAGTGCCTATAAATATACACAGTAAAATACCCGTATGTTATCTTTTGACTATTTTTAAAATGTAGCAACAGGTGGACCTTAATCTTCCTAGATTTAAAAGGAAAATTTATCTTTATTAAAATGCTTATTTTACAGATATGGTAGCAGAGGGTTTTGGACCATCCCTACATTTATATGTGAAACAAACAAAAAAACAAGGCAAAAACCTCCCTAAATGAGCAATATTTATAAGAAGCTCTTATTATTCAGGATGTTTGGTTGCTTGTTTGTAGTTCATTCATGCATCCATCATGCATTTATTTATTTATCAAAACTTAGTCACGAATATAGCCATATTTTCAGTGTAAGAGAAGTGATGGTAAATGTGGGTCCTGTCATGCAAGAACCCTTTACTCTCGTCACGAAATTTCCTGAAATAATTGGAATTCAGAATGGTTGATCTCTGTCCCATTAGGTGTCACTGTTTCACAGCTTTATGCCTAATCCAGACCCCAAAGTTTCTTCGTCATGTAAAAACAAAGTAAATAATAAAAGACATGATTCTTGCCCTAAAATTGCTTAAAATATCTTTAATTTTGGGATGAAAGGGCTCTGAGTGAAGCCTTATTGAAAAGTAAAAATTAAGGCATTACTACAACTGTGTGTTAAAAGCACCAGGGAAAAATGCCCCACCTTAGGGCATTTCTTCCATTTTGATGTGATCATTCATTCAGCAAATGCATTAAGTTCAAACTGTGGTCTAAAGGATGTGCTATGCCGAGGGGGCACAGAAATATATGAAAATCGGCTTTTTTTCTTTCTGTACGGCAGGTTACGTAGATAAGCTATCAGATAATCATTCTGTAATCTTATAAACATCTTTATGATCAAATGTTTGAAATTTTAGAAGGAAAAAAATGAATTCTATCTGAGCTATTTGGTACGATGTAATATAGGAGATTTTGAAGGACAAACAGCATGGCCAGGACTGGGGAGGAATGACCAAGGTGTTTTCCGTGAGTGCAGAATTTAAGGTAATGCCAAGTAATTCAGTAATCAAGATAAATACTGCTTTAACAAAATATTTTAAAAAATCAAGTTGGCAAACTATGGTTTGTAGACTGACTACCTGTTTTTGTTAATAAAGTTTTATTGGGTTCTCAACAAGTAAGAATGAGAGGTGGGGTTATTGGAGGAAGAGAAAATAGCATAAGGAAACACTAGGAGATTTGGGGACGGCACCTGAGACGTTTAAGAGTGGTAACTAGCCTTGTGAGGTTAAGAGTGTCTGCACAGAAGTGGTTGTTTTTTTGGTTTGTTTGTTTTAATGTGAAATTCTGGATAAGTAGAGTCATTTCACCTTCTTTTAAAGTTTCCATCCTGCAGGAAGCAATGAATTAGATTAATTGACCTTGAACTATTTGTGATTTATTTGAAGATACGATGGACTTTAAATAATATTTGCTGAATTGAATAGTTTCCCTACTAATTGAAGAAACCTAGAAGGAACGGGAGGAGATAGGGGAGGAGTGGAGGTTTTGGAAAGGGGCACAGAAAAGGGGTGGTAGGTGCTTAGAAGACACACTTCGCTTACGATGAAAATTTGCTGGCCTGCCGTGCATGAAACAAACATAGTATGTGTAAATAGGGGAAAGATTTGTATAAACCGTATATGTAAAGAGCACTAAGCACTAATATGTAATAAGACTAAAGGTAGATGGAACATACTACCTGTTTTTATTACCAACATGATGAGCACAGTCGAGCTAATTAACACATCCATCACCTCACTATAACTACTTCCCTCCCATGGTAAGAACACAAGACAAACTCCCTTAGCAAATTTCAAGTCTACAATACAGTATTAGTAACTACCATCACCATGCTGTACTTTACATCCCCAGAACTTATAAGAATCATTTTATAACTGAAAGTCGGTACCCTTTGATCAGCATCTCCCCTTCCCTCAGCCCCCAGCCCCTGGCAACTGCCATTCTCCTCTCTGGTTCTATGGGGTCATAAACAGGAAAAAAAAAAAAAGTATTGTAGGACCTCATGTATATGTGGAATCCAAAAAGTATGTATCTATTTTGAAGGGAAAAAATACCTATGATACTACAGGTGGATTGCTGTGGGAGAAGAGAATGTCGAAAACAGTAAGTAAGTCGAAGCGCATACAGAACATAAAGAAAAACAGACACAGTAATGCTTGAAGGAATGAAGGTTATCCAAGTAGGATGCGTGGTTCTGCCCCATATGAAGATGAAGGGCACAATGATAGGTTTTTAAATTTTATGTAAATGACATCATATATATGTATATACTTGAACTGCTTGGGCATCTCGATATAATTACATCTTATCTGATTTTTAGATTATTATTAGTTCTTTCATAAAGCTCACCAATATACTCAAAGGTCAACAATGAATTAATTTGCAACGTGGAAAATTTCTGTACTCGGGGAGAAACCTTTAAAAAAAAAGTAGGGGCACCACAACCTCAAAGTCTGGCCGTGTCACCACTTAATAACTTCGTACTGAAGAACTCTTCCGAGGGTGTAAACTTTCCTTCTAACAACCTGGGGCCCAGACTCGGTATTGAAATTAGAGCAGGGCGTGCATCTCACGTTACCTAGTGTGTGGCCGTTCGTCTGTGGCTGATACGGCTCTTGTTAAAACCAGAATAATGCTTCCAACAGACTTCAAAAAATGTCAAAGACACTGAGGAATACTGTTACCACCAAGCCCCATTCTGTGCTTCTCCACTCGCAGGAATTTACAATGAAAAAATAAGTTGTCACCAAGTATAGCATCAAAAACATAAACTTCAGCCGTATCTAGATAGCCTCCCCTTTTTCCAGGTTCAGCATTCTTCTTAGGCATAGCCTTGACTGAGCAACCACTCAGTGTGAACCACCAACATGAGAAGGCTAAACAACAAAGTGAAAGGCGCCTACGGCAATAAGCAGATTGTACTTCTTTTTAAAATAGCATCCATCTCTCTGGTGTCTGTTTGTGATGGCTGTTTTAAGAGAAGACCTCAAAAAAATCCAGCAACCTAACTATATACCATTCAGTACACAGGCACGTTGCCCATGACCTTGGCAGGGCCTTCCTTACTGAGAGCGTGGAAGATTGCTTAGAAACTTGGCCCCCCGGGTCCCTGGGACCGAGCGGTCACCGCGGTGGTGTCTCACTGTACTGTTCGCCTGTTTGTTTCCCCTTTCATGTAGATGGAAGCTATTTACCTTGGCTCTTCATTTTTAGAGCCTGAGTCTCCATATACACACGTATTTTTGAAACCGTGATTATGACACTGTTCCTTTAGCAGTTTATATTTTCCATATTCAATTATATTTATTACCTTCTGCCATGACAGCCTTATGATATAAGGGAGTTATCCACTCTGATGACTGCAGACAGACACGTCCAAATTGAGAGGAAAAATAAATAAATATTGTACATCATTAGCAGGAAGTGAAAAACTTTCAGGTTCTAAACACGGTTCTGGCCAAATCATATTCAGCCAGCAATGACTTGTCTGTAGGCTGCTGCTCACCCTGTCTCTCGTTGTCTCTGGACTTCATCCATCTCCCCCTCAATGACGTTCCTCTCTTAAGACTTACAAATGGTGTCACTGTTTACTTCTTTATTTTAGTTTGTTCCTTCTTCAGTCAGCTTCCCAAAAGTGTCTGTGCTGGTCTTTCGTACCCCACCTTTTTGCTGCTTCTTTCCAACTCTCCCCTCAGCTTGGACCAAATCAAACTGATGGAGGCTATTCGTGGGCAGAGTTTCTTATTTTAGGAATCTCTTCTTGACCTACTGTGTTCCCTTATGAATTCTGTATCCAGGTATTAATAGAACTCCTGTCACTTTCTTGGGTTTATCATGCAGTCTCGTGTCAGCCTGAGTATCTGTCAGAGAATGTGAAAAGCCGTGAGCCTGCTGAGACCTGCATTTAAAACGTTACGTAATGCAGATGGCACCTGAGTCAGGCTCTAACCTGGACAAAATGTCCACTTCAGGAGAAGTCCCGGGGACTAGAGGCATCACAGTTCATATTATTTATTCTTGACGAATCATTCATTCATTCTTTCATCCATCTGTTCATTTTTAACTTACTTGGATTGGTTATTGTTTCTCTAGGTCTTTTCATCTCTCTCTTTTATCAACTAGAGACTCAGAGTGAATGCTCTGTGAACTATTTCTCCCGAGCTACAGGAAAGACATTTAGTAGTAAGGCTCTTTGTCCCAAGGGTGAACAAAATTAAATTTATGCTGCACTTTTATCCATGGGAGGTTGAAGTGAGGGGAATAAAAGCAAAGAGTCTGCTGAATCTGGGTTCAGAGAATCTGACACCAATTAAGGTAATAACTCATTTACCCAGGGGTCATTTTCATGTAAACGCAAGTAAACTGAATCGAACAAGGGCCTAGAAGAAAGCAAATACAAGTAAACACAGAACTGCACTTGTGTGAAAGGGACGCCACGAGCTGTCCGCGTAAAATCAAACTTCATTTGGAGGATTCTTTCAAAGACTCTTAAAAGTTTTTTTGTTCCATAAAATATATAATTACTACAAGGCTGGATTATGTCCCACATTAAAAAAACACTTTAGAGGGTGGGTATAGCTCAGGGATAGAGTGCACGCTTAGCATGTACGAGGTTCCTGGGCTCAATCCCTGATACATCCATTTTTTTAAAAAAATGTAAAAATGTAATTTAGAAGTGTGGGAAAGATTCGGCCTCTGGAGAGAGCCCCCTGACCTCACACCAGCTCTGGTAAAGACAAAGAACAGATAGTCTACAGAACAGCGCCAAGAATTCAAACTCATGTAGAGGTTTTGCCCCTTTTCAGTTGAGATAAGCGACCAAACTATCACTGCAAGCTCTCAGGATATCCTTGTATTTGAATTTATCTATTAGCTTTTGTTGCATTAAAAAAACACCCCAAAACATAGTTGCTTAAAATAACCACCTAATCGCTTACTTAGCTCACAGTTCTACCTGGCGGTTCTTCTGGTCTGGCCAGACGTGCCTGATCTTGACTGGGTCAGTTCACGCATCTGTAGGTACCTGGTGAGCTTCAGGCCTCGCTCACACGTGTGCTGGACGGTGGGCCATCGCCTGGGGCAGCAGGGGTGAGCCGGCCACAGGGCTTTCACCATCCAGTTGGCTAACATGGACTTACTCACATGGTGGCAGTTTTCCCAAGAGCAGCAAGAAAGGAAGGTGCAAAGCCTCTTGAGGTCTGAGTTTAGAACCGGCGCGATCTCACTATTCCCAGTGTCTGTTGGTTAAAACAAGTCTTAGGGTTCCCCTAGATTCAGAGAGTGACGAAACAGATTCCACCTCTTTTGGGAAGAGCTGTAAAGGATTGTGGAGGCCATATTTTTTTCCAGTCTACCACATAGAGGATAGTAAAATCATAGATGTTCAAAATGGTATTCTAGAGCCAAAAAGAAAAAAAAATCTATTTGTGAAGCTATTTACCAATATTTTAAAGATTTATAATATACAATTTTGTGGCTTAAAGAGTAGCTTGGTGAGTGTAGCAATTCTTACTAAAGTGATGAAGTATTTACTAACTGCAAAATGGTCTTATTATCTAAAAATGCCACTCATGCCGCACAGTTCCTTCCACGGCAATACTAAATCAATGAATACTAAATCATCTGTGCGTGTCCAGCATATGCAGTGTTCTGGGCTTGATGTCAAGTCTAAAATGGTAAATACAACCGTTCCAGGTGTCCATCCCCATGGACCACACAGTCTGGTGGGTGAGACAGATGATCAAAGAAATAAACCACATATCTACCATCAGTGAAGACTGGTAGCATGAAAACAGTGTTATTTTGGTGTAGAAAATGAAGGGAAGGGGGTGATACCTGCTTTATGTGACGCATCCCAGATGCCATGTCCAAAGAAATCACAGGGTAGCCGAGAATTAGGAAAGAATTAAGAATATTGTATTAACTCTACTTTAAAATGGGGTGTTCATTTGAATATTAGAGTTATAGGTGATCACTGAAATGATCTAGTCAACTTCTTTACTTTCTAGATGAAAAACACTTGGAATCTAGACTGGAGAAATAATTTGCTCAAATGTCCTCAGTAGTTGGGGGTGATATGGGACCAGGTCTAAGTCAGGATGTGCCTTTTCACCACTGTGCCCTCTTTCCTTTATTTGCAAACACAGTTTTGCAAGCCCTTTGTTACCCACTGGTGAGTTGAATAAATCCCAGCACAACGGTAAAGAACATTGATTTCAGGGACTTTGTAGCTGGTGTTCCTCTTGGAGCAAGGGCAGGCTGATGGAGGAGTTGCAGGAAAGCACAGTATTTAAAAAAGACTTTTGTCTAGAAGACATTCTGACCTGGTTAAATACAGCTCTGCCACTTAGTACCGTATGTTCTCAGGCCTGTTTGTGCCTTGGTTTCTTCATCTGAGAAATGGGGATGAAACCACTGATGCTTAATTCATAGGATTGGTGTGAGGATTGAATGAGTTAAAAGCTGCAAAGCATTTAGAACAGTGCATGATACTTAGTACACTTCCAATAAGTGTCATTGATTATTTGTCTAATGTTTATTCATGAGGCCAAAGATTGGACCCCAGCCACATTTTCCTAAGTCTAACTGGGAGAAAAGAAATGAATGAACTAATGCAGGGACTAGACTGGAGAAAGTTCTGACATCTCAAATAACAGCATGGAAGCAAACTGCCAAATATTTTCTCTTCGATTTTCAGAGACAGTGAGTGTAATTAACAATAACAAAATAATAATACCAAATATATTTTTGTTTCATAACTTCCTAGTAGAAATTTCAGGAGTCAGAGGCACAACTAAGGGTGATGAAGATGTTTCCTAATCCCACTTCTGGGTATATATCTGGAGGGAACGCTGAGTTGAAAAGACACCTGCACCCCGATGTTCACAGCAGCACTATTTACAAGAGCCAAGACATGGAAACAGCCTAAATGTCCATCAACAGATGACTGGATAAAGAAGATGTATATTTATATAATGGAATACTACTCTGCCATAAAAAGGAATAAAATAATGCCATTTGCAGCAACAGGGATGGAACTGGAGATCATCATTCTAAGTGAAGTAAGCCAGAAAGAGAAAGAAAAATACCATATGAGATCACTCATATATGGTATCTGAAAAAAAAAAGGACACTATAAACTCATTTACAAAACAGAAACAGACTCACAGACTTAATAAACAACCTTACGGTTACTGGGGAAAGCAGATGGGAGGGGATAAATTTGGAAGTTTGAGATTTACAAATGTTAGCCACTATATATAAAAATAGATTTTTTAAAAGTTTCTTTTATATAGCACAGGGAACTATGTTCAATATCTTGTAATAACCTTTAATGGAAAAAAAAAAGAAAATGAATATATGTATGTATATGCATGACTGGGACACTGTGCTGTACACCAGAGAAAGACACATTAAAAATGGAGATAAAGTTGAATCATTTCATTAAACTCTTGACTTGCTAATAGTTGACTGGACCAATTCCTTTATAAAATCAGGTGCCAGTAGAGATTTTGGAAGATTAAAAAAACAAAAAGAGATTTCCTGTATTTTCCTTTCCCCAGCATCCACCCTGTCTACTCCCCTGACTCCTGCAGGACACTCAGCAAAGGGAGAATGATTATATAGATAACTGCCAGCAGCCCATTGTTCCCAAGCTCTGCAAGAACTGACGTGAGTGATTGATGCCTGTCACTATTCATATCCGGATCACCAGGAGGATGTTTTGGCAGCCAGATGGAGTGTGGGTGGAGGTCAGCATCCCCTTTGCACCGCACACACACTCAAAAGCTGCAAATGCCCTTCCTGGATGTGAATGTTTGGGAGCTGTCACAAGTACACGCTCAGATGTTCGAATATTTTAGATTTATGTTAATATGTCACAGGGTTAGCGTGAGAAGTCAGCAAGTGTCATTCATTCGTGACTCTGGTTAACGACTTCTATCACCCCGCCACACGTCTTGGCACGTTCCATGCTGTTCTGGAAGCAAGGGGCTTATGTTACCACCTGATTTGAACACTCCAAATTATCATCAGATCCCTCTTCAAGAGTCCCCCGACATTCCTTAATTTCTGAGTCGTGCAGTCCACGTCTGGTTAATCATAACATGTATCTTCAGGAGCCTCCAGTCAATTTTGATTACCATCTGCTGCACATTGGAAAGTCACTCCTGTCATGGAGTGGCCAGGCCGACATGTGTTAAACCCAAGGCTTCGTGTCAAAGTGGAGAAGCTCGTTCTGAGAAACTTAAATTGAGAGGCATTCTTTTAAAGGGACATTGCCCTTGGCGACATAGATGCAGCATTTTAATTAGTTACTCTCTTTATTCTTTTTATTAGTTTTTATCCCTTTCTCAGCACTCTCGGATCGACCGAGTTTTCTTTATAAAATTTCTAGAGACAAAGGGAAGACCCGCAGAAGCAGAATAAATGGTGCTCTGTTACCCCTGGGAAGATGCTCAGACAGAGCCACGCGGAGAGCTTGAAAGGGACGGAATCTCCAAGTTCAAAGAAGGCACCGGGCCTTTCTGGACTTACCTATCTCTTCCTACAAAGAGAAATTAAAAAGTCCAGTCATTTAGTTAGTAGTTATTGCACGGGGTGGGTGGAGGAGATCCGTTTTCCATCCAAATTAGTCTCCTCTTAAACACCTCTCTGAATGGTTAGCATGTCCACAGTAAAACGATGAATGGTTATCAGTCATTTGTGCCCTTGGTCCCGGTCTGTCATCTCTGTCCTTATCACCCTCTTCAGCATCAGCCTGGCAAACAGAAAGCACTCACACTCAGCTCTTGGGCTCACTGCCCCAGTCTGTTCAGGTTGCTCTAAAATACCGCAGACTAGGGGGCTTCTAACCCACTCACAGAAATTTATTTCTCGCAGATTTGGAGGCCAGAAGTCCAAGATCCGGGTGCCTGCATGGCCAGGTGAGGGCTCTTCTTAGGACCACCATCTCCTTGTCGTGACCTCGCATGGCAGAAGAGGCCAGGGAGCTCTGCGGGGTCTCTGCCATCAGACCTCTAATCCCACTTACGAGGGCTCCATCCTCATGACCTAAGCACCTCCCGCAGGCCCCACGTCCTCACAGCATCCTACGGAGCACTAGGATTTCAACATTCAGCCACAGCAATCATCCTCTAAGTTTCCTTTAGACCCTGCCGTCTATGGGGCATTGTTATAAGTCGGCGGGATCATATAGAAGGGTATACAATAATGCCTGTCCTTAACGAAGCCCTAATCCTAATGTAAAGGGGAGAACCAGTTCAAACTAATCAGTACTACCAACAACCAAAGCTGCCTAATGAACGTTCAAACAGAAAATATCTTCACGGAGCAAGGAACCTCCTCTTGCAACTCACTGTAATGGACTTTGAAGATGTTCTTTTGGGGTCTTTCATTCTCTTCCTAGTTCACGTGGACTGATGTAACATCTCTGACGTGCCAGACGCTGTGCAGAGTTCCAGCCCTTCCCACCTCTGACCGATACTTTCCCGGCTGTAGAGTCACTGAGAGCCTTGAGGACGCTGCAGTCCTCTAATGAAGGGAAAATTAAGAAAATGCACACTCTGTAATGAAGAGGCAGCTCTGGGGGATATTTATGTGGTGAATGGCGTGGAGAAGTGGCCTATGAAGGCTGTAAGGGACTCTCATTTTCTGTGAAGTCCAAACAGTTGACCTCAAATTATAATGTCCTCCGTTTCAGCAGACATTCTGCTTCTGTAAGACTAGAATCTAGTGGGGGCAGGGATAGAAGGCAATGCGTTTTTACAAACCTCTTCCGTTGATGGGATTTCCCGTTGGCTTTCTGGATGTCCCTGCAGAGGCAGCTCCTCCAAGTCTTCAAAGCAGGAGTTGTGTGTTTAAGGGATAAACTGACAATTTAGAACCTCCACTTTTATTGCAAAAACAACAATGTTGACTTTCTGCTGCAACTCTCATTTGAAGCGAGATAGAGAAACATTGTTGGTTTGTGCCCATTTCGGTGGCCTTCTGCCAGCCGATAAAACTGTGACACGAACTTTTTATTTTGTCTTCCCCACCAGGAATGGAAAGTTGAGGTCCAACTCACTGAGAGATGGGGGTTAATTCAGTTGAACATAAGAGGAAAATTTAACTTAATTTACTTGATACTAAGAGGAAGGATTCAATAATGGTGTCCTATATTTTAAATATTTTAAATTCTCCTGTCTCTTGGGGGAGGAGAGAACTCAACACCTAGAATCTTCACAGTGTATTTAAATGTGTGTGTAGCTATTTGCAAAATAGTAGAACAAAATTTATGTTATCACCATTCATGGTTAAAGAGATCAAATAAAGAAGCCAAATCAAATATTTTTTGGAGTAAGGAAGGATGCATGTTAAAAATGAGTAAACATCTAAATGTCAGTCAAGTACACATTTTAAGAGCAAAAGGGAAGCAGGACTTATGCAGAAATGTGATGCTTTGGTGGGGAGGGGAGGGTATAGCTTGGTGACAGAGCACATGCCTAGCATGCACAAGGTCCTGGGTTCAATCCCCAGTCCCTCCATTAAAGTAGATCAGTAAATAAGCCTAATTACCTTCCCCCACTAAAAAAGAGAAATGTGATGTACAAATTGCTGGGCAATTTTAAAATAAGCCCTAGGAAGTGAGGCTTGGTTTCAAAAGTGTTATGTTTTGAATTTAGTATAATTAGTCTCATTTTGTTATTTGTATGACACGTTTTCCCAAAGGATATCAAGATACTTAACAGAAGCTAGAGTGATGGCCACACAACACGATGATTGGTATTACACGGATCATCTGTTCAAGTGTTCTACACTAGCTCATCTCTCTCCAGCTTCAGTCTTTTTTTTTTCCTGCTCCCAAATGATGCCAATTATCTAAAATCCTGAATACTAATGTATTAGCCTTCACTTGTCACCTTGTTAACTCAGTTCCTCCACTCTCTTTGCAAACCCTACAGTTATCTTACAGTCAGCAGTATTTTTAATTATAAAATAACTATAGGCTGTAAAAGTATCGATCAGTGCCCGTTACTAGAGTGAAATCTAAAGCCAATTTTGACTTCTCAAGATCGTTTAAATGCACTTTTGTTTTCTGTCCTCTTTTTGGCCTCCGAGGTGGGGGGGGTAGATATGTTTCTCCTCTCTGCCTTGCACTAATATTAGATTATTTTATGGAATCGGATGGTTTTTCTATGGGGTTTGGGTCACAGGTCAGGATCCTACCTTGCGCAGAACTCTGCTGGCCTCATTTCTGCCATTTCCTCCACAGTTTGGCTTTGCCAGTAGAAAACAATGTTCTGTGTTCATAAAATAGCTTCTTTTCAAAGTCTGTTATATAAAAAAAGGTGTTTAATTCTCCCTACAGAACTATTGGTGTCTCACGTAGACATATTAAAACTATGACAAGTTTTGAAAATAAGAGGTTTTCTGTTCAGTACATTGTATAGTAACTGAAAAGTGGCCGAGAAAGAAAACTCGTTGACAAAAGACAGTGTGAATATTGGAGTTACTCACCTGTGTCTGCCGCTGGCCTGTGGAGACATCAGCTCCTTGATCTCCTGGAATAAAAGCCTGTCTAACCTACACAAAGTGGGCTCTTCCGGCGTTTCAGCATTTATGGTCTATACCAAGAACCAATGTTTTCCTTGAGCTGCTGGGTGGTCTCGCTGAGTCCCGGTCACGGGTCCATCTATGTCCACAGTGTCGTGTGTTTCAAAAGCACCTGCTAGTCCTGTGCTCAGGTGTTCAGCTCCATTGCCTCCATAGGCTCACTTATATTTCACAGACGGGTGTCTTGGCTTGGATTTGGAAGAGCATATGTCACAACGTGACTCCAAACTCATTGTCTATAAAGAATAAGATTCCTAGGCAGAAAAACTGAATACCTCATTGTCTTGGAAAGTCATGAGCAAACTGAAAACATGCTTATCTCCATCTTCACTTTGGCTACCGTGTCTTTTGGACCCTCGTGGACACACCCTGAGAGAGGCTGGACTTCTGTTAGACCCTGCAGGAGCTCTGGCTGCCAGACTAGGTCCACTCAAGACACCAGGGTGCGTGGTGAGCATGTTAGCATCGGCTGTGTGTCGGTACCATCCTCTGGTGGGAGTCTGAGGAAGGGTCCACTGGGAGGAATTCTCATTATGCAGATGAAGAAATACACATTTTGAGAGGACGTGATGGAGTTGAGATTTTAATCCAGATTTATGGGGCTCTAAAATAAGGGCCATTACTCCTTAATACACTCGTATTAGTTTCCTAGGGGCTGCTGTGACAAAGGACTAAACACCGTGTATCTTAAAACAACAGCAACAAAATACTGTCTTACAGGTCTTACAATTCTGGAAGCTAAACGTCTGAAATCAAGGTATTGGCTGGGTCATGCTTTCTCTGAAAACCTGTAGGGGAGCATCCTTCTTTGCCTCTTCTAGCTTTCGGTTTTTGTCAGCAGTCCTTACACTTCCTCAGCTTACAGACACATCACTCCTCTCTCTGCTTCCGTTGCTGCACGGCTGTCTTTCCCTTGTATCTCTTCTTACAAGGACGCCAGTCATATTAGATTAAGTGTTCCCTTTACCCCAAGCCGACCTCATCTTAATTAATCTGCAATAACACTATGTCCAAGTAGCTCACAGCTGTGAGGCACTAGGGGTTAGGACTTTGGTGTATCTTTTTGGAGGACACAGTGCAACCTGTAAGTCCTCCCTCATACTAATGCAACATCTTCAAAACTAGTCTGAGTCTGCTAAAAGCCCTCCTTGGCCCCAGGGAGTTTGAGTTTGAGAGAGAGAAACAGATTGAAAGAGGTATGTCACTCAACTTTGGCTCCTGACTGTATCTGGAGAATCTGCAGTATTTCCTAAGTACTGAAAAGATGCCTGTCTGATGCTAAACAAAATGTTTCCTTGCTCGTTTTTTAAGCGCTCTGTCATATTATTCCTGGGTTGTTTCCAAAGTGTTATCATGATCTCCAAGTAGTAAGTAATCAGGATTGGTATTTCTTTGAATCCTCTATGCAACTTAACCTCAAACAAAATAGATGCCCTGTGCATCCTTGTGGATTTGAATTGAGGTGCGTTATGTAGAATTGTCAGAGGAACAAGGTGAAGCAGCAGAGCACTATCCAGGGATGCCCCTTCCCCCACTGCAGATGTGTCCCTTGGCTGTTCAGCACTTTGTACAGAGTCTGGCTGAGCTGTGTTCAAGAGGATGTGATGCTACACTTCCCACACTGAGCAGAGAAGGATGCTGGATATATAGTCCCATGAGATTAAGACCATCCACATGGCCCAGCCTGGAGGAATCTTTAGTCATGATTTACTAAGAAAAGAGATTAAGATAATTCTGTGCTAGTTCTTCAGAGAACCAATAAGAGATTTTACATATAGATTTTATTATTATTTATTATCGTATATAGATTTATTATAAGGAAATATTTCACATGATCACAGAGGCTAGAATGTGCCACAATCTGCTATCTGCAAATTGGAGATCCAGGAGAGGTGATGGTGTGGCTCCAGTCCAAGTTTAAAGCGTGAGCACCAGGAAAGGCAATGGTAAACACTCATACCCAAGTGCAGAAGACCTGAGTCCCAGCTCAGAAACATATAGGCAGAAAGAGAATCAATTCTCCCCTCCTCCTTTTTGTTCTATTCATGCCCTCAACAGATGAGGTGTGACCCACCCAGAATGGGGAGGGCAATATGCTTTACTCGGTCTCCTGATTCCTCTACTGTTAATCTCACCCTGAACCCTCACAGACACACCCAGAAATAATGTTTAAACAAATATCTGGCCTAGTCAAATTGACACATAAAATTAACCATCAGAGATACTGTTCTTGAAGTTTTGGGAGAATCATTCCAAATGCTTATCAGTTATTTGGGAGGCAGACTTCCTCTTCCTTTTGCTGCACCCTGTCCCTGATCTTCCAGGCTAAGTGCAGGAAGTGATCAATGGTAGAGGGGTGAAGGCAGAGCACCCTGTGTTATCAACACAGGAAGCAATTCTGATGGTAAAGAAGCAAGTTTTCCCCTAAATGGTCAATACTTACCCACCTGTGTCTTTTTTCTCTCTCTGTCCTCTAAGTCTCCAAACTCAATCTAGAATTTTATTTCAGAAGTAAATGAGAATTGCAGACAACATGTCATAGTTGAGAAAAGCAGGAAGCTAAGAATTGACAGGCTTATGTTAGAATCCCAGATTTGTTCTCTCGTTACCCAGGAGCTCTAGGGGCATAGCCTCTGCAAGCTATCCCCTCACTGGTAATATCAGGAAATTAATACATTCCTAAAGGGTTTTCTTGAGGAATTTTGAGGAAAATATGCTCAGCGTCACACAGCGAGTATGCAGCACAGCTGAAATCTGAAATCAGGGTTTGTTGAATTACTGAGCTCCTGGTCTAAACCAGGGGTCAACAATCTACAGCCTATAAACAAAATCCAGTCCACGGTCTGCTTTTATCAGTAGTTTTATTGGGACATTTTAAAATTGTAAGATGTACCTACTTATACTGCTTTGGCAGGCAGAGTGGTACCGTTATGATATAGACAAAAACTTACAATATTTACTCTTTGTTTCATTGCATAACAAGTTTGTCATCTCCTGGCCCAAGACATCACATTATACTGGTTGGAGATACTTCTGATAATGTTTGGATTTGAAAGCTATGAAAAATAATATGTTGATGTTGTATCAGTCTGAGTTCAGCAGCTGTAACGAATGTCCCACGCTGGTGTGGGATGTTGACGGTGGGGAGGCTGTGCCTGGGTGGGGCACAGGGTGTATGAGAACTCCCTGTACTTTCTGCTGAATTTTGTTATGAACCTAAAACTGCTGTAAAAAATAAAGTTTATTTATATATATGTATATATGAATTTATATTATTAACTTATAAATCTCTGGCAACAAAAAATTTAAACTAAAAAGCATATTAAGAAGTCTGCTCTTTTCAGCAAGTGAGGCAGTACCTGGCCCGTTCGCTGTCTACAGAGTCACTAGAAATCATACTTGGCAGCAATTCAGGTAAATAGGACTTCTAGACACAGTCTATGTTCCCAGGAGATTGCTATTCTAATAATAAATTATTTTAATGTGTCCTTACTGGTGTAAGCGTATACTGTATTTGTGTGTTATGATGTAGTATCTAATAATAGTACAACTAATAATAGTTATGTCATTAGTAGTAAGTTGTCACTCCTAGTTTGACAGGGCTTGTTCCGTCAGGGACAGATGGACACTAAATTCAGCTAACCAAGTGCTCTTTTCTACACCATGTCTAAGAAATGTAGCATCTAAGAAATGTACCCAGGATGATTGGGTATTTCTAATACAGCCAGATATGACTGATCTGCCTTCTAGTAATCAGAGCGTTGTGTCTCACCAAAAATATTTTTAAAAATCCACCTGTGGATTTTAAACCAGATGTTCCTTTGAAAAAAAAAACAAAACACTATCTTTTATACTGCTCACATGAATATTTCCCAATAGATTATCTGAATTAGGAAATTCAAGCTATCCCTGTATCCCAGCTTTGACAAAAATCATGTGTTTAAAAAAATCAACTCCTTGCTGAGTTCCTGCAAAAAATACTGTTTAACCTGTTAGATTGATTTCCTGAAATTAAAGCTAAAAATAATTTAAAAATTTTAAATTTAAAGTTAAGAAATTAGTTCATGGACACCTATAAATTTGCAACTGATTTTCATGTAAGTTAAAAAGTCTGCATGATTTAATGGATTTTCCACATTGTAACCTGAGCAATAGTGTTTTGTACCTCGTGAATAATTCACAAGTTTGATTCCTAAGGCACACACAACACACACACATGATACATATGTATATATTATGTATGTATCATATATATGTATATATGCACACACAGGTATGGCTAATTATTCTGGTAGCAAAGGTCAAAAGGACAGGGTGGCCATAAATTAATAGTAGGTTAAAGGATTTGAATGGAACCTGGATCCAAATTACTATGTCACTTTACCTTGCTGAAATCTTACTGCTAAAATTTTGCACTGCTAGGCAGTAAACTAGGGAAGGAAAAAAAAAAAGAAATTGAGAAAGTGTTAATTTTTAAGCAAGTTTGACAAAGATTGAGTTTCATATGACAAATATTGTCAGCAAGACAGGATTCTGTCAGTGGAAGAAGTTTAAACATTAACAATTTCTGTCAGGCTGTTGACACAATCATGGCAGACATTTCCCAAGATGCCCAGATGACTGCTGGCATTTGTCAACAATCCTGTCACAGTGACAGCAATAAGACCATGTCTGGAAATGTGACAGTTTTGGCTTTGTGCTCCCCTGAGCAATAGCCCAAGTGTTCAGAGAAAGTGTGGGAAAACCCGTATTTCTGCATTGTCATTCGAACACAGAAAACACAGGAGGAAAATGAGCTGTCACTCCAATTCCCATGATGCCTTGCTGCTTAGCATAACTCTGCTGTGCGGCCCTAGGTCCACTGGTCCATACTCTGACAGATAATTAAGAAAGAAGCAGCTTTTTCTAGACGGCTCTTCCTCATGATTTGCATTTTAGCCAGAGGCGACCAGTTATAAAAAAAACATGATGGAAAGATGGTAAGAAGCCAATTAGATGGATGGATGGCTGACTGACAGCTCTCTGGTATTACGACTCCAGATTTCAGACTACATAGCCTGGCAGTTTTCTACAAGAACCAACTTTTTTGCAGGTTGGTAAAGCTGTTAAATGGGGGCTATATATAGCGCTATATAATTTTTGCAACGTTGTACATTTTCCTTAAATAAGCATGTATTCTTTTCAATCAGGGTTTGCATTAAACAAGTTTTCACAATTTAATCACAACTTGTGTCACTAAATTTAGCAATATTAAAATTCCAGACAACTTGTAGGCGCATTAGCTGTGCCAGCGGAGAAGTGATTAAAAAGCTGAGAACCACGTTGCGCCAGCAGAGATAAAGTGAACTAATAATGAGAATGCCTGTGCAGATGTGCCTTTGGAACTTTGCAGGGTACATTGTTTGGTTTTAAGCAACTAAAAGCATAAAATCTAAACTTCCTCTCTGTCTTTAGATGCCACACACATATATTTGCTTATCATCCTTGGACAAGATCGAATATATGCTCGCATGCCTGCTACTTCAGCTAATTTTGATTAAAAAAAAAATAAACTGCAAGACTCAAGTTTCCAGTTTGGCCGTGATATTCTATAGCTTCTGGCCAATAGGAGTTAACTCTTCATCTCGGTGTCCAATTTGGAACCTTAACTGATGTTTCCGTGTGCAGCATGCTGTGTATGTGTGTACGCTGTCTATATACACACAGAGACACACACTCGCACATTTTTAGAAGCAAACCATTTAGAAGCTATTAGAGTGACATGTCTCCATCTGTAGTTTGCAACGAGAGCATTTTCTTTCAAATTGTAATGATATCTCAGATTTGCTTTGGATGTTGAACTATTCAGGGAAGGCAGTTATTTCACTATAAACTGAGGTTTTAGTAAGGAACGTTAACTCAAGCCGAAACTGCAAAGTGTATTTTCGTACTGTGGGTAAAGGGTCTTCAAACTGAGAGTGCATATTAAATCAGTCTTGGGTCTGAATGCTTTCAGTTGCTTAAAACCAAGCAATGTAGGTTGCAAAGTTCCATGTTGATCAGTGAATGTGCATTTGATATCAAAAGCCACAGTACACATAAAGCATGATTGAGAATGTCTTATTATACGGATTAGCTCTCCCCTTTTCTTTGCTTTTTCACCTGCGTTGGTATTTGTCTTTTTGCTTTGGCTTTCTATCAAGTTGTAGGAATAAAATCACCTTATTACACCTATAACCACCATAAAAAATGTTTCACCTGTACAGATTTGGAAAACTGAAACAGAATTTCAAGGGAGTAATGACAGTTCCATAAACGACCTCCCAAAATAGAGAGGAATAAACACCTGCTGATTTTCATTAGAAACATTAAAGCTTTTCCTAACAGACATAGCACTGTACCACCAGAAATAAAAATCTTCTAAAAGAGTTTTTATGATTTTTTTAAGGAACAATGTTCCCTCTCAGTAACTGAAGCCCTTATATAATCAAAATATACCTTCATTATTCAACAGTTTAGTTTCCTCCTAATTTGCTATTTTAAAAGGGAGAAATGTTGTGTCCTGATCAAGTAATTCTTCAAAAGTGAAAAGCTTTGAAATATTTACTTATTTGGATGGATATCCATGCCCAGCGTCTGGTTGGGTCTTTATTTCCCATGTCCTCTGCTTGCACCATCCACTCTTACTTTTTGCTGGAATTTATTTCACTTTTGGATTCTCTTACTTTACGGTATAATATCAATGCATCGTACTTTCTCAAGCTCTGGGGGAAGTTATGTGTCTTTTAAAAAATAATGAGAATTGAAATTTGAATCATACCTGGAGATCATCATACTAAGTCAGAAAGAGAAATAAAAATATCATATGATATCACTTGTATGTGGACTTTTTAAAAATGAGACAAATGAACTTATTCACAAAACAGAGACAGATTCACAGACATAGAAGACAAACTGATGATTACCAAGGGGAAAGGTGGGGAGGTGGAGGGATAAATTAGGATTTGGGGATTAGCAGATACACACTACTATATGTAAAATGAATAAACAAGGTCCTACTGTATAGCACAAGGAACTATATTCAATGTCTTGTAATAGCCTATAATGAAAAAGAATATGAAAAGGAATATCCATGTAAATATATGTATAACTGAATCACTATGCTGTACACTGGGAATTAGCACAACATTGTAAACTGACTATACTTCAATTTAAATAGATGGGGAAAAAAGAAATTTGAGTCATAGTAGAGAATAGGCAGATTTTGAAATAACAGCTACCCTTACTATGTAAAACTTCTTTTTTTCCTCCTAAACTTCATAAAGAGAAAATTTCTGTTTCAGGGAAAATCTGAAGAGTGATATTTATTAAACCAAAGTGAGTTCTGCAAATACTAGTTTTAAAGGAGACCGATTGTGGCACTGTAGGGTGCAGAGGTACATTTCTAAATAAAAAAAAAAATGGAGTGTGTTATCATCAAAACAAAGGGACACTTCTTCACAAGACTTGTAGAGTTGCACGTGGAAAATATACTGAAACTGGAACTCAGTGGAACTTCTCTCTGCTTACATGTTCATATTAAATTCATCTGCAATTTAAGTGGCTGGAATTTGAACATAAACACCGAGGAGAAGACTACAGACTATTGTCTTAAAAATTGTTTTCCTTCAGTGTATGTTTTTCTAATAGAATATTTAGTTATAGAAGTTCTCCATCAGATTTCAAGGAGAATATTCTGATAGCAAATAACTGTTGTAAGTCTGCCTCTCAGGTACGTGCAAATCATGACTTGAGATGCATTTTGAAAATAACCAATTTTCTATTTAGTGCATTTTACGCTAACAGGAAAGTAAAGGAAAGAAAAACTTAGGTAAAAACCACTTAAGATGTGCTTGTGAAAGTTATTTTCTGTCTGTTTTTTTCCTTCCAGGTGATTTACAGAAATACAGCTTCATTGATCTCTTTAGAATAAATCTTTATAATCCTATACAAAATTGGATCTTTTATTGTTCAATAGACAATTTCTATTAGTGCAGTAACATCTTTCAAATGTCATTAAGGAACAGTGTGCTTTATGTTGCATTGCTCCTCAGGACCTCACATACTTTTCTAATTCCCTGAACACCCAGTGACCCTGCGAAACATCACAGGGTCACAACACAGGGTGAAGTATTGGCCTCCTTTACTTACCTGATTTGGAATACTTTCCAGAAGCCTAGAATTACTTAAACTCCGTTCATCTTCCCTTATTTGGGCTGGTATGTATCTATATCTAGATATACATCTATATATCTCTATCTCAAGTGCGTGCGCGCGCGAGAGCACTGATGGGGCAGAGATATGAGAGAAAAAGAAACCAGCAACAATTCTTTGTTACACCTTGCTCATAAATTGTTCAGAATCCCATTAAAATGAATGGCTTGAATAATGTAAGAAAGTCCACCAACACTAAGACATATAGCAAAAAACCAGAACCTTCCTGAAGAAGAGAGGGGAGTGTAGATCCCGACAGTAAAACACGTCTTCCCCTCTCTCCCTGCATCTGATAGTCTTTCTCTTCAGTGTCTTGCGAGTGTCTGTTTGTGTAACAGCCAGCTCAGCAAGCTCTTTAAAGGCAGGGGCTGCGTCTCCCTTGGCTTTTTATTCCTGCACCAGCTGTACCGGCTTGCAGTAGAACCGGTGATTGAACTGAACGCCGACGACGTGTGCCTGGCTGGGCAGCCTTTGGTTCTTTTACTTATTGCAGGTTTGCCATTCCATTGGCTGCTTCCTTGTGTCCCAGTTGTGACTGAGTCAGGCAGTCTGACTATTCCTCAAGCATAACTGAGCCAAGTTTTTATGTGTGCCTTGGCGATGAGAAGACAGGACGAAAGATGCTGTGTAGAGTCGTGTGTGTCCTCGTCAACATTGTCATCATCATAAGCATAATTATCATAATCCATCATGTGCCCCAGACTGACCATTGACTGATTTTCTGTTCTGTAGAGAACCGTGTGTCCCGCCTTCCACAACAAAACTAACCTGTGTCTGTGGGTGAAGATGCTGGAATATTGGCAATTTCTTATCATTGCACCCAATTCCACCTATTCAGTCATTCAAAACCTCTTGAAAGGTTAATATTCTCATCCTCATTTTGCACATATGACATCCAAGAAGTTAACTCTCCCTAGATGTAAAAGCAAAACAAAACAAAAAAACTCTCCCTAGATGTAATAATCTGGGTGTGTGGCAAAATAAAATTTGAACTGAGATCTATCGAGTGTCAAAACCTCACCACAGTGCCTGACTTTCCAATAAATAAATAAATGTTAGCAGAACAATAGGTTCTAATTGTTAATGCAAGATTTCTGGAGAAAAACTTACAAATAAAAGATGAGTCATTTTGCGTACCTGAGTGAATGGACACCGATATTATTTACTTTAACGGTGTTAATCCTCATGACATCAGTGCACAACAGGATGTTCCTTATCATCTGTAAAGGCTCAAGTTAGCAGAGAGGGAAAAAAAAAATGGACGCGAATAAGCCAAATTCAGGGAGACAGAAGGGGAAGTGTTAGGGAATACAATATAATGTTTGTCCTCTTGGATTTCAAAGTCTATTGGAAAAAGACACAAATAACTCGATTACTATAGTTGACACACAGAGGGTGGTGTTCTGAGGGAGTGGTTCAGGGACTGCCCTGAGATAGTAAGAGAAGTCATCTGTGTTAAGCCTTGTCAAGTGATTACACAGCTACACTGACTGAGCTAGGAAAGAAAGCACTGAACGTAAGAGGAGCAGCAGGAGTCGGAGTATGTAGGAATGAGGATGCCAAATTATCACGTGTAGCTAGATCATAAAGTGAATCCTGCAAGGGTGAGACTGTACAGGGGCTCACGGAGGGATGAGCGTGTGCGGAAATAACCTCGGAAAATCAGGCAGGGACAAAGTAAAGGAGACACTTCCTTGCCAGGCGGAGAAGCTTCCACTTTCTTCTGCAGATAACGGGAAGTCGTCTATGAGCCTCACTCTGATGTGACTGAATTTGTGAATTAGGATGATAACTCCAACAGCGAAACAGATCAGGCTTGAAAAGTGTAAAGTTTGGCGACACAGAGACCAGTATGGGAACTGTTTCAGTGACAGAAATGATGAGTAACTGAGCTAAGACGGTGACAGTGAATTATAGTGATGAAGGTTTAGTTGCAGCCAGCCCTGGTTGGTAGCGTAGCAAAAACACCTCACTTTTTTTTTTTTTCCAATCTCCTCTAGTTTTCTAACAATGCTCATGGCTTTACTTTTATTGGATTCTGGCTCTAAATCTGCTGATGATTGCCCAATGTGATTGTTAAGCGGAGTTCTCTGTCACCAGGGAAGAGTCAGAGCCTAAGAAGAAAATGTTTCAGGATTTTTTTTTCCCTTCTCCTTGAGGGAAAAAAATTTTTGTTTTATCTTCATGTTAATTTTTCTATTTTTACTTTTTCAGCAGAAGGTCATACATACGCTATTTCAGAATTCACAGCTAGCCCCTCGCTCCTCGGATTGTGGGTGTCCTTGCCAGACTGCAGAGACGCAGGAGAGCTGACCTGAGAAGCCAGGCGATTACTCGTGCACCCGCACACACCGTCAGCCCTGGGAGCCCTTCATCCACGCAGGGTGTGAGCCAGTTAGCACCACCGACGTTAGGGCACACGGGCTGTTCCGTGGAAGAGGAGGAATTAAAACGTGATTGGTATTCAAATCGGGGTATAGCAGAAAGAGCACATTCCAGGAAAGAAGAGGAGGGGGAGAAGAGAAATACATAAAGATTCACCTCCCGAATCACTCGCTGTATTGTGTCTTTTCCCTGAAATGCCAAAAACCTTATAATAAAGCTTTGACGGGAGAGAAGGGTTTGGGAGATTTCTACCCCGTCTCTCTTGCTCTTGTAGACATGCTGAAATAGAAACTCTTAAAAAGCTGGGAATGTCTCCTAAGGATGCCTGGATGTATAGATTAAATCCTCCTACAGAAAATGGCACTAAAACGAAAAATCTATGTATGGACCAAACTTTAAATTCTAAATGGCAGCTAATGGGCCGGTGATTACAAAGAAAATAGATGACGAACCAGAACGTCAGCTGTAAACACTAGAACTTAGAGTGCAATTTTGGTGCTCATTAGGGACGTCATGATGGTGTAATTTACCTAGATTTAAAAATTTTTTCTTAATATTTGAAAACATCTATTGAATAATCATTTATGTGACGACTGATTTGAAAAAGCTGTGGTCATAAACACATGCTTACTTTGACTGCTTGAAGAGATTGCTGCTCATGTGAAAAACTAGTGATTTGAATTCATGTGTGTCTTAGTTACCTGACTTGTTTACTTTGTTTCTCTTTGTGCCTATGAGTTCATATTTCTTGGTTTTCCTCCATGTTCTTGAGTGTTTCCTACCTTGTTTGTTTGTTTTTTTTAAGCGTTTTTTTGTTGTTGTCTTTTCCTACCTGTGTTTTTATTCTGTATTTTTTTATCATATAATTTGACTTTTTTACCCCATCACAATCTAGTTGGTTTCCGGACCATTTTTCTCAATACTGAGATTTCAACTGTCACTAGCACATGGCCTCAAAGTTGGACAGGCTACTATCAGCAGTCACTAGGAAAGATAACATTCCACGGAAATACGTATTAACCTTGGAGAACTCTTTTCTCAGTACCTGGCAGTCCCTCCCCAGATGCATGCTTTAGCTCCTTTTCGCTCCCAGAGTCTTAGGTCAGAGCAGGCAAACTCCGCCGGGCTTCTGGGCAGAACCCCTAAATCACCTTCTTCAGAGCAGCACGGGGGCCGTTGCTTGGGCTCGGCACCTGCAGTCTGTCTCTCTGCCCTTGTCATAAGAGACAGGTTTTGCAGAGGTTGTGGGGATCATTAGCTCCCCGTAAATACTGTGACTTCAGGAAACTGGAAGCTGGGAGTTCTAGCAGCATCACATATCCTTCTCTTCTCTTCTGTCCTGTGTCCCTCTTTTGTTTCCCCTCCCTTTTTGTCATCTACCTTCAAATTTGAATCTTAAAGATAGAGAAATTAAGAAATACTTGCATTGATGGAAGTCTGTCAAAATATTTTTATTCTTGCCCCCCCTTTTTTTTACTAAGAGGCATAATACAATTTTATACCTTTAAATCAAAATAAAATGATTAGATATGCTTAATTTTTCAACATCTCAACAGCATGGGCTACAAAATGCGTGTCGGATAGTTCATTCACTTTCTGCAGTGCTTTAATTTGAAAGTGCAAGCTTTTGCCTCATATATATGATGTCTCAGAGTATTGGTTCGTTCAGCATTTTTAGTGTTGTCTGAAATTACTTTCAGGTGACTGCAATGTTAATGGCTGCATTAACCAAAGAGACCTTGAACTTATTTTCAGCAATCCCTGCACAGAGTTATTTCTGTTCAGGATGGCTGAAATATCTTTTTTTTTTTTTAAAACAAATCTCTTCATTTTCCATATAATAAGTATATTACAATTGCAGTGTTTGTCAAACCTGGATAAAGTCAATAAAATATTTACACATTTAAAAAAATAACTAATTCTCACAGATGTCCAATTGCAACATTCTGTTAATTAAATATGTGTAAACGTCAGACTAAAATGAACACTTTATGGTCAAGACCTTATGGTACAACTCTAAACGCGAAGCAAATTTATACGTTAAATGCAAATGAATTTTAAAATAAAAGAAATAGAAGATAATTTATTTCACAGGATTAAAAGTCATTTTCCTGTAAGTAAACTGTTGCCAGCTACCTGAATGTGATACTGCTAAAGTTACTTTTAAGGACTTTATCAGAAAAGTTTGATCTGTGCCCTCCTGGAGTCTGATGAACACAGCTGACTGGTATAAAATTAAAAAAAAAATTTTCTCCCTTTTTTTAATTGAAATATAGTTGATTTACAATGTTGTATTAGTTTCTGGTGTACAACACAGAGATTCAATTATACATGTGTATGTATATACACACACACACACCTATATATTCTTTTTCATTACAGATTACTAACAGATGTTGAATATACTTCCCTGTGCTCTACAGTAGGACATTGTTGTTTATCTTTTCTACACATAGTAGTTTGTATCTTCCAATCCCAGTCTCTCAGTTTAGCCCTCCCCTTCTTCTCCCTCAGGAGCCATCAGTTTGTTTTCTATGTCTGTGTCTCTTTCTGTTTTATAAATAAGCTCATTTGTGTCTTTTTTTTTCAGATTCCACATATAAGTGATGTCATTTGATATATGTCTTTCTCTTTCTGACTTACTTCACTTAGTATGATCATCTGTAGGTCCATCCATTTTGCTACCAGTGACATTATTTCATTCCTTTTCATGGCTGAGTAATATTCCATGGTGTTTGTGTATGTGTGTGTATACATACACACACACACACCATAAGGTGGCATTTCTTATGGCTTCTCTTCAACTAGGTGTTCAGAGTTGATTATTTGTCTCTGCGTTGCTTTTTGTCAACTCCTTAGAAGTTCACCCATAAGACCTTTCTGACAGCTGCTAAGAACTCTCTCACTACCTACTTATGATTCCTCTGTTGTTTCCGGGGCATTCACTCGACTTAGCCTCTTTCTTTTGGGGCTTCAACGCCACCTCAGGCAGGCTTCTCGGGCTGGATCTTTCTTCAAGTGACCCTACACCTGCACCTGAGGCTTACGCCTCAGCAGAGTTTCCACTTGGGTCCCTGCAAACATGGACCTTGGACCAGCCCTGGGTAGGAGAACACTGCTGGCCACTTGAGCCCTCTTTAGTCACCAACTGGAAAGCCACTCCACTGACCTCCTTTCATCTGTAGGATTTTCAGATTTAATCTTAAAAAAAAAAGGAAGAAAGAAATGCCACCTGAGTCAGCTGAGTAAGCTCTTCACCACCACTTAATCTTTACTCTCTTCCTAACTTCAATCCTGGAGGAATCAGAAGGCCTCAGTGGGGCCAACCGCTTCCAGGGAGGAGCCAGTTGGCAAAGACAGACACACAAAGCAAAGGATGAAGGCAGGCAACTCATCTACCCTCAAACTGGACGAAAGGAATTTAATGTTTTAGCTTTGAGTTAGGACTGGACTGTTTGGTTACTGGAATGAAACTATTCTTGGAAAGAAAAATTAACAGAGACCTTGTTTTCTACAAATGAGCAAATAACCTATGGATTCTGCAGAAATTTTTTGTAGGACATCTTTGGTCATGTTCTCTAAGATGGGATTCTTGCCTAAGTGATTTTCTCAGGAGAAACAGACTGGGGGAAGCAGGACAGGGAAGAACAAAGTTCAACAAGAGCGTGGTCTCAGCTGGGGAGGAATTTCAGTCCTGCAGGGAAGCTCTGGAGCACAGACTGGCTCACAGGGTTAATTGCGCCTTCACTCATTAGCTGTGCTGCTGGGGCAACGGGCCGTTGAGGGCATCCAGGCGAGGCACTGATACAACCCACTACGGAGGGACAGGGATGGGGCAGAACTCATCGGAGGGATGTGAATAAGGGGAAAGCTAAAGCTGTATCCTAACTCCATCTACCAGTCCCATTTTTGTAATAACCGTTTCAGTTACAGTAACTCACCCTTCTTAATTAAGCTAATGGAGCTAATGTTTTAGGTGTCTATCCTTTGAAGCCAAAGACCATTGCCTGCAACAAAACTGGGGAGTTGCATGACAGCCTTTCTATCGCCAGCAGCTAGGGAAGGACAGAGATAATGTTCTATGGATAATATCTGTGGATTAGGTGACTAGATGAATACAGCGTTTCACTGATTAGAATCACTTCCTATTGTCAGTGTTAACGCTTCAGTAGTCCTGATAATGAACTTGATATCTCATCAAATGGGGCTCACTCAGAACTGAATATTAGGATGCAGGTAGGTAGAGCAGGAACATGGCAGGTTTAAATAAGATTTGAAAAGAGATATAAGTAAAGGTGGATCAATCTAGGATTTGTTTATTTTCCTTTATGGATTTCAGAGAGCAATAAAAAAATCTGTAAACAATGAAAGGAGCTAAATATTTCAGAGTGTACGATGCCATATATTTTCGCCTGGGAGGTAGGGCATATTTTTTTTCCTTCCCCAATTTCAAGTTCCTGTAAACCTTGAATTAGAGCATTTGACGATCCATCTCTGTCTTGTAAAATTCCCTCGGAAGGTCCTACCCTGGCTGACATTTCAAAACAGGTCGCATTTGCTATCCTCCCTCGTTTCCAAGTGTTTTATCCACTAAGGGACTCTGCTTGGACACTGGCCACCCCTGGTAGAAACTGTCATGGTGTCTGGTGCCCAAGCGGCAGCCCAGTTGTTTCATTTCATCATGAGGCCACTCACAACTCCCAAGCCACAGGCGCGACCGGAGCTCAGAATGAGTGCCCTCGTGTCTCTTCCTGGTCGCCGGTACTCTTGCAGGTGCCACGCCGAAACAAATCTCCAAAGACAACACTACGGCACCACAAACAAGCAAAGGAGCGACACAGAGGCCAGGGAACGCTCTGAACGTGGGAGGCCAGCGAATGATACTCTGGGGGCAGGAAGGCTCCTGCTACAATTCTTTTTGACACTTTGAGACGAACAGTGGTGACGGTACCAGAGCTTAGTCAGACGGTGTGGGTTTGAGATAAAAGCCAGCCTGATAAGAATATTTGGGCTCTGGCCCAGATCACAGCGAGTGCTCAGAGTGGCCAAGGAGGATCACACATAAATCCTAATTGGATGACCTGTGTGAACAAGGAGTTCTAAGAGCTCGGAAAAATAAGGAAGAAAAAGACCAAGGAGGCATTGAGATAGAAGATAAAATCGATACAGAATTGCCTAGGAAATCAATAAGAGGAATAAAGGACGTGCAGGGGATGTGAAATCTGGGTTCTGTCTCCTGCGCAAGTGAGAAACCTGGCAGTGTGTTTTGAACAAGCTGCAATGCTGTAATTAAAGCTCGAGGGAGAATGGCGAGAAGGAATCTTAATAATCAAGTGAAAAGATGCCACGGCAAACAGTGACTCCTTGTCAGAAAAACAGTTTCACAGGCAGATCTTAAGTTAAATAGGAACTCACATACAGAGCCGGAAGATGGGTGGATGATTGTGTCTGGGTATTTGTGGAGATAGAGACTGGGGCATGATTTTAGACTCAGAAATCAATAAAGTGTCATCCTTCAACAGGACAAAGTAACTTGCTCATACAGTTAACCACAAGCTTGATGATCACAGCATTGTCTCGGGCTGCACTTCAAGGAAGAGATTATCGCCTCTCAGACACCCAGTGGATCGGCAAAGGGACAGAACCCCTAAGAGTCAGTCTCTCATAGTTGGATGTATTTATAAAAAATGAAAGATAGGTGTCTTACCCTCTCACACACCAGATATGAACAAAGCAATTAGAAGAAAAAGAAAAAGCCTAGAAAATTATACATGCACACACACACATAATTTCTTGGTAATATGGAAGGGATATATAAATATATATATACTTATATCTCAAAATAGTGTTACTGAGAATCAGGTTTGATCACGTGAGCAGCATTTTGGGAAACCATCTGCTTAAAAAATGCTACAGTCTTTTTATTGTTCCTTCCTTATTTAAGCAGAGGTGAAATACTTAGAAGTCCAGGGGGAAACATATGTATCATAATCGACGTGAAAGTCCCTTTTCCTTGAATTGTCTCCCAGGGATCCATTCACAGAGACTACATCAGCCATGATTTCACTCTGGGATTCGCCCAGTATGTACTCGTAATTATAACCAAGTTGGTCTGAATATTGGACTGTGAAGAATGAAGTGTTTCCTCATTGGTAAAAAGAAATCTATCAGGACTTGTAGATTCAAATGATGTTTGTCTCCTTCAAAGGGCTTACGTAGGCAATTTATAATGGCCAGTTACTTCTGCATATCCCCAAATGGCCAATAATTTCCAAAGGGGATACTTTAAGTGTGATAACAAGCCAGAGTTATTGAAAACAAAATTTTAAGTGTTGGCGATTCTAGAAAATGGTAGCAGGAGTGTAAACTTTTTAAACTCAACAGATCACCATATCGAAACAGATAAACTAATCAACAAAGTCAAAAATACAAGGTGCCCTTTACAAGAAAACAAAGGTGACAGGGTAAGTTCAGGAACTCCAAATTACAAGTGCCCGGAGAGAGACCACCGACAGCCACAAGACCTGTAATCTACCGATACCTGTGCTGGAAGCAAGCAGAGGGGAGCGGCAGGTGTCTGACTGCTCAGCCAGGGGAATGTCAAAACAGACAACAGAATAGTGTGTGAAACTGGAAGAGCTCTTGCCTTCTCCAGGAGGGAGTGAGTGCATGGAGCCCATGGTAGGAAGATCCAGTTGGAGCAGAGAGGCCCCCGTGGGCTCTAGAAACAAAGCATCCAAACAGGCTCCTCCCGCATGGGAGAGCAACTGATGCTGAGTGTCATCAAAATTGCCTCAGTTAACAGAGATCAAGAAAAGAGGAGGTCCAGAGGAGAGGGAGGGAGAGAAGCAGAACCAGAAAATCTCAAAAAACCAAAAAATTTATCTGTATTTTTGAGCATTATACTATGACAACAGAAAAGAGAACTCTGTGAGGTTTGGAAAGCTTTCCTGAAACCCCTCTTCTTCTAATTTCAAAAAAATATGTGACCCACCAAAAAGTATTGAGATCAAATTTCATAGTTGTTTCAAGATATAAAAAAATAATGATAAACAGCAGGATAGCAGTTCTATAAACAAGAAGAGTGCATAATGCATGTCCATAATCACGTAGCAGGACAAAATGAGTCAGAGTTCGAAACATTCAGTAATGAGTGGTCTGAACTTAGAAAACTAGAAATAAAAGAAAATCATTAATAAAGACTCAACTAGAAGGATCAGAAGAATGACTAAACATAACATATCATGCCTTAAGGGAATAAAAGATAGCCAGGAAGAAAAAATTTAAGTCATAAAGAAATGAATAGAGAGACAACATTTTTCTTTTCCTTACTTCATCCTCCCTTGTAAATGGGCAGAGGTTTAGAAGGATAAAGATGATCCTTAATTTTGGAATGAACTATGTTAATGGGTTTATCTCTTATTGACATCCTATGGGCGGGTATGTTCATGCTCAGGCCAGTATTGGGCTGAGTTTTGCAATTAAAAAAATTGATTCTTTGATTAGAGAGAATGCCATCTTTGAGTCGAAAGAGGCTGTCGCCAGAGGTCAGGAGTTTCTGTGTTAAAGAGAAGGAGGCAAAGTTGCTTTATACAAACATGTCAGAATTTGATTGAAAGACTTTGTGTAGTAAGTACCTAGTGAAGTCACTCTTCTTAGAGGTTTTTCATCCCCAGTGTTACTCAGTTCTCACAAAAGCCCCGGGAGGTAAACACCATCGTGCGCATTTTTTTAGATGAGGAAACGAGCTCAAGGATATTACGCTCCTGCTACAAGTTAGTAGCAAAGTGCATATTTGAGCCCAGGCCATTCTGGCTCCGAAGTTCATGTGCGATTCCATGCTTCTGTACCTGATTAGCCAGCCATTTAAACTGGCTGGCCTCAGTTTCCTTCTCTGGACAAATATATTTGACTAGAAGATCTTGCAAACCCCAAAGTCTTTGATTCTGTGAGACCAAGTCAGGCAAACTTTATGATCTCCCTTGTTAACTCCTTCCCATGTTCTATAATTTAGGAAATGCATCTCGATCTCCTTGTGCCTCATCTCAATTTGGCAATAATTAAAACCCATCTCCTCTCAATCTGCCCTTTGCAGGGGTGTAAGACAGCCAGTTTGTCACAATCTTGCACAGTAGTTTATGTTGTGATGACAGAAGTGAAAGCAGGTAGGGAGGGAGGAGGGAAGTTCTTGAAGGGAAGGTCTAGTAAGAAATCTGGACATGTTTCAGCTTTGTCTCATCTGAAATATTTAAATGTGAGTCTCAACCTCAGCGAGGAATAGAAGAAAAGAATAATGTTTTGTTTTTCTCATCTCCCAGGTATATAAGGAGTGTGAATATCTACGCGACATCTAGAGAGATCTAAGTAATATATACGTAATAAACATCCGGATGAGTACATTTAAAAGGCACGTGGAAAGAGATGGGGGCTTCCTTCCCTGGCTTCTCTGTGTAAAATCAGAAAATGGTTTTGCCAATCTGGCACTAAGGACCTGGACCAGAGAGTCACCCGGGGATGAGGGTGGAGAGGGGCTTCCCCCACCCAGGGCGCTCTAATTATCTGGGGTGTCTTGGTGGGTCCCAGCGGGCTCTCAGGCTGCAGCCTCCGCTCTGCTGTCGTCCTATCGCATCCATTCCTGATGCCGTCTCCTCTGCCCGGTGGTGGGCTTTGCAGTCGCGCTTGCTGCAGTTTCTTTGTTAGAGATGCGCCCTCTTGACGTATCCAGATGAAGAAGTTGCTGCAGGACCAGAAGCCTGGTGACAGACCCCGCGCTCGCCTTCCCCGTAGTCGGTCCCGAAATCTTACCTGCATGTCATCGGGCTAATCAGAGGTCCATGGTGAGATCTGTCAGAGATTTCTGTCGTAAAAAAGAAATTCAGACCCGGCTGACAAGAGAATTGGAAGGCTTTCCCCTGTCTTGTGGCGCCTGCCGGCGCTGCCTGTTATTCTGTGAGTACAAGCCCGAGGCTGCGGTGAAGCAGGGACCTCGGGGTGGCCTCCTAAGGACATGGCTCAGGTGAGAGGAGCCCCCCTCCCCTCCCTCAACAACAGAAAACAGAGAGGAACGACCACCAACAACAAACAGCAGAGAGAGGTAAAAATGGCACAGCTGCACATCAGTCTACACTGGCTCTTGAGAGACTATAATGACACTCAGGGATGACACACTTAGTGACACAGAGAGTGCCGAACGGGGTAACTACGTCTTTCCAAAAGACTGGAGAGTCATATACGTAACCAAGCCAATAAAATCTCCAAGCAGAAAGTGCCTTTTTTTTTTTTCACTTACGGAATTTACAGAACTAGGGAAATTAAAAGATTTACATCTATACTTCTTTGCTCTGGAAAAGCAACTCAGTTCCTTGGAAGCTCTTGATTGTTTTCCTCTTAATAAAATACACAGTGCGTCGGCCTTGCAGCAGACCTTACTGGAGATGGGAGTAGAGACATTTGTCAAATTCTTTGCCAGTTCAGTCCGTGATATCAAGAAAATCATCTCTGGAAGTTGCACAAGAGGAAGTAAAACTCAGTGATTTGGGCATAGATTGCAGACCTGAAGTGTCCGAGTTCAAATCCCAGTTCTGCCACTCATAAGTTTTCTTCACCTAAGATAAGCTACTTAGCTTCTTATTGCCTCATCTATAAGATTGGAGTGGTGGTCATAATCTACGGACATCACTATTGAGGGGATTAGAAGCATCATTACAAAGTGTCTGGTGTATAAGACGTATTCCATAAATATCATTATTATCATTGTTGTTCTTATTTTAATCTTATCAGCTGGGATAGGCTCTATTAAACTAGGTAGCAGTCATCCCCAATATCTTAAGCATTAACATAAGGAAAGTTTATTTTTCACTCATACTGAACTTCCATTGGCAGAGAAACTTTACCTATCAGTTATTCATGGACCCTGACTACTGATGGAACAGCCACCATCTTGGAAGTTGATGGTTGATGTACCAGAGCGAAGAGAACTTCGAAGGATCTTGTGTCAATGTCACATACCCCAGCCCAGAAGAAATGCACATCATCTTTCTCATAACTCATTGATGGGAAACAAGGTACTTGGTTTCATTAAACAACAAAGGTAGTAGGAAATGCAACGCTTTGGTGTGCCTAGAAGGAGAAAACCTGTAACTGGTGAACAATATTAATACCTACCATTACTTTATTATAGCCTGGTAGTACTTATTAAAAGAAAAAAGAAAGACAGTACTGAATAAATACACAAATGCAAGTCTTTGGTTTTTCATTTACCTTCCTAGATCAGATTGACTCCTGCGCACCGTTTTCAGCCTCTTAGTTCTCACTCCCCCACACACACACAGCTTTTTGCAGTAAATGAAATGCACCTAAATGACCACTCACATCTACATGACACAAAAACATGATTATATGGTGCTTCGGCCTTTCTGGCCTTGCTCTGTGCTTTACAAAGACCCTTTTATGCTCACCATAATCCTTTGCACAGGTATTATTATTACCCTCATTTCCTGGATGAGAAAAATGGGGGCACAGAATGGTAGATAACTTGCCCAAAGTCACACAGCTGGGAAGTAACAGGCCAGAATTTGAATGGAAGGAATATAGTTCCAGAGTCCATCCTTTTAACCTTAAGTTATGCTTCTACATTGGATGCGATCTTTACAGGAAGGTATACCTTTATTTGGAAGGTCCTTTCACCTTTTAATGCCTGGCTAACTCTCATCATTTACAACTTGGCTCTGACTTTATCTACTTAGCAAAGCTGTCCTTGACCCCTCTCTTACCCTTATCCTTGACCCCTTCTCTTATCCTTAGATTAGGTGTCAATCCTCTGTGCCTCAGGCAGCCAGAGATGGCCCTGTTATTTGTTGGCCTCCTCCACTAGCCTTGACATCTTGTACACTGGGGTAGTATTTATTCTCTCTTACATCTCGGTACATATGTGGGCATACCATCTATGCGTGGCATACAGTAGGCGTTAAGTAAAATATTTGTTGAGTGAATCACTGTAATAAATAGTCGAACATGTCTGTGTAGAGACTAGAGCTGTCATCCATCCACCAGTAGGTAATGATCTTGGGAGTTTAGTTAAAGATATTTTAGGTGTTTTTTGAATGAGTGTAGCTCAGAACTTATGCCCTGCCACACACACAAAGGCTGAAGGAAGAATTCTGTTGACACGTAGGTGCTGTTTAGAGAAGAATGAGCTCTATTTTTAAACTATTCTACAAAGTGTCGAATTTTCTCTGTCTCTTTCCCTAAAAGGACAGCTACCCTTGGAATCTAAACAATGTTTTCTTTAGTTTTTACGGGAGGAAGGAATAGCAACAAAACAAAAACAGATGTTTGTGACTATATTACAATTAGAGGAAAGGCTTTAGGGGACCAGCCTTTCCACCCTCCCCCCACCCCAGATACTTAAGTGATTCAAATCTCAAGAACCTTAAAGGAATTCTGATCCCAAGCCTGCACTAAGAAATATCCTTTGTGTGGACTCTGATGACAGAAGTCACATCGATGGTTTTAGACAACGTGACATTAAGTCAATAGCTTGTTTTGAAAACCATGCTGATGTCAACGACTTCTTTATAGTAAGTTGGGGACACAGTGCGAGTTGCTATAAAAGAGCCTGTTCTCCACGTGGTTGCTCCTTCAATGTCCCTTTCAGAAGCTGCCTCCCTTTAGCCTCCTACTGAGAGCGAGAAAGTCACAGTGACCTGTAGTCCCAGGCTGGACGCTTCTTTCTGTTTCATTATGCATGTGCCTCTGGAAAGAACGCAGGTTTCAGAGCCAAAGCTGCCAACACCTGAGTTAGCATCCTGGCTGGTCGGCCCCCAGAAACCCACTTCTTTCCTCTTCCTCTTCTGCCCCTCTTCCTCCTCTTCCTCGTTCTTCAGCAAATCTATTAAGCCTCATTTCTTTTCCCCCCCGGTAAAATGAGAATCATAACAGGTAGCTCGTGGGCTGTTAACAGAATAAGAAACAGTAAAAGTCTCTGAAGTGCCTGGAACAGGGCGGCACGTATCCAAACGCAGACAGTAACTGTTGTAATTATCATCCACTGTGCGTCCTCTGAGATCAGAAAGGCCGGGGAGCCAATATATTATGGATATTACGGTACGCTGGTTCTGTTCCCTCTTGGGTGAATGTGGGCTGGAATATTATTCGTATAGAAACCAGCAAAATGGATCTGAGAGAAAGCTGACATGTAAATGCACTGAGCAGGCTGTGAGGCATTACCCCAAAGCTTCGCTCATCTGTAAGAAAAGACCAGGGAAAACCAAACTTCCCCGCGATGACATTAGGAGAACACTTTTCCTACCCTAGGCTCGTCTCAAGTGTTTTACTTGGGAGCACCTTTTCTTCTTCACTGGATTTAAAATATTTATACCCTGCCTCAGCGTGATAGGCACTTTGTGAAATGACTGGCAATGTGTAAAAGAGTGACGGATAGAAAAGATGAATGTAAGGCGGGAACGAGGTCATCTGATTGTCATTTTCACCATTTAAATTCCGTAGTCCAATTTTTGGACAGAACCATTAGCCCTATCTACATTTGCCCCCTTTTTTTTCTCCGTCCTATTTCCGTATTCCTCTTTACCATATTTGAGCTTGAAAAAAATTGCAGCAGCAACTCTGGATGTGATGACAGTATTTGTACAGGTTAGGTAAGTTAGGAAATCCTACCATCTCATAGCCTGGATAGAAGCCACTAGCCTCCTGAGTCCGCGCCTGTCCTCTCCTTTCTCCTCCTTGTGTGGTGGGTAAGTGTCCTCTCTAGACCTCAGCCCACTGCCTGTATGTTGGGTCTTATGCCCCTGAACTTCTTCAGGATTCATTTACAGTCCAGTTTCCCCAATCAGCTGTACACTTCTGTTGACTTAAAACATGCTTCAGTCACTCCTATATTAGAAGGAAGGAATGGAGGGAGGGAGGGAGGAAGGAAAGAAGGAAGGAGGGAAGCCATAAAACTGGATGAAATACCAACCAATTAGAACAGACAGAATGGGGGAAGGGCACAGCTCAAGCAGTAGAGCACATGCTTAGCATACACAAGGTCCTGGGTTCAATCCCCAGTACCTCCTCTAAAAATTAATAAACAGGTAAAACTAATTACCTCCTCCTCCAAAAAATCAGCAAAAAAAAAAAAAAGAGTGATAGAATAAAGAGGGCCAATGAGTCAGCCAAATGTAATTCAGTGCTTAAAAGGTGGGAAAATGAAGAGGAACTGAGGTGAGAGGAGTGTCCCGTCAAAAATCAGGAGACTGAGGCGCCCTGGAGGCCCACGGAAGAGTGTTTCAGGGATGAGGGTGATCATTTGTGTCAGGTAACACTGAAGGGGCCCAATAAGATAAGCCTGAAGACTGACCATCAGATTTAACTACACAGAGGTCACTGGTGCCGTGGCACAGAAGAGCAATGCCCGTGGAATCTGGGGGAACAAAATCTGGCTGGAGGGAGTTGAAGAGAGAAATGAGAGATAAATTTTTTGCAAATATTTTGCTGTAAAGGGGAGAAAAGAAACGGGGGTGGTAATCAAGTGAAGACAGGAGATGAAAAGAGTCATGAGTTTGCTTAAGAAAGGAGAAGTTACTGTAATTACAAAGTAAGAAGCAAACTTGCAATGCAGGAAAAGGAGAAGAAATGACCTGTATCACTGAGCTGGCCACAACAGAGTAGGTGGGGCTGTACCACTGAACATCTGGGGATCAGTCCAGAGCAGTCACATTTCTTTGGAGACCTGAACAAACGTCAAACATAGCACAAGAACCTAGATCTCTCTTCCTTCCGTTAGGAGTAGAGAAAAACACTGCCCCCTGGAGGTTCGGAAGGCATAGACACCACTGAGAGTTGGAAGAAAGAGCTCTAAATTGAAGTACTTACCCGAATGGGGCTGGGGTAGACTAAAATAATCATTCTGTGTTTAAGTTTGTGTGGTTTTTAAGGTTAAAATCTTTCTTACCGTTCTCCTTTCTCTCCTAAGCCCACAGCCTTTCTATTAGCACAGTAAGAATCCAAAATGGAATGAAAGAACTCTGAATGTGTGTGCTCTTCCACCTGGTGAGGTGCAACATTTAACCCTCTACACTGTGTTTAATCTGCCCCATGCCCTTTGGAGGCAGCTCTTGGAAGCCTTAGTTTTAGACACGGGGTGGTTAAATGACCTTATCCGCTGTGTAAAGCTAATAAGTATTTAAATCCTGGTCTGCCTCAGTCTACATCCCGTGCTTGAACGCTGTGCTAACCAAGAACCCCAAGCTGAAGACAGCGAAACGTCGGTCTCTTCTAAATAGAGAAAAACAACTATTGATGGACCAAGATTCTTTAGGAGTGAAACAGTTAAAGAGTGATGTTGCTCACACAACCTAAAAGCCACCGTATTGAAAGGGGGTGCTCGCGAGCGGAAGAATTTTCTGTAATTCACCATTGTGGGCACAGTCTCGTGTCTCTGCTGATCTTTCCAGTATGCTCTTCCCACCCCAGACTCTGTACAGGCCTGGTCCCTGATGGCTAAATCACGACTCCCTTGCCTGCTCTGCTGAGGAATTTTTGGTTGGACTCTGGTTCCTTTATGCTCAGACAGGTTTAAGCCTACTCTCTTCAATACTGTTAGATTACATTGTGATGGAGCCTACTCTGTGTTAGGCATGGTGGTAAGTTATTTTAATGAACACATTAACTGAAGCCTTTACAACCATCTGGCCAGGGGGACATCGTTGTTCTCAAATTATAGATGAAAAAACTGGGGCCAAGGGAAGTTGATAACCTGCCCCCAAAATGGAAGAGTAAGGATTCGCACCTTTAGTTCTGACGCTGAAGTTTTACCCACACTAGCCTGACTCTTTCCATAATTTTTTTTAAGTTTATGTACCACTGAGGTTTGCTCTTAATGATTCCAAACCAGTTCATGCCCACTTGACTTAAGTTAGATGCAACCCCCCTGGGGAGACTCCGTGTGAATCTGAGTCACATCCTGAGGCCGCACCTGGCTGTTCTGTCTTCTGTGGGATTAATGCTGTGGAAAGGGAACAGAACAGCCCCTCAAAAACTTCAGGGCAAGGGCTTATCTGTGTGTGTGGCGTGGAGGGGCAGGGGATACAGTTCTTCAAGTGAGAAGGTGGTGATTTAATGGAGTGACATCACAGCTTCCAGGTGAAGCGGTCTGGCTGCAGAAGCAGCCCGTGAGCCTGCGTTCCAGCTCTGACACCTCCTAGCTCACGGGGTCTCAGTTCGCTCATTGCTAAGACACGGATTATATTGATACGTGGTTCATGAAAGTGTGTGAGGGGTGAATAAGTTAATACACGCAAGGTGTTTAAAACAGTACCTGGTACACACATAGGGCTTATTATTATTAATTATTATTATTACTGTTTTCACTCTCTTGGTTGCCAGACTTTGCTGGGCCCTACCATCCATCTCCCAGGAATTCTGATAGATGTCAGAACTATTAATGATGTCCTTCTTTACGCCTGTTGGGGCCAGAGTGGGCTTTCCGGTCAGAAGGGTCTCAGTGGAATCAAACTCTACACCTGGTGCCATTTCTCTGAGCAACAGTCGCAGATCAGCGTTGTCATTGAGAAGAAAAAGAAATCGATTTTCTAACAGCGTCCCACGTGTCCCACTTTCACGAACGATCTTTCTTCAGCTCTTTTAGGGGCTGCGTGCATCCTGTGCTGTTGCTCTGTCAGGTTTTTACATGCAGGCTTAACCGCTTGACTCTTCCGGGACCCCAGTGCATCAGTCTCTTCATCCTGGCCTCCCATTTCTTCTGATGGCTCCCCAGTTTGTCTACCTGGTTTTCAAAATGAGATGTCTCTGTGCAAGCTGGATTCCCAAATGGGATTTCTCCATCATTAGAGGGGGAGCCAGCATCTCCTGGCTCCACGGTCTGATGCCACTGTATCTGCATCTCCAAATAACACTGGCCTTTTCAGACTCTGTATCCCATGTGGAGCTGCTCGCAGTGTCATCTTACAAACTGTCCACCTGCCTGCTACGAAGTTCCTTGACAGTATCACTTTCTGCCTTTCATTCCTCTTCTCGGCTGTCTCCGTGCCAAATGTGCAAGTTTGCTATTTCTCCAGACGGAATCTCATGGTGTCATGTTCAGCTCCTACTTAAAATGACATCTGATGGAGAAAGCAATACGTTGCTTTCAACAGTTTACGAGGTTACCTCCTTGCATCGGGGTGAGCTTTCCAGAGCTTCGAAGAAATAGATTTTAAATATATCTTTTTCCTTTTTTCCCTCCATGTGGAAAAAAAAAAAAGTGGCGCCATGTTTTATAAAATGACCTGACTTTTTTAAATGCATGTAGCAAATCTTATCCAATTACAGAAGTAGGAGGCTCATGCCGTTTACTCACCAGTTTGTTTTACCAGGTACACAGTTTGATAAGCATCCGCAGAATGACTGGTTTGTATTTTGTACGAGAGGAAGAACTTGCCTTGGATAACTATGGACATCTTGTTATATCTCATTCCCAAATCTGTCAACCATTTAATGACAGCCAGGGCACAAAACAATATTTTACTTGTTCATAAGCAACAAGGCTCACGAGTGGAAATAGCTATTTTCCTAAGTGTTTATATGGTGAGGGACAAACTATAGTATATAGGTCATGTTCTTGGGAAATCATCATAAAATGGTGTGCTGTGTGAATTTTCAGTATACCTCATCAGTAAGATTCTCCAGGCATGGTTGTTATACTGCCAAAATACTTACGGAAAAAAAAAAAACTCAGTGAAAGTCAAACCCTGAAAGATTTCCCTTTCTTAATATAATCTAAATGTTTCAAGAGAATCCTTTTACTGTGCATCAAATTTAATTCCCAAGTTCTGAAAGCCAATATCCAGTCAATTGATGTTTTTAAGGATTTTAGGACACAATAATTTAAAAATTAGTGCTTTGGTGAAAAAAATTTATATAACTATATATGTATTAAAAAACTATATAACTATATATAATGATATATATATATAAACTATATATATATATAACTGAATCACTTTGCTGTACACCTAGAACTAACACAATATTGTAAATCAACTATTTCAATAAAAAATTAAATAACATTAGTGTTTTGGCCAAGCTGCAACAAATGCGCTGTTCTTTCTTTCGTTTCACTGAACCCAAAAAACATCAGACTGGAAACTTACTATGGGACAAAATTTGTTGTCCTAAAGTGTGACTCATCCAATGAGCCCACGAGTGTCCCGCTCCAGGCAGACCAGAGGTGTGGAATGGGCTCAGGCCCTTGTAGCCGACACGCACGCCTTTACTTCCTCACCTCCCTGACCTCTTAACTGCGGGCTCAGGTCTTGGCCCTTTTCTCTATCCTGACTTACTGCCTTGGTGATTCTTGCTGTCTCGGAACGTTAGGTATTTTCTGTATGTTCTAAAATGTACCTAAATATTGCTGAACGTCCCCTGTACTGTGACCCCTGTGTACAGCTAGCACGCAACATCTCCACTTAGGGGGAGGTTGCCAAGATGGCGGAGTAGAAGGCCGTGGTGCTCACCCTCTTCCACGGATACAACAATAACTCTTAGCTGCATATGGAACAAATCTCACAGAATACCTTCTGAACTTTGGCAGAGTATCTCTTACCATCAGAAATACAAGGAAATCCTCACAAAACCGAATAAGCAACAAGTTTCTACTGTAGAGCACAGAGAATTATATTCATTATCTTACAGTAACCTGTAATGAAAAAGAATATGAAAAGGAATATATGTATGTACAGGTATGACTGAAACATGATGCTGTACACCAGAAATTGACACACTGGAAACTGACTATACTTCAATTAAAAAAAAAACTTCATTAGATTGATAAAGTAATATGCCCAAACTTAGACTTACTATGCCCCAAATGAACTCTAGATCCTTTTCCTTAACATGCTTCGCCAAGTCTCCCTCATCCCAGTTAACAGGAGGGAAAACCATTCTCCCGGTTGCTCAGACCAAATGCCTGGAATCATTTCTCTCACGCCTACGTTATCTGATCCATCGGGACATCCTCCTGCCTCTGTATTCTCAGTGTATCTAGCATCCCACCTCTTACTACCACCTCCACTTCTGTGATCCTGCTGCACGACCCCATCATCTCCCGCCAGGAACAGTGCAGGAACTGGTCCCCTGCTTCTTCTGTTGCCTCAATTCCATCTATTCTCAAATCAGCAGCCAGCAGCCAGCATATCTGTTTCATCGGGTTTCTCCTCTGCCTCAAACCGTCCAATGCTCTACAAGATTCTGACATCATATTATGTCTCATCTAGGGCGTCTGTTTCCGCTAACATCCAGAGGGCTCAAACTCATCTTCTCCAGGTGTTCACTCAAATTCTTTAAAATTGTAACCCCCATCACACTCCCTACCCCTTTCATTATTTCTTTTTCTTCATAGAGTTTATCACTATACAAAATACCTATTTTAGTTACTAAAATTTTATCATCTCTCTTACTCCAAAAAGTTTAGCTCTGTTCGTGCAGTATTTCTGACTGTTGCATTCATTTTTATATCCGTGGTAGTTCCAACAATGTCTGGTACACAGAAGGCACTCAAAACTATGTATTGAAAGAATGAAAGCCACAAATGCTGCAACCTCCTCTTGTCTTACAATCATATAAAAGTCACACCATAAAAGGATGGTTATGGGAATCGTCACTGTGTCACATTCATATTGTAAAAATACTTACTTAAAAGTGAAGGCAGGAAAAGTAAACCTAACTGAAAAAAAAATGCTCCATGTTGTATCTTCCATCATTCCAGTTTTTTGGAACCTGGACAGCCATTAATTTCATCCCTGGCACTTAACGCAGGGCACTGTGCTTAGAGGCTCAACTCCTGTCATCTGCACGTCTACTTCTAGACCATTTGGGATGGTTTTCCAGCTGCAAGTATTGGAAAACCCAGTGAATGATGATTTCAATAGTTTTGTTTTTCTTTCACATGATAAGAAGTCTGGGGTAAGTGGTGGCTGGATTTGATTCACTAAGTCCAAGATACAAGGGCCAGCATTTGGAAAGGTATCTTGGTCTTTGTGTAACAGATATCAGATGACTACGCGAAGCTCTGGGACCAAGTGCATGTTCAAGGGAAGAAGAGAAAGGAAAACAAAGGATGGAGCCAGTAATTCAGTCCCTTAAAAAAAAGAAACCAAAGCTTTCCAAAGAGCACTCCTGACACCGAGCCTGTTTCTACACACCTTTCATCGGCCCCTGGAGGGGTGGGGAAGAGAGAATGAGGTTGCTGATATACTGGGGTAATAAACAGAATCTTCCACAAAAGTCCTCATGAATATGCTCTGTGTACCTCGGTGTCTCCGGTCATAAACTAGGCATAAAACCAATAGCAGATTATGTCAGAGGAAGCTGCGGTTGTGCAGTGTTGGAGGGCAAGATGAAATGACATCCCATTCATTGTCTAGAAAACTTGGGGGATGGAATCTCTGATAAGCGAAATGGAAGGTTACCCGCAGCGAAGCAGGGAGTCGGGGTGCAAGCAAACATCTGCTGAGCCCGGACTGTGAGCAAAGGAAAGGGAGAGGAGCCCAGAGTTTCCTCTCCGGGAAGCTGATGATCGAAGAAGGAGGAGACGGCCAAAGACTAGCAGACTAGTAATTTCCTGCTCGTGGACCCGGAAAGACACAGCACTGGCTCCGCGTATAAGGAACGGGGAATTGAGGTCCTTTAGCAAAAACGCCAGACATGTTTAGGAACCAAAATCCGAAGACGTTTGAATGCAACTTTAGATTCCTTCCAAAGTGAAGTAGCTGCACTTTGGTCATCTCTAGTAACTCTACTGACAAACTTTACGTGTTTGCAGAAGTGCTTCTTTGTGGCTAGTTCAGTATGTTTTCTAAAGTTGACTTTAGAAATATCAAAAAAGTATAGGACAGCTCTGTGGGTGTATTTAAATCAAATAGCACAATCTAGTTTGACCCTCTTACGCTAAACTCTTGACAATTTGGATAAAGGCTGGACTAAGGATTATATTTTTGCTATTTTGATGTATTAATAATAAAAAAAATTTTGGTAACTTTAACCCACTCAAGGAAGCAATCTTTAATCCTCTTAAATGCCTGGACCAATATGTGAATAATTACCCATCATTCCTGAATATTTATTAAAGGCTCTTCTGTGAAAATGCATTTTGATAACCGTACACAAGTCTGTTTTAAAAATGAAATACAAAATTACAACTCATGTTTCACTAATTCACAGAGATAGCATCCCCTTAAATTCCAATTTATAATGATACAGTTTTTCTGTAATAGATTAATTTGACCAGAATCTTATCTTTAATAAATAATGATAACAGAGAGGCAGTTTTGTGCTTCTATTTTGGAATAAGTAATCCTGTTGTTCTTTGTTAGACTAAGTGGGAAATTAATTTTTTCTATACTGAAATGATTAGAAGAATTAGAATTATATACTTCTGACTTTTAAACAAAAAATTTTAACGTATTCAGGTTAACTCACATTTAAATTGTCAAATTTTATCGTAAGTATAATAGAGGTTTAGGGTTCAGAGCCAATAAATTCAGTTTATTTTAGAGTCCTTGATCAAACATTAGGTGGCACTGTTGTCACAACGAAAAACTGTGGCATTCATCCACTTTTCTCCACCATCTAGAAGAATCTTTTAAAATTCTAAAAATTAAAGACCTCACTGTGGATTATTTTCACTTTTCCAGTGTGATTAAAATATATCCATAATAAACATAAAAAAGATTAAAATTCATTGGCAGCATCTGCTATTCACCAAAAGGTGTGAACCACGATAATTTTAAAGGGAGTATTCTCAGAATTCTAGAAGATATTTGCATAAAGATGAAATAGCTATTATAAACAAATATTATATTTTCTTTGTTCAAAAGTCCCTATGGCTTTAATGTAGAAATACTGTATCAAAATAGTTTTTAAAGTTCCTTTCTGGAAAATATAGCCTGAAGTTTCTAAGATGCCTAAACATCACAGGTCTTTTTTTTTTTTTTTCTTCCAAGGTAGAGAAGAAAACTTCCAGAAAATCTTATTTAATATGCAGTGAAAATAAAAAAGAGTCAAGAATTGGGTCTGAAAAACATCCGTTCGTAGGTCTGTGTCGTGTTGAGTGTACACAGGGAAATGGAGACAGAAGGAAAGGGGTAAAACAAACTGTCACTGTAAGGAAAAGTGCTTAATTCTAAAAGGAATTCAAAAATTTCAGGTAAAGTTACAAGCAAGAGAAACAGAAAGAACACAGCTCTTCCGGGGCCAGCAAGACACCGCGGCAGGTTTACAAAGTATCACAGCAAAGGCGACCTTCTCCCTGCTTACTCCCGGTTCAGATTATGTGGGTGAGTTTACCCAACTCTGGGGACACTCACGGCTGCAGGAGATCATAGTTTTTAACTCTTTGAGGGAGGCTGCAGCTTAGTTCCCGGGGTAAGAACACAAGGTCCTGAGCAAATGTGTCTGCATGTAAATCCCGGCACCCAGGCAACTTACTAAAACCTCAAAACCTATCTTTTCCTGTCTATAAATTGAGGGCAATGATATTCTTCTGAGTTGATCTGAGACTTAAATTAGAAAATCCACGCAATGCATAAGGCTTGCCTCACGGTGAGGTCCCAGCTGGAGGAGTGGTGCTGGGGGTGGCTTATCTCCAGGTGATTAACACAGTCAGCAAGCTGCAGAGGTGGCCCCACCTCCCTGCAGACAGCAGCAGGTGGACACACAATGGGGGGGGGGGTGGAGGAGAGGGGGCGCTGCCTTGTGCCGCTGAGAGAGGCCCTTTGGTAGAGTCAGGGGTTCAAGAACTTTGGGTCTACACTCTGATGACCACACCCATCAACTGCAGGGCTTTAGGAAAACTGCATAATCTCTAAACCTCCATTAATCCACCTGCAAAGTAGAAATAAAATTAGTAAGCCTCACCTCACAGGGGTGTTGGCGAGGACATCCATCTAGACTTCCTGCTGTAATCCACGCAGTAAGAAGAGCTCAGTAAATGTTAGTTATGATGACCACTACCACCATCACCATGGATGACCCACTGGTGATTTCCCAGTCTGTGAAAGCTTTTCTACTCCTTCCATTTCCTTCTGCCTGGGAAAGCCTTTAAAGGCTCCAAACAACATACTTCTATACTGACCTCTCCACTGATCCCGGGAGAAAACCACTTATCAATATCAAAGGAACTGAGAGAAAAAATGTAACAATCCCAGCAAAACCATAAAAACCAGAGATTTTCAATGTAGGTATATTGTGAATTGCAAATCCGAGTCATAACATGTCACTGTAATTGGCTGACCTCACTAGACAAACAGCAAATGCTTATTTTGACCACACTGAAATCTCCTATTTAAAAAAGAAAACATTTATGCCAAAGAGAATCTAGCCTGCCTTTATTAAAGGCATGCATCCATACGATCTTAAACGTTTCTGATTATAAATTTCCCTTCCCCTCATCCTACCATAAACTGCATGATGATAGACTTGGTTTCTTATTCTCAGCATTGATTTGAGCATCTTCACATCTTAGGCACCAAGTAAGGATGAAGGGATGAGTGAGTAGGAGACAGACAGAAAGCGACTATCTGTCAATCAGATCACGATGGGCCATTTTTAAAAATTTCTTTCCAGCATTTGTGGTGGAGACCACTTCTCTCCAAGTCTTACCTGACATCACTGTGACTCATGAACCTTCAACTGCCGACGTCCCGAGACAGTAAATGGGCCCAGGAGAAGCCAGCCATGTTCAGATCTACATGTGGGCTTCATCATGCCCCAGAAGTCCCCAGGGGTCTTACTGTATGGGACTTCAGGACTTGCTCAATAATACCAAGTTGTCCCCAGTGAATTAAGAGAGGCAGCAGGTAAACCTTGTATTTTATATCTTAACATCCGCTGTTCTGATCTGCATATTTAAACTGAATGTTGGATCCTGTCTTTCAGGCTAGCAGGGGTTTGTTTTCAAACATTTTTCAATTTAAATACATAATAGCTATTATAAAAGGTTTAAGACTTCCCCCTCCATAGGCAGGTCTGCAGTACTTTGTGCAGTGGGAAATTTAGGAACCAGAAATAGCTGCCTTGAGTGTGGCCCCCACCCCAAGCTTCAGGCACTACGCTGGCCTCCTGACAGTTATGCAAGGCTTAATAAACTCCGAAAGCCAGTTGCGACTGCAAAAGAGGAGACTGAGGCTCAGAGAAGTTAAGTAACGTCTTCATGGTCAGACGGCTAAGTCATCTGGGAGCTGGAATTTAAATCAAGATATTTCTGACTTTGAAATCTGTACTTTGTTCAACGTTTCATTACCCACAGCAAGTATTTGCTGAAAATCATGATTTCTCCTCTCTCTCTCTCTCTCTCTCTGTGTGTGTGTGTGTGTGTGTGTGTGTGTGTGTATTTGGCATACCAGCTCTGGATGACCTGGGTAATTTAGTAAATAAAGGGCAACTTATGGGAGAGAGAAGGTATTTAGCTGCCCTACTTAAGTGAGACAGTAACTCACATCCACAAAGCTTGTAAGTTTGGGTTCACTCTACTAAGCAGCACAGATTCACTTAAAATACATTCATTAAGCATCTGTGTGCCAAGCGCCCTGTGAAGGGCTCGCAGGAAATAAAGCAAGCGAGGCAGGCTCTGGAGAGGTGAAGTTGCCGGCGATGAGGAACCACGCGCTTGCTGGTAACCTTGTGGAAACGAGGCTCACAGGCACGTTCTCCTCTGTAAGAATGGGCACGTGGGTCTTGGGACTTCGCATCAATAAGAATGGAAAGTAACTAAACTGAGTGAAATAAAATCTTGAACAATGTGATGGAAATAAAATAATGCCACCGGAGGAAAAAATTAATCAAAGTGAATGAGGTAGGTTACATTATTTTGACTCCAGCTCCCACAGCATGCGTCCAAGCTGCCTGGATGTTCCCTCCTCAGTATTCTCTGTTCTGTTCCTTCTTTGAGCAGCTTCATCGGTCAGGAAAGTAAGTGGTTGTTGTATCAATATATTTCGTATATTAAGGCCATCTGCCAGCTCAATTACTCGAATACGTTCTCACAGTATGGGATTTCTCGGAGGAGTAATTCTATTGTAACGCTGCCGAAATTATATAAATGTCCTATGTGACTGAGGGGAAAGAAATATTCAGAATGACAATCGTTTATAACATAAAGAGATCCAAAGTGCACTGTTGTTTTATTGTTGTGGGTTTTTTTTTCCCTTAGACTTTTGAAACTGATTTTGATCTTGACATCTTCAAACTAAATATTGAGCTTTTGTTTCATTTAATTTTGATGAGATAATAAAGTCACACTGTTCAAATTTCAAAAGCCCAACAATGCACAGAGCATTTAAAGGCAGTACTACTGAATGAGGTTAATAGTGGTAGAACTCAGGAATCAATCTTCTGTTTTTGACTGTATGGTCAGTGTCACGTGTGACCTTACCCTCCATAAACTTCAGTTTTCTCATCACGAACAGGACAAGGATGAATCCGGGGACCAGTGGTTGGGGTGCTACCACCAGGGGAAGCTTTATTCTGAATTACCAACCTGTCCGATACTCTTCTACAGACAAAAAAAAAATTTTAATTTTAAAAGTAAATCATTAAAAACTACAAGTGCAATTGACAATAATTCTGTGACTTAATAGAAAATAAAGTGTGAGAAATTATAATTTTATAATGTGAAAGGGGACACTTGGTGGAAATTCTCATGGAAAAGAATGACATAGAGAATGATCACTCCTTATGAAGGGCAGAAAATGTGTCCAACATGCAGCAGAGGGATTTAATTTAAACACAGATAATTATGATTTTGTGTCTAAAACCTCACTAAATATTACTGTCAGAGGCTATGAAATTATTTTATCTCCAAGACTGTAACTGTTTTTGAAACAAATAAATACTGGATCAACTCAGGCCTGTTTCCAAAAGCATATTCCAATTTTTGTTCATGTTCAAGAAAATAAAGTCTCCATGTTTAAATGTATTCAAGTGGTCTTATGCTTTTTTTTTTCAAATTGAGTTTTAGCTAAAGAACAAGAAAAAGAGTTTCATTAAGAATCTGGGTTCATCAGTTCTGCACTGCTCAGTCCACATGTTGGCTTGGAATTCAGAGTACGCCTCGGGTTTTAGGAAGACGTTTCAGGGCAGGGAAGCAAGGATGAGCGCGGGTGACCTGCGCTGCCCTCTCCCGTGGCTGAGGACCGATCAGTTCATATTCATTACACTGCTGGTGTGTTCAAAGCACTTGGTCTGACTATTGCTTTTTCCTCCTAGGGTGATGTTCTCTCTGGGCAGAGGTGAAAAAAATTCCATCGGAGTTGAGACCCCGAATTCTCCTCCTGCTTCAGTTTATGCCAGGCAGCAGAGGACATCTTGCACAAAGTCCAACTGAGCAAATTCTCTTTGTTCCATGGACGAAAAAGGTGCTGGGGAGAAAGGTCACAGTTCTTCTCTTTCTTACCTTATTAAAGTGCCCAAAGTGAATTTATTCAGTTAATAGGTGTTTTCCAAGGGCCACCTCTGTGGCTTCAGAGGCTGATGGGAAAAGGTCCAAACGGCATCGCTATAATCTGACGCCACAGTTGCAGAAACAGGGTCTCCTTCTGCGCCATGCGTTCTTAGATGCTGCCTTCCCTGCCTTTGCTTTAAAGGCAGGTCTGTGTTTTATCAGAGAATACAGTGCTCGGCTGGTTTTCTAAGATGATTTCAGCAAAGCCTCCCTGGAAGTACTTCAGTAAGTTAACGGACTTGAATATTTCTTTACTAACTGGATAAAATATATACATATAAGGAGCTGCTATTGTTTTATTAATAGGTAGAAATCTAAAAATTATTAAAAAAAAAAAGGCTGCCACTTGTGGGTTTGGATTTAAGTGCAGGGGACCCACACTGTGCACAAGGACCTGGACGTGGAAAGAACATCCTATGACACCCAGAGAAGATTCGTTCTGCCGAGAGTTAGTCTTGAATGAGCTGAAGGCTCCAAGAGTCCCCGAATTCTACACCAAGCCCTGTGCCCTTGATATCATCATTATAGGATTCCTAATGGGTTAGTCCAAGAAAAGCTTGCCAACTTCGCTTAAGTAACCCCAGAGAAATTTAGGAACCAGAGAAAATAATACTGTGTGTAAAGTACTGGGGGCTTTATGAGTGGGAGGGGCCAGAGGGCAGCTGCTCTGGGAGCTCTGACCACTCCAAGCCCCCTACGACTGCTCCAAAGATTCAGGCAGATATTCATCCAACTTGAAACCTACCAGGAGGACAGTAGTGTTAATCAACTAAGTAAATAGTTGGAGAATATGGAAAACAAATCCTTTCTTTCCATTATTAGAATTCTGTTGCTACCTTGGGCCCTAAGATTAAAGAAGAGTGAAGCAGAAAAGACAAAACTTTTGGTGACAGATGCAAAATCACCTTCGTTGGCACTGGTGCAGGATATATATGATGGTACTTAGATATAGATGGTGCTACTTGGATGTATATGACAGCTCAGAAAGTCTGTGTACATGAGTAGGTGTTTGGTAGGTATGGGTTTAGACATCCACATAGATTTCAAGGGGGTGTGTGTGCTCACATACGTTGGAGCTATGAAATGGGGGGGAAGCACCCCAGTATGAAGCCTTTGTCTCTAGATGGTCCATTTTTTTCTGAACTTGCCTAGAACCTGACGACATCGAAGTTTCCCCAACACCAATGAAGACGTGACAGTCCTTCCTGAAACGGACTCTTGAGTAAGTTTTGAAGACAAGGAACAAAGCAGAGGCCATTTGATAAGAAGTTAAATAAAACGGAAGAAGTATGCAGTGGCAGAAATGGCTCGAGGTAGAAACTTACAGAGAAGGGCATTGCGAAAGTCAGGAGAAGGGAGGTGACAGCTGAGAGTGGGGGGGTCTTGTCCCCTTTGGGCTGCTCGCCCTTAACTGGACTTCCACTAAGGCGGCCCGACCTCACCTGTGGCAGAAGCCAGGCTCGGTGTTGATCAGTGAGGGTGACTGGCGATGCCTTGATAAACCCCACACTACCACTGGGGGTCCCCCCTCCGAGGAGAAACTAATACTTAATTTGAACATACTAAAGGAACCATAGGCCAAATGCAGGACTCTGAGGGAAATACACAGCATCTTCACATTTCAGGAGGCCTTTTACAACAGACGTTTCCAAGATCTTGGTGGAAGACTGAGTTTTTTTCTCCCCCTAGGCCGGCTGTGCTGCAAATTTTCTCAGTCTATTGGAATTTGCTGCTCTTTTCACCTAAAATCACTGTAAATGTTGTGACATGTCTAAAACTGTGCCTGCCTCTCCCCTGTTTCATCTTGCCCGAGTCTATTTTTCTTTATAATTTGACCATGCACTTTCAAAGAATGCATTACTGTCTTCCTTGCTTGGCCTGTTATTTTTCATATGGGAAATGGCTTTTTCTTTGAGCTGAGTGAGACGCTACAGAAGGAGCTTCACTGATCTGTAGATCAAATTCATTTTTTTAAAAGTTCTTACTTTTTATTAAAGTGTAGTCAATTTAGAATGTTAGTTTCGTGTGTAGAGCAAACTGATTCATAATACATACATATACATATATTTATGTTTTTTTACCAGATTTTTCCCATTATAGCTCATTACAAGAAATTGAATATATTTCCCTGTGCTGTACAGTAGGTCCTTGTTGTTTATATATAGCAATGTGTACCTGTTAATCCCAAACTTCTTTTACACGTGGGCTGAGCACTGGGAAAACATAACTAGCTAAATAAGTAAATTGCTAGAATCAAATAAATGTGGGTTAAGGAAACTTAAGGGCAAAGTAGAATTGTAATTTAAATTGTAATGCTAAATTGACGATATAATTTTGTTGAAACTGGCTCAGTTTTGAGAGTGGAAAGGGGCAGTAGTTATAATTATTTGGGGACAATAACTTAAATTGAGATTCTTTTTCCCCCAGACTGGGAGATATGCTCACCCTGTTGAAAGTCTTTATCTTTCTCTGCACTTAGCTGTATAACCTGAGTGGATTAGTTAACCCTGATGGGAGGAGGAATGTGAACTCTGATGCTGGACTGAGATGTTGGCTGTACCCCTTACCAGCCATGAGTGTGAAGCCCCCAGGGAGAGCTAGGTGCACAGTCAGCAACACAGACTAGAGCAAACAGAATGAATAAGGACGCCTTCACTGTTTCTGGTCCTCACCACCATCACGCTGAATAAAGAGTTATGGAAAATGTGCCTGGAATTACATTCCTGGAGACAACAGGCCACTGATTTTTCTCCTAAAATTGAAATTTAAAAAACAGCTAATGATATTGATGAGCTGGTGAATTTCAAGTTATTCTCCTCAACATTAAACTTACCCTCCCTCCCATGTCCGTCCTTTCTAACTTCACCCAACTCCCAGAGAAAATCAGCAAGGATATCCACATGCAACTGGAAGACATGCTAATATAATTCCCTTTGAATCTCATGATAAGAATATACTATTTATAAATGTGTAAAACTTAGCATAGTATTGAAAACCAGGAAAATGTCCTATCACCTTGTCTTAAGATTACTCTCATTTCTAAAGAGCCACAGTGACTTTTTCATTTGTTTTTGCGGAATCACCTCAGTCTTTTAAGTTGTGTGTTGGGAGAAAAAAAAAAAGTTTGAGAGTTCTTCCTCCACCCAAAATGGAGTTGTCCAACAGGGACATTCGAAGAAAGAACATATAAATGACTTTTATTCTTAGATCCAGTTTTTCCAGTTAAGACGTTACTATCCATTTCCTGAATTCTCTCCACTTTCATTAATGTGACAGGAAGTCTCAGCCATGTTTATTTAGATCAGAAAAGAAAGTTCTTCTTGGGTTATACGCAGACACAGCTTAAAGCAGTTTTTCAATCAAAAGGAAATGTTGCCTTTAAGTTTGAGTGCTTTGTAATGTTCTGTAAGAAGCCATAATGCACTTCCTTGGATGAAAAGAAGCAAATGGAGACACTGTGTGTGTGTGTGTGTGTGTGTGTGTGTGTGTGTGTGTGTAGAAATGTGGGTGTGTCCCAAAGAAGCTTCTTTCTCATCAGCAAGAACCAAGGAACTGATACAGGTTACCTATGCAAAAATTTCCCCATCATGCAAAACTGCTGGGAGTATAGTCAAAAAAGGGATGCCATTTTCAAACAGCCCATGTGAGAAAGCTATATAGAAAAATGAGGAAACAAAAATATCAAAGATGACTAGATAAGGGAAAAAAACCACTTTCTAATATTCTCTTTTTCTCCTAAACAGCCACCTGTAGATAGACCTACTTTCAAGGGCTCATTGCTTTATTAAAAGTCCCAGATTTCTGACACAAAATTCAGTGGCTAATGTAGAATATTATTAAACTTTGGAGGGAAAACCCAACTGAGCTTTGCAGAGGGTTGGCTAAATGAGCCATTCTCCAACATTAGTTGAGTTCATACCTTAATAAAATATCTTAAGAATTATCCAGCAAGCCATTTCTAAAGACAGCTATAGAAATATTTAATTATAGGACATTAAAGCAATAAATTCTTGATTATGTATAAATGCAAAGGACAATATAAAATATAAGAAACAGTAACTCAGTATAGTTTCTATGAAATTGAAATGAATCATGCATATTTATTCAAGGAGTCTTCATAAGCAAATACTACAGTGAATTGATCGGCTGTGGAATACTCTGAGATTCTCAAGTCAGGTCCACAAAGTCTGACTGTATTGTGTGGTATAAGTGTTAGGAGATTTTTATATAGTCCAGGATGCTTCCATTCAAATATAAGAAGGAAAACTCCCAAGTCTAAGTCACAAATGGGTTACACAGGCTGCCCATGGGGTCAGCCCAGTGCTGCTATTTTCTACCTGTAAAATCTTGGTAAAGTTTTCAAACTTCTTGGGGCCTTAGGTTTTCTCTATATAAGTTTTTTTTACCCCCAATTTCTTCTAAAGATTAAATGGAAGTTATTAATAGAATTACTGACATAGAAAAGCACTTCGAGATCGTCTAGGCCAGCTCTTCATTTTACACAGGATGGCGCTGAGGTCCAGAGATTTAAGTGATCGCACCAAGGTCAAACAGCGTTATCAACGGAGTCTGTGTTTCCTTCATCACCACACATGACGTTTTCTCCTCCAGCACTCTGCCTTCTAATACTTCAGCAATTACAACTCTTGGTTCAGTTTCTGAAACATCTATGTTAAAATCTACCCAATACTTGATTTGTCTATGTGTTTCTTTCCAAAACATTTCCACAATATGGGCTGTTATTCAACAGAGGATCTTAAATACCAGTACGACTTCAGCTAAACTCAATTGTATCCCTTGGTTATTTCTACCTGATAAAATCTCTCTGAAATAATACCAGTGGTTTCAGTTTTCCTAAACTATCACTAGTGCTCCTCTGAACTGGAGACTTTAGGAAGTACAGTCATAGAATGTCTTCACACAAACATTTGTTTAAATACAAGTACATTTCAAGTCATTGTAACATGAGTTATGTTTCTAATTTTTAACATATTGGGCTTGAAAATTCAATAGTATGATAAATTTCGGGGAAATATAAAAGGCATGTGGCTGTTTCAGATTATCCACTCTCTTCAATGATGTTTTTCAAATTAGCTACTATTCAAAACCATTAGGAGGAAAAGATTATATAAACACATTTAGATAAAATTATAAATTTCTGTCAGCTTAATCTATTATCCTTCCCAAAGATAACTAAATTTGACTAGGCAAAAGGAGCCCTTTAACAAAAAGTAGAGAACTATAATTACATTCCTTTAAAAAAAATTAAATGGAAGAACAGAGGTAAGATGCATAATAGAAATGAAATGGGACAGAGACAGAGCACCTTAGGAAGTGGTGGCAAAGGTCAGGGCCTCAAACTCAAGGGTAAAACCCTGGACAGGAAACACAGAAACACCGTGGGTATGAAATATCGCACATTTGATGTTCACTGCATACTTTCATAGCCCTCAATGATAGCCTTCCCATATTTATTTTTAAAATGAGTTTTAAAGGTTATATCAAAGCTGTGAAACAACTCTGGCATGTTTTCTCAGCTAGAATCCTTTAAGAATCTTTATTAAATTAAAAAAAAAAGCCAACAGTAACAAATACATAGAGTTAATAATATTTACATTTAAGGGATGAAAAATTCCTAAAAGTAAGAAAAAGGAAGATGTTACGTTTCCAATGTCCTATAATAAATATGAATAATTTTAAAAATATACAATGAATTGTAAATTATTATGTGTAATGCAGTTGCTTAGCCAGTCTCTGATTCTTTATGTGGATTCCAGGGCAAAACCCATTCCATTGATTTCCTTTCCAGTATTGTACAGGGAAAAACCCAAGGATTCTGGAGTTGGGTACCCAAAGATACCTGCTGACACATTAGCTATATGACTACAGATGAGGAACATTTACTCCAGGCAATATTTTATTCCTGTGTAAAAGATTAGCTGCAGTGATTCATACTCAACTTCATCATTATTGTGTGAGTTGAAGGAGTACTGTGAATAGTAGCCTTATGTTCTATCATACACTCTGTATATCGCTCTGTATACATCACCTAGAGCTTAGAAGTCATTTTTTATTGTATAGAGGATGTGGCTTTAATAGTTTCTGAAAAAACAGGTCTGACACACACTTAGATCATCACTGGTCACATCTTCCTCCCGTTGTCAGCGAGCCGTAAGTCCAACATAGACTCAGAGTGAACAGCATCTAATAAACTCAGCATTTTCCGAGGGGGACACAGCGAGGACTTTCAGGAATCACGTTTGGAAATTTAGTACTTCTCCAGAAATTTGATGAAAAACGAACACATTTAAATTTCCCACTTGTCATGCTGGCTCGGCTCTCATAAAATCTGCTGTTTTCTGGCTTCTTCCCCGATCCCCGATCTGACTCCCAGACCTGTTCAGTCTCATACCTTTCTCATGAGTGCCTCCTTCTTATAAAAAGAACATGAGGTAAACGGTAGTTACAGTCCACTTGGAGACTTCAAGCGTGAGTGTCCAGTCTCATGTTCCCCAAATGCAGCCGGGGGGAGCCGCGCGCACAGCACGGCTAATGCTGCATTACCAAGCCAGGTGTGGCTGACAGCAGCCTTCTCTTTGACAGTTCAAATGGCACATCTCTGAGAGAGTGTTTAATTCAGCACTGCGAGTGGACAGAGCTATCCAGACCTCTTCACTGCCCTTATTACGGGTTTCAATTTTGTTGCTGATATATTTCCCCCCTTTTTAATAGGTGAGGCAGCTGACAACTGAATTAGTACACTCTCCTTAGTATGCCAGTGGCTCATGACAATAGCCTAAGGGGGAAGATATAGATAACTGAGAAGTTTTCTCAGTGTTGTGATATATTTTTTCGTATGGTTAATAAGGCAATTGAAATGACATTCTGTCACAGTGGTAATAATACAGTGAGCTTGTGATTTCCCCTGTGCTACCACTAGGAGGAGATGCATTTTGTTTAATACTTTTTAAAAAAGAAGAAGAAGAAGAAATATGCTTCAGGATGTGACAGCCTGCACACGAGCATCCGTACGGTAATTAGCCATAAGCGGGACCTAATGCTAACGGGAGGGAGCCCTGTGGCCAGCTGGGCTTGCTCTGCTGATGAAAAGGTTAAACAGAATGAATAAAGAAAACTTTAAAACCTGAAGAAAATAGCTCTTTATCAAACAGCATTAGAAGGTAGAACAGCTAAACAGATGTGACTTACTCTTCTTAAAAAATTCTCCTGCTTCAGTAAGTGGCATTTTGTAGGCTGGACCATTTTAAGATCTTCCTTTGCCCTGCATCCTTTTACTATTAGAGGCTCACATCAAATATGAAAACTTGCTCACCTCCCACATTATATAAGTGTGTATGTGTGTGTCTAATGGTATGAAGTCTTAGTTTACTGCTTAGTATGATATTACACTTTGCAGACATCTAACTAAACATACAGTGATGATAACTTTGCTATTTCCACTTGTCTTTTGGAACACATGCTCTTTTCCTATGTCCTTTATACTTTCCTGAGCTCTGAAAACTTTGTGGGTCTTTTTATATCTCCTAGAGAAAACAGCATCTTTTAGAGGGGGACTTTTCAGGATGAGTCTGGCCAAATGTCAGAAGATGAGAATTCTCAACTGCGGTGAGAAAAAAGGATTCCAGTTGGTCTCATTAGAGCGCATACTCAGACAGTGAAAGCTGTTACCAAGTCCTAGTATCTAATACATGTTATTTAGTATTATGCTTCTGTATACGGGTGAGTAACACTGTGTCACATATTGTCAGTTAGCTGTATCGGTGAAAAATATTTATTGGGGAAGAGTGAACATGGGCGAAGTATTTAGGAAAGCAATAACCCAAACAAGCTTTTGTGAGCAGTTACCTACATGAAGAAGGGCTGGGGAAGGTTTGTTATCCACATGTGTTCGACTGCAGGCGTCTCAACCTACTCACCTGGACCAAGTACTCTGTCTGTGTGGCCTCTTTTAGAGCTGGGAAAACAGGTATTTGTCACCTGCTGCTGACACATCACGGCTGCTTCACCTTTGAAGTTTAACATCTGTAAGATGGATGTTCTTCTTCTTCAAAAGGATAGATTTTTCTCATTTTGGTCAGAACCTCAAAATTCAGGAAACAGATGTATAGTTCAAAAGTGTGTGCATCTTTTTAAGCAACTTCTCGATGCTCAGCTTATCTTTAAAATGCAGATGTCGTTATCCTCACTCCAAAGGGAACAAACTGGACGCCATGAAATAGGGTGCTTTCAGTTGGGTAACAGGGTTAATACTTGGGAGAGTTGTACCTGCATACACTGACCTTCCAACCCCACGTCATTCTCCATGGGCGCATGTCCCTTAGTGGGTAAAGAAAGGACGGTCCTTGTTTAAACAATATGACCCCTTTTGTTTCCACTTCTTATTATTTAATTTTATTGATTTGTCTCTCAGATACAGCAGGGGGTGAACTTCCTTCCTCGTTGAAGTGAGCAAGGTGGAGATTCTTTCTGATTTCTGTGAGCTGTGTATCAATGTGATGGAGAACAGGCCAACACTGGGTTAAATCACTAGTTGACAGAAGCTTTGAGGGCTGTTTGGACGATGAAATTCAAGCAGTTCTTCATGGATGTCACCATTTTGTGGGGACCTCAAGTGAAAATTACTATAAGATGATGGGGAAGACATGACGAAATTGTAAACCAACAAATCATTTGCCGATTATGTAACCTCAAATGCTGATTACTTTTCAAAAGAAATAACTGGCACGTGCCCTGCTTCCTTGGAATTCCCATGAGTAACGTACAGACTTGCCAGGTGAGAGGCCAAGAACCCTTACACTGGCTGAGGAAGGGCATCTAGGAAAGGCAGTAATGCTTTGGAAAAGAAGGGTCCTCACTAAATTCGAGGAGCGAAGCAAGAGCAGGTGCCATCGGGAAGGGTCAGTGACTTACAAGTTCCGTCCCAGTTGTCATCAGGTTGGGAAGGAAAGCCTGCACTGATGTTTGAAGGCTCTGGGTTTGACTGTTTGAATATCAAAGGTTGTTTTGTTTAGTTCTCCAGTCTAACCAACCAAGAAACAGCACTGACTCAAAGTCACTCATTCCTTTGGCTACGTGGTGCGGGCAAGAGGGGATAAGGCGGGGGTCACAGGCATGATTACTGAGGAACCCTTAGTTCCTGCTTTTCGGTACATGGATGCTCACCTGTTCTCTCACACGCTATCCCTGAGCTCTAGCCACCCTCCCAACCTCGGCCTTACCTGTAACACACCAGTGCCAACTGCAGGAGCAGAAAAGCTGCTGTCAACAGACATTGCATTATACCCACCGCTCCCCCATCCGAACACTCAACCACTATTCTTTTTACCACCTTGTGAGATTCAGAGCAGTGTCTCTTACCTCCACTACACCTAAGCGTGGGACGAGTCTGATATTAACGTCATGGATCTAACTGAAAGGAATACAATATGAAAGGAGAAGACATGGTCTCAGGAAACCAAAAGCTAGAGAAAAGTTTGCTCTGGACCCGAGTACTCAGCGAGGGGCTGACCTCCTCCCGTCTCCAGAGCGCAGGTACAAAGAAGCATTCTCTGAGAGCTGGCCACTTTCTGTTTGCTTGAGAAACTGGAAACTGAATGCCACAGAACTATGTAATGGTCTTAAGATCCCGCAGACCTGATTTCTGGAAATTGCCCATCCATTTTCTCCTTCTGAGAAGGATGCCTCAGGAAGTGATTTTCGCTCTTCAATTTTTCTTGGGACAAAGAGAATTAGCTTGCTGTTAAGAATGAAATCATTAAGTGTTCCACTCTCCTCTTTACAGTACATAATGTGAGGATGGAGCAAATTCCTGCCCTCAAGGATCTTACCATCTCTCTCAAAACACAGGGCATTAGCATTTTAATAGTGTGATAATTCTGCCATGCTGCTGTAAAGCTTTATTTAAATGGGCACAACAGCTACATTTTATTCTAATGAAGACTCATTGACAATATGGATTAGCATTTGCCAGTGGGAAGTGGCTATTAACCCTGATAGATGCGAATACACCCACAGACAGTGGCCAAGTCTCCAGACGGAGTACATTTTCTGAGGCATAGCATGGGGGTGGAGGGAGGGAGTGAGGAGAGACCATGCCCTATTTACCACGGTGGGAATGTTTGAAAATAAAAGAGAGCAGCGAGGTGGCTCCAGACCCCAGGCACAGCTGAGAGAGCAAACTTGTGTGAGCAGCCACAGCCGCTTCTAAAAACTCTCTTTCATTATCAGAAAAAAAGAAGAGATCTGTTCTTTAATGTCCAACTTACTGAGACTTAGTTACTAGCTGGTATTTTTTTTTAAAAAAATCCAGGTGTGTAGCATAAAAGCATTACCCCCTATGTTTTTTTTTTTTATAAAAATAATAATGCTAGTACTACTCATATGACCACTACTTACAGGGCTGTTAAAAACTCTTCTATATGAGAGTCCATTTAATTTTCACAATAACTGTAAAGTTTAAAGTACTAAGATTGTCCAAATTTAACTTATGTGTCCAAAACTCTTGCTGAGCTTTGCCAGACTCAACATTTCTGCTCTCTGCACTTTCCTATGAGGATAACGCCAGTCCCAGCATCACGAGAATAGACAGTCTATCTTATACAGAAACAGAGCCACACGTGTACACACAGACACAAGGACCTCACACATAAAAATGCCAATAAATTATATACAGCTGTCACTGCTAACACCTCCCTAAAAGCATGTTTATTACACATAAACATTTTAAAAAAGCAAGATTACCAAAACGGTGCAGATCTATCAAGACAGGAGTAATAGGAGATGCCCTTTGCAGAGAAGCTGACTTGAGACTTCATACGTCCATGGTTTATCCCAGATTTAGAAGCCCTGACAGCGCTCGAGCACAGCTCATCCGTTTTGGAATACTGTGTTGCTGGCCGACCCTTCCATCCCCCTTGACACTACCTCCGGTTTCAGTGATGGAGTTCTTTTTGTTTGTTGTTTCTCTGCTTGTCTTTCTGTTTTTTTTGGTTGCTTTGATGTCTCTAATCCTGCTGATCCACGCAGGTGACCAAACTTTCATCCGTAATCTGTAGCATTCAAATTAAAGGAAGGGTTTATAGATTCTAGGATTTTCTGAGCACCTCCGATAAATCCTTCCTAGGCCCCTCGTGAACAGATAAAACCAGGAGCAGAGGATGAAGTTAAATTGATCCCAATCAATGTACCACAAAGCATCAAACTGCTTTCACTGCCAGTCAACAAACAAATAAAGATCTGTTCCTCCCTGTTTTTAAGATAAAGCTTGTTTTTTTAAAATTATTATTATATTTTACTTTTTTTTTTTCCTAGTGCTGCTTGATCACAAGTTGGGTTTTTTTTTCTAGCAGGTATAGATTCACGGGATAATTCATTCTCCGTTATATGACAGACGGTTTTCAGATTTCCACAGAATTCAATTTCTTGTTGCTCCCTTCAACTGAACACTTCTGAAATGCTTACACTCTGCGTTACATTAAGGGAAAAAAATAATCTCTTTTTCAGAGCAACATTCTATATCTCTTTAAAGAAAGCGGATAAAATGGAAATAAGTACACTTTCTCCCAGTCACATTAAACAGAAAGGCTAAGCTCCCACTGACAGGAAAGATGTATTTGCAAGTGATTAGTTATATTTCTAGCATCATGCTTGTCTGTGTTCTTCCTTTGATGTTTAAACAAAGCTCCTGAACACGCTGGGTTGTAGGCTCTGATGTTGATTTATAGGTAGAACTGAATTCCAAACACTAAGCCAGTAGGTAGGCTTTCATAAAAGGCGCAGACGTTCCCCCTGCTGGTTAGCGTGTGACTAAGCGATGCTGTGCGCGGGGCCCCAGTCTGTCAAGACAGGTGTACCGCGGGGAGTCCTTCAGGCGCAGCGACCCGCGCTGTCCCAGAGGGCCACATGGGATCGCTGGGTTTTAAGTCCGTGGAAGAAAAATAAACTGTGTTTCTTTTTACAAAACAACAACAACAACTCTTTCTGTTCAATAGGGATGTTGGCACACCCTCATTTGGAAGTGACCGGTACCCACCCACCTGGGAGGGCGAAGCAGGAGGCAGGGAGGCCGTCAGCTGGCGGATGAGCTGGGGGCCGGCAGAGCCAGTCCAGAGGCAAGCACGTCAGGGGGAAGGAGGCTCGGCCGCGCGCCACCGCCGGCATCTCTCCGTGCGCGCAGGCTGGGGATCTGGGCAGCGGCACCGGCGCCGCAGGGAAGCTATCTGGTGGGGCCACAAAAGGAGGAAAAATGAAGGTAATTGAGGTATGTGGTGAAATTAACAGGGGCATCCCCATCTGGCCGAGCCCAGGAGGCGTGAGTCACTGTGGTCATAAAACGAGGGCGTGTGAAACACCTCAGCCGCCGACCTCGTGGTCTCAACACGCGTGAAACGCAGGCGGCCACACCATCGTCTCCAGGGAGAAAGGGCGGCGTGCTCTGCAGTACTGCCGGAAACGCTTCATGTTCACCTGGATATCTTGCAATGCGTTTTCCAGATAATGGATTGCAATTTCCACTTGCCATCCAGTCTGTCTGGGGGCGTTTTAGGGGCCAGTCCAGAAATGTACTGAAAGTAAGCTCTTTCAGGACAGGAAACTGACCTTAAAAACAAACAGCCTAACACTAGCGGGTAATGCTTTTGTAAAAGGAATAAATACGCACTTTGTATAAAATATATAAAAGATAGGAAATTTACCAACAACAAAGATAGTACAAGCTAAAGTTAACCCTTTCACATTCCCTTCTAAATATTTTATGTCATTTACACAGGAATATACCAACATACAGATATGTATGTATATGCATGCATACCCATGTATGTATAAATATGTATTTACAAACACAAAGTGTATGTTCTGTTTTGTAAATTTTTTTTCTCGTTTACCTCTCATTGTGAATACATTTCATGTAAAAAAGTAATTTACAACGTTAGTGGTGATAAGCCCTTGATAGTTGAAAGTTTAGATTTTTCTCCAAACTTTATTATTGTAAAAATGTGCTCAAGATCTTAAATGAAGGAGAAATAAACATTTGCTTTTGGAATTAGTGAAGGCATGTGTTTCAGGTGGGCTGCCCCAAAATATACCTCTATGGCACACTGATTAGTTTGAATTATTACTTAAGAAATGGCCGATGCAAACAGGATGCTTTGACCCTCGTCTGTGTCGCCCTGAAAGTAGGAAATGAGTCTCCCGTGTGAAAGCAGCTCTCCCTGCTTCTGGAGGCAGAGAGACAGAAAACCGGGGGCTGAGAAGTCTGTAAAACGAACCTCGTCACTGCTGTAATTTCCTGCCTGAAGCCCAACCTCCGTATAGATTCTTCGCTAACTGAGCACCTAAAACCCCAGCTTCTTTGTCCTGCCAATTCCCAATCTGTTGTTTCCTTGTTTAAAAAAGTATAAAAGCTGCCTGCTTTGGTTACTTCTTGGGCTCCATGTCTCTGAGACGTCAATGCGCAGGGATTAAATGTGTTATTATTCTCCTGCTGATCTGTCTTGTGTCAATTTTATTATTAGCCCAGCAACAAGAACTCACGAGGGGTAGGGGAGGAAAGTTTCTCCTCCCCACACGTGAAAACGGGCATCTTTTTTAGTACATACTTCTTTTCCCAGTGTCAGTGATCCCTTCAGACATATTTCATGTATTTTTTTCTTAGCTGATGCTCTACTAGGAATTAAGACCAAGTTAAGCAAGTCGAAACTTCAGAAGGCAGGGGGTCTGGAAACCCTTGGGCATGAGCTGACTCTGCAGTCCACAGGCAGAATTCCTTCTTCCTCTGTTCCATTCTTAAAGCTTTTCAACTGATTGCATCAGGCCCACTCAGAGTATCGAGCATAACCGATCTTCTTTACATAAAGTCAACTGATTGTAAATGTTAATCATATTACAAAACACTTTCACTGCAAGGCCTAGATTAGCATCTGACTGAATACCTGGATACTACAGCCTACTCGAGTTCATATATAAAAATGCCAGAATTTCTTTCCAAGACTTTTTAACAGAAAGAGAAATGTAAACACAATAACTCATTAAACATTAGTAAAACTTATATATTTAAGTCACACAAATAATACCATTCATCTACATATACTTTGTAATTCCAAAGTTAATAACTGATTTTGCACTTCTATCAGATGTACTTTTAAAAATTTTTTTTTAGCATTCTCAGAAACACCTTTTTATTAATTTCATTTATCACCAGGTGCTCTGTATAAGCTAGTGTGTGACTCCCTCCCTCTTCTGGTCTGAGGCATTACAAGGCAAGCTTCTTTCTTTCTTTTTCACTTTTTGAAAAATTGAAGTCTAGTCAGTCTACAGTGTTGTGTTAGTTTCTGGTGTACAGCACAGTGGTTCAGCTATACATATATAAACACACACATATGTATATTCCTTTTCATATTTAGACAAGCTTCCTTCACCAAGAACACTCCAAAGTCAACACTGGTAGAGACAGAGAAGGAGGCTAAGCAGCAATTTTTGTATTTCTTAATTAAAGATCCTACCTAATTAAGTGGCGACTGCCTGTTTGTTCTCAACAATTCAGATGAGTGAAAATACGGAATGAGGACAAGACTGGCTGCCCAAAATAATAAAATGTATCTGGGGACAAAGAAAATGTTACATTTACTCTCTTTTTTTGAGCATATATACTTATGTTATTATTTTTTTATCAAATAATTCAGTCTAATATTACTGACCTGTGTGCCACAAACCTTTTTTTTTTTTTTAAATAGAGAGAAAGCTTTGTTTTAGGAACCTATGACAATTTTATGTGTGGTTCTACTTATCATAAATGCCATCTTGGAGATGCTCCACCCCAGGAATATAATTATCCAAAAATGTTCAGCCTAATGAAATGACATTGACTTTTTAATTTTAATAAACTTACACTGTAATCTTCACATACTTCACTTGAATTCATAAGAAAGCTTACCCATCGGTCTATTATTATACCAAAAGCTTTCCATTTATTCCTAAATCCAAAATCAATCTTACTTCATGTTAACTTTAAAGTCCTAAATTCTGAACTAGCGTCTTCTGACTTCACTCGGGCTACCAGGGCAGTATTTCCCCCTGTCAGTCCTGAAATATGAAATGAGAAATCTGCTTTTATTAATCTAGTTAGAGGAATGAACTTCAGACTTCTAAAACGCAGCAAAGAAATTGAGTCAGGCAGGGAAAAAAAAATAATGAGAAACTTAGGATGCCTTAGTGAGCAGGCAGAGTCATTTTATGTAGAGGTTTCCCTCAAGCAACTAAATCGAGCCCAAACAAGCCTATTTCTCTGAAACTTGCTTTACCCGCCATTCCGTCGCAAAATACATTGTAATAATATCATAAAACAGCTTGAGACGAAGAAGGATTCTGATTGACTGTTCAACATTCCAAAAGGGTAGATTAATATCTGTGAATCTCACAGCTGAAGCATTTTAATGCAAACTTGCAGTTTGTGGGAATTGAATCTGTCCACCAAAATCATTTATTTATACATAGAAAATAGGGGGGGATAGACATTTCATAATAGCAATGAGTCCAGGGGATGCTGTGATCATAAGCTAATCACATCCCATGGGCATGACAGCACTCAGCTGTGTCCCCTGTCTTGTATTGCTCCAGAGGAATGATTATCTCATGATAATAACCCTTATCGTGGCTTAGTGGGTAATAAAAAAAAATACCTTGCTTCTCAAGTTCTTGGGTATTTATTTATCAGCTAACTTTTTTCCCTCTTGAGTTTTGGTCATATGTTACTTCCTGCTTAGGAAACAAAAAGAGATTCTGTGTTCTGATATTTTCTGTTGGCAAAGTGCAAACAAAAAAATTGTGTGACAGTACTGATCTGCCTGTGAAAGAGGAGCATGGTAGGCAAGCTCTGAGCCCCCAGGACCAGTGTGCAGAAGATCCATGCCTGCACTGACATTTTATAAGATGTCTAGACTGGCTAATCCACTTTGGAGGGACCAATGTATTTTGGAGCATGGAAGCAGTAAGAGAAACGATGCTTATACAGGACTCCGGTTTTGTGCTGTAATGCACAACTATCCGATACGTACATTTAATTGGAGCACACATATCTTGCAACGTAAAGTGTGGTTATCCCACTTAGACAAAAGCCTCCTACCAATGACCCTCACACTGTCGACAGTCAAGCACCAAACTGCCAGGTACGTCAACAGAGATTCAAGGTTATGTCAGTCACAGCTGCAGGGGCGCCAGCGCATTCTGTCAGTCTTTGCAGCTCAGAATGCAAAGGCAATGGGAATGCCGAGGCAGAGTCATGGAGAAACAGAAAATCAAAAGGGAATCAGAGCAAAGACAACAGAGAAGAAGTGAAGTGGAGAGAGAGATCTTCCAGCACATTCTGCTTATTTGTTGCTTACCTGATAACCCCCAGTTCCCTAATCTTCACATTTGGTAATAAAAATACTTATCTATGCTTTTTACAATTTCAAAAAAAAAAGTATCCTTCACACAAGGCTTTCTGTGAAAAGCACACTATAAGAGGCACTTCTTTTCATACACAAAGATGGATACATAGCAATATGCAATAGGCAATATTTAAAAAAATTAAAGGTGGATCCAGTGAAATAATATTTGCCCTGTTAAACATAGTAGAATAAAATCTAAACAGTTCAACTGAGAAAATTAATTGTAGAGTATGTATGTAGAAACATAAACCTAAGTATGTGCGAAAATGCAGTTAAGTGTTGGAGCATGGAATTTTCATTCTGTAGAAGATAGAAAACCCGACTGACCATGTTACACACCTCACATAGGAAAACAGAGATTGTGGCCTGTGATGGGCTAAAAGCGCAAGGCTGTTTTTACGCTCTGCTTGACTATCAACAGGATGAGTGGACCCGAGCTTGTCATTTTATTTTCCCGTTCATCAGTTTCAGGTTTTTTTTAAAATAACCATTTAGAAAAGTTCTTGTGCCCTGTTCAACTCTGACTTTCTAAGAATTTATAATTAATATATGAATCACACTTCAGAATATCTCACAGTGCACTACAGACAACAGTGGAAACCCAAAACACGAACATAAACCTAAGGACAGGAGCAGAAAGAACAAAGGATGTGAACACGGAGAACACCTTTGGTTACAATAAGTAGGTTGCAGATCTACTAAGTTGGTCAGTTCAGTTAAATAACGGGTCCTTCTGTGAAGAAAGGTAAAATGCCGTATTAAAATTGCTCACCACACTTGAAAAAATTTTCTACATTGTTATTTAAGTGAAGTATCAGCATATTCATATTGTAACATAAATGTCCTGCAAATATTTTTACATAATACAAAAATAAATGAGCTGCTTTCAATGTAAGATGGCAAGATGGTGATTTGTACCATCATGTTTATTCTCTCTACTGTCTAAACGCCCCATAAAATACATTAGAAGGAAAAGAATATTAAATGAAAGAAAAAATAATTCTGTTTATTTGGTCAGTCTAAAATGTGTTAGGTCAGTGAAGTCAGAAGGGACACTGGATGAAATCTGTAAGATTGGGAAGTATTTACATTGTGACTAAAAGAAGGAGGTGACCTAGTTTAGCTGGAGTTTTAGCAAGTGTAGCAAATCTACCTGAATCTCAACTGTATCAGCACCTTCCTGATCATTCCATTATGCAAATAGTCCTCCGGTGGGTAATTTTTATAAGTCATTGGAGGTAAGTAATGTGCAAGAGCACATTGATTAATTAGGGGTGAATGACACACAGCCTAACTAGCTTCACCCTGGAATAGATCAGAGGAAGGCTTTTAGCAGGGTTGGAAGTGGAAGAGGGATACACTCAGAGGGGATAACATTTTTTTAATTTTGCTTAAAAAGGGATTCTGAGGAGATGGTAGTGTAGCAATCTCTCCAAATCCTCACAGAAAACTGACAACACAATTAAATAGCAAAGGCCAAAACACAAAACAATATTTAAAACAAAATTAAGATGCTTAGGAAAAACCACCATCAGCCACATAATACGGCATCTTTAGACTGTGAAGAAGGCAGTAATGATGAGGGCAGTGACTGATGGGCCTGAGAAGAAGAGAACCACCAGAGAGTCAACAGGTATTGACTAGAAAGTGTTCTGGCCAATTAGAGACCAGCAGCTGGAACTAGGGCGGGATCTGCCCTTTCCTACAGGCAATGAGTGCAAAGTGTCCTTCACGAGATGGGCGAAAGGGATTGGAGAGGTCTGGCCCCCACGAACTCTCAAAAGTCACTAATGAGGGCTCTCTTCTAGAACAGAGCCCCACCATAAGGAGGAACTTCTGGAAGTGGAATCAAAATTGAGCATGTAAGAAGGAAAGGGAAGGTCAAGATTAACACAGTGGAGGGAAACAAAGTCAGGAAATAAACAACAGAAGACGGAGTTCTGTGAAGTGGGAAGTTTTCCTAAACAATGCCTCATTAAAAAAAAAACAAAACCCAAAACTAATTTCATATCAGAATGAGAGACAGAAACTGATTAAGATCAAGTTCCATGTAAATTTATTTTCAAATAAAATTGGAGGAAGAAGCAGAAAAACACTCCCTTAGACAATGAAAGTAAACCAGAAAGACCTGCTTACAAAAGAGAGCCAAGATTATTTTAAAACAAGGCAAAAGAGATTAATAAAATGATTATGAACATTAAAGAGCAACATAAATTGAAATTAGAAAATTGTTTAAATGAAAAGATAGAACTAAGGTAAGAAAAAGAAACTTCCAACCAAGAATTCTCTACCCAGCAAGGTTATCACTCAGAACTGAAAGAGACATTAAGACACATAAAAGCTGAAGGAGTTCATCACCACTAAACCAGCCTTACAAGGAACGTCAAAGGGACTTCTGTAAACTGAAAAGAAATGACACTAATTTCTAACAACAACAAAAAAAATCAAAGTAAAAAAAATCTCACTGAAAAAGGTAAATAGATAGTAAAGGTAAAGGATCAATCACTTATAAACCAAGTGTGAAGGTTAAAATTCAAAAGTAGTAAAATAACTAAAACTACAATAATTAGTTAAGAGATGCATGCAATTAAAAAAAGATGTTAAAGGTGAGGTCGAAAATATAAAATGTGAGGGGGGAGAAAAAATATAAAGTTCTGAAATGCAAAATTTGCAGTGTATTCAGACTTAAGTTGCTGTCAACTTAAAACAGACCATCATACACATAGGATGACATACATGGACCTCATAGTACCCACAAAGCAAGGGACAAGGGAGATGAGAAAGGAACCTAAATATGGACATGAAAGAAAGCCACCAAACCACAAGGGAAGAGAAAGAGAAGAAAGGAACAGAGAAGAGCTACAAAAACAGCCAGAAAACAATGAACACAATGGCAATGAGTATCAATAATTACTTCAAATGTAATGGACTAAATTCTCCCATCAAAAAACATAGCAGCTGAATGGGTAAAACAAGCAAACAAACAAAAAAACAAACAAAATACCCCCCCCATCTATATGCTGCCTACAAAATCCTCCCCTTAGAAGTAGGGAATCACACAGATTGAAATAAAGGGATATAGAAAGGTATTCCATGCAAATGGAAACAGAAAGAAGGCTGGCATCTTTATACTCATCTCAAACAAAATAGTCTTTAAAACAAAGGCTGTAATAAATGACAAAGAAAGGCATTATGCGATGATACGAGGTCAATCTAGCAAGAATATGTAACACTTACAAGGATATATGCACCCAACGTAGGAGCACCAACATATATAAAGGAAAAATTAATGGACCTAAAGGGAGAAATTGACAGCAATACAATAATAATAGGGGACTTTAACATCCCATTTACATCAAAAGATAGACCATCCAGACGGAAAATTTGTTATGGAAAAATCAGCCTTTAATGACACTTTAGAACAGACAAACTTTTACGTTCATACATACACAGTACATTCCATCCAAAGGAGCAGAGTACATATTCTTCTTAAGTGCACATGGAATATGCTCCAGAATAGATCACATGTCAGGCTACACAATAAGTCTCAATAAATTCAAGAAGACTGAAAACACACCAAGCATCTTTTCCCAACCACTATGGTATAAAACTAGAAATCAGTTACAAGAAGAAAACTGAAAAAAAAAAAACCAAAATAATGTGGAGCCTAAACAACATGCTACTGAGTAACCAGTGAGTCACTGAAGAAATCAAAGAGGAAATAAAAAATATCTAGAGAAACATGAAAACAGAAATACAATGCACTGAAATCTAAATGATGCAGTGAAAGCAATTCTAAGAGGGAAATTCATAACACTACAAGAAACAAGAAAAAAATCTCAAACAATCTAACTTTATACCTAAAGGATCTAAAAAAGGAAAATAAACACAGCTCAAAGTCAGTAGAAGGAAGGAAACAATAAAGTTCAGAGTGGAAATAAAGATAGAAGACAACTGAAAAGATCAATGAAACTAAGAGCTGGTTCTTTGAATACATAAAAAAATAAAATGACAAACCTTTAGCTAGACTCACCAAGAAAAAAGCGAGGGCTCAAATAAACAAAATTAGAAATGGAAGAAAAGTTACAATTGATATCACAGAAATACGAAGAATCATAGTAGAGTACTATGAACTATTATAATGCAACAAATTGGACAACCTGGAAGCAATGGATAAATTCCTAGAAACATACAATCCTCCAAGACTGAATCATGAAGAAACAGAAAATCAGAACAGACTGGTTACTAGTAAGGAGTTTGAATCAATAATCAAAAATCTCCCAACAAACAAAAACTATAGTAATCAAAACAGTATGCTATTGGCATAAAAACAGACATACAGATCAACGGAACAGAATAGAGTCCAGAAAAAAAACCCACACATACATGGACAATTTATGACAAAAGAGCCAATAACATACAATGAAGAAAGCATAGGCTCTGCAATAAATGGTTCTGGGAAAACTGGACAGCCCCATGTAAATGATTGAAACTAGACCACTATCTTACATCGTATATGAAAGTTAACTCAAAGTGGATTAAAGACTTGAAGCTAAGACCTGAATCCACAGAACTCATGGGTGAAAACACAGGCAGTGAAGTCTCTGACGTTGCTGTTAGCAATATATTTGTGGATCAGACTCCAAAAGCAAGAGAAGTAAAAGCAAAAATAAACAAATGGGACTACATCAAACTAGAAGGCTTCTGCTCAGTGAAGAAAACCATCATCAAAACAATAATGCGTGTTAGCACAGAATAAGCTAATCTATTGTAATTGATACAACTATTACTCAAGGGGAAAAGGAAGGCGGAAAAAAAGAGAAAGAATGGATCAGAACTGCTTCAGCTTCTTTTTTGTCTTTTATGCATTATTTATGTTCTTAAGATATGACTTGAAAATGTACTCCAGGAATATGAGAGACTAAACCAAGAAAGAGGATGACATGACATCTGAAAAAAATGAGACTCTATCCCAGAAAATAAAGTCAGGAAGTCTCAGAATGAGCAAGACAACAGAAGGCAAAAGAAAGGTAGACTCTGGGAAAAGAGGATATTATAAAAGGATAATATTACTGAGACAGCAGAAGAAGTATCACAAAGGGAAAAAAGGACGGTTAAAAAATGAGGCCCCTCTCCCACAAAATAAACCCTCAAAGTTGCTTAAGTCAGAATTCAAAAATTATACGAGTCCTCCAAACCCTTAAAGGGAATTCAGGCAATTTCAGAAGACAAGAACATACGAAATCTATCAATAGGTAGAATGTGTAGAGAGTTCGAAGATATTAGTAATAAGATAAAAATATAAATTTTACAAAAGCTAACACATAGTAATCAGAATCTTCCATGCACTGTAGTAAACTACTTAACGAGTATTTACTCATTTTCTCATAACCCCAAATCTATGAAGTATGTTTTACCTTCAATCCAATTTTAAACATGAGGAGACAGACACCTTTACTTGTTCAAAGTCGCATAACTAGGAAGTGGCGAAGTCATCGTCTGAACCCTGAAAACCTAGATAAATTTCAAACACTCTTCACTGTGGGGTTAGAAAGACAACTAGACACTCCAACTAGTAAAGGGATGACTCCTTTACAAAACACACTAAAGTGTGGCATGCTTTTGGGCAACTGTGGAGTTACTTTTAAAGAGGAAAAATCTATTTTGAGTGAAATAGAAGTGGTGAAGTTAGAAACATAGAAAAGAACCATGTACTCAGTGCATACCACCTACTTTCCTCTGTAATGTACACTTCATATATGGATTATAATTTAAATTCTGATTTTTATTGTTCAATTATAAAATTACCCCATAGATAAAGCACAGAATTCGAAATTTCAATTATGCAACAGAGCTTAAGTGCTAGCAGCCTGCAGACCTTCAGCTATGTGAACGTTTGCGCGATGAAAGTAGTATCGTGAGTCTATGAGCAACATGCATTATTCAATTAATGTTGCTGGGAAAATCGGTTGTCTGTATGGAGTAATAATCAATCCAAATAAAACTGGATTCACCAGAGACAAATTTCCAACAGACCAAACACTCAAGAATAAACAAGCAAAACTCCATGATACTTAGAAGAAAATGGAGAAGGATATTATGATCCCATGTTAGGAAATTATTTCTTAGCCAAGGCACCAAAGCACAAACAATGAAAAGTGCTTAATTTGACCAAGTGTTATAATCAGAAACATGCGTGCACTTAAAGACACTCTAGACAAAGTGAAAAAATAAATCGAAAGAAGAAAGAGACTATGCATGAAGCCCATATTATCAAAGAATTGGTACACAGAGTTTATAAACAATTCTAGCAAATCAGTGAATCCACAGAATATTGGACAAAGGAAATAAACTACATAGATCTGCCTACAATCCTGGGCACTTTCATGAAATTACACAGTCACGTGACAAATATTACTTGGACGATATTCATTTGTAGACAGTATAAGTTTGTAACATAGAAAGAAGAAAGACTCTAGATCATACATAATTCCTAGTTCAATGATTACAGTGTTGCCACCTTCCATCAACAAAGTGCACTCAGATGCAAGGTAATGAAAGCAATGTCATTATAAGGATGACCTTAAATCCTCCTGAACATAAACGGGAAGGATCATTCCCAAACTTTCTTATTTTTGACAGTCTTTAGTAACAAACTTGTTACGTACACTTACGTAAGAAAAAGAAATGTGGGTTTGTAGTGTCTGTGGCTCCTTAACTGCATGGAAAGGCTAAAAGTTTACACTTCAACCCTAAACATCAGTTATCTGTCCTTGGGTCTCTGGTGACACCCCTGGCAGCGCCGAGCTGTGCGAGCATCTTCTTGCCGCACAGCATGGTGCTTATGTGCCCAGGGTCATGAGTTATGCTACCAGCACTGACACTTATTAGATTCGTGATCTGGGGCAAACGGCTTACCTTCTCTGTACCTCTATTTCCTCATCTCCAAACTAGAAATGGCAATAGCACCTATATATCATGGACAGATTCCCTGGGAAACAGAGAAAGAGTTTACCATGGAGGAGATTTATTAAGGAGTGCCCTTGGAATCAACACCTATAAAAGAGTGACGAGGGAACAAAAACAGACAGAGAAAGGAGTCACGCGATACAGACCCAAGGGCAAATGTGGACAACCTCACGGGAGCTCTGGAGCTAGGACGGTCCTTTAGGAGTGCCCAGAGTGGGGCTAAGATGACCAGGACTTTTTACACAGGCCTGAATCAACCACTAGATGTAAACTACCTTGGAAGGGGCACATCCTTGGGTGAGGCAGCATCTACAGCTGAAGACGCCTGTCTACTGCTCTCCTTCAACCTGGGCAACCAGTCCTTCCTTGCAAGGAGATCCGCGTAGCACACTACAGTATCTACCACGCTATGTCAGAAGATTGTTGTGGGTTAGTGAAAGAGAGAGACAATATAAAAATTTTTGGCAGACAGGGCAATGTAATGGATTGGCTATTATTATTATTATTATTATTATTATTATTATTATTATTATTATTATTATTATTATTATTATTATACCAATAAGCAGCCTTATATAAACTGGAATGTTCATATGGAAGGAAAAGCTGAGACCAGACAAACGTTGGCAGGAAGACAGTGGTTACAGTGAAGATTTATTACTGTAACAACCTTAGATAGCATTCCACTTCTTCTTAGGGGCAGATACACTCCCATTCCAGCTATGCAGACCCAGAGGGGCTGTGAACCATCACATGTGACTTCCCTGAGGCCAATAATGAAACTGCCTTTAACCCCCCAGCCTGGCAGGAAGAGAGCATGTGCCACAAGCTGAACCATTCAGGTCTGCTTGGGAATTTTCCACTGCAGAAATAAAGAAGATCCCCTTCCCTCTGGTAGTTAAAAAGCTGGTAGCTTATCAACTCCATAATCTCACGGTAGTTAACCTCATAGTCTGGGTCCTTGAAAGACATAACCACAACCATTCAATCTGGATAAGAAATTGTCTAAAGGGAAGACATAACTCAGGATGGGGAAGAGCGACCCATTCCGGCTACCACCATTTGAAAGACTAGGAAGCTCTGGGGTTCTGAGCTGAATCTGACTCGATCTATTCTTCGTGAAGACCAGGGTCAATATCTTCCACAAAAGATACTGCTCCCAGGACCAGAAACCACACGGGCAAAGCACCTGAGACGTAAGCCTTCCCAGAGCCAAGATATGAATCCACAAACTCTCTAATACTATCTTCCTTCCTGCCCCCCTCCCCCGCCTCCCCCCAGCCAGGCACCCTGCTCGGCCAGCTTGCAGGTGCAGCTGCAGTTTGAGGTATTACCACTAGAGGTCTCTCCCTGCTCGTGGGCCTCTGTCCCTGCAGTCAGGGCTTGGCCTCACTCCCGCTGCTGCGCTTTCTACCGCAGCCTGCAGTCTCTACGTCTAATGGTAATTATGCTAAGATTAGAAAATATCCAGGATTTAGAATCTTGAAACCTCAAACCTGTGACCTGCTTCCTAGAGCCATGCCACATTCCATGAGAGACAGTCAAATAGTACACCTGACCAAAAAAAAAAAACAAAAAAAAAACAAAACCCCCAAAAAACTGTATTGATACAGAGCTTTCCCCTCCCACCCTCTCCCCCAACCGGACAAGAGCTAGCGAGCCTGGCTGGACTCTCTGGGTCACAAAGGCCACTTTCACGTCGGGTCCATGTAGCCAGAGCAATAACAGCACGCTGAGTGAACAGCTTAGTGCCTTCGGTCTTGGATATTACAACTCCCCCTCGAGGTGTGCCTTGAACAACCCGCGGAGCTCCATACACTGAGCCCCGCTCCGCAGCCCCTGCCCCCTCCGCCAGATCTCTGCCTTATACGCCTTACATTCTGACAGGGGTAAGACAAACCCAAGGACAGGAAGGAGGAAAGAGATCTTACCTAAGACCTAGACTAGAGCATTAGGCCTAATCCATCCACTGCAAGTCTGTTTGATAAGGGTCGTCATTTGCCACTAGAAAGAGGGACATCCATCAAATCCAAAGAAATGTCAAGGGATGTAAAAAAAAAAAAAAAAAAGAAGAAGAAGAAGAAGAAGAAAGAGAGAGGATTCCTGAGTTAGAGAAGCCAAGTAGCTTCCATGCAGAGCTAACATTAACTCCTTACCCTTTAAACTCCCTTGAACTTAATCTATCCTTCTCAGAGTTGAAAGCAGGCTAGCAGTGGGGGATGGAGGAGAGGCTGTAAGCAGGGCTGGGCTGGAAAGCAGCCTGGAATTTCACTGAGAAACCAACAGTCTCACCTAGAAACCAACAATCTCATCCAGAAGCCAACAATCTCACCTGAATACCTCCTTTGTTTTATGCTTGTTTATGGCTTGCCCAAAGATGGAATATGGAGCCTGGTTAATTAGAAAATATTTAAATTTAACTTAAACTTAGCCTTCTCTCTTAAAACTTCTACTGCTATTACCACTTTTCCTAGCAAGTGAATTGAGACTTGTCGAGCATGGCCAGATTGGTGACACTGAAGTATGAATATGTTTAACTCGGCGAAGCATCAGAAAACCTGGTAAGCAAAATCTGCATTAAAATAACCCCCCGAAAAAGCAGCACAGATTACTGGCCTTGCTAAGGATGCATCTCACTGCATGCGCTATTTAAATGTCAAGGCTCAAATGCTCCAAATGTGATTCAATTTATAGTGACTTTAAATTTACACAACTCTTCAGCACCACATGACTTGCACTCAGTGGGGGGGGGGGGGGGGGGGGACCTGCCCTTAATTAAGAAGCAGAAAAACTAGAAATATTCTGAAGTCCCTGCTTTCACGTCTGTGCATACTGCTCAAATGATCATCAATTTTATCAACGAAAGGGAGTCCAAATGCATGACACTGAAATTTTCTGTTCAGGTTAATTTTTAGTGCTCATCAACAAAATACACTCATTCTTTTTGGAAGCGGTCTGTAGCTGTAGAAAGAGGAACATTCGCCAGCGGGGACAATGAACTTCCTGACAAAAAGAGCCTTTAAACCCTGAAGTGGTTACTGGGACCCTCTAGTCTCTTTCCCAGAAGCTTTAAAAAAAAAAGTTAAATTGACTCTCATCCACAAAAATGCTGTAAGTGTGGCTCTTTGAAGGTACACCACATAAACCCCCAGTATTTTCTGGACGATTATTCTGACACCTGTTTTGCATGCACCATACATGTGAGTTGGAGGAAGACGCGTGTGCACGTGGATGTCTTCTCCTTTCCCTGTAAGGTCAGCGACGTGTCTCGCCACGCTTTTCAACGTGCAATCATCGTGCGATTGATCAACGTGTTCTGTTGAGAGCAGAGCATCCTAGTCACAAAGCGGTACTCCCCGCGAGGGATGGACCATCACCCCTGTGGCCTAGGAGCCAGCCAGACAATGCACCTCTTGGATGCCCCATCCTCATTGTCATTCTGCCCGAGCTCTGCCTGGTCCCCCGCCTCTGCAAAGGTCAGCGCGAGGTCTGCACTCCACCGCTAATGGGTGCGTGCAGCCGGCTCACCGCTCCTGCTGGGGCGGAGGAAATGGGACCCTTTACATCTCTCTCTTTCCCCAGCTCTCTCCTTCCTCCCTCCTTTCCTCTCTCCTGTGCTAGCGCTTTCTCTGCCTTGCAAATGACTCTGAGGAGCTAGGCTGGTGGATGATTTATATTAAGGGGGAAAAAAAAGCACTCAATTTCTTTTCTTTCCTTTTTTTTTTTTTTTTTTGAACTGGGCTCCCTGAGAGCACTCAGGGCTGCCTCGTCCTGCTCAACGCCTACCTGCTCAACTGTAGGGAAACAAGCTTCTGAAGGCTTTAATGGGATTTCGCCCGAGGCTGTTTTATTAAGATGTCGGCTTTTTCTGCTGCCTCTGCAGCTGACACCATTCACTGTCAGCTGTCCCCTCCCCTTCCCGCCCCCACTGCCACCCCCCCCAACAATGCACCAAATTATCCGCTTCATTTAGTGCTCATGGCTCAGGGTGGGCAAATTGGGAGAAGAAGCCCTACTGGGCCAGATGAACCCGGCAGGGAGGTGAAAAGCCACTGTGCTACTTAACTGGGGGTTTAAAGGGAGGAGGGGAGGAAAAAAAAAAAGCGCCAAACCAATGCCACTGGGGCACCCGTCCATTCTATCAGAAAGAGTCACATTCAGTATCAGCATGCCCATTTTGGAAGCACATTTACGTGACTCATTTACATGAAACTTTCATTTGGGAAAGTCTATACAAAGCTTTGTAAAATTACCTACAATTTACAATGTTTGGTGGATACACATCACGAGGCAGTTTGGAAATTATGCCATTCAATGAACTACATATTTTTTACAAAAGAAAATTGGCATAGAATTATATATTTTAATGAATGCTCTGAATTATATATATATATATATATATATATAGTGCTACCTTCTTAAGAGGGAGAGTTGACTACAAATGGAAATTAACATCAGTAGTGGCGGCGGTGATAAAGATAGTGGCTTTGTGCATCTCTGCACATATGTGCACGTGTGCATGTGGGGAAGTATGTGTGTTTGAGGTATATTTTCAGGCTGGGGAGAGTGTTTATCACAAAGCAGCCCATTCTTGATTACCTGCTCTTTTTACGGCCAGAAGAAATTAAATGCAGCTCAGCGGTAGTAATGGCCGGGCTGTCATGTCAATGGTGACATCTAATTCACAGTGAAAAATTAATGTTTGTGTAGAACAGACCTATTAAGCGCTCAGGATATTTTAGGAGTAATTGATGAGTGTTAAGACAAGGCAAACTTGCCATGCCCCCTTGTATGGGGGGGAAACCTAACAGCATAATAGGAAGAGGCAGTTAACTCAAGATAATGTTCAGTATCCGACGCTGAGAAAACCATTGCGTTCCATTTCCTTTGACTGACTTGCCCAATAACCTGGTGTAACAGGAATGCTTTCCCTTAGAAGATATTCACTTATTCAGCATTATTGAGTCCTCAACATTACTGCATCTTCTGTGGGCTATTCCCTGTGTTGGGCTCAAGGTGAAAAATGGAAAGCAAAATTTGCCATAATGTCTGCTTTCATGGAACTTCAAAATTAGTGGAGGAGACAGACAATGGTGAAGCCATCATAACTCTATCTGCTGGGAGGAAGTGGTACGACTTAATGAGAGCCTTTATCAGGAGGATTTGAGGCATTTTTGGAGACTCAGAATTAGGCTTCCCCGGGGAAGTGATGGTGGATCTGAGATCTAAAGGATTAAGAGACGTTAACTAGGTGAAGCCGTGTGTGCACGGAGGAGGGTGGCGATGGCAGAATAGACGTGTATAGAGGTCCTTTGGCAGGAGGAAGGTGATGCTTTTAAGGAAAAAAATGACATATGGCAAAAGCACAAATACCAAGGACGCAGGTATTTCAAAGTGCTCCTGGAGGGGTCAAGTTCAGAGTTCAAAGAGCCTAGGAGGCCTGGATCCCAAGAGCTCTGAAAAGTGTTACACCATTGGGAAGTTTTAAACTCTGGGCTTCTGGGAGGGAGGGGGTAGCATCACCCTGTCAATCACTAGTAAGAGGCCACTTTCTCAATAGGGAGACTGTATTGAAAGGGTACAAGAGGAGAATCACAAAGGTATCTAAGGGACCCTTGCAGAGGTCCTGGGAGAGGTAAGGGTACTTTGAACTTGGGTGATGGCCAGGAAGGTGGATGGGGAAGGGGACAGTGCTTAGAGGCGTGCGGTAGATAAACTGGCAGGTGCTACTAGTAGTGAGAGGGAGACCACGATGCCAAAGGTGATTTCTAGGTTTCCAACTTGCAAAATGAGTGAGTGGTGGCCCCACTGATTAAGACACAGGAACTGGAAGAAAGCCAGTTCTGGAGGAAGCAGTCCTTGAATTTGGTTCTGAACCTGCTTTCTGAAGTGTCCTTGAAATTGTTAGTTGCCGAGTGTCAAGTACGGAGGTGCTGAATAACCACTGATACAGTCCAGGGCTCAGAGAAGGGTCTCCCCTGGAGGTAAGTGTGGATTACCTGTGCGTTGGTGTAGGGGCTGTCAAGGAGGACTGGTAACACTGATGGAAAGGAACAGAGGAAGAGCTAGGAACACCAGTATTTACTGGGTGGCTGAAAGAGGTGGAAATGCAGAGGAAAATATGAAGTAGCTGGAGAGGAGGAGAAACCCTCAGCAATGAGTGATGCCATAAATAAATAAAGGAAATAATGTTTTTGTAAACAAAGTGCCCAGCGGTGTCGCCGAGACTTCAAGTGCAAAGGAACCTGACAAGCCTCTGTTGACTTGTGCAGCATGGAGCCCACTGTTTGTGGTCACTGCTGGATCGCTGGGGGCCACAGGAGGCAAACTGGAGTGGTTCCAAAAGCCTAGCCTGGGAACAGTGACCGCTCTGTCTGTCTGCTCGGGGTTGTCCCAGCGTGTGCCTGTTATCCCAGCAGACATTAATATCACCTCTGTCACTCTGCTTAGTGTCTATGCTTAGACGACAAAATTTACAAGCAAAGAAATCTTGAGTCTGAAGAATTTCACACTTTTTTACACTTTTCCCTCCTTGAATTGCCCATCTCTAACCCACAACCAATCTCTCTCAATTCTGCCTTAAGAATCTAAAACGTGATGAGTCTCTTTCACCTGTGTTCTCAATGCCCAAGTCCAAACCATAGTCACCTCCTGCGTGTACTTTAATAGCCCTTCCTGTTCCCATTCCAATCTACTCTTCATATGAAAGTCACAGTTAATATATTTAATCGTAAGTCAGGTCATGTCACTCTCTTGCAAAAAAAAAAAAAAAGAATGAGAAAGAATGAATGACAACCTTCAAAAGCTCTCCACTGATCTGAAAATAAAAACCAAATTCCTTCATCTTGCCTATAAAGTTTGCCACGATACTGACTCGGTGCCTCAGTCAAACTTCATATTATCTTATACACCTAGTCTCTCTCCCTCAACTACAGCGACGCTGAACTCATAGAAGACATTCAGAGTGGTGCGAGCCTTCCTGATACAGATGTTACACGTGCAGTTTCTTCGCCTAGAAAGATTTAGTTCACTCCCTACTTAATGAGTTTGGTTCTAGACCTGCTGTCTGAGGTGTCCTTGAAATTTATTCGTTGTGTGGGTCCAAGTCTGAAAGCCAAGTCCTTAGCTTTGTCCTATCCGTCCACAATCTAGACTAATTCTTATTATTCCAGTCTTTTCTTTCATAGCGATGTTTACAGTTGTGATTAGAACGTTCTGTGTTTCCTTATTTTACATCGATCTTGTCAGTAGATTCTAATCTCAAAGAAGACAGAAATAATGCCTGGAGGTTGTTCAGCACTACATTTCCTGGTCATAGCACAGTACTTATCATGTCACCTGAGTTCACAAAATATGCCTGTTATGGCCTGTGTGCCAGACATGTGCTGATTCACAGTGTGATGGCCCAGGTGAGGACCTCCTGGCTTGACAACTATTCTAGGCTTGAAGCCTCACAAGTAACACTGTTTTGGTACAAGTCATTCTTTGGTTAACAAACAAAGCGACACCCTTTGATATTTGCCACTTGTAGAATATGACGATAAATTCTGTCATTAGAAAGACCGTAAAAGATACTGCAGTGTATTTTGGATTATTCAAGTAAAATCAAACAATATTCAGTTATCGGACAATTCTCCCTTTCATAGGGAATAGAAGCCAACTGTTTGTAAAGAAAAAAACATACATGGTTTAGAGTCAGATAGACTTAGTTTAAAACTTAGTTTTATGAATTAAAGGCTTCATGGCCCTGATCACTTATTTGTACTTGCTGAGCCTTCGTTTTCAAGAGCTGTAACCTAGACTGTCCAGAAAACAGAGATCAGGGCAAAGCTGACTTGCTAAAGCTTTACTAGGTGGTGCAATTCAAGGGGGATGAGAGTGAGCAGGAAAGAAAAGCGATTCAGGGAAAAGAACAAAAGCAAGTACAAGACGGTACAATATTGATTTGGCCACATCTTCAGGAAAAAAATATATATATATATAAAAACAGGCAGTTGTTTGGTCATATGAGATATCTTCCAGACAGGCTTCGTGGAAACATTGTCTTGGAATAACCCATCAGAGGAAGGAAAAGAGAGGGATTTATCTTGGGGATCTTTCCCATCTCCTCCTGACTCCTCGGTTGAAATTTACCCAACGGGGCATGAATTCCTCCACCCGTGGGCTGGCTTTCCTCCAGGTGGCCCCTGTATGAGCTCAGAAGTGGTAGGAAGGAACCATGCCCTCTGTGGGTCCAGTTTGGATGGGCACAGAGATAAAAAAGGAGAAGAAATGATGCTGACTCTCCGAAATGACTGGTCTAAGAGTGGCGGCTGTGGGCATTTTATCCAGTCATATTTTCTTTCATTTTTAACAATAATTGATTATGCTGAATGTCAGGTCTATACTGGTGTGGGAGCTAAAAGGATAAAGATTTCGATCCTGCTCTCTAAGAGCGTATAGACACATGTCGGTGCTTTCGTGTGCATCTACTGATGTGCGTGCATTCAGGTCATTAATATCTGCAGGAAGTTGACTGAACGTGAATGTAGACATGAGCTGTTTTATTTGTAGAGGTAGAAGATGTCACTCTTGGAAGTCAGATCTGCCCATGAGTCTTCCTGCTTCGTAGTTTCCAGCATTGCCCATTTCTTTGGGAAATGGAAAGTGTTCCCGATTTGCTTCTTTCAGAAAAGTCACTAGAAGTAACTGCAGAGAACACTGTGTTTCCCACATCTTTAGTGGGACTGTTTCCTTGGTGATTTCAGTTTCCTCTGCACTGATGAGTTGGCACCAAGTTCACGGTCAAGGTGACTCTGAGCCTAAATAACTTTTTTGTTTGTGGTTTTAAGGATCCTGGGAGACGTCTCATATGGGAGGTGGAGTTTCCTGATTCTGTTATAACCCTCAGTTTTGTGATCCTGAAGGTCTAGTGTCGGGGAAATACTCAAAGAATTAAAAAAAGACTCTCTCATCTTACCCACTATTTCTAGTCCACCTTTATGTTTCTCCATCATCCTTGGACTTGAAGGAGAATTTAATACGGATAGCTGCTATCTTTAGAGTTAAGGCTGCCCTCTAGCGTAGCCACCTTGTATTCGTGTATTTCCAGGAATAGTTTGGGAACCTTAGTTGAAACTATGTACCACCAAGAAAAAAATAACTATTAGTCAACCTTTTTATTCTGAAAAGGTTTGAGTGAGTAGAGGGCAGTCAGTCCATCCAAGTACAAATCAAATTCTGCACCAAATTACCACATTTATAGAAAAACTCTGTAGTTATTGTGTCTCACTATTTGTTTGACTTATTTATTTTCTTACTACTTTTTCTCATCACCTAACTGCTTGTCAAAGAAAAGGTAGCAAGTGTTTAAATAAGGGCAAACCTATAATGGAGTAACTTCTTGATTTTTAAAATAATCTATGTGTTATATTTTTAAAAAAATCATTACTGGGCTGAGACTTGAAGACAGAATTATGTGACTTTTTTTCACAAACACTTTCACTAACAAATAAGAAGTAATTTAGATTCTGATAGAATTGTCTATTTTGTGTTCCAATTTTGAGAATTTTTTAAGTTGGAGCCTGTTCTGTTATGGAGTACCTGTGTGTTCCTCCCCAGACATGGTCAAGATAATTTCACGTGTGAAATTGGGGTACAGTTTGATAAGGGAAGCAGGCACCAAGGGCAGAGTTTTCCTGAGATGGGATGGAAGTAAAATACACCTGCGTGATGAAGAAGAAACAGGATGAAAAAGGAAAGAACATGATTAAATTGAGGCACAGAACTGCCAGTATATTTCTTTTTTTTTTATGGGATAAGACTATGAGTTAACAAATTGGAATCCCCTGAGTGCCTGTCATTCCTTGGTTAAGCGCTGATTTTTCATGAAGACCTAGTCAGCTGTTGGCCACTGAGGTCCCACAGAATGCCCCGGAACAGTTCTGCCTTAGGCTTTGAGATTAAAAAAAAAAACAAAAAAACACTTCTTATAGTAGTAACTCATTAAAATGTTCCTCAGTTAACTGAAAGAGTTAAGATCCTTCGTCACCCCTGATACTTAGAGAGTGTGGGTCTAGGAATAATTGGGCCCTCTGAAAATTATCTGTTCAAGTCTGCAGTGAAGGTAGTTTAAGCTATTTCAAAAGAAGAACAAATTTACAGTCTGCGCAGGGGTTCATATGAGATTTAAAATAGCCATAGCTGCATTTGCTGCGACTCCACCACTTTGTAACTGCGGATAAGTTAATAAAGTTAAGCAGTATGGTCATTAGCTTTAACAGCTTCAGTTTCTAAAGGAGTGGGCACTTCTGGAATAGCCCTAAGGTAGGACCATTTTTCCTTTCCCCGTGTCCCTGTCACTGATCATGGCTGCTATGCCAGGAGGAATCCAATTGCAAATATATTACCTCTATATATCTTCCATAGCAGATGTAGTAAAGAGAATGAGAGAGAGACAGAGGGAAAGAAAACTCTAACAGAAACTTTCTATTTCAGGTAATGGTGCAAATTATAATGCAGGCTTAGTCATTAAAGGTCACATTAAAAAATTATGGCAGTCATATAAGATATTACTAAATGCTAGAGATACATGGAGTTTAGGCTCAACTCTTCTTCTATGTATGTTAATCCACTAAACCCATCAAACCATCAGCATCACAGATACTGTCAGTGCATACGTGCAAAGCCCTGTTCCATTACGGTGGTTCTTGACCCTGGAGATCCTGGCGATGGCGAGAGACATTCTGACCAGCACAACAGAGGGCAGGGGGTTACTGATTTCTGTTGGGCAGAGGGCAGAGCTGCTACTAACAAAACATCCTACAAGGCACAGGCAGCCCTGCCCTGGAACAAAACATGATCCAGCTCAAAATGTCAGTAGCCCCTCTGCTGAGAAACTTTATCCTGTACTTAGGTAGCGCAAGGTAGTGTAGATCTTTTTTTTGTCTTTTTTTCCTCTCAAAGAGCTATGATATTCTAGGTGAACAAAGAGAGACAAGTAAACAGAGGATTATGAAAGGCAATACTGCATATGTATATATAGAGAGAGTATCAGTTTAGTGATAGAAATGACGCTTACAGAGGATGGAGCTGTGAAAGAGGAACAGGGAGCCCCACGAAGCTCACCCTGGTGGGCTCTTAATGGAAACACAAGACTTTAACAAGTGAAGAGCAGGGTTTGGGGCCAACAGGACCAAGATGCAGAAGTATCCTTGGGTATGATGGGGATCAAACCCACCAGGTGACTAGAGGGAGACTAAATGGATCCAAGGTGAAATTAGAAAGAAAAACCGGGGCCAAAACATGGAGGCTATTCTATGTCATCCTGAGAAATCTAGATTTCAGCCTGTAAAGTAATGGAAAACCATTTAAAGGTTTAAAACAGCAAAATGGTATAATACTAATCAGCTTTATAGTTCACAATTTTCTTTTTTTTCTATCTATATCATACTATTCTCCTGAATTTGCATCTAATTTACGTTCCTGGAAAACCATTTTTGATACTCTTTATTTGCTTGAGATGATCTACAGCTGTGTAAATGCCAGCTCCTTTCTTTCCCTTCGCATTGAAGCAAGCTATGTAGCTTAACTGTACTCACGTGAAACATTATTCGTATCTACTTGCTTTACTTTTGTCATATTCTACCTTACAATTTTTTTTAATTTGTTTTTGCACTCACACTAAATTCCTGAAGGTAGAGAGTGGGACTTAGCCATCCTGGCTGTTTCAGTGTTTCAGAAGGTCAGTGAAGAATTATTGTTTGATTATCCAGGGGAAAGTACACTTTGGCATTTAGGGAGATATGCAGCAGGAATTATTCAATTATCATTTGACTATATATATATATATATATATATATATATATATATATATACATTTTAATTTTTGAACTACAGTACTCGTGGTGATACTTAATCATCGAGAGTCAAGTAGTATTAATTTAATTTAGAGTTGATAGTAAGGGGGAAAGGAAGAGGAAGAGGGTAGAACTAAAATCATAGGCAAAGATGCCAACAAAGAATTGGAGCAGCTGTGTATAAAAATGCAAAAATGATTTTTCATTTAAAAAAAATCATGTCTTACATGAAAGCCCCGTCAACAGAGTGGAGAGAAACAGAGTTTGTCTAAGAGAAATAGCTTTTCCCTACTTCCCCCCACTATCCACCCAGACTCTCAGATTCTCCCCTCCACCTGTCTGTGGTTGAGCTCTGCAGTGTTGAAAAATCTCTGACTGCCTCCAGGAGGAAAGCACATTTCATTTTGGTCCCACGCATGCCCCTAAAAAGATTATGTTATCGTATTTTGTTCCACATTGTTTCCCTACTTTGGTCACAGAGCCAATCTAAGGTAAATTTTACATGATAAGAGTTTATTATTTCCTCTCCAGGAAAGAAACAATGATGCTCATTCTGAATTAGAAACATGAAAAGACCAAGTAGCTCTGTTTCTCACTAAGAAGGTCAAATTGGTTGTATCGAAATGACCAATTTATGTTGCCTAAGGAACGACCCAGCTTTCATGTATATTGCATGAGTATAAATGAGAGTTTCTTTTGATGGGATTACAGAATTGTTGACCTCACTACTTCTAGTAAAGGAAATGTTTCTGCACCTTTGGAAAATCTGAATCAGATCTTGGTGGTCATGTGCTTCCTCAGATGCACGCTGTCTGTCCTTCTTGTGATAACAATGCCTCTTCCTGCCCACAAGGCAACTGCGGTGTAGGGTCTTGTAAGTGGTTTGTCTTCTATTTCTAAATCCATAAGCACAGCACGGATAAAAAGACCTGGGATAAAACACATTTCCTGGATCTGGAGACGTGGAACTCCTCAGAAGCCAGCACTCATTGGTTTCCTGTGCTTTAAATGTATAGTATCTTGGAAAAATAGTGAATTTTATTTGGGACTCAGTAAGTTATGTTTTGCAACGTGCATGACTTGCTGTGTGCCTTTGCTGTCTCTGGCAGTTACTACTGTTTGTCTCTTTGGGAAGTTAAGGCTGTTGGTGGGGAACAGAGGCAGTATGCTCTCCTCCAAAACTTCTTGAACCCACTGGGATCTGCGTTCATGTCGCTATTAGCAAACATGTGCAGGATGGCAGAGCAATGAGAGTGTTGGGTGGACGTGAACCTTGGTTGTTTCTAGTCTCCCCTCCCTCGGCCACTATTTAAGGAGCTCCTGGTTCTCTGATTATAAGTGAGACTGTGTTATTTCCTACCCCACCCTCAAGAGACAATGCAATGAAAACTGTGAAATTGAGGGATCAGGGCAAACATCAGTGAGTTTAACTTAATGGCTCACAGGTATTCATTTTACATTTTTCTAAAAGCTGATTTCCCTACCTGTGATTCAGGCTGTGCCACTGTTAGTTATTAAAGGTGAGACAGTGAGTGAGACCTTGTCCTTTTCAGAATCGCACACACACACACACACACACACACACACCCCTCTTTTATTTCTTTAAAAATTACATATGATTTTTCTTATGTAACTTTTCTTTCTTTCTTTTCCTCTAGATGTCTTAGTAGTTTTTTTCTGAGATACAATTTATTTATGTTATTGACATGTAGTCAGTTTCCAATATTGTGTCAATTTCTGATGTACAGCATCATGTTTCAGTCATACATGTACATACATGGATTCCTCTCATTGGTAATTTTGTGCAGAGACCTAGAAGAGATGGAAGCTTATCAACCAAGCTTCAGCACTACCCAGTGCCCTAGTTTGCTATTATCTTCTAACAGTGTATATGCATATTAAAATTCATTTTCCCTCTAATCTCTTTCAATTAAAAAGACAAGGTTGCCTTCAGCTTTATGAAGTTTATGATATGAAACACCTTAGCTATGCTATAACTGTTAAACTGAATTTTATTTAGTATTTTGATTATAAATTAGGGAAATGGTACATTAACTCCTTTCTGAGACTAAGATTAAAAAGACTCCATTTACTTGCTGTTGTTGTAGCATTTGGCAACATATGTTATATTTATAATTGCCTTATTAAATCTTACACATGGTAAGTGATAATCATATTGCCCAGAGATATAAAATCATCAAAATATATAGTGGCATTTTAAGTTGTTGTATCTACAAATGGGAATTTTTATTTTTAGCTTTTTAATAATGTTTTCAACTGAGTCTTGGAAACACTCATCAGCTATTCAGAAGAGAAATGTTATTTCCACTAAGTGTTTGCTAAGTGATATCAAGAGGAAATCATTGTTGAGTCTCTGACAGATAAGCAAGGACAGAACAGAACAATTGCAGTTTGGAAAGAACTGGGTGTAGGCCCTGGGTTGGTGAACGTGGCACAGACAGATAAACTGAGTTTTGTAGGACTAGCTCAAGCAACATTTCCTCTCCTGGCAGAGTCTCTCCCTTTCTTACTCATAGTGATGCCCATAAACCTAAACTGTGACACCCGTTAACACTGCCTCTCCTTTCCCTCTTCCTCCTCCTCTGCCCCCTCCCCTTCTGTCTTCTGAAGATGTCCTCAAGCTTATACCCCTGCAACTCATCTCTCTTTTCAGTTTTTCCATCAATGTAACTTCTTCCATTATATTGTCTGAATGTGGATATTTACATGAGTAATTTACTTCTAGCCCAGTGGCCTTCCCAAGTTCCAGGGAAGTATCATCTTAGGAACTAAAAATTAGAGCTGTTAAGATATGGGCTTCCTGGAACCATAAGTAAAACAAAAAGACAACCTACGGAATGGGAAAAAATTTTTTGCAAATGAAAACGACAAAGGCTTGATCTCCAGAATATATAAGCAGCACATACGACTTAATAAGAAAGAAACAACCCAATCCAAAAATGGGTAAAAGACCTAAACAAGCAATTCTCCAAGGAAGACATACAAATGATCAATAGGCATATGAAAAAATGCTCAATATCACTAATTATCAGAGAAATGCAAATCAAAACTACAATGAGGTATCACCTCACACCAGTCAGAATGGCCATCATTCAAAAGTCCACAAATGACAAATGCTGGAGAGGCTGTGGAGAAAGGGGAACCCTCCTACTCTGCTGGTGGGAATGCAGTTTGGTGCAGCCACTGTGGAAAACAGTGTGGAGATTCCTCAAAAGACTAGGAATAGACTTATCATATGACCCAGGAATCCCGCTCCTGGGCATATATCCAGAAGGAACCCTACTTCAAAATGACACGTGCACCCCATTGTTCATAGCAGCACTATTTACAATAGCCAAGACATGGAAACAGCCTAAATGTCCATCAACGAATGACTGGATAAAGAAGAGGTGGTATATTTATACAATGGAATACTACTCAGCCATAAAACCCGACAACATAACGCCATTTGCAGCAACATGGATGCTCCTGGAGAATGTCATTCTAAGTGAAGTAAGCCAGAAAGAGAAAGAAAAATACCATATGAGATCGCTCATATGTGGAATCTAAAAAAATAAAAACAAAAACAAAACCACAAAGCATAAATACAAAACAGAAATAGACTTATAGACATAGAATACAAACTTGTGGTTGCCAAGGGGGTAGGGGGGTGGGAAGGGACAGACTGACATTTCAGAATTGTAGAATAGATAAACAAGATTATACTGTATAACACAGGGAAATATACACAAAATCTTGTGGTAGCTCCAGAGAAAAAAATGTGACAATGAATATGTATATATATGTTCATGTATAACTGAAAAATTGTGCTGAACACTGGAATTTGACACAACATTGTAAAGTGATTATAAATCAATAAAAAATGTTAAAATAAATAAATAAATAAATAAATAAATAAAACGTCATGAAAAAGATTTGGGCTTCCTGGGGCTTATTTTCAGTAGAGGAGGTAGTTTGGGTCTCACCTCATTATTCCCAAAAGTCTGAAAATATTAGAGAAATTTTCCTACACATCGTTATCACATGATTCAAGGAAGACAAGGAAGGGGAAAAGAAAACTAGGATTTGTTGGGTCTCTCAACTTGCTAGTCATGACGTGAAAAGTTTCACATATGTTATTTTAAGTTTTACAACAACCTTGACTATAAGGTAGTGTTATATCCATTTTATATGTGAGAAAATAGAAGCACAAAGAAATTAAGAAGGCTTCCATTTCCAGACAAAGATGGTATAGACCCAGTTTTCTCTGCTACCTCCTCTAAATACAACTAAATACCCTGGAAATAATTCAATAAAAATCATAAAAAGACTCAAAAGGGTGAAAAGGAGAAGTTCACTGGATAGAGAACTCAAGATTTAAAGAGTCAACACCACAGTGAGGTTCCTGGATTTTCTTCTTATTTTCCATATATCCAAAAAGGCCCGTAACCCAGACCTATACTGTCTAACCCAACAGGGACAGACACAACAAAAGAGAGGGGTGGGGGTGGAATAAATACAAGAAAAGCCTGCTTTCCTTAGCCAAAGTACTGGGAAGTGGGCAACCAAGCAGCGACCTCACGAGAAGCCTCCAACACCAGCCCAACATCCAGTAGCACCTGCAAGTTTGATATCCTGGCATCTGCATGGTACCCGGTACATGGTACCCAGCCTTTAATTAGTGGCAAAAAGCTACTGAGACCCAGTCTTTCCTGAACTTCCCATCCGTGGGCACCAGGAAGCTCAGGTGGCACCTGAAAACACTGAGTGGCAGCCTCAGAGCAATGGAAGAACAAAACAGACCGAAGTGGCATTTCAAGGGATCTAAAAACTCAATTGTTATTGGAATTATAGCTTTTAAATGTAGACCAGTGCCTATACACTACCTCTAAATAGGATGACAGCCCACTAAAACAGAATATTTAAATAGAACCAAGTCTCCTAACATGCACAATGTCCGTAACAGGATAAAAAATAATGAATCATACTCAGAATCAGGAAATATACAACCTGAATGAGAAAAGACAATCAATTGACAATTATCAGAATGAAGATGTTGGAATTACCTGACAAGAACTTAAAAGCAAAAAAATTATTACCCAAATTAAAGTACAGAGACTGGCAGATCTGGTTTAAAAAATTTACAATCCATCTATATGCTGTCTAAAAGAAACTCACTTCAAATATAATGACATTTGTAGGTTGAATTTAAAAGGATGAGGAAAAGATACATCATGCAAACATTGATTTTAAAAAACCACAAGAGTGACTAGATTAATACCATACAAAGTAGACTACAGAGTGAAGAAAATTACTGAGACAAAGAGTGATATTACACAATAGTGAGAACATCAAGTCATGAAGAAGATACAGCCGTCCTGCATGTGAATGCACCACAGAACAGAGTTTCAAAATGCATGGAGCAAAATCTGGCAAGATGAAACGAGTGGGCAAATCTACTATTGCAGTTAGTTAGTTATCCTCATGGTGGATAAATAAGCAGTGATATGGTGAATGGTTGATACAACAGTATTACTATCAATAGAATCTAACGGAGTATGAGAAAGGCTTATGCTGATGATATATCTCTGTATCTTGACTGTGGTGACAGTCATAGGAATTACCCATGCAATAAAATTGAGGCCATTTGCAGCAACGTGGATGGACCTAGAGGCTGTCATACTAAGTAAAATAAATCAGACTGAGAAAGGCAAATACCATATGACGTATGTGGACTCTAAAAAAATGTTACAAATGAACTTATTTGTAAAACAGAAACAGACTCACAGACATAGAAAACAGCCTTATGGTTACCAACGGGGAAAGGGGTGGGGTGATAAATTAGGAATTTGGGATTAACAGATACACACTACTATATATAAAATAAACAACAAAGACTGTAGAGCACAGGGAACTATATTCAATATCTTGTAATAACCTATAATGGAAAAGAATCTGAAAAAGAATATATATATATATATGTATGTGTGTATGTATATATATAATATACATAAAACTGAATCATTATGCTATACACATGAAACTAATACAACATTGTAAATCAACTATACTTCAATAAAAATAAACCTTTACAAATTGCACAGAGCTACACACACACACACATACACAAACACAACAGTGAATGAGCAACTGACTAGAAAAAACTACAGAAGCCTTATAAATTGTGCCAATGTTAGTTTCCAGGTATTGATATTGAAAATTATGCAAGATGTTGATAATTATGCAAGATATTAGCACTGGAGGAAGCAAGAGGGTTCATGGTACCTTCCTATACATTTCTTTGAAACTTATAAATCTGTAATTATTTTGAGAGTAAAAGAAAAATTTTTAAGACAGAAAATTTACTAGTTAAGGAATATGTGCAGAGTGGTACCAGAACCCAAATCCAATTTGTTGTCCCTCTAGGTTACAGTCACTATGTTTACTCACTGAAAAAAAAATTGAGGTCCATGGAACTCTCATTAGTCTTTCTCTCCAAAATCTCTCATCAATGGAAAACTGAAGAATTTTTCAACTATTCACATAACAAAGATAAGGAGAAGTTCTAAGAGTAATTTTTTTTTAATTGAAGTACAGTCTGCTGCAATGTGTCAGTTTCTAACAGTAAATTTTTATCATTTACCCAAATATCTTTCACAAAGATATTTCAATTTTCCACCTCTGTCAGCTAGTGAGACATTCATGAAATACTGATCTGTGGACAATTAAACATTTCTAAAGCATATAATAATAATTAAAAACATTTTAAATCAGATAAGGTCACCTCACTGGATACGATGTCATGGAAATCACCAAATCTAGCTGAGCTTTTGTCTTCAGGGTTGGCAGCAAAACTCAACTTTTGGATCCCATGAAAGAGCAGAGCTTGTTTTAATTCTTGCAGGGTTACATCTAACTTCAGCCACATGCCGACAACATGTTCTCAACCCTTATTTTAAAAATAAATAAATAGATAATATCATGACTTTCCATAGTCCTATCACTCTGGGCATCTTTCATATGGAAAATATCATTTAAAAATTTTTGCTGATAAATTGTATCCAGTACCTTTTCTAAACAGAGATTTGGTGATAGCGTATTCAGCTTTTCTTATGTAATATTTTTAATTTTATAAAATGAATCACTTAGAAGGCGAATCAGCTCAGAAAAAGAAAAAATAGATCAAAGTAACTTGAGCCTGAAACCCTCTGCAAGAATAAAAGCTGAACTAAAATCTCTGTAGATGCAGCTATCCAATAATCCAGAAATCTACAGAGCAAGGAGAATGTGGATGCATGATCTATGTAAAATTTCTGATTTGCAGTTACAAAATTCTCCTTTCTCTACCATCTATATTCATTTTTAAAAGTCAGGCTACACAGAATTCCACAATTTCATAAATTATCAAGCCATTTAGGATGCATAATTAATTGGATTGTACTGCGACATATTTATGAGGGTTATTCATGCACAGTATGAGATAATCATACATTATTTTGTTAAAATCTCTGGAGAGCCTTTTTAAAGAGCTTTCCCTTGAGTAACTTCCCTTGGTGTGACTGCTGACTTTTTTTCCATTGGTTAAATCAGGAATGAGCTATTTATTACTTTATAATTATGAGTCTAACCTAAAAAATACTGAAGCAATCTGCAGATGAGGTACAGAGCAGTGTTGGGATTCAGAACTTTCAAAAGCTAGAAACAATTTGATGAAGAAAGTGAAATGGTAATTGTAGTTGTGATTCTCTATTTACGTTTGAGTCTGTCCATGGGTTGCAGCTCGATCTTGGTCTGTATTTCTTGGCACAAAACTTGTAAAAGCCCTGAGGTTTTTATAATGTTCTGAAGCAAAACTTCTTAGAAGCATTAAGTCCAAATGGAGTTCATGACCATAAACATAAGAAGGGAAAGGGAAGTTTTTGTCCAAAAAAGAGAAGGCCAAAACACATCAAATGATACTTAATTGGGACTGGAAATATTCCAAGTTTGACTTTAAAAATAAAAGCTTTGATTTACAATAGTTCATGTTGGCCTCATGTTGAGCCTGCCAAAAATCCAAGCTAGATCAGAGCCTATTTTGAAATAAACACAGGCTTAATCTGATGTAGGTATTTCCAAACTCCCACTGCTTTAGTTATAACATCATCTGTTACTGAATGATTTATAAATCACCCTCTCTAGACAAACATCTACAAGATGGAAGGTGAGATGTTTTAACCTGAGGACGTAAGAACACGTCTCATTCCTACATTAAAGCCACATTTAGGACAGCTCTTCTTGGGAACAAAGACATTTCCTGTTCGTGCTTTTTTTTAGGGCCATGATTGTATCTGAAAATTTAACAGTACCTAAAATGCCCTCCCTTGTTCCCCAGTGATCGGTCAACAAATGGTCATTGCTGTCATTACCCGCTGCCAATAGGGGACTTAATTCTTTGACCCTGCCATGTGCCAGACACTCAACCATGTGCTTTCAGAGAGCAATTAAGGTTCTGGGTTCTTCAGTCAAACCCGGGACCCTGAATCCTAGCTTCCCCATTCATTTCCTGTGGACTTCGGGCAAGTTACTCAATCTGAATGTGCCTTACCTTCCTCTCTGTTAAAATGCCTGCCTCTTAGGACTGTTGTGAAGAAGAAATTTATTAGTTAATACATCTAAATCCCTTAGAGCAGTGCCTGGCATGAAAGCATTTATTAAGTGTTAATTATTAATTATTTTTTACTACTATTTTACTTCTTTTGCAGAGGATGAGCCTAAAGTTAATTAACTTTCTCAAGGTTATGTAATATTTGAACATCGGCTTAAAAAACATGAATTTTGTGCTGAATCACAATTTTGCGTAGCCTTTTAGCCATGTCACTCATTTCACATGCCTCGGACAAATGATAATTTTTAAAATTATAGCCTTTCATTGTAACATTCTCTGGTATAGATCCCTTAGTTAATTTTGAACTTCAGCAGAACGGAAAAAGCAGCTGTGCTTATGAACACAAGTGGGAGATATAATTTACCCAATAATCTGTATGTATTTTCAGGGACTCATTGAAAACAGACACTAGTTTATAAGCTTCAACCATATTTACAGGAGCAGATGCACCTCCCGATCTTGTGAAAATTCCTGTGGAGTATTAGTGCAACTGGATGAAAAGTAGTTGAATGGGTAGTTAAAAGACAATGGAAACACAAAGTAAAAAGTCCTTGTAAACCGAATCTATGGTTTTTATGTTCACAGAGGAAACCTACTGAATTCATCTGCAGAAAGGTCACTTTAACAACAGTAATACAGGTCTGAGACAGACTCTCAGGGCTCAAGGCTTCATTCTACCTGTGTGATCTTGGATAAAAATTTAACTAAGCCTTTCATTGTACCTACTGGATACATTTCTGTAAAAATTAAATTGCCATTCTAAGTGCAGTAAGCCAGAAAGAGAAAGAAAAATACCATATGATACCACTTACATGTGGACTCTAAAAAAAGGGGAAAAAAAGACAAACAAACTTATTTACAAAACAGAAACAGACTCACAGACATAGAAAACAAACTTACGTTTAGCTGGGGAGGAAGAGGGTGGGAAGGGATAAATTGGGAGTTTGAGATTTGCAGATACTAACTAATATATTTAAAACAGATAAACAACAAGTTCATACTGGATAGCACAGGGAACTATATTCAATACCTTGTAGTAACTTGTGGTGAAAAAGAATATGAAAATGAATATATGTATGTTCATGTATGACTGAAGCATTATGCTGTACACCAGAAATTGACACAACATTCCAAACTGACTAGACTTCAATGAAAATATACATATACTAGAAAAAAATGAAACCACAATGAGATACTACTATACAATCAAGAAACCAAACCAACCACCCCCCCCCCAAATTAAATAGGTAATGCTTAAAAAGCACTTAGCACAGAACCTGGAATATTTTTAAGTGCTCAATAAGCATCAGTTGCTACTATCAGTGGTGGCAATGGCATTGTTATGATTCACAGCATGGATTATCTTCTTCCTAAGCCCCTAGCAAAAAGATCCATGAAAAATCGGGACCTCTAGAGTTATTCAGAAGGAACATTAAAAACAGTATTTATACCAGTAACCTGGGTCAATTTACAAGAGAAGATCTCCACTGAAAACCCTAACGGAAACAACAGGAAAGGACTATGTCAGAAAGCAACGCTAATTTTTCCACTTTACAGTTCGGCCCAGAGAACACAGTCAGCAAGGTCTACTGTGGTTTCAGATCCAGCGTTTAGAAACTGCTGAGAAACGGCTTTAGGGAGAGAAAGAACCATCAGCCCTTTGTAACCCCGCAGGGATTTTGTGATACCAGTGCTGACAGAGCCCATCGAAACCGACAAGGTAAATGTCCCAAGACGAAGTATAAAAAGTCCTTCAGAAAGGAATGAAGAACAAGTAAGCTACTTGCTATCTGGTGGGTAGCAATTGCTCTGTGCAATAATGGACTCAAATCTAATTATTATTTTAAGCAATTATATAGCACTTTCTTTCTGCAAAGTGCTTTACAATAATTTTTATTAGAGATTCATTGCAATAAGCCTGCGAAGGAGGTCAAGATATTTGCAAGGAAGGAAAGATGAAGCTATGTTTTTTTAACCCTCTTGCGATAAAATGCTCTAATTTTCCTAATGCTAAATATAAAAGTTTTATGTGGTGATTTGTTTGCTGCTCTAACACACGACCTGGTTTAACAATGTGCAATTTGCCTCTGAACTGCCTGATGCAATCGCTGAGGAAGTCCTGACCCTTGAAGACAAGACAAATAATCATAAAAATTAAACATGAGAGGAACAGAAAATAAGGACAGAGCTCTGAAAAGAAATGGTTAATGGAAGCTTGGAAATTATTTAATCGGAAGCAATAAAAATGGAATGCTTGCATTGCTTTACAATTCTCCAAACCTTTCAGTCAAGGTACTTATTAAATAATTTCTTATTTAATTATCACAATTACTCTTAAGAAGTAAGGTTTTTTTAAAAAATTGTTTCACAGATACAGAAAATGGAATTTCAAGAGACGACTAACCAGATCTGGGCAACACAACTAGTAGGTAGTAATGTTGGTAATTAACAATCTTCTTAACCTAGAACAAGTTAGACCTTTTAATCTATTGGTTTATTTATTGCACGTGACAGCTGATTTACTTACTAACACTGACAAGTTACAAAAAAGAGTGAGTCTCCTCTTTCGCATAAATCATCTCCCCTGAAGTATGTGTCGCTCCAGTAGGAGTATGATTCACACTGTCCTTGGATTATGGCTCCAAGGAGAATGAGAAGTGATGGCTTTTTTGGAGTCCTGCCGCTGCCCCGGTGGTCCAGGTGGCTGTCTTTGTGCTGCCAGTGCCTCTGTATATTTACCTGGATGGCGGTCAGAGTGACACAGAAATCCCTAGCCAGGAAGGGAATTGTCTTTTGGTGCCACCTAGCACCATTCTAACTGACACTGCGGCAGTTCCCCTCTGCATAGTCGGAGTCCACTGCTCTCCAGAACACCAGAGAAAACGGAGGTGTAAGCATGTAGGGCAGCCTTGTGATGAGAACTTTCTTAGTTCCAGTAGCTTAAAGCCAACATGGAGCCCTCTCCCTGAGAGTACAGAGCCCTGCTGCATCAGGTAGGAATTTTTGGCCTTCTTAAATGCCTGGGTTCGCTTGAGAAGCACTGCACACCCACAAGATACACACATGGGAGACTTTTCTAGGCAGGGCTGTGGACAGATGGACGCCAGACAGAGGGGAGCAGGTGGGAAGCCAACAGAGGCAAGACATCCTGTCAGTACCCACAGGGACTGCCTTGAGCAGGAGGGAGACACTCTGGACCCAGCAGCCGAGCGCCAAAGAGGCCTAGAGGGAGCGATGCAACAGAGGAAGGTAGAGACCTGGGACCCGGAGGTGCAGGGTGGACTGCTGGGGCCCTGCGCCTCCTGTCTGCGTGATGTGCAGGACCACTTGTCTCATGTCCTTTTTAATCTCTTCTGCCGCCTTTCAATCCCAGGGCGCTTCCTGTGGTCCCAGCAAGGGCAGGGGCTGACGAAAGCCTCCAGTGGAAGGCATGTCTTACACTTCTAAGGAAACCTTCCGAAAGTTTAAACATGAAAATGACGGAACTCTAGTGGATGCGGAAATCTCTAACACAAAGTTTCTAATGGGAGCCGCTTTGAGGTCAAGAAACATGACTGAGACTTTCCCATGCCATGAAGGAGGCAGAGGCTGGGTGTTGACTTACCTGCGTCCTGACCTTGGATTTCAGAAAGCAGAAGTGCCAGTAAATGTTGCCAGAGGAACTGCCCTTGCGGTTGCCCAGACTACTTTTTAAAACAGGAATGTATTCGAAGGAGCGATCCAACAGTAGCTATTCTTGACTAAAGAAAGCTCAAATTCCTTCCTGCCGTACAGAAGTATTTATCTTTTCATAAGTTTAATTCTATAAGCAAAAGAAAACTGACACATTGGGATGTGGAAATCAGATAAGTCGGGAAATGAGGGCTTGTTTTCCTTTAAGAAAAATAAAGCAAACTACCCATAACAGAAATTAAGTCTGTGGGTGGAAAAGAATATGAAAACGAATAGATGAACGTCTATGCATGACATACACATATATATATATATATATATGGGACACTGTTTGTACACTAGAAATTGACACGTTATAACTGACTGTTCTCCAATTTAAAAAAATAAAATCAGGGAACTTTATAACTAAACTTCATATTTCTTGTTGTTTTGTTGAATGGTTATTAAAGGTACTTTATGGGGCTGTTTTAGAAAAAGTGTTTTTCTATATGACAACGTGCTAATACATTGATTAAAGAGAAATAATCATATAAAATAATGGCCGTGACTATGTAAAGTAGCTTTGCCCAAGGGCAGATTCACGTTCCTAGAGGCCCTCTTTATCCCCAAAGAGTGTCAGATTTTCCAATTTCTCTATTAAGAGCTTTGTCCATCTCTGTGGGAGAGATGGGGCCCAGCCTGGGAAGCCAAGGATGTGGGAAAAGGTTTGCCTGGTTCTTTACTTTCTTGGTGGGGGGTGGAGAACCTTGCCTTGTGCCCTCTCTTTGTGGGGACTGGCGATTAGCCCCGTTTCTCCCTGGGGTCTTGGGGCAGCTGTCAGGAACGTGGCCCGCTACAGGCCTCAGAGCTGCATTAGGATTTGGCAGATGAAGGGAAATGGCCCCTGAGCCTCACAGGAGTGGGGGAGAGTGGGACAGGGCTGGAAAACATGCAGACTTTGTCCTAGAGACTTTAAAATGCAGCAAATTGAAGCTCAACTTTGTTTATTACAGGTCTGATACCAAAACGAGGAAAATTCAACTGAAGAAGAAAAATTCACCTACCAGAACCCAGAATATGGCGTCAATTATGTGACGAGTTTAGTCAAATAAGCTACTTAATATTTTATAGAAAATGCACTCAGGCATATCAACTATATATGTACATATGCATATGTAAATAAAAATAAATAGATAAAGATACACAATTTTTCTCTCTCTCTATATATATCCACACACACATAGTTTTTAAACCATGTTGTCTCTTTTATGATTCATCTTGTCAATATTTAAAATATATATGAAATACCAGGAGAATTTATTCAGGCATATAAAAAATACTCATATGTGGAATCTAAAAAAAAACACAAAGCATAAATACAAAACAGAAATAGACTCATAGACTTAGAATACAAACTTGTGGTTGCCAAGGGGGTGGGGGGTGGGAAGAGACAGACTGGGATTTCAAAACTGTAGAATAGATAAACAAGATTATACTGTATAGCACAGGGAAATATATACAAGATCTTATGGTAGCTCACAGAGAAAAAAATGTGACAATGAATATATATATGTTCATGTATAACTGAAAAATTGTACTCTACACCGGAATTTGACACAACATTGTAAAATGATTATAAATCAATAAAAAATGTTAAAAAAAACCCAATATTTACTAAACATAAATTCTTTTATCTATTATAATAATCAGAATGATCCGTTGCATTCGCAAACCATGCAAAAATTTCCCACACAATTTAAGATTCAGTATTAATACTGAGTAGTCCTTCAGCCCCTAGAAAAGCTGGATTCTATTTTAATTTCTTTATGATTCCAGGCAAATTATATTCACGAATATGCACTTAAAGTGCTTATTAACTTGGCTTTATGTAGAAATGCGCCTATATGTATATAGGCAAAGATTGCCAGGTTGAACAAACTAAGATGCCCCATTGCTAACCTTATGGATAAAGCATTCTTCTGGGGAAAAAAAAAAAACAACAAGCAACTCTAGACCCACAGAAAAATCTGCCAAGGTCACACCAGAACACATTCAGCCCATTTCTTCTGATTCTTATTTTTCTGACTTCTCTTAGCCACGTTCTCTCACTGGGAAGGGTTGGTAAAATAACTCAGTTGCGTTCTGACAAATTGAGGTTTACAGAACACATATTTAGCTAAGGACTCTTAGAACATCAGATGAGCTGAAGTTTGTCTTTAGGGAATATATATTTCAAACAGGACTAGCCAAAGCACTGCATTTTAGACTTTGAGCTTCTTCCTATTGAGAAAACTAAGAAAAAGTTGTGCCAAAGGACTTAATTCCATCAAATTACTCTTCTGGGGTTCTTTTATAATGAGTACGTTTGGTTGAAGGAATAAACATTTAATTGAATCAGAATGCAAAAAGCAAAACCATGTGCTTAAACACACTTATTAAACTATTTCAGTGATTTTAGTTTGGGGAATTAAACATCATGAAAAAAAATACACAGCAAGTTCTAATTTGCATTCTCACTGAGATATCTAAACCGGTGCCCAAGGAGCCCTTTCACTGCCTCCAAGCTTTGAAAACGTGGAGAACAAGAGGGAAAGGACCTCGAGGAAGAACTCAGAGGAGGTGGTTGCCCCAGATGGTCACTGTGGTTGCCTCTCTCATCACAGGTTTCAATTTCAAATATTGTCAGAAGGACAGACGCTAAAGTATCTCCAGATTTTTCCTTACAGCCCTTGTCTTCTCATTAATCTACTACCCCAAGACCTCAGAAACTGGGTTCTCAAACCCAAGGTTGTGTGCCTGATGCAAAGTGAAGCCAAACAAAGCGAAACATTGGATTTCGAACCAGAAATTGGTTTATTGATGGAGAGGTGTCAACTCGGAATATGGGAGACACAGGTTTGTCTCCTATTCATCTTGCTGGCTGGCCAGGGGTGCAAAGATTTTAAAGGCAAAAAGAGTGAAAGGGGAGGGGGGCCTTTGTGATTTCAGCTTCTCCATTCCTCAGCTGCAGACTGCCTGGCACTGTGACTCAGCGTGTACTGGTGATGGTGATTGACTGAAATGTTCCTGCAAAGCAAGTCAGTAAATCACGGTCCTGTGACCCCCCTTAACTTCTTTCCAGGAGAGAGCAAAAACAATGGTTGAGGCTTTTGATTATATACTTAGAGCCTATGTGATGGATTAAGAATTTTAATTACTGGTTGGCCCTGGCTGTGTGTCATTTTTTCTTTTTGTTTTTAATTCCTCAAAGTAATTTATTTCAAAGTAATATAAGCCATACTAAAATCACTTTGCTGTTCACCTGAAACTAACACAATAGTGTAAATCAACTATAGTTCAATGGGAAAAAAAAGAGAAAAAGGTCATGGTTTAAAGAAAAAAATGAAGTAAAATAGACCAAAAGTGTTCATAGTCACCGTGTTTTTTGTTTAAATCATTTGGGCCGGCTATCTCCTGTTTCTGCATTCTCTCACTTCCTTATTTAGTAACTGCTCGAATCTGCTCTTCGGAACTCAAGGAAAGCCTAGGAGACCAAGCTTTATTCTACAAACCAGGACTTGGGGACAAGGAGGGGCTTTTGTACCCAGGACGGCCCTACAGGGTCCTCCTCTATTTCAATTGGTCAACAAGTTAAATATAGTTTTTCCCCAGACACTCCTTTTTTATGAATAAGACACATTGTTGACTCATTTACTACTGTGCATTGTTTCAATAAACAAAATGTACTCTGTAAGAGAAATATATTAATTACAGCAGTATTTGTTTATAACACATTTTGTTTCCAAAAATTATAGTGGCTATAGAAATCTAAACAATTAATTTTCCATGCAGTTACATTTGTATGTTAATTTTGTGCCCAAATATTTGCAGCTGCATCAAAGCTCTTGTCAACTAAAAAAAAAAAAAAAAAAAAAAAAAAAAAAAGGCACAACCTGAAGGTTAAGAATTATGTTTTATTCCACAGACATACTGAGGACTTAATTGCTCTGAGGGACTGCTCTGAAGAGGTAAGGGAGGGGCCAAGATATATGGGAGTTTTTGCCAAAAAAAAAAAAGGTAGTTGGACCATCAAAAGATTATTGTTAAAGAAAAAACAGATATCTCAATGATTTTAGCACTTTTTAATGATTTTTGTATGGGAAGATGCAAAGGTCTGAGCTCAGTGGAATCATTCCTTTGATATGCACCTTACTATCTAGGGCCATCTTTCTAAATCCCCTAAGGGCACATAGGGAGTGGGAAGGAGGCTGCAGGGGCTGATTGCTTGATGGCCACAACATCCTTTGTTTACTGATATGGCAGGTGACAGTCTTTGTCCATACTCTCTTTTGGGGTTCTTTGTCAAAATAAGCAGCACCGTTGTGTTTAAAATACCGATGGTGGCTGGGATACACCTGAGCCCGGCTTTGAGTTCTTTCTCTCCACAGGGTCTGTCCATTGAGTGCCATCTCAGTCTCTCTAATCTTAAATCTGCACTTCCAGTGCCTTGAAATCCTTTATCCTAATTTAGACCACATAGCTGAAACTCTAGGTTTTGCTCAGAGATGTGTCTGGAGAAAATTGTAAAGACTGACCCCAGAGCAATGTTTCTCTTCTTGCATTGCCTTCTCCTCACCATTGGTGATCACATGGTCCCAAGGAGACTGCCACCCCAAGGCTACCACTATGTGCATCACAGGACGTGATCTGCCTTCCTGCCCCAAGGCGCTCTCACACTGACAACCAGTTGACAATGGCAGCTGTGTGTCACTCTCGGTGCTAGGTGCATCTTATGGTATAGATTATTTCATCTCCACAACAAACTAAGGAGGCTGGTGTTATTGGCCCGGCATCTCAGAAGAGGCAATGGGAATTTACAGAAGTTCTGTGGCTTCACTGAAACCACAGAGCTCAAAAGCAAATTTAAACTAATTTAAGCCAGTGATTCCCATGGTGATGTAATTCTGAGCCACCATCCTACAGACCTTGCAAAGAAGAACTAAAATCACTGCAGGTGGGCAGTGTCCTGGCAAAGCAAGGGGCTATTCTGCTATAGCTCATAAAGTATAGCTCATAAGATCATCTTTGGACTACCTCGAATACATAAAAGGCCCATAAAATAATCTGTGCTTTTATTTTTCTTCCTTTTTTTTTATGCCTGGAAGAGTGAGGGCATGAGTTTGTCTTGGATGCCAAGAAGCCCTGCACAGCTGATGGGACAGCTGGAGGATGGTTCGGGCAGTAGAAAGAGGCTGAGCTTTGGAATTAGACTAACTCGGATCTGAACAACTTACTTGCTTCCCAGCTATGTGCCTCTCAGAAATTTACACAGCCTCCTTTTCCCTCATCTGCAAAATTAGGATCACTCTCTGTTAAGAGAAGCTCACTTGGTACCAATGGTCCATTTTGCAATTGTTGGCTGAGACCTCAAAAATCTCTCATTAGTATTTTTTTTACTCCGGATTAAACTACTTTATAGTCCTCTCTTACATCTGGCATTTCCTCACCTAAAGAAAGGAACCACTTGATATTCTGAGTCCACTGCTTTCAGAATATTTTGCCGTCAACTTTTCCTGGTTGATCTATGCAACTTCAGTACTCATCTAATCTTTCTAAGGATGCTGGTGTGAGGCAGGGGACCACACACAGAGATGCCGAGCCGAATGTTAAAAGATGCCCATCGCTCACAAAAGGGATAGAGGAGAACATGCCATGTCCAAATTTACTTGAGTTAAATGTGAGGCTTCTGATGACACGTTGGGAGAAGGGGTTTTCCTCTTTCATATTTAAGGCTGATTTGAAATGTCTACTTAGAAACAAGGTAAGAGATGAGTATATCCTGTTTATAATTTGCCCAGCTTAGAACCACGAACTCAGTAACAGCTCCCACAGTTCTGTCATTTAGAGGTACCATCGTCCTTCTATAATTTAGTGCAGGTTCCTAAATCACATCTTCCATGTGCAAAGGGACTCCTTCCCCAAGGTTTTTGTAAGGCTTTAAACGGAATGGTAAATATGAGGACAACTGGTAGAATTACTACCACATCATGATGCTTAATATAAACTATGGTTTTGCTTTCTTTCCTTTTCTCTTCCTTCCGTCTTCGCCACCTGCTTCATCTAGGTGGATGAATGTGGGCGCATCCAGGTCAGCGGTCTTTGCGGACGCCCGTCTCTCCCGCGGCGCACCCCCGTCGTTTGTTCTCTGACTACCAGGCAGGCCTCATTCCTCGGCAGTTGGGACCACTTATTCCCGGCTTGCTCGCTCCAGTTCTCAGTAAAGTCACGAACAGGTGACCTTAGAGGGCAGAGCCTGCTCGCTGGAAAGGGACTGAAGTGGCATTCAGTCCATGCCTTACTTTATTTAGTTTTCCAAAATGGGTGAAGATTCGTCTGTCACATCATTCTCCCAAATAAAAGGAAGAACAAATAAAGCAGAAACCTGTTCGACGCCTCAGGCATGTTCAGTGTGCTGTTTGGGTCATTTCATTTCAATACTGAATTTGTGGCACATCATTTAATGGAATCATTTAACACCCAGAAAGTAATTATAAAAAAATGAACAGATTTGGTTTCCTGGGGTTGGTATTTGACATTGAAGAGCCCTGAAATCCCCACTGCTGGTTTAAGCTAGGTTTGTCATTCAGTAAGCAATTAAACGACATTAATTTGGGTTATAGATGAGCTCTTACATATCTCAGTCTTAACTTATTTATATTGTGATTAAACTTAATAATGGATAAAAGAATGATCCCCACAACGTCTTCACTCACAATTAGGCAACGTACCAGACTGCAGACAGCCAGAGCTCAAAGCGAAGTTTCCAGGTATTAGAAAAGGGAGAAAACCAGAAGTCGCCTCGTCTGCTCCATTCTTTACATTTAAGGAAACCACGGCTCGGAGAAGCCAAAGGACTTGCACGTAGTCAGTCACACAGCTACTTGGCAGCAAAGCTCATGGTTCAAATCTCTTCTCTTCCAAATGAGTACTTTTTCTATTAAATTATATAATTATAATATATAGGGTTGATATATCATACAAGGATCTACATTCATTTTTGGAATGTGTTAACAGGTGATTTGTTGACCAGTTATTCTATGTCTTAACATAAATTAAGTACAAAATATTTGCCCAGATCATACACTCTCAGCTCCTACATGCAGGGCCAGGAAGGTCGAAGTCAGGAAGAAAATGAGTAGCTACGTGAACCCACCTCCCTCTGCACCCTGTGGCTGTGGTTACAACCTTGGTGTAAACACGTAAACCTTTCTGGGTGATCAACTAAGAGAGAAAGACTTTCCAAGGATGAGTGGGGCATTAAAGATAGACAAACAAAACAAAACAAAACAAAACAAAACTTGGCAAGGTGGCAAAGCCTGTTAAGAGCAGTTATTCAACCTGGAAAACTCTGCAAACCATGGCAGTTTTGTCCTCATTTACATCCCCACAGTGACTGATCAATAAATACAGAGGGAAAGCCCATTCTATGCAAGGGGTTATGGGATGAGCTTGAGAACTGAGAAGAACAAGTCTTGATTTCTGCCCAATGCATAATCAATTATGTTGGAGAAGACAGCACAGACAAATAATGAGACAAATCATGATGAGGACTGCATAGAAGAATTTCTAAATGTTCGAACAGTGGAAAAAAAATATGTTATGTATTACAAGAGAAAGCAATTAGAGTCACCATTAGAAAACACCACCAAGAAAGAAGAAGCAGGAAATTCACATTGATCGCATACATAGGTGCTTTATTTAGATCTATTTTAATCTAAAAATCCTAAGAGACCCTATTATATAAGGAAGATGCAAAATATGACATTTCATTTACATATAGGGAGTTATACAGAACTTAGCATTGTGCTTGGTACTTAGGAAAAACTTAATCAGTGTTGGTTTGGGGACTAAATAAATCAGATGGACACATAATGGTAGAGAGAATGAAAACTCTCTTAGCCACTCATTTTCTCTCCACCACAGTTTTTTTTTTCTTCTTTCTTTTTTTCTGCATATGTGCTTTATTTATTTATTTTTCTACCTAAAGACCAGCTTTCTCTTTTTTGGAGTATGTCTAATGTGAAAGTTATTTAGCCCAAAGTATAAATTGTCTCAGTTCAAGCAAAGAGTGCCTAATAATCCGGCATCTCAGTGTCAAATCCACGTTCCCAGGAGGAAGAGTACAGTCAAGCCAGCCTGAGTCATGTGACTGAAGCAGAACCATATAGCACGAATATGGATGCCCAGAACCACCTCTCGACAGAGAAAATCAACCGTCAAATAATAAGAATCCGCTGAGTCAGCTTTTCTCTGACAACTGCTTTTTGAACAAAGTGTATAACTCACCAATTATCCAACACACCAACATTACAGAGCACTTAAGTGGCAGTGCATGAATTCAAATCTGTCTCCATTCCAAACAGCCTGCAGTCACCCCCTTTACACATGACCTCCCCCAACAACCATTTGATTAAATGTTTTCCTGTAATATTTCATTTTTAAGAATTAATTTTTCTCAAATACATATCACCTAGAGCTACAACCACCAATATAGTTCCTCTAAAACAGACTACAAGTTATCAGAGATGGGTAATTCATTCTTTGGGTTGACCTTGGGAACAATTTAAGATTTCCCGTGGCAGAGTCTTAGATAATATATGAATGTTTCAATGAGTCTCTCCGAAAGTCTTCACACTATGGGAACAGCTTAGCTATAGCAAGCAGCACCTCACGAACTTGAATAACACACAGAACACTTGCAGTTTGAAAAGTAAGATTTGAGGACTACCAGTGTTATTTCAATAACTTCTGTTATACTGTTTATTAAATCCCAACGAATGTGAAAGCAGGGGTAGAATTTTCCCTACTACACTCGACATGTCATTTCTTTTGACTGTATCGTTTCAGTAATTCTGGAAGTCACACTTTTCTTACTAGCCCAGTTCCACAACCGAGGTCCACTAGGCTTCCTAGTAATAAATTCCCAATTATCTCAATCACCAAGTGTCTCAATCACCACTCCACACACAATCCATTCTCCAAATTGCAGCCAGAAAAATATTTCTAAATGCATCATGTTCCTGACTCCAGACCTTTCACGAGCCCATTGCTCAGAGGATAAAAAGTTACTCTACCTTGCACAACAGTCTATCAGCTGGCAGCCGTCTACCTTCTAGGGTCCTTACTTGCTAGCTCTGTCTCCTATGAAAGATGCTTCTTTCAGATACATGACCTCGTGTCTCAAGCTTTACTCTTATCCCTCTGCCTGGGGCACCCTTCCTAGCCTCTGCTGCTCCACCACCTGAGTTTCCAAGTTGTGCCGAGCACTAGAGTGACGCGGGTGAGCAGCACAGCATGAGGCTTTGGAGTGAACCAAGTCTGGCTGGTCACCATCTCCGTGTCCTGGAGCTAGTTTCCACCACGTGTACACCTTCCTCAGTATAAATCATAATGGTACCTACTCCAAAGAACTGATGTATGGATTAATCGTGCTTGGTATGGAGCTGGATTCATACTGAGAAAGCAGTAGCTGTTCGCTAAACACCAGTCAAAGCAACAAAAATTCAGGCATTTCCTACTCGGCCTTTAGGAGTTAGGTGTCACTTAGTTTGTAAAGACATTTCTGATGCGTTCCCGTGATTCCAAGTGATTCTTCAAAAAAAATTAGTTACATTTTTTAAATCTGAGATTTCCCCTTCCCTCCATAAGATTTTACATACAAATCCAAGTTTCTACTTTTTTTTGAAAAATGGAAAGACCTGGCAACATCCTAACAGGCCAGCACGTGGCCAGGCTGAGCCGCTGGTCTAGGATGGGGCACTTCTAGTTTGCCACAGGCCCCACCACTCCCTTTTATCCCTGCCTTGTTTTACTTATTTAGGTCTCTTGTCTGGACCATATGGCAGTTGGGTTTGCCCTAGACTAGGAGTCAGCAAACATTTTGTAAAGGGCCAGATGGTAAAGATTTTAGGCTTTGAGGACCAGATGGTCTCTGTTGTAACAACTCTAGCCTGCAGGGGTAGGGCAAAAGCCACTCGTGTATAAATAAACGGGTGTGGCTAGGTTCCACTACACTTTATTTACAAAAACAAGATTTGGCCACAGGCTGCAGTTTGCTGACCTCCATCCTGGGCCATCATTTGTCCACAAGGCCTTGGTGGCCATTTGTGGTTTTGTTACCCATCCTACCAACTCTTTTAATGCCCTATATTTTGCCTGTAACAATACTTATTACACTGTATTTTAATGACTATTTTTTTTTTGTCTTTTAAAATTATTCAAAGTCTTTATAGAGCAACATCCGAACTCCAGATCCAGCTGCCAAGGAGACCTCATCATGCTGTGGGTACCAGCTGGGGCACGGCAGGTGGCTCTGGCCTCCCGCCCTTCTGTTCGGAGATGGTGGTGGTGGTGGCAGTAGTCCATCTCTGGGTTCCACATGCTCACAGGGTCAGGCAGGACCTTCTTCGGGCCAGTCTTACCAGCTGGGTCCCAAAGCAGCATGATCTTAAACCTTGACGCTCAGCACAACTAGAAGATGCCATAGCTAAGGCCTGGCTGTGGCTCCACTGGCCCCCGGTGTACAACAGGGTTGGGCAGAAGGAAGGAAAGGAAGAAAACAGCAGGTTTCCCACTAATGACTAATTTAATTGTGTGTCTCTCCCAGCAAAAAGTACATCCGTCTGGCTCACTGGCTAAAAAGCGCCTGGTGTAGCATTTCTTTAAAAAGCATTTTTATGTGAATGAAGGTCAAGTGGCATTCACTCCGACCTTCATCTATGGTCTGAATTTAGTGAACAAACCTGACCAGCTTTGACTTGTTCCGTTTCTCATCGCCTGAGACTCTCATAGTTGAGATTTTGTTCAAAAATAGGCAGTTACAAAAGGCTTGGTAAACCCAGTTCTACTATATATAAAAAAAAAAAACTCAAATACAAGAAGAGTGGGTGATACTGACTGTGTACCAATCTCATCACCTTCACTTGGACCAACGATGTTTTTATTGAAAGTAGAGAGATTTTAAACTTAGTATATTTACTTGTCTCTCTGTGAGAACTACTTCTTCGCAGAGCATTTTCCGGCTGTGTGACTCCCCGGCTTTGGTAGTTACCCTAACTACTGTGTTTATTTCCTCATCTGTCTCATCTTTCTCTCTGAATGGCAGATCCCCGAGAGCAGGTACAGCATGCCTTGTTTTTCTTTAATTCTGCATAAACTTAGAACAATGAGTGATTCGCTATAATACCCAAAAACGGAAGGAATGACTGGGTGCCTGTGTTCGTTTTCCACAGACTCCTTATATGTTCATTTTTATAATGCTGGCTATTATTCCAACACTTTGTCCACTGAGACAGGTGGGGTTGTCCTCCCTTTTCACTGGGTTGGCGAGAGTGGCGGAGTGTGAGGATAAAGAAGAACCGGTTTCTGGGCTCCTCATCCCACTTACTCCCTCTCCAGGGTTGGTGACTCTCCAATCTAAGGACACAATGGCATTTTAAGTCAGGGTTTCCCACAGGAAGCATCATGCCTTCAAGAGAGGAAAGAAAAAATCACCGTGGCATGCCAGGCAGGATGTCACTTACACTCCATTGGCCACCTCATCAAGGTTCATTTCCATTAAGACTTGTGTCAGTTCAGAAACTGTACGCAGGAGGCTGTGCGTAGCAGCCTACCACTGCTGACTGCCCCGGGGCTAGCCCAGGGCCCCAATCTTGTCACTGGTTTCCCGGAATGCCTCTGTGAGAATTAGTTGCATATGCTGGCCAGTCTCACCATTTGAGACAGGACTGTGGTTTGGTCGTATTTCTATAAATCACTCTCTTACGAAACACTGACCGTCTCTGACATATTTAGATAGGGAAGACGTAAGAACAGGAAGGGAGAGAAAACAGTCACACATAATGATAGGTGGGGGAGAGAGAGGTGGATACAGAAGGGATGGTTGGATGACTTCTGACATTAATAATAGAAAACAAATGTGAGAAGGGTATTGCTTTCAATTTCTGTCCAGTGCTTCCAAAATGTGTCATGAAATGTGTGTAAAAGAGATATTCAGACTCTGTTTTTCAGTAGTGACCCTATTCAACTACCTGCATCAAGTTAAAACAATAGAGAGGGGAAAAAAACTTAACCAGATTAGCACTAGATGAAGGGTAACCGAGGGTGTGGAGGGTGAGGGTGAAGGAGGGCTGTGTCCTTTTCTTTTTGGTTGGTATAAACCTAAGGAGCCATACTAATTAAGAGTATAAGAAAGGTAGTTATTATTTATTATAATAATTATATATTATTATTTATTATATATTATAAATATATGTTTATATATAATTTATATATATATATATTTATACACATATATTTTAAAAGAGGAATGATCTAAAGACTAGTTTGAAAGTGGTTTACCATTCACATGATGTTATATGGGAGTATTAAAAATTTCTCCTTGCAAAAACTCTCTTAGCCATGCTAGTTCACACAGTGGCCCATTTTACGCTATTCATGATGGATTCGTTATCATAAAGACTGCCACCAATGAGTTTCATCTTATCATGGGTCATACATTTTATAAAGAGCAGTGCGTTAACTCAATATGGGTCAGTGGTACCATGCTGTCAATCTGTGACAGGAGAAATAATGACCTAACACAGATAAAGTTTTGATAGAAAACTGAGAGAGAATACGGAGATTCTGCATATATTTGGGTGTCTTACCTAGTTTTCATTTTATTTCTTCTTCTGCCTTCTGCAGTTTTAGGTAGGCTGTGCTGTTCGAGTCAACTACAATTTTGTCCACAGTTTGCACAACATCAAGATATGTTTACCACACCAAACGACTAAATGAAATCCAAAGCTAAGCACCAAAACTGCTGAGATTTTTGGACCCCTCACTTGGGAGACAGGATAAGTGCATTTATTGGGTGTTTAAAGATGAGAGATCCATTTGCATCATGGTATGTAGGAGCACTTTTTCATGTTACCACATAAGCAGGATGGAAAACCACAGGAGCAGAATGAACTGGGTAAGTGTTGTCCGCAGTTGATCTGAATACGAAGAGCCTTCCTTTATTATGAAAAAGCCAACACCAGTGAGGTCCAGGCCACATTTCCCATCACGAAAGCTCCAGGGGGACAGACATTCCTTTCCTCCATTCTCAGACGACTAGGACAGCGGTGTGACTAAACCCAGCCCATTCAGTGTTCCCACCAATTCTCTGAATCTCAGGGTAGTCATGGAGAGGCACTGGGTTTGTCAGGAATTACTGGCAGAGACTTGAGCCACCCAGTAGGATGGCGGTGAGCACAAGGTGTTGGTTCTGCCTTCCTTTCTCTTAGCTCCTGTCAGCTGCCTGTGACGTGTTCTCCAGCTGCCCCACCAATCCTAAGATCTACTTCATGTTAATCCAATAAATACCACTCTGCTTAAGTCAGTCAGACATGGTACTTCTTGCTTGCAGCGAGGTACTTAGATACGTAATTAAAAAATATTTTTTCTCTATAGTTCTGGTAACTATTAAATTCAGGAAGAATTTAATCAGCAGTGTTTATGTTCCAGGAAGTTTTCAGGAGAATATCCACTGCTTTTCCTGCATTGCTCTCTTGACTATTCTTTCTTTCTTTTCTATTGCTTATTCAGAGCAGGGAACGAGCTCCTCTGTAACTCCAGTAAGATGTCCTATCATAATTTACAAGGGCAAAAGGCCAGTGCTTAGTGTAGTCACTTCTGTTGACTGCCTGCTGATGTGATTTTAGTTGTGTCCCAGCTGGACATAAATGCCAACATCTCACATCCGTTACTTTGAATCGCGTTATCGTGTTTTTAAAAGAACCTTCACAAATGTAAATCTTGATGGGAAGAGCTACATCTGAATGAGCAGTAAAAGTTCATGCTATCCTAATTTAGCTAAGCGGGAAAAAAAGGAACCAGTTAAGAAGTCAGTGGAGAAGAACTTAACAAATAAAAACTAAAGTGAGATCTGGAGCATGAGAATACTCAACAGTTTGGCGGTATTTCATGAGGCAATGCATTTTCATGGAAGGAGAGAAGAGAAGGATTTTCTAAATGTTGTTGGAAGATGAGGAAAGTCACTAAAGGGGGTGGCAGACATCTAGGGGTAATGTGGAGGCATTTGGGGGTAGTTAGAATTAAGAGGGAAAGCAAGGCACTGGGCACGTTACCTCGTAAGGACCAACACCTTGTAAGGAATGCTTTGTTCTAGGTGATATTACATTGTTACATCATATATATATATTATATTATATATAATAAGATCCATATTTCCAGACTTCCACACATCAGCCAATTTTTTCAAGGAATCTTTTGTAAAAATATATAATTTTGAGGAGCCTTTCATTGGCTACTTTCTTAAGCTGTGGGGTTTGCTGGTTAATATCATTTATATGTTGTTGAGGCCATAGTTGAGAATTATTTTGACATTCAGATGGTCTTATGTATTAAACAGACCTACATGGAAAAACATCTGCGTCCTTTCTGATCATAAAGATACATCCTCTTTATCCCACTCTGACATGACCCCGTGGCATTTATAATTTTTCAAAATTTCCCTTGACCTGTGAATGATAGACATGAAGATGGTGCCAGTGATACCCTTCGGGTTGGTATGCCAAGGAGTATGGCTCTATGTACAAAATTATTAGCATTTGGAATGGGTCCTGTGTGCATTTAGATACTGCAGTGACACACACACACACGCGAGCGCGCACGCACACACACACACTAACAGGATTGGATGAGCATGTCTGAGATAGATCAGCTTCTCTGTTCTCCACATTCTGCCCAGGGAATGAGAGTGGCTACTTCTGCTCTAGGTGGGAAGGCTACTTTCCAACAGAAGCTGTAAAACTGATGAAAACTGCAAGCTCCAACTTCTTTTTTTCAATTACATGGACGAGTTACTCAGCCCCTGTAGTTGAAAACAGTCACTGTTTATGTTACGACTTTGAAGTGTGATCATTTGAGTTGTGCTTAAAAAACGAACCACAAAAATACAAGGTATAATCATTATTTTCTTGTTTCCAATGAAAACTAATAACTCTGGTATATGCTTCCCTGGGGGAGAAAAACCTATGTGTGATTATGTGTAATTGAAAAAGCAAAAAATAAAGAAAACAAACAAAACATTAGTTCAGTTCCAGCATATGTTGACATTAACAAAACTATTTTTGCTGTATTATTGAAACATTTAATAGTCTGATTAAAAAAACCTCTTTGTGTTTTAATTGCACTAGTGTTTTTATGAAAGATTTCCTCTCCCAAATTCTCTAACATCTTGTAGAGCTGAAATCGATCACACACAGTATCCCAGTTCTGGGAGTTTCGGGTTTGTGTTTCTGTGACTATGAAATTGAGGACAGTATTCTCCATCAATGGAGAGCTTTCTTCACCTCACCCATTGTCACCTTCCCAGACTACTTCCTGTTGCCCTAACATCCTTTAAACTAATTCTCATCACCTAGGCTATTACCTTCAGAGTACCTATCTCAGTCTCCAATTCTGATGACCGTTTTTTTCCTCACTTACTGTCACCACCACAGGAAGCTAAACTTCCCGAGAAAGAGTCATCTCTGCTTTGTTTCGTGCTGTAACTGAGTATTTGGCACACAGTGAGTGTTCAAGAAATACTTATGGGAATTAATACTGTCAGAACTGTTTTCTCCAGCCCAGTGTAGGGTGAGGCACTGAGCTACCATTTTTTTGCAGGCTGAGATCCAACCAGTTTCTGAGTTGACCCAGTGTTTACTGCTAATGTTTTTCTCAACATTGATTAGTCTGAAATTAAGTCTTTCAATCATAAGTTCTATATCCAAGAACTGTGTGGTTAGTGAGTTTCCAGTGGTCCACAGCTCCTCTTCCTCCAGCCCTTCTCCACGGCCCTACCCCTCTCTGGTGGTCTGTATGCTTTCTGCTTTACAGCATCTCAGACGCCCTGATGCAATGGAAGCCTGTCTCTGTGTCACTGGCTGGAGGCCTGAAAATATGGTTAGCCTTGGGAATCCCCTCTCTTTGGAGTCTAGTTCTCATCCTCATTCAATAAAAGGATTTGAAAATCAAATGTCTCAGGGGGAGGATATAGCTCCAGTGAAAGGGCACAAGCTTAGCACGCATGAGGTCCTGGGTTCAAACCCCAGTGCCTCCTCCAAATAGAAATAAACAAATAACCCAAATTATCTGCCCCCATAAAACAAACAAATGAAAACCAAAAGAAACAAATAAAACTTTAAAAAAAAGAAAATCAAATGTCTCTATTTTCCTGCAGTTCTGTCGACAAAGGAATAAAGTTAGGGCCTTTAGACCTTCTAATAAGACATACTTTCTGGACCATAAGTTGAACTGAACAGTGAAACAGATTTTAGGCAAAGAACAAGAAACAATCTTTGGTGACTGTTAAGTGTCAAATCTACTTTTTATTTTGGACAACTTAGGTATGCACTTCCCAGATTCTTAGGGGGTGAAGTCAAGTCATCCCATTAGCCTATCCATGAGTCTGAACATTTGAGTCCCCGAGTGATCTATGATCTAGACTGAGTGCTTCTGGAATAATGGTGAAAAATCTTCACTCAGTTAATACTGTGGACACTTATATGCTAAGCTCACTGGAGAATGTGTGGGTTTTCATTTTAAAAATTATAGAAGTTTGTTTAATATTGATGGGAAGGCTTTTTTTCTCATTCATATTTTCCAATGAAAAGCTGATCAAACATGTGGAGACAAGGAAATCCTTGTGTGTTGTTGGTGGGAATGTAGTTTGGTGCAGTATATGGAAACAGTATATGGAATATTACCCGGCCATGAAAAATGAAATAATGCCATTTGCAGCAACACGGACCTAGAGATTAGCAAGTCAGACAGAGAAAGACAAATATTATATGATACCACTTATGTGTGGAATCTAAAACATGATAAACTTATTTACAAAACAGAAACAGACTCAGGGACATAGAAAAAAATCTTATGGTTACCAAAGGGGAAAGAGGGTAGGGGAAGGATAAATTAGGAGTGTAGGATTTGCAGATACAAACTACTATATACAGAATAGATAAACAACAAGGTTCTACTATACAGCACAGGGAACTATACTCAATATCTTATAATAAACTATAATGGAAAAGGACATGAAAAAGAACACATATATATATATGTGTGTATATATATATATGTACAACCAAATCTCTTTGCTGTACACTAGAAACTAACACAACATTATAAATCAACTATATTATAAATTTAAAAAGTCTCATCAAACATGATTTTCCTAATAAGACATTTATTTACATTTCTTGGTGACAGAAGACAGAAGCCTTTTTTTTTTGGTCTACAATCCTGCTTATTATATCCCCAGATTTTACCACCTATACTCAGAAGCTCTGCACCTAGCTATGTGATGACTAATTGGATGATTCAGAGTGTTAATATTGACACTCTGGATTCCCATCCCCCTCTCCCTCTTGGTTGGCTGGGTGACAGAAGAAAGTGTCCAGGAAAGACAAAGCGTGGTTTACTTGTAGCCCTTCCTCTCTTTCACAATAAGGCAGGTCTCAAGCATCACTGCCCTTTTCCTGTTGAGCCTCGGAAATTTCCCAAATATAGCCATCAAGGTACCTACTTGCCATCAATTGGAACTCTTCTATGGGAGGAAAACTGACTCATTTCTGAAATAGTCTAGATTTTGGCTCACCCTGGACTCTCTGCCATCTAGACGTCCTTATCAGAGAATGAAGTTAACAGGACAGAAAGACGTCATTTAATATATTTTTAATATACTTCTGTGCTTTACTATACCTGTATTAATTCAAGGTAACAAGCCAGAGCACAAAAGGAAGGACTGATTTATTTGAAGTTCTATGTTCTCTTTAATCACTCAGACCAGTTGCTCTATCCATCCCTCCCACGGTGTTTTCATTACAGGATAATGGCTGAGCTCTGCGAAGTGTAGCTTAGGTACCACTTAATTTTCCAGCAAGAATGGGCATAAATACATTAAGGAGCTAAGGGGGCATTGAATCCATTGAAACAAAGATTATTAAGATAGACATAGATCTTTAAAAACTGATTCTTTCATGTAGGCTGAAGTTCAGTGGCAAGAGTCGATTTACCAGAGTTGAATGAACATAGAGCAAAATGACAACAGGTGAACACTCATTAAGAAACAGAATGATGCTGACTATGTAAAGTATGAATGACTGATATACACTTACTGACTCCTCACTGGGTTGCAGATATCGTGCTAGAAGCCAGTAACAGGCTTAGTATATTTTCTTAAAAGCAGGAAAGACAGTGGGAATCTAAATTCACGTGCATTACTACAGACACGCACAGGCACAGACACAAACATAAAGCCCAGAACTTCGTAGATAAAAGGGACTTTCACAGTCCTGTCTTTCTTATGAATCTAAGAATCTTGGAATGATCGGGTCTACGGTCACGCATCTCACTTTTGGCAGAGCAGGGCCGTCTCCCACACTGCCAGCTTTTCGTTCCTAGATTTCTGCAACAGAATTTACCTCATTCAGATTTATTTTCAAAGCCATTTTTGAGGAGCCACTATTTGCTTGGCACTGTCGTGATTGTTTTCAAATATTTACAGCCCAGATATGTGTGTGTGTGTGATATATTTAGGCATACACATATATACTTTATATGTAATACCTATAAACATCAAATTGGATACATGCAGCAGACAGTTGACTGATTTTAAGGAATAAATCTAAGTTGAAGATAGAAAATGGGAACTCAGATCATGTGAAGGAATCTTCCCAAAGACAGATAATCAATAAAGAGATGAAATGAAGTTTAAATCCAAGGTATCTGGTCTGAAGGTTCAGGATCCTTCAAAAGAAAAGCTAAATAATATTACCTGCTGTTTCACCCTAAGGAAGAATTTGAAATAACTAAAATCCTATTTTAAAGTAGACATGTGTGTATGGGCATGCAGAGGGTGTGTATGTGTGTGTGTGTGTGTTTCTAATTGTCTTTCTACAAAGGAATTCTTTGCTCAATACTGGAGAAGACGGCACTGCATGAAGGCGTATGTGAAGGTGCTTAGAAAGGATTGTTCCATTTCAGAGAGAAGAATGTATGTACTGAGACATAAAGAAATCCATGTAAGACACTTTCTGAGTCAGCAGGTTGAATCTTAACACAAGTCTCATTTGTCAAATTGTCTCTTTGAAGAATTTTCAACAAGATGATTCCTGAATACCTACCAGTAATGGGGGAAACATTCTTTCCACTTTATTTCTGGAGAGTTCTTACTAATATCTATTTGTCCGTTCATTCATTTACTTTTTCATTTATTTGACATACTTTTACTGGATATCTATCACACATCAGGTTCCAGGCTAGGAGCTAGAAATGAAGTACCGCCCGAGTCACACGCGGTTCCTGTCTTTACGACTTCCAGCTTTTATCAGTGTATACTAACTTATCCCCAAATACAGCGAGTTAAAAACATAAATATGTCTTATCTCATTTTAATTTACATTTTAGTTTTAGTTTTACTGTAGAATGAATAATTTTAAACAACTACAGGTGGTGCCCGACTTCAGATGGTTCACCTCGGAATTTTCTATATTACGATGCCATGAAAGCAATATGCGCTCAGTAGAAACCACCCTTTAAATTTTGATTTGTTTTGTCTTTTCTCGGGCTAGCCACATGTGATAGATGCTCTCTCGTGGTGCTGGGCAGGGGCAGTGAGCTGCAGCTCCTAGTCGGTCACGTGATCGTGAGGGTGACCCTCTGACGCACTCACAGCCCTTCTGTACCCAGACAACCCCCTGTTTTTCACTCTAACTGCAGCATTTAGGCTAAGTTAAGCTATGCTGTTTGGGTAGGTTAAGTGTATTAAATCCATTTTCCACTTCAGATATTCTCAACTTATGATGGGTTTACTGGGACTAACCCCATTGTAAGCCCAGGAAGATCTGTGAATACTTAAATAAAAACAACTAAGCCAATGATAGGCTGGCATGTTCCCCATCCCTATAAATGCCTGTTAAAATAACTCTGTTTCCCAGAGAAGGCAGAACAGTATTCACACATGGAAGATACACTTTATTACTGTGTAGATTTGATGTTAGCAAATGAAACTAAAAAAAGAAAAAAAAATACAGGAACAAAACACCTTTTCAATAACACACACAGAGTACTGCTTCTGTAAAACAAAATGAGGCCAATACAAGGAGGGAACGGGCTAAGATTAGGGAAGCCTATCAGGGATCTTTTTTAATGTTCCACTTAAAAATTGATATTGCCTTGGCTATTGGATTCTTCTGGGATCTGTTTTCTTGTGAAATGTATGGTACGAGGAGTTATAACGTGACTCTTGTATTGCACGTGGAGATGCATTGCTCCCACTTTGAGAAGGGGTATGTTGCCCAGCTCCTGGGCAGACAGCCTCTGGCTGTCCACTCTTCCAGGGCTTCCTCACCTGCAGAGTGGTGCCTTGCCCGAGGACACAGTCTTCTTTCATTCACAAAGCCGGTGGGGGGTTGTAGAGCGTTGTATGGAGCCCGGCCGTTCGAGGAGCCGGCTCTTTCAGGCATTCCCAGGGATGCTCCAGACCTTCCCACGGGGCTGGCCCAGGCTTCGCTGGGCTTGCACGATAATGTGACTTCTTCTTTGGCCTCATCCCATTTCCCACTTCCCACCCTCCTTTTGTTCCCATATCGGCTATTTTTTTCTCCCACAGATACTATTATCTAATAATTATCCTGCACAAGAACTCCGTCTCACCATCTGCTTCCAGGGAACCCCCACTATAATATTTGGTACCAGGAACGTCCAAAAGGAGAAGGTGATATGGTTTGGTTTTTGCAGCTAAATAACCCACCACTCATCTGTCAGTGAAGATGCCTTTACAGGTGACAGGCAGACTACAGAAAGGCCCCACCTCAAGGCGGTGGCCCTATTGTTACAGTGCTCACTGGTGGTAAATGAGGATGATACACCAGCGGAAGGAACACTCTGGCTGCTGTGACATAGCTGATGCTTAAAAAGCATGGACGATGGGAACACGATTGCTAAGCACCATGGAGACCCCAGAAAAAGAGAGTGAAGAGTCCAAGGAAAAGCTCTGTCATCTGCAGTGGGGAGTAAGACGTATCTGAAAACCAGTGTATACCACGCTATGGGCCCTGGCTGAGATGGTGCATCTGACCATGAGACACCAACTGAACATCCTTCTGAGTTCTCTCAGTGCTGCCAAGCCATACAACTGGGCAGAGCTACTGTCAGTCAAATGAAGTGGTAAATCAGAACGAGCATCAGCATGTGTCACAGGCTGAATTAGATGAATTTGTATGTTGGAGTCACAATCCCCAGTACCTCGTTTGACAATGGAAATATACATAGGTCTTTGAAGAAGTAATTAAGGTGACATGAGATCTTATGGGTGAGCCCTCGTCCAATATGACTGCTGTCCTTATAAGAGGAGATTAAGTTCCAGACACACACAGAGGGGAGACCCTGGGAAGACACCTAGAAAAAAGACAGCCGTCTACAAGCCAGGCCAAGGAGAGAGGACTTCAGAAAAAATCAATCCTGCTGACACCTTGATTTGAGAATATAAACTCCTGTTGTTCAGACCTCACATTCTGTGGTATTTTGTTCAGCTCTAGTAGAGTAATTCCTCATGAACAGAGGGTGTAGTAAAGCTGGGAGCAGAGAGCCCCGACCCACATGGTGTCCACTACTGTTTAATAATGGCCCTCCTTTAACTCACCCCCACATTCATACAAAGGACTCTGTACAATACTTACAGAGGGGGAAAACCTGGACAGTTTTGTTTGCCAAAAAGAAGACTTTCACCTCCCTCTTACCAGAGACTTCATTGTCATTCAGGTAATTTGTGTTTATTTGGAGTCATGTAAAATGTCTGACTCATATTTAGCTACAGAATATGGGGGAGAGAATGGTCTTTATAATCACATGGATCCGGGACCAGATTCACATCTAGACCTCGTCACTTACGACTCTGAGGTTCGACTTCTTTATTTGTAGAATTGAGTTAATAAGAGTAATACTCTCAAGTGATCATAAGAATGAAATGAGATAGTGTATATAAACTGCTTTCCAGATCCACTGGACAATAACCATACTATCATTTTATAAATATGTATTATTTCTGTAAATATATAAATGATCATTATTACTATATATGCACATACATATATAATCACTCACACACACACACACACACACACACGAGAAACATGTTTCCCCTACTTTAAATCCCAGAAATGAATTTTGCATTTCGTGACATAAATTTTATCTGGTGAAATGATGAAATTAGGCCCGTTATCCCAGCCTGTCAAGATCTTTTTGACTCCACATTCTGCCATCTAACAAGCTCACAATTTCTCCCAACTTCACGTCAAATCCAAATTTGATAAATGTGTCATCTTGATTCTCAGGAGAATAAATGATTATTTAGTAAGCAGATCTACGGTCATTTCTTTGTCTGTATATTGCATTTTCCAAATATCAATCATTCAATTTTATCAGCAAAAAGTTACTGTTAATGGAAATTAGAGTTTTGATTCCATAAATACATTTTTTTTGGATTCATGTTATTTCTTTTCTCATTTTTTTACTTTTTAAAAATTAAGAGATTTCTCAACTACTATAGACCAAGTTCCAATTTTAGATGCAGGAACATTTTCAGTGAACTGTGAACATTGTTTTCAGCCATGAGATAGACCAACGTTTGTCATTTTCCTATCCAACCTTAGCTTTTAGTCTACCTTTTAAATGCCAGGTGGCAGAACTATTCTGTGAAAAGAGAAGGTAGTAAAATCAACATTTTTTTTAATGCTTAAACCACCCAGGGGAATTTCCTAGTAACACATAGTTCTATGACCAAATCATTATAGAAAATAAATAGTGACATGGGTCAAAAGATTGTCAAGCAGCTTGAAAGCTACCTAAACAGCCCCTTACATCTCAAGGATTTCTGTGCACCTGGTCCCAGTCCTGTCAATCTGCTAAGTTACTGATGCTTTAGTCTATGAGGTCAGAGTTATGATTTTTTCACACAGTAATGCCAAATAGCCCAGAAAAGTCTGCAGCATTTGCATCATAAAACACTCCCAAAACAGAGCTGATGATTCATGTACAGACAAGAGGGAATAAACGGAACCTGCAATGATTAAATATTGAGATATTTTTGAACCACTATCTACAACACAGCAAAACTCATTTTCAAGTCAGAAAAGTCTTAAGGGTCCAAGCAGGCAGGCGATAGTCATGTTAATAGTGTCTGAAGCCTTAATGAACCAAAATCTCATGTTGCTTCTGTCTTTTATGAAGCATTTGGGTCACAGTTATATTCGCTGGAAACAGCAAAGGAGTTCATCAGTTATAGCACAGAAACCGATGGGGGAAATGCTCTCCATATCTGTGGATTTTATAGTACCGTTATCAGATTTTCCTCCAAAGCTTGTGTAGGTTCAAGGAGGTTATAATTTTGCTTTGCATCAGGGTTTTAACCAAAATTGGAACTACTACTAAAAAAAAAAATTGCACTAAAGATTTTAAACAGTTACTTATTAATCGGAGTAAGTGGATTCTGTCTATGTCAAAAGGGTTTATAAATTCATGTATGGTACTCGATCATTGGCTGTTTATTAATTGTATGTTTTAGGCATAAATTGGAGAAGCCCAAATTAAATCAGCTTGGAAAAAAAGGAAATGTCTTGGCAGGAAACTAGAATGGTTCGGGGAATCAAAAAGTGGTTATCAGTAACTGACCAGTGAGGAAGGATACCCAGTTCCGGCCAAGATGATGTAACCCTCTGCCTGAAATCAAACAATGAAACCTACGTACAGAAAATAACATTTTTCAAGGAAATGGATATCAGGCAAAGAAGGACAATGATTTCTGAGAGATGGGAGACAAATGAGGTAAGCCCAGTGGTCGTTCCAGACAACTCCCTTGACGGGGCTTCTAGGCTGTGGTGCAGGCAAGGGGAGCTGAGACAGAGACAGCAAATTCCCTAAAAGGGAACATAGGCAAAACCCTCTCAGACATAAATCATAGCAATTTTATCCTAGGTCAGTCTCCCAAGGTAATAGAAGTAAAAGCCAAAATAAACCAATGGGACCTAATCAAACTTACATGCGTCTGTACAGCAAAGGTAACCATAAATAAAATGGAAAGACAGCCTACGGACTGGGAGAAAATATTGGCAAATGATGTGATCAACCACGGATTCATTTCTAAAATATACTAACAGCTCATATAACTCAACAACAACAATGACAACAACAACAACAAACAAACAAACAACTCAATGCAGAAAACGGGCAGAAGACCTAAATAGACATTTCTTCAAAAAAGACATACAGATGGCCAATTGGCACATGAAAAAAGGCTCGATATTGCTAATTATTAGAGAAATGCAAATCAAAACTACACTGAGATATCAACTCACACCAGTCAGAACGGCCATCACTGAAAAGTCTACAAATAACAAATGCTGGAGAGCGTGTGGAGGACAGGAAACCCTCCTACACTGCTGATGGGAATGCACACTGGCGCAGCCACTGTGGAAAACAGTATGGCGTTTCCTTAAAAGACTGAAAATACCATGAATGACTGAAAAATTGTGCTGAACACTGGAATTTGACACAACACTGTAAAATGATTATGAATCAATAAAAAATGTAAAAAAAAAGACTGAAAATAGAGTTAATACATCTAGGAAGTGAAATTTTATACATCTTCTTTGAAATATGTATGTTAGTAAAATATGTAAATATCACAATCTAACATGAAATGGTCTCATGAAAGAAACATAGTGCATCAGTCAGGTTTAGCAAGGAGAGCAGACTAACTATGAGTTTATGGAAGAAATGATTGCTGATAGGAATTAGACCTTCCCTAATTGTGGAGGGAGCTGGGAACTAAGGTCTAGAATGGGCTCTGTAGGACCATAGAAAAAGTTACTGTAAAGGCGAAGTACATGGAAAGGAAGTCCACGGGGTCCCTCTGTGCATCTAGCTCTGTGGTGGCTACTGGTGGTAGACCTATTTGTGGTTCCAGTTGCTAAGCAGAACCCGGAGTCAGAGAGAAGACACAGACGCAGAGTGGAGGAAGATGAGAACAAACTGGATCCCATAGGCTTCCTTTGAGCATGTCTACCATTGCACCCAACCGTGCAAAGACCTTCAGAGGATAAAAGACACCACTTCGGTTGAGAAGGCATGTTCTTGTTTTGGCCAGTGCTAACAACACAGGGCCATGCAGGGAGAGAGATCCCGAGAAACACATTTCCCAGCTTCACCAAGTTGGCACGGCACAAACCAACACACATGGCGTGTCTACAGCGCTGATACTTTTTTCCAGATGGTCTTGTTGCAGGAGGGAGTGTTTTATTGGTTCCATAAGTCAGGATGATCATTTGCAAACACTCTAGTGTTACAGCAAACAAATCTCAGTACTTCGTTTGGTAGGGAATTTGGAGTTTTGCTAGACCACCAAAAACAAAAACAAAATAACACAAAACAAAAACCAACGTGGAAATGCTAGGTTCCACTCTTCTTTAATGGCTCAGGGAGCTGATTTGAATTGTTTATGTCTCGAGACCAGGACAGTCACCACTCTTCTATTTTTTGAGCAGACTTGTGCAAAGTCCTATATTAACTGACAAACAACATCAGATTCTAATTTCTGTTATTAAAGTGACACAATGATTCCCAGAAATGGAGATGAGAAGGGCCTCCCCTCATCTGTTCTTCCAGTTGATAGAAGACCTGCTCATGTATAAACTACACATCCGACAATGTACCAATCAAATCTACCAAGCTCTTCCTCCAAGCAATTTATTTTTCTAATAAAGGCACACTTACATGCCTCCTTACAATAAAGGTGTAGCCAGGATCTGCTTTCAAAGCAAGCCATAGTAAACAATAATGAACACACCGAAGCGCCTGTAGTTTTGAAGCCTGGACTATATGGACCAGAGAGACAGGGTCAGGAAAAAAGAGCTGAGCATGTGACAATGATGCTGATCCCTGAGTATGGTTCCTGTTGAGTTCATACCTGGAATTAAGCCCAATGTTAGGTGACTTTGAAAATGTTGATATCCCCATAACATGGAATTTTGGTGAAGCTGGACCTAAGGTTCAGACATGTATGGTTAAGCACCCTCTCTCCTCCACCTCTACTTCTCGACCTTCCAAAGAGTTCCCTTCTGAGCTCTGGGTCTCTTTACCTGGGAGTTTTAAGACACCACATTCTTAATTGGCACGATGGGTTGGGAGTTCCTTGGGAAACTTGATGCCAAACTACAATATTTGTTATTGAGACAGATGGAGACAGGCCTGATACGCTGGGTGAACGGGGAGTTGGGGGATTGGAGGCTTAGAATCAAATATTAAGGAGACACAACACCCACTCCTTAACGAGTAAGGAGTCTCCTAGGCAACGTTGGGCTGATGTAGCAAAAGGTCCTGAATATCAGAGAGCCACATTCCACGTACACTGTGATGTTGTATTTGACAATCTCTTGACCTAACATTATCCTTCCTGAGCCTTTATACACCCAAGAAAGGGGAGAATGTCAAAACTATAATAACCAGGGCTTAAGCAACAAATGGTGTGATGGAGAAATTCTGAAAAGACTTTGGCAAAGAAGAAAAAAAAAGACTAGTTAGTACTGGCCAGAAAAAAAGAGAAAAATGAGGGTCAAGGATATTCAGGAAGAAGAGAGAGGAAGTAACACTTGGGAAGTCAGAGGTCAAGCACAGGTGAGCACCCTTCACAGGAAATATGAATAAAGCATCAGCAGCCCCAGAACTGTAGGACATGATCAACAGAGCTGCAAGTCTGTGTCACAGGCCACACACAAAGACCAGTCCTCAGAGGGGACCAGCAAGTGATGCAGGGACCTAGGATGAGCAGAGAACTGGGTGCCAACAGAGTTGCCCATTAGTAAAAGCAGCCAGATGTATAAGGAAATGTTAAGAGCAACAGACAAGGTCCTCTCCACATTTGTACTGCAGTTTTAGTAACTCTGAGCTTTGGCAAGTTGATTTTGGAACAACAGCTGAGACACCGTAAAAAAACAAAACAAACAAAAAAACTCTGCAGCTGACAAGTACATGAAAAGATGCTCAACACCACTAATCATCAGGGAAGTGCAAATAAAAACCACGATGAGTATCACCTCACCCCCCCTGGAATGGCTATCACCAAAAAGGACAACAAGTAGCCAGGGTCGGCAAGGCTGTGCAGAAAAGGGAACTCTGGTGCACTGTTGGTGGTGATGAGAATTGGTGCAGCCACTATGGAAAACAGCACAGAGATTCTTCAAAAGTGAAAAATAGCACTACTGTGTCATCTAGCGATCCTACTTCTGGGTGTATTTTTGAAAACGATAGATTCAACTATCTCAAAGTGATACCTACACTCTCATATTTATTGCAACATTAGTCACAATAGCCACGATATGGAAACAGCCTAAGTATTCATAAACCAATGAATGGGTAAAGAAAATGTGGTATCTATCCACCTCTCCCTCTCTCTATATGTATATATAATAGATACAGATGTAAATAGTTATTATTCAGCCATAAAGAAGAAAGAAATCCTTCCATTTGCAACATGGCTAGACCTTGAGGACATTTTGCTAAGTGAAATAAATCAAAGACAGACAGACAAATACTGTATGACCTCACTTAAAAGTGGAGTCTAAAAAAGCTGAAGTCACTGAAACAGAAGGAATGTTACCAGAGACTGATGGGTGGAGGAAATGAGATACTGATAAACACGTTAAAACCTTTCAGTTACAACATGAATACGTCCTGGTGATCTAATGCAGAGCATGGTGACTGTAGTGGACAATACTGTATTGTATACTTAAAAATTGCTCTATTCTAAGCTTTAATGTTCTCACCATAACAACAACAAAATGGTAATTAAGGTAAAAGATATGTTAAGTATTCTGGCAAACATTTCCCAATATATTCTTGTATCAGGTCATCGCAATGTATATGCTAAACTTTTACAATGTTAGACGTTCGATTATATCTCAATAAAACTGTAAATAAAAAACCCACAACAACCTTTGCACCACCAACAGCTGTGAATTCAGAAGAAGCACCGATAGTGCTAGACAGTGAACTCCAGTGCTCCTGAAATTAATGTCCTCTGACAGGCTTTTTCTAAAGCCCAGTGGAAATAAAACCAGAAAATAAACACAACCCTAGCTGAATGTGGCAATCATGATCTCTTCATCAACATTATTTAAATACTTCTACCCTGAACACTGCTAAAGCTTTCTCAAAAAACAGAGGTAGACTATGTCAGATGATGTCAGATGTAACGAAAGATATAGTATGAAAGTATCTCTCCAGCCCTAAGTACGAGCATGTGTTGGGCTTTCTAGGAGCCTGTATGCTGGACCAGGTAACTCACACATGAACTTCTACTCTGGGGAAGCTATTCAACCCCTGATGGCAATGATGTGGCCCTAAAAATGGAGAAATAATTTGTAAAATGCTGTGTCAGTCCCATAGGGGGAGACCCAGCACCCTAGCTAAAGCATGCCTACGAAATGCAGAAAAGGTTAGATACATACGATGAAATGGTTAACGGAAAGCCTGTGTGACTGTTCTAGAAGTCGTCCATGAACCCTGGGAGGACGGGGCCTCCTTCACTGTGGCAGATTTATGGGAATATTTAAACAGGAATTAAAAAACAGTGGATGAATTCAGAACCACAAAGGCTAAATTTCCTAAGACCTGTCAGAGGGGAAAAAAAAAAAAAAAACCTGCTCCAGAAAGCCTTAGAGAAAAGTGTCACAGCTCAAAAGAAGTCAGGCTAAGCTCACCCTTAATTAAGTACTCTCATTATTTTTAGAAAGCCAAAAAAAAAAAAAAAAAAAAAAAAAAAGCCAGGGTGGTTGGTGGTATTCCAGCGAGAGAACCTAATTCCAGAAGCAGCGGGGCACAAGCTACATTTGAGAACAGGAAGGAGAAACAAAACAGTGGTGAGAGCACTCTGGACGCTGATGCAACGAAGGCGTCTCATTCTCAGTGTTTAACAGGGACCTTCAAGGAGCATTAAGACAAGCAAGAGCACCTCCCGATTTGGGGGCAGCATGTGTCTGCTGCAATCCTTTGAAAATCAGTGAATCCTACCATTTTTGTTACGGTTGAACCCAGTTTTAGGTTTGAAAGGCTAAAAGGTGTGAAAGCTATAATTAGCCTGAAAACTTGCTTGGAAAACACACTGGATGGTTGACCCCCCCACCCCCACCCCCTTTAGTAAACTCTTGTTTTTAGAATTGGGACGGACTCTGGAGTTACTATATATACTGATCCAGGTGGTGGCCGTGAAAGCAGAACCCAAGATAAAAGGACAAGGCAGGGGGAAGGGCAGTCACTTCCATTTGGAAAACTTCCACTTAGCCATCAGAAAATAAAGTAATAATTAAATGTCCCTGACGCCGGGTCCTGTAAAGGCCAAGGTAGAAGTTTCCCTGAAGAATGGGCGTGGACCAGCTCTTCAAATCCTGATTAGAGACCCGAATTGAGGACACAGATACTGATCCACTCAAAGAAATGAACTGTAACCATCTCAGGTCTGCTTTTAAGTGAAAGATATCTGCCTGTCCATCAGTCACGTGAATTCCCAAAAGACCAGGAGGAACTTTGTAATAACAGCGTTGAACAGGTGGGCGATAAGACAGAAGCAACTTTGGAAGCTGAACAGGCACCACAAAAGAAAAAGCATCCAAGCCACTCTAAGTAGAGGATCTTGATGCTGCTTCTGGCATGCCTGATTGGTACTATTTGACCTATGAAACTAAAATCACCAGCCTTGCAAAAGAACCGGGTATCCCAACGAAAAGACTGTATTTCCCTTTCCCTGTAACTACTTAGAATGGTGCAGAACTTTGCAAACAGCTATAAAGCTTCCACAAGAGAAGAATAAAAGTAAGCATATTGGCTGGGCTGGAGTTAGGACTTAGAGATGCTGGCAGATGGAGCAGGTAACACTCCCCACCCACAGAGTCCTGTGTGTGTGCATATGTTAAGTTCACATACAGAATGAGCCAAGCACACTTAAATGTTACAGAAAGCTCTTAGAAAAATTGAAACACACAAAGATCCTTAAATGTTATGGAAAGTTCAAAGAGCTCCTAAGTGTCCAGAAGGTTTGCATATATTACCAGCCATATTCTCTAATTTACATATGAGCCAAGAGGTCCAGAAAAAAAATGATTTCATTCATTCATTCCATAATTCAGTGAAGTCCCTGCTTGCTTTACTTTATCATCCCCCCAACAACCATCAAATTCACATGTTGAAATCCTAACCTACAATATGACTGTATTTGGAGACAAGGCTTTTAGGAGGTAATTAAAGCTAAGTAAGGTCAAAAGGGTGGGGTCCTAGTCTGATAGGGTTGGTGGCTTTCTAAGAAGAGAAAGAGAGAAACATTCCTTTCCCTCTTTCTCCCTCCTTCTCTCTATCCTCCATGCGCTGAGGAGCCATGTGAGCACACAGTAAGAAGGTGGTGTCTGAAAAACAGGAAGAGAGCCCTCACCAACACCGGACCATGCTGGCACCCATAACACTCCTAGAAGAAAACATAGAGGGGCAAACATCAGTTTAAACAATGATTTTTTTTTTGCATTTGACACCAAAAGCAAAGGCCACAAAAGCAAAAAATAAACAAACAGGATTATGTTAAACGAAAAGGGCTCTGTACAGCAAAAGAAACCATCAACAAAATGAAAAGGTAACTTGCAGAATGGGAGAAAATATTTGCAAGTCATATATTGAATAAAGAGTTAGTATACAAAATACATAAAGAACTCATAAAAATCAACAGCAAGAAAACAAAAGACCCAGTTAAACTCTGGGCAGAAAAACTGAATAAACGTTTTTTCTGAAGAAAACGTACAGATGGCCAGCAGGCACGTGAGAAGATGTTCAACATCTCTAACTGTCTGCAAATCAAACCCATGAGATGTCACCACACACCTGTTAGAATGGCTATTATCAAAAAGACATGATACAACAGGTGTTGAGGGGATGAGGAGAAATGGGACCCCTTGTGCACTATTGGTGGGAATGTAAATCGTTGCAGCAACTATGGAAAACAGTGTGAAGGTTCCTCAAAAAATTAAATATGGAACTACCATATGATCCAGCAATTCCACCTCTGGGTATATGCATATCCAAAGGAAACAAAGTCACCATCTTGGAAAGATATCTATACCCCCATGTTCATTACAGCATTATTTACAATGGCCAAGCTATGGAAACTAAGTGTCCATAGACAAATGAATGGATACAAAAAAAGTGGCATATATAGTCAATGGAACATTATTCAGCCATAAAAAAGAAGGGAATCCTTCCATTTGCAACAGTATAGATGGAATTTGAGAGCACTGTGCTAAGTAACATGCCAGGAGAGAAAGACAAATATTGTATGAGCTCACTTATACGTGGAATCTTAAAAAAAAACTTACAGATATGGAGAACAGTGGGTGGCTGCCAAAGTTGGGCAGAGGAGAACAAAATGGGGGAAGGTGGTCAAAAGTTACAAACTTTCAGATATAAATAACTACAGGGGTTGTAATGTGTAGCACGGTGACTATAATTAACAATACTGTATTGCATATTTGAAAGTTGCTGAGAGAGAGCCTATCTTAAAAATTCTCATCATAAGAAAAAAATGATAACTATGTGAGGTGGTAGAGGTTAACAAAACTTATCGTGGTACTCATTTCACAATATATGTGAGTATCAAATCACTATCTTGCAGATGTGAAATAAATACAATCTTAGGTGTCAATTATATCTCAATAAAACTGGATAAAAATTTAAAACATGTTGCATTTCTTTGTGATTTGAGGGTCTAACCTTCAAGACTTGCTCTTGTATCTTGAGTTGCCAAATTCTAGAATTGACAGTGTAAGAAAGGGCTTTTCTCACTGAGTTTTTTAAATAAGGGGGGAGGACCATGTCTGGTTTTATTGGCATCTATGTAAACCTTTTCCCCTGCCACTATCCTTCAGTGCACCACATCTGCAACAAAAAGTCTGAGTAAATTAACTGCCGTCATTCTCATGACACCTACTCTTAAGGCGTTCTTACTTAGCAATTCTTTCAGTTTAGAATCCTAAGATAGTGAAAGAAAATTCCTCCAAAAAAACACTCCCTTGAAAATTTGTGTAGGATTAAATTTGGGGTGATGGGGGGAGAAATAAAAGAGTGAAAATGACTTTTTCTCAAAAAAGGGCATTTAAAAATAGAATCCACAGGTTAGTCATGGCTTTGGAGGGAGACAGCCATGCCTGATGGCAGGGGAGGAACACTCAAGACTTTCCTGGCCTCTCATTCAAGACTGCGGCCTCGTTAGCCCAAATTCACTGAATGGGACTGGGAGAACGCCCCTCAAAAGAATGAGATACAGTCTTCAATCGAAAGTAACGAGGAACAATGTACATTTACAGAATCCTGACTTTCTAACACGGCTCCTGTCAATGGTGAGGAATTAAGGCAAGAAGCTATTCCCTTCCCCAGGTCTGAACAAACAGGAGGAAAATCAGAAACCCCTCTTGGATGCTGAATTTATCACGTGTTCCAGTGCCGACGCTGGGTTGATGCAGAAGTGGCTGTTCATTTTACATGGAAAGAAAAAAGAGACAGAAGCTATAAATCATGTTTGCACTTGCTCAGGCTTTGTTTCAGTGGTTTCTTGGTGAGTTATACGTGTTTTTACATGACTGTGGGCCATAGGCATTCAAAAGCTCATCATAATTTTCATAGTTCAAGGAGCTGCATTACGAGTCATTTGGGGTTTATTCCACGAGGTAGGTAGCATTTTGAAAATGGTGAAACATTAACTAGTCTGAGGTCCTAGCTAACCTGAGAATTTAGCACTAAAGAAATGTGGTTTTATTTTCTACATAATGCTAGATTTCCAATTGGCAAATGGAAATTTCGACCCCATGATGTCAAATATATGTTAAGTTTTGTTTTCTTATTCCAAAAGTTTTCCTCAAAGTTATGTGACCAGCTAAACTCAGTCTTAACATTTACTAGCTTGGTTGGCTTAAACTTATTAAATAATTGAAGATTCCAAAAGCAATTTGAAACTGTCAAAGAAAAAAAAAATCTACAGTTGCTGTTCCTTCATTTGGGGCCACTTAAGTAAAGATCATGGATAATTTAGAAGACAATTTTTTTGTTTAGAACAATTGAAGTTATTGTGTATGGTGGTGAATTTCACGTGTCAACTTGACTGGGCTATCTATCTGGATGCCCAGATGGCTGGTAGAATATTATTTCAGGATGTGTCTATGAAGGCGTCTCCAGAAGAGATTAGCATTGAATCAATAGACTGAGTAAAGTAGGTTGCCCATCCCAAAGCATTGAGCATCCTCTAATCCACTGAGGGCCTGAAAAGCACAAAAAAGTGGAGAAAGGGTGGACTCACTCTCTGCTTGAAGCTAAAGGATCTATCATTTCCTGCCCTTGGGCAAGCTGCTTCTGGTTCTAGGGATTTGGGACTCAGAACAAGACTTAATACCATTGTCCCCCCAGCCACTCCCCATCCCCGGTCCCTTACTCCCAATTCTCAGGCCTTTGGACTTGGACTAAATCACATCCCAGCTTTTCTGGTTCTCCAGCTTGCAGACAGAAGATTGTGTGACTTCCTGGCTTCCAGAGCCATGGGAGCCAATTCTTATATTAAACCTCCTCTTGTATGAAATCTCTGTATCCTGTTGGTTCCGTTTCTCTGGAGAACCTTGTCGAATACACTGCGCATTGCAGAATTAAAATAGAATCAATTCTGGATGGAAGCTTGGACTCATTCAGAAGATTCACTTCCTTGCCTTTAAAAACGTGCATGTCTAAACACTCACTACACAGAGTGGAAGGGAAGCCTAAGCAGAGAAGATAAACACACTTGGATCACATCAATGATCTATCCAATTAAGTGACATAATTGTCAGAATGTAATCATAAATAATAACTCTGATTCCTCTACCACTGACTTAAGAAGAAGGAAGAAGAGAGGGGTCTTTAATAATGTAACATAGGAATTTTCAAGGTGCGGTACCAAGAGAAATATTTTCAGACCATATGCCAAATAGGATGTAACTTTAAAAGTAGTTTAAAACGCCTCTTCCTTTTATCAAAGCAGTTATTTTGAATGTTGGTTTCAGAGAGGAACAGAGAGCTAGTAATAAGAACATGAAAACAAGTCTGGGTGCCCAAGTTAAACAGAGACAAATAGCTACAATGTTAAACACCAAATACGATTATCAAGTAAAACATGCTGCCCGAACTCAATGGAACACATTTTTTAAAAAAATTAAAAAGTGGAATGGGTATGGGTTAAGTGACTTTTCATGGGCAAAGTAAGTACATGTGCCAAAGTTGATAGCCACAAATGCTTCAAAATGATTAAGGGATAACCCACTACAAAATCACATGGGTCGAACTACTTAAGGAGATTGGCAGGACCTTTGAGAAGATTTCAGACAAAGGGATGTGCGCTCTTAGCCATAATGGCCTGTGGTTATTGCCAGTTCTCACAGACGACCTGGAAGTTAAGGCACTGAAACAGTGGATGAGAAGTGGACACCCCACTCCCACCATCACGTCTCCATAGCGCCCAAGCTCTCTGTCTCCTCCTTGTTTAGCAGGAGGTCCTGTCGCTGACCTGCGAGTCAGAGGCTGCGCAGTCTGGGTACAGGTCTTGACCACATGGTTGCAACTTCTGCTGTGCATCAAAATGTCTTCACTTCCCTGGGGCTGATTAGACAGAACCAGCCAGTGAGATTTCTCCCCGACACTTGCTTGTTCTGTGTCAAGATACTATATGACACTTCTATTTTAGAAACATGCGGAATAATTAAACGCTGTCAAGGAACCATTTTAAAATAGCTTCCTCAAGCAGTTCAGCACCTTAAGGAGTCTTTTGCTCCAGCTCACACAGGATCCCTCTGAACATAATTCTGTCATCTGAGTTCGCTATTTGCAGCTCCAGAGAAGGTATTGTAACTCCATGGCTAAGGCCAAGAATAAGCTGATGCAACTAAGCAGACAAATAAATAATTATATTCATATAATTATGAATGATTTGAAAACCAATGACCCACCACAAAATACATGGAATTTGGGGCCTGCTGAACTGGTCATAATTACATTGTTTAGAATACAACAGGTTTGTATTTAATCTAATTTCTCTTCTTTTATGTTTCCTTTTCTTTGTGCTTTAAGGATATGCAGGCCTTCAAGACTCAGGTAAAATGCATTAGACTCTTAACACAGCTCCCAGTGTGACCTCTCATGCAAGTGTTCACACAGAACACACCATGAAGCCTGTGGACTTACGGTCCATTTGATACGTCTTCCCCTTTTCATACCTCTTGTCCTAGTCATTGAGAGAGAACAAATTCTTCATTGAGGGACATATCCCTCAGTCTTTTTCCTTTTTGCCCTAGGTCCGTCTTTCTCTTTTGCCTAACTTCCAACATGAGTCATTAATCACTCATCCTTAGTCCGTTAGTTATTCTGCCTAAAGGACCTCCTGGGTCTCCAGGGTTGACAAGAAGTAGGAGGAATGACTGTTTTTGATCTAATCTCAAAAAACCAATCAACGTGTTCATACTGTAGAAGGCTATTTTCTCTCCAGTCTCCCTTCTATATAATTTTACTAAAAGAGTATCTATCTACTTTTCCATGTTAAATACATTATAAAATGCCCCCTGTCTTCAATAAGTGCAAGACCCAAAGGCAGAGGAGGAAAAAAAAAATCCCAACTTCTCCTTTGCAACATTTCTGGTTGAAACTTTATAATTAACTATTAAATTTAATTATTTAAGTTTATCTATATCAACTCCACCTTACTGTGGCTACTAAGCTTCCTATTGATTGTTACTTAACACTACTAACATTTTATCTTTCAAAGTATCTTACCAAGAAAAGAAGCCACTAGATAAACTCCTTCTATATTTTTTGAAATGCAAGTAGTAATAATGATGGCCAACTTTTAAAAATCACTTTCCATCATCCACCTCTACGAATAGACTCTTGGCTTTTCCTTTATGATTTTTTCAGTGGATTATTCTCCATCCAGTAGTCCAAGAGAGAAAACTGGGGTTTAGCCTTTTCTCTTCCTTCTCCTGCAAGCTGCCAGTCAATAGTTTCTTGAGATTTGCCAATGTTCCTTCCTAAGTAACTCCTGAATATCCCTCTCTTTTGCAGTCCCCGCTATTTCTATCCTGGGACGAGCCATCATCATGCCTTGTCTGAATTATTTAAATAAGGGGTCGGTTCAGATGACTGGATAAAGAAATTGTGGTACATTTATACAATGGAATACTACCTAGCCATAAAAAAGAATAAGATCATGCCATTTGCAGCAACATGGATGGATCTAGAGATAGTCATTCTAAGACAGAAAGAGAAAGAAAAATACCATATGGTATTACTCATATGTGGAATCTTAAAAAAAAAAAAGAAGAAGAAGAAGAAGAAAAGGACACTCTGAACTCATCTACAAAACAGAAAGAGACTTGCAGACATAGTAAATAATCTTATGGTTACCAGGGAAAGTGGGTGGGAAGGGATAAATTTGAGAGTTTGAGATTTACAAATGTTAGGCACTATATATGAAAATGGATTTTAAAAAAGGTTTCTTCTGTATAGCACAGGAAACTATATTCAATATCTTGTAATAACTTTTAATGAAAAAAATATGAAAACAAATATATGTATGTATATGCATGACTGGGACATTGTGCTGTACACCAGAATCTGACACATTAACTGATTGTACTTCAATTAAGAATCAATGAATGAATGAATGAATGAATACATACATACATACATACATACATACATACATACATAAATAAATAAATAAAATCAGAGGTCAGTTGAGTCCATCAGCTCAAGGAGATTCATTTTAATGCAAGATCCAAAGAATACCCAAGGTGTAAAGAATGAATATACATCAATATATAACTTATTCATAGTTTTAGCTATTTATTCATTTAACAAATGCATTTGAGCACCTACTTTGAACAGACATGGTGCTGGGCACTGGGGACTCAGCAGTGACCAAGAGACAATTTCTTGCCCTCAGGGAGTTGAAATCCTATTTGAGAGAGATCCCAGATACACAAATAAAATGATTACACATTGTGATAAGGGCTAATTAGGAAAGAACCCAATGCAACAGTTGAAAGTGGGGATGAGGAGAAAAGATAGAGATAAGAGTAATGGAAGAGTAGGAAACTAAGGAACAAAACGGCTCCCTGGATGCTAAAGCTGCTTGCTGATTCATTCTGACTTCCACTCCTTGCAACTTGTTTTTGTCTTCTCTCTGACAGACCCACATTTCTGCTTCACTTGCTCAATTGCTTTTGTGCTAAACAGCCCCCACCCAACCTTTCCATTACACTCTCTTCACCCAGAATAACTTATTCTTTAACCCAGAAACTGTAGCCTAAAAAGGTGGTCACAAGCTGAGAGCCTCAGAAGAATGAACAGACTCTCTGGAATTTCTCTGTGACATCAAGTGGATGCATCAAGATTAAGATGAAAACAGCACTCCTGAAAATGCCCTGATTGTTGTCGCCTTTCTGTTCCACTCGGTTTTTCTATAAAACTTCAGGACGCCAACCTAAAGAGGGATTCACAGTGTCTAAAGCATTAGCCCGCTGTGACTCCCCTTTGACTGGCAAAGCAATAAGGCTGTCCTTTTCTAATTCTTCCAAAACTCTGCCTCCGAGTCTCAATTCGGCTTTCAGGGTACAGAGGCTGGTTTTTCAGCAACAGTAATCTTCATAAGCAATTTTGGGAAGTAATATGAATTAAGCACTCCCTTCTTCACTGTAGGTTAAGACCCCTCTAGATCCCTCAGGTCTTATACATCATTTTCCCAGCACATTTTGAGGGAGTTCAATATATTCATGCTCTCTTCTGCATATCCAGCCATATGTACCCCCTGGAACCAAAACACCACTGATGTAGATTGCCTTCCTCCATCACAATCTACATACTGTGTGCCTTAGTTTCATTTTGTTTTGCTTAAAAATAAACCAAATTAATTTAGCATGCCTGCATGCAAGCATCCCCATACCCAAATTTAATTTCATAATTATATTCTAAATTTCAAGGTCAAAGGAGCCCTTAGGTACATGTGAGAATAAAAAATTAACTGCTTCAAAGTATAGGGTTTATATCTGTCCTCAGATAATTATCTATTGACCAACCTTTGATCCAGTGTCATAGAACTGCATGTTTGGGCACTAGCTTTTCTGACTAATAAGCAGTATCTGAAATTCTAAACTCATGGGTTCAAAAATAAGTCATTCAAAGGTTTATTACTGAAAAAAGTAGAGATAAGTTTTTATTATCTGTTGTCCACAGAAGTAAGGGAAGAAAAACTAATGTTATCAACTAAAAAGAGCAATAGTGTACTGAAACCTTTTTACTGTCATCTCTTGCTCAAGTTCAGTGTAGATTTGAATTAAAGTGAAGGGTTTTGGAGATTCAACCATATTAAAGATCAAAATGTTTTTCCAAAATGTAATGTATGGGAGTTTAAGAAAAACCACTCTGAGCACTTCCATTGTAACCCTTCCTTCATGTTAAAGGAAAAGGTAATATTTGACCAACCCAAGTTAAAGGGGCAAACTCAACGTTAGAAGAGCTGGCTGATAGAAGTGAATGCCGCTCCCTTTAATGTCTAAGTGACTCTTTAACACTCAGAGATTTACGTGCTGGGTTTAGAAAGAGAAAGGAAAGAACTTTAAAAGGTGTTAACTTCATCTTGTGCCATGAAAGAGGAGATGTTTAATTAAGCCACTGGTAGTTCTTGGGTGGTTTTCAGTTTAGTTTTATACTTTTGAGATGAAAGGGTACATGCAAAATTATGTACAAAGTCCCTTTTTAGAAACTTTGGAAAGGTCAAGGAGAAAATCGCTGGATTTCAAAAGCTGAACTTTTCAAGGTTTTTCTCTGATTTTTCTGAAACAAGATAGCCTCCTCCTCCTCTTAATAGTTCTTCAAGGCCCTTTTGGTAGCCAAAATCTTTGTTCTTTTTTTTTTTTTTAAGCAGCTTTGTAACAGAAGAACTAAAAATTAATTATGGCTGTGGAACTTTTACACAGAAGAGTTTAAAAAGCACAGACGTAAAGAAGGCAAAAGATGAGGGCCCATTTATCTTATATTGACAGGACTAGCTTCAAACGATGACCTTGAATCATAATCATCCTAATGAGCTCAAAATATTTCACTTTAACAAGTGAAACTATAATCAAATCAGTTTCTGAAAGCTCTGCTAATGAGCATTTCCTTTGATGAGAACATGGTTAACTGTCTTAGTCTGCAGGAGGTGCGCTACAGTGAGGGGCCAGCTCCTGACAACTCATTAGCTGACCTGGGGAGAGAGTCATTTGAATGCTTTTGATAAAAATTTCAAGGCTTTTTTTTAAACTTAAATTACAATTTGTGCACTTTTATAAATAGTCTAATTTTTCGAAGTTGGGGGAAACTAGCAAGAAGACTTCAAAGCTGTGGAACCAAGACTGTTGACCATGTTTGGTCTGTCATCGTCCCCCAGAACCAGGAAGGGGGAGTATGTGGAATCAGCGGCTGGTGACCTGGGGCCAGTCCCTACCTTGTGTTTTGACGGGTTGTGTGGTTACAGGTTGGTCTGGTGTGAAATGCGCTTCACGGAGCTGCATTTTATAGGCTTTAGGACTGAAAACGGGAAGTCACTGCTATTTACTAGCAGTTTGAAGACTGTCTTCTGAAACGACTTTCTCTATCAGAACAAATCCCTCCATTTACCTAAAGCAGCAAAATAGAGCTGAAATGAAAACTGAACGCACAACTGTGGTTTACTTTTATTTTCACTCCTTGTCAAGGATTTCACCCTCCGTTACAAATCTTGATCATTTTAACTGCTGCTCTGCTCTGTTCATCTAGAAATGATCTTGCTCTCTTCTCTGCAGAGCAGACTTGCTGTCAAAGCAGAATACAGAACAGAACAGTTCGGCTGCTTCCAGTGTGACTGGAAGACAGATCTCGGTTGCTTCAGGGAGCCAGCTAACTCCTTGCCCCCTCCCTCCCTCCCAGCGTCCCTTTGCTGTGGAGGGGTGTTCTGCTTTCTTCCTATTTGTCATATTTCCTTCCTGCGTTCGGCAAGGCAAACCACTGAGATGGGTTGTGTCATCGGCACATGAGACATTGTTCGCAACTGTCAAATGTTTAATCCCTTTTTCTCTCTCTTTTTCTTTTTTCCAAAAAAATTTTTTTTTTTATTTTTTGCTCTCACTCTCTCTTCTCCTTGGATGGAGAAACAAAAATATTCCCAATATTTGGGAAGACAAGTTACCGCATGGAGAGGTACGGTAATCGAAAAAGAGAAGAGACTTTATTTTACTTCTCCAAACTATTCTTTGCTTTTTTTCCAAATAGCTTTACGTAAGATGTGCAGCCATAAAAAAGCAAAATATTTACTTTGAGCCCTTTGTGTATGTATGTGTGTGTAAAATATATGCAGTCAGTTCTCATTTTTCATAGGAGTCATGTTCTAGAAAGTCACCTGTGAACACTGTCTTGGTGATTTTGGAGCCATTGCTCCTAGGGAAAAAAACAGGATTACGTTCCTATGAGCCTCAGGTCTCGAGATTTTTATCAACTGATCAAGACATAGCCTTGTTTTATGTGTGTTTCTATTTAAAGACACCTTATTTAATATATTATTGATATCTTAACATTTGAACTCATGGCCATGTTAAAGAAAAAAATTGTTCTGATACTTGTTTAAATGAGGAGGAAGATTTTATTCAAGACTATTGCAGTAAGTGTGCTATAAGAGGGAAGAGACAGGGCTCAACTCTGAATACAACATGGATGAGTGGGGATTTATAGCAAACAGAGGGAGGGGGTCAGTGGATAGAAAATTACTAAGAGGAGACATCAAGGGTAGGGAGATTCTTGCTGAACTAACAGGGTTCTTGCTACAGGCAGGCCAAGGATTTGCACATCAAACTTGGGGAATGAGGAACTGGATCAGACATCAAGGATGATCAGAGATCAAAATGAAAGGATTCTTCCTAAGCTGACGTAGGAGGATCCTTTGCCAAGGCTGCACTGGGCAGAACAAAGACAGAACAAGGGCCAAGGTTGAAGCTTAGTCAAAAGGAGGGCTCCTTTGAGCCCGACAAAAGTGTAGCCAAGGAGAGAGTCTTTGCCAGCCAACAGCACCGTAACTCACGCATAATACGTTTCCATAATTATAATCATTACTACAGACTTAGTAAAGTAAAAATTAATGCAAGACAGCACCAAAGCTTATCTAGCGTACGTGCAGTAGTCCTCCCTTATCCCTGACTTCTCTTTCCATAGTTTCTGTTACCTGCAGTCAACCACAGCTTGAAAATAGTACATGGAAAAATTCCAGAAATAAATAACTCATCGGTTTTAAATTGCGTGCCATTCTAAGCAGCTTGATGAACTCTCATGCTGTCCTGCTCCACCCCATCAGGGATGTGAATCATCCATCTGCCCAGGTTACCCTCCACTGATCCCGCGGGTCACTTAGGAGCCGTCTTGGTTTCCAGATCGACTGACCAGGTAGCTCAGTGCTTATGTTTAAGTAACCCTTATTATACTTCATAATGACCCCCAAATATAAGAGCAGCGATGCTGGCAATTGGGAGATGCCAGAGAGAAACCATAAGGTGCTTCCTTTGAGTGAAAAAGTGAAAGTTCTCGACTTAATAAGGAAAGAAAACAAATCATAAGGTTGCTAAGATCTACTGTCAGAATAAATCTTCTATCTGTGAAACTGTGAAGAAGGAAAAAAAATTTCTCGCTAGTCTTGTTGTCACACCTCAGTCTGCAACAGGGCGCGATAAGTGCTCAGTTAAGACGGGAAAGGCATTACATTTGTACAATAAGATATTTAGAAAGAGAGACCAGATTCCCGTAACTTTTACTACAGTATATTGTGCTAGTTGTTCTACTTACTTACTACTAGTTATAGATTTATTATGAATCATTTACTGTGCCTAACAAGTTAAACTTTATCGTAGGTTAGGCATGTGCAGGAAAAAAACATGGCGTATACGGGGGTTCGATACTACCTGTGGTTTCAAGCATCCACTGGGGGTCTTGGGATGTAAACTCCCTGGATGAGGGGGGGTGACTCTGTCTCCCCAGAAAGGCACAGGACAGCCTTTTTGCACTTAGGAACATCAGCGAGCTCTTAGCACTACCCTTGGGTGCCACTCTAAACAAAGTCATTAACAAAAGGCACAAATATGTGAAAATGCGGCACTTCATAGACTTTCAAAAGGATACTTTATAAATAGTATGAATGCTGGAACCAGACGGCAGAGCACAGAATGAGTGCTTCTGGCAATCCAGTACAAGTGGCTTTTCTTTTGGAAAATAAGCTGCTCAAGTCAGACAGAAGTCATTTCCTTCCAACAGACCCACCACGGCACTTCTGGAATGCTAAGGTCAGCTGCCTAGATGGCTACATCCTAGATCTGTCTCTCTCTCTCTCTTTTTTTTTTTTCCCTATCAACAAGATCTTCTTCTGAGGCTCTAAGCCATAGAAGCTGTTCCCAGTTGGCTCAATAAAACCTGTAATACCCCCAGCTTCTGCTTCATCACACATAAGCAGAGCAGTTTTGCTCTGTGCATTTTTCAAGTTACTCGATTCTCAGCTCCATTCACTCAAGCTAGTTAGAGAAGTCCTCTCCTGTACCGGCTGCTAAAGCAACTTTGTGAAACTATAGAAAAGTCACAGAATTTCATGTCTCTCTCTTTCCCGACCGGATGTGCCCGGGTGTCAGCAATTTACATTTTCCCTCCCAAGGGGAGTATTTATCTAATTTCACTCTGTAGAGGTGAGTGGAAATACTTTCTGTCTACAAGGAAGAGGAAGATGGGACAGGGCTGCTGTCAAGCCTGGGGTCACCTCCTCTGTGTCTTTGTCTGGATCTGCACAACCCCAAACCCAGGCAGGGCAGGGAATTCAGTTTTGCGGGTGAGGAGCAGAGAGGCTGGGCATGCATTCCTTGTCGTGCTGTGTGATGTGTAAAGCCCTGAGGAAACCTCGGGTTTGAAGACTGTGAACTGGGGTCTCTCTTCCAGAGGACGTGGCTAGTCCACTGGTATTTTGTGAAAATTCAACAGAAGGAATTTTTTCTCACCCTAGACATTTTTAATGAATTTCTTCTCCTCTTATTTGAATTTATAAAAAGAAATCCTCTTGTTGTTCATACAACTTTTTTTTCCAAAGGGAGATTTAAATAAATCATTGCTATACTTACTAATCTTACTGTAAATAAATATGCCTTCTCCTAGACGATTAAAACCTCAGTTGTCATTAGGTGTGTACATTGCCATATGAAATAAAATTTTATAGCCAATTTAAATTTTATCATGAAAGTCACTGTGTAGGAAAAATAATACACTTTAGAAAAATTTACTTTTATGACAAGATACCTAGGAATATGTAAATAGTCATTTTACTGAGATATTTTTGGATTGAGACACTGTTCAGCATAAATTATTTATTTACAGCACTTACTTATCTTTTGGGTCTGTATTTTACACACTCTTCCATCACCACATGGCATTGCAGAGGGCCCTGCTCTTCATTTACTGTGTATGTAAGTTTACGTGAAGACTTACCAGTCTCCAAATTAATCTGGGGGATTTCTTGGTTGGTTGTATAAATTATGGGACAAAATACAGAGGCATTACTTAGATCACGTTCCCCACTAAGTGGCATACTGTTTACATTTCAAGTGGCGGCACTCTAAGACTCTCACCTAAAAATCTTAAGTCCATTTTACAACATAACGTTAGCCAACGGGTGCCAAGGTTCCAGATCTTTAGCTTGAAGAGACTCAACTTCTATATACAAAAAACACTTACATTCCTAATTTCTGGTTTTCTGCATTATTGCTTTGATTTTTAGTTTTTAAATTAAATAACATGATTTCTACATCTTTGTTTTTAAGTTTAAAAAAAATATCGTGCTAATGATTGCAGGTAAAAGTCACACGTACTTCTATTACAAAACCTTCAGGCAAGACAAGAGTATATAACAAAGAAACTGAAAATCACCCATACAAAAGTCACTGTTATTAATGTTTTTCGCAACCATTATTTGAGATAACTAACCACTATTACTAGCAATACTGCAATCAATATTCTTACATCTATCTTTACATAATTATATAAAGTGTTTACATGAAATAAAATATTATTATTATCATTCTTATTATTGTTGGCCCAAGAATGTGCATATTTTAAATTTCGATAATTTTGACAGGTGCCTTTTGGAAGTGGTTGTTTCTATGAACAGCTCAACTGAAATGGTACAAGGGTGTAGCCTCCCTATACCCTGGTCAGCACTGGGTGTCCTCAGATATTTTAGTAATCGCCAAGCTGGTAATGAAAGGATGTTGTTTTCTTGCTTTTTAAATTTTCATTTAATTACTGTAAGTGATGGTGGAAAACAGTTTTTCACTGTTGGAAAATTTGGGCAAGATGGCTATGTGACTGAATCCATTGTAGGAGTTTAGTTAAAAGTTTTTGAGTAAATGGGTTTTTGGTCATGTCTTAATTTTAACTCCTGTAGAAATGTTTCAAAAGAAAACAAAATGTTCGGTTTTTATCTTTATACTTCTCCACAGAAAGAGATCTAACATCCTCTAAATTCCCAATCCCAGATCCAGGGTCCAGTCAGCCTTGTCTATGTAGTGTTTATAGTTTGGTAACTTGACAGGCATTTTTTTTGTTGTTCTAAACTTTTTTCTTTTTTTACATTTTATGTACTTTTTAATGATAGGTATATGATTTTCATACCAATAATTCAATCACTAAAATATAAGCTGACAATGAAATAGCCAGGTAGTGAAAATTCAACTTTGATGAAATCTTACTTATAAAAAAAGTCACGAAGAAATATTATTCAGTGAGATGCCTGATTTCTTTCTTTATCACAGGTTTAGCTGAAGAATGGAGAAAAGATGCCCCCGTAGGCATTGTCTTTCCTTCGCAGTTTAATGAAATTCTTTTAGTTTACACATCATTCTTTGGCCACAATCCAGCAGAAACTTCAGGAACAAAAATTAGCCATCACACATAAATTACGCAGAACACAAAGGCTGACAGTAATGGTTGTGCCTTGATGTTCTAACCAAAAACATATCAGTGAAGAGGCACATGATAAGACAGCCTAAGTAAACTGAAATTCATACACTTAAAACACACACACACACACGCACACACACATTCTCATGCACACGCATCATTAATGTAAAATTACCGGCATAAATGTTAAACTGAAAAATAGCAACTCACATTTTTTGTTATGGTTAAAGCTATGATCTTGAAATAAATCTTAAGTTGACTTTTTATGAATGAGGGAATGATAATTATTTCCAACTTTTAAAAACGACTTACAGAATTTCTTTTGGTAAAGTTCTGCTGAATATCCAGAACAATTTTCAATGATTTTTTAAAAATTTCCTTTTATTAAATTTATTTAAAATTAGAATCACCAGTTTTTTATGAGAATGTACATTTTATTTTCTTCATATATTTTGATACCCGGGGAAGGGTAGGTATTATTGAGAAATCAAAGAGAACCATGGTTTCCTTTATGGAATATTAGTTTTAGCTTTTCTTCCATTTTCCACTAGTAAACAAAACCAATATATAATAGAGAAGGAAGACCACTAATATGACAAGTACATATAAACTAAAAGGTGAATATTAGATGAGAAAAAACATTTTCATCATTTATAAGAGAGTTAGAATGCTTAATATTTAAAGAAATTCTATTCAGTGTTTCAAAAACAGAGTAATCCATTAGAAAAATGCATAAAGGACAGGAACAAGGACTCACAAAATAAAAACCACATTAAACGATGTTAACTTCACTATTAATAAAAATCAAAACCAAATGCCCTATTTCATCCATCAGATTGGAAACCATAAAAACAATAACAATAGTGTTAGGTGGAGATATATAAAATTATTGCACTGCTGGTATAAGTCTAACTTTAAAATCTTTGCTGAGATTAATTTCATAAAGTATCTCAAAAGTCTTAAAACAGTCACACCTAGCAGCTCTGTGTCTAATAATTAGGAGTAAAGAAATGAGTGGTGTGTGTATAAAGTTGGTTATCATAGTCAAGCTTATAATCACTGTGGTGTAACATATAAACAGCTAAATATTTATGGGTATTTAGGAAAGAAATGCTAAACCGTTGAAAGAGTAAGATACATCTCATTTTACTGTTATGAAGAGATACATCCAAAATACATGCTCTAGAAACCCATGTATAAGATGGATCCCTTTAGTGTTAAAAAAGGACCTGTATCTTTATGCACGTGTATTCTTTCCTGCCTATATGTCTATGTGATGTTTTCTATGCATACACCTATTCTAGAAAAATAAGCAAGTGTTAGCAATGATCATGACAGTCATGCGGTGGTTAATGGGATGGGGATTCTCGGGGGAAGAGACTTAATTTTCAGTTGATACTGTCCAAAGTGTTTGATAGCTTTGGGTTGAGCACTATTACATTTATGATAAAACCTCCTATGTCAAAAAACACTTTTTATTATAACAAAAAGCAGAAATAATTGCTTGCTTTGCTCCACCCCACATTATTTTCAAGGTACCTCATTCCACTTCTGCAGCCATGACTGTAGGAATATGCCTAATCCTTTACCGTCTAGCCTGTTGGATCTACTTCTCTGTAGAATTAAATCAAATTATCATCTCTCTTCCAGAAAAGAAAGCATTTAACAATGGGAACTTTCACAAGGCCTCATTGGTTTCGTCGCCAGGTTAGATGAGCTCAATTTCTTAAACACTGTGGTTTCCAATCTCTTCAACATTCCAGTCACCCTCCAGGTGTAATCCACCTTCCCAGCAACTCTTAAAACACAGCCTACGGAACTGAATATAATATTCAAGACATGGTCTGAGCGGTTCAGTTTATAGTGAAACTATTACCACCCTTGAACTTGACTCTCTACCTCTATTAATGCAGTTTAAGAATGCATTAACTTTTTAAAGCATCTATTAACACCCTATTGGCTCATATTGAGCTGGTAGTCAAATAAAACCACAGGAATTTTGTCATAAATTTCCTTATCCTGTAAATGTGCAATAAACAAGAGTTTATAATAACTCAGTAAATTTTCATTTTATTAGTTTCAGCCCATAGTTCCTGGAAAGCTCTTTTTTTCAGGCACACAGCTATCATCTAAACTAAAAGCCACCCATTCTAGCTTTGCATTACCTGCAAAAGCCCTAAACATTTCTTCCTTCATCATTCGAACCATAGATCAAACCGCTGAACAAAAGAGAGCCAAGTGGAGAAACCCAGGTCCAGAGAGCTCCGTGGAACTTGGCATCAATCCATTACTAGATACTCTTTGTTCAGTTAGTCATGGGTTAGTGGGTTGCTCACATTCTCCCATCTTGTCCTTAAGAATATTCAGAGAATCATCATGGAATGTGCTGTATCTATATCTATTACATATAGATAATAGTATCTCAGCAACCCTTTCCCAGCAGCATATACAACATACAGTTCGGCACAAAGAACAGAATATAGCCCAACTTGGTCAGTCTTCTAGGAATATACATCCTTGACTCTGTGGACCTGAACTCTCAACTCTTGTTTATTTACCCAACTACAATGAGAACCGTATTGTCTTCTTAATCCTATTTAAATAAATCCATTTTAGTAGTACGTCTCTCACATTCAAAGTTTATGAGAAACAACGGTTTATGTGATGGACAGGGGCATAGAGCAGTTACGCACATATACCCTGGAAGTAAGGCTGCCTGGAACGCAGCTCCACCACTTCATGTTATGTAACCTTGAACGCATTACTCAAAACATGCTGTGCCTCGATTGCCTTATCTATGACATAGTGAGTACAGTATCTCTCTCAAAGGGATTAAATCAGTCTATGTACGTAAAACTCTAAGGAAGTGTCACTACTAACATTCTGACATTTTCAAAGGCAAAATATGGTATTATATTAACTGTAAAGCAATAATTCTGACATGTTGCTATTTTTCTTAAATTATTTTGTTCTGTCCTTACAAAGAATGCATTTATTGCCGCCTCCTAAGACATATATACTTCCACAGTCCAATACGTCTACCCAGTCACTAAAGTAGTCTATAAGTGGTTACTCTCATGATGATGAGGACGATGTTGAAATGATTGTGCGACTGCCCCTGAAAACTCTTATAAGAGAGTTACAAGATCATTGGCTGGTTGATGAGAGGATCTGTCCGGAGCTCTGACCATTCAGGGGTCAGGTGGAAACTCATACCCTCATCTACATAGTTTCCACACTTCCTACCATCCTGGCCTCCGTATCAGTGCTAATGCTACAATTTAGGACTAGAAAATAAGGCAAGGGTCATGTCGCTCCAGCATAGCTGATGGCCTCCCCAATGTACTGTCTCCCCGGGGGAATATCTCAGGACACTCTCTTACCTGGCCAAGCTCCACTGTCTCTGGTCTTTGCTTTAAGTCACCCCACTCCAGACACTTGGCAATTTAATAGTTCTTGCATTTCCAATATTATCTTATTTGGTACGTAAGACTTTGTTTTCTTTTGTCCCTCTCTTAAAATCCTGACAGTCTTTTCACCTCACATCAGAGCCAACACTGGCTTAGCTCAGTTTTGAACATTGCACTCCTTGGGAAGGAGGGCTGAATTTAGACCAGAGTGGGATATGAAAAAGAGGGAAAAATCTCTGACCCTTACAGAGGAGGGAAAGAAGTTGAAGGTAAGAATAGAGGTTATTCCGACAGTGTTAACCATCACTGCATCTACTCATCAAATAATTAGTGAGCAGTAAACACCACAATAGATGGTAGAAACACAAAGGAAATATAATTTAGTGTCCATTCCCAAGGAAATTAAATATAGCAAAAGAGACACCAGCAATTAAAGATATTACAGGGTGATAAGTGCCCTAAAAGCAAAAAGGGTCACTTCACAATTGCAAAAGAAGAATATGGGTAAGTCCTGTCAAGACGATTTCTACTTACAAAAGCAAATGTCTTGATTGTGTGGTGGACAGTCAAGTCAATTAACAGGAATCAGATCTATTCTTTAGTCTGAAGCCCTCATTCTCAGAGTGTGTTCCCTGGGCCAAAAGCATCTGCATCAGGTGGGAATTTATTAGAAATACAAAATCTCAGGCCCCACCCAAATGTACCGAATTAGAACTGGATTGTTAACTAGACACCCCCCCCCCCACCGGTGATTCATGAACTCAGTACAGTTTGACAAGCACTGTTCTAAAGCAACTCTTTTCTCAGAGGAGCAGTGGCTCAGGTCTGCACCTGCTGCAGGAGAGTCAGTAGCTCCTTATGGGTAGGGAAGATGCTCATTCATCTAATGACTAACATGCAGTAGGTACTCAATAAGTGTGTGTTGACTGAATACATGAGTGGATAACTGAAGGAATGAATAAAAGCATTAATGAGTAATAGTTTTTTGAGCATGAAAGAGGAGGTGGAGGAGAGAATAAAGTAATAACAAAAGAAAAGTAACTCAGCATGTTAAGTCAGTCATTTAAAATACTACTTTGGCTACTGTCAATCAAATTGAGAAGAAAACATACAAGCAGAGGGCATTCCGGTGCTAAGTCAATTTGAATTCGGATTTGAGCTTAATTATATTTTTTAGTGCAGGAGAAGTGAAATTTTCAGTAGCATTTTTAAGTTTTATCACCTTCACATTTAACTGATTAAAAACATAAATTTATGCCAGACCAGGGCTTTGTTATTGCTAATTTCCTAGCCACTTAAATCAGCAGCATGGGATGTGAGGTGTCAAAATCGCAGCAAAAACTGAATTTGTCCTAATGCTACATGTCAGCCAGGATACATGCACTAGAAAGCCATAAAATTGCAAAGAGCCACACTGAATTGATACATCCTAAAGGGGGTGGTGGGGGCAGTTAATTCCAGGATGAACCAAAGCATAAGTTTTTATTATTTCACATGCTAACAGAAAGAATGGGAAGAAATGTGAGGCTTTTGGTAATGAAAGAAAATGCTTCCGGAAAAATATAGGGAAACATTTAGAATTAATTGCTTGATTCTAATTAAAAGAATATGACCTTTTAGAGGCAATGTAGTTACTGAAACTCTTGATTTTATTTGCATACATTAGTAGGAACATGACAACTGAATCTCTAGATAAAGGTCATTCTATGTCCCTTAAAGGGACAATCTTTAACTAAAATACAGTTGTGTAACCACCTGTATCATATCACAAATCAGTTAAACCATGCCCCCAGTTTTAGAGCAAAATGAAAATGGCCAGGACACTTGATATGATCAACCTCAAAACCAGAAATCAACCTCAAAGTAGAAACAGGAATAGACTATAAATTAGCAGCAGATATAAATGTATTTCTAGTCTGTCAGCAGCCTAATAGATTACAAATGATCCCCAGTGGCACCTGCATTCTTGAACCTCAGGTATAATGTAAGAGGAATGTCATGTATCTGCAGAGATGGGTGGACTGCAAGATACGGAGGACTGGATTTGTTCTCTGTATCTTTAGCCAACATTCAATGTACAAAAATGACAGAGAGGCAAAGTTCAGCTCACTGTACAAAGACCCTTAAAACAATCTAAACCATCTAAAAGTAAAAGGCTGTCTAATTTAGTTAGACTTGCCTATAGAGGTAGAACTTTTACCCAGAGATCACTGTGATACCCATAAGTGTATCCATCTGTTGACTTCGGACAAAATAAACACTGAGTTTTTTTCCTATTCTTGAATTATCATTACATCTAGAATATAAAACTGAACGTTCCACCCACTTATTCTAGATCAAGGGAGCTGTAGTTTGCCTTCCCTTCCTGGGCCACCTCAAAGGACTGTTCTTATTTATTAAAAATGCATTACTTCTCCATCCTCTGTCTTCACAATTTCTTTTGACTACAGGGCTTGCTAGCATGATAAATACAGGGCCACTGCCTCTCCCTCATCGTGCTCTCCTTCTCTCCTTGTCCTAAGCGCGATTTCAGGCCAGTATCTCATGCTAAGTACAAAGGGGTGAGTTCACGTGATTTGGAAAGCTCAAGAAAGATATTTCATTTTGGGGGTTGGGGGTGCCAAATGCTGGAATATTCTCTAGAAGAATGAGGGGAATAAAGTCCCTTGTAGCCACTAGACTTAAGGACTGAGTAAAGATCTGTGTAACAACAGGCTTTCCAGATGGCTGATTTCTAGTCTTACATAATTCTGTGATTCCTGGATGAGTTGTGTACCTTTATCAACTCCGGAGGCGAAACACGTTCCTATCTTCCCCCTCCCCTTCTTACTTTCTTCCTTCTTTTGAAAGGTGATTGCTGGAAAAATAAGAGAAAAGAAGAAGAGTTTTCTCTCTTTCTCACTTTTATAAAATGTATTTCCAGATAATAAATGTCACTGTTCATCATGAAGTCAATGAGGCAATAGAAGAGAGAGATTTGTAATTACACAGAGTCTCAGCCTTCCCAGGAAATTCGTATCAAGATTCCAGCAGCTTGATCTGCTAATAATACACTTAACGTATAAATGCCATTGACAGCAAACTCTTCCAACATTACCATATTACTGGCATTAAGGTTTTCGTAGCTACTTATATACCATATCTACACTTAGTTTTATGTAACATCTGGTACTTTTGCAATCCAATAGTGATTGTTCAAATACTTGAACCACAAAGGATAGTTATCTAGCTGTACTTTCAATAGGAGAAATCGGACAGCGGTGCATTCTCACTTAGAGGTATATAATGGTGCTCCATCTGACATTAGCAAAAGTGGTTCAGGAACCAATTATCTAAGTTTTTTTTTTTTTTGTATGGTTGACAGCAAACTCAAGCTGGAATTAGAGGAACTCTTACGCAATCATTGCTGATTTCCTATGTCAGTACAAAAAAAGCACTCTGAGAAAAGTTCCATTTCAATTTTAATGTGCCTTGGAGACTAAGACAGTCTACACATAGACTAGCAAAACCTTTGATGCTTACAAACTTAAGTACACAGGCTAAGTTTTAGGACATACAGATGGCATCTATGGTGATGGGTCCCAAAGGAAGCCAACTCTAAATTCAAATTTGCCAGAAAGATAGGGATCCACTGGCAAAATCAATCCATTAATAAGGGCATTGTTTTTAATCCCCAACTCCTTTTTCCTAGCATTAAATAACACTGATGTATATTCCTAAGTTTTTAGTGTCCTTTAGGAGTTGTCAACAAGAGTCAAAAGTAAACGAAAGACAGGAAGTAGAAAAAATTAAGTCAGTATTAACACAAATGCTTCCAAAACAATGTATTCAAATGAGAAAGACACTGAAATCTAAGACAAATGAAGGAAACGGGGGCAGTGAGGAGGTATTCAGCAGAGAAAGTACTCACACTGGTCTTACAGAGCAAATTATCTTACAGATTTATAAAATGTGCTAGTCTGCATTTTCCTCACACTACAGTTTGAGAAACATATTTTTGTAAGTTTTATGATGGCGATGTATAATGGAAGAAAATTCATGGACACTCTTCTTGTACCTGGAGTCAGATAACCCTTGGCTACTTACTCACTATATCACCTTGAGGAAATTATTTAGCCTCTCTGAGCTTCATTTCACTCATTTGCAAAATGAACTGGCAAAACTTAGCTCAGATGATTCTGCTGGAAATTAAATAAAGCAGTATGCATAGTCTTCAAACACAGTGTCTGTCACATTGTAGAAGCTTGAGAAATATCAGTAGCCTCTAATTCTCTCTACTTTACTTTATGTTAATCCTTTATTGTCTGCTAAGAGTTCCAAGATTGGTGGAAAGAAATTATCTCTGTCTGCATTAGGCTTCAAGCCTGGTAGAATTCCTCCTGATGGTGTTACTCCTTTGCTCAAGGAGTTTCTGAGAATATAGATTAAAAAAAACAACAACTATATTTTGCATTAGTTAAGTTGCCGTCAGGGGAGAAGGGATGCAAGGGAAAAAAACTATAAAGGGTGTCCCTTAGGGAGACACAAATTCATTTTTTAGTTGTTGCAATTGGTCATGTTCAATAGCCAGAACTGTTCTTTAACATATGGATAGAGGGAATCAACCAAATACCTGTTAGAAAAAACTCTCTTCTAGAACATTCCTGCTTTCAGTAGCTGCTATGGTTATGCAAGAACACAATTCATGTCAATATTGACCCCCTGCTGTGTTTCCCTTACTGATGGTTGAACAGTTTAAAAGAGAGAGAAGAGTGATCCAAGTGTTTCTTCTTAATTAAAACATAATATTTTAAAAAAATCCATCAGCCATCACAGTGCTTAATTGACATTAATTATTAGTTGACAATCCTTTTAATGGTGGTGGTGGTCAATTTGCAGTCTAATGGTTTCACCACTGAATGGGGCCTTTTGATCACAGAGACACACATATGGTTCATTTTAATATAAACATAAAGTAACTAACCTCTCTGAATAAGCCCAAAAGAGTATGCTTCATATTAGATTTTTTTTTTTGCCAAATTTGGAATAATTTACTAACTAGTATATGCAGAACATGTATAAGATGATGTGATTCAGCTTTTCCAAAGGTTAGGACAGAGAAATTATAAATTATATGATCTCTTCAATAGGCTTTTTGAGGAAATAGACACAACCTGTAGTTTTTTCCCCCAGTAAATCTGAACTTAAAAAATTACTCTTGACTCAATGCCCGAAGTTTTAAAGAGGAGTCTCTAATTTCTGTAATGACATTTATTTCATTGAGAACAAGCTTAATGTGATATAATCAATGAGTTCTCCAAGAAAATGTTCAAATGTCTGAAATTTAGGCAGCTAACTTCCTATGAGGCTGCTGTGCTTTAGATATGTAACATTTATAATCCAACTTGATCAAGAAAGCCAAAATTAGATTTTAATTAGAACTTCGAAGATTCACCATGAACTATAATCACAGATAAAACTAACATCTTCTGTGTAAGATCTTTGGTGACAACTAAATGAGGCTTTAGGCTTTGAGAAATACAGTTCCTTAACTATATTAAAAATATATATATCAGGGTCTGTGATTAGATCCCCTACTATTAAAAAACCTTGCATTTGCAAACCACCATGTAATACTGACAAAATGGCACCATTTAATAAAAAAAGAGATAGAAGTGGCAAGCTGTCTCACTACTGTCATCACAATTGGTTTTCTGTAATATTTTGTGCAATCATTAAAAGCAAGGTAACAGTAATATTTTAGCCATCTCGATACCTAGAAGATTTCTATTACTTTGGCTGGAAACGTTTTCCTTGGATGATTGGTTGACAATATCCAAAGGATAATTTTAGGTCCTGAAGAATTAAACACAGGTCTATTTTTATGAGGTGGGACAGATTGGAAACCGCTCTTTTTGCTTGTTCCAGTGAAATTGGAAATGAAAAGAATGTGTGTCAGATGAGGGACGAGTGTCCTGAAGCCCATCTGAATTATATTTCATGCCCCTCTTTATAGCCTAATGTTCAACTATATCCATTTTCCTGGCAGTATTGCACCCATCAAAAACAAGTTATTGACACTCATATCTCATATATAAATCAAATCAGGCAGACAAAGCAAAGAAGGTGGTTTCAGAGAGACTGGATGATGGAGTCGAATAATGCATTTGTTTTTCACCTCTAGGATACCACTTTAATACTCTCCTGAAACAATGGCACAAAATCATTCCAATTAAATGATCTTAAAATAAGATATAAAGCAAACTCTGGTGATCTCATTCTGTCTGGTGTGTCAAGAGTTGACAGCACAAAATTGAGCAGAAATAGTTTAAATTTAGCAGTCTTCACATATGTGTACAAGGACTGAGAGCAGAAATTGGATTTGCTTCAGTGGAGTCAATTAAGAAAGACTCAACGAGGAAGGGTTGAAGAGCATTGACAGGGCACTGGGAATTCTGTGACTATTGACGCGCACAGGCTTGGATGCAAATTACACAAGGCATTCTGGTTTCTGATGTTAATTTTCTTCAACCAAGAAATCAGGCTAATAGATAAATGATGATTATATTACCAAAAAAATCACGATGACGATGATGATGACGATAAAAGACAAATGGAATAAAGAGACACGTTCGCCAGTGGTGAACTACCAAACGGCCATGTCAGTGTCACTCTTGTTTGCAAGATCTCTGCTCGTAGTTTATTTCACACAGCTCTTCGGCTGGGAATCCAGTCATCGCACCTCATCCCATTTCATGGTGTGGTTCACATAATGTTTGCTCTGCTCTAAAGAGTTGAGAGGCAGCTAAGAAGAAAGCAAAGTTTTCATTTTGTCATACTTACAGCAAATTATTTAGCCTAGTCTTGTTTACTCAGTATGTCACTCACTTTGCCTCCCTTGCCTATCAGCTCTGAGATTTCAAATGCTAGACAGGAGTCATTTGTGTCCTTAGCAAACGTTTGCCATGAAATGAAAAGCAGAGGGAAGTTGTCGTGGGGAGAATACGTTAATCAAAAATAAATCAACACCCAAGTCTGCTGTTTGACACTTATTTCATTAAAACTGCCAGATTAGGAAAGGTCTCCCCAAAAGAAAAATGTAAAACAAATTTGCATTTTAAAGGATTATGGGAATTCCAAATAGCTCTTAATTCTACAGTCTTTGGAAGGAAATAAACGTAAAGTTCAAAGTGAATCAACTTTTGTACTCCTGCCCTGTGGCCTATTTTTCTTGCTTTTTTTCCCCCATAAAGCACATATTTAAAATGAACATATTGGGAAGAATCTTGAAATGCGTTATTTCAGGAAAATATTAAATGCAAAAAATATGAGTAAGTTTGTCTTGCAGTAATTGGTATCTCATTTCTGATTGCAAAATAACATTTTCCAGATTTTGTTTGGCTTTTCTTTCTTTTTTTTTCACACAACTGAAATCCATGCCGTAACCTTATAAAGAAGATGAGTATCACTGCCATGTACTCAGCAAGAAAAAACAAAAAGTAGGAGTTAGTGAAAAAACTAACAGGAAGTTACACAGCTTGGGAACTAGCTGGACAAAATGCAATTAAGAATCTAATAGCTCAGTGGTAGAGCACATGTTTAGCATGCACAAGGTCTGGGTTCAATCCCCAGTATCTTCATTAAAAAAAAAAAAAGCCTATTAAGTGTTAGACTTTGAAGTATTGTTGTAAATATTCAATCTAACAAATTTCCTGTACCCAGAAAAAAATTCGTATTAATCTTATTTGTCTCTGAAATAATATTTTTAGTGTTTAAAATTTAGGCTTTTGTATACACAATTTGGAAAATCATGATTCTTGTATTCATGACTTGGTCTTAAATTTGCACTCTCCAAACCCAACATCTGCTCCAACAGTTAGAAGCCAACTCTCCACAAAACAATGCTGAATCCCTCATGGTTCTAAAACCTTCCATTTTCCATTGAAATGGGACGAACTGGAACTGGAAACCAAAAAGAAAGTCTCTTTTCTCCATCTCTGGGGAACTTCGTGGTCTCTAGCCCCCAGTCCCCTCTGCCAGCTTCAGTATTTTCTCATTCTGCTTCCTAACGTCAGAACAGAACAATGGCCGCTCCGGCTGTGCAATTCAAGTAGCCAATCCGGCTGCTGAGAGCAGGGGCAGCAAACTCAAATAACTCCAGGTATCAGGCAGGTGACAAAGTAGGTGGAGCACAAGGTAGAGACCGTGGCTTTAAATCAGCGCCGGCTGCTTTTCACCTTATGGTAATAGAGGACTCTGTACTGTCAGACTTTCATTTTTCAAGAGAAGCCAGATTCTACTTTTTTGTGTGTGTCAAGTCATCCAATTAAAAAATGCTGGCAATTTTCAAATAACACAGTTCAGACTAAACTGCGTACATCCAGTGAGCCAACAGACATCAGCTGAGAATTAGGAACGTGGAGAAAGAGGCCACTAGGCAGAAGCAGTAGTCATGGAAGCATACAGCTGAGCCCAGACACAAAGGCCCAAAGCAGGGACCAGGGGGCTGGAGAAATACTGGGCTTTCCTCTCTTCCATCATCTTACTTCTTGCTGGAAGCTTTCATTGGCCACACCTAAGAGGACTATCCAGCGAGAGAACCCAGGCGGTAGAAACTGCATGGTTTCCGAGCTCCTATACCATGAACAGAGCAGAGCAGGATAAACAATGGATGTGAAAGAGAAAACTGAGTAACCAGCACATTTCAGTAGCATGCACACCATTACTTCCAGGGCAGTACATCTTTTTATGGATGGATATATAGATGGATGGATGGAAAGAAAGAATATCGGATGGATGGAATAATGGTGGCATGAACTAACTAAGAACTTCACTGCATGCAATCCTTCCGGATTTACATGGCAGCTACCCCTCTTCATAACATATTTTGGATTGGTTCCTCAATCTGTAAAAAGAGAGTAATTTGAGCATCTCCATCATCAGATTTTTTTAAAGATTAAGTTATTTAATACATGTAAAGTTCTTGGACCCATGCTTGATGGATTGTAACTATCTGATAATAATTAGTTATTTTCACTTTTAATAGAGCCAATTTTAATGGAAGGTAAGGACTTCAGAAATAAGGAGAGCTCTACTAGATATGAATTGCTTCTTTCAACCATAGAATTTAAGAGCTAGAAGAACTGAAAAAGAGTGTCTGGTTGAAAATAATTGGGCATCAAGGATAGAGGTTATTTTAAAGTTCCTTGGTTTACTACTTACTATAACCTACTATAAAAATGAGAAAACAGGGGCCCAGGGATGAAAAATAAGGACATTAAACTCAGAAATTAGTTCAGAAAGAGAGAAGATTACAGTCCAAGTCTCTTGACATTGTTCTTCCCCGTACTTTACATATTGAATCACAAAGTTCAAAATAAATGTGATGGTTTCATATTTCGGTGGGAAGGTGGTAGGACTAGATTGTTCTGCTGTCATTTTTGTTACACATTTTTGTTACATTACGTTTCACGGAATCTCTTTCCCCACGTGGGTCTTGCATGAAATTGGCTAAAGGGGAAGCGTGTGAGTCCAGGTGGGCTGGAGTGAAGCTGCGACCATTACTCTGAGGATTTGGGGGTCAGGTGCAAGGACAAACAGGTACATAAATACTGTACGATGCCACCTGATCATCCCTGTCCTCACTTCACATCTGGCTTCCTTCCTAACTTCTGTCCTTGTTGATCAACAGCAACCACGGGTCCATCAGCAGACACTTAGCTCAGATCTCAGGAGGCAGGAGGTGCAAGGAGCCACCAGCGTTCTGTGGGATCTCCCCTGGGTCTCCCCAGTGGTCCCACTCTGGCTGCAAGCTCTGACTTGTGGACACTTGCCAGTGTTCCAGGAGAGCTGGTCAATGACCTTTCTTTAGATCTTTCAGTTTGATTTGTGGACCCTTATGTCTCTAGCCCCTTAAGTGTAGGATCTTATAATAAATCTCTTCTATTATTCTCCTATTGGTTCTGCTTTCATGAGTGAACCCTGACTGACAGCAGGGGAAGGGGGTAATAAAGTAGGACTTCTGATTTCTGGGGTGCAGTTATAAACACAAGGTGATGGTGATAATGTTCATTCTCAAAATGCTCAAAATTTACAAAGTGACTCTTTAGAGTTTCTAATGAATTCCTGTTTTATAAAGAAAAAAAGGCATGTTCAATTCTGAAATAAAGCAGCCTCAATTCAGAGAAACGAAAGCAACTCTACCAAGTCGCCGCTGCCTACGGCTCCCACCCCGGGCTCCTCTGACTCCCCTACAGACAGCCCTCAGATGAATGCTGACACTGTTGTGAAATTCTGCTAATTATACAAGTCACTTTTGAAATATTCATTTGGATTACTTTACAGAGATGGATATTAATGGCTTGCTAGCTTTGAAAAAAACAGAAAGAAAAATTGTCTTTGATCTTAGAGAGTTGGGTCCCATGCTTTGGTAAAGAAAAGTGGACTGGAGAGAAAGATGTCTGAGCACTTCCTACTCACCCAAGTAATTATGGTAAAGTGAGTTTTCTTTGATTTTGGTGGTTAGATTTAAAGATACAGAGCAAGTAGTTGTAATCATCCTTTCAGGAGTCATTCTGAAAACCACATTAAGCTACAAATGTCTAAATCTGACCAACTCAGTATCATTCCATTCTCAAAAGTTAGCTTGAGAAATTCAGAACCATTACAACAAACAAAATTTAAGAAGTCCTTAGGCACTGTAACAGAAAGCACTGAGAAGAAACTAAAGCTATTCACATGTTAAAAGATCGGAGATATTTAGCGATGAATTAGTGAAGACTGGAAGTCTACAGTTATTTAGAACTTTAAAAACACTAATAACATTCTGGTTTTCCAATGCCAACAAGACAGGAAGGAAGGGGGCAGGGCACAGCCATTCAAAGAATGACAACAATTAACACCAGAATGGCAGAAGATTCAACCCCTAGTTGGCCTTGAGGCTCAAAATGGTGGGAGATTTGACTTCTAGTAGACCTTGAGCTTCACTGTAATATATTAGCATGGTGAGGTGCATGCCCACTGGAGCCATGATAGCTCCAAGGCTAACCATGAAAGGTCAAAGAGTGGGAAATGGCCAACTTTCTGGGAATTCCAGCCCCTTCCCCAGGGTAGTCAGAATGGTCCTTCCACTTATTACCATATGAAGCTACCAAGCCCATAAAAACTGGCAACACTGCCCCTCACCATCCTTTTCACTCTTTCATCTTCAGAGACGGCCCACACTCTGCCTGTGCAGTGTGTACCTACTTTTACTTTAACCTGAGCACCTGATCCCCACACCTCGTGGCCTTTCTCTTGCCTTCTGAAACAGCCTATACTCTATGTAGCATGTATCTCTCTAAATAAATCTACTTTTACTCAACTGTGGCTGTCTCTTGAATACTTTCTTGCACAAAGCCAAGGACCCACCCTTGGCAGGGCATGTCCCAGGGGCTCAACCAAGACCTGGGACATGGCCCTCCTGACGCCTCACATCCATTCTTCCTGCATCACCAATACACAAGGGTATCATCACCTTGTGGTGCTTGCTAACAGTGGAGTTTCCTCGGTCCTACTGTCTGGGTATTTTGATTCAGCAGATACATGATATATTAATATTCGTTACCTACTGCTGCATAACAAACTACCCCCAAACTTAGCAGTAAAAAGCAATAAATGTTTATCATCTCACACAATTTCTGAGCTCAGAAATCTAGAAGTGACTTGGCAGGGTGGTTCTGGCTTAGGGTCACTTCTGAGGGTACAGTGAAGCTACCAGCTGGGGTTTTTAATCACTGGAAGAATTGAATGGAGCTGGAAGAGCCATTTCCAAGGTATTTTACTCATGTGGCTGTTGTTAGATGGCCTCGGTTCCCTTTGGTTGTTTTTAGAAAGCTTCAGCTCCTTGCTCTTCCACAGGGTTCTTCTCCTACATGGCAGTGGCTTTTCCCAAAGTGAGTCACCCAAGAGAGAAGCTAAGCGACCAAGATGGAAACCATGGTGTCTTTTACATCCTATTCCCAGAAGTGATTTATCATCACTTTGACTATGCACTATTGAGGACAATCTGTCCTGATAAAATATGGAAAGAACTACACAGAGCATGAATATTAAGAGGCAGGGATCACTGGGGGAGGGGTGTCTCTGAGGCCGCCCTCCACGGGGCAGGACAGTATACTTTATTAAGCACCTATAAGGACTCATCTGCATGTGGTCTGTAGACCACAGTTTGAGAAAAGAATATTCTATAAAGCATGCTAGTCTGTTTTTTTTTAAGTACACAATTTATTCATCCATCCATCCATCCATTCATTCAACAAATATATACCATTTTCTGAGATTGATCTTAGGGAAGGTTGTTTATCCCTGAGATAAGATGTCCTTAAAATCTGGCCAAACCCATCCAGGAAACTCTGTCAAAGGCGTCAACAGACACGGAGGCTAACTGAAACTCCCACTGGGAACTCTAGCATTGTTATCAAGGTAAGCAGCGATTTGGTAACTGCCTGAAATATTGAAGACTCTCAGGCAAGTCTATCTGAGTATTGCAGATGGCAGGGCAGCCGGTCATCAGGAAGTACAGTCACTGATACATGAGCCCTTAAAGAAAAGCAAGGGAAAGAAAGAGACGAAAGAGCTTTGCTCAAGTTATGGCTGCCAGGCAAGCCACAGCTCCCCAACCCATTCCAGTTAGGGACACCCATGCCAGTGAGGAGAAGGAAGCAGCTTTCAAAGTCAGCATGAAAGAGAGACCCAAATTCCAACTGGGGTTTGGAAACTAGTAGACTTGGGAGCTTAAGGCATCAAGGGAAAGACATCTGGCGGCCTCCTACAAGTCTTTAAAGAGCAGAATTTAAGTTCAAGGTTTTGGTACTTCACTTGGGTCAGGTGTGTGCGCTCCCTCACATTAAACATCAGTCAGAGCGATGAAGAGCTCTAGTCTAACAGAAAGACGTAGGGAAGAAGGCATAAACTTTGGCCAAAAGCCATCTACTCAGAAGTCTACCACTTTTCAGCGTAAACAGGCCAATCAGAGAGACAGTCCAGGAGTATGTATTTGGACTGACAAAAACTACATGCTCGTCAGCACCAAGCTGGGGGCAACAAGGACCAATGCCTAATGGTTGTATGACTTTTATTGTAATTTTCAGGCTTCCCACACATCTATGGTAAGCGGGCAACAAGGATGCTGATGACTTTTTCTGACATCCTCAAGCACGACGCCTGAAACACGTCCTGATTAAGCATTCGGAGACATTTAGAACTTCCAGGATTTAGGACACAGGGCTTTCATATCAAAATTAAAAACGTGTGACAGTATTCGGGAAGCCCTGCCGGCAGTGGTTTTGGACAAATCTTCACGTCTCCCCAAGGTAGTTGTTGAGAATTTGGGCACAGAACAATGGGCAGACACCAGGGTTACACGATCAGCAAATAAAAAATCGTGGCACATCTACTTGTAGTTATCCAAAGCCTCTTCCTCAGGAAACCGATACCTGATTTATGACTGACCTAAGCCAAAGAGGGTTAATATGGTATCAAAAGGGAGCAGGAAAATCTACCTTTGTTTCCATGAGTACTAAGGTTTCATTTTGAGAAACCCAGCTGGTGTCAGTGTCCGTTTAGGGAAGGAAAGAAGCTTTGGCTCTAAAATAGAGCACTGGTAGCAGAAAATGTAAGTTTTTTCAAAATACGTAATGGATGACTAAAAATCAAATATTTCCCCAGATCAAGTGTTGCTCATACTGCAAACACACATTGGGCATGTTTAAAATAACCTTCACAATGAGGGACCAGGAAATGATCTATAAACATGCATCACTTCTCAGAGATCTGAATGTGTGTGTTGAAATGACTTAATCTTGACCCACGGTTGGTGTGGATGAAAATGACTCCTTTTATATCAACATCCAATGTCAGAACTGTCACTAGCTGAATGAAGATAAGAGTTAACATACCACGTTGTAAAATTCCACACATGGCAATGTTTCCATTGCTGGGTACCTTCAGCAGACACCAAGCTCATTCATCTGGTTTTCTAAGGTCATTGACTTTTGGTCAGTCTTAACCCCTTGATTTTTCAAGAATGTCTTAACATTTTTGAAATTATGGTGACAAACTGATTTTGAAATTTTTCAAGGTTGTCCCCTACTCCTAGACTTCAGAAAATACTCTCTCTTTTTCCCAATTATCTCTAAAAACAGAAATTCAAAAATATAACAACTTAAAACTGAAAGAATGCTTGTTATAAAGTACACCCATGCTTCTCAGCCTTGAATTCCACTTTTCTCACATTTGGTCATCCATTTGCTGTCTGACCAGCAAGCGTTTTGGAGAACCCAACTTCCCAATGATGATAACTTCATCTTTAGAAAGAATTTACTGACGTAAAATTTGTTTTCCTGAAACTTTCTAACCCTGGTTTTTATCTTAGAAACTGTATATAAGATGAGATTTCTCATGTTTAATGCTAGCAGTCACATTTTCATTGCATCTTCATTGATCCACACCAGACATTTGTAATCTCTTCAATTAATATGTATATTTGAAGTCTTGCTTGGGTCTAGTCGGTCTGCTTCTCATGGACTGCATGTTTCTGTTTTACTCTTTATAACCAAAGGCAGATTTTCTATATGTGGACTGGCCACCATTAATTGGAGAGAAAGTCTTACTTTCTTAATTGAATTAACCAGCCTGAGTTTGTAAGCTTTGCTGACACCACATCAATTGCATAAATGAAGACAATGGTCTTACAAAACACCTAAGTCTACTGTTAAAATGTGCTCTTCCTCACCTGCCTAATGGTTATCTGTTTTATTTTGTTAGTTGCACATGTATGTGTTACCAGTAAATTTTCTATTGTTACACACCTGATACTCAAATCTTTCAAAATATTTTTTTGCCCACAATCTGTCTTTCATTCTGTCAACTATTCTTCCTAATTGTGTGCACTCATAAATGTGATGGATCTCCCTTTTCTGTCTGGGCATTACTGAAATGACTAGGAATTTTGGTGGGCTTTCAGCATCGGTCTCTAATTCTAATACATTTCTCTGATGAACTAAGGTACTAATATTTTGTTGTTGTTGTTCATTTAATCCTCTCAACTATTTGTGTGAGATGGACATTATTCTTTCAGTTTTACAGAAGAGAAAAGAGAATCAGAACAGTGATGCCTCTGCTTAAGGCAGTAACGTGATGAAGCCAGCTCCTACTGGGTCGGGAGTCCACACTTCTTCTCAGCAAATTAAGGACATCATGTTTCTAGCTTGAAACTGGCCGTGGTAGGATGAAATACACCAAGGAAATCATATACCTCAGACTTTTTTTTCCCTGAAAAGTCTGTTGTTAGACATTTAATAGCACATCACTGGTCTGAGGACACAGTCAGTAGGAAGCAGAACCATGTCTTGAACTCATGTCTTGCTTCGTATCTTAGCATGCAGTCTTTCCAATATTTCTTTTTTTTAACATTTTTTATTGATTCATAATCATTTTACAGTGTTGTGTCAAATTCCAGTGTTCAGCACAATTTTTCAGTCATACATGGACACATACACACTCATTGTCACATTTTTTTCTCTGTGAGCTATAGACTATATTTCTGAAATCAGATTTTAATAGCGAGTAAAGGAAAGAGACAATGAATTTTACGGGAAGCTGAATTTGCTGAGGCACGACTGAAAGGGAAAACTTTGAAGTTACAGAGATATTGGAAACCACTGGCTAGGAACCTTACCTATGTCATAGTTTGTTCTTTTTTTTTTAATGAAAACTACCATCTTGATAGTCATTTTTAATTCATTATCAACTATTTATCTTGAAATGTGTTTTTATTTACTTCTTTGTGGCCAGACCTTTTAATAAACTGTATTTTTAATGTTTTAAATTGAAATACAGTCTATTTATAAGGTTGTGTTAATCTGGTATACAACATAGTGGTTCAGTTTTATATATATATATTCTTTTTCACTATAGGTTACCACAAGCCACTGAATAGTTCCCTGTGTTCTACAGTAAGACTCTGTTGTTTATCTATTTTATATATGGTAGTGCGTATCTGCTAATGCCAAACTCCCAATTCTAAACTTCATTGTGTTGGCACACCCTTAAATATATTACCAGGCACTTTTACCCACTGAATTTCAATTTATTTTGTAGAACCAACCCCAAATCTGTACAGTTCTGTTTCTTTGGGGATATTTCAGAATTAAATTACATTTGTCGTCTTCCAAAACGTAGCAAAGATTTTTCCCAGTAGAAAATAAAGTAGAAAGTTCCAAGACTCAATCGGCCTGGTAGGAAAAGCCTTGATGCTGACTCTTATGGACAAGGTGTTCTCCACGGCGTGTCTTAACAGACGTGGAATAGTAGTGGGAGACACTACAAAGAGGTGTTTTACATGCTGAGAAGAAATTCTGACAAGTAAAACTTTTTTTTAAGATAATCATAGCTCTAATTTTCCAACTTGACAACAGAGCATCTACGTTTTGTAAAGCCTGGGGAGAGAGGGACTGAAAAATAAAATGCTTTCTTCTTGTTGTCTTACAAAAAAAAAAAAAGCTATCTTCCAGGGGGAAAAAGGTAGTTCTCACCTTTAAATACCTATCTCCTCCTCCTCCTCCCTCTCGTCTCTCCTGTGCTACGGAGCCATTCTCCATCTGACGGCCAGATGACAATACTGTTTTTTTTACAGCGATGTGCAATCTTTGTTTCCAGTGGAAAGGCCCAGTAGGCATGATTCTGGACTTGTTATTAAAGGCAAACTAATGTCCCCCAAAGATTTTCAAAACACTTCACACCAGAATGTGGCATTTTAAAGCATTCCCATTTCCCATAATTGAATGCAGGCAGCATAACAAGAGGAAGAACATTTCCGCAAACACAGGAGTTAATCAGAATTAGTGTAGTTTATTCTAGAGTCTCCCAGGAATATGTATGGATTTTATGCATAATTCTGTAAAAGATAAGGTTGTACAAACTGTTCAGAACTCAGCTGAAAGACAACTGGCCCAAGAAAGAGAGAGAAACAGGGAAGGCATTTGAAAGGGAACAATGCATCCTATTAATATTCATCCTGTATTTAAATTGAGTCCAATTTTCATCATTGGGAATATGTGCCCTATTGTTATAGTTTCTTGGGATGCTTGATCAAGTCATTAGTAAAACTCTGCCCGAGATCCGCACGAAGTAGAAATAACCCTCTTTTCAAAGTAAGTTCTCAGATACTGAATGCACCCTGCAGATACACTACCAGTAGCGCTTGAGGTTTGTAAATGATGATGATTATGATGGTCTCATAACAACAGCAGGAGATAAGAAGCCTGTTACATCATTGTGTTAATCACAGGGAGAGTCACCTTCTCTAATCATGTAAGTTTGAATTTAATTTATCACGAAGCAATATTTTAAAGTTAGAATTTTTAAAATTGAAATGCAGTAAACATCCAATCTCTTTTTTTTAAAAAATTGAAGTATAGTTGACTTTGAATGAAACCACACTACTTGTAGCAACATGGACAGACCTAGAGATGATCATGCTAAGTGAAGTAAGCCAGACAGAGAAAAATATCATATGGTACCACTTATATGTGGAATCAAAAGAAAAAAAAAGGCACAAATGAACTTATTTAGTAAACATCCAATCTTAACATCAACAACATTACATACAGGTTCACATGACTCCTCTATTTAAAACAGGACTTCTATTTAAAAGGAGCTTTCATTAGAATGGCCCTTCTTTATCAATCCTCTGAATTAAAAGTGCTAGTTTCTGCTTACGTGCCCTCAAATGCAGACATTAGTCCTAGTCTTTATAGGAAAGTTTTATGTTAATGTTTGTTCACATGCCAACCATGTGCCACAAAGCTAAGAACAGAGAAAACAAGTGTAGCATTTTAGAACTGACAAAATTTGGGGTATGATATTGTACAATTTTACATCAAAATAATGTTTCAGATGCTTTTCATCGCATTTCATGTTTTCATATGAACCTGCAACCTACTATTGTTATAAGAAGTTCCTTAGGATGGAGGCTTGGGGCACTGTGAACCAAAACTTCCAACCTAGAACTCTGCTAAAAAGAAGTAATGTGAGCCACATGTTTCTGGGAGAAGTGGGATGAGTGGAGATGGAGGTAAAAATGTTGCTAACAGTTCCCTTCCTATTCCTTCCACCCACTAGCTTTACCCCTGCTTGGTGGCAAAAGCAACAGGGAACTCTGTTTACATCAGTAGGTTGCTAAGAACAATCCAATTTACAAGGCTGTTCTTTGCGAAAAATACTTAAAAGTAAAAAAAGACAGACTCCCAATGTTTACTTAAAAAAACAAAAACAAAACAAAAACACTGACAACTAAGTGTCAGCAAGAAAAACAAGATCTCTAGGATTCCCGAAGTTGTCAAATACACAAGTTTAAATTGACGTATGTTTTAAAAACAAAATTCTGTACTTTTATTTCACCTCAGATGTCGCCCTGCCACACACTACCTCATCCTCGTGGTCCTGCAGAGCTGCCTACTTCAGAGGCTAAATTCTGTCCCGGGAACCACTTCCTTATATAATCTGGAAATTTATAGCATGGGAAGTAGTTTAGAGTCCTGGACTAGACGGATTACAGCCTGAGCTGCTTTCTTCTTGTTGCTGTGTTACATTTCAAAAACCTTATTTCGCTTCTGTTCAAAATTCGAAACAAATCACACATGTATTTTTCATTGTGTTTTTTTTTCCTTCCAGTTTTATTGAGATGTACTTGACATAAAGCACTGTATACGTTTAAGGGATACAGTAGAATGACTTGACTTACATACTCCATGAAATGATGACCATGATGAGTTTAGTGAACCTCCATCATCTCATATAGATACAGAAGTAAAGAAAAGGAAAAAAAATGGTTCCTTGTGATAATTCCTGGGATCTGTTTTCTTAACAACTTTCATAGATAACACACAGCAGAGTGAATTACATTTATCATGTGTCTATTACATCCCTAGCACTTGTTCATCCTCTGCCTGGAAGTTTGTACCTTTTAACTGCCTTCATCTAGTTCCCCATCCCTTCGGAATTCTGCTTCTGGTAATCACAAATCCATTCTCTTTATCAGAGTTTGTTTGTTTTCAGAGTATGATTGACCTACCACACTATGTTAGTTCCTGGTGTACAACACAGTGATTTGATATTTGTGTACATTACAAAATGATCACCATGGTAAGTCAAGTTACCATTTGTCACCATACAAAGATACTACATTATAATTGACTATATTCACAACACTGGGCATTTCACATTGATGACTCATTTATTTTGTAGCTGGAAGTTTGTAACTTCAGTTTTCCTCACCTGTTTCTTGTAACTCCCACCCCCACCCCATCTCCATATTCATCATATTTTGATTCCATGTGGTTTCATTTTAGAAGAGTTGTCATCTTCTCTAAATCAGAAAGTTCAACATATACATGTTCCCTTAATCACAGTGTTATCAAAATGTGTGTAATAGTTGCATAATATTTACAGGTACAGTGTAATGTATGTGCCAATTCCCCGATTTGGGGATAACTTTGTTATTTCCATTTGGGCTTTTACTAATGATATTACATTTTGAGTAGGCATATGTTTTCCTCCAAGGACCAGACATGCTCACAACCCATTCTCAAGAAACAAAACCATGTAGCCCTCTGGCAATGACGCCTGTTTGGAATAGTGTTGGGTACCAGACAAAAGAACCACCAACCTATGGACTGGACTGTAGTGAGGTTTTTGGAAGGAATTTTTTTTTGTTTGGAAGATAAAACAAAGGCAGTTAAGAGTTCAGAGTCTCTTCGTGAAGGCAGAAACCAAAATATCAAAAGAAGGGGGAGGGTATAGCTCAGAGGTAGAGTGCCTGCTTAGCATGCACGAGGTCCTGGGTTCAATCCCCGAGTACCTCCATTAAAAATAAATAAATGAATAAACCTACCCCCCCCCACCAAAAACAGCTAAAACAACATATTAAGAGGAAGCAATGAGCAGAACCTAGGAGCAGCAGTCTTGAGGCTGAGAAAACAGATTCAGGCAAGAGTCCCAACCAGCAGTAAATAGACAGAGCAACTTACCCAAAGCACTAGGCTGAGAGAGGAGACAGCAAAGGGCCCACTGCGAAGGGTGGGGCAAGATGATGCTCTTGGAGGAGTTTCAACAGACCATGCATGATCCCCCACAAGCCTGTCACTCTAAACCACCTGCGTGCCACTCTCACGTAGGCCTGGCTTGGCAGGTGTTTTCTCATTTCCTTACTTACCCTTGTGGCTTTAAAACACACCCAGAACCCCTGGGGATAAACCTGCACCTGTGCCTTATAAAGTCAAAGAGCTTACGTTATATACACAACCAGAAAATAAAACGAGAGTAGATACCCTTGCCACACCTGTGATTATATTCCTAGGATGATTCTGGAACTGGAACCTATTAATCAAAGTACAAGAATACGCCCAAGGCGTTTGCATCATACCACACTGCCCTCCAGAAATAATTTACTGGTGTCAGTGCACGAAGAAAGGATTTTGGCCTCTCCCCATCATCATTCTATATAATTTTTAAAACATTTGTCAATTTAAAAGTCTAAAATAGCGTCTGGTAATATGAATAGAAATTCCTTTGATCATCATAGAGGCTGACCCTTTTTATTGTTTATTGGCTATTTGCATTTCTTTTGCTGTGAAATATGATTTGCTATGGGTCCTGACTCAATGATTACTTATTCTCAACTACGGGTAAGATTCTTTCCCAGTGACAGAATCAACCAGATCATATTTGAAATTTAAAGTGTTTGTTCTCGAGGATTGTCATATACATGATAGGTTTGTTTTCCCCCTTTGCTTTCATCTATACAGTTTTGGGGATAGAGAAAAGCATGAATAAGTCTGTTATCATGGATTTGATCCCCAAGTGAACTAATTAGTGTCTTTATGTTCTACGGCCACTTAATGCACTTATTTTCAGGTCAGTTCATTATAATGGTACCCGGGGAGGGAGTCGGGGTGGTTTAATGCAAATCCTCCTTCACAGATGAAAGAGAAGGAGGAAGGCATTCCTAGTCAGTGTAAAGGTGAGGGTCCTGGCGCCCTGCTTGGTCTCCCCTTCCCTTCCTTCCATATTCGACTCCATGGTGTCTCTGTGAAATCCTAAGTTTTCATGGAGCACCGTGTGAAAACCAGGATGGAATCGCAGTATTTACGAAGGGTAGAGTCGTTTTATATACAAGGATATTTGAGGTTCAGAAATACCAAGTTAGGTAGTTAAAAACCCCTTAATTCCCACTATATTGTTGCTGCTTGGACCAGACAAAATAACATCTAATTAGGGCTTTTTGGGTTTTGTGGGTGTGTGAACTAAAAGGGAGAACCACGTTCACAAAGGGGACTTAGTTCAGAAAAAGGGAAAGTGATATTCACAGTGATCCCCTTGCTCTGCTGTAGTTCGGGTAAGGAGGAGAAAGAGATGATGGTCACTGTCCATCATCAAAACGGCCTAATGTAAGTATGACACACAGCCACTTTCAGATTTGACTCTGTTCACTCATTCCGGGCTCTTTCACATCGTAGGAAAGGAGATCAAGCATTCTCAAAAGAACATCAATTTTCTGTCACGAAAATGCAACTTTATTGACTAAGTCATTTGTTTGGACTGATGGAACAGCTACCTATTTGTGCCCAATAAGCAAAATGATTTCCACTCTTCAGAAATCATGGAGTTTTGAATAGGATGTGATAAGTGACTTTTTAGTAAGCAGGCCAGCCCTAGGCAAAATGACAAAGTGTTGTCTATGCGACAACTCCCTATTCCCTTTTGTTTCTCTCTCTTCTCTCCTCAAGACCCTCCCCATTTTTTTCCTCTTGAGCTTTTGAGGCCCTGCTGTCGTATACAAGCAAGCTCACCTTCAAGGGGCAAGCCCCTTTAAGATACAGACCTTTTCTAACCTCCCCACCTTGTCTAGAATACATTTTTCCCCCTGTGACTCCTTCTCTTGGAAAGATAGGGAATAAGTGTATGTAGCTAGCTAAACTGAAAAACTAAATCCATTTTCTATTAAAGTTCTTTGTAAAAATAACTGTGTCCTCTCACCAAGATATTATTCCTTTCTTCATTCATTCAAATAAACATTTATTGATTACCTTTCATGTTCTAAATGCTACCGAAGTGATGATTACCAAGACAATGCAGTATCTTCCTTCCCAGAGCACGAAGTTGGACAGAGGATGCAGACAAGGAAACAGGTGGTTTCTATATGGAATGACACGTTTAACTGGGGGGAAGTTTAGGTGTTATGGGAACATGCTAAAAATAACAAAGTAACACAGAATTTGAGTATCAGCAAAATCATTCCAGAATAACTGATAGCAAAGAGAGAAGATACAGCATGATGGTTAGGCTGTACCATCCAAGGTTGAAGCCAGACCACCTGAGTTCAAATTCAGCCCCATCACCTGTTTAGTTATGTGACCTCCAACAAGTGCCTTGGTGTCTTTGAGCTTCGTTACCTCTCTGTAAAAGGAAGATAATGGCAGCAAGCACGAAAAATTATAAAACTGTTGTGAAGGTTAAATGAATTGATGCACGCAACTGCTTAGAATACCTGGCATATGGAGGGGTCTCGATAAATGTTAAGCTGCTATTATCAAATTAAGGTCATCAAAATGAGTGGGAGGTGAGCCAAGGAAAATGAGCTGAGAGACCGGAACAAAGACAGCAGTATGTCTCCACTTTAGAAACAGGAAGCAAGATTTGCCACAAGTTAAAGTAGGTTCAGGCTGGTGACTATCTGCTTCTGGCCCTAAGGGAATAATGAGGACTTACCTTCCCAACTTAAACAATTAAATGCTAGGAAAATACATAAAATGATGTTTAGTTATTAGACAGTAGACAGCCCTGGACAGTGATGCTAGGAGAAGGGAAACAAATGAGGGGAGGTCGGCCCTACAAGTGACCCAACTTGTGACTGCCTGGAGAGACCTCCTGGGTCACATAGCTGGTGGGACAAGCAAACTGATCACAGTCTCCCTGAGTTGAGGAGGGAAAATATGGAGTTCTGGGAGGCCATTGTGGCTAGAATTTGCAAAACAGAGTGCTGTAGAGCAGGAAGCTACACACACAGAACTCTCGAACCTTCACTGGGTCCTCTAAGTACTCAACTGCACATGCGCATGAGGGAAGACTGGAGAATGGATCGCCAGACAGAAGCAAGTGAAACAGTCGCTGAACATCACACAGAGAAGGGACCTGTTCCTGCATCCACCAGAGGAGTGGTGAGACCTCCTCACACAGGGCATCATCCGCAGTCCTCAGCAGGGCACTGCCTGGGCGGAGCAGGGCGGAACGAACAATAGACTATAGGCTGTCTTGTCCTTCCTAGCAATGCCTACAAGTGAACTTCAGAAGAATCAAACTTAGCTGCATCCCAGAACAAAGTCTTACAAATTAAAGGCACTAAAAGAAAAAAAAAACCCAGCACCCAGCAATATAAAATTCACATTGTCCTGGCAACCAATCAGAAATTAATAAGCATGCCAAGAAGCAGAAAAAATATGACCCCTAAACAGAGACAACCAGGGAACAGAAACACAAGAGAAATAATACCATTTATAAAAATTAGACAAAGACTTTGAAAGCGCTATTATAAAGGTATGCCATGTGTTCCAGAAAGTAGAGGATTGTCTAAGCATGATGAGGGGAGACATAAAAGTTACTGAATTCCCAGAGATGAAAAATACACTACTTAGATTAAAAAAAAATACAATGGATGAGAATAACCACAGATTAGACACTACAGAAAAAAGAACAAAGTGAACTTGAAGACCCAGTGATAGAAACTATCCAAGATGAAACACAGAGGGAAAAAAAAAAACTAATAGAAAGCAGCTCAGTGTAACACAGCAGAGGCAGAAGTAGCAGTAGGGGCCAGCCAGGGAAGGAAGCCAGTCCATTCGGGAACAAATAGGCCCCATTCACGAACTTGCCGATAACGTGTCAAGCTAAAGGACGTACTTCAATAAAGAATTTTGGTCAGTACGGAGAGTTAAGGGGAAAGGTGTATTTGGGCAGCAAGGTTCCTTTGTGGCCCTTCAAAAATTACCACTTCAAATTCCTACATGCCCATGAAGAGTTCCAAGAATAAGTAAATGGTGCCATACGTACATAATGGAATAACAGCAAATAAAGATGAAAAAAATCTACAGCTACATGCAGCAAAATTGATGAACATACTAACACAATGTGAAGAAAAGAAGCCAGGGACAAAAGAACACAGACTGTATAATTCTATATTGAACAACAAAAAAAGGCAGAATCAATCAGTGGTGTTAAAATGGAGGATGGGGTACCTCTCGAGGTAGTGACATGAAGGGGGCACAGGGGAGACCTATGGGTCCTGGTAATGTTGTGTTGCTTGATCTGAATCACCATTCTAAGGGGAAAGTACAGTTTATAAAAATTCACCGACCTATAGTTTACGATATTTGACTCTTCTGTGTACATGTTACCCCTCAGTAATGTCTTTGAAGCATACCAGTAAGAAGGTGACTATGAGTTGAGTCTAATTAGGTGTGGCTAGGGAAAAAGGGAGGAACAATCAAAGACCAGAGTGTTTAGTCCCACAAGGCAGTGTTAGTCGTGGTGGCTGTGTTGCGTTGCATTGTGTTGTGTTGAGTTGTGTTAGTTTTTTCCTAATTCAAAGCCGTACATTTCAGAAGCATGAGCCGTAGAAATTGCATCCGGGCCTCCCCCTTCAGTCCCTCATGCCCCAGGCCAGGTGGCTCCCCGAGGCACGTTCTCCGGGGCTCTGGTGGGCTCTGTTTTCACTCACTCTGTTGATAAAATTCTCAGAGCCCAAGACACAAAGAAGCTTCAAGTGAATGATAACTTCAGCAAATGCTTCATCTCTTACTCCTTCTTTTCCCATTTTGCTTACAGTCGGGCATATCCTAAAGGTATGTGAACTCTCCTTTACAGAGCATTTACCGTGTGTCATAGAGCATAGTCCCTTGATAGGAGAAAAGAATAACTAACTTATTTATTAGCATTTGAAGGAAACTTTTGACAGTTATTTGAAACTTGATCGTAAATGCTACTGAATTATGACTATTTTTCCTTGTCTTTTTAGCATTAGCTTCATTCTACCAATATGCATTTTTTTAGTTAAATATTGGCACTATAACCATTGAAATATCCCTTCTCATGAAAAGGATACACTTTTTCTTTCTTTACTGTCTGTCTCCTCAGCGTACTCTCCTCCTAGGGTACACGGATAGTTTTTAGAGTCACCCACTATGACTAAGAACCAAAAACATTAACATATCCATAAATACCAGATACAGGTAAGAGGATGATGGTTAAGTGGTTAGCAGATGATACAGGTAGGTGGGTGATGATGGTAGCCTCAATTTATTTACCGAATAAATGGGCACAGGCAGCAGCAACTCTTTGGTCCAGCCAAGAATGTTAAATTTATTTTATTTTATTTCAGAAAAAATGTTCTAAAAGTCTTTTAAAAATAAATCTTGCAACCAAATCCTTATTTTTTTGTTAATGGTTTGGCTTTACCCAAGCTTGTGTAAACATCTCCAGGAAAAGCCTGATTCTGCTCACATGAGCCGATGCTGAACTCCCCAAATGGAACAAAGTTGTCAGAACTCTATCACTGGCTGTATCTTTATGTAGTGTGGAAGCTTCAAACATCCAAATAACTGTGGATCATAAATGTGTACGTATAAAACATTTTTGATTTATGCCCATTAAAAATCATTGTAAAAGGCACAGTGTCACTTTGCTCTGTATTTGGCTGGCCAAGGACATGCCCAGAGGCATCACACAAGACCACATCCCTCTCCAAGTATCTGCTGGCACAGGTTGTGTGAGCTATTAAGGCTTTGTCCAAAAGGCTCCTTTAAGAAGCTCCTCTCCTAGACCGTGCATGGGAGGAGCTTTGAGACTCACAGCCCATCTTCTCCTGCCATACACACATCCTTCAAAGCCCAGCTTCCAGTTCCCTTTTCCTCTTGTGCTGAGAAGCATTCCTTCGCTGAGAGATTTAAGCCCGCAAATAGTGCTCACTCCTCTGAATCCACAGTCCCTTCACATTTTAGAGCTGGGAGAATCCAAGAAGATTAAAAGTTAACAAGATGCCTGTCATAGGGCAGGCATTCGATAAATGATCATTGGATGACGACTCATTGAAGTACCTCACCCAGGCTCCTCATTGCAGAACTGAGGTTAACTGACTTGCTGAAACTCAGGTAAAGATGGATCTTGAAAATCAGATCTCCTGATTCTAAGACTGGTGTTGTTTCAGCTTAGACATGAGTCATTTCTTCTCCTAAACAAGTTTTGCTTTCCTTATTACTGCGGTCATTTATCATATATAGTTTTTTAATTTTTTTTTATTGAAGTGTAGGTGATTTACAACATTAGTTTCAGGTGTACAGCAAAGTGATTCAGTTATACATATACATACATATTTACATCTATTTTCAGATTCTTTTCCACTATAGATTATTACAAGAAACTGAATATAGTTCACTGAGCTATACAGTAGGTCCTTGTAGTTTATCTATTTTATACATAGTAGTGTGTATCTGTTAATCCCAAACACCTAATTTATCCCTCCCTGTCTTTCCACTTTGGTAACCATAATTTGTTTTCTAAGTCCATGAGTCCATTTATGGCTTGTAAATAAAAGTTATATCTTGTTTTAGATTCCACATATAAGTGATATCATATGCTATTTGTCCTTCTGTCTGACTCACTTCACTTAATATTTATCACACGTCTTAAATGTCAGAGTTTGTCATCTCACTTTCTACTCCTGATAGGTTAGAATCTCCTACGTGGTGAAATTCTGTATATCTGTGTTACAATCAGAACATTCATGGCTAGTGTGTGTGTGCGTGCACATGTGCATGCACGCACATGCACGTGCACACGCACACAAAGCTATGGTCACCATGGGCAAAACTGAATTGATAGCAGGGAGCTTTTGAACCTCTCTCCCAAACAAAGATCTTTGTCTGGTGGGAGCCCAGAAAAATCTTCCTCGGGAACCAGGAAGTTTAAGGATTTGTATCCCTTCTCAAGAGGACTAGTCAGAGGCAGAAAATTACCAAAGCTGATATACAATATAAAAATGGGGGAAATGTATTCACCAGGTTGGCCTAACCCCAAATTGCCAAGTTACCTAATGTGAACAAGCCTAGATGATTAATAAGGAAAAAATGGAAGAGGGTACATTTAACTTGGCCAAAAAAATACATAAAATTTTATTGTATGTTCACGCTACCTTGTCTTCAGGCTGGGTAACACCTAATTGGACATTTGGACCCCTCCTTAATGTGCCCTATACTTTATTATATAATGCCCCCTTTTTAATTAACAGCTGTGAAGGGCTTCCCTACACAACAGCTAAATATTTATTTGCTTGGCCCAAAAACTGTCCTGCAAAGAAAAAGACAGGCAATAGCTCCAGAATGTTTCTGGATGCCCAGGATGCCAACTGCATTAAAAACAGAGAATGGCAAGGGTACCACGAGGGTCAGTCCGCTCACACACCATTTAGACTTTCGAGATGAAGGTATTTGGGAAACAGTAAAATCATGTGTAACAGTACTCCAACTTACCTTTTCTTTCTTCCTCGGAAATCAAAACAATAGCAAGTTAAAAGGTTATTTTTTTCAAAAACAACAAATCTTCTAAAAGAGTGTGAGGTTAAAAAGAACATTTTTTCTTTGCCGCCTGGGCAAATGAAATACGTTCCTACCCTCACAGGGCTACATTCCAGACTTCCTGCCTGGGAACATTTGACAACCTGAATACAGACTGGGGCTGAGAATCCGTTTCTTGTCCTCACGAAGAGGGAGGGGTTACATGTCCAGCTGTATTTTGGGGAACTGCACAAATCTGGAAGAACAAAATTCTATACTTCAGGGGCCTTGGTCCTCAAGTTGGTTCACCCTATAAGGTATCTGCTAAATTGTAAGGCTGGGCATGGTTAACATGTTAAAGAACTAAGAAAAGTCTCTAAAAAGCAGGGAAAATTCCTAGAGGACCTCTGTTGAAGTTCTTTCAATTACTTCCGCCTTTTATCCCTAAATTCTTCCTCCTGTAACATGAAAGAGAATCCATTGTCTAGAATCCAAGCTGACTCCTGATGAAGGAGATTTTGTACCAAATCCTACACTGAAGGTCAGAAAATGAACACTAAGTCTCTTTCCATTCCTGCCGTTACATTCTGAATCTTACTCCTGAGACAGAGTTATCTTGACCTGACTTGAAATGTGCTATGAGCAAAAATGCAAAAGAGAAAAATACAATATTATTTAGTCCAAATGTTACCTCCCTCAGCACTTGCACCTTCTTTTCTGATCACTAGATACGATAAGGTTGGAGGAAGTTCCCATTTCAAAGGGAAGGTAAGAACCATTTCCTGTACATCCAAAGTCATCTTCCAAAAATGAACAACATTTGCAAGGTGCAGAAATATGACAATCATGTTATATTAAGGAAGCTTAAATCATTTTCTGGTTTCTACATTGTTTAATGGACTCTCATGAGGACTGAAATATGTTGAGATTAGGAATAAATATTTTCTTCCTCTTGTCTGTCTTCAGGTACGAAACCTTCAAATGGACATTTCCTGAAACTTTCGAACAAATCAAAGGTAAATAAATGAAAAGAGAGATAATAATTGCTGTGTATTATCTGTTGTCTGCTCCTAGAGTGTAAGGATATGAATTATGCAATTGATTGGTTAGTAAATAAATAATCAAGCAGTTTACCTGGCTCTTTGGTGAAAATATTGATATAAATACATGTTTATAAGGAGACAGGATAGTGGGGTGAACTGTCTTTTTGCAGTTTTGACTCTCTGCTCCTATGTCTTCTCTTTCCTCGTTTCGCCTGGTTCTTCCATTCTTTGTTCCCACACTAGCTCGCTTTCACATTCTTTCTCCTGGGAGTTTTTCTCTCGGCTTTTTAGCGACCCAATAAACTTGCGGAAATAAGAGAAAACTGTAACAAGCTTTAGCAGTGCCGGAGGATTATACCGAGTAGTTCCAGCAAAGACCTCGAACACTGCATAATGTGACACGCGGTGTAACGAAGTCCCTGAAGCAAACGGAACGGCCGGTTATACATAAACATAGCCATACCCTCTCCTCTTACCTGTGAGTTACACTGGGTGTTGAAGAACTCCAGGGTGGACTGATGTGGAATACCGGGAGTTCGCCTTGAAGACGTTAATGAATTCTTAGGTGGTACAGAACACCTTCACGCTTGTGTGCACTGAACTGGAGGGCAAAGATGATAGCGTTTGTCCATCAGTGTTTTCCTAAGGTGGCCGCTCAGAGTGCTGCTGAGGTATCCACTACCCCTGTGCCTTCAAGGCAGACAAGTGACAGTTCCTGAAAGTCCCAGGCCTAACAAGCTCCTGGAAGGTACTTGAAACAGAATTCACATACCCACACATACACACAAAACCCTAGCCTTCGAAGTATTTCTTGGGAAAACACCCAGGGCATCAGGAGGGGAGGTGTGAGAGTTGAAAAGGAATGGATACATAATTTTGTACTTATTTCTACAGTACATGGGTCTGATATCTACAAGTTTATGTCCCTTAAAACAGAGCCAAATGCGCAGCCAAGTCAATCAAAACCGGATACTGAGTTGGTAGCAAGTATATAAGGTCTGCTTCATTCCCCTCATTTGTCTAGTCCATGGGTGTGTTTCTAAAACAAGGCACAAAAAATTCACCCATGCTCTAACAAAGAAAAGATCAAAAATGTAATCAGTTGAGCCCTTCAAACATCCCAGTCTTATGTGCCTGGTTTACAGATGATCCAATAAATGGTGCTAGAGTCCATAGGAGGAGATCAGGCAGATCTGAATTCACATCTTGACTCAGCAGTTTACTAGATGAGGACCTCCAGCTTCAGCTTTCTTATTTTGACAATGAGAAACCTATTGTCTAATTTAAAAAGCTGTTGTGAGGAGGGAGGATATAGCTCAAGTGGTAGAGTGCATTCTTAGCATGCAGGAAGTCCTGGGTTCAATCCCCAGTACCTCCTCCAAGAATAAATAGATAAACAAACCTAATTACCCCCCAAAAAAACCCCAAAATAAAAAAAAAAATTAATGAGGAAAAAAAGCCATTTTGAGTCTGAAAGCAACTATATACAAAGTGTCTGGCAACACCATTGGCCCTCAGTAAGAGAGAGGTTATCACTTTAATTTACTTTCTCCTATATGATTAAAAAGATAAACTACTAAACTTATTCTCTAGATTTAAAAATAATTGTCTCACTCGATTCAGAAGGTGCTCAACATGAAAACAAAAAAAATTGTTCAAAATGTACAAAAATAAATTAATGTAATAAAACTGATCATATTATGTGTGTAGGAATAATTTCTGCTCTACAGTTCAAGAGACACCCTCAAAATTTAAACCCAAGTGAAGGCCATATCTATTCAATGATGCTCTGTGGACACTGAGACTACATGGTTTTGCAGCCAAAGGGCTTTTGAACTGAATTTCCAGCCACATTCGACACAGTTAATCCCAGCGGGAAATGCAACTGCAAACTTTGCTCAGCTCAACTTAAGAGTTAAAATGAGTTCTGTGTGGGAGGCAGTGCAGCTTGGAACGTTCACATACAATACAGGATGCATCCTTAATGCAAGGAAAGGGCTCATTGGGAGTATAAGGCATGAAAGCCTGAAATACCAGGGCTGATGCTGGGAGCAAAGAAAGCTTTCCAGGGAGAGTGGAGCTGATTTACTTCTGCAGAAAGACACCGAGGGAAGAGTATGTCCCAATTTGCCCTTGAATTGGGGAGCACATTGATTGCTTGTACACCACGGCTAGCACTTGAATTCATTACCAGTTAGATTTTGGATCACCTTAGGAAGAATCTCTGACAGACTGTAACGACTGGATCAATCATTGTTGCATTAAACCAATATTAATTAAACATCTTCACCTTTTAGTGGGACTTTTTAGATCCTGATTAGCCATGACAGATCATTATTTTCAGCAGAACATGGTCAAGTTCCCGCAACGAGCACCAAGAGGTAATCAGGCACCAGTGTATGCGGGAATTAATAATTATACTAAATTGGCTGTAATGAATAATTTATGCTGTAAATTCTCATGCAATTTGCTATGGTAACACACAAGAAGATATCTGCTGTATTTTAACAAAGCACAAGTTTCCAGGAATAAAATAATGGATGAAATAATAAGGAACCCACTTGAGGAGGAAAAAAGGCTTGGAGACCGATAAAGAGCAATAAGGTAAAAACACGGAACGCTATGGTCATTGCCATTGTTAATTTAACATTCATTATTCATCCAGAGGTGCAAAGCCCTCAAACGAAGCATTTTACAGGTTGCAGAGAATGAATACCTTGTCCTTCAAATGTTACCAGAAAAAAAAAAAGTCAGGCAAAGGCTGTCCCTTATGGCTTGCTTTGGTTTGTTGGCTGTTATCTGGGCAAGTGGAAACACAAACTTTTATTTACTCTAGTCTATCTTAACAGGAAACATAAAATTAAAAAGGAGCTTTAAAAAGGAAAGAAGCATCTGAAGGCAGATTGTTGCCACGTATGGGAACTTAGAAAAACCTGCACTTTGCACATAACGAGTTGCGAGCACATCCAGCAGGTGTGCAGTGAGTCTCTGTACACAGCCCCTTATGAATATTTTCTTGTTAATCCTGAAATCAATCTTATGAAAGTGGTAGATGAGGAAACTTAGGCTCTAAACCATCAGGCACGTTCACTCAGCTAGAAAACTGGTAAAATCATGTTTCCAAGAACAGTTTGCAGGCTGTTCTGTGGCTTTAATGTTTTGGAAAAGTATGCAAGTTCAATCAAAACAGCTATTGCTCATATATGACCATACGGTAGGTAGTCTTGAATTTTTTAAAAATCAGATGATTAAAACCCAGCAATTTAATTTTATTTTTCAGTTTCTTGAATTTTGACTTGATGAGGTTTGATATATGATATGATTGCACATTTGTGATTATTGCTGTTTTAAGTGCACATTCGACTAGCTTCTTTGTAGATGATCCCCCATATTAATCTCTGTATACATTTATATTTGCTGTTTCCTTTGGTGTTTGTTGTCTAATATCCAAGACTAAACCAGAAGAAAAAGAAATAAGTATTTTATCTTAGTGGGGAAAACTCAAACAAACCAATGAGCTCTGCAGATTCAGTTAGTGGAGTCATTCATTACTACCTTACACACAGGCAGGCTGCCGTCTATTTCATGTGAATAACCACATGTACTAGCTGTGTGCCATGCAGTGTGGTTAGCATTTCAGATGCTTTATGCTATCTGATCTGCAGTACAGCCCTGAAAATGTTTAAACTACTTATCTCTCTACTTTAATGGAAATTGGCTCTCAGAAAGATTGAGAAATGTGCCCAGTGTTAACACAGCAGGTTAGTGATGAGGCTAAGTTTAAATTCAGGTCAACCAGTCTTCAGAATTCACAATGTTAATAATTATGCTAACCTTTCCAACCAAAATCGGAAAACCCCACCTTATCTTTGCCGACTTTCTTTACATGATGATGGGATGACTAAGGTCCTCAATTTAGAGTTACATCTGACCCTTGAACAACATGGATTTGAACTGCACAGGTCTACCTTTACAATAAATACGTACTACAGTACAATCTAGGTTGGTTGAATCCACAGATAATAAAACAAAGATACGGAGGGCTGACTATAAGTTACACTTGAATTTTTCACTGCTCACGGTTCAATCCCCCAAACCCTTCATTGTTCAAGAATCAACAGTATATAGTATTTGACAGAGAGTTTGTATCTGATTGCGAGCAATTACATCTCGGAGCTGTTCTCACTCACTTCTGCCCTTGTCAGCATGGGGAGCGGAAGGCAGCATTTAGTACAGTGAAGAAGTTCAGCACAAAGAAAATGAAAAACATGAAAAAGGAGGTTTTTTTAGTGTCCTGGGATAGAGGATGTGATATAGGCCTGAAACAAGGGTAAAGTTTCCTACTAACCTTTGCCCACGCCCCAGTCTTCACCTTGAGCTCATCCTGGAAGACAGCTGGGTGGCAAACCCTATGCACCTTTGCCTGGTAGCTGCCTGGAAGACCCTCACTTTCCTCCCAGCTGACCCTTGCAGTATCTGAATTTCAATGCAACGGTTCAGCCCACTGGTCCAATCAATGTCAAGCTCCCCTAGTTTTACTGATACTCTGGAGGGATAGAAAAGGAAGGTAGAAGTTGTGTAGGAACTTCCTTCTGGGAACATCTCTCTTAAAGGGAAGAGTTAGGTTGTGTTTGTATTTAGAATCTGTTTTCAAATGTTCCTCCTTTTTTTTTTTTTATTAAATGTTCTGCCCATAATTCAGTAGGGTTAACGAAGGACGATGGTGACGACAATGATGGTGATGGTGATGACAATGATGGTGACAGTGACGAATCCTTACGATACAAGTGTCCCGAGAAGACGAAAGTAGCCGGGCAGATTCCAGACGACTAACAGAATCCTAAAGAAGATGCAGCTCCTTATTTTTTTTTAACTCAACTGCATAAATCTGTAGTCTTTTCCCAAATAAAATGTTTTCTCAAGCAGTCGTAGTAAAGTCCATGGAAACAAACAGCAGAAAATAAAACTTTTTCCCCTCTTCAAACATGTTTGACTAGCAGCACTTCGACTTTCAAAGAAGATTAGTGTTACCAATAAATCATTGTCCTCACAGCTGTGGAGCAAGGCAGAACACGGGACTGTCGAGGCATTCATTACGACAATAGATGCCTTAGCAACAGTTTTAACTGTTCTGCAACAGATTGTGCCCTAAAGCAGTGAATACCCTGCACACAGGAGGTTATTTAGCATTTGCTTTTTCTAAGTAAATAAGGAGGCAGACAGACAGATAGATAGACACACAGAGCTTTATCATCATCATTTTATATTGTTTTTAGGTGTGGGAAAAGCAGAGTTTGAAAAGATTAGGTAGCAGGAAGCTCTTAAGATTGACACAGATCCAAAAGCTGTCACAGTTCCCTAACCATTTAGAGAGTTTACCAAACAAAAGGCATGTTGCAGAGATGTGCCAATCTGGGTGTGTGTGTGTGTCTGTGCATGTGTCCGTGTGCGTGTGCGTGCGCGTGTGTGTGTTTTCCCCCTTGAATCTAATCTCTCCTCTGTGTCATGTTCTGACAGTAGACGAATTTTATCCAGCAGACATGCTTCTAGAAATTCTACCCAGAAATGGAGAGAAATGCCGGTGAATTGAAACACTACACAGCCACAGGTGGAACCATTTCAAACGGAAATAAAAAGCCCAAGAAACCATCAAGTTCCATTAGTGGGAGTGGGGGCCACTCCTTTAGAACATCTGAAGAATATGTCCTTCCTGTGTGGTTTTTGCTACATCCCTGAATGCAGTGGGTGGGAAGCCCGCTCTGCTTCCCCCTTCCTAGTCCTCCAGGGCTGACCTGCCTGAGCTAGGGCAACTCCTTCCAGAGCTTTTCCTTGGCACTCTGACAACACTCCTGTGCCCCTCACTGTTACCCAAAGACAGGATGGATACTGTGCATCCGCCACACTCACCTGAGACAAGCTTGTAACTTTCCGAAATCTGACTTTGGTGGGTCTCCTGTCTCCTTGGCTACCGGTTCCATGCCCCAGTGTAAGAAGCATCTCTCCATCTCTCTCCATCCTCTCTCTTACTGTAAGATAAGTTAAAATCCATATGCCCCAGCTCTTCCATGGAGTTGATCATGGTAGCTATAGTACAGGTTTATTGTGAGAATTAAATGATGTAACTTTGAAACAGACAGACAAACAGACCGAGAGCACATGTCACCTCTCATTCTCTCTCTCAGGATACTTTCCTGAGAAAAAATGCTATACGATTCCTTCTAAAATGCTAGGAAATCCTAGCCCAGGCAACAAGAGGCATGCTCCCTTGCATGGATTTTCCTGTTCCTGCCTTTGCCTCTCCTGGATGAGCCCTTTACATAATGAAGTAATTTCTGGAATTTGAATGTGAGCTTAAGTAAAAATAAGGTAATTCACCCCAAGTCTGCTGCATTTCTGACCCAGGTATAGGGAATGGAACAGGCTGGCTCATCAGAGGACTGCTTCAAGTTTCCAGTCCAGCCGTCCTGGGTTCTAGCTTTTTCTTCTCTGTAATGTTCCCACAGGAATCTCAGCCAGTGACCCGTGCTGGACCTTGGGGAATAGCCCATGTTCAGGTGATGCTGCATCCTAGCCACTGGTCTAGATGTCAATCTTTCCATGCTTACTATGTGTCATTTTGGCAGGATGGAGATATCTGCAAGGGGACTGGCTATGGGGTGGGGCACCAGGGAATAACATTCCACGTGAAGAAATAAAAGCTCCGAGGTTGACAGAGATTGAGAAGGAGTCTCAGTGTTCCAAGTCCAGACCCACGGTATCAACAGGAATAGAATTCATTGCTAAGGGCAGACAGGCTTGTGTGGGAGAGCAGACCTGTCAAGACAGTGTTAACCTGCCTCTGCCTTCAGGGGAGAGGACATGTCTGTCTCAGGTGAGTCACAGGATGACAGGGAGCCCGTGGGAGTAATTAGAAACAAGAAAGGACAAGGATGTGAAAATAAAAAAGTAACAAAGGATAGTGGGTGGGGGTGGTAGGAAGGCTGTAAAGGGAGGTAGGGTCTCCGTCTTATATTAGGGGATTCTGGCATATTTCAGAGCCAGGAACACCAACTCTGGGGTACTCAGAGGATGCTGGGGATCTGGGACACCCTAGGAATATGTATCATTTTTAGTTCAACCTAGATTAGGCTCAAGTGGTCCCAAGGGTTCTTGGTCTCCCCCATCAGGGTCAGAGACTCTGACAACACTCCTTAAATCCCAGGACTTGCTGCTTCTAACTCACTTTGACACACAAATGAGCATATATCAGCCTAGAGGTTATTTGCCATTAACATAGGGGATTAGAGACCTTTAAGAAAAAGAAAAGCTAAAATCCAGTTCTATCCAGTGGCTGGATACTATCCCAACTTTAGTTTATTAAAAGTGGAAAACCAGCAAGTTTGAGGAAGAACTTGCAAAATATTCAGAGTAAAAAAATCACTGCCTTCAGTTGCAGTGAATTTTAATAATTGAGACTCATTATGTTTGACCCATAAAGAAGATAACCTTGATGGTTATTTGTTATGTATTCAGTTTTGTCTGCCTTAGCTTAAGCTTAAATATTAATGGAAAAAAGAAAACCTACAAAACCCCTCAAGCTGCACTGTAGGTGTCCAGGGCTTTTTAGCTGGTGGCAATGAATATAATCATCATTTCTGTGCTAATTTTTAAAGACAGCAACAAACATTGAAGCAAATAATTTAAAGAATGCTGGATAGAATATTTGACAATTTGCATATGCAAAACATACAGCTTAGATTCTGAGAGTCTCCTTTCTAGGATAAATGTATTTAAGAATGTGGGAGACGATTAGCAGATACAAACTACTGTATATACAATAGATAAACAACAAGGCCCTACTGTACAGCACAGGGAACTACAGTCCGTATCTTGTAATAACATATAATGAAGGAGATTATGAAAAAGAATATGTGTAAATATATATGTATAACTGAATCACTATGCTGAACAACAGATACTAACAAAACATTGTAAATCAATAAAAAAAATTGTGGGAGATGTAATCTATAAAATATAGGGAGGGATTCCTTGGTTGTGTTAGGAGAGGAAAAAGCATGGCATTAATGGTAACTGGCTACAAGGCTGTTGAGAGCGCTCCTTATTTGGGTTATCACAGTCTGGTTTGCCTTAGTAATAACATTACATAGTGGTTAAGAGTATAGTCTTCATCAACTGATTTTCCAACTTTAGACTTTAACTCCACCACCTGCTAACCATGAGTGTGACTTTGAGCAAGTTAAACTCTATGTGCCACCACTATTACCCGATGGTAGCTACACTGTAGGTTTGTTATGAGAATTAAACAGCATAAATCTGGGCCACATGCTTGGAAGATAATGAACGTTCAACTCTGTTAGCTGTTGTTATCTGGTCATAACAGGGATGGCCAAAGGGCATCTCATTAGACACTACTGGCTCCACAAATAATGGTCGATACTTCTGAAAAAAAAGTTTTTAAATAGAAAATCCTTTTTAAAATTCAAAAGTTACCCCAAACATTTAACAAGCGATTATTAATGCAAATAATCTCAGATTATACTAGGGAATCTGTGATATTAGCAATATCAAGGAGCTTTCAAAAGCATTTGAAGATATGTAATAAATTCTTCAAACATTTACTGAGTACCAGTGAATGGCAAGCAGATATCAATTGATTTGTGGAACTTTTTTACTTAACATTTGTCTCTTCTTGACCCTGCAGCTAAGATCCTTCAAGCTGATCATAGCTTAATAAATAAGCTGACATGTAATTATAATATGAAATGATTAATGCAATGATGGAGCTCTGTAGAAGGCATAGCGATGATATGAAGTGAGGAGTAACAATTTGTTTCATTTTATTGGGTTAGGTAAGGTTTTAGCAGAAAAGTAGAATTTTTGAAACACCCAAGAAATAACCAGATTGATCAAGAAGCAACGTACACAAAGACCTAAGGTAAAAACATCATGGTGGAATGGTAATCCCAGACTAGAATACGTGGGAGCAGTGGGAGAAGAGGGTGGCTCCCCTACCTCCCCCCCTTCCCCCCAGAAGAAGCTGGAAGATCTTTTAAATGCAGTGTAGACCCCAGAGTGTCTGCCCAGGTTACGGAGCTGCAGTCACAAAAGTGAATTTTGGAAAGATTACAAAGAGAACAACATATGCCCATTCAAATTCCAGAGCTGGAAACAACACTGGACTAATGTACGTAATTTCAAAAATTAAAAATGTGCCTAAAGTGACCCATTGAAGGTCACGGGCCAAAAAAAAGGGGCAGGCACTTCAGCTATGGACAGAACCGGGACCTGATCAGCAAGGCAGAAAAGAGTGATGAAACCGAGGAGTAACTTCATGCAGGAACTCTGACTTTGCTTCCTACTTAAGAGAATTATCGTATTTCTCATCCTTTTTCTTCTTGCCACCTGTCCTCCTTCACACCAGTTTTCTAATCTGCCTTTGTATTTTGCCTACATGGCAGAGGTTAGTTATAACATTGATAATATCCTATGTATTGTGGAGAACCACTTCCAATTTTTCCTTCCAGAAGGAAAAAGTCCTCTTTCTTTCCTCCAAATGTATTGAGTGCTTTAACTTCTATTTTTTTTGTCTACTACAGCTAGCTTTATAGACAAAACAAAATAGACAAATATTGAATTAAATTAGCATATTTGTGGCAGATGATGACTGAATTTGGCCATTCAGGATTAATTTCTGCTTCATTTCTGATTCTATTCTATATAATAACTGGCAGGTGACCTGTGTCTGAATGTTCTTCAATGGTTTCATATTCACATCATGGTCAAAACTAAAGTCATTATGTGCCTCCTCACAAGTTATTTATTCTCCTGACTTGGGACTTGGTTTCTGTTAATGGTACCACCATTTTCCCAGTCACCCTAGCTCATAAACTTCAGAATCTTTTTGGACAAGTTTTTTTTCCCCCCTCTGTGTAGCTGTCACATTTCTTCCATAGATTTTATTTGCTCTCTATCTCTATTTCAAACAAAAGACATGAAGCATCCATAAATCTATTTTGGAGAAAGCAAGACAAGAAGGAATAAGAAAAAAATACATAATGCGTAGTTAAGAGCCTGATACACTGTAAGCACTCAAAAATGTTCTTGAAAAACTTAATTGGTTATTCAAAATTTTATTTATTTACTTTCCTGTAAGTATATTTAGAAAAGTCATATTTACATGAAAATATTTTCCTTGCGTTTGCCATTCCACCCAAGAGTTTCAAGTGCCTAGTGGATGGTTCTGTATGAATGCATACATTTGCTGGCAATATTCTGGAAACACCACCTGAAATATCTTAATGATAGAGACAAAGGCACTTTTGTCCTTAAATTATATAAACAACTGCCTCTTTTATCCCTCTTGATTTATACAGTGTAAATTTGAACCCTAGATTCTTCTTTTTGTTGTAGGCACAGGATCAAATTCAGCATTCAGTCTATACTTTCAATATTCAGTTACCTCTCATTAACCCTGGTTGGTCACAGAGCCAGCTCTGTCTTTGTCCTTGGACTCATATTCAAAAAGAAAAAAACAAACAAACAAAAAAACAAAAACAGGAATCTTTGCTGCTCTGGAAGCCAATGAAAGTTGCTTTTTAAGGAGGGAGTAATCAACTTCGTCAAATGCTATTGATAGGTCAAGAGAGATGAGTTCTGAGAACTGACGGCTGAATTTAGCAAGGAAAGGGCCATTTAAGACCTTGACAAGAATCCTTTCAGTGGTGTAGGTAGGGTAGGTAGGGCAAGGGTGGGGAGCAAAGTCTGACTGGAGTAGTTTCAAGGAGAGAAACAGAAACAGGAAGAGTTTTCCCAAAGATTTTGGATATAAAATGGAGCAGAAATGGGTGAACTGTTTTGCTTGTTTTTTTTAGTTTGTTTTTAATTTAAACAAATTGAATAAGAAATACTTCAGGAATTTGAATTTGAGAACTACTTTGGGAATTTGTTAGATTTCCTAATTTTGATATGAACTCTGGTTAAGTAAGAGGAATGTCCCTGTTCCTGGGAAAACGCCCAGAGGAAGAGAGAGATGGAGAGAGAGAAATGGTGATGGTGGTGATGATGGAACAAAATGCAGAATGAATGAATCTGGGTCAGGGTGTGCGGAAGTTCCTCATTCTATTCTTGCAACATTCCAATCAGTTTGAAACTATATCAAAATAACGAATAATAAAAAAGACTGAAAACAAATTATTTAATGGATTTTTTAAAAACGTATAATCTTCCTGTCACAGGAAAAATAGAGTTATTAAAGAATGTAATGCAATTTTTAAATAATTTCATGATCATGTTATGTATTTGGGTGATCTAATTTGGGTGACTTTTTACATGTGAACCAAGAGAAAAAATATTAAAATGTCTAATTAAAAAAGGGAAACTAACAGCAGATTGTAGCTACATTAGAGCTTTGTAAAGATGGGGGAAAAAAATCTTATCCCACAGGTAGACAAAGATGACATTTCATGTAAGAAAGAAAATAGAGTGTGAAACATTATGTTTTATTATAACTGCAAAAAACTTCAGTGACCCCCTGGAAACAGCCCAGTCTCTGGGAAGAACTCTAATTTCGGGGAAATTCCACTTACGGCTTCACCACTGCTTCTCTGGAGGCTCTTGCTTCAGTCACTCAGTTTCTCCACAGGTTAATGTGTTATCCGAGGAGAAAAACTGATAAAGCTCTTCTTCAGAGTTACCCTAGAGGAAGCATTAGAGTATGAATTAGATGGTTTCTTTAAATCATTTCCTGCTCCTAGAGAAAAATCTCCCACAAGAAGACTTGAAGCGTTGAGTGTAAATACGTTTGAAAACACCTGCTGCCACATTTGAAACCACCATATTAATAATAAAAAAAGCAATGCCATCTACATAATGGGTCAATAGCATTTGAGAAGCAGACAAAAAAAAAAAAAGATGAGGAGTGATGCTTTTTAATTCAATTGTGTTGAAAAGTTGATTCACTTCTTCCTGTCTGTCACAGGACAAAAATGTGAAAGGCTGAGAATTACATGCAAAACTGAGAAGAATTGAATCTGAGATGTCTGATTTTGATTTGGCTAGCCCATGCTGCTGTACAAAAATAGCCCTGGGCATTAATCTGTCAGGTCCATTATTATGCCTATTTCTGAAATTTATACATTGGTTTAGGGTAGCCATAGACATTTATTGAGTGCTGATCACCTGCCAAGCTCAGTGCTACACACCTTGGTAGCGATGGTCTCAACCCAGTGGGCTTTCAATCTAATAAGACAGCCAAGGCAATTAAGATACAGACTTAGAGGGAGAAAAATGGCTAATGCATGCAGAGGAGATGGAACAGCTTTCCTTTCCTTTGCTACACCTTGTGGAGCCTACTGTGGCGTCTTTGCTCAAGGAAGCTAAAGAAGTATTTTATAGAGCAAGAGGGTGTGAGGATGGATGTCAGTAGCATGCTCAGATCACCTGTTCACTTCGTATTTTTTGACATTGATGCAAGTAGTAGATTTTCAGATGTTTTACTGGTCCAATTCAATTCCTTGTGCCACTTACTTTCTTATCTTCTTTGTCACCTCATATGTCATTTTTCCCCCTATATACCTAGCATCATTGCCTCCTTTCTCCACCATAATTATTTAATACCTCCCTTTAAAATGCCTTAATAGTCCTTTTCTCTTATTCTGGGTGATGTAGCAACTTCTTTTTCATCAAAAGCACGTATCGAGGCTCGCCATGCACTTGATAATGAACTTAGTGAGTTAAGCAGGTATGGTCCCTGATCCCCAAGTCACATAATATTTAAGCCAAAAAATGCTGAGCCATTCATTCATAGAACGCTTGTACAACCTTCACAATTACCACTGAACAAATGCATTCATTAACTATTATATGCTAGTAAGGGTTGCAGTAAATTCAAAAAAGCTGAAAATAGGGATATAGAAATTACATATTTTTTATAAGGGAGAAGTGATGGTAATTAGATCCTATTCTCCTTAATGGTTAGGACATGCCATGTTATTCTGCAGCATTGGTGCATGAGCATATACATTCTGGTTGCTTGGTATTAAACTTCAGTCTGAAGACTTTCCTCACTAGCTGAAGACTGTTACTAATTTCAAACCAGGTAGATATATATCTCTTTTAGTTCAAAGACAAAGACCTTAACCTTTTATAAATGCATTTCAGTAATCATATTTTTAAAGTCATTATAACCACTGGCATCTATCTACCTATCTATCAATCTATCAATCTATTGATCTATCTCCAAACACCTCAGTCAGCAGGCAGTGCAGGAAAACATAGACTCTGACAAGAGCAATTGCACAGTTCATAAAGTTCCAGACTAATAGGTGAGTTTCCAGGGATTACCACTCATTCTCTGTGGTATTCCAAGTATAAAGCACTGCACTGGACTTTACTATAGACTGTAAAGGAAAAGTTCCTGCCCTCAGGGGACTGACAGTCATATTGGGGGTAGGGGAACCCTAAACACATGAAAAAATAACCTGAAATCTAAATAAATGGTGAATCAATGAGACCAGCCTCTAAATACAATAATAAATAGTGCATGAAAGGTTGTGATGATGTTGGTGCCTTCCAAAGAAATTCAAACTTTGTCCTTTTCTGCTTTAAATGTAATTTAACTTTTGACTACAGAACACAGACTAGGGTTGGTCTTGAAATACACTCACCATTGGTCCATGCACAGCCTACTTCTATTAAATGGACTGAGAAATTAATATTTGATGGGAAAAATTAAAGGTCTTTTTGCAAACCAGTCAAAGAGGGATTGGGGCAAGAGTGATCCAGGGTGAGTTAAAACATACTTTACTGCATCTCCCCTTAAACTACATTTGTTCCTGTTAGACCGTATTACTCCCAAAAGTCCATGGCAATTTCCACAAAGAGCCAAGATAAAGAAATGCATTTACAAGAGAGAGGCAGAGATGGAGAGACAGACAGACACACCCATACACACACATGTTAAACTCTGGATGATCAGTCGTATTGCAGCTCTATATTTATATCTGATGCCAGATCTCTCTTATGGTGCCCTTGTCCTGAATTACGGAACCCAGGACTTTAATTTTATTCTTCTTCAGGTAAAAGATGTCCTTCTTCAACTTAATACTCAGACAGAAAGTGGTGTGGTTTTTACCTCATAAGGATCCACTCAGGGAGAAAGCGTTCTATTATGAGAGGTTAGCATCTCAGGGCTAAAGTGAGATGCATGTTTTGCTGATACTAGTTCAAGGCTGCCATGGCCCCAGGAGGCCTGTCCCACGTGGTGATAATTAACTTTTAATGTAAGCCTGGAGGGCAAAACACTTAAGAGTTATCTAGTTTTCTCCAACAGAATGAATAGGTAAATGCTACCATATGTTTATCAATAGCTGATATACTTAGCTATTATTATAAGAAGCAAAGTCTTGCTTTTCCAGCATGTTTATTCTATTTCTCTCCATCCAATATTACAGAGAATTGGTTGGCCAATCTGTAGAAATGTGTAGTGAGGTCACATAATCTTAGAGATTAGATGGAAAGCCTTAAGTCACGCCTGCTGCCACTCCCATTTCTGTGTTCATTTTTGGCTGCTTTTGCTGATTTATCAAAGAAGTTTGTTTTTTTTTTCCCCCTGGCTCTGGACTCTGTTTTAGAAGCTTTTTTCACACAGCATTTGTAGTAGAAACTTGCACTTGATGCAACATATTTATGCCAGTATTATTTGATAAATTCACTGAGTCCAGGGACCATGGCCTCCTTAACACATTTGTTGCTTTATCCACAAACCACACTTATCTTCTTGAAGGTGCTCAGTAATACTTTTGAACAAATAAGATACAAGAGATGTGAAGAATCACTTTGCCTAATCTAGATAGATACACAGATAAATAGATACATAAGTACATACATAGAAATGCATAAATATTACAATTCAGGAAACTAACCTTCAAATATTAAATAATTTTCCCAAAAAGTTAGAGGTAATTTAGGAATTCAGTCCTCTACTCAACTGAAAAGAGTTCTTTCTAAGATGCCCCTTAACTCAAAATATAAGTACAAATTTCATAAAATTAAATGAGAACATTTCTACTTCACGTACTGATGAAACCCAGAACTATTTGAAAACTGACCATTGTCTGTGTCTTTATTTTCTGTGTCATACATCATGAATATGATTTCGTTTTGTGTATGTGCAGAGGGATAAACAGATATTACCTAGTGACTAAAATCCTTCAGCTTTCCAATATCTATGACCAAACTGCCTGTTAGTAAGTCCTAGGCATCTAACATATGATCCACCTGAGATATTTAGGCAAGTATTATTTTGCATAAATTGTTAGCATATATGAAGCAATCAATTAAATTTAAGCCCATCTGAAACAATCTCCACAGGACAGTGCCTAAGGGACATTGGGGAAAAAGAAAAAATGAGTAGCTGAACTCCCTGTCCGGTTCAACCCTCAGTATGTACCACATCAGTGCTACATGCATGGCAAGTCTAGACACGTAAGTGACAATCAAGGATGCTGCAGCTCTGCGAGGACATCTCAGAGTAGCCAACTGCAACAGTGTTTGTCACACTCAACGCCACTTCTCACAAGCTCCCAAAGGGTCTATGTTTACTCCAAAAGGGATACGTATATCTACCCTTTGCCGGAAGCCAACTACTTTTTACTCATGGGCAAGAACTTTCGTTGAAAGGGCACAGGCACAGCTTTATTTCTCTGACCTTAGAGGATAGAAAAAATTTCTAAAGACTAATCAGATTTCCGGTGGAAATGTTAAAAGTTGTACAGAAAAAACTATTATGCATGACTTCTTGCATAGTAATTTGATAGATGGTTCTCAAGAAATACTTTTATTTTTCCTTCACTAGGATTAGATCAGGAAACACTAGCTAAGTAGTAACTGATGCATAATTTACAATCGTGCGTCTCAGTCCCAAATGTTGATCCTCCCTTTGAGAGACATGAAGTCCAGTAAACCAGGGACCACGTTTTGAGAATGATTACTGCAGCATTAAATGGAATTCATCGTATTATCAGAAGGGTCTAATAGTAGATGAAACACAGAGATTGACAAAGGACAGTAACGCTGCCTTATCTTGGAAACCGAAGTCTAGACTCTTGCAAAGGAGACTCATATTCATACATCACCTGAGTGTTATGCCACATACTCTGTATCTCTCATCATTAAAATGGGGAAAATGGTATCTTCCTCTTAAGCTTGCTCTGAGGATCAACTATAAGTAAGGTTCCTGGTACCCGGCATACACAGATTTCTCACTAAATGCAGCTAACCTTACTATCATAACTGTTCATACAAAACAGTTAACAGGGTAGATCTTCTGAATTGTACGGAGTCAGCAGAAAACCACATTTTATGGTAAAATTTACTTATTAACCACTCTCGCCAAAAGTTTCATTAGTAAGTACATTTCCTTCCAGAATTATTTCTACCAGCAGTAACAATTCGTTTTACTCCACTATGTAGATAGGAGTCACCATGAAGGATGGTTCCATTATTTTATTATAAATGCTATAAAATATCTGATCATTTAGGCTACGGGATATAAAATTGTAAGATCTTTATTCCAGAAATTACTTTTATAGCCACCAACACAGACAACTGTAAGATGAAAATGTAGGTCTAAAAAAAATCAGCCAACAGCCCTTCTTAATTGCAATGATCAATTTTCAGACTTTTTAAGTTGAAACTTGCGAATTTAAAGAGTTCTGCCTATTGAAATGAATGCTCAAGTAAAATTCATGACCTAGGCTGGAACAGTTTTACAACCAATACCACTTGCAAGGTGCTTTATAATCACATTTTTATCAGTGCCTCTTAATAAAAGTTCTATAAAACAGGTCAGTGATACGTTCATAATTTTGCAAATGTGGATGACAACGGACCTGCCTGAGGTGATACTGCATACTGTTAGCAACTTACAGTCCTGAGCGTCCAGACCCTGACATCCTGTTCTCCCACGCCAGCCCATGCCGCCTCACCAGGCTGTAAATTATTGATTTGAAACCAGACTGCTACCTTAATGAGCAGGCAGAGTGTTATAAAACTTTATGGATTTACTGATTCTGACCTAGTTTGTATTAATAATGCCTCACATTTTTATAGCACTTTATCATGTTCAAAGCCATTTTATATAATTTGCTCATTTGGGCCTGACACCTGCACAAGGGAGGGGGGCCAGATTCCCTGATGAGACACTCTGCCCATGATAACCAGTTGCAGAGATAAGACAAGATCTTCATGATTCACTCTTGCCACCTCTCCGCTGCTGCCTCCGGTTTATTCCAAGAACCATTAGGTTGAGTTATGTATAGAAAGATGATTCAGTATCCAGTCAAAGGGAAACCAGTGCTAATATTTCAAATATATTGCATCACTTACCAATTGAGTGAGTTCCTTAAACTCTCTGAAACTTAGTGTACTTGCTGCTAAAATACAGTCTGACAATGCCCATCTCGTAAGGGTGTTAGGAGCACTTAAGATGGTAATAAGTGAATGGCTTAGAATAGTGCCCAGCACATAGTAAGTTGAAGACATGGTCACAAAAGATAAGAAGGTTGATTTGATGGGTGAAGAAATATCAAATTCTACTACATTTGGAAAAGCTCTACAACATGGCGCATTCATATTTGAGTTGAGTTTGGGAATCAAACTCAACTCAAATATAAGAATAAATACGAGTTAAACTATGAGTAAATAAGAATAATAAAATAGTAAAAAATAAACTATGAGTGAAATGAGAATAAGTACTTCATATGGCTTTCATGAGACTAAAGGTTGAATTAGATAAGTAAGTGAAGTGATTGTACCATGCACACTGTGTGGTATTTGCTTATTAAATATATTGCTTTTCTTGTTCTTGCAGATTATGAGGTGAGACACTTGTCAGGGGTCTTGAGTGAACTGGAAACCAGAGAAGCTGTTGCCCCTTGGATAGTACTTAAGAATATGTACACGAAAGGAGAAAACTAGTGGTTTTCACAGTTTTTCTGAAATTAAGTCTTACTTAAGTTATAATTCAGATACCATATAATGCACCCATTTAAGTTTACAATTCAATGCTTTTTATTCGTTCACAGCAACCATCAGTGCAATCTAAATTTGGAATATTTTCATCACCCGTAAAGGAAACTGTACTCGTTAGAATTCCCCATTCTCTTCCCCACTTCCCTCTTCCCTAGTTTTAGGTAACCACCAATCTTACTTTCTGCCTCTGTATAATTGCTTACTATATAAATGTACATAATCATATAAATGTATCCACATAAAATATGTGGTATTTCATGTCTGGCTCCTTTTACTTAACATAATGTTTTCAAGGTTCATATATATCAGCACTTCATTTCTTTTTATCGTCAAAAAAAGAAAATTCATCGCATAGATAGTCCACAAGTTCTTTATCCATTCATTAGTTGATGATATTTAAGTGCTTTCCAATTTTTAAATATTATAAATAACTCTGCTATGATAGGCACATATATGTTTATAATTGTAATGTTTTCCAGATGCATTGACCCTTTTATCCTTATAAAATATCCTTCTTTATCTCTAGTAACTTTTTTTGTTTTAAAATCAATTTTATTTGATACTGTTCGTTATAGACTAAATGTCTGTGTCCCCCCCCAAATTCTTCTATGTTGAAAGGTAATTTCCAATGTAACCCCCAATTTGCAAGTGGGGCCTTTGGGAGATGATCATGTTATGAGGGAGGATCCCTCATGAATGGGATTAGTGCCCTTATTAGAGACTAAGGAAAGCACCCTCATTTCTTTCCTTCGAACGTATGAAGACACAGTGAGAATCAGCCATCTCTGACCCAGAAAAGCGGGCTCTCAGTAGACACTGAATCTGTCAGCAATTTTATCTTTGACTTCCATGGCTCCAGAACTTCAGGGAATAAATTTCTGTTGCTTCTAAGACATCCAGTCTATGGCATTTTGTTACAGCAGCTCAAAGAGACTATTTTGGGGTTCTGTTGATAAGTGCATATATGTTTACAAATGTAATGTTTTCCAAATTAACCGATACTTTTACGCTTATAAAATATCCCTCTTTATTTCTTGTAACTTTTTTTTATAATTAATTTTGTCTGATACTATTATAAGCACTCTAACTCTGTTATGGCTGCTGGCATGTCTTTTCCCATCCTTGTATTTGCATCCTATTTGGGTGGTTTGAATGTAATTGTGTCTCCTGTAGTTTGATCCTGATTTTTTAAATCAATCTTATAACGTCTTTTAATCACATTGGTTTAATCCATTTACAGTTAATATTATTTATATCATTGGATTTACCACTGCCATTTTGCTTTTATTCCTATATATCAGATGTCTAAAAAGACATCAAAATGTTCCTCTGTTCCTCTTTTATGGCTTTCTTTTGGACTATGTGAATATTTGCTGATGTGAAATTATATTTACTTGAGTAATTTTTAACTATATTTATTTTCTGAGTTATTTTCTTAGTGGTTGTTCTAGGGTTTAAAATGGTCATCTACTTATCAGACTAGTTCATATTCATACTAATTTAATTCCAGAGAGATTTAGAAATCTTGCTCCTACACAGCAAAGCTTCTCTTCCCTTTTTAATGCCATTATTGTTATACATATTGTGTTTATATCTGTTAAAAACTCAAAAGTATAAACTTTTATTTTCACTTTATATAACTTTTTTTTTAAGATCAGAAAGAAGAAAGCAGAGCAATAACTTTTCTGTAGAGTCTATTTCACTAATTTTCTTATTTACCCTTTCTAGTCCATTTCTTCTTGTGGATAAATTTTAGTATCATTTCTTCATAATAGAGCTTCAGAGCTTTGCTGCCATATGCTTTCTCTGTAGTGTCATTTTCAAATAGGATACATTTCTATATATTATAGGTCCCATGTTTCATTATATACTTTTAAGGAATTGTTTTTAAGTCAATGAAAAAAACATAAAGAAGCAATCAAATTAATGTCTTCTGTAATTATTACATAATCATTTTTTCCAGTGCTCGTCATTTTTTTGTGTGTGGAATTGCAGAACTATTTGTGTCACTTGTTTTCAACCTAAAGAACTTTAGCATTTATGTAATGTAGGTCGGCTATAAGCAAACTCTCTAAGGTTTTTTTTGAGAATGGATTTGTTTTATAAGGAATGTCTCTGTTCTCCTAGAACAGTCTACTCAAGCAATAGAAATAAAAGCAAGAATAAACAAATGGGACCTAATTAAACTTACAAGCTTCTGCAAAGTAAAGGAAATCATAAGGAAAATAAAAAGACAACCTATGGAATGAGAGAAAATTTCTGCAAATGAAACCGACAAAGGCTTGATCTCCAGAATATACAAACAGCTCATACGCCGTCATAAGAAACAACCAAACAACCCAATCCAAAAATGGGCAGAAGATCTAAACAAGCAATTCTCCAAGGAAGACATACAAATGATCAATAGGCACAAGAAAAAATGCTCAATATCACTAATTATCAGAGAAATGCAAATCAAAACTACAATGAGGTATCACCTCACACCAGTCAGAATGGCCATCATTCAAAAATCCACAAATGACAAATGCTGGAGAGGCTGTGTAGAAAAGGGAACCCTCCTACTCTGCTGGTGAGAATGCAGTTTGGTGCAGCCACTGTGGAAAACAGTGTGGAGATTCCTCAAAAGACTAGGAATAGACTTACCGTATGACCCAGGAATCCCGCTCCTGGGCATATAGCCAGAGGGAATCCTACTTCAGGATGACACCTGCACCCAATGTTCATAGCAGCACTATTTACAATAGCCAAGACATGGAAACAGCCTAAATGTCCATCAACAGATGACTGGATAAAGAAGAGGTGGTATATTTATACAATGGAATACTATTCAGCCATAAAAACCGACAACATAACGCCATTTGCAGCAACATGGATGCTCCTGGAGAATGTCATTCAAAGTGAAGTAAGCCAGAAAGAGAAAGAAAAATACCATATGAGATCGCTCATATGTGGAATCTAAAAAAACAAAAAAACAAAACCCACAAACAAAGCATAAATACAAAACAGAAATAGACTCATAATAGACATAGAATACAAACTTGTGGTTGCCAAAGGGGTGGAGGGTGGGAAGGGATAGACTGGGATTTCAAAATTGTAGACTAGATAAACAAGATTATACTGTATAGCACAGGGAAATACATACAAGATCTTATGGTAGCTCATGGAGAAAAAATGTGACAATGAATATCTGTATGTTTATGTATAACTGAAAGATTGTGCTCTACACTGGAATTTGATACAACATTGTAAAATGATTATAAATCAATAAAAATATTAAAAAAAGAGAATGTCTCATAGTTTGGAAAAATGGTTGATAGTTCCCCATTCCCTGTACCTATGATTTCAGATATGACATACCACTCCCTTCTGGATGCCATTGTTTTTGATGGAAAGTCAGCTGTCTATTATTGGGATTCCCTGATGTATGTGATGTGTCACTTTTCTCTTTTCACTTTCAAGATTTTCTTGTCATCTTTGTCTTCAAATATTTTGTGTGGATCTCTGTGTTTATCCAATTTGGATTTGAGTTGGCTGAGTTTTTTGATATGTATATTAATGAATTTTTTAATCTAATGTGGGAAATCTTCAGCTATAATTTTTTAAAAAATTTTTCTACTCCTTTCTTTCTTCTCCCCTTCTGGTATTCTTACTACACACATGTTGTATGTTTATGGTGTATCACATTTCTCAGAAGTCCTGTACATTTTCTTAATTCCTTCTTTCCCTATATTCTTCACACTGCATGATTCTATTGATCTATATTCAAATTCACTAATTTTTTCTTCTGTGTGCTCATATCAACTTTTGCACCCCTGAGGTGAATTTTTCATTTCAGTTATTGGACATTTCAACTCCAGAACGTACACTTTAAAAAAAATTTCTATCTCAGGAGGTGGGTCTAGCTCAGTGGTAGAGCGCATGCTTATCAGCATGCAGTAAGTCCTGGTTCAAACCCCAGTACATCCATTTAAAAAATAGTTCTATCTCTTTATTGATATTCCCTATTTGATAATACAGCCATCAGACACTCCTATAATTCTTCATAAATTGTGTCCTTTAGTTATTTGAGTATATTTATAACAGCTGCTTTGAAGTCTTTGGTAAATTCAACATTTGGTTTTCTCAAATTTCTATTGCCTGATTTTTCCCCCTCTGACTGGTTCACACTTTCCTGTTTCTTTGCGACATTTTTAGATAATATATTATAGTAACTTTGGATACTCCTTTCCCTCTGGGGCTTGTTTGCTCTGATCCGAAAAAAACCCAAAACCAACCAAACAAACAAAAACTCATTTCTGCTATCTCTTTCTCTGGATCTCTCTGTTCCACTTCTAACTGGCTTACCATTTTGCTTATTCATAGTAGTGTCAAGAAACCACCAGCCTCCTTTATAATAATATTCCCCAGCGTCTGTTCTAATTAAAATCATTCCCCATTGGGAGAGCTACAGATCTCTGTGTTCTTACTGCCTGCCTCTCCCCCCGGGCAGAATCTCCACACCATTGCACCAGAGTTGGAGCAAGGGAGAGCAAGACACTTCATCTAGAAAGATACTGCTGCTTCATTAATGGACTGCTGGGTGGGAATGGTAGGTCCCAGTCTCCTCAGCCTGTTCCTACTAGTAAGGAAACTCTGCCCTATGAACTACCTGGGCAAGGGCAGCCGGGGACCAATATTCTTTACCTCTTCTGCTTGGGGTAGAGCTCTGCCCTACAAGTGGGAGCTATGTTGGGGAAAGGAGGCACAGCCCTCCCGACTGCACCTGTCTGTAACAAAGAGTCTAAAACCTGGAGTTGGGAGAGGAGAGATGATAGATCCCAGTGGACTGAATATTCCAGCATGAAACCATAACCCTAATCTAGAGCTTGAGTCACAGAAATCTGTCATCTCGTCCACACCCACTGAACGCAGAGCTTCTGTCCCACTTGAACTTGGAGTGGAAGGCTATTACATTGAAATCCACATTTAAAGAAACATTTGCCACGCTCTACTAAGAAACGTCTCTGTGTGAGACTTCAGAGGGTCAATGCTGGAAAAATAAATGTAATCCTGTTTTTTACATACATTTCATGGTACGTTGCTCTGGAGCTTTTAAACATGATATATATCAATGGAATAAGTACTTATGCTACCATTTTAACTCTTCATGTTATTATAATTATTTAGAAATATGTGTTTAAGGTAAAAACATATGTGCATATTTGGAAACTTTTCTCTCTCTAGAGAAAAGGAAAGTGATTACAAATTTTTAGTAAAACTACAGTCTAAGTATAAAATGCACATGGTGCTTTCAGTATTAATATATGTAGTTTAAATTTTTTCCTTTTAACTGGAAGGTGATTCAGGCTGAGTTATGATAAAGTTAATTCAGATATTGGGACCCACATAACGGAGGCCGCCCCAGTGGTCAGCCTGCACTTACAAGAAGCATCTCAGCATCAAGGAACCCTAACATACACCAATCACAATCCCTCAACTCAGCTTTAACCAGCTTCCCTTATTCTAGAAAATAGAACCCACTAGCCTTGTAAGGAAATCCCGGAGCTCTTATCCCATCGTGCCCTGTTTTCTCCTTGCCTGTTCTTTACTCTGTAAAACTTGCTCTTGCCCCAGATCCCACGAGAACTCTGTTCCACTGCTGTGAGCCCTGTACTCCCCCAACCCATGGATTGTCTTCCCTTGAGTAAAGGACATCAAACTCATCACTAAATTAGTGTTTAGTGCTGTCATTTGACAGTTAAAATATTCACATCTTGGAAAACCCAATTAGATAACTAACTGGAACTAAGCTCAGTTATTTCAATATTTTCACTATTGAAGAACATTTCTATGAAGGAGTACCAAGTATAGAAACAATACCATAGGAATGTCATGATGATTACAGACATAAGCTCCAGGCTTGAAGACTCAGTACCCTTGACTCAGCCCTCCGTTAAGCCTCTGGACCATCAATTGACATGTCCCTTTGAGTCCTCCTCTCCAGTGTCTGTCCTATATAATTCTTCATCATTTTCTCATAAATCTGCTAATTACATTCCGAGCTGTCTCCTGAAAGATAGTGGAAGAAAGGAGGAAGAGATAAAACCCAAGCCCTAGACTTCAATCTATCCTCACCTTTTGGTCCAGAACAGCCTTTTCTCTATTAATATTCATCATGTATCAGATGATGCATTCCACTTGTATGTCTCTGTTTACACTGTTCAAGAACATTCTCAAACTGATAGTAGAGCTGGTCCTCATTCTATTAACTGGGACTGATTTCTCTCTCTGAACCTCCATAACCCCCTTATTTGAATCATTTGCACATCATGGTAAAATGATGTATTATATAAGGATGCTAGTACACATTTCAGTTCTTCTGAATTATTAGCTCCTGGAAGTGGAGACTATTTTATTAATATCATAATGCCTAACCAAGTGCATTTAACATTTATATACATATATATGAATTTATTCAAGAAGGTGTCAGATAGTGGAGATGGTATTATGATACTTCTGAGAACTTGTAAGTCTGATGAACTTTAATCACTTCACACTAGTCAGGTTGGAAACATCTACATTGAGTCTAGCAATGTTACCACTAACCTAATATTTGCGAATAATCTGAAGGCAAGAATTGTTTTTATTCCTATGGGTATCTATGATACATCATGCAGTTCCTGGCATTAGGTTGGTCTATCAATAACTTAAATTATCAAGTGAACAAAGAAACATTTTTGGCTTATCTTTCTTGAGTTGTGGCTCTAACAAATATGTTCGATAATGGCAAATGCTCATTTTTTGATGACAGCTTTTCCTTTTTTGAAAATAGCCAACAATTGTGAGCCAACTTTGGTGCATAATATCAGTATCAAACTGATTAAAGCAATTTTGGACCATAAGGATAAGAAATAATAGAGTAAAAAGATTGATTTTTTTGCCAAATCTAAAATCTTTTTAAACTGGCATGCCAGGTACAGGATTTCTTTAGTCATGATTTGTATTAATTTGACTAAAAACATATTTAGAAAGAGTCTTTCCCTGTTGCCTATCTTGTATTTTGCTGATTTGCTATTTGACAGCACTGTATAAAGAGTTATTCCTTTGTCTACCGTTTAAAGTTATCTGTCAGTATCTGAAAACAAATTAAGTTATAAGGCAAATACATTTGAATTGCAGTACATATGAAGTTGGGACTAGACGCCATGGTTAACCAGGCTCTGTGAATGCATGGGGTCTGCAAGTAGGAGCTGTGTGTATATGATTCAACTGAAATTGAGAGTATACACCTTTCCTTATAGAAATTTATGTACAATTAGGAAACCCATTATGACAAACTGAAGCATTCACATAGTTCATCATAGTCAATTTTGAGCACATATCCTTCTTTCCTACTCTTTACCAAACAAAATATTGGGCAAATTATTAGAGATCTGCCTGTAAGAGAAGTTGAATTCTAGATTACCTAGGAAAAAAAGCAAGTCCAATGAGTTTTAGAAGGAACAAACATCTAGGGTGATTTATAGACAACCCTGTCTGCAAGGAGGGTGACAGAGTAAGTGTCCTCTCCAATTTACAAGAGTAAGATTTTTCCCTTTCAATTATTTTCTGGTTATGTTATTATAAAATAATAAGAAGAAGCAGAAAAACCAAAATATAACCTTGAGGATATTAGTTTTATTCCAAAAGTACTCCATGTTTCACAATATCATCAAATCATTAGCTCCATGTAGCAGAATGCATACCAAGTTATTTTCTTTGATTCTATGCCACAGTTTTTGATAAAATTCCTTAGACATGGTTGGTATCTAATTTAACCTTTGCAGAACATATCAAATTAAAATAGTGGAGTGAGAGGGATATCTTAATTTGGCAACACTAATATAATAGATGACAGAGTTTCAATGCTGCTTCTCCTTATAGTCCAGCATGCCTAAAGAGGGGTCCACAGAACACCTTAGACCCCTTCCTCAAAAAATGACTCTGCATTCAGATAAACTATGGGATTTATGCATCTCTCTTAGCTGTTTACAGTTTGGGCCCAATATCACAGAAGTATCATAAAATTTAAAAAAAAAATCCCTTTAATTGTTTTACCCAAGCCTCTCCAAAAAAAATTATTTTGATCATGGAAACCCTCTGCAAGAATGCCTATTCATATTTCACATACATTCTGTAGCACCTCGTTCGAGAAAGGCTGTCTTAACCACCCATTTCTGAAATACATGGCTGAGTTATTTAAGCCAGCCCTGTGTCATTTAGAAGAAACTGGAAGGGTGCAAAGAATTTCTGGCTCATGATTTGCAAAGCATAAGCTGGTATCGTCAAAGCCTTCTCCTTCAAGGACTCTGAATGATGGGATATTCTTGGTTTGGCTGCGGGGTGGTGGAAATCACACCACAGATTGCTGCGTTGCATTAAGAGTCTGTCTCTCCTCTTCTACTAGAGTTGAGAAGACTTGTTGGCTTTTTTCCACATTCTGCTCCCATTCACAGATGAGCATTAGAGAGAATTTGGAAATGGAAGGCCTTTATGTCTGCCGTGAACAGGGTCAATTCAGTGTGGCAGCTGTGAGCTGGTGACATAGACTTATATTGACACAACCCACTTTTTTGCTGCAGAATCACAAAGTGAAAGCACCCGGGGCTCTTCTGCCGTTTTCAATAAGATACGAATTTTTCCCTTCCTTGTATTAAGCAGAGATCTGTCATCTTGACTTGTACACTAAATGGTCCATTCTGACTGCCTCGTTTGTGTCCAATCCCAGCCAGAATCCAGGAACATGTGTTAACATTCGGCATGTTTGGGGGCTAGCTGAAGGGCCTGAGGCAAGACTCCCTGATGCCTGCTGGAGGCTAGTCGATAATCATTAGCCCTTCAAGTGGTAGATGCCCAACATAAACTGTATTTATTTATTAAAAAAAAATCTTTACTTTAAGCCACAGGGAAAGGCATTTTAGAGAACGCCGTTTCCCAGCAGTTACTAGATTGTAATAAACGGTAATGAGGGAGCGGGAGGCTGACAGAGGGGGCGCTGTTCTCAGCGGAAAGACCGGGAAGTCACCAAAGTAAATTAATGAGGCTGCGGACAGCAGTACCACCTAGAAACCCTGCCGTTATTTTTTCATAGTCAACTTTCAAAAGTTCATCACCCAGGCCGAATCAAGAGCTCTTTGCAGAGGGGAATCCCCAGTACGGAAAATAATGCATCCAAACTCTTCTATGTACAAAGCACTGAGTTGGATAAATGAACAAATAAAATATAATCACTGACTTGTTATACTTCCACTCTGAAGAGGCAAGCTGAGGACACTGCAATTAATAAGGGGATATACAGAAACAGACAAAATACTGGCTATATCTAAGTTATATAAGGAATCTTTGATATAGCACAACTTTTGATTTCAGTAGTGGGAAGTGAAGAATGCTCATGACAAACAAGAGTTTATGAGATAAGAAATGACATATTTACTTGATTTTTTCACTTCTGTTAAGATATCTCTCTAAATTCTCATACTCAAATCAACACTACACCATCTATGAGACAGGGAAGTCCATCAAATGAGTTCTGGAGCATCAGTGAATTCATTCATCCTTTAATTAAGCAAAAATTTTGCGATTCTCTGCCTTGAATCTGACTCTGTGCCGGGAACATGTCTCCTAATGTAGACATCACTACTTCCAGCCAATAAAGACAATTAGCTATGTGGCTATTGGAGCAATTTTCCCCAAGAGTGGGTAAATATTAGGAATCTTAAATCTAAGTCCATTCATTTATTGACTTCTACTAACATAATTTATGCATAATATTGGAACAATTTTAAACCAGAGAATATAAATTATCCTGTATTTCTCCTGGTCTGTTTTTTTAGGTCCTTATTCAGATAACATTTCCACTTGAAGTTTTGCTTAAAAAGCATTCCTTATAAAACTGAGTTTCTCCTGAGAAGACACCAACTGGAGAGAAACAAGATAAAGGAGATGAAACTAAAAGGTCCAGGTGGGAAGGGTATGGCTCAGTGGTAGAGTGTATGCTTAGCATGCATGAGATCCTGGGTTTAATCCCCAGTAGCTCCATTTAAAAAAAAAAAAATCTTAAAAAAGAATAGAGTCAGGACTGCCATTGGGCTGAAGCCAGGGTAGAGCCAAGCATCACCTGAAATAAAGAGCCTTGAGGAGATCCATAATCCGTCCAAGCAGAGTCCACCCAGAGCATCAACCCACAAGGCAGAAAGATGGACAAGAGCTACAAAATGATACTGAAGTAAGGGTTACCTGAACAAGGGATGGGACCCGAAGGGAAGGGAGCAGGCAGACCTCAGCTGGACTCGCTGAGACTCTGGTATGAAGCTCTCACTTCCTTCTGGCATTGGCACTAGACTAGTAAAACAGCATGCTGTACTGGTAAAATTAAGGACGGCTGTGTCAGAAATAGAGGTGAATTCCAGGCACAGGAGGCACAAAATGTGGATCTGAATATTCCTTCCAATTTCCACTAATTATTGCTCACGCTACTTCTGGCACGTTGCCCTAACTTCTCCCAGCATCCTAGGTTTCTTTACCTGGAAAACAATGCTAATCCACCTTACCTCACTGCCTACGTAGGCAGAAATAAAACAACGTATGTAACTTGCAAAACACAGGGATTAGGATCCGTAAATATGCAGTAAATGATTAGCTGGTGATGTTACTATTATTAATTTGACAATAATAATATCAGAGAGGAGCTGTTATTTCCTCCACACAGTTGTGACAAAGTGAGAAAAGAAATAAATTATTTCTAAAGCCCGTGGTCAAGAGCTAAGTATAACTATGCATTTCACTCCCTGGCATTTTCTTCTCTCGCCCGGGTTGTAAAAATACGTAATGATAGATAGGGCCAGTGCGGCATGGAGATACACACGTATGGAGAATCACAGTAGAAGTGGCCAGAGAGCACAGTGTGTGTTGTATCAGGAAGACGTGGAGACCCCCCTAAGGTCGTGATAATAAAATACCAAACTATCCAGAGTCTACAAGCTCACAATATTTGGGGGTCATTTCAACGTGACTTCCACTGTATTTAAATGACTGATGTTGGTCTCTTATACCTAAATCTGACGTATGAAGGAGAATAATTGAAAAGCATATTAAAACACTGTGCTCTATTTGATTCATTTCAGCTCAGCTTCATCTCTGAGCAGGAATTCTGCTTTTCTGGGCAGGCACGACAGAGCTGACGTTCCAGGTCTTCCCCTTGTACTTCCCCACGTACGTCTTAAAAGGTATTATAATCAGTCATGAATTAGAGTTATTAGACTTCCTTCTTCTTTTTGCATAGATTATGTGCTCAATCAATTTTGATTGAATGATTAATAAAATGAATTAATGAATGGTGGAGTTTGTAGGTAGCAGAATCCATCTCTTATCCTTTTTTATATCATCCCTTATATGGAGTCTGACATTTAAAAAATTGTGAAAATACTCATTTGAATTGCATGGTGATTGAACGGCTGTTGGTTTTACATTCTGGCACTTTAACTTTTATTTGATTTCAAGCTTCCTATAATGAGGTTTCATATTTTCACCACTAGACTTGAGTTCCTCCCCCAAACATATTTGGATCTGTTATGGTCTTTCCTATTTTAGTGACAGATTCCAAGTGTATCAGGCCAGTATAATTAGAAACTCCTCCTTTTATAAACTATTACATAATTTTTAAACCAACCAGTGTTTCTAAATCTGAATGAGGGGCTCTTCTGCAATCCTAAAAAGTGACTTTTCTTCCTTTAACTCTTTAAAACACACCACACACACACACACACTGTACTACCTGAACTATGGAGCAAGAAGCCATAACCTTAAATCGACCTAGGCCAGTTAGACTGCTGATAATATAGATACGTTTTGCTGACATAGTCTCTCATGGACTATTTTAGGGAGAACTAAACTGCAGCACATTTATAATTTAGCATTATTTTCTCAGATTAGAATTGCTTGCCCCGTATGTCAGAATGGGATCGCTAACAGCATGGAGAAGAGCAATCCAAACTTCTCCCGTGGACACCACAGAGATGCCCCACTGGGGACCAACCCAATTGAAAGCTACAGCATCAGTCTGGGAAAAACTCCTTCCCCAAAAGGTTTCCAGAAGTCAGGATGTGGAAAGAGAGGAAACGAATTAAAAAAAAAAAAATCTTGGAATCATGTCAAAACACACAGCCATGGTTCTGTTTAGAGGAATGAGGGGCTCTTATTCTATAATAGAAATTCCCAAACCCACTATGCTAAATAAATTAAAATTCGTTGGGGAGCAATAAAAGTAGAGGCACAAAGGCAAGATTAATATTTAAGAAGCACCGAGATGCCCTTAACAGTATGAGTGTGAGGAGAGAGGTTGAGGGAAAGAGGCAGTGAGTGCCTTCCAGGTGACAGTGTAGGTGTGTCTCTTGGACAAGGATTAGAGGCAAGTGTGTATGCTAGAATTTTCGTTTGAACCATGAAGGTCTAGGACGCTTCTGCAGGGCTTTCAATAGCTCACAGGTGGAACAGAACAGATCTCCAACTTTCCATAGCCTCAAGCTAGGACATTTTCTGACCTCTCTCCAGGGAATGCTTCTTCTACCACCTTTGCTTCTTCCTGACTCGGATTCTTTTTCTTGCTCTGTCACCACTTCCTGACTCTTCAGTTCGACACCCACTGAGATGACTCCAATGTGATAACAGTGACTTAAACAGAAGACACGCTGAAGCAAAGAATTATTCCCCAAATAATGTAAAGATGAGATATTTTCTTCATTGGATTGGGAAAAGATAAAGAAAATACACGGAATTATAATTCTAAGTTGTTGGTGGAAAAAAAGTTTTCTACATAAGATTCTAATACTACGAAATAAGCTTATCCCAGGAATGAATGGCGATTGTCTCAAGAAACAAGTAGTATTTCCAAAGGCAATTCAAGAATCTGCCTAAATAAATAAAATTACAAGTCTATTCAAGGGGAAAACAATAAACAAAACAAACAAACAAACAAAAAAAACCTTTTCACAGCTTTTAATTAGAGCAGAATGAAACCTGGCAGCCTCACCTGGGACACTTCAGAAGAGGAGGTCAGTGCCCTAGGATGAACTCAGGCCCTGACTGACACGTCAGAGAGTGTATCTACTTAATTAAACCCATGGAGGGAAGTCCTCTTTGTGGTTATGTGAGGGAGACTGGGAAGAAAAACAGTAGACAAATGCCTTTTCTCGCTCTGCTTGTGTGAAAGGCTGCTTCAGAGCCACTGCACGCATGACACCCCCACTTCCCCACCCCCAGGCACATACTCCTACTGGGGTCCAGAACTGGAGAGAATCTGGCAGAAGGCATTGCTTGAGTCTGTTTCTGTTACCCTGATACTTGGCTTTTTTTTTTTTTTTAGCAATACTTGTAAAGCATCGGTTTTAGCTTTGGAAGCCCGCAGCCCACCCACTGAGGCAAAGTGTTCTTTTCTTGCCTAAGCATATGCCCGATTCTTGGAGAGGCTGTGAGAAGAGGCGAAAAAGGCTCCACGCTTGGTAAAATAAAGAAGGATTCAATGTTGAAAGACAGAATTTAGGCTTTTGAATACCAAAAGTTTAAAACCTCTCTCTACAGAACACCCAAAGATGGATGCTACTTGGTTACTTCCATTGATTCTGTCCATTTAATTATTTATACATGCATGCAGTTCATTTTACTGTCTACCTACTGAACTTCAAGCATGCAGTGATCTTGGCAATTAAGTGGTGAAGAGAGACAAAGCTCTCGTTCAAATGGATCTTATATTTGTAGAAGGCCTGCCATTGAAAAATCGTGTTTTATATAAGCCTTAAGTTAGAATATCTTAGGTCCTGTGTATAGGCATTCAATCTTTGGAGTCCCGTCCTTTGGGTCCCTCTGATGTGAGAGTTACTGCAAGTGTTAGACTACATTCTTGATGCTGAGGCCACCTGGGCTGTCAGAGGATAAGACTAGAATAAAAATACAGTCTTCCTCTGACCTGGTGAAACTCACCCCACAGGGGCAGGAGGGGTAAAATGGACACCGAACGGTCATGCCCACGTGACCATCTGATCCATCCTTGGCTCTGTATTGTCAGATTGAATCCACTACCCTTGACTCCTAAACACAGAGGGCTGCTAACGCCGCCCTTCCAGAGTTCACATCCCTGCTGAGAGCTTGGACGCCGACGTTTTCTACTCTAGAAGGTGTTTGGAGAACAAGCAGACAAATACAGTGGGAAGATAATCACAGACCCTGAACAGAGTTAAAAGAAGAACACAGATAGGTTAACAGTAGGGACAGCAAAGACAGGGAGTTAGTTTAGGTAAACAGAATGGCCTCTTGGAAAAAGGTGCCATTGAAGCTACCCAGGATGATAGTAAACTGGACACGAGAGCAGTTAGTGAGAAGATCATTCCATCTAGAGGAAACAGCCGTTGAAAAGTACCCACAGCAGGGAAGAATTAACTGGTCCTTGCAACAGGGCGTAGGCAAGTGTAGCAGGGAGCAGAGAACTAAAAGAAGGTGGTATGAGATATGGGCAGAGGACCTAAACAAACATACAAATGAAGACATACAAAGGGCCAATAGGCACATGAAAAAAATGCTCAATATTGCTAGTTATTAAAGAAATGCAAGTCAAAACAACAATGAGGTATCACCTCACACCAGTCAGAATGGCCATCATTAAAATGTCCACAAACAGTAAATGCTGGAGAGGGTGTGGAGAAAAGAAAACCCTCCTACACTGTTAGTGGGAATGTAAATTGGTACAGCCATTATGGAAAGCAGTATGGGGATTCCTTGAAAAACTAAAAACACAGTTACCATATGATCCAGCAGTCCCACTCCTGGGCATATATCTAGAGGGAACTCTAATTTGAAAAGACACATGCACCTCAATGTTCATAGCAGCACTATTTACAATAGGCAAGACATGGAAGCAACCTAAATACCCATCGACAGATGACTGGATAAAGAAGTTGTGATATATTTATACAACAGAATATTACTCAATCATAAAAGAAAAAGATAAAACAATGCCATTTGCAGCAACATGGATGGACCTGGAGAATGTCACACTAAGTGAAGTCAGCCAGAAAGAGAAAGAAAAATACCATATGATATCACTCATAAGTGGAATCTAAAAAAAGTGACAAAAATGAACTTATTTACAAAACAGAAACAGACTCACAGACATAGAGAACAAACTTATGATTACCAGGGAAGGGGAAGGAGGTGTGGAAGGGTAAACTGGGAGTTCGGGGTTTATAGATACTAGCTACTATATATAAAATAGACAAACAACAAGGTCCTACTGTATAGCACAGGGAACTACACTTTGTAATGGCCTATAATGAAAACGAATATATGAAAATATGTATATGAATCACTATGCTGCACACCAGAAATTAACACAACATTGTAAACTAACTATACTTCAACAAAATAAAATTTAAAAAGATGGGGAAATATTAGGCAGGGACCAGATCATGCAAAGCCTTGTACGTTGTACGTTGTGATAACATAAATCATAAGATGTTTTAAGTTTACCTGCCAGGTTCTTATTTATAGCTATTCAAATGGAGAACCATAAATGAAGTTCTAAAGGGTAAAATGAATAAAGCCAAATGCAAATTAGACTTAGAAAAAATTAAGATGTGGGCTAAATATGTAAATGGCAGCCAAGCCACTGATAATTACTCTCCTGAGAACTGCCCTCATTAGGACACAGATGTGAGAAAGGTGAGTGAATCCTCGGAGGATTTTTATTAAGGGAAAAACACAGGTTCATGTTAAGGATCCAACAATTCAATTAGAAATGAGTATAACTAAATCATGTTGGTTTTCTATCAAATTTATTAATTTTTAAGGAGCATGACAGAAACTTAGATAAAATTAAAGTAACTGTGCTCCCAACAATGAGCAGCAGTGTAAAACAGTAAACTGCATTTGGCTTCAGGACATTTTTCCCTCTTCGTGGAATCATCCTTAAAATGGAGTCCATAGGTGGGAGATGGTATTTTCTCTGAAAACCAGCTATCAGATTTAAACGTTTTTCTGATAGACTATTAATTAAAACAAAGAGAGGACTGGAGTGAAATCCAGGAGTCAGCATTTGTTAGAACACAGGCGTTTAAAATGTGCCTACCAAATACAGATGGCCATGGAAAGTTTTGTGAGACAACTGGAAGGTAGTTTGATACCAAAGTTGTGGTGTCAACACTTGGGGCTTGAATTAAGGCAGAAAGGAAGATTCTCAACTAGTGAGAAAGAGGGTGTGTCGTAGTTCGGGTTCTTCATTGGAAAACAGGCAGATAAGCATACACCGATTTCTATCTGTGAATCTTTATTACTCTTTGGGAGAAGAATCCTAGTTTTATGGGATCTCAGATAACACTTAAATGATCCACTCATTAGATCCATACTTGTGGACTAACCACCTTCCAGACGATATGTAACCAACCCTTTAGCGGCACATTCTCTTCTAGTTCACTCTCCTTGTGATCTGCTAGCTGATGGTCAGGGAATGAAGATTAATTTTAACATTTGCCTTAGGCAAACAATTCAGAAGGCGTATCTGCTGTTAAAGGACTAAGTGTCCCTAAACCAATTATGAAATATAAATGATTTCAGGATTATCTCAAATCGAAAACTTTTTACAGCTTTGGAATCAGCACAGGATCTTCTCAACTAAAAATAACTTCTCAAAAGGAAAGCTGGTTTTCTTTTTTTAAAAATTTTATTGGATCACTGTATCTTCAAGATGCCATTGAAGCATTTATAATTAGAAAATACTTAGTTTTATCTGAGTCCCCTCATCAGTACTCAGTAAATACATTCTTACTGATTTTTTTTCCAGCTCTATACAAAATTCCAAGTTATTTTGTTTTGCTTTGTTTTTTCAGGGCATGCATGCACTAAGGCGTTCCAAACTGAGGTTTGTTGGGTACTATTGACTAAAGACAAGTATCAGAGAATTTGGAAGCAGCTGGATCCAGTAAAAACATCCCATTGGTTTATTTACACAAGGAGATCATATTAAAGGCAAAAATCAAAAGATAAACGTCTCTCCAAATTCTGAAGAAAATAATATTTTCCAAATTGAAAGCTTATTAGATCCAGCTCAGTTTATAAACTTAAAATTATCTTTCAGCCATGGAGGAACTAATATTGTATTTGCAATTATGACCCCAAAGTGAGAGTCTGCTCTTCCATGACACTCTATTTATTTCAAAAAAAAAAAGTTTTCAAATAGTTTCAATGTGAAAATGTAAAGCAAATGTAAAGCTGACAATGCTGATTCGTATTGATTTTTCTGATATTAAACTGGGTCAAGCAAGAAACAAAACGTCACTCAGATTCTGTGGAATGGAGAAAAGTTTATTGAATCGGAATGATACCAATGTGCTAACACTGCTTTTATAACTCCTAGTATTTTTGTGGGATTTACTAAATAAAAATAAAGAAGGTCAATAATTTTTGCTTAAAATTTCAGAAGCAAAGATAATTTGTTTCAAGTCAATACATAAGCCTAGTTAACTGACTTTTAATTGAATGAGAAGCTTTAATGATTCAATTTTCATTTAATTAAATGAGAAGCTTTGGTCTAAATAGCCTGCTCTTAAAAAGTCACGGGACAGTTGACTGCTGACTGTCTATACCTTAACATTCTCTTTTGTTCTGCTTTTTCCTCAGTTGATTTTATTCAACCCCCTGACCCTAGCCCCAACATAATCTCAGCCTGCCTAAATTTTGGTCATGATCAGCTGTGATTACATAATATCAAAAACAATCTAAGAGGGTAAGAGGTATGCAGTTTCCCTGTGCAATAGGAAGAGATATTTATAAGCTTCAGATCCAAAGAACTACTCAAATCAAATTCAAACCAGATGTTTGGCACAATAGAATAATAATATTTACCACTTGTTAATTATTCATTCACTTCACACCAAGGCCTTTAATTCATTAACTCTATAATCATTACAAAAACCCCATAAGGTGGCTGCTGTGACTTCTACTTCGTAAATTAGGAAAATGAGACTAATTTGTCAGCCACGGAAAAACATTTATTAGTCACCAAGACATCCAGTTTGTCATTAAATGTAATTTAATGTAATTAAAATTAAAAATTAAAAATTAAATTAAAATTTAAAATTTCAGTTTTCATTTGTCTACTTGCTATATGTTTAGACCTAAGTTTTGGGGTCTACTGAAAAGGTTATATTTTTACAAAGAGTTGTATTTTTTGAAATTTTTTTTTAAAAGATGACTACAGGAAAAAGTGATAAATGAATTATCAGGGGAATCCACTTACGAACGTATGTTTTATCTTTTCCTTTATTTCCTTTCTCTGCTCTCATCCACACACCTAGGTAATTTAGACTTGCTCGGTAGGGATAAACACTTGTGTGTCTTAAGGCGTCTCCTTCCTTTCTGATGTCTCTAATCTTCCTTACAAGTCTACTCCATTGAAATCTGAGCTCTTTTCAGAAAAGAACTACATCAAATCCATGTTTATTTCCCCCATGTCTACCAACATGTCCAACACTTAGTAGATGGTCACTAAGGGTTGGTGCACTCAACTGAGATCATTCATTATTTTAATCCTTCTCTGTGTGTCAGAGGTGGTGTCTCAGAGGGAGTTTCAACAACTAACTCCCCTCTTTCCTACCCAAGGTCTGAACAACATGAAAGATAATATCACCATTGTTACAGATAAGGACTAGGCTGGAGGATGAACATCAGTGTGAGAGCCCAAAGCCCTCATAACTGAATCCCAGAAATAGGCATAAATAACCCCACGGGAGGGGCAAGATTGGGCCCAAGGAGACCTCACACTCCTGCTCCCCCATCTAGGGGACAGAGATTCTAGAGAAACAGTGGATGAGAGAGAAGAAAGATGGGGCTAAGCCACACCTAAGCAGTTATTACTCCCGATGTGGCAAGTCAAGTAATTCTTTTCATCTCCCCAAGGATGGAATAAGTAATGAGCTGGAAAGAAACTTGGAGTTACACTATCAAAGCTTCCTTCACAAGTAAGCCAGAAAGAGAAAGGAAAATACCATATGATATCATTCATATGTGGAATCTAGAAAAGAAAGAAAAAAGAAAAGAAAAAAGAGGACACAAACTCATCTACAAAACAGAAACAGACTCACAAACATAGTTAACAATCTTATGGTTACCGGGGGAAAGGGTGGGAAGAGATAAATTTGGGAGTTTGAGATTTGCAAATGTTAGCCACTATAGGTAAAAACAGATTTTTAAAAAGTTTCTTCTGTGTAGCACAGGGAACTATATTCACTATCTTGTAATAGCCTTTAATGAAAAAAGAATATAATAACAAATCCATGTATGTATATGCATGATTGGGACACTGTGCTGTACACTAGAAATTGACACATTGTAACTGACTATACTTCAATTTAAAAAATAATACTTAATTTTTAAAAAGCTCCCTTGACAGAACAGAAGCACATCAGGAATGGAGAAGTGTTCACAGAGAATAACATACATAGGGCTTTCATCAGTACCCCAAAATTGAGTGTTAGCTTGTAAGTTAACTGATGAATTGCAGGATCTACTGTATCTGCTAAGGTCCATGGGAGGGCTCCCCAGAACCACAGAAAGTTGACCACAGTAAAGTAGCAATAGTTAATATAGAAAGAGCCTTGTGAAAGAGCAGGAAAGGTATCTCCCAGTTTGCATTTAAGGACACACACACACACACACACACACACACACACAATGATGGTACCAAAATTGGCTGCGTGTGGGAGGTGGAGAAAAATCAAAATGATTAAGTCCTTGTCACCACCTCCCTTGGGGTGACTGTAGGAGTTCCCTGGAGAAACTGCCAAAACAGCTGAGCAAGTCTCAGCCGGCTTATGTCAGAAGTAGTTTGGCAGAATTTTGAGAGCTGATCCAGGAGCTTCCTAGCAAGGCCTAAAATCCAGACAGCATGCGCTGTGTGGACAGAAAAACTTGGGAGCTGACTGCACTTTGGCACGGGGACTTGGAGTGCATCATTAGGGAAAGACACATTTTAAAGACAGCATACAGTTATTCTTGCATTTTCAGTGAGCGCCTCAGTACCACACTTTGAAATCTGCATAGGTTTTTTATTTCAGGAACTTCATCGGGCATCAAGGATTATTAAAAACTTCATCAGAAGCTTCTCCATAATAACTAGCATTGACGTATGGTGACTGTTGACCCAGTGTTGAATCTTCAAGTTACTCTTCCAAGGATCTGAACAAACTTAAAAAACAAGAAACAAAACAAAACAAACAAACAAAAACCCCCCAAAGAGTCAGCTGATATAAAAAAAAAAAGATAAGACAGACCCTGAGATGAGAATCAGAAATTCTGGTACTGGTTACCTCATCAACCTCCTGTATAACCCTGGCCAATTTCTGCTTCTCTAAATACCACTGTAAAGAATTAAAGTAAAAAGGACTCTTAGAGATAAACCATTCACATATTCTCATTTTACAGAAGACGTCCCTGAGACCTCAGGGGAAAGTGCTTCCCCAAAGACAGACACGCTGGGGGTTAACGGCATGGATAGAATTAGAATCCAGACTCTCACTCCTACTTTGGTTCTTTCCCGCTAAATAATCTCTGTGGTTCCTTCTAGCTCTAAAATCCTGCAGATTATTGTAACTTTTTTTGGCACTTTTCAGCCCTAAAATATGGCTGGAGCCTAAATTCTTCCTCCCCCTCCCACTCCCTTCATCCATGTGGAGGCAGATGCTCTGAGTGTAGGAATCCTTTACTCTGTACTGAGAAGCGCAGCTTGGTCATTCTGAGATGTACAGTCAGTTCATATGCCCCCAAGAGACGGATAATTCCTCTTATCAGAATAGTTTACAGAGATCTTGAACTGAAGTCTGTTTTCATCTACCTGCCCTCTACCTGTATGCCTCCTGTCCACATAGACCAAAAAGAGAATCGAGTGACCTCGTCTGAGAGGTCCCTGAATGGCTCTCTTTCAAAGAGAAAGGGAAGGACTCCAAGAGAGAAGTTTTTATAAATGTCTGGATTCCCAATGTCTGACTTAGTAACCCACAAATAAATGCTAGTGAATGTACAGAATACCCTTCAAGTCCTTCTAGACTGTCCCTTGAATTCATTATCTGTATTTTATAATCTCTTTTCAAAGCCTGGATGAGTGGATTAACTCCAGTGTGGGTTTACCCATATTGAGAAGAACTGTCAGAATGTGCTGTGACATTCCTGCACAGGGCGTTAACCCCCAACCCTCAATGTCTAGGACTGTTTGTGACAACTGGCCACCCTCTACCCTGGAAGAGAGCAAAGCTATCCCTGAATGAAGCCTTTGATACCCCATCGGTTCATCGCTTCCGACGCAGGTCCACTCCTAAGTACACGTGTCTTTCTCAATAACCATGGCGAAGTCCTGGGAAGATAATTCGGTTCTGGCCCTTGAAAGTACCACCTGAGATATGGGTTAGGAAGGGCCCGGCCATCAGCATGCACTGTTTCACAATTCCGTTATCCTTATGTCGTTTTTTGATGCACAGTAAGAAGCAGCAGGTGCTAGACATGCCCTGTCCCCTCTTCACCTGTGCAAGATGGCCCTGCCTCTTCAAATCTTAGACACCAGCTGCAGACAGGAGGCTGAGTATCCGGCGTGCCTTCCCGCGTCCCCTGTGGGGTCAGGGTTCCCCTCCCCCCTTTCAGTTCAGCTCTCCTTGCTATCTGTGTAACACTTAGCAAAAGCTAACAGATTAAGCCAAGTGCAAAGATAATGAAATATAAATTAGTAGGTTTTCTAGCCTTTATCCACAGCCCTGTCAGAGTGTATTATCTGATAGATAGAGTTCAGAGCAAGTCAGTTAAATTTTCCCTTATCAGAAACTGAGTGTGAAGTGTGGTAATGTTGCTAAGTGCAGAACAAAAATCTCTCTCTTTTGCATCCCTTGACTGCTCCAGGCAACGTTCTTGGAAACCTCTGACTAGGAAGGGAGAGGAGACCCTGAGATAGATACAGTGTGACAAGCCAGGAGGCTTTGCTTCTCTGGTAACCGTCCTATGAACGGCAGTCGCCTGTGGCTGTGACATTACCACACTTTGCTCAAATTCAGAAAGGGAAATTTAACTGACGACTGCTATGAACTGAAGCCACAGCCAGAACCAGATAATACACCCTGACAACACTGTCAGGCAAAAAAGGCTGCGTTCCCATTGATTTCATCGCATTGAGAGACACGCTACCCTGAGCGGTGTGTGTCGGGGGCTATGTCGTGCACGCGGTGGGAATGTCACAGGGGATGCACACAGGTTTAGGCAGAAGCGGGCCCCCGGGAGCAGCCCCTCCGAGCAGCCGGAAACACGCGGCATTTGGCCGAGTGGACGGAGGAGGTGATGCTGTGGACGGTCATCATAACTTGGTTCTCCGTCTGCATCACTGCTACCTGCTGGGGTCATTTGAGAGAGGAAACCAGTTCAAAGAAACCAAGAGTGACACTGAACTTCCCCTTCTGTCTTTTACAGAAAGGTAGCAGATACATGATAAAACACACCGGGAACAGGGAGTGTGGAAACTAAACACTCAGATCATCCCAAAGTAGACTAAATGTTGCACTTCATGCAGGCTGGAGATAGAAAGCTCTCCAGACGTTTCTTACTGATCTAGCTATCTTGCACCAGCACCTTTTCCAGAACAACATTGGAAATGCCCATTCAAATAAATCAAATGTTGCTATTTCACAGGACTAATTGGACCAAATCTAAAAACTTCATACAGTAATGAGAAGACAGAAAGAAGTGGAGAGGTGCATTTTCTAATTTATATTTCAGAAAGTTATAGCGTTACAATTTTTTAAAGTGACGTGTTTTTTTTTTTTAATATTGTACGTGTGTGCCCTGAATGCATCAGAAGGGCAACCAAGGAAGAAAAGCAACAGAACTTTGTCTTCACTTATCATAAACTCAAAAATGAAATTCTAATAATTCCCTGGGACTCGGGCTTAAAAAAAGTATTGTATTAACACTTCCATTAAGAAAGTGTTCAATAAATCTCTAATCCAAGCTTCCTAGGCATTCTTTAATCGTATCTTTTAACTTTAAAATCTTCCAAGGGACTATTCTCAGGATCATTTCTCTCCCATCACTCTGAGCATAACACTTTCCACTTCTGAACTCTTTAATTTATTTGTGTACAGTGAGAGCTCTGGACTTCTGTGGCTCGTATTTTTTAAAAACTCCATCCTACTGACATACAGGTGGTAAGCAAAATCAAGGTGCTAGTCATCCTCATCCCTAATTGGGTTTAATTCTAAAAACAGTGGACTCCTTCAGAAAAAACGATCTGTATGGTAAGTTAATGATTCACTGTTCTCATTGGTATGTGTGTATATACAGATAAAACACACCAAAAAGGCTGCTCATGACTTCCTAAAGGAAGGGTTAAATCATAATCAGAGAGGGTAAGTTCTTCAAAACCCTCAGTATTGACGGCATCAGTATTTATTTAATTAGAATAAAAGGCTAGTAGTGTGAGAATGGAGAGCAAATGGTGAAAGAGAAGGCTCAGATGTGTTTTAAGTCAATTCATAACTTATTCCCCCACCACTGAAGAATGATGTCAATACTGAACAGCATGGCACCCGCCGTGGAACAGGGAGCCAGGCGCATGGGCAGATTTGGGTTCAGGTGGCCCCTCTTCCCTGGGGCCCCACTCCAGAGCCCTCCCACCACATTCTGCCATCCATGAAGACTCCTACCAAGTTGTTCGCTCTTTTGGTATGAAAAACTTACAAATAAGCAAATAAAGCCTACTTATGTTAATGCCAAGATGATCACAATCACTATAAAGATTGTTAACTAAAGATTCTTAGGTTAATATAAAGATCTAATCATTAATGTAAAGAATCAAGACTCACAGCATGGTGAATTACATCATTTATAACACACCCTTCACCTGAAAAGATTTCAGTTTTTTGGTACTAATTTCCATGTTCGATATTAAAGGTGCTACATGTACTTTCTTTTCCTACCGTTGCCTGATAAGATTCCCTTACGCCCCTTTATTCTTAAATTCTGTTTTTATTTTCAATTTGGTGTGTCTTTCGTCAACATTGTAGAGTTGGATCTTTTCTGAACACATTCTCTGTGTCTTCTCTTTTGAATGTTTTCATTACCACTGTATTTGAGCTTACCTTGATACCTTTCACCCTAGGCTTTCCTGTTGCTCTCCCTTAGTTTTCCTGCCAATGGTTATGTTGACAGACTTTTCTTTTTTGTTAGTTTGCATACTACATGGTTGGTTACAACTAGATTTTGAGCAAACATATTAAAATGTTGCCAACATCAAGATAATATCTGTAACCTTTCTTTTCCCTCATCCTCAAGTATGCCCATAGCTGCCGCTGTCTGGTTCAAACACTTTCCCAACACTCTGTGTGTGTGTGTGTGTGTGTGCGCGTGTGCACACGCACGTGGTTATGTACACGTACATAGTTACTTTGGATTAGTAGAGTATATCCTCCAGTTATCTTTGCTGGAAAAGTGTGCAAATGATAAACCTGAATTTATCAGTATCTCCAAATGTATTTTCTACCCTCAAAACTGAAGGCAGTTTTGGCTGGGTATGGGATTCTAGGCTCAAAATATTTTCCCTGCAGAACTTTGGAAATATTGAACCATTTATATTTAGTATCTCTTGTGTCTATTAAGAAATCTTGCTAATCTCACTCAAGTTCCTTTGTAGATTATGTCATTCTTCTCTAAGGGAGTGTTGGTGACTTTTTCCCTCCAAACTTTTAGAACTGAGTGACAGAATTTCTTGTTACAAATTCTGCTTAAAGCATCGGGTCAGATGTTAATCATATTTTTGGAAGTCATTTATAGATTTGCTTAGCACCATGGGATGTGGCATTGAAAAAGATAAACATAGCTCTCCACCCTGGTTAGACTCACAGTTTCCTGCGAGTGACAGACATTAAACTAGGAAAATTTGCAAGCTTGTAAATAACTACGTTTTTAATAAGGGCTACAAAGGAAAGCACAATATGTGGTGTAAAATGGTATCAGCAGGACATGGCAGGGATCAGGAGATAAGCCAGAAACAGCTTCCCCCCACCCCCAAATTATATACAATGTCACACTGGAAACATGAAAGGTAGGTGGGTAGTTAGGTAGGAGGGGGAGGCAGTGAGGAGGTCTGTATCATTTAACCTTGTCCAGTAGGAGTGAAAATAACATTATTAAATCAGAAACTAGAGAAAATCATGATCTTTAAATAAAAACCACCACTTATTCAAGCCATGATTTAGACTACCCTTTCTTTATTTGCTGATATTCCACAAATGGTTTTATGTTATCGCCTTGTCTTTAGAAAGAACCAAAAAGGTTGAAAAATAGATGATCTGGTGTTTTAAAGCAACATAACTGCTAAATCATAACACAGAACAGTTGATTCCATGGACTGTGCTCTATAAAACAATTTCTCAACTTCAAAGGACATTTTGCTACTGCCTTAAGTAAGAGCCTGGGGGACATAAGTGGATTAGAGCCCATTCTCTACTTATAAGACTGGCAAATTTAAGACTATGACTCACTTCTCAACAGAAAAACACTTAAAAAAAAAAAAAAGACCAATGAAGAAAGAGCAGAGAGCAAAAATCTTAGCTATTCTCCAGCCTACAAATGACGGATTAAACAAGAGAATTTTGCTAGAATTTCTTTGATTCTACAGTTTATGTATTTGGGGTTAGGGAGTTAGAATCTAATCTGATATGAAGTTTATCTGTGTTCTTTCTTTCCTGTGCTGTGAAAGCACATTCCTAGAAGAATAATCTCAACATTTCAGAACTAGGACAATGGGGAGTGACTTTATGGGAGTGCAGTTCCAGAATTTCCCAAGCATATCTGTATTTAAGTCAGATTTCACAGTTCCAGTGTGAGGCAGTGCCAACATGTTACACAACAGGAGGTCAGAGAGATGATTATTTCCTTAACCACATCTCTGTATCTTTCTCTACGTGACAGAATCAAACAAGTCACAAACTTGGCTTTCTGCAGCTCACTGCACCTAACCACAAGAGTCACAAGGCAAAACTCAACGTCACAGTGAGGAACAGTCCTGTAATTGTGACATCATCTATTTGTTGTTTCCGGCCTCTATCAGCAACTTTCAGGCTTGTAGAATGCCGCATAATTTTCAAATGTTAAATAATCATAATGATGATGTGTGCCCCCACTGAAAAGCAGTTTTTCCCTCTTCATTTTAATAAGGAGAAAAGTGGTAGGAGCAAACCCTTCAATTTGTTCCATCTGTTATATTCATGTGACTGTGTTTCTTTTTTCTTTTTTCCACAGATCAACAAGATAAATCTAACTGCCTGGCTGCTTAAAAAAAAAAAAAAGAGGATGAAAGGGGCTCCATTGTGAACTGAAGTTTCAGCGGAGATGCCTTATTCTGGCTGATGCTCTGAAATTAGCATGAAACGGCACCAGAGGAAACAGAGGGATTCTTCAGCGTTGTACAAAGGACCCTGTGAACTCTCCAAATGCCTGAGATCTCATTACCGACAGCATTTTTTTTGCCCTCCAAGTTTTCACGTGGTGACCTTACGGCTTCCACTGGAGCTAGGATGCAGATTTCCTCTCCAGCGAAATGGCAGGAACAGAGTGAAAAACCCCGTCTTTAAGAAGGCACGCTGTGCACCACCGACATAATTAGAGGAGCTGCTTGGGAGGAGAGCAGTGGACACCTAATGAGCTAGCAAGGATACGGTGGGAAACGAGAATGCTGGCATGTCGCAGAAGCCCTGTTTGAGTTTTCCTTTAGGTAGGCTAAAAAACAAAATATTAAGCCTGCCGAAGCCCTTCCAGAGTTGGAGGATTAAAAGCTCTACGGAAGCTTATGCCACTGCAGAAGGGGAAGAGAGAGAAGAGAGTGATCTGCCTTCAGTAGCTGTTTCTGATTACTACTCTTTTGACCCGAATTCACTTGGAAAGGCAGCATCAGTGTCAGCATGAAAGAGTCACAGAAAATATTTTTAATGACTTCAGTATAAAACACAGGATTCAGGGCAAGCCATGTGACATATTTTGACTAAAAATTGAGGAAGAGTTTAAAAACAAGCATCTGATCTTAAAAGGGCCCATTACAAGATCAGGGACTCCATTAGTGACTGTATTTTAGAGCCCCCATTAAAATGCATGAAACCTAGAGCAGCTGTATGAGTTTAGACAAGTTGCCAAACTTCTTTGACCTTCCGGCTCCTCATCTGTATAAAGATGATCACAGTACTTCGTATTTCAAAGACATTATCTATGAGAATGAACTGAGAGAATGCATGTAAAACATTTAAATGAGTATTGTTGCATAAAAATGAACCTTAGCTATTTTTGTTGTTGTCAGAGGTGGATAAGGATCTAAACTAAGGCAGTGGTAGCAGCAATGAAGGGAAACTTGATGACATTTGAGAAATATTTAGGCAGTAAAATTAGGAAAATCTGGAAATTCATTGGATGTGCGTCTAACAAAGACAGAAGAATCAAGGATAATTCCCAGAATTTAATACAGACATCTGAGTGGGTGACATGCCATCAACTAAAATGGAGAGTACCAAAAAGAATGAAGGTGAGTGGGGAAGACGATGCAGGCCTTTCGCTGGGAAATCTGAGGTTCCGACTGATTGTTCCAGGGCAGGACAACACCACGCTGGGTCTTAGATGATAAAGAGCCCTTAAAGAAGACAAAATTGGTACCTGAAGCATGTGGAAAATCTGGTGAGTTTACTGAATTGGAGAACAAAGGAGGTGAGAGGGTCAAAGAGAGAATAACTTAATGGTGTCAATACAATAAAAATTTTTTAAAAAGGGGGGAGGAGGAAAAATAATCCGGAGAGAGGATCAACACGCGTGAAAGCCTGGAGGACACGACGGGGCTGAGTGGGGAGGACTCGGGTAAGCTAGAGGAAGTAACGTAGAACAGGACTAAAGATGAAAGCAGAAAACACATAATGAGAGGCCTGTAATATTCTGGACTTAGCTTGAAGGCAGTGGGGGTCGTTAAACACCTTCAGGCAGAGATGTAGTGTAGTCAAATGTGGTCATTTGGATGACAATTTAAAAAAAAAAAAAAAGGTTAGGATAATGGATTAGAAAGAAACAATCCTGGAGTCAGAAAGATCATTTAGGAGGCAATCCCAAGAATCCAGTGGTGGGGACGGTGGGAGGCGGGGTGGATGTTAGCCAGGACAAGGTTTTGGCACTATGGTAGTTTGGCGGAAAGACCCAAGACATTTAGAAAATTAGGGATACAGAGGAAGAAGATGAAAACCCAATTTAGGATCAGGCATCTGAGTAGATGGTAATGAGCACATGAGGAGAGGTAGAGGTTTGTTGAGGATATGAAACGGTTCCATTTTAGATGTGTTGAGATTTTTTTTTAATTCCTTTTAGACATCTGATTGGAGGTATTGGCAGATGTGTATAAAGATCTTTGTCTCTGGAGGGAGAAATGTGTTGAAAATATGGATTGGAAGCCATTAGCTCATTCATACATTACATTTGGAGTCACAGGAGAAGGTGACGAGCAATGTGGAGTAGGGGGGAAAGAAAGTGGCCCAGAAAAGAAGTTGAGGAGCATTAATATCAAGTGCAGAAGAGGAGGGGCCTGAAAAGTAGACTGTGAAGGAAGGACCATTAACATAAGAGGAGAGCCTCAGAAGGTCTTATCACTGTGACACTGGGACGGGGACATTTCTAGCAGAAAGTGACTGGATGGCTAGCAGGATAAAATACTTCAAAGAAGAAAGAGAAGTTGAGTATTCAGGAATATCCACTGGATCGAAAAACAAAGTCATCGGGCCCTTGGGAGTAGAGAACTAATGAAGGGGAAGGATTCTAGCTTGGCCTGTGTTGATCTCGCGTCTTCAGTTCAAGGCTGGGTAGGCAGGCTGATGACACTTTTAGACGGTGACCTCCCTCCAACAAGACATCCATACCTAGGAGGTGGTAAAATGTAGGCTGGGTCTTAAAAGATGAGGAAGGAAGCGATCTAAAGGAGCAACAGTACAAAGTGAAAAGATACCAAGGGAAAGGACAGTGTAGGGAAGCCAGCTAAGCACCTTATGAAGGTTCTGGGAGGTGACTTTTTATGTTTCTACATCGGCATCTCTGTGGACGCTTGCTCCTTGTACATGCATGTGCCTTTTCTCATACTTTTAGCTGATTGGTTGTTTCTACTTGGAATGCCCCTCCCACTTCTCTCCACTTACCTGCATCTTAGTCTTCAAGCTGCAAGAGATACCGTCTCGAATTCTTTTGGTAATAATAGCTTAACATCAAGGTTTACTTATAATATGCCAGCAAAGCTCTACATGCTTTATGTGCATCAACTCATTTAATTCTTAAAAAAGTTATATAAGGTAGTTACTATTACTAGAATGAATATGGAAACTGAGGTACAGGGTCTTTGGCTCCAGACTGTGTTCTTAACCACCACAGATACTGCCCCCTCTAGAAATCATCATTAAGACATTTATTTTCAGCAATTCTACTTGAGCTTTTTTACTGGCTATATATGATGTATTTTGTCTCTTCAACTAAACTGTGAGCTCTATAAAGAAAGAAAATGCAGTGAATGCTCATTGGGTTTTAATTATCCAGCTTCCAATCATTTTCTCCAGGTAGAAATACCCAAAGTTCCCTTTAAGGAATCACTCTATCCCATTTTCCCCACACATTCTCACTGCTGCACGAGATGACCGGGCTCTTACCAATCAGTGCACCACATCTCTTGGAAGCACAGATTGGCGCAGGAGTGAACACTAACTGTCCAATCAGAGTGAGTCCTTGAACTCCTGGGAGGAACTTCCGCAGAGAAACGCTCTTTCCTGCTGGTCTTCAACTTGCAAAGATAGAAGCTTGAAACTCAAATGAACCATAAAAGAACAAAAGACAGAGAGGACTGATCTGAGAGAAGCAAGAAATTATACGAAAAAAAAATTTTTTTTAAATGAAAAAGAAGGGAGAAGGGAAGATAACGAGGGAGAAGGAAAAAAAAAAGAAAAAGGAAAATAAGAATTGGTAAAGGAAAGGAAATTATTTTGAACATTTACAAAAACTCCTGTCACTGAGCTTTCATAGCAGTTATCCCATTCAATATTTATAAAAATCTTGTGAGGCAGCTAACAAATGCAATGTCTAAGGCTCCGTCTCAGATCTAACTCCAAATTTCTGCTTTCTTCACAAATTAATGCAGTTTCTTAAAAGGTATGAATGTTAGTATAACGTCTTAAGCATTTTTTTAATAATCAGTATACAAGATGAATCTGGTTGATAATGATGATGATGATATACTCGCAAACATAGTGTTGTGAAATTTTATTCTGAAAATAAAATATCTAGTTTCATACATTGGAAATACAATAAAGAAAGCTTATGGCTCCAGGGAAAAAGTAAAAATTTTAAAACACCATCTTTAACTCCTAATGATTTTCACCATATTCCACTATCATTTAGATTATCCTCAAAACCTAGTGAATAGATTTTTTTTTATACCAGACAAACAGTAATAAATTCTAATTATATTTCTTTCACCAGTTGTTTAGCTTTAGGGAAGTGAAAATCAGGAGACTCTGAATAAGACAGAATAGGATAAAGGAATCAACAGAAAATAGACAATTTTTAAATTACTCACATCACTGTAGGCTGGTATCATAAAAGTTCTTTTACAGAGCATTAGCCCAACGAATCCATGCTTCTATGTATTATTGCGTTTATATTACCAGGAGACTGGTCAGGGTATACATTATCCTTCCCAGTCTTCTCAAATTTATAGAAAATCATTACATTTTGCAAAGTTTTGTTTTTCTACCATTCGGAAAATATTTAAAGATGGCCCATTAAAATATACTTGTTTCCTTTCAGAGAACCCTATATTTCAAAAGCATGTCTTAATGTAGATTCTCTGGGAATATGTGTCAGGGTCAGGGCTTGGCATCTTCCTGGATGTGTACTCGGACTGGCAAATACAAGCGTGAATGTGGCAAATACAAGAGCAAATCTGAGAGTTTAAGCTCAGTTGCTTTCTCCAAAACTCCACATTTCTAAAAGTAAAGCCAGAAAGTGGAGCATGCACTGTTATAAAGTCCCCCTCTAAAATGGTACTCATTTTATACTTCAACTTCCGACAGCGACAAAAATGACAGTTATGGGCGTGTGCTGATTCTGTCTCTCCGGACCCCCTGTCCGACTGTGTCTGGTTCTAGACGTTTTCTGCTGTGGAAAGCTCACATTACGTGGCCTGAGCAAGCCTAGTCCTTTTTCCTCTCCAGAGCCGAGGTGACTCAGTTCTGACCAATTAAAGTGGCCCAGTCTAACCCAGTAGTCCGAAAAACAGGGAGCCAAACTAAGTCGAGTAAAATCTTCTTTATATTTTTGCAAAGATGGTGGCCCTTTGGCTCACTTGTGAAGAGGACATACGCTGGAGGAAAACAGAGCTTTGAAGAGACCCGCTACAGAGCTCTGTCCAGACAGAGCTGGTTCCAGCTACACCCCAGGACCCTCCAGTTATGTGACCCAGAAATTTGCTCACTGTAACTCATGTGACAGGGGAGCAAAAAAAATTATATCCATGAAAGCAAGATAAGATACTTCACATCCACTAAAACAGCTACAATCAAAAAGACAAAACCGTGTATTGGCAGGAACATGGATAAACTGGATCTCGCCTGCCTTCCTGGTAGGAATGTAAAATGGTGCAGCCACTCTGGAAAACAGTTTGACAGTTTCTTCAAAAGTAAAACAAAAGCTTACCACGTAATCTGGAAATTCTACACTTAGAAAGCTACCAAATAAAAATGAAAACGTATGTCCACTCAAAGACATGGAAGTTCATAGCAACATTATTCATAATAACCCAATGGTACAAATCAAAATGTCCATCAACTGATGAATGGATAAACAAAACAGGATATACCTGTATGATGAAATACTATTCAATGAGAAGAATGAATAAAATATCTATACACAGATGAACCTCAATAACATTGTGCTAAGTAAATGAAGCCAGACACAAAAGACCATGTATTGCCTACTTCTATCTATATGAAATGTCCCCAAAAGGTGAATTTAGAAAAACAGAAAGCAGGTCAGTTGATGACTTGAACTGTGGGTGGGAGCAGTAATTACCTACAAATGGTCATGAGAGAATTTTGGGTGGCGATGGAAATAATTCTAAAACTGGATTGTGACAATGGTTGTGCAATTCTATAAATGATCTAAAAATCACTGAGTTGTACTCTCACAGCAAGTGAATCTTGTGGTGTGTAAATTATACTTCGACAGAGCTGTTAAAAAATCATATTCCTCAATGAGAGCTGAAATCTAGGAAGTTGTTGGTTGAGGTTTCAAGAGAAGGAGAGAAGCCTTGCAAGCCAACAGTGAACTTCAGAGGGGATTTTCCATTTCAAAGACAGGAAGAAGAGGAGCTAATGATGAAAACGCAGAGTAGACCGAGAAGAGAAATAAACTAAGTATGGAGTCAAAAAATCCACGGGAGAAGTTCATTTTAAGAAGAAAGTTCTGTCCAACAACATTAAATACTACAGAGAGATCGAGTAGCATGGGAACCAGAGAATACACATTGGATTTGGCAGTCAGAATCTAATTGGTGAAGTTCAACTCAAGACGCTAGAAAAATAAAGATAAAAGCCAAAAATAATAATTAATTAGAAAAATTAAAATGGAGAGTGATAAATAAATTCAAGAGCTGATTCTTAGAAATGATCAACTTTTTTTTAAAGTAAAACATCCAAGTTTATAATCAAAAGGAATAAAGAAAAAATAGACAACCAACTCAGGGAAATAATAAAAATTTCCTAATTGTTCTAATAAAATGTAAAATTGTTACACTAAATAAAAAATTTTAAATATCAAAGACAGTTAACTTTCCAGAAATAAATAAATAAAATTTCAAAGTTGAGATTTAAAAATAATGAATAGACAGTTACGTAAAAGGGGAAAGCCATTTTTTCAATTGCCTCCAAAAATATGATGGGCCAGGACCATTCGTCCAGAATATTCCACCAAACCCCCACTGGGTGACCTTGAGCCCCTTACGTAACTTCTCCATGCCTCCATTTATTTATCTATAAAGTGAAGATGAACCACCTTGCAATAGGGTTATTGCTAGAATTTAATAAAATGTAATGATCTCTTGAAGTCAGAGAAAAAGCCAGCATTAATACTACTTAGTCATGTGTTTAAAGTCTATGGAAAGGTGCTAGTTTTCCTGTATGTATTAGTGCCTTTGAAATGCTCAGTGGTAGGATTTATAGATCAACATTTGGGTTAGAGTCAATTTTTTTTAATTCGAGAAAAAGTTCTCAAGTTGAAACTTCATATCTCTCCCACTCCTCCTGTTTTATGACATCCCAGCTGTAGAAGATTGCATTTTGTAAGGATCCCTGTGAAGAGTCTTTAAAATAAAAAAATAATATCTTGTAATAACACTTAATGAAAAAGAACAGGAAAATGAATATATATATATATATGCATAAATAACTGGGACCTCGTGCTGTACACCAGAAGTGGACACATTGTAACTGACTATATACTTCAATAAAAAAAAAATGAGAAAAAAAATCTAAAAATCAGCAAAAAGTTTTTTTTAAAAAAATCATATAGTCCACACTGAACAGATAGAATCTGCCACTATTTTTATTATGATTTCTGCATTACTAGTGCATAGAGCAATGATCAAGATCAAGTAATTTTAGTCTGAGAAAGCTATATTCAAAAAGTCTCCACCAATTTGTACTTCTGTAACTTTGTTCAAGTTAGTTATATGTTATGAGCACCGAGTCATGATGGTTGTAGAAAAACCCCAGTGATTCTAATATGTATGAAAAACGTTATACAAAGCCTTTCTTTTATTATTTACTTTAGTTAAATCTATTTTAGGCAAGTATCATCAGTGCCCATGCTGAAAAAGCTTGTAGAAACTGAACAGACAAAAACAAGTTTCAGAGAAAGGGACCAAAATGGTAGTTTAAAATAATGAAGGCTGTTGAATTACTATAAAAATGAAGTTGTATGTGTTACTTTATCAGTGACTTCAAGTAAATGAAGTTTTTCTTTGCTTTTTGTTTATCATTAAAAAAAGAATATTTTTGATGCTTCTAGAGGTTTTCAAAGAAGTAAAGTTTTTTACATGAAAGAAAAACAGATCTGAGTTTGCTTCAGATAAATTGCTTGACAATGACTGATGTAACCCAGGAATGAATTACTAAAGGAATTAAAGAAATTCATCTTAAGCCATCTTCAAGAAGAGACTTGTTGAATTCTGCAACTGGCTGGCTATATTTTTTTGGAAGATGAGGTCAGAATAAAGTCTGCCTAGCTCGAGCATTACTAACTGTGTAACTATCTGCAAGTCACTTAGTTTCTTTGAAATGCAGTTTCTTTCAATGCAGAATGAAGGTAATAATAATACCTTCCTTAGAACATTGTTGTTAGACACATTGATACACACACACATGCATATACATACACTGTACAGTTCCTAGCTCGTAATAGGCATTCAAGAAATGGTACTATGTCATGTTTTGCACCTTCTAAAGTTCTCCAGTGACTATGCAAACATTGTTAGCGTTGTCTGCTTATTTAAAATAAAACAGAAACATAAAAAAACTCTTGAACTTCAAGAGACATGTTCCTGAAAGCCTTTTTATAAAATAATCATTTATAAACTTTATTCCTCAATCCATCATTTACATGAAATAACTTTGCTGTCTGAATAAATCTGAGCAAAAGTTACACCCTAGTAAGTAAAGAAGTATCATGTCTGAAAAGTACTCAAATATTTCAGGGGAAAAAAGAGGTAGGTGTGTCTGTGTGTGTGTGTGTGTAGATAAAGCAAAAGATGGTAAAATGTTTACATTTGGGCAAACTTACTACAGCATATATAGGAATTCTTTGCAATATTTCTGCAAGTGTAAAAAATATCTTTTAAAAATTTAACCTCTCTGTATTATAAAACTAGATATTTCATATTTGGGCTTTCCTTGAAAAATATGTGGCATATGTCTCTGAAATATTAAATAAATCAGGCACAGAAATATTTTGAAATTAGGGTAAGAATATCCAACATTAGCTAAACTATTGTTTTTTGTAGTTGTTGTTGCCAGACACCAGAGGTTCTCTGAAGTGCTGGGGAAATTAACCTTTCACCTCTGTATGTGAGTCCTTGCAAAAACCCTGTAGGTCACCTGCCTTGTGGATCAGAAGCTCTTTGGGTCAAACTCCCTGTGGTGGGATAAAGGATGCAGAGAATGTGCGAAGATAGACTTTTGGTGCATTTCCACAAGCCCTAAAATGTCCTCTGCACGTTTGCTCTTTAGAATCTTGAATGGGAAATGCAAAACACAGCTGGAGATTGAGTCAGAGAAGGCCCACTATCCTGGTGCTTTCTCTTTCCTTTCCGTTCATCTCTTGCCGTCTTTAGCTTGAGCGCAGTCTAAATCCCACCACTCCGCTGAATTGCTGTTTATTCCGTTTGCATGGTTTTAGAGCACCAATTTGCTTCCTTTCCCCTTTCCTCAAAAGCAAACTAAGTTTGAAAATCAAATCAGAATTATTAAGGATTAGGACACGTCGGTGTTATCAAACACAGAAGGGAAGGGGGAGTGGATGAAATTTGACAATATATATAAATAGGAAGGAGTGGGAAATAGCAGAGAAATGAGAAAGACAGATCAATTATGTCCGTCTCATCACATTCATCCCTCTTCCCTATGTTATGTGTCACCTCTAGCAATTAACCACCCTCCAGCGCCAAGACTGCAGGAAGCAGAGGACTTGCTTGGAGACTGAGGCTCTGCCCTGGTTCTCACCTCTCCTTCACAGGCCCACATTTTTAGAAAAACAAAAACCCTCCCCAGCAACCAAAAGTTCACACTGGACTGCTCGTTCCTCCTCCACGCCTGATTTCTAGGCAGATTTTTTTTTTTCCCTCCAGCCTGTGGAAATGTTTTAGCATTAATTTGATCATAGTTTTTTTTTCACACTTCCTTACTAAGGTACTAAAAAAGAGAATTTGCAGAAATTCATGGAGTGCCGTCAGCGACATTTTCACGAGTGTTAAAGAACCGAATATGATGACGGATTTCAGACTTAGTTCATCAACTTACTTAGTTCAGCTGGGTGTTACAGAAGATCAGAGTCCAAGTGTGCGTGTTGAATAAAAAGTTCAAATTCTTAACATGAAGATCCCAAACTCAAACCATGATATTGACCTGTATCCATGTGAATTTCCCTATTTTTTTGCAACTTTCTCTTCAACTCCTAGCCAACAATACTTGTTTGATTGTGGCTCCTTAAGAGGCATATATGTTCACTTTCATGGCTTACAAGACAAATTTTTGTGAACTATAAATAGCATAAATATGTTTACTAGGACCTCTTAGACCAGCACATTTAGATCAACTTAATTTTGTCTGACTTGTGCCCCTTAAAAATCTGTACTCTCATCTCTGGAGAATAAGTCTGAGGGGGAGCTTGCTACATAATTAGAGACCCCTTGAGGTCTCCTGAGGGGCTCAATCTCAGAAGGACATTGTGAGCCATGATCAACTGAGAACATATTAAAAATAAAATGAACAGACTGAATGTAATCAGAGGCTTTCAAAAGAAAAAAAAATTTAAGATCAAAGAATCTTATTCATGCAGGATAACTGTATTAATCAGCTCAGGGTATCATGAAAAAGTAGCAATGACTGGGTGGCTTGAACAACAGAAATTTATTTTCTCTGAGTCCTGGAGGGTGGCAGTCCAAGGTCAGGGTGGCTGGGTTCTGGGGAGGACTCTTTCCTGGCTCTCAGGAAAGGAGAGCTTTCAGGTTTTTCTTTTTTTTTTTTACATTTTTATTGATTCATAATCATTTTACAGTGTTGTGTCAAATTCCAGTGTTCAGTACAATTTTTCAGTCATACATGGACATATACACACTCAGGTTTTTCTTATAATAAGGGCACTAATCCTGTCGTGAAAGCTCCACCCTCATGATCTCATCTCCAAACACTGCTGCATTCAGGGTTAGGACTTCACCATGAGAATTGAGGGAGGACACAATTCAGCCCTTAACAATAACCTAGAATTAACCAGATTCTTGGGAAGGTTCCCTCCAGCTGTCCGCAGCAGGATCCTACAGGTCCTGAGTTTGGTTTTATCTTTCTGAAACATCAGAACATCTGTAACGATAGGCACAGGGCAAAAACCCTGGTACCTATCACAGGGTTGATCCTCAGTCATCATTAAATAAAACCCATCCCCAATAAAACCCACTTGATTGACAAACTCTTAATTTCTCAATCCTGTTATCAATTTGATGAGAATACAGAAAACACAGATTTCAAACATAACTCTTCTGTCACGTTATATAAATCACTTATAATCACCTTCCTGAAGGTATGGACTTGTGGAACCCACAGTTTGAAAAGAAGCAGAAGGGATGTGTGCCAGAATCTTTCCTCCTCTTTGGGGCGGGGGAGGACACTCCACTAGCTTAATCCCAAATCACCAAAGGGATGCCATTCTCTCCTCCCTCTGTGGACCTACATTGCCACTTGGATTTATGGTGACATTGTTTCCTGGGTCTGTAGATTTATGCCTGAGACTAAAGTTGCACAGACGGCCATTTACATTTCTTTAGAAGACTTTGTAACTCTGCAGTTCTAACAACTGCTTTTGAGCAAAGGGAAATTAGGCAACTTTGAAGATCAAAGTCTTGCATTTTGTATTTCTTTCTTACCATTGCTCTACTACGTGTAGCGGACACAGCCTGAAGATACGGCATGATACACCGTATGTGTTTAAGGGTGGGGAATAAAACCAACCTGAAGGAACCGACTGCCACCTTCAATACACCAATTTGTATACAAATATTGACTTTCTTTCTCCTTTTCTTCAAGAGCCAGAAGGTGGCATCTGACTACTTATTTTAATATTGGCGTTTATTTTATTTAAATATATTATGCTTAGATGGACGATTTAAACTTAATTTTAAGCATTAAGTATAGGATTAAGGACAGCAAATTAACCCTCTGGAGGAAAAAAAAATGGTAACAAAGCAAAATATATAGAAAGGCAATAGGCCATTTATCCTCAGATCCACAGATCCGAATTGTCTCCAAATGATTATGACCTAATTATTTTTAGACAGACTTTCACAGTGATTTTGAATTGTTTAACCAGTCATAAGATCCTTAACTTAAAATGAAAAGGTAAGAAAAACATACACTACCTTTTAAATTACTGACTTAGGCTTAAACTTCAGAGATCTAATTAGATCTTAGATGTAGAAATGCAAAGAAATGACCCCTCAACATAGATGGCCCCGTCTCTTTTCTTTTCCCCTTAGACAGCCTACAGTGTTCACTGTGACAATATTATCTATGGCAATATTAGTAAAATTGACAAAGAATGACTAGGAGAACATAGATGAAACATTTTCAAGATGTTGTTCCTCTTTTTATAATTTCATTGCACTTCTATATAGCCATTCATCCACTGAAAAAAGAGTCTGTGACTAGTCTGTACAAGCTCTTGATCTAAGCATGTTGGATGTGAAGGGGAACAAACATGGTCCCTGTCCCCAAGTCACCCACAACCAACCCGGAGGGCTGTCACAAAGAGATAATCGAAATGCCAGGCAGGGAGGGCAAGGACAGATGCGTGAAAATCAATGACAGAAGCTCAGAGCAAGGCATGTCCTGAGGAACACAGTGAGGGCACGTGGGAGAGTCCAGGAAGGATTCCTAGAGAAGGTGCCCTGAACTGACTCTCATAACGTTAGCAGGAACGCCACATAGACGGGAGGCTCGGAAGGTAGAAATGGCTTTCTAGGCAAGGAACAACCCAACTGGAAAAGGGTGTAGATGGCGCTGGCAGGTGCTAAATCTAGGCGTTCCTTATACGCTACATTGAAGGGTTTGATATTTAGCCTGTAAGAGTTAGACTTCTTTGAGGGGTTACACATCAATTCATGACATGGTCAAATTTGGGTTTTAAGAAATCACTCTGGCTGGCAGGATGAAGAGTTAGTCACAGTGGGATAAGACTGGAGGAAGGGGAGATGAGTTAGGAATTTATTGTGTGAGATGAGGGTTCAACCAAAGCCGTGTTATAAGGACAAAGAGAAAGGAACCTATCCCAGGGCTACTTAGGTGGGACAACCGGCAAGATTCTATGATATGCATGGTAGGGTGGGCAAGAAAGGTGGGGTCTGTAGGGACATTCTGATTCCTTGCATGGCTGCTGGATGGGAAGTAATACCATCAAATAAGATAGAGAATACAGCAGGAAGGAAGGAAGGAAAAGTTTAAAGAGGAAACAAATGTGCTCACATTTAGATGTACTGAGATTGAAATATCTATTAAAAAAAGTCCTGGTAGAGAGATCTAGCTAGCAGAGAATGATGTGACTAAATTGTTGAGGTCCATATTAGGGGCATCAATTTGGAAGTCTTTAGTAATAATGAGAATGAGAATGGCCAACATGTCTCGGACAGAATATGACCAGGTAATTAGCGGCTCTAGAAAAATCCTTGATGAGTCCCAACTTTTAAGAGATGACCTTTAAGGGCAGAAGAAGTTCCCAGGACAGATACTGAGAAATTAATATCCATTTTTCAAAATTATCTATGTGATTTAAAAAGAGTGTGTATTGATAGTCCTAGTATCCTGCATTTTCCTTTAAAAAATGACAATGAAGATTGCAGATTTTTAAGTATGTCATAGGGTGTAAACCCCACAAATTGGAACTTTTAGTTATCCTTGGATGTTTCTCTGCCTGAGTTTTTATTTCTAAACATAAATTCTAATGGAGACTTGTTAATACTCTTCTTACAAATAAAGATTTCCTCTTCAAACATTTGCACAATTTTCTCATTTGAAACACTTACTAAAAGAGTTTCTTGAACAGTAGCAATTTAGAATTGGGAGAGTTGGAAGGAGAACTTTGAGAGTTCGGCTGCAATGGAGCAAAACACAACAGGTTTATTACCAGATGAAGAAAAATAATCAGCAAGTTGCTCCCGGCTTTATTAGTCCAGGGTTAGCTGTATATAGAAGACCATATTGCACAATTCTGCACTCAGAGATGAGGTGAACGGTTTTCTTTTGGAAAATCAGTTATACATTTCTAGGACTTATTATTTTTCCACAGTTAAATCTCTGTTCCTGTCCTTGTCATTTCACATCTGGTATCCCAAACCCAGCTCGCACCACCTGTCTTAGCCTTCTCTTCAATCTGTCCAAAATCTTCAAGCTAAAATCATCTTTAAAATCTCTTCTTTAACAGTTGTACTTCCTTCCTTAAGATTATTTTTCAGTGTAATCATTATGTTTTAAATCGACATTTTTTTTTTCTGAGCCCTCAGGGGCATTCTAATAACATCTTCTTAGCCTCAAAAGAAATATTTATACCTAATAACAAATACATATATACATTAATTTTAACAAATGATAATTTATTGTGCTGACAACAATGAAAACAGAAATAGAAATAGTAACATCTCTTATGTGTGTAGTTATTGAAAATTTTCCAAGGCTTTCCACTTTATTAATTTCATTACCTTCTTTCCTTTGATACATGTTATTCTCATTTGAGATGGAAGAAATCGAAACCCAGAATGTTTAGGGGCTTTATCCAAACTCATTCAAGGTCAAAATGAGTATCAGAACCCAGTTTTCTCAACTGTCTATCCAGTGCTTCCTCTACTCAAGTGAAATAGCATCCTTAACACCCCCTGGAATTCATGCCAGTAAGTAAGGGAGCAAACTTCACTGTGTGCCAATAGGACACTTGGCACCGAGCTAAGTTACACAGTAATTTCCCTTAATCTTGTCAACACCCCATCATTTCTTTTTTTTCCAACTGAGGGCCAGGACACAGAATACTACTCATCACATAAGTAATACAGAAATTAGTATAATTTATTTCATAAGTAATAGAGGAATAATTTGAAACTATGTTTTTTCTGATTCCAAAGTCTGAGCTCTTTTCACGGAAGGGCACTGTCTCACACAGTAAAAAATCTTCAAGTCCATCTCCATTTGCTATATTTACACAATAGATATTTATTAAGCGGCAATTATGTTAAATAATATTCCAGACAGGGTGACAGTGCTATAGAAAGAAAAATGCCCTCAGCCCTGACCTTGAGAAGCACCTAACCTGGGAGGGAACACGACAAATAAACACAGCAAAAAAGTACAGATATTCCCTTTAGTAACAACTGGGGAGGGGAAAGGATGAAAGAAGTTTTGTTAAAAAGAATATAGAAGGAAACAGGGGTAAGGGATTAAGAGGTGCAAACTATTTTGTATAAAATCAGCTACAAGGACATACTGTGCAACATGTATAATACTGTAAGTGGAGTATAGCCTTTAAAATTGTGAATCACTATGTTGTACACCTGTAACTTATATAATATTGCACATCAACTGTACTTCAATTAAAAATAAAAATACTTTTAAAAGGAAACATTAATGTAAAAATATAACAGAAAACCATTGCTCAGCAACAAAACTCTCAAGACAGTGATTCTCAAATCTTACTTTGTTATACCCGAATTGTGAAATTCAGTAAATAATGATATCTCACCCGTAGCCTAGTCAGGAAGCATTGTCCTTCAAGGGCTGAAATACGGCGTGTGTGGTACGAACTTTGAAAGTGTACCTGATAAGGTAATTTGCACACATGCCTGTTCAGTAAATGCTCGTTGACACTGGCAGGGAGGAGTGGTGTGCACTTGGAAATGATTACTGAAAGGTTAGATAAGCAGGGAGCTGAATTGTGCTTGGTCTAAAACATCTACTAGCCATCATTCAATCTATAATTAATAATATTATAGAGATCAAATATTATTTTCTATTGCTGTTGAATTACCCCCTTCTTTCTTAGGTACAAGAATTTTACATAAGTAGAATCCCAGGAAAGTTATCCAGTTATTCCCACCAAATTTAATCATCAATAAATGTCTATTAAGGACCAACTATGAGCCAGGCACTTAACGGAAGTTTCCTTGACAAAACAGATAAAATTTTGGAACGACTGACCTCACTGAATACATGTAATATGTCCCTCCTAGTGCTCTGCATGACATTAAATAAAGTCACATTTCTAACAGGTTTAGATGGGTATTTATCGAGTGTGGATTTAAGGAGTCTTATTCTTGGTAAATTCAAAATCCATTTGAAACATACGGGTTCATTATTTCAATCCAAATTCATCTTTTTCAAGTTGAAATGAATTGGTTTTGAAACATGAATTTAGAAAGGCAAAAAGACTAATCAAAGAAGTTCCTAAGACTTCTCGCCCCTGGAGAAACATATGGATGTTATTTAAAATCAATTCAGAAAAAAAGACAGGTTGAAATTCCTTATTTAAATCAAAGCGTGTCTTTGTAGGATTACATACTGCATGATTATTAGAAGATGTGTATCAGATGGAGTTCACTTTAGCAATTGACACAAACTGACTCTGGCTGATGTAAGCAAATAAAAGGAGTTTTTAAAAGATGTCAGGGAGCACTCAGATTTGAATTACTGTGGAGACTGGAGAAGAGAAAGCATCAAGTAGCAACAACATAGCCAGAACTAGAGCCAAAATCCAACCAGAGAGCTACTGCAGAGAGGAACTCTGTCGCTGCTCTGTTGCATCACTAATTCTCAATCCCACATCTCATCCTCCCACATCATTGGCACTGGACGTGGGTGACACCACTTTCGCTTGGCACATCCAAGGAGAAGCTCCTACTGCTCTCCAGCCTGGCCTCACTTGCTTTTGATTTAACGTCCTGGGTGAGCGGTCTGATTGGCAGAGCCTAGATCACCATATATTTCATTCATAAAATGGAATAAGATTCTGATGCTGTATAGAAAGTTATAAAGATAAATATTAACAAGATGATACTAATGTTTGACACTGTGAAAATTGCCCTACATTCTTTGCCCCTTAGAAGAATTTTGCTCAATTCTTCCATTTCTGTTTTCTTTCATAAGTCTGTAATGTGTATCCTTGTGCAGAATTTAAAGTCACATCTCTGTCTCTTACAGCTTGTTTGTATCTGTATTAAATGGGATTGGTTCCTCTGCATTGAACAGAATATCTCCAAAACAGCACTGGTTTAAACAAGTTAAAGTTTTCCTATCTCTTACAAAAGGATTTTGAAAAATCAGCTGCTCAGAATTGTCATGGTGGCTCCTTAATTATAATGAGATCATGACCCTCTTTTTCCGTTGCACCATCAGAGGCATCTCATGGACCAAAATGGCTGCCAGAACTCCAGCACCACATCTGCAGCCCAGCACAGTGTAAAAGTAGAAGGGGCAAAACGCTGTTTGTCTCTTCCCTTGTAAGGAATTCTCGTGGACGTCACATACAAAATTTCTGCTTACATCTCATTGGCCATAACTCAGCCACCTGTTTGTACCTAGCTGCTAAGAGTTAGGAAATAAATCTTCAGTTTGGGCAGCAATGTGCCCAGGATAAAAATTGAGATTCTGACACTACTGAGGAATGGGGCGAGCGGTTAACGGAAAAGAGAGGGTGTAAATAGCATTGTCCCAAGCAATTCCTTTTCACTGCTCTCAGTATTCCCTATGTGGTGTTTTTGTCTCCCAAATAGAACTGGCTGAAGTAAACAAGCATCATCTTCTGGAATGCACACAAGTATTTAAAAGTAGCCTTCTCTGCTACCTACTCATTGTTTGTCTCCGCAGGTAGTATTTCCTGCTCTCCACGAACAATACCTAGATTGTTTTAGGGAATTCTTTCTTCCTTCAGTCTCAGCCATATGGTTTACTATGCTCTACCCTCACTCTGGTCCTAATATTTGAGGAAGTAACTGGTATCTTACTTCATTTGATTAAAAAAAAGAAAGAAAGAAAATTTGGGGGTAGAGGCTTCTGGGGGATAAAATCAGCCAGGTGACAAATAATTTTGGTCTATGTACAGTGTGTCAACAACAGCTCTAAGCACTTAGAAAACAGCAGGGCATTGGTTCAGATGCAGACAATGGAAACTACTGTAGATTGTTTAAGTAGACAGGCATTTAGGTCAGGGTGCTTATAAAATCATGGGGGGAACTGAAGGAGCCAGACCAAGGCTCAGCCGTTAGAAATGATTGCCAAAACACCCTAGAAGTACCGGCCCAACCAGGCAGCTGCTTTCCCGGTTACCAGAAAGCGGGGTAATCAGGAAGCTGCTTGTTCAACTGCTGACTCAAGTCCCACACTGTTTCCTCCCAAATCAAAGCATCAGGAAGCCAGTTGTTGGCCCCATGATCACATCACCTTGACTACAGTCCAAGCCCCGTGCCCTGACTCCCAGCACTCAGGAGACGAAGACTGGATGCTGGAAACTCTAATGACATTGATGCAGAAAAAGCAAACAAACAACACACAGCATCTCCACAACAGTGCTTACCTTCAGAACTAGCTGAAGCAACAGAGTAGGCACTGGCTTCTTTCCCCCTTGTCAGTCTCACATCGATGGCTTGGTGGGCAGAAATAGATCATCTGGAAAGGAGTCCGGAAACTGGTTTAAATGCCCCAGGCTCAAAAATGAAGTAAAGAGTATTACACAGGAGTAAGAATGGAGTTTTTGCATCCAGCGTGCAGGATCTGTCACAAGCAGTCAACAGGGAAGACGAAATCTCTGTCTTCAGTGCTAATAAGTGAAGACCTCGTGTCCTCATAAGGGGCTTCCTCTACACCATGCGAGTGTCAAACCAATCAAACAAGGATGGAGGTGGCTCTACTGCCATGGCAGCCTTCTCAAGCAAACCAAAATCTAAGCCTGTAAATGCCTCAAGGTTCCAAAATCAAAATGCTCAGGACCACACATCACAAGCAGCCCAGTAGACTGTAAGCTACAGCCCATCAATAATTTCCTTCCTTTGTTTCTGCCTTTTCTGAGAGCCCCAGCTCCCGTCTGTCGAGCACTTCTGACCACTCCCAGTCTGGTGCTGCACAAATCAAGTCATTTTTTGCACAAATAAACTGCTAAAATGTCTATGCCTCAGTTTATCCTTCTAACAGAAGCAACCAGAATGGGTTTACATCCTGAAGAGCGTGGTAAGTACAGGTGAGGCGCTAACTTCTCTCAGCCATTTCACTGTCTGGAAGGAAGACAGCCTGAAAATGACACTGACCCCTGACCAAGAGCAGAGCCGAGGGAGTCATAGAAAAATATATAACTGGAGCTCTAATGTAGAATTGGCTAAACTGAAGTAGGGAGGAAGGTAATGAGGACTCCGTCATCTGGAGCTGTGAAAACTGGCAAACTTTGTTACAGGATATGAAAGCTTAAAACAATAGCATTTGGCGTGCCTCCCAGGCCTGGGCCCCAACAGCGAGCAGCGGCGCTAGGACCCGGCGGGCTGGGGCTGCCGCGGGGCCTGTGCGGCCGGAGCAGCGCGGATCCAGGCTCTGGGCTCTGTGTGCCTTGTGATGAGGCTCGGGGCCCGGGGGGACCAGGTGTTCTCCAAGGGGAGGTGAGCAAACTGAGGCTCAGAGACGTCACGCGGCTTGCCCTAGCTCCCTCAGCTGGAGTGACCCCCACATCCCTGCCCCCTGGGTCACCTGCAGGACGCTGGTCCCTGCCCCTCAGCAGACGCCAGAGAGGGATGAGTGGCCACCAACTCCAACAGCGCTAGTGAGGTCCTTCATTACGGCTCCTGTCTGGCCGCATCCGTCAGCCTCAAGATGTGGAGCTGTGCTGGTGGCGACGTCCCAGTTCTCGGCAGCAAGGCGCGGCTCTCCCGGTGCCACCAGGGTGTGACTGTCACCAGCTCCAGCCACCTGCTGCTCACCAAGCTGCTCCCGAGATCCGGCGGGCCGAGTTCGCAGTCCGTGTGAACGAGGCGCGCACCCCCGGCTCCCCAGCCGCCGTGCGCGGCAAGCCCTCCTGCCGCGCGGCGGCCCGTTCCCGTTCCAGTGCCTTCCATGCGCCGCGGGGGCCCCTGGAGTCCGTCAGCCGGACCCCCGAAACTCTGTTCATCATCTGGGGTCCCCCAAACCCGGCAGCCTGGCACGCATTCATCCGATGGGCAGGCCCGGGGTCCCCAACATGGAGGCCGTGTCTCCGGACCGCATGCGCCAACTGGACGACCCCTTCCGGGGCGAGGCCGCCAAGGGCCGGGGGAAGGCCCACTCGGGGAGGCGCGCAGGCTGGTTCTCCACGGTGACTGCGGTGGAGCTGTGTGACCACGGGCACGTCTACGGTCCCCCCACCGCTGCAGCCAGCAGCCCCACCTGCAGGACACGCCCTACTGCTGCTGTGAGCCCACGGGGCCAGACGAGTGTGTCAGCTCCACCCAGAATGATCACAGCCGCAAAGGTAATCATTATCGATTCATCACGGAGAAAGGGCCTTCTCGTCCCGGGCCCAGATGTACGGAATCACCTTCTCCCACCTCTCCTGGACCTAGGCTGCCCTGCCTCCTTGGTTCCCACGGGGACACGGGAGAAGTGGGTCTCTGCCCAGCCGTTCGACCAAGGGCCACCTCCTGGCCAATCAAGGCTGGTCGGAGTGTTTTCTGGCCAATCAGGGCCCTGAAGAGGCTGTATTCTCCAGCCATTCAGGGTCTGGCGGGTATTTCTTGGACAAATCCGGGACTTGGGCTCGGATGTGGTTAATCAAGCGTCAAGGGTATTTCTTGTCCAGTCAGCATAGTCACAGTATTTCTGAGTAATCTGAGGCTGGGGACTGTGTCTCCTCGGTTCCGTCCACTCTACATCAGGCTCTTTATTGCTGGGCCTCAGTGAGGTAGGTTTACGGTGGGTTTACCCCCTGCTCTTCTAGAGCCTGGAAGTGAAGATTGGAGGGCTTCCTGGAGGAGGTTGTGGAGGGATCAGGTGGAGGAGGAGGCGGCCAGCAGTGAGCCATTGCACACTGGGGTGGGCAGTGGGGGCCAGCGACTACCCCAGATTTGGTTTTGTAATGATTTGTAGAGGAATTAAATACAACTCCTCTCCAGAAAATACATACATATATACATACATACATACATACATACTCAAAAAACAAAGCAATAGCTGTTGTAGATCTAGGCTCAGATCGTGTATTTAGTCTGAACCATTAAAAAATTTAGTAGGAAATTTTCAAGATATTAGTGTTTTGGCTGCCTCTTAGAGCCTTTTTTTTTTCTTTTTTGACAGTGTATATTAACTATTTACTATGCACCAGACATTATACTAATTGTTTACTTGTATTAGCTCATTTTGTTGCTGAGTCCAAACTCTTTCTCGCCGCAGGACAGGCCAATAAATCGGAGGAGACGAGGTGTTGGGGCAAGGAATGGCGACTTTATTCCAAAAGCCAGCAGACTGAAAGGATGGTAGATTAATGTCTTGGAGAACCATCCTGCTCTAGGCAGATAACAGGCTCCTTTTGTACAAAAAAATAAGAGAGGGGGAGGGAAAATAAGGGAGTGGGTGTGGTTGATCTTTGTAATTTTCTTGCTGCCGGCATTCTTTGTTCTTGTAGCCATCCCCTTGGGCTAGGTCATGGTGTCCCTGTAAACCCCCAACAAAACAAAGGTTATTCTTTACTACAATTTCACATTCAAAGTACCGACTGCACAGGTACAATCATGATCTCCATTTTACTGATGAGGAAAGTCTTCTATAAGAACCTATAGAAAACAGAATAATCTAGACCGAAAAAGGAACATTCACTCTTCTCAGAGTGAGCCTTTTGGTGTGTTCCAAGCAATTAAAGTTGACTGGAAGTTGTCTTTGCACAGGTAGGAAAAAAAACTTGAATTCTCCAGCCCCATGCTAACATCAGTTGTAGTCAAAATCATGGGGAAGAAATATTACCAGGTGATAAAACTAGGGGCCTGAGACCCCCAGTTTTATCGCAAATCACCTCTCGGGCATCCACTGCATGGAAAGAGGGCCACCCCCTCTCACTGCAGATACAGCTGAGTGACTCTCAAAGCCCCACTCCATCAGCCTGTTGTTCTGAATTGCTCCCTAGAAGAGAACCAGGCAAGAGGCCATTAAACAAACACCTATTTCCGAGAAACAAATGTCTCAGGGCGTGTCATAAACTCAGAAACTGTGATCTAGCAACATCCCTGGTTTTGTTTACTATCCCTTGAAGTTCAATAAAAGTAGTTTATTTAAAGTCTGCTTAAAATTCAATTAAAGTATTAAGGAAATAGTTGGAGGGCAAAACCTTCAACCAATTAACGAGGAATTAAGGATGTTGATGGCTCTGCTCCCAGGGGAATTCTCAGGCCACACGGAGAGAAAAAGTGTGAAGCCCCAAAGGTAAATACCAGCCAAATTCCTTTCCAAGCCTTGATGATGGTTTGATGGCTAGGAAGATACCCCCAGGGGGATGAGAAGCACCAGATAGGCTGACTGAGAACTTATTCGGCTTCCAGATCAAGGCGCCTGTGTAATTCTGGCCCCGCAGTAAACATATGTGTTACAGACCATTGTGATTAATATATATTTTTATTTGTTACCCTCCATTGTACATTTATTTTGTTGTGAGAAGTTAACACTTCCAAGTTAAATTTGGTCTGATCATCACACTCTAGGAAGCCACCTTTGGACAAAGCCAAGAATCTGACTCACTACCCGGAGCAAGAGCCATTAAACTACAGTGTGGCCCAAACCTGTCCCTTCCCCAGTTGCATCTGTAAGATTGTACTGAAACTCAGCCACACCCATTTGTGTATGAGTTGTCTGAACGGCTGCTTTTTCACTGCATTCCAACTGCTAGCAAGGTTGCCACAGAAGACAGTAGGTCTCACAAAGCATAAAGTATTTGAGATCTGAAGCTTTTTTGTTTTTAATTTTAATTTTTTTTTGAGGGGGAGGTAATTCGGTTTTTTATTTACTTATTTTCTTGCTGGAATTACTGGGAATTGAACCCAAGACCTAGTGCATGCTAGGCATGCACTCTACCACAGAGCTATACCCTCCCCTCTAAGATCTGGAACTTAGAAAGATAATAATTTGTCTACCCCTAACCTAGAGATTCCTAGTTTGGGCCCCGTATGCAGCAGGGTGATGGTTTCAGGGGTAGCACAACCACACACACTTTCCATGATTCCCTAGAAGGGCTCACAGGACCCAGAAACAGTTAGACTCAGGCTGACGTTTATTTCAGCTGAAGGACGCAAAGCAGGATCAGCAACGGGGAAAGCAGCCCTTGGTGGAGTCTGCAGGGAACAGGTTTCTAAAGGCCTCCTTCATGGAAGTCCCACAGGATGTGCTGTTCCTCCAATAATGATCTGGAGGACATGCAAAGTGTTTCTGCCCAAGGACACCTACCTAAATCTCAGTCTCCAGGTCTCTCACTAAGGGCCGGTTTCGTAGGTACATTCACCTACGTGGCGGGCCATGATTTCCGCGAATCCAGACCCCCAGTCTGGTGTCCACCGGAAATCACAGTGTCTGCACAAACTGTCTTGACAAGTTGGTATAGCATGATTGGGTGCCTCAGGTGTACAAAAGCCCTTATTAATTAGTAACAGAGGGAACAGGCCAAGGGTCATGTTCCCAGGAATTGGCCAAGGGTCAGTGACAGAGCAGGGTCTCCCGAAGATATGTTTGTGTTGGACAACCAGGCCTGGAGTCTTTCCCACTCAGGGGATGCAGGTGTGGACGGGAGATGGGACAGGTGCATCTTTTTTCTCCTAAACAAAACCTAGACTTCTTTCGAAGACTCAGGTCCGCTGGAAACTATTTGCAGGACAGACTGACCCTCTGTCTCAGAGTTGGGCCCCAACAGCTTACCCCACTCATCTGGTCATAGTGGTTGTTTCAAGGACTGTCATAGGATCAGATTTACAGCAAGAAGAGATAGGACATTTCTGGGTGAGAGAGTTTCCTACTCTCCTATGGAAACTATTTTCTAAAACATGCTCTTTTCCCCCTGTTTTATTTAGGATATAACTGTGTGGCCTGGATGTTTTCTGATCACTGTTGCTACCATTAATACAACTTGCATGCTGTCCAAGCTCTAAAGCAGGTGACAGCAAAACTGTGAGAGATGCAGAGAAAGACAGCTGGAACCTTGAAGACACAGAACCCTAAATCAAACAGCTCCTCTGATGCTGTGTGCTTCTGGGTTTTCTATTAGGTGGGCCAAAACAAAGAAAAAATTCTATTTCTGTTTAAGCCAATCTGAGTTGGGATCTCTGTCACTGACAGTAAACATCCCTGACCAATAAAGTGTCATCATTCCTAGTTTATAAGGGAGAAGACCAAAGCATAGATAAGTTAAATAATTTGACTTTAGTCACAACTACAATGAATGGCAGGACCAGGGTTCAAGAGCATTTCTCTTTGTGCCCGAAACTGATACACTTTTCTCCTAATTCATGCAGCCACTAGAGTTGCTTGTGGAACTCATCCTCCATCTCTCACCAGAATCAGCAATGTGTTTGAGACCCACCATGCAATCAGATGCCATGTGGGAATTATCTGTAGCATCATCGGTTTTATAGCTGTTCTATCCTACAAACTGGGAATATCTGAGCCTTAATGTGAAAACAGAGTGGAGACCAACCTGACCAGTCCTTTGGCTTTGTGTGCTCCTTCTCCTTAGCCACTTTATATGTTACCTTCCATTTTTCCTGAACCATATATGGAGTCAAATAAATTACCTCTCTTATTCCAGGGTTCCTGAAGAACTCCAGATTTTAGGTTCAAATGTTAGATCCAAATAAAAACAGTTAGTTGAGTATAGCTTCTAATAAGAACCATTCCAAATGATTTTACTAGGCTTATCTATAATTAAATTTATTAACTATTCATGCTTATGTATAATCTCAATTATATTCACACAGAAAAAGAAAAAAACTACTACGTATGTCCCCAGAAAGAAAAAGGTGAAGTGTAACTGTGGGGGAAAAATCTTTTCAAATATTCTCATACTGTGAGCCTATTATAAGTGCAAAAAGATTAAAGATATAGTATAAAGGTGTGTATTTAAATTGCTACAAATAACTGTTTAACTGGAGCTGCCTGAGGTACATCAGTAGCCCCTAAATGATCAAAAGCTATTGCTCCAGGCAAGGTCCAAAACCACCTGCTTATATAAAGAACTTTAGATGACAGGACTGATATTATGCATGTATATTGATACTTCTTGAAACAACGATTAAAAAAAAAAACTATCTATCCAAAACTAACAGAAGGCAAACAGATTGGGAGTTAAGTTTGCAATTCTGCTACCAATTCATCCTTTGCCTTGTGTAGAAATGTGATGATTTCTTAGGATGTTTCACAAATCTCTTACCCTGTCCTTGTCACCTACTGGAAAAATAAAATTCAGGGAATATTGAAACTTAAATAAGTGCTCTGTTTCACTCTGTTCGTACTACAACCCCAAGCAAAATTGTGACATAGGATAGGTTAATTTTATTCCCCAGTCCACTGTTAAGTCCTACCTTTGAATGAAAAGGTGTGGTAAGCTAGTTACACTATTATTTTGCATTTTTTATACAACTATAGGAAGAAAAATGTATTACAGCAGACTTATTAATCCACATATGTATAGGTAGATAGTATATAGCTTTTGTTTCAATGATATATTAGTGTATATTTTGTGTTTTATATACATTATATGCAATTAGATATTGCATGTGTGATTTAATATAAATATTATATATTTTATATATCTGTATATATAATTGAAACAAAAGTAATACAAAACAATATTTACCTGTACTTTATGTATTGCACTGAGACTTTTTATTCTGCCCTTTTTCATCTTTGTAAAAAGCAGCTCATAACTTGACTTATTAAATTGATTTCAAAACCTGCTAATGGGTTATGACTCACAAATTAAAAAGCAGTAATTTATAGTAAGGAATAAATACCCATCAATGTCTCAAATTCCTACTTCTGTAATTTATATGTCAGCAGAGGTGAGAACCAGTTGTAAAGACACTTAATAATAGAATATCAGACATCAGTGAGGGCACAAGAATACTTACTTGGAAGTTTTCAACGAATTTGGCAAATTCTTCCACGAAGACAGTTTCTCCTTCTTGCAAAACTCACGGTAGCCTTACAGTCAAGTGTGGCCAGGATGTAGTGGACCACTTTCAATCCTGGTCATAAGCCCTCAGGCACGATCCCCATCCTCCACCCCTCCATGTGAGGCAGATAGCAGAGTGGTCTTAAAAGCCACGAGTTGAAAATGACAAAACCACACGATGGAAGGAGGCTAAGTACCTTCATCCCTGCTCAAAAAAGATCCACTCGTCAATAATGAACACCAGTTTTGGACTTTATATGAAGGAGAAAGAAACTTCTATTGTGCGAAGCCCTGAAAATTTGGGGTTTTGTCTGTTATAGCAGCTAGCATTCCTTTTACTAATACACAAGCTGGCATTTCAGAAAGTACTAAAAATAACCTTCTAACAGGGTAAAATAAAAGCTCTTCAATTTCAAGGGGAGAGACACACTTTGAAGCATTCCCAACATAAGGAGGAAGAAGCACTCATCTCCTGATCAGAAATAAAGCAGACTGTACTCAGGTTCCTTCCTGTGTCAGTGCTCCTGAGTCTGCTGGTCAGTTTTTTCTTTCATGGTCTTTTCACTTCCGCAACCTTGCATCCTCCTATAAGCTCCTCAAAAACCCATCTCCTTAATCCCATGGCTTTCTTCCATATTCCAAATCCAAACTCCTTTGAATGCTTCAGCAACGATAAACACATTCTGACATAAATGAGATGACAAAAGCTAGTGAAGTGGGGAGCAGTGAGACCAGGGGGTCCATTTCCAGCATTAGCTGGAAGCGTGCCCAAATTCAGTGTGTGCTTGTCTAATAGCCCTCTCTCCCCGCTCCCTGCTCCTTTCCAGACCTCATCCCGGGACTCTAGGCAGCCTATTGTATTTTCTTACTTCCTTAGTGAAGAGAGAAGGTTTCCCGCACTTCCTCCATCATTAAAGTGGAGTTCTGTTTTGTTGTTATTGATTTTTTTGTCTTTAGCAAGTTGTAGGGGTTATGAATCCATTTTCCCAATGCCTAACATTTCTTGGAGTGGCCGATCACTGAAAGCTAAAGTCAGCAGGGCAGAGAGACCAAATGTGTAGTAGAAGGGAAAATATTCACTTCATCACTCTAATTCAACCTGCTATGCAGAACCTGGGAAATTACCAAAGCCCCAGATAACAGAATGATTGCTCAAATACTCCCCCAAAAATCCAAGTTAAGTTAGTCATGAGAAAACGCATCCCATAGCTTCGCTGTCCATGGGGATAATTTGTTAGTGAAGAAGAGCGGTGGAACTTTCTTCTCGAGGGTCTCTGTGCAAAGGTATAATTCTGTGGACAGAGTCTGATCCAAATCTTGGCTCCAAACAACATCAGTTGTATACATAACATTGATATCTGACTGAAGGTTTTGGAAACTCAATTCTCTCATAGTTGAAGGCAGGCATTTCCTGGTTAGAATGTTAAAATGACTAGAGTGTGTGCATATTTTTTCCAGCATATAGTAGGTGCTCAATAAATAAATCATATTATTGTTGAAAATATGAAATCATTTTCATACTGCAAATTCCTAGGACTTAAAAGCACAGCAAGTGTGAATTGGGCATATAATATCATAATATTGCATTACATAGGAGTTTTTATTGGCAGAACTAAGTACATTGCATGAGGCAGAGGGCAATTCATATCTAATCCACTTAGTTTAACAGGAAAATTTGCAAAACCTTGAACCTTCAAGGAGTGCAAAGCTATGGTTAATTTAATTTCTACTTAATTCCAGATTAATAGGAAAAATTATTTTGTTTGAACACTTTTCAGAATTTTCCTAAAATATATTAGTTCAATTTTCCATTGAAGAACAGAAGGGACATAGACTATTTCTCTAATGACTGAGGGCTTTTCATGACTCAGGCTCACCAGGGCAAAAATGAAAATAACACAAATTTACAAAATCTGGAACCCTGCTCCTATAGATGCAGGCATTATAGACTTCAGAGAAAATAAATGTTTGACTGAATCTGTACTAATCAAGAACTATGTCCCAGAAACTGGTTTATTTTGAAAAAAAAAAAAAAAAAACAAAAAAAAAACCCCCAAAACTTTCATGTGAGTTTGTGGTGTTCTGATTTCTTTCCTTTTTTGTCTTTGAATTATTTCAAATATTCATAAGATGCCCATGTATCCACCATCTGGATTAAAAATGTTAATATTTTTCCATATTTGATTTAAACTTTTTTTAGGAAATAAAATATCACAGGGTGAGTTGAAGCAGCTTCTCTCTCCTTAGATGTAATTAATAATTGGAAGCTCATGTCTCTCCCTCTAAACTATGTCTTTGTATTTCGCCACCTGTATAGGTAACCATGAATCATATTTTATCTGTTTGTTTCTTATGATTTTTGATTCATTTAGACAGATATAATTTACCTTTAAATTTAACTCTTTCTCTTTTCTATGATTTTCTCTTTTCTTTGCTTATTTTCCCCCCTTCCTGCCTTTCATTAGATTAATCAAATTTCTTTATTCTCTTCTTTTCCCTCTATTGATTTGGAAAATATATTTAGTGTTTCTATTCTTAAGTGGTTGCCCTGAAAATTTAACAGGCATAACTGATTTGAAGTTAGCCAGCATCACTACCAAGGTCCTGTCTTCTCTATCTGTTTTTCTTTTTATGGGAGTACATTTTGAGTGCTTATTTCATTGAGATTCAGTACACGGTAAATTTTCTTCGTTTTTGTCTGGTATATCTTTATGTTACTTCTTGCCTAAATGACAAATTTGTAAGGTTAGAATTTACATACTAACAACTAACAGTTGTTTTCTCTCCGTATTTTAAATATACTATTCCTTTGTGTTCTGTCCATTTTAGTTTAAAGGAGAGAAATTTGCATTTTATCTAAAATTTTTGTTCGTAAGTATCGACTGAAATAAAATCACCCAACGTCAGAGTTGTGGGTTAAGTTCTATTTGGGGCAAACAAGGACAATAGCCCAGGAGACAGCATCCCAGAAAGCTCTGAGAAACTGTTCTAAAGAGGCAAGGGGGAGAAATCATATTATATGTGATTCCAGTGAAGGGGGATACACGCAGTCAAGCACACACTTAGGTAGAGGTTTGCTGCCAGTCACGAGGAGCAGATGTCACCGTTAATGATTTTAGTGCTTTTCTAGATATGAGGAGATGCAAGAATTGAGGTCATAAAATCTTCTCCTGAAAATGTCTATTTGAAGGGCTGTTGAGCCAGTTTTCCCAGAGCACAGAGCGCCTTGTTCCTGATATCCGCCCTGAACTCCTTTCAGGGAGGATTGGAGGTCAGTGGCTGCAGCAGCTCATGATTTAATCCAAGCAGAGGTAGGTGGCAAGTGCCAACATGATCCAGTCCTTGTAGAGGCAGATGGCAAGTGCCAATTTCAGTTAGCATAAGTCATCTTTTCTTTCTGTCGATGCTTACAATTTCCTGTTGTCTTCGGTGGTTTTCAAATTTCCAGTGATGCATGCGGTAGTCTTTAAACACATTACTTTGGATTTGATGTGCTTCTTTATCCTGGGACTCTTGACTTTCAACAGTTCATGAAAATTCTCAGATATTATCTCTGAGTTTTGACTTTTCTCCATCTTCCATGCTCATCTTCTAGAAAACCTAATAGACAGATGTTGGAATTTATTATTTTATCCACTGTGGCTTAATCTCTTCTTGCATTTTTACCTTTATAGCACTTTTTTGCTACGATCCCAAAGACTTATTTAAATCTGTCTTTTATATCACCCATAGATCCTTTGAAATAATCTAGTAATCTATTTAACTTGCATATCACATTTCCAGATTTTTTTCCTTTTCAGATCTGCTAGTTTTCTGTCTATCGTGTTTTATTTCATTATAGTTTCTGCATAGGGGTTATGTGTTCTTTATATGTTTTATCATTTAAAACACATAATTTATGCTTATCTTTCCTATTTTTCTATTGTTTCAAGTCCTTAGCCTTGAGAAAATACAACTCCTGTTTAATATGTTCATTTTGTCTTTCTCCTATGGAACGTTTCCTAATATATGTGATAATTTTGTGTGTGTGAGATAATCTGCAATAAATTTTGTTTTCTTTCATTTTGGCTGCTGTTGTTATTGTTGTGGGGTGGGAATTTACTGCTTGCTCTGATTGGTCAAAGTGTCCCCTACCGAGACGAGATGTTCCGCGTTTACTTTCACCAAAGGTCCAGGAGCATCTCAGTTAGAAAGGCAGTTTTTATGTTAATTTCTCAACTTGGATTTTGAGAAAGCTTTGCATTGTTCATGCTTTTGGTTCTCTCACTTTCTTTCTTTTGTTTTTTTCCTTGTGGGAGATTTTTTTCCAATCAGAATTCCAAGCAGAAACAAGCTTGAGAGAGGTAGATTTGTCTCGTCCTGTTTTGCAGAGCATTTTCAAATTTGTTGAGTTTGGTTCCATCTCTGGACCTTGCATGAGCCCTGGGCCATATCACCTACTCCTGCAAGGTCTTCAGTGGTCCAGCCTCTAGCCTTGAGGTTTTGTGTTGTTATTTTTTTCCCCCTTGGTAAACAGGAATTTCCCTTCTCTGATTTTAAATTTACAGGGAAACTAATGTTTTGTTTGTATTTTATACACCATTGCTATGTGTTTGTAATTGAAAGTGGCTTTATATGAATTTAGGCTACCATGATGCTAAAAAAAAAGTTTGACTTCTTTTTCCAGTTATTAAAGAATCATTAAAATTTTGGCTAATCAATAAAAGTTTCTGGAAAATTACACACAACTTGGAATTTTATTCTGATAAGTAAATAGAGATGGAACTAGATCTACTAACTGAAATATTGAAATCTATGAGTTAACTAACCATATAGGAAAAAAACGATAAATTGGACTTAACATTTTAAATTACCCTTTATCCAAAGACACTGTTAGCAACATAGCAAACCATAAGCTGGGAGATACTCAATGCATATTTCTGATGAGCAACTTGTATTCAGAATATATAAAGACCCCTTACAAATAATTAACTTATAAAATCACAATGGAAGTGGGCAAAAGACGAGAACAGATACTTCACGAAAGGGTATATAGGAATGGTTATTAAGAACATGGAAAGAACTCAACACCATTATTCCTCAGAAAAATGAAAATCAAATCCACACTTAGATACCACTTCATACCTACAAGATAGGCTAAAATGTTTTTAAACGGACATCCAGTACCACCAAATGTTAGTGACGATATAGAGTAATAGAAACTCTCCAGACCTTTGGGTGAGGGTGTAAGTGTTATAACCACTTTGGAAATAGTTTGGTGGTTTCTTATAAATTGTCTTATCTACAATATGACCCAACCATTCCACTCTGAACTATTTACCCAAGAGATATGGAAGCATATCCGCCCAAAGATCGGCACAAGAATGTTCCTGACAGCTGTATTTCTAATATTAAAAATATGCAAACAACCCAAGTGTCCACTGGATAAACCAGTTGGGTTATTTTATACAATGGAATGCGAATACTTACACTAACATGCATGAATCAAAAATATGTTGAATGAAAGAAAACAAACGCGAAAGAGTTTATATAAATCATATGAAGTTCAAAAACAGGCAGAACTAATTTGCAATGATAGAAAACACAACAGAGGTTGCCTCTGTATGTGGGTTTGGGGTCGGGGCTGGAAGGGAGCATGAGGGAACTTACTGGAGTAATGGAAATACTCGGTACTAAACTGGGTTCATTACTACCAAGTATGTCAGTGTAACCTATATGTTGTTTAAATTTAACAATAACGTTAAAAGGGGAAAGAGGAGTGGGGAAAATTATCAGGGTGACAAATTCCAAGAGTTATATTCACAGAGTGAACAAGTTGGATCTGATGGGTAAACTCCAGTATCCAGGATTCACTGTCCAATGGTATAGGCATTCCTATCTTTCTAAATCTACTTATTCCAGCCTATGAACCTGAATATTTTCCTTCTGTCTCTCACAATTTTGACCTACAGCATTCTTGATCTTGGCTTAACAACACTGCAGCCCTCTTGACATTGACATCTGACAAGTTCTGTCCCTGTCATTTCATGCTTTGATCACTATGGGAAAAGATCTGATGAAGGCTGCAGCTGTGAGCTCTAGTTCTGGTTTGACAACCAATGGATGTGTGATTGGTCTTTGTCTTGGTTTTTCTTATTTGTGAAAGATACACAGGAAAATTGTCTCTAAATTCCATTTCTAATCTTCCCAAAGTTAGGGGTGTCATGCTTGGTGGGCAATTCAAACAATCAATAGATTCATTTCCCCTAGAGATATTTATGTGCCTCTAGTGAATGAGTGGCAGTGTCCAACTTCTGCATGCAGTTTTGGAATGGCAAGGCAAGTTCTTTACTTTAAAATCCCTCTTTTAATTACCCCTCCCAAAAACAGACATTAAATATCTTTTCATTGATTTTGGTGGTTGATTGAACCTAAAAATGCTGTTTTTTCAAAGAAAGTTTCAATGTGATTGTCTACCCTGCTAAATTAAATTTGCTCCATAAAAACTGACCTTTTTTCTCACCTCCACATCAATTCCAAAAAGTCATTCTGTTGATTCTATTCACAAAAGATACATTTGAGTCCATCATCACAGCTGCACCCTCCAGATCCAAGGCATCAGGGCCTAGTGGGTCTCCTGCCATCATTTCCCAACTGACCTCCCTTCTCCCACCTTTGGCTGCATAGATAACATTCTGCATAGAGCAGGAAACATGAACTTGTAAATATGTCATCTTGCCATGTGAAATATCTCCCGACTTCCCGTTGTCCTTAGAAAAGAAATGGAAGGTCTGCATGAACTGGCCACTAACCATCCAGCCAGCCTCCTCTGGCCTCACTGACTAATCCTTTTTCAATTCCAAGGACGAAACACCTCCAACTCTGACCTTTTGCGGAGGGGATGGGACTCACAGCTCTGGCCAAGGAAATCATCTTCAAAAATCCTCCCCTTCATTCTTCAATGACCCAGTCCTTTTCATACCATCCATGATAGATACATAAGATTCATCAAGGATTTGAGACCACCTGCATGGAAGGTGTCTCAAAACTCCCTTTGATACAACACATACTACTTTAGAGTCTAAACTAAAGCTTTCACTTCATTGTCTTATATTACTACTAAACCTCTTTATTCATCAAGTTTTTCACTTGAAAATGAAAGTAATAGTTTCTGCCCTTTGGAATTATCACAGCGTTTAAATGTGTGTGTATTTGTGTGTGTGTGTACATCAGACAGTGCCTAGCACAAAGTAAGCGCTCACTGATGAATATGTGATCTGGGAATATAGTGACATCTCACCCCCGTTTACATTTTTCAGTTACTCTCGGAGCTAAACTCAGTCCTTCTCTCCTCAGTCACGTCCAAGCGAAGCCGATCACTCAGCGTACCCAACGGAAAGGAAAGAAGATAGGCTAATAAGAGATAATAAATAAATTTTCAAAGCAGACGGTTTAGATGACTTTAATTTTCTTTTTTTTTCATTTTTCTATTTTTTAAAAAATAAGTTTCAAAAATTACTCCTAAAATTGGTATATGCATTCTCTCTTCTCTTTGGTCTGCTAATTAGCTTCAGGTTGTTGGCTTTGTTTTGCTTTGGTTTTTCTTTTATCGGAGTATTAAAGAAACCCTGAAACATTGTTGCCTTTTGAGAAAAACTAGCTCTCTCTCTTACCTCTACATCTATGCACCGACTGCCATCCCTCCAAAAAAAAAAAAAAATCAACAATTATTTTGCCCAGTTCTCAAAGCAATTGTGAATTCACACAAATTTATCCCATGATCACTCCTAGTATAACACTGAAAATGTATCCAGTGCTGAATTAATGCCTTCAGTCAATATTTATTGTTTATTTATCAATAAACTACTTGGTCCTCAAGGGACCAGTACTCACACCTTTGTTGTCTCAGACTCGCGCTGTTCCTGGTACCACAAAGCACACAATGTCGGTCTGCTGAATGGGTACTCAATAAAGTCTAGATTGAAAACTGCAATCAGAGCTATAAAAAATAAATCCAATAAACCTGCCTCTTTTTTTCTACTTGCTTTTGGCATATTTCATGACTTAATACTTAGCATTTTGTAGAATATTTCAATTTTTTTATTTCATATATATTCAGAATTTAAATGCACTCTTAAGAAACATTGATACACTTTATTTTTGTTGTGTCTAAAATCATTTTTAAATGTCAGAAGGAAAAGTAATGAATACAATCTTATAAGCATGAATAATTCCTATTCTCAGAACTTCCTTATATGAAAAACAGATGCGAGTACTCAGATCACAATTAATTATAAACGTGCCTACCACTCTATTACCTTTTTGTGTTTAAAGTCTTATACTTAAATAACATTGTGTGATAATTTAATCACTTCTTATATAAAAAAGAAACAGCAATATTCCAGGGTAACATTATTGCTAATAAGACACTATTCATCTTAGAGATAAATCTGAGTTAAAAAAGGTAGATATTTTCTAGGTATTAATTTTGTAAAAATTAGTAAATGTAATTTTTTTTCTAGTTTATTAAATGTCTGAGCCTAACACATGGGTGTTCCTATCTTCACAAGGAGTTCATTTTCACAGCCCTGGAAAGCAGTATTACATTAACTATCATCTTCATCTTGATGATTCCCTGACTCTCAAACCGGACGTCTATTCAGAGCTCTTCTATTTTGTAGCTCTACTTTGTTATTTAATCTTCTTGAATTATAATTAAGTAATTGCCTTGTCTCCCTCTTCCTTACCCACCACCCCCATTGTAAATCACTTAAAGGCAAGACTTTGTGTCTTCTAATTTTTATACTATCCTTCAGCAGGTCTTAAATTCTACTCTAAAACTGGTAGATTATCAGTAACTTTTCTTGAACTGAAACTTAACACAAGCCAAGAATGTTTCTCCTAACCTGCAAAGCTACATATTTTTATCAGCTCATTCATGAAAATGATCATGTGTTCAGATAAAGGGAAAACATTTTGTTAAATCTAGTATCCATTTGATAAGTCAGGGAATAATGGATAGTACCGGCTACCATCTACAATTTTTCATCCATCAAGTGTGTCCCGTTTCTTGCAAGAGTTATCTGTACATACCCCACACCTTTGAGGTGGGATTATGTGAGACAAAAGCAAATACCTATTGTCAATACCTCAAACTCCAAACACCTCCTATGGTGTGTGACTGACATGACATACACCTTTAACAAGAGCTGTCTTGCAGAGACTACAGGAAAAAGACAGGCAGGCAGACTTCAGACAGTGGCTTACAGTGACTGGCATTCTTCTTTTGACAGTTTCATTTGACTCACATGCAAGTCAACTTATCTTCCTACTCCACATGGATTTCTAATTTACAAGGGACTGGCATCTTAGGAAAAGAGGGGAAAGGAAAGGAAACATCAGCAGGGCTTAGGAGAGCAGGGCAGTAGAGTTTAGCACTTGAGTTTTTTTCTGGAAACAAGAGCTAACATCTGCATTTTTACTTTAGATCCGTACAGAAAAAATATGGAGTGTTTTTGGTGCCCATGTAAGATTGACTTCTGTTGTTTTCGTCCAAGATTCATTTTCCACTTTCTTTTTTTTTTCATTTTTTTTCATTGAAATATACTCGGTTTACAATCCACTTTCTTTTAATAACAGCACATTTGTTTTCCTTTGGGTAAACCACCCTCCCCCATCCCAGTCCACGACAGTTCAACCAACACACACACCCTGTCCCTGGAAGAGAGTATTCCATTCTCCCCCAGGGAGGAGGCATTCATCTACAGGTAAGAGGAAGCCAACTAAAAGTGACAAATCCTAATTAAGTAACCAATTCCAAGTTATTTCAGCAGCTCCATAACTTCACGTTGTGGGGAAGACATCCTTAAGATTCTCTATGCTTTTCCCTCATAGTCACATGACTGCATCTACAAGCAAGACGTAGGGGAAGGGTGCATGCAAGGGTGGAAAGAGGAAGTCACTCTTCTCACTCACCTTTGATCAAGGAGAGAAACCTCACCCCAGAAATTCCCCGAAGACTTCCATTTACTTCTCAGTAGTTACAACTCGGTTGCATGGCTATCCTGAGTTACAATAAAAAATAGAAAATCAAGAATCTGGCTTATTCTGCTTCTGTAATGGGAGGAAGGTGAAGAAGTTGCAAAAAATTAAAAGAAACCTCAATGAAATAGAGGAGACCAGAAGGGGGCGCTCTCACATCCTGCAAGGATAGCCGAGCCCAATAGGAAGTAGAAAGATCCTTTCCTGGCAAGGACTCAGCCAGTGAAAAGCCATGGACTTTTTATTTACTACAGCCCTCCCCACTTCCTCTTCCCTTCTACGTATAAAAGCAGTCTCATTCCCTGCCTTGGGGGGACTTGCTTGTGGTTCATTGTGGTTGCAGACCCTGAATTACAATTCTCTGCTGATTCCGAATAAACCCATCTTTGCTGGAGAAATATCCAGCAGTGTGTTTGTTTCAGGTCAGCAAAGTTAAGGGAAATAGAGGTTGCTGAAAATCACTTTGAGGGAACCATTTAAAGTTACCTGCCATATATTCCTTTGGCCACAGTGATTATGTCAATTATGGACGTGTAAGCCAACCCAACCAATGGCGTTCTAATACAAGTTATCTTAACTGACCTGTACTTGACCAGTTTTCTCCTTTAACTAATACTCTTCATGCCCTCAGTTAAGCAGAGTTACTGGTAACCACACATATTGAATGTGATCTGTCTAGTTTAACAAGTTTATTATCAAAAGTCATCAATGTTTCTTCTCAAATTTCTTGTGATTATAAAATGCTATTAAATATTAAATACACTAGTGAAATATGAGTAAAGAGAAAAGAAAGTGTTACTTTCTTGAAAAGTTGAATGTTTTGGAATGACTAGATTAAAAAAAATCTATAGAGTTACGGATGACTGGATAAAGATGTGGTATATTTATACAATGGAATACTATTCAGCCATAAAAACCGACAACATAACGCCATTTGCAGCAACATGGATGCTCCTGGAGAATGTCAGTCTAAGTGAAGTAAGCCAGAAAGAGAAAGCAAAATACCATACGAGATCGCTCATATGTGGAATCTAAAAAACAAATACAAAAAAACAAAGCATAAATACAAAACAGAAATAGACCCATAGACATAGAATACAAACTTGTGGTTGCCAAGGGGGTGGAGGGTGGGAAGGGATAGACGGGATTTTAAAGTTGTAGAATAGATAAACAAGATTATACTGTAAAGCACAGGGAAATATACACAAGATCTTATGGTAGCTCACAGAAAAAAAAACATGTGACAATGAATATATACACGTTCATGTATAACTGAAAAATTGTGCTCTACACTAGAATTTGACACAACATTGTAAAATGATTATAAATCAATAAAAAAAATTTTTAAAAATTTTTTAAAAAATCCTATTGAGTTAGATATGGGTGAGGCAAATGATGGGGAAAATTATAAAACTCCATAAAGTGTCAGGGGTCCAGCTGCATAACAAGTTCATGCTTCACTTTAAGTATACCTAACTTGAAATCATAGCTGTTTCATTATAAGATTTATTTAAGAATGAAAACATGGAGCCCTAACCAAGAACTGAAAAATAAAATTGGAGCCAGTTCCACTTGAACCAGATATAAGCAAATAAATAAACCCTGTATTAGTTTCTTATTGTTTCTATAAATAATTATCACAACTTAATGGCTTTAAGCAACACAAATTTACCGTCTCGCAGTTCTAAATGCCAGAAGTCTAAAATCAAGGTGTATTTCTTAGTTGGCAGGATTATATTTCCTTTGAAAGCCTTCAGGAGAGAGTCTGTTCCCCTTTACTCTGGGACAGAGCTCTGCCCCATGCAATCATTCATCCAGATCTCTGCCATCTCATAGGATTCCAGCTATTTCACTGGGTCCTCTGTGTCCAGCCAGCAGTCAAGGAAGAAAGAGCAGGACGGATGGCCCCAAAAGGCTTAGGGGCTGGGCTGGCCTGGCAGGGGCCTCCATCCGTCCTTCCCACACGCCAGTCACCTAACTCAGTCCAATGGCCCCAGTTAGATGTCAGCGTGCTAGGAATTAGACCATCAGTTTGCTCTGGAAAAGGAGAGCCCATCTCTGCCATAGATTCCACTCCTTTCACTCTTCAAAATGACCATGTCAGTTAGAAAGCACCACGAGCCCTACGAATGGTCATCTTGCCCTGATGAAGTAACCCGTGGCCACCGAGGCCTCACTGCAGAACGCAAAGTCGCAATCTCGCTTGACAGTTCTTTTTCTGGTCCAGAGAGACTCCTGCTGAGTCTAGACTAAGCCCATGAAGAAGCAAACCATTTTCTTCTGAGTCCCTTGTATGATTATAATCCCTTCTGGAATACAGACCCTTCCGACAAAGTGGGAAACGTGTCTTCATGGCAGTCAACCCCTATCCAGCCTGAAACAGAGCAATATGTTTAATTTCCTCCTCCAGACCCAAAATACCACTGGCAAATCCACAAATAAAGAATGTAGAAGCTTATACGAGGGGAGAGGGAAAATTACCTTAAAATCGTTTTCTGGATGAGATTGTTCCACTTAAAAATCAATAACAACAATAAAAGTTAAGTACATTTGTGTACTAACTTATGAATAAACTCTACTGTTGCACAGTCATTCAGTGACTCCACATCCCAGGCATTATGCTCAGTAGGCACTCGAGTACAATGGTAAACAAGACTGTTGGAGATTCTGCTTTAGCAGAGCTGAATGTCTAGTGTGAAAGACAGATAATAAATGCAAAAAAAAAATTTAGAGTATTGCGACATTCAACAATTTTCATGTTTGCTTCTTGACCTTGGTCATCTCATTTACTCATAACTTCCAACTAGCATGAGTAATCAAGTTCATATCTATTTTTACCATGTATTACTTTCCTGGATATGATATGGTCAATTTCAACTGATCATCGAATGACTACACAGGTATGTGCGTAATTCTGTACCTATCACAGCTGTCCAAAACCGATCCAGTCATTTCTGCCAGAAAATTGAGTTTTCTCATGCCATTTCTCTCGTCTCAATTAATCATAGTAACTCCCTCCAAGGTCTGTATAAGTTTACAGCTGTTAATTCTCTTTAAGCTGTTCCTTGATCTAAGCCTGCCCTGAGCAGTCATTTCTCAAGAGTGTGCCACTCCCCATGAAGACTGAACAGACCTAAACAAAAGAAGCTAATCCCAAATCTATTCCCAGCACTTAGAAAATAATTTGAAAATATGTTTCTTGCTAATTAGACAGTTTGTAATATCATCTCTATGCAAAATGGACAGCAAATTAACATTAGCTTGTACACGTCTTCCGTGTTAGGACCATCCACATCACTTTGTCTTTTCCCAGGCATGTATGATACACACACACGCTTCACATTTCACTCAGGTATTTATCTTCTTCTGTTCAGGCACCATCATCTAAAAGTCTGACCTTCTCTCTGAATTTGGAAGAATTGAAAAGTGAGAATAAATGGAAGTCAAATCAAGTGGTTGGTTGGTGGGTGTTTTCTAATCCACTTTATTATTGTGTTTTTAGAGTTGTCAATGTGCAGTCTTGAACTTAGCAGGGATAGTAGTAACCAGGCAAAAAAGCTGGCATATCTTCCATTCTTGTTCAGATGCTAGTTTGCAATAATTTTCTGAAATCCACCGGGGATGTTTTGGAGAGAAGCTGTGAAACAGCTAATCAGAAAAAGATATTCTGATGTTTAGTTATATTACAGTGGAGCAGAGGTTCCTGGAGGAGATGGCAGAAGCCCCACTGGTTGATTCATTTTTAACAAGGTTGACTAAAACTGAGAAAACAACTATCAGAGGAAATCTCACACTGGTAATTCTTGAAATGAGCTCAAACATGTGTTTCCTAATTTCTGTGATGTTCTTATTTTTGTTAAGAATTCACCTTATTTTACTCTCTCTTCCTTTCATCAACTTTAGTTTTATATTTCATATCTACCAGCATCTAAGACTTATTTAATTTCTGCTGTGTGTACTGAAACATTGACAGAGGGAACTGAGATATTCAGAAAACATGTTTTTTAAAAAAATCGAATTTAAATTCCTTAATTATTCCTGTTTGCTTTCTAGGTGTAAATAGATGGCATTTATATATTAGGCATTGTTTTGGGAACATTGAAAACCAGAGTGTTGCCATGGCAACCCCAGCCACCGATAACCTCCATGAGGAACGAATTCCCAACGGAAATGGAGTCCTCCGCAGTTTACACAGCACTTTCAAGCCATAAATGCACTCATTATTTACTACAATCATGTAATTAAGGAGGGCTATTGACATTATCCTTATTTTCAAATGACAAAACTTCAGTTTAAAGAGGTTAAAAGACATGTCCAGGGTCATGTTAGCAGGTAAGCAGCAGGTTCAGAGCTCAAAGTCATGTCTTCTGATCTTAAGAATCATATATTTTCCAGGCACAGCCTAATTATTGAAAAATAAGAATCATCTCTATTCAGACTAAATATTTTTAAAATGTGGGTGTGAGAGGGAATGATCCAACTAAGCATTAACTTGTTGTTGTTAAAATTAATACTAGGTTTAGGGCCCGTGGAGCTGGGGGCACAAGTCCTCCCTTGATAGCTTTGATTTGAGCTATTAGCCATGGTGACCACATTAACAGATAATCCTTTCAGATTCATTGGTTCAAGCCTGTCACAGCTTGTCAATTACTCTACTCCAGTCTCTGAATTGGGGCTTTCTCTGAACAGAGGAAAATACAACTTCTCCTTCAAGATGGAGATAATGAAGAAGGAAACGTTACGAGAATGAGGAACATGAGACAGAAGGTGAATATTCCACATATGAATTAAGAATCTAAAAAGAATATGAAGACGAATACATGTATGTATACATATGACTGAAACATGATGCTGTACATCAGAAATTGACACAACGCTGGAAACTAACTACATGACAATAAAAAAAAAGTAAAAAAGAAAGAAAGTAAGAAAACAATGAAAAAAAATCCCACCATACGTGGTATCAATCAATCAAGCAATATCTGTAAATCAGAGCTTCTCAACTGAGGTTCCATTTTGCCTCCTCGGGGACATTTGGCAATGTCTGGGGACATTTTTGTTTTCACAACTGGGGAATCCTATTTGCATCAAGATAGTAGGGGCCAGGGAAGCTGCTAAATATCTCACAGTATACTCACAGTACACAGGACAGCCCCTACGACAAAGGGTTACTTGGCCCAAAGGGTCTACAGTGAAGCTGTTGAGAAATCTGCTATAAACAATACAAATAAATTGATTTTTATGCTTTTAATTATATTATAAAAGTGACTCTTATGATTGGTTGGTCTAAAGTTTATGATTAAAAACATCTTTTAGGAAGTTACTAAATATTACATGTTTATCATAGAAAAATAAAACACAGCATGAAGAAAAAGACGTCACCTTAAATCTCATAGTCTAGTGATAAATACTATTAACTTTCTGGTATCTTTCCTTAGAGACTTCATGTCACACAAATGTTCACATATGTACAGTCTGGGACAAAAATATAATCATATTATACTTTCCTATAATTTAATGATATATTGTGAATTATCCCCATATCAATAAATCAAGATTTACTTCATTGTTTTTAATGACTGACTAGCATTCAATTTGTGGATTTAACAAATTACATTAATTAATCTCTTATCAGACTGTTTAGATTAACTCCATTTTTCTTGCTACTATAAGCAATATTTTCATGAATATTCTTACACATAAATTTTGGTTACAAATGCCTGATTATTCCTAGCCTATCCTAGAAACAAAAGTTTCAGGTCAGTTTCAGGTCAAATACTATTGCAATAATGATGCAATATTATTGATATGCTTTGCTAAATTTCACAGTATAAAGGTTACACTAATTAACAAAGTCGTAGTGTCCACTGTCAACACATTTAATGTGTTTAATTTAATTGGCATGTTGAAAATCACTTCTTCAAGTTCTGTGTCCCCAGATAGGAGGACCTCACGCTGGTTATATGTTCATATGCATGAAAGGTCTGGGTCTGTGATCTTCAGCAAGAGCATAATCTTCAATTTGTGAGGCTAAATAAGAGGCTGCTAAATCGCTCTAATTGGGGAATTTGTACTATTTCAAGTCAATAAAATATAAAAAGAGCTGACTTTCATATAGATGTCCATTTAGGTACTTTTATAAAAGAAAAGATATGAGTAAGGTCGGAAATTCAGTAGAGGCAGAACTCATAGCAGAAAATGAATAGAAAAAAATGTAATCGCCTCAAAAGTCCTCAAAAATATTGGGAACCATGCTGACTTTCCTATTGTTTGTAGGATAGGGTTATGAGACTTTTTTTTTAATTATAAAAGGGTAGTGTGTCACTATTATGCTGGAAGAATTGGGAAAACCCAGATCACTGACATTTGAGTTACACATTAAAAAATAATTTTTTTTAAGAAAAGAAAACAATCCAAGGAAAATGTCAAGGCTTGTGTGTTATTATTGTTTTTCCAAAGCCAGAGGGAACATGCCACAGTGGCAGCAAGCAAAGATATTTTGCCATTTCCTGCCCCCGTTTGATGACTTTTTATTGAATATTAGAAAGACATTTATGAAATGCAATTTAATACACTTGCTAAAAATTAACCGGTACCGAGATGGATTTTCACCTAATTAACCTACTCTCCAAAAAAAGCAGTAGGAAAAGGCTTGTTAAGGTTTAAGCCATAAGATACATAAAAATGCAGGCAATATTTCATTGTGACACCCAGGAGACCCATGTGTGACACAATATAGACTCTATGTGTATCTCACTCTCCACAGGAACTAATTTTGAAGCACCAGAATGCTGCGAATTGGCTGTAAAACAATGTTGAAGAAACTCAACATAGAACAGAAGGCACACTTTCCTTAGGAAGAATGCTGATAAAATTTTAATGAACTAACATGTTGTCATGGGGATTTGTTGCTATTCATTAATTCATTGTGCTGTTCCTCTATAGTTTTGCTGAAGTTGAGTGACAAATTGTCAAGTCGCTGTTCTGGTGGTTTACACTGCCTCATTGATATCCTACATTTAGAGGGTAAATTCTTTTAGAGACCTACCCCATGGCATGCGGGGTAGCACATTTTGCAGGACCATGTGTACTCCATTGTATTTCAAATAAGACTCCATCTCCAGGGTAGGCCTTTGACTCTGCAGAACAGTGGAAATAATCACAGAATGATTGACAGCTCTGGTTACAGATGGGGCCCACCACAGGAGCCAGGGCTGGGAAAGGCTCTACCATACAAACTAGTCAACTGGCCGCCCATGAGTTCGGGTAGAATTCTCAGCAGAAAAGAACAATTCAATCATAAAAATCATGAAATGTCAGAGCTTGGAGGGACCTCAAAATCAGTCTAACTGTTTCGCTTTGCAAATGAGAAAACTGAGGGGGGCCAGAGAGATAAAGAGTGATAAAGGATGTGAGTGGCAGAGCGAGGATTAGAAATAAAGTATTTTGACTTTTGTCAATTTTCTTATGCTAGTGCCTCCCCGTTTCCTTCTCTTGCTCTTTTCACTTCCAAGGGCTTTCCTTTGTTCCCCTTGAAATTAGCCTTAATGACAAAAATAACGTGAAACAAAATCCCTGGGGTCTAGGAACAAAGCCACAGGTGGCCTATCATATGCTCTCATATTGTTTTTTTAAATACATACCAATGTTGTGCTGTAAATGATCTGTGTTTGTATTCAAGGAATTTTCCAAGCCTTCAAGTAAAATGGGTGTTCGACAAAGATTTGGAAAACTCGTCCAGTACTTTGTGTATCCTTTGGCTGCATACCCAGTCTGTGATGATCAGGGGAGGACCACTGACAAAAGCAGTCAGAGTGCAGGCGCTAATGGAAGGATGTCCTTACCACGGTCATCACCAAGCAGCACTGATGAGACCTGATTCCTGCCTCTGTGCCTTGGTGGTGGTCACTTGAAAGGAACTGTCGTGATGGTGGCTTTGAGAAGCCTGGCTCCAGATATTCATGTCACATTTGCAGAGACAGCCAAAGATCAGTGGATGGAGAGGTTTTTGTGTTTGTTTTTGTCGTCTATTCTATCCTCCTCCCATCTGCCAGCTGTTTGAGGATATTAATTTTGTATAAATTTGTCGACTTACCACTTTTGCAGAGCACTGAGGAGACTCGAATTCATGATAAGCAAATACACTTAATGCCCAAAGCAAAGTGCTAAACAGGCAAAAAAAAAAAAAAAATTTTTTTTTTTAAATCACTCTTGAAATCCCTGCTACTCGATGTAGGCATTCAAAAATCGGCATCACCTGGGATCTGGCAGAAATACAGAATCTAAAGCCCCACCACAGACGTACCGGATTAGACTGCCTTTTAATAAGATCCCCAGATGATTCATGGGCGCATTAAAGTTTGAGAAGCTCTGGGCTACAGCACATAATACCAGGGTAGCATCCTTACATGTACTGCTAATAACACACATAACACATAACGCAAACAGAGATGCTTACTGGTATCTCACTGCTCTGTTATTCCCAGCAGGCCAGAATAATTATATTCTATATTGCTCTGTATTTTTTGTTTTTGATTTTCTATTGCTACGTTAAAAGTTTGTTTAACCAGGTATTATGTGCATAATGAAAAGATTTTGCATTCCTGACTTCCTCCTAAGAAACACAGCACTTGTAAAACCCTAACACATTTTAATTTGTTAATGATGATGTTTCAGTGATAGGAGAGGCTAACTTTGACCCGAGGCATTCTGCGTGCCAGGCACTGCGTGACGTAGATGGCGTGCGTGCGTGCGTTACCTGATTTAATCCTCTCCACAACCCAAGGATGTGCGCAATGTTGTCACTTCATTGCATTCAAGGAGCAATTAAAACACGGAGGTTAAGTGTTCTGTCTGAGAACACAGCATGAAGTCAAAGTGGGATCTAAACCCACAAAAGTGGCATCTGCTATCATCATATTAGTTTTCAGTTAAGCCGCTGGGACTGGAAAACAATGCGTGGACCAAAACATGACATGTTCCTATTTTTTAGAAAATCTAATGACTAATAATTACAGGTCAGCTACACCAGTAACAGCCTAAAAATTTTTTTTAAAAAAGACCAATTAGTGATACATTAAGGAGCTAAGGAAATTTCTAATGCTGATTATTATCTTTAAATAAGATTTGAAGTTGTCCCTGATGACCCAAATTATTGACACCCTTTGACTTAATAATTTTACCTAAAACAAATGCAGCCCAAAATAAAAATCAGAAATAAAAATAAAATAAGTCAGAAATGAGTTATTCCTTACAGAGTCATTTCATATCTTTTCAAATTAATCAATATAAAATCTAACATTAGAGTATTATTTAAGTGAATTATGGTATATCTACATATTAAATATTATAGTGTCATAAAATTACATTTTCAAAAAATTTGCTATGATAGGGAACATGTTTGCTAAATGAAAAAAAAGTTGCATACAAAACACTAAATATCTGTATCTATATATTGTGTATTTTTTATAAATTTACTCTAAAAGTAAACATCTATAAATGTTTGCATTTTTTTTTATTGAAGTGTAGTCAGCTTACAATGTTGGTGTGTCAATTTCTGGTGTACAGCATAATGTTTCAGTCATATGTATACATACATGTATTCCTTTTCATATTCTTTTTAACCATAAGTTACTACAAGATACTGAATATAGTTCCCTGTGCTGTACAGTATGAACTTATTTTGTGCTGTGTTTGTATCTTTCTCTCTTCTTTATTTTTTGGGGTATTGCCCAAAATAAATAGGCATCATCATACAAGTGACTTTATAATTTCTCAAACAAAGAAAAATATGTTTTGTTTTCATTAAGCCCCCAAAGCCAGTTTAATTATTTATTGGAGTTTCACAAAATGCATTTAATTTTCAATTTTGGCTCATTCAGCTTTTCCTGGGTAAACATATGCAGGTAAAGTCTCATTTGAGTATAACCAGCAAATGCTTATTTGACGATACCAAGCTTGTGTATTTGTTAATTATAGGCTATTTTGTTTAGTTTATTTATATAGCAGATATTTGAATTGGTGCACAACAGAAACACAGACTATGAACTAGAGCAGAATAAAAGCCTATGTAGATTTTAGCTGATGTCACTAAGTTTCATTGAGCCACCTTCTAGAGCAGGAACAGATGTAAAACCTTGTCGTTTTTCTCATTTTAAGACAGATCCCATGCAAAGTAAAAGTCCCTTTATCTTCTCCCTTAAACTATTAGCAATTATGAATTGTTCAAAAACAAATTCCCCTTTGAAATTTTTAGTTTGAAATGTATTTTTTTTGTTGTACACAAGGCACAATTTCACCCCCCCCAAATATTTATGTTCATTTCCCTGTAAACGAGACTCCTGGTAACTTTCAAAATGTTTTCCAGGAGCATACACGTAGCCCCAGGCACATTATTTTTCCCCCTAAAGATCTTACAGTACGTGTGAGGCAGGTGAAAGCTATCACTAACAATCAAATTAACTTCAGGCCATTTTCAGCGTTGTGTTATGTTCCAGGACACTATGTTAGCAAAGCTTACACAAGCAGTCAAATCCTTGCTTTTTCAATTTAGACACAAAAGAATGCCCAAAGCAGAGGATGACATTTCATCAAGTGATTCCCAGTAATTAATTTGTTATGAGCCCCTACAAATAAAATAAATGCTGAATGATACACGGACTTCTGTTGTCAAAAGCATCCCCCCTCTCAATCCTACCTTGCTGGCTCCTGACATTATTTTTTGGTTACTGGTTGACGGTTCAGTGCCTTGAGTCTTGCTCTCGCTGTAGAGTTAGCAGGATAATTGACAAACCACAGGGATCGGGTCCCTGGATTAGGATGACCGGACTGTCAAAACAACCATGACATATTCTCACATCAGCTTCAACTGCAAGTCAAACCTGTAAGGGCAAGATTCACCCTGGCAGGGCCAGATGGGAAGTATTTAGTTTAAAATATTTCCCACTGCAGAGTATACTTCAGCAAGAAATGGAAGCCATATAATATCACTTAAAAATCTATAATTCATGAAAAGATATCATTCATTGATATCTTCATAGAAAAAAATCCACCATGGTCACAGTTAATTCAAGCATTTATGATCGATAAATAAATATCCCAGAGTCTTATTTCATTTACTTAATGTATCTTGAATTTCATAAAAGGTCTTTAATTTTTACTAGAAGAGGGACGTGTGTTTGGGAGAACTCTATCTGTGTTGAATGAATGTGTTTATGGGATATTGTGTATGTCTGTATTATGTATGCACATGAAGGGAAGTGTGTTAATAATCCAATTTTATGTTGTATGTTTTATAATTTTGTTTAAAAACCATCTTGTAAACTTCAGATCAAATTGATGCATGTATGCCATTCATATTAATAAGAAGCATGCCACAGGTTGTGATGATCAGTTAGGGGGCTATATACATTTCCATCGTAAAGAGCAGAGTTTAAGATCGTTTCAAAACTTCTAAATAAATTTGTCACTTCAACCATCGTCTCTAGACTTTCAGATTCCCACAGTAGATCTTTGAAATGACAGCTCAAGTGACATCTACTTATAACGCAGGCATATTCTCTGTATGAAAACATAGATTGCAAAACCGTTACAGGGAAGTTAACGGTTACAAAAAAAGGGTTATTTACTTAGTTCTGGGCCAGCTGACACATGGGAGACGGACACTTAGGATTAGAAAGATCCAATTATTTTTAAAATATTAAACTCAAAGAACTTATTCATGTACCACTTGGGTCTTGGAGTATGATCAAAATAGTTTTGGAATAGTTCATCGGTATTTTTCCATCAGAGTCAAGTTCTTCAAAACATTAAAACGAGGGAGCAAGAAGCACAAGTGAATATTATTTACTGACAGATAGTTCAGTTTGACAAATACCAAAATGTTCAAAAACAAGGATTGGGATGAGATGGCATTAAACTGTCCACTTTTATCTTGGGAAACTGACACTTTTGAGAGTTGCGTTAACATTTGTGAATAAGGGAAGAAACACACAATTTTGTCAGCCCCAACCAAGTCAATCTTATTTTTCTAGTACTATGTATCAAGATATCATTCTGGAACAAACCGTAAGTATCCTCATATTTGGGGGCATCTTTCACTTATTTAAAAAAAAAAGAACTCGAGTCTAGAGTTGGAAGTCATAAAGCAAGTGGGGTGTTCTGAACGATACAGTAAATTTTCAGAAATGTGTAACTGATAAATGCCAATCTTAAAACAAACAAACATCAAACAAACAAAACAACAGTTAGAAGCAGTGTTTCACTTGGTAGAGCAACTCTTCTACCTCAAAGTGATCTTGTCCAGGGTTAATGATATAAAAAAAAAAAACCCAAAAGCCGAATGTAACTTAATTTCATCTTAACATCACCGTAAATTAGGCAGGGCAGGCATTAACAGCGTTGCTTGGAGGCAAGGACATTGAGGGGTTAAATGGCATCTATTCGTTGCAGAGCCAGGACTTGAATGAACCCTGTTTGAGTCACAAACTCAGCTCCTTTTTCTAGAACATAATTCAAGTGTGTTTCCTCCACCCAGGAAAGCAGAAGTAAAGCCCTTTCATATCGCCATTTCTCTTTATGCAGTCATGGCTTTTGTTCCATATATGAACCACTTCAGGACATTGCCAGAAAATTATCAGAGAGCCAAATCTTCTCTCTTCTACTTTAAAGAAAGATATACACTAGATTGTTAGGTGACAATAATAGTACATTTGAAGACAATTACTTTTGGCCATGATCTTTGTCATGTAGATAAGAAAGCATTTAGTGTATAACTTCTCTGTGTGTTGATCACTACTTCCCCATTTTACACACGCGCAATAAAGCTTCAAACTTGTTCAAGATGATCCCAAGGTCACGTAATTATAATGAAAAAAAGCCACGAGGAGTCTTCTTTCCAAAAAAATTAGCCTGCTTGTCTATGACATTCATGACATTTTCACCATTGTCATATCACCCTGCATTATTTTATCATATGATGGGGTTCAAAATACTTAAGGCTGTTAGAACAAAAGAAATTTTCACCTCTGGGCAGTACTGTATTTTAATTATTCAGAAATAATTAAGCAGGTCTTCAGCTTTTCACATTCTTCAGTACCAACCTTTACCTAGACTTTACATCTGTGTTACTCCAGCCAAGAGGCTGACGCATAGTAGGTGTTCAGGTCACTTTTGATTCTTTCCTTGGTCAGTGGCTGAGAAATTTTTTATAACACTGTGAACTTTTTTTTTAATTAGTAGGATTTTCCAAACTGAAAAATCAGAAGCAACCAAAAACTATATCAAATTGAAGTCAAGTTATACCAAGGTTTAAAATTCATGACCACAAAGCTGTTTTATCCTCTGGTGGACAAATAGCTGATTCCATTGGAAGTGGGGGTTTTGATATTTGTGAATCAAGTTAAGGAAATTGTGGTTTACCTCTACTGAAATTGCCTTCCCAATGAAGAAGAGGTAAAATAAAAGTTACTTAGCTTCCCTGCCTTCCGATTCTGCTGTCACTGGGGATGAGGGGCTTCGGGTGGCAGGTTGCCTGGTGTAAGGAGGATAGAGACTCAGCTACTAACACTTTGGCCATTGTGCTCCCTATGTTACATATGTAATTACTTCACCAAAAATACACAATTCAGGTGATGAGTCAGGGAGCTAAATAAGAACAGTAGAGGAAAAGAGATTGTGAGTATTCGGGAAATCATGAATTAATAGCACACAGCTTTAGAGGTGAACAGAAGACATCCCTTCTTATGTGTTTTACAATATAAGAAAACACATAATAAATAAAAGAATATGTAAGGAATTACCTGAAAATATCTGAAAAAATCCTAATTAAAATAATTTACGTATATATAAAGAAAGATTTTTTGTTTGTTTTAGGGGAGAGGTAATTAGGTTTATAAAAATAAATAAATAAATAAATAATAAAAATAAATTAAAAATACTGAACTAATAATTCCAAGGAAGATACAACAATTGCACCAATAAAGAAAACAAATTAAGAATTCTAAATAGCTTGGACAAGAAAAAGGAAACATGTTCCCTTTTTTATCAAAAAACAAACCTTTTTCAGCTACTTGTATGGTCCTGATCACGATCTCCACAATAGTTTCAGAGAAAGAAAATACTGGGAGAGGAAGAAAATTACAAAGTATAAGGTACAAAGATGTTGATAAAAAGAAAAAAAAAATAAGTGACAGATTTAAATCTAGAAAAGGATCTTAAAGAGCAAATCCATCCCTGAATTGAAAGAGGTCGTTAAATCTCTTCATAAGAAATCCAAAGAGATGGAAGGACTCCTGTACAATCAGAATTGGTAACAATAAATTTCCAGCTGGCAGGAACTGGGTGTCTGGATTGGCTTCTCTGCCGCCCAGAACAGGGTGGAGAGGGGAGCATGGTGGGAAATGTGGTCTCATGAGAACGGCCCCGTCATCTCCTCTCTAGTTCTTCTGCATCTTCTGCCTCCCTATTCCTGTCCTTTCCAACTCTCCCAGTGAAGGGGAACAGGAAGTAGAAGAAAAGGAGAGACGGACAGTCAGGGGAGGGTTTAAGGATGGAGTCTGAACACCACAGGGACACCCTGGCTTCACGGAGTCCTAGCCAGAGTACACACACTACGAATACACACACTGTATATACATAAACATATATATGTATATACACACGTATCCCCTTTAGGGAAATATATTTATATATACACACCCATGTGCACAAACACATAGGTGGGGGTGCACACATATCCCTCTCAGTTAGAGAAGACCATTCACTCGAAGATTACTGTTATCATTTACAAATATCTTCCCTCAATTGTGAAGCAAATACCAGGTTACCAAAGGAGGTATACATACAAAACATTCGGAATTTCTCAAGTTGATTTTTTTGTTTGTGTTTTTAAGAGTCCTAAGCCAAAAAAAAAAAAAAATCAAATAAGCTTTAACTTTTACAGCCTGGGAGCCAATACCGAGTCAGAAAGTTAGCTTTAAAATGCCTGAGGGGCCACACAGTTGTTTAATGAGGACAAATGGAATAAAATTAAAATGCAGCCTAATAATGTCTAAAAGTAATGTCAGCTCAGTCATGTGGCTCAGATAATCCTTTTGCTCAAAGGTACATAAATGTAAACTTAGCAAAATGAAAATGTAAAAGAAAAGAAGAAAAACAGTAGAGAAACCCTACCCATCCCATTACGGAAAGAAGAAAGGGGTAGAAAAATAAAAGTAAGAACTATAATAATAAGATTTTCACTGTGCTGTTTCTCCAGCCCTGGTAAGAGTTTCTCACACAAAACCATGATGCTTGAGGTCCCAAAGAGGTCTGGGAACAAACCCAGATGGAAAAAAAAATACAACTCTCCCTTGTGAAGAGAGCTTCAACACAGAATTTTCTTTAAATGGTTCACTAGCTTCAAGGCCGATTTGAATTCTATAGACCAAAGCCCTATAATGATTGTTTGATTTTAATTAGTTGAGATACGCACAAGCCAGGCCCCAGCAGCCTTGAAATGTCACCGATTTCCCCAGAAGGCCAGGAGGATCTCACCATCTTTCAGTTCAGTCCAGACTGGCCTCCAGGAAACCAAGAAAAAGCCCAGAAAAATCAAAGAAATCAAGAGACTCTGGTCACTCACATTCATTGGCATTGGGACGTGGAAAGTATATTTTTATTCATATTACCTCACCAGTCTTTAGGAAACACATGCCAATAGTTTCATTAAGGAGCCTTGCAATGTGGGAGATTTGGTCTGCGGTCCGAGCTCCACCTCCCTACTGTAGTCAATTGATGAGATCACCTGGAGAGGAAATCCTACGTCTTCCTCTGACCCTCAGCATATATTTGCAGGTCTTCCAGTCCACACTTAGACTTCATGAGCTCAGGAAGATGTTCTGATTCCTCTACACACACATACTCCTCAACCCAGCAGTGCTGCTGCTGTCGGACTGACAGTGCAGTCCTGGGAGAATGTCCCGCCCTCTCTCCCAGATCTACCAGGTAGAACCCCTCCTTCTCACAGCACCTTCTGCTCATTAATGTCCAAGCTATTTCCTAACTGCAAAATATGACGCATACAGAGCCCACTTGGCTGACAGGGATATGTCAACCCAGCATCGAACAGTTTCCTCTTCTGTCACCCAAGACCCTGAGTAGCCACCAATCAGAACGAGTTTAGACTTCGTGTGTTAGCATGGAGAGGTTTCAAAAATAATTTTGAGCAAATGAACAAATCAACTGACAAGAATCACCATAGTATATTTACAAGTGCAAAAACACATAGAGAAATAAAAATTGAAAACCAGAGAAAGAGAGGGACATGGGAGCAGAGAGGATTCACAGGGAGATTACAAATTGCAATGTTTTCTTTAAAAAAAAAGATCAAAGTTCTCATTTTGAGAAGATGGAGCAGATACACTTTTCTCCATTCCTCCTACGAAGTACAACTAAAACCCCTGAACATTACATAAAAAACAAACATAAGAGATCCTGAAAGATGAGAAGAAGGCAGCAGACCAGCTTGGGACCTCAGGACCCTAAAACCAGACAAAGTAGTGAAGACAAGAGATCTGTCATGAGCATCTGCAAGAAGAATAGATGTTAAGGATGTGAAAACATCCAAGTAGATCTGGGGAAAATCTGAGACCCTGAGTGACAGGGTCCTCCTTCCGTGGACATCGCCTAGGGAAAACAGCAAACGTCTTTGAGAAGGCAGGCCCTGGGCAAGCTGCTATAGTCAACATGGCAGGTGAAACTTATAAACAAGTGACGTAGTTGCTTAGCTAAGTGAGCTTTGTAGAACCTGCGAGGTCCAAAGTGATGCAGAGGTGACAGCCTTGAGAGAGGCAGGGAAGGTCTAGGAGAGTCAGGGTCCAGGAGCATGTCAAGGATCAGGATAGAGACTGGAACAGAGACTCTGTGCTTCAGCAACAAGGGTTGGGACAATGTCCAAAAGAAACCAACAACATAGCCATTCACCATTAAACTCTAGTGCCAGAAGCCCAGAGACAAGGCAAGACCAACCATCCTTCACTGAGACCAAGGAAGTGAAAGAAGAGGTATGTGGGTGCGAGCCCCCAGACCCAGGGAATACTGACTTCCCTTTGTGCCCGACACCGTTCTAAGGAAGAAGACAGGAAAGGATGTTTCCCCTGGAAGGAAACAGCCTTCAATATGCATGAACTTTAAATTGACTGAGATGTTACCCAAATAAAATTAAATATTTGTCTGGAAGACATTGTCTGAAGTCGAAAAAGATGGAGTTATTTTTATTTGTAAAAGTATCTCTTCATCTCCCATAAAGGTACATGGTGCTCCAGAGCAAAAGGTCGAATCAAATAAAACGAACCAACATGATTTCCAAAGCATGTTGTGAGATGCTTTGCTGAGCCAAGGATTGGCTATGAGTATGTGTGACACGTGGTTCCTGCCCTAAAAGATCTTGAAATAGATTTCAAGAAATGATACCTGCATTTTACTAGAGATGTGGGAGGAAGTTTTTTGTTTTGTTTTGTTTTTTTTTTAGTGAAAGGCTCTGCTTGATGCCCTCTTCAAGATGGCAAGAGCTAAGGTGATGGGTACCACATTAAATGTGAGAAGGGAGGCTTGACGCTCAGTGTCTTCTTTACTTGTCAGGATGAACAATCCTGGATCTCTGAAAAGTATAGAGAAAAAAAATGACCGAATCCATCCATCTCTACCACCACCTAGTTTATAGATGATCACTCTTTAAAGGAATTGCTTTCTGGTCCTTGGAGCTCTGGGGAGTTTCTCCGCGTGTATATTTATATTTTGGATCCACTTGACAGCCTCAGGGGAGTACAGGCAACCCAGCAGGAGCGATCCGTCTTCCCTGACTCAGACACACTCCTGGGTACACACCTTGGATGTTCTCAGACAAACAGCTTTGGATGGTGATAGCACTGTAATTATTTCCCCCTTAAGTAACAGAGATTAACAGAGCCCTGTTTGACATGAACATTTGGATGCAGATATAGAGATAACAGGTCATGTAAACAGGTAAATATCACTTTTGAATCCATAAATACTGTCTCCAACTGATAATTCTCACCCACATCCTTCATCTTCAACAACCCTTCATCCACCAATGACTCCCAAATTTATGCGCATTTCTCAAAACTTCTTTCTAAGATCTAAACTGATCTCCTTAATTTGATATTTCTGCTCTGTCATATATAAATTTTTAAGGTTCTAGCAGGTGGGTTCCGAGATGTACTCATCTTGCAGCTGCCTGAGACAAGTCTCAAATATAAGTTCTTGTGTTTATTACTAAACCTGCCACCTACCAACCTGGACTGGTCTGCCACTTTCTTTGGTCTCTCCTTGTATGGGAGCCGGTTTGGGAACCAACATCACCCTAAAATTAGGGACACCAACACACATATCCAGCTCCTATAAAACCTAGCTGAGACCCAATCAGTGAACATTGAATGAAAGAGTAAATGACTAATGACACATTTACAAGACGACCCAATATATGCACGTATCAGGAGACGCTCATCTCTACGATCAGCACAAAATTAGTTAACCTGATAACGTATGCTAACATATTGGTAGTAAAACATGTTACTTGACAATATTGAGGATACATACTGTTTTTGCCACAGATTTTTGAAATATTTGTGAAAAACAAATTTCAAATCAACCTTTGGTGAAATTCTTTACAAGAGTCCCACAGAGTAAATGGTGAAACCCATGCTCAGACAACAGGGTGTTTCTGTAGAGGGAAAAACAGTGCTGATTAGAAAACGTCCTCACATAAAACACAGCAGTACTCCGTAGAATAAAAGGGCTAAAACATTGGTGAGAATGAGGAAATCTTAGGTCAGCATTTGTATTTATTTCGCTGTTGTGGATACAGATATTAAAACTGTGTTGAGGATAAAATAATTGTTAAAACTCAACCGATCAGAAAGCAATGGATCACTGAATTAGAAAAGAAAACTGAGTTTTTAATGCAGGCTCGTTTCCATAGGTAGAAAGAGAATCAACATTTTAGTGCACAAAATGATGATAATTTTACCTTAATCCCACTGTTTAGCCAATTTAATTCTCCTCTGATTAAAGATAATTCCGGCATTTTAAAGATCAAAGCTGCTCTGCTGGTTGATTAGTTTCTAGGTCCTAATTTCACACTCCTAGTCAAACCATACATTCTTTTTTTAAAAAAATCGAAATCTGAAAAAGTTGGACGATCACCTCCCTCAACAAAGAACAAATAACACCCACCTCTATGTAAGATCACTTTTCCAGTAAGTGACACATGCTAGTCAAATGACATATTAATTATCCCACTCCACGTCCTGCGGCTGCAACTCTCTGTTTTCCTCACTTGCCAGGAACCTGACATTGGACTTGAAGCTGTGAAAATGCCACTGCTTCCATGAAAGTCTCTCCCAACCCCAGGATAGGTAATCAACCTCTCCCCTTCCACCACTCCCTACCATTTAAAATATATAATCATAATCCAAGAGAGATTATTTCAAAACAGTTTTTCAAAAAGCCTTAATTCTACAAATGAGAAAACAGCTTCCCACCTTTAAACCACAATTATTCTTTTTCTTACTCTTGACTAAGAGATACAGAAACTGAGGTTCAAGGAGATTAGGAAATTGTGGGAGACCACTCCAGCCAGGGCTGTATCTGGCTCCAACATACCTGGTTTATTTTAGCCCATTACTAGAGGCCTCCTAAAATGTTACCTTCCCTTCTTTTCCCAGGTCCAAGGACCCAGCCTCTTCCAATCTTTCACGTGACATCTGCATACCGTCTTTAACTGATTCAACCTTTTTGCTATATGCTCACCAACTCTTCCATAGAGTTAATAAAATGTGGAGTTGACACCCACATACATAGTCTACCGAGGTCAGTGTCATCTGATCACAAAGAGCAAGATCTATGTTACTGGCCTTGCATGACATCCAGGACAGTGAGCTCAGCCCTTATCAAACCCTTTTGATGTGGCTGACGGCACTAAGACCTCCTAGAGGATTTGAGAAAGACTCGGCTTTGGGCATCTCCACGAATTTTGACACGTGAGGGGGTTCATGGGCTCCAAACCAATTCTGAAACTCCACGATACCCATTCGATTTCTTACAATGTGAATATTCTCAAGTTTCCTTCTTTTTTTCTTTACAGTGAAAGTTTTAGGAAGTTTATATGAATTAATAAAAATCCTGGGCTCTATGAAGCCAATCTAGCTTTGAACATGCTTTTATTGATCTCTCAGGTAAATCTACTGTGAATGTTATGAGCCAAGCCCAGATCATCAACTTCAAACAGAATTGGAGGTACCTGTAGAGAGTGATGCTGGCAGACAGGCTTTTACTAAAGCCAGCAGAGCAGAGGTGAGGATTAAAAAAAAAAAAAAAAAAAAGTACTTAATTAACATTTTAGATGTGTTGTAGGCTGAGTGATTTAAGGCAGCTTATTAAACTCTCCCTGTTGCATCCTGGAGGGTATGATTTTTTTTCTTTCTTTCTTTTTGTTTTACAGATGTAATCAATTTGTTTCTAATATCCGAACACATTAACATAGGGAAGGATTTTAATATGTTGGGCTTCTTTTTATATTCATTCTTCTGAGTCAGTTATCTTGCTTGGAAAAAACAATTTGACGACAGCCAAGGCAACGGAAAACTATTTTTTTCATTTCTCCCTTCTTAGAAACAAAGAGCATTTCTCAACCACAAAAGGAAATATTTTCATTCCCTATTTTGCATATCAATGAAAGGAACAATGCCAAGTGAGTCCCGTTCTTACCAGCTCCAGAAGTCCTACTCTTATTCCCTGTGGAAGAGCTGCAATCATTCCCACTTGTTTCTATGTACCCAAATGGGTTCCACTCATAAGAACTGGGAAGCTGGAGGCAGAAGCCATTGGCATCCCTGTCACATGGCCTTGTTTCTTGACCTTCAACGAGGCTTTGTTTTCTGGTCTAAGCCTAATTCTGAATCTTCACCCTTCCAAGAAACCATGAATTTCCATATGAAGTAAACTTTGCTAATCATGGCAGGTCTCAACATCCCGGTGAAAAAAATCTCAGCCCAGGGATGCCCATCTTCACATATAGACCCTTGAATCCAGAGTGCTTGGGTTTGAAACCCATCTCTAGGGCAAACTGTAGTGTGTGAGCGTTGGTGATTCATCAGATCTTAGTGTGTGAGCATTGGCGATTCATTTTCTCTCCCTCTGTCTGAGTTTCCTCCTCTGTAAGACGAAGACAACCATGGTAACCACTTCATAGGTTTTATTTATTTATCTTTATCTCTGAAGATGGAGAGCTGCAGCACATCCTTGGGAGAAGAACAGTTTCTTGTTAACTGTGCAGCGAGCATTGCTTATGTCTGCTACCTCGACCAGATGAAAGGCCGGGAAGATGTCTTACTTTCTCATTCTAAGCTGAATCTAAATTGCTCAATATAAAAGTAGACAGAATATCAATGAAATTTATATTGCTAAAAAGAAAAGTTGCCCATCACCTAGATTCAAATACTATTAGTTCATGGCAAGTCTCATCATGGATGTGCCACTCCACTCACTCACTTCCTCTCCATCCCTCTAGAATTACGGAGCATACTCCAGACAGTATGACTCCACCTGCAGTTATTTTAGAACGCATCCCTTAAAGATAAAAACACTGCTTAAAAGTAAAAACCACAGAACCACTGAAACATAATACCTAAAACAATACTGCCTTAATACTTTCAAATATCCATTTAATACTCAAATGTCCCATCATGTCATAAAAGGTTTCTTTAAATTATGTGTTTGAATTAGGATCTAAATAAGATCCATACATAGCAATTAGATAGTATGTCTCTTCAGTCTCCTTTAGTCTTTAGCCTTCCCCCTGCATCTCATGTACATCCATTTTGCTGACAAAACTAGGTACTTCTTCTGTAGATTTTCCCACCATCTGGATTTTTCTGATTGCATCCCTGTGTAAGTTTTGTTTTATTTTTGTTTTCTTAAAAATGTCCCCCTGACTTCTAGATTTCTTGCAAGTTTGTAGTTAAACCTCAAGGCTTGATTAGATTTTGGGATGATGTCTTTGGCCAGGATATTTCGTAGTAGATGATGCTTCTCTCCATTAAAGGGCTTGTAATATCTGCTTGTCTCTCTTTATCTGATGTTAGCGACCAGGAATGCACAATACCTGGATCCATTAATTCACTGGGGGTCACAAAATATTGATATTTCAATTTTGTTATTGCTTTTTCATTTACTAGGTAACATCTTCTAAATGCAGGAACCAAAACCATAATGCCACTATGACCTAAGTGTATTAATAATTGTTCTAGGACAGTTAATATTTAGTCCATATTTAAATTTTTCCAATTCTCCAAAGATCATCTTTTGTAACTGTTTTCTTTTGACTAGAATCACGAGCTAGTCTAGGTTTGCAAATTGCTTTTGATTATGTCTGTTTAATCTATTACAGTCTATTATAATCTGTCTCTTTGTCACTTGTTTGTTTTCATGCTATTAACTCTCTCAAGAGCCCAAGATAGTTGTCCTGTTGAATGTTACCTCTTTGGAGATTTTTGGATTGCTTAATCATGACATTCCATTGCTTTCAGATATTGACTCTCCCCAAAAATTCCCTCTTTAAGCTGGTGAGGTTAGCCATATATCTAAACTCTTGCTTGGAGCAATATTGGTTTTCTCTGTGTAGAGAACATATTTGAATCACAGGAATATTGTTGTTTACTGACATAGTATTTTTCGCTCTTTTTATGAGGTGCAGAGTGTTCTAAAATCCACAATCCCTCCTGTAGATATAATGGTTTATCTTAAGGAATGTCATAGAAAAAGAATATTCTACCTGACCATTTAGGCAAGAGTTTAACCCTGTGAGCATCCACCTATGAAACACCTGTTACCTGACTATGGTCAGATGCCAGAGCTCTTGGCTGACAGTAAATAGAATCAGGAGAAGTTACCATGGCAGCCACCAGGTCCCCCCCCATCACCGAACTATCTCTAATATTTTAATTATCTAACGACTATTTTTAGTTAAAAAGTAAGTCACTCTTCTTTCCACAACCTCCAGAAGATCTCCTTAGTGGCTCTCCTGAGTGTCCTTTCTTCCTTATGTCATGAAAAAGAGGAAGAAGCTGATTTTACTGGATTCTAAACTACATAGTGAGGTCATTTATTTGCATTTTTTCAGTATCTCTTGAAACATTTTTTCCCAATCACTCCTGGTAAGAATTATCCAAGAAGCTTCTTTTTTTTTTTTTTCTTCCCAAGAAGTTTCTAAAACTTACAGATTACTGATATTCACACAAGGGGAAACCTGACAAGGGGTTATTTTGAACAAATTCCCTAGGGGACGCTTGTAGGCAAGTCTGAGAATATTACCCTAGAATGGAGCTGCTAAGGACAAAAAAAACAAAAAACAAAAAAAATGAAAACCAAAACCAAAAACCCTCTAGTAGGACACAGTGGCTCCAACCCAGAGCTCTGAACCCACACTGCCTGCATTCAGACTTCCCTGCCCCCCGTCCCAGCCAAGAGACCATGCAGGAGTTAGTCTCTGAGCCTGTCTGCTTCCTACTTTGTATAATAATGAAATGAATAGTGCCTGCCTCACAGGTAAGAGTCAGGCAGGATCCCATACTAAGCCCTTAGTGCAACCTCAATCAATGTTCATTATTGATTATTATTAATATTACTGCACTATAAGCCAATAGATTCCTAAAGTTAAAAACCTTACTGTGTGGACTTTTTGTTTGTTTTCATATTATATGCCTTATAAAAGACCTAGATTTAAAGAAAGTTTTTTTTTTTCCCATATAAGATTTTGAAACATTTTAGTCTCTTTTTTTGTCTTAAAGGAAAACATTGTCTGAAAATCATGGAAGAACCACATGATTCACTCACCCAGTTTCCTTTCTACGAGAAGACTCGACTATATTGAGTCTTGGTTTGGCATATGTAATATTAGTTATTATTTGCCTCAAGAACTATATCCCTTTCTTAAGGGGCATAATGTTTGCCCGGGTGACTAGTCACAAACTAATGACATTTTATTCCTTTAAAAAACATATATCCTAGAGTAGAGATAATCATCTCTAAATACATGAAGAATAGGATCTACCATGGAAACAGTGAAGACTTACATGACATCACACAGGATAAAAGGATGTTCTCCCACGGACCAATCCTCTAGAGGTAAGGAAGCTTCAAAGACAGCCTGAATAGAATATTATCAAACAGAACATGGCCATTCCAAAGGGTGATTTGATTTTTGGGGTCAGAACTATGTTGTAGTTCATCTGAATTAAGATTCCCCATCTTAGTTGACATATATTAGATCAGGAAGAAGGTGTATTGTTATTTCTTGCTAGACATGATTGTTGCAGAGCCAATATTTACTTAAAATTGGATGACTAGAGCAGACATTGGACATTTTTATTTGCCATGGGTTTCTTGGAACTCAGTCTCGGAGAACTCAAAGCAGTGCACCTTGAACTTTAAAGTGCATACAAATTACCAAGCGGACTCTGTTAAAATGCAGATTCTCCGGGGACAGCACTTTGACAACCAAGACCTTAAAGAAGGGGTTTTCTTTCCATTATTGGCTGATTGTAGGTAAACAAAACTGAGTCTGATGCTTGCTAACTGCTTTGTTTCTACTGTGGATTATGTGAGAGTTTGACCACAAATAGACATGGGGTCCAAATGTGCACCCTTCCTACTGTGCAGAACCCTGAGCAGAGGCACAGACATCGCTAAAAACAGTTCAGAACTGGGTAGCGCCGCAGGGCTTGGGCAGACAAGAGGAACTTCAATAACCACATAAATGACCCTGCATAACCAGAATGTTCTAAAAGGAACTTTAAAATAAGGGTGTTTAAATTGTTCAAAGAGCTAAGGGAGGAAATACAATCTCACTAAAGAGATGATTAAGAAAAAAAAGACTGACACAGGGAAATATACACAAAATGTTATGATAAATCACAGAGAAAAAAATGTGACAATGAGTGTGTATATGTCCATGAATGACTGAAAAATTGTGCTGAACACTGGAATTTGACACAACATTATAAAATGATTATAAATCAATAAAAAATGTTAAAAAAAAAAAAGCTGACCATGGACTTAATATATGACCCAGCAATCCCATTCCTAGATATTTGCCTAATAGAATTAAAAACAGATGTCCATACAAAAAAAAAAAAAGAAAAAAAGAAAAAAAAGACTGATATTTAGAAGAATCAAATAAAATCTTGGGGAGTGAAAAAAGGTAGGAGAAATGTCAAAAGTGGCATTTTGTCTTTGTAGAGTGGAAGTTACCAGAGTGGCTTTCCAGCTTGATAGGGATAATCTAGGAGAGTGAAAGAGACTAGTAGGCAGGAGAAAAGAAAAGTTGAGCCTGCGGGATCCTTGGGGGAAATAAAGCAGGTGCTAGATGGGAACCCCTTAATTTCCCACCACGGAATCTACCAACTTCACGGCGTCACACTCGCTTCTTCATTCTTCGCTCCAGTGCTCCCCAGGGACAGGAGATGCTGAGAAAGCCAGTCATGCCTCACTAACGATGCTACAACAGACGCCAAACAGGTCCTCTCTCAGCCACAGTGAAACGGGAACTATGACTCTGGGCCTGTTGAGAATGAGGGAAGGATGCCTCCCTTTATAAACAACCGCTTCGCTTCTCATTGGTCATCCCAGAGACTTTCCCATGTAGCTCAGCGATTCTTGTACTTTGCAGACTGGAAAGTTCTAGGAACTTTAAAAAATGAATTCTGAAAGGACTGAGAGCAAACGGGACTGGATACCTTTGTTGAAGCCACAGGTTCATTGTCTTAGTCAAAACAGTATTATTCAGTGGTAAATTTTTATTATTCAATTAAACAGTTTTATTCTTATTAAGTGGTTGTTTTACTTTCATTTTTTATTAACAACTTTAAGTAGAGGAAGTTTGAAACTGGAGTAAGTGTTTATTCTCTGTTAATAAAAATGAAGTCTGACAACAGAAAAAAGTAGATGTGACAAACATTAGCTGTATCTCCGGATGATGTATTGTTTTTTCTTCTCTCTCTCTCTCTCTCTTTTTTTTTTTTTTTGTATTCTCAAATTTTCTATAATACACACGAATTACCACAAAAGTCAGGAAAAAATCCACTATTAAAAGAAAGAGAAGATGATTCTCACTTTGCCTCTGTGCAGGCTTGTTTACTTCTGCCTTGAAGCCCACACGCAGGGATTAAATGTGACTCCGTCTTCCCTTCAGTGCCTAGTGCTTGTTGAAATCTAATTACAGTTAAGCTCATTTAAAAAACAAAAATAAAAACCGATCTTTCACAATCTCTTTTCTTTGCTATGCAGCAAGTAACTAGTCTTCTATAGCTATGCATTTAACTATGACAAGGTAACACAGATATCCCTTCAAATGTTCTAGGACATGAAATCAGTACAACAGAAATCTGATTTAAGTGTGATTTTAAAGCCTGCTATCATGCACCAAAGATACAAAGTGTTGACTGCTCCTTTTTCTGTATTTCTCAGTAAAATCTTGTCCAAAACTCTGATTTATTCTATAGCATTAAGCCAGGATCCTTGGGTGGGTGTGTGTGTGTGTGTGTGTGTGTTTGTGTGTGTGTGTGTGTTGATCACCTATTTCATCCTCATAAATCCACCAGTGGCTTACAATTTTAAAAACTTCCTCAGTGGATGGAGGGCACAATTACTGTTTTATGATATGAGAGAAAAGTCCTTGGTGGACAATGTTCTTCAGAAAAAAATTTGGCAAAATATTAATACAGGACATTTCTTTTTAAACCAAGTTGTGTTTTAGGCATCTTTTAAACGTTTAAAAGAATGTTTTAAAGAAAACAAAGCTTTTTTTTTTTTTTAACATTTAGCAGGTTATTTAATTCCTTTGTGCTTCATTTTTCTTTTTTTTTTTTAGCAATAAAATAAGAATAGCAAAAATGGCCCTATCTACTATGCCGAGATCTGTGAAGCCAAATTAGGATAATAAAATATATATACAAAATCCCCTTGAAAAAATAGTATTTATTACTACCATCGTTGATAAACCTGGAAGGAAACTTAGAGATTTTTCCAGTCTCCGGTTTTGGATGAGAACACTGGGATACTAAGAGGGGTGGTGACTTGCACAACTTCAGATGACTCCCAGGCAATTCTTGGCCTCATTCTGAAAGAGCTAATAGAAATCAAGTTTTTTTTAAAACAAAGTCATTTGTGAAATGTACCAGGGAGAGGTACTACTGATTTTTGGCAAAGCAACACAGAAAGTGGCCTCAGGCTTGATACCAGATTTTAAAATGTGTGATAATGCCTTCATAATTCTAGGGGAAACTTATTTTTTATTAGAATTCTATAGCAGCCAACTGACCAAGCCAATGTGGAAAATTAACACAGATCCTTTAGGTATCCGAGGACCCAGAAAATGTACTTTCCATTCGACACTTCTTAGGAAGGCCTACATCACAGAAATGAGTACATGATAAACAATAAATGATATTTTGAAATATAATAAAATAATATAAATAATACATATAGTGGGGAAAGTAGGCAGACAAAAAGTCTAAGGGAAAAAGTGTCAATGGAAAAGAAAACATACTCATGGCATACTTTTTGCTTTTGTAATCATCTCTAAGAAACAGATGAGAATAAATATTGTTGGGTTGTCAAATCAGACTCTCAAGGAACAGAGATCTTACCTAATATCACATTTTAGTATTATTTCAAAGAACATTGATAACTATGAAACACAGAGGTAAATGGAGAAGAATCTGCCTGGTTCCTTCCACAAAATTAGGACCTATCACAGCTTGGCTTTAATATATGAGGTCTCAAAGTGATACATCACTGACTCAACGAGAGCCCTTTCCATCTTGAAATGTGTCCTTTTCATACTCTGATTGTAACATAGCTGACACTGACATTTTCCAACAGGCTTTGGTTCATAAATATATAAATTTCAAGTTTCCATCAAAATGTGTTAGTTCTTTCTTCTTCCTCCAACCCCCTCCCACACCACAGCATCCCCAGAGTAGAAGGGACAGTATAGAAACCAGCTACTAATGTATTTCTGCTCCACTCATCCTAGTAATGTAAATAATATTTATTAAGTTTTCAACTTTTAGAAACATTCGATAACAAATTATAAGATACTTAATTGTGGTTAATGAATACAATGTAACATTATCAAGTTTGTCATATAAGAAAAAAAGAGGACAAAAGTTTGGGGGTAGAACTGAAAGATGAAAGCTGAAAGAAATGTTAGAAGTGCTAATATCTTCACCTTCAAAGTAGAGAATCAAGGAATACTGTCTATAATTGACCAAATAAGAAATGAATATGTAAGCCTATTACTTAAAATTACAGAGACAATGAGTAGAGGAACTAAAAGTTTAATGCAATTCTATGGAGTGAAAGGTCTGCCATTTATGGTAAGTGAGATGAGACTCAACGGACCATGCCTAAAATCAATGAAATAAGCACATAGACATGAATGATAGTGTTTTGAGGTGTGGTTGGGTATTATAGTCAGAAGACGTAGTGACAGAGATTAGAACAGGTGTCCCCTTTTCCAAATGGCCCTTTGGAGCAGGAGACATGCTGTAAGTCCATCTGTGAACTCTGTCATCTTTTTAAACCATGTGTAGGACTTATTTTTGTACTACTTTGATAAGTTTTTTAAATTCGTAAAACAAAGATCAATAAGTTCCAATCTGGTAACCTCAGGATCCACGTTGGCACCAGAGCATTAAAAAGGTGGCACAGTTGATTAAAGCCAATTCCAACACCACAGGTGTAATCGGGTGTCCCCCAAAGAGAAGGTAAACATCAGGGCTGAAAGCTGAGGTTCAGCATCCCCGATTACCCCTCCAGCACCGTGGCTCCTCCTGGATCAGAGATGACAGTTGTCCCCCGGTGTTCATTCCCCACTCCTCCAGGAAGAGGGCTATTGAGGTTTGCAAAGGCCCGTGCCCTCTGCTACACAGCACGTTTCCCAGCAGCCATTGCAACGAGGTGTGGCCGTGCGATTCAGTTCCGCTAGAGAGACAGGAAGAAATTCGACGTTTGTCACAACTCCCAGGTTGTGCCCTGATAAAGAATGACCTTCCTCTGCCCTCTCTATCTTCCCTTTGAGAGAACTGGATCCAAGGATAGAAGATATATTTTGAGGGTAACAAAGATTCTACCTGGCTTAGACTGCCTCTGTTCTGTTACGTGAGAGAGAAATAAACTTCTAAATTGTTTAAGCCACTGTATTTGTGTATCTCCCTTATAACAACTAACTCCTCCCACCTTCACTGCCGGTCTCATATTTGATTCAATTTGTGTAGGTTTTTCTCTTCCTAATTACTCTTCTGGTGTCAGGTTCTGCTTGTCTATTGACGGCCACATATAATTCTATCAGTATCTACAGGTTATAGTCTCATATATGTGTATTGTTTTGCAGGTTTCCAGCTCAGTTTTCGCCAAGTGCTTTCCCTGATTTCCCTACTCATGTAAAAGCATCACGCCTTTGAAAAATCTCATTTTTTTGAGATTGAATGTACTTGAAACTAGTTTTGATTTTTTTTAATTTAATAATTATAAACTTTCTCAAACTGAATTGCATTACCCACCTGTGTAATCTGTCCAGTGTCCCTTGTCTCTACCTGGTTTTCATTCTTTTTCCATTCCAGTAAGCTAGAAAAATATTATTGGCTGAATTAGTTCCCTAATAAAGTACATAGGTCTCAATTCAGATTTTCCATTAGTGTCTAACTTGCTGTTTCCCCTTGATGTTTCTTCTTATGAAATTCTGGCTTTTCTGACTACCATTTGATGTAATATTTATTCTTATTTAAATTTGCTTGCTATAGTGTTCTAACTTATTTTTGGTATTGCAATTGCTGATTACAGAATTGCCAGCTATCAACTGAGTTTCCCTCCTTGGTTCATCTAGCTTTATTATTGATAGATTAGATAATGCCACAGGATTTCCAAATCTTGAGTCTTCTCTTAAATATACAGATCTAACCTCCTCTGTAAGTCTTGCAGCACTTGCCAATTAGTAGTTAAGATACTTTGGATTGAAAAGAATAGAATAACTAAGTGAAATGACTCAGGCATTAAGTGTTTAATACCACTTCACATAATAAAAACATTGATGTAGACAGTTCCAGGGTTGATTCAGTGGCTCCACTATGTCATCAAATACCCAGGACCCTCCTCTCCTTCTGCTCTGCCATCCTCAAGAAGTTGGTGATACCTCCTCATGGTTGCAGAATGGATGCAGCAACTCCAGACATTACATCTTCACACAAAGCATGTGCAAAGTCACTAAGGGCAGATAGGGGCTTCCATTCATAACCTTACCTTTCTCCTTTTATCAAATAGGAATATTTTACCAGAAGCCCCCAGCATAATTCCCCTCATGTGTCACTGATCAATTTTAGTTCACATGGTCTTCTAGCTGGAAGGAAATTAGGAGAGGAAATACCTGTTATTGTCATCCTCTCTCCTCGTATTTCTGTTTGGCCAATGGGAGAAGACAAAGAACAATGGCTTTGGGGGATATAACCATCAGTGTCAGCTATAGGAAAGGAGCACATGATACAAGATGGAGATTCAGGAGGGTTCCAGAGATCAGGTGCTTTCTTCCAAGCCTCTTTCCAGCTTGTCTCAGGACCTTAGCTACATAAATCAGAAAAATGGATTTTCTCCTCGTGAATAAAATTGTAAAGCAGAATATATAGCTTTGTTGTACCATTTTATGTAACTCATTAGAGAAAATTCATAAAGTAACATGAATGCATGACTTCAATTTTTGATAATACTTGATTATAACTTCCCTATGGACCAAGACGATGATTGATTACATGAGGAACAGTAAAGATAGGACTATATTTTCTTACTTTCTTTTGCTGTGTGCCATAAGTCCTCTGGTACTCAAAAATCCATTACAATAATAATTCTCTCAAAATACAACTTGTTATATGTGGTCTTGAGAATCCCATGAGCCTTTGTTAAAGCAATTAATGTATATATCACCAATTCCGTTCAAATCCAAAGAGATAAATTGCACTTTACATAAGCATAGCTTATGTTCCTTCCTCCTATCACATTCTCAGTGAACTTAGAATGTTGGAGTAAATAGTGCATGGCTTTTCAGCCATCAGTATACTGAATCCATGAAGAAAACAGTGAACTATTAGTCAGTACATCTGCAAATGCCAACCAAAGACAGTGCCTAATTACAAAAGTTCTGTTCCATTTACTCGCAATAGTTCTTACTTTATAGTTAGAAAGGGTTAGAAAATAAAGGGGAAAATGACACATAAAAAAGAATTATGAACAGAAGTTCGGGTTTATAAAGGGTTACGTCCATCATCTGGGACCTAATGCTATGTGGCAAAGCTGCTGTCAGAGGCGAGTATTACCTGATTACAGGATGGGGGTCAAGTGTAAGGACAGAGACTATAGGGCGCGCAACCTTTTCCCTAATTGCAGTCGCAGGAATGTCTGTTCTTGAGAACGCCACGTCCACAAGAAAACGGCAGGAGCAAACTGTCATCCCAGCAGCAGCTGGCAAGCAGGAGGCTTGAATCCCGGGTAGACCACAAAAAGCCACTGATCCTGTGGAAAATGCCGAGAAGCATTCTAATTCAACTCATCGAGCTTAAATTTTAAGCATTTTTCCCCCTCTGAGCAGCAGGAGCAGATGAACTCTCAAGAAATAAAGATCTCATTTTCATGGAAATCATCTCCCAAGAACAAGAAAGGGGAAAAAAAATAAAGAAAATGTATGAGGCAGACTTGGGGTTGCTGTAAAAGACAACAGGTGTCCAAGTTTTCCACGAGGACTTAACTATTCCTGGAGGTATATTTTAATGACTTGCTAACAGTTGACATGATTTATCTTCCCTTCAGAGTAAACGGGAGTTCTGGTAACCAGGTGCAATGTAATCAGCTCTGAAAAATAAAGTTTAGCTACAAAACGGTCATAAATGCGAGACTGCTCCACACCTAAGGTTAGCAGATAACTATGTGCAGGACGCCAGGAGAGGACAAAGGTCTAATGGGTGTGTGGTTTGCAGTCACTGGGCTGACTTTCTAAATACTGATGTAACGGATGCATAATTCTGGTCAAATAATAAACACTTACATAAACTCTAAGGGGGTCTCAATCTGCGGCACATCAGAAGCACTATGAAGCTCTTCGAAATGGACGCAGCAGGACCCCATCCGCAGGCCTATTGATTCGTTAGGTCTGAGAGCCGCCCCAGGCAACTGTATATTTAAAACGCTGCCAGGTGGTCTAGTGGGCACCGAAGATTGCAAATCACTAAAATATCCACTGACTTAACACGGAGCTGTCAGAAGTGTTTATATTCCAATCTCAGACATGGGTTGATGTGAGGATTTGATATGAAACCGTAGACACCCATGAGCTCTTTTAACTTATCTGCTTATTCTCTGTCTCCTTCAACTCGCAGACTCATTAATCTAGGAACTCTATAAAGTCAGGGGTTGTACTGTGTTCCTCCTTGTACTCCCAGCCACAAACTCAGTTGCCAGTATATGCTAAGCATTCTACAGATTCTCGCCAAACGAATAAAGAATGAAATGCACTAAATTTCCATTTATTCTTTTTGTTGTTGTTGTTGTCAGTGGAGGTACTGGGGGTTGAACTCAGGACCTTGTGCATGCTGAGCATGCACTCTACCACTGAGCGATAGCCCCCGACACCAAATTCCCATTTATTCTTCTTAGTATTTTCAAGGAAATGATTAAGATGTGAATTTGAGGTACCAAATATTCAAACTTTGGCTTTTATTGACAAAGTCAGAAAGGCAAGAAAAGTAGACTCTAAACAATGTTTTGACCATTTATGATCATACATTGAGGGGAAGCTTAATAAAGAAAGGGTTCCTATAAGTAATGTTTCTAGGGTAGGAAGTCCTCGATGGAGCTGTCCACGGGGTAAATATGTTACGTATATTCAGGGACACTCTGTGATGTGGAGCATTTGTTGCTTAGCAAGGTGTCTGTATTCATCTGCGTCTTGTTACAACAGTAAGCATCACCTTTGCCTGTGTAACCCAGAAACCATGTAAGCACAGCTTTGGAGGCTTTCTAAAGACTTCTGGGCCTTTCTTCCCACACCGTCCTATAAATACACACTCTATACGGACTTTTTGGTCTCCTCTGAAGAGTCGCTGGGATAAATACTAGGTTGAATATTTGTGTGTGGGTCAACAAGCTAGACCTCCATGCACCTGTTACATTCATCTCCTTGAGGATCTAGTGGGTACTATGGGCTCTGTGATGGGGGCAGAATGAACTTACAAGAAAAAACCTGCCATTCAATTCTGGAAGGTTCAGAGACATCCTTAAGTCCATCCCTAAATCTTGTAAGGATCCTGGAAACCTAGGCTGAGAAATGGTGAAGATGAGTAATTGAGTAAAATCTCACAGCCTACTTGTGCCAAAGGTTACACTAAACATGGACAGGTGCTTTAAATACATGTACACAATCTTAAATCTTGAATCATCTCTTCTCCATTCACCCATCACAAAATGCTTGGTTAATTACCATGGTTAAAACATCAGACTCAGTTTCATTCCTTCGAACTTCTGTCCCCTCCCACATGACCTAAAACAAGGAGAAACTTGGCACTCCTTTCACCAGGTTGCCCATCCACATGTATTAATTCACTAATGCACCCAACATGACTGTCATACTGTGTTTATGAACCACAGAGACCCCTCTTAGGGTTGAATGACAGTGAGCAACATGAATCTTTCCCCAGCATCTGCATGCAGACCTGGGTTATTCATTACACACCCACATTGAGGAAAAAAAGTCTTCCAGGATTGCTTTTTCTTCCATCTGCAATTCCATTTTCAACTTTCAAGTTTGCATGATGGAAAATCATTTACTCTTGGAACGCTGGCAACACAATTGTTAAGGTATTCAGTGGCGCCTTGGCTTTTCCACGTAACTTCTCCTTCAGCCAGTCACTGCAGCAGCCAAGCAGTTAGTAGACTCAGGGTTGTGGAGAGTCACAGGGGACTCCGCCCCCAGTGCAGTGGATAAAAAGCGCGGAAAAAGAAGACACCACCAGTTAAGCTCAGTGTGAGCCCATTAAACTCATTCAGTTGATGAGGTTCATTCCTGCAGTGACTCAAAAAATAAAATATTCATTTATTTTTAGGAGGATAATAAACTTTTTCAAGTTCCCAGGGCAACATTTATTGCACTGGAACAGTCATTTTACAAAACGGCACTTTAATGGTCCCCAAAGTTCCGCATATGGGAAAAACTTTTACATAGTCTCCTTATGGTCTGAAAATAAAACACCACATCAGTGAGAACCTCCAGATAAATTCCAATGTCTGTAAATGTGACTAGAAGTCAGGGCTACATTACAGATTGCTTTCTGAGACAGTTTGAAGCTTAATTAGCCATCACTAACCCCTCTATGATATACATTCACATTACACGAGCTCACACACAGATCATCAAATGTTTCTGGACGCCATAAGGATATTAAAAAGTGCATTTTAAATACACAAAGCTAATGAAAGATAGAAACTAGCATTTTATGTAAGTAACCATAACATACTTATTTATCTTCTCCAACCATTGGACCTCTAGCTCATTGTTTCATTATTTTCAGTATTTGGCCACTACAAGCAATATTACATGAATTTCCTTGGTAATTCTTGAAGATGCACTTTTATACATGTCTACAGGTAAATTGACAAAGTAAATTCCTAGATGTGGACTTGTTAGGTTAAAGGGCACGTGATTTTGATTTTGATGTTAAGGGCTATTCCAGAATGGCTCTGAGACTTGACACAGCAATTTACACACACAGCAACAATGTATGAGGGCACCTCTTTCTTCACGCTTTCATATTTGGTGTATTATCAAACTTATTTGTCAGTCTTTCAGGTGAAAAATATGATATTTTGACAGAGCTTTAATTAAGCTTCCTCTTGTTAAATATAAGCCTGAGTATCTTTTACTTTATATTTTTAAATTGATTTGGGAAGCCTTTTTATATGAAAGAAACTGGCCCTTAGCTTTCAAATACGTTGCAATTTTTTGCCTATTTTGCAATTAGTATTTTGACTTGGTTTATGGTTGGTTTTTGTTTTTTTTAACCTGGAAGAAACCATTGTTTCTGAATTTAAAGTTAAACTTTTCTCTTATATGGCCTCTGGGTTTTTTGTCTTGCTTCGACAGGTATTTTCATTTGAGATAAATGTTACAACCAAATCCCAAAATAAAAAGCTTCTCCTATATTTTCTTCTGAAAGATGAGGATGTCTTTATATCCACAAAAATAGTGTTTTTATACCAAAATATTTAATTTACTTTATCATTAGTATTCTGGGAATACTCTTCATGGAGGTAGTGGAGCTTGCCAAAAACAAATGATAACTTTTTAATATAATTCTTCCTAAGAGTGGGTCCAAATTAAAATTTTACGATGGAACAATAGATTCCTTGTCCCAGACCTCATTGACAAATGTCATGTTCATTTCTCGTTACTGATGGGAAGTCTTTGGAGATGTTTTGATCAAGAACTATAGGTAAGTGTTCAACTTTTCCAAATAAATCCACAGAAATGAATATTCTTTCTGGAGTTTTAGCAACAAACACTTCCTCGAATCACCAACTGAATGATAAAGTTACATTCAGTTATATGAGTTAACTCATTCAGTAAAGGTTTGTTCAAGAGTTACAATGTACCAGGCTTCTTTCTAGGCACGTCTGATATAGAAATTAAAAAAAAAAAAAGTCAAGATTCCTATTCTCATGGAATCAAGAATAAGGTAGGAATGAAAATTTCTATTCATCAGTCAGAGTTTATAAAGATCACTTCTGTAAAGAAAAATGAAGGCAAGTAGATTTCAGGTAACTCAAGAAGGAATTTCTCTTCTCAAAGGAAAACCTTTTATATTCCTAAAATTCTAAATTCTCCATAGATTTCTTTACAGGCCGTATCTGTGATGAATCTTAGAGAGTGTCCTTAGATTTAAAGCCTGTAATTCATGTTGAGATGGGTGAGTCTTTTCAGATCTTCCCTAACTCGAGATTTTGAGAAATGCTCGGAATAGTCAAAACTTGGTCATCAGCGTTTCTATCCTGTTTTTTAAGCTATAAGAGCAACTTGCATGTAAAATAGCAATAAGAAATAAATCTGTGGACTGCACTCAGCACAGGGCTAGACACACAGAGCTGCCCTGTGTACACACTGAGATTTCTCAGCGGAGCTCAGGAAATAAAGCCATATTTCCCGTCCACTCTCAAGACAGAATTCTTTGATCAAGTGACCCACATCTCTGGAGAACAGCTTCTTACAGCCCTGTTTAGGCCCTGGTGTGGATTTGCAAATTAACTGAAGGGACCATTAGAAAACATTTCTGTTTAAAGTGCTAAATGGACTGCAACTTTCAAAACTAACGGGGCTGCCAAATTGTGATTTAAAGTGAAATTGGCATGAGCAGACATTTCCACATCAGCCTGTAGCACATCTGGTCCAGACCAAACAAACAGAAGATTTATTCTGTCAGGGAGATCATTTAGCATTCCTTTTCATGCTTCAGAAGGAGTCTGTACCTGTCACTCACCAAAGCGCTCGGCTTTTGGTGGCTAGGCTCTGTTGCTCCCCGCGACTAGCCTTGATCTAACACTTCTGAGGAGGCTCTTGTGCACCGCTCCACCTGGGAGCCCAGTACCCATGCCAAGTTCATTTCCATAGTCTTACAGAAACCTCCTGAAGGATTTCAAACATCTGCTCATAAGTAAAGAAACATTGTCTTGAGCTCCAACAATAATATAAAGGGCAACTGAACCTTCTTTGGCAAATAAAGCCGAGCTGATAAATGATCTTATTTCACAGGACCGGGGGCAAGTTTCTTTGTGTCTTTCTGAATTCGAATCCTCAAAAAAAAAAAAAAATGAATATAGTCAATCATGGGGAACATGGAATATACCCACATTTTTCTTTTCTTTTCTTTTTTTTTTTTTACCATTCATTTAACTGGTATACAGCCAGGAGTATAAAATAGGTTAAAAATTTTTTTTTGTCATTTTGCTGGAATGAAAAGAATGTATTTATGAAAACTGTGGCATTATTCCTAAAATTGTAGTTCTCTGTCTCTCTCTCTCAATCTGTCTTTCTCTTTCTCTCTCCCTGGCTGTAACCTCAGAACCAAGTATGTACCCTGGCTGTGCGAGCCTCAGCCACTTTCTTCTCTGAAATGTTAATCTGCTCATGTTGGATTTGGCAACCCCGGGGAGGCTGTCTTCCTGGCTGGTCTCATCAGAAATACTATTCTTGCTCTCCCACCTCTGGAGTGCAGTGAATACTCAGAAGGGATGGCCGTACCACCATGGCGCTTCCCTTATGACCTAACATGACTGTGAAAGAATCAGTTTCCATCTAAACAAATAAGGGAAGAGGAAGAGGCACCTCTTTTTGTTGGTGTCCATGTTCTAATTTCTATCTAAAATTTACCTCTTCTTCTTTGAGAAATAAATGGGTTAGGCAAAAATGTCCCCCAGTTTCCTCCTAGCTGTAACACAATTGTTAGGAATTCCTTGTGGTTCTTTTGTCCTTGAGGAACTCATTTGATTCATAAATACTATTACTCGGCTTTCCTACTGGTACGTAAATCTAGGTCTGGGCAAACACAGGGCAAGTTCATCACGTAAACAAAGAAAAAGTGTTTGTCTTACTTAAAACATAATGGAAACAAGTATTTTTTAAAAGGCTGTAGGTTTCCAAGGTAGGTTTAAAAGTACACATCAGAGAAGGCGCATCCTTTGTACAAGTATTGCCATCCTTTTGGTTTGTTACAGTATCAAGATACCATGGAGAGTGAGTTACGTCCCCACCTGTTTCATGTCTGTCCCTCCTACTGAGGCATTAATAAACATGGCACCATGAGTACTGCATTGTTAATACTCAGCTTGGTCTGTGCAGCTCAGAAGATGCTCCCTTCAAATGCATGCAGAACATTCGTAAATCGGTTACATTCCAGATACTGAACTCACCAATGAAAAATGTACGTGTATAACCACATCTGGCTTCTTCTGAAGACAACAGAACCAGTCCTCCATAAGACCTAGGTTCAGTCAATCTTGAAATGTGTATTCTGATGTGAAATGCTGGTGGTTTCTTACTATATCTGAACATTTTATCCACTTGGAAAATGTCAAGTGGGAAAAAAAGATGTGTGATACTCAGTACCTAAATAATTCACTTACACTTAGATTTATTTGTATTCTTATTTGAAGATATAAAATTAACATTAAAAATGGCATGTTTGTATACTTTTACTACAATAAATTAGGGTGATGTCACATAGAGAACAAAGGTTCATCCTTCTGTGTTGAACCTGGAGAACTTCAAAATAAGAGGTAACCCTTTTGAGTAAAAAGAGCTATAATCATAAGTAATCATCTAAAGGGACCCAGCTTATGAACAAAAGGAATCGGAAAGTTATTTGATTTTTCTAGTTCATATTCTTTTAAAAGCTGCATTTAGAGTCAAAGAAGGGATGCTCAGAGCAGGCAAGAAGGAAATTTGTTTTAATAGGACACTGGATCGGGAAATGGATTGAAGAAGGAAATAAAATAAAGCTACTTATAAAATATAGAAATTCAATTCATGTGAAAATCATGAGCAACCCATAAACTATATGTCAGTGAGCTCATGCAATGTCATTTGAATGTTGGGGTTGTCTGAACAAATATAACTAATCCATCACATCAATAGCTATGAAATGAAGAACCATGAAAAAATAACCAGTTTTGATAAACAAAATAATAGGCAATGTACACAGGAGAAAAAAATAGCAAGAACAAAATATGATAAAAATATATGAGAAGAAACTATACTTGAAGATCAATTCAAGTTCACTGGGCAGAAATCCTCAGAATGGGAAACTTTGAAACTTTTAGGAACAAACTTGTAGATTTATTATTTTATTTTGGGTTTAGGTTTCCGAACATTTAACATACCTCATATGCATCTAATTATCTATAAAGCTACCATTTTTTCATCAAAGTAATTCACTCTGGCAATGTAAATAATTTTTTCATAATTAAAAAAAATGTTCAGTGTGCTCCATCTCAAACATTGTTTATAATAGTCTCAGTCTTCTGATTACATCTACTCCTACAAATCAAAATCATTATCTTTTTCAAAGTGACTAAAACCTTGTTTAGGATAAGGAGGTGTAACAAATGATAAGGAGTCCTACTGTCTAAAAAGACAAGAGCAAGTCTTTTTCTGTGTATGGAAGTTTACTTATAGCTATGGGGAACCCTACTGGATTGAGGAAGAAGACATTCTATCAATAACTCAGTGTCCATATTTTTCTAGAATGTTCTGCTTATGGAGTCATGTACTGGATGCTTTGGCACACCTACAAGTCTGCAGAAAGTGTGGATTAACAACACAACCACAAGTGGCTGACTAAATGCTGCACAGCAGATAGCAAAAAGGCTAAAACAAATTAAAATGCAAAAAAAAATGTAATTTTATTACATTATTCAATAAAATGTAATAGTATTTGTTTCTTAAACACTAAATAGATGAGAAAATGAAGACTTGAAAATAAATTTCTTTAAATAGGAATTCTCAGAATAGGTTCTTTGAAACTTAAATCTGTTCCTGTAGACTTGCATTATTTGGGGTTTTGGGGCCCTAAATATTTAACACATTCTACTTGCATCTAATTATTACATAGCTGACCCTCTTTTTTCCCCCATATTTACAAGTTTGCCTATTTGCTAAATGTGTTTGTAACCCCAAATCAATCAATACTTGTGGCAGCTCTCATGGTGGCTAGTGTATATATGCACAGTTGACTTTTCCAGTGTTGTGAGTATTTTAACATGAGTTGCATTGGACCTGTAAATTGCTTTGGGTAATACGGCCGTTTTGATAGTGTTGATTCTTCCCATCCAAGAGCACAAGATATCTTTCCATTTTTTTGTGTCATCTTCAATTTCCTTCATTGGTGTTTTACAGTTTTCAGAGCATAGATAACCTCCTTGGTTAGGTTTATTTCTGGGTATTTTGTTGTTTTTGATGCAATGGAAATGTTTATGCCAGTTATGCAATTCTGATTTTTGAAGGAAAATAAAAAAGTGAATGAAGGGCCACAAATGGCAAGATATCCTTCTTTCTAATGGGTGAGTTGTATTCCATTATGTATATATGCTACATCTTCTTTACCATTCATCTATTGATGTGCACTTAGGATGCTTCCATACCTTGCTGGTTATAAATAATGTTGCTATTAATAATGGGATGTATGTATCTTTTTGAATTAATTCTTATTTTGTGGCTTGCTTTATTCCTTTGATAACTATGTAAGTTTAAAAAGCTAAAGCTCTAAACATTCTCAGAAACAATGAATAGTATATACATGTAAATTTTTAAAAATATGTGCAGTATATTGTGTATATGTATTTACATGCAATATATTGTATATGTGCAGTCAAATTGTAACAATTCTACCTAATAAAACTCAAAAATGAAAAAAAAATGTTGACTTTTCCAACTCACACAGTCCAAGTCTGACTTCTTGTTTTAATTCTTGTACTATATACCAGTGTCCTATTCTGGTATATTTATCAAATATATTAAATATGCTTCATATATTTATTGCCACAGTTTTTGCACTTTTATGATTTTTGTTAAGGGCTTCACTGTTTAAAATGACCCCCAACCACAGTACTGAAGAGTCTTCTGAAATTTCTCATCTCAAGAAGGCTGGGATATGCCTTACGGAGAAAATATGTGTATAAGCTAAGCTTTATTCAGATGTGAGTCACAGTGCTGTTGGTTATATACAATGCTGATGAATCAACAATATATATCAAATAAAATTTCTTTAAATAGAAATACACATGAAACAAGGCTATGCACTGATCAGTCAACAAAAATGTGACCAGAGGCTCGCAGGAACCTAACTGTGGATTTCCCCTGGGAGCAATGGGTCAGTTTTTGCTAATTCAGTATTTGTGGTGACTTCACAGAACATAATTGCTGCTAGTAATGAGTGTTGATTGTGTATGTGTATATATATGTGAGTGAGTGTATACGCTTATGTGTGTCTGGGGAGGGGGGTTATTTCATTAAAATAAAACAAAATTAAGGAGTTAACCAAATTGAAAATCTCTTAAAATGTCCACTAACTGGGAAAATATTATAGAGAAAAGGCAAAAATCACATTGGGTTTTGATTGCGGGTAATATTTTTAGCCATTGAAATTTCCATAAGGAGTTTAGCACATGCAGTTAATTTGCATGAGAGGCAGCTGGAACATATTGGCTCTTTCAAAGCCACTATGATTTATCAGCTCAATAATGCATGAGCTTAGACAAAGTTATACAACTGGCTGTATTTTTAACAAGGCGATGGAGTAAGACATTTGTTAAAGCAGCCATTCCAGACCCAGGTGACTAAAAGGAGGTTAGATCATTTACACAAACTGGAACGCAAACTTATTCCTGTTTTATTTTTGGTCTCAGATTTTTTTTTCTTGAAAATAACATTTTATTTGGAGGAAGTGCCAGACTGACAAACAGACAAGTTACATGGAGCAAATTTAAACAAGTTTCTCAGAAGGAACATCGAAAGAGTTTTAACAAATACAACGTTTTCACAAAGAAACAACAGTGGCAAATCTCACATTCTGTAGAGTAATCATAATGAATTTTAGTTAAAGGTGTTATAGAGAATCAAAGAGGATCAGTGTCTCTGAGTAAAAGGCAACAAAACTAGATTAGAAACTATTGCAGACTTCATATCCTATTTCGAAACTTCTAGAAGTTTTTATCTTTTTGCGTATCTACAGCATCAGAAACTTGCTATTGGGTCATTAACACTTTGAATCACACAATTTCCCGCTTACATAGCCCAAACTTCACAGATAATCATCAAATCCAATCATCATCAACACTTACATATTAGTTTCAAACATATCTGTGGGATCATCTAAAAAGCAGAGTCCAATATTTAATCAACTCTTTAACAATTAATTAAAAACATGGCGACCCAATAGCGTCGAGTGACATCAAAGAATATCACATCATGTGCCCTTCACTTAATGGAAATGCACTGAGAACTCAAAGGTGTCCCCTGGCAGACATACATGACTCTCTGGATGGGACTATAGAGATAGACATAATTTCTTCCTGAGGTTGGAATCTGCCAGGGCCTTCTCTGTCTGTCATGTGGAAGAACTGTGATGTTGAATATATTTGCAAGAGCAAAACAACAGTTCAGCATATACAGGAAAAAACTGCAACTCCAACTGTCAGAAGGAAAAAATGTGTCTTACCCACCAGGCACCAAAGGACCCATCAGTATAACAAAAACAGTATCATCTATGCACCACAACAGTTTTAAATGTAAAGTGAAATGAAACTTTGCGCAAATGTACTGCAAGGAATTCTCTAACAAAAACAATAATTTAAAGTTTAAAAAAATTTTAAACAGCAGATTGAAAAGAAAGGACGGGTTATCTAGAGGAGAGTTGGTTGTCTCAACAGGGCTCTTCATCAAAACTTCAGCTCTCACTTCTCTAAAAACAAATCTCTAATCTGCATGTCTATGCTGTCTGCTCTTCACAACTAGTCCTGCATCTTCAAATGCCTTCCTGGATTTCCACAGAAATTTCTAGCCAGCCTCAGACCCAAAGCAAAAAGTATTCCTTATGCTTCCTTTACCTAAACTGCCCATGACTTTGATTCCGATACTGATGCCGTGAGCATAGGTAAGCAAGCGTAAGTCACCTAGTTTGAAACACTAGTGGCAGATGAATGATAATGAACATCTCTCACCGTGCATTAGTCTCTTTTCAAATAGTCCCAGTGATCCTGATCACTGTAGAATACTACCTGAATCCCTTAACACGGCATTCACGGGCTCTTCTAACAATCTGTTGCCAACACACTTGGCCTTTTTTTTTTTTCCTTTTTCTTTCCCTCTCCCTATTATTCAAGAAAGCTTGTGCCCTGGCCAAAAAGAAAAATCTTTCCACTGTCTTCTTAAACTCCATGACATCTCCCCTTCTTCATGACATCATTCCTTGCCTAGAACGTCTATCTTTACTCATTTCGGAAGCTTTCTCTTGTTCAACAGTAGGAAATATTGCAGATAAAACAACTGAAATAAAGATGAAAAACAGCTAAAGGAACTGGTCATGCAAGAGTCATTGGTGAGACTCACAGACATAGAAAACAAACTGTGGTTAACTCGGGAGAAAATGGGGGAAGGATAGATTAGGAGTTGGGGATTAACAGACACACATTACTATATATAAAACAGACAAATGACAAGGACCTACTGTATAGCACAGAGAACTATATTCAATATCTGATAATGAGCTGTAATGGAAAAGAATCTGGAAATATATATGTGTATTATATATATATTTCGATGCCTCCTTGGAAATCTGAAGGGGAACCTTATTTTCCCATAAAGCATAGACCTCAAAGTCAAGAGAGAAGACTGACTACTGGCATTCATCCTCCACCCAGACCATTAGTTTTCTTCTAATGTCCTCAAACCTTCTCCCTTTAGGCTCTTGTTATTCAACTATTGCACTTCCTTTGTCTCCTCACTCTAGTCACCCTACTCCCCAGTTTCACTCACAGCTCTGATGCCTAATTTCCTCTTCACTAAAATCTGAACTCTTGGCACCACCTTGAGAGAGGTCGGCATCCATGTGGATGCATCTACCTACATACTAGGCTCTCAGTTACCTGACCTCAGTAAGGTCACCTCATCTCGTTGGTCAAACGACGGTGAGTTTATTAAACCTACCATAGCACGGGGAAACACCACCTTGGTAGAGGCCTAATAGCAACCCAGAAGAGGGAAGAAATTGAAGGGTTTCTGTAAGGTTTGGGGATCTGAGCTCAAGTGATTTAAAATGGGCTTTCAAGATTTTGCAAGTTAGGACTGGGCAAAGTTTTACATCAGTGAACACAACAAGGCAGGGGTCTGGAAGCAACTCCTGATGAGCTGATTTCTGTCCTGATGGATATGCTCTTAGTCCAAGTGAGAAAACTCTTGTCCTGTGTAGACAGCTATTTTCCCAGACAGGCACGTGTTTGCCTGGATAAACTGGTGTACAAGAGTATCCTGCAACAAAGAGTGAAGTTATTATTCGTTTACAGTTTGATCTTCCTGGCTAAGAATTTTTAAGAGCAAACTGTTAAGTTATGTTGACACAGACCGTCTCAGTTTTCACAGAGATGACCAAGAGAAGAAAAGATCCTTCTTGAATGATTTCCCCAGGACAAAAAATCACTCCTTGTAAGGAACAAGAAATTGTAGCATCAAATCTAACATATTATTTTGTTCTTGAACATGAGGCAAATGGTTGCCTTTACTTTGTAATTTGATCTCAAACTGGCCAGCTCTCTAGAAATAAAAAAGACATGATATAATTCTTCTCTATGGCCCAAGACCACGAAATTGTAGTTATTCTTACAGACAAACCTCTCCCCTACGGAGGAAAAGCATTTCCAAGGAGACGTTCTCAGTAGAGTTCTTTCTATCCATCACAACTCCTGGGCTCTCTTCAGCTCGAATACAAGAAAACTCCTTAGCAAACCTGCCTTTCCTCTTTCCTTTTGATTCAATTTCTTCGAGAGGTTGAATGAATCAGTTCTCTAGCCAACCCCTTCCCTAGAGTCATTTCTCTTAGTCTTCCTCTTCTCCTTCCTCGCCCGGTAGGAGCTATTTGCCCTCAACAGCCACATTTCTAAAAGTATTTCATCCTCTTGGCTTTCATAATGGAAATGTTAAATTTTCCAAAGAGGACGTGCCCTGGAGGGGAGTTTTGCTCACTCCCTAGACTGGATGTCAGTTAATATTTAGACGCAATTAATTAATGGTAAACCCTAAGGCAAACTTTGCTGTTGGGAAAATCAGACCGTATCCCCGATTAAATGAAGGACTGATTTCCTGACCAAGTCAACAGATGTTTTATTATCGGCAAAGACTGACATCACATGCTTGGTGGATGGGGACAGATAATTAAGCATATTTAAAATGTATGGCTGAAACAGCATCAGATTTTCTTCAGCTAAGTCGCCGAAGTTCCCCTCTCTCCTGAACTTCTCTTCGTGTAGTTCCTCCCCTCTACTACAACCCAGATTTCATAAAAAGTTTTAAGATTTCTAAAAAGCTCTTAGAGGCACGGTGAGGACTTCTCAGACCTTCCTCTCATAATTTAGCCTACAGTAATTTGAAATTTTTATTGCCACCATGTTCACTGAGAAATTTCTGAAGATACTCACATTCATCTTTTTAATCTCAGTAAGTATGGAAGACTGGACACGGTTGAATCCAAATGATTGAAAGTTTTATCTTGACATTGTAAACATCATTAAAAATATGCCTGAGACAGAATATACTGTTTACAAGGCAGTCAAGATGGGAATTTACTCAGGGCAAGAATGTTCGTTTGTTCGTTTCTTCTTTATTTTGGAATACATTCCTGAATTGAGTTTATCTTCTAATAGATGTATTTAATAAATATTTACAGAGTGCCTATTGTATTCTGGCTACTCTCAAGGATTAACAAATAAATTCAAAAGGGGCCCCCTGGTAGGGAAATACACAGAGTGAGTTGGGATGGGAACACATCTTCCCCCTCCAGATGTGGAGGAAGCCGCCCACATTTGGCCCAATTCTAAGCCTCTCTTTCACTCCCGTCCAGCTTAAAAGGACAAACCCAGCATGTACAGCCACATCCTTTCTCATCCCTTCTCCTGAGACCAAGCTGCTCTCCCTTGTAAGTCTTGGCGTTGTTGGAGGTTCCTTCTCATGTCCCTCTACACCACGTAGATTTGGCCCATGCTGGTGTCTTGCTTTTTCCAGGGTGCTTCTTAATGGGGGAACTGTCTAATTTTGGCGTTCAGAACTAGGAACCCCACAGGCCTACTGCTCATTTTGAGTTTTATAAAAAATAAATATACTATTTCATATCCCACTGAACTTACGGTTTTGTCACAATTGGTTCACGATTCAGGTGAGCAGAAGGGTACTCTATCAAGGGTCGGCACTAAAAATCCAACGAAGGGGAGAAATGACTATGATAAAGGTTTAAGGTTTGACGTGCAAAGAGAAATACAGAAAGGAAAGCAAGTATTTCTAACTGGGGCAAAGGAAAATCAAAGAAGATTTCTTTAGATTGTAAACTCAGGGATGACGGGGGCTTGTCTGCTTGGGCCTACATTTTTTCCCTAAGCATAAAGCCATGGAGAATGAATTAATAAGACAGGCAGAGACTTCAATGAGCAGGATTAAGAACATGGACTAGAGAAGAAGAGATGACAGGCATCTCTAGGCGAAGGCCAAAACACTGATGAACGTGCAGGGATAAGAAATACAGATTTCTTCTACGAACTGAAGAGAGCAAAGATGGTCACTTAGTCAAAATTTGCCACCTAAAATGAAAGTTGAAAACCCATTTAATGCAGCAAATGTAGTTACCTTGTGACATTGTTTTTTCCCTACCCACAGTAGCCTGGGACATCGCTTATTTATGCATTTAAGTAAGACAGTGGTGACAAAGAATCAGTCTACATCCAAGCTGTCTAATAAGAAGGAAGTCAAGGGTTTATTTATTCCGGTTTTTTGATAATACACTCTGAATGTGGCAGACATCCCTAAACAGCATTCCTGGCTCTCCACCAATTATTTTAATGAACTATAAACTTCCAATGTATAACATCTATACTGATATAGCCACTAAAAGGTACAAGATTCAAGGCAGGTTTGATGCCAAACTTTGTAGCTGGGTTTATTAAAGAAGATGCTGGGAAATATTAAATCAGCATTCTTTCTAGATTCGTTGACTCATCTGTCTTCATTTCAAAATGAGGTGACGTCCTCTCCTGCCCCAATGCCTCCTAATTCCACACTCAGTGAACCACGGTGCCCAGGAACTTCTTATCCACTGCCACTTAGGGTGCAGGGTGGCACTCCTGAAATAACAGTGGGCCCCGTTTTGTTCTGCAGAGTTGAAAGCAAGCAGGCTCTGAAACCATGATCAACAAAAACTTTATTTGTTGGCTATCTTTTTTAACAAAAAAAAAAAACCAGTGGGTTTTTTTGGTTGTTTTTTGTTTGTTTGTTTGTTTGTTTTTTGAAAGAATAAGAAATGGACTCTCCAAAGAACAAAGGAATCAGCGGCTGCAGATATATTTTAAGCCTAAGGAAAAGTTAGAAGCCAGAAGAGAATATGAGTGGCAGGACACATACAGTCGACCTTTAAAGGTTTGATTTCTGTTTTAAGTTCTGCAAACGCCCCCGGCTTTCCCCCACATAAAATAAAAAAACCTGACTTATGTTCAAATGTGGCCTTCGCCCTTCACCCTCACACCAAACACCATGAGGAAAAAAAATTAGGGGTGGGAAGGCGACATGTCTATAAAGATATGAATATCCATCCCCACTGTAGCAGCTGAATCAAAGATGAAGCTCTGAGATTTGAGCTTGGTGGAGAATGACGATGTAGTGCAATGACTGTGAGCATGGGGGTCAGACTCAGATGGCGCATTTCTGCAGAGCTGGTGAAGATGCGGCCACCCTACCTCCTCCATGGACCATCTCTCATAAAGCACCTACGGAGGGGCTGCATTTGACCCTGGATGCGAGTCCCCGTAAGGCAAAATTACTTTGATCTGCGATAGTTGTTTCATCTGAAGTTGAGGTCCTCAGATCATTAATACTCTGGCTAGGTCCACACCAGCATTATGAAGCTTTACAGGATGGAAAAAGCTATCTGGGAAATCAGAAAGAAAAAAAGAAAAAAGTACAAGAAGCAAATGTGCTTTACTCTAAAATATTTAGGTAATGAAGAAAAAAAAAATGACCTTGTGATTAGCTGAAAGATATAATTGATTCCACTTTCCCTTTAACTTTGGGATGGGCTAAGTTTTATTCTCTGCCCAGGCACAATTTAGTTCATTACCATTAAAGAAAAACCATTAGGAAGGTGGCTCAGATCAATTTCTGCCATGGTCAATATTGTATTTTTGTCAATGGTCATTGCAGTGAGAACAATTTAAGAAAGCAGGAATTAGTGTGGATTCTTACTCACAATTCAGAATCCTGATTTAGAAGATTTTGAAATTTACTAAAATTATGAAATACATCCAGTTCTATGGAGTAGCATATTTAATAAATAGACTTACTTTGAATCAATGAGAAAAAGAAAATACTAGAGGAAAAAATGGTAAAATTCTGCATATGCAGTGCACAAATCAAGTAATACAAATGGCCAATAAACATATATTCAAACTCATTAATAAAATTTAAAATAGCAAATTAAAATGAGATACAGTAGCACATTCATCAAATCGGCAAAGATGAAAAATAAAGAACAAGCATATCACCAAGGGTTCTTGGACTTCCACACACAGCTCGTCAGAAGGAAAGCACCTGTGATCTTCCTAAAAGGCAATTCAGCAAGCTACACTGAAACTGGACAACATGCACATTCTTTGTTTCTGTAGTAGCACTTGCAAGGTTTATTCCAAATAAAATATTAAGGACAAAGGCAAAGATTTAGCCTCTCATTTCATCCAACACTGCAAAATTTGGGAAAAAACGTTATATTCGAAAATAAGAATTGGTTAAGTAACTTGTTTTAAACTCACATCATAGAATACTATGCAACTAGGAAAAATGATATAGGGATATGTTTTATATAAAAATGAATTTATTAATCTAGAAAGAAGATAAGTATCACACAACATATTAGGGGGAAAAAAAGACATTTTACAGAAGAGTCCATAAAAATAATCTCTTTTGTGTTGTTTAAAAGAGTATATATTACCGAAATGTAAATAGAAGTAACTTCTGGCTACAGAATTTTACATATTTTTAGTTTTTGACAACTAGAATACATGTAATATAATTTCTTTTGAAATTACATTGATGAGTTCAAAAGGAAATGATAAGGTAAAGCAAGGAGGAGAGAAGGAAGACCATGGGCCTGACATCATGAGGTACGCCAAGATATTCAGTTAAAACCACATGAACACAACCCCAGACAATCTCAGGAAAGTACAAAATGAAGTCATTCTCTGTTGGTTGCATATTTTGCTCTTCAATGTAGGCAATTTTGCACTTTTTATTGGAATGTTTTAGTCTAAATATGACTGATAATGGCTTTTGGCCCAATGACCAACGAACAAAAATTCAAGTTTCCTTACGTGTATATTGGATTTTAACTTTAGCCTACCCTGCATGCTTCATTCTGTAATAGTATCTAAACATTAATGGAATTTCACTGACTTTCATCAGTAAAAGGTGTCACATAAATTCATAAAGATGATAATGACATGCTGTTATATAAAAAAAAACCAAAACACGTTTTATTTATAATTCTCTTTCCCCATGGTATTTTCTGCACCCTAAACAGAAGTGGAGGTTTTGCCTGAACTATCAGGGTATTGCCACATTTCCAATCTTTGCTCTGCTAAGAAATACCTGACATATGGGGCTCGCCCAAGGTTGTTTAAAAATGAAGGAAATGCCATGAGGAGAATACAGCCATTCTGACTAATTCAAATGCACCTCTCATTATTTATTCATTCATCCATCCATCCATGCCAACCCAGTTGAGTTTATGAGACCCCTGTCTCCCCTACTGGGAGCCCCTGTTTTTCCTCTGGTAGCTGACTGCATTTCACGGGTCTGCTTCAATATCAAATACCCCTTGTTACCTCAAAGTTGACGTGTCTTTCATTTCACAGTATCTTTAGTCCTACAATACATCGATTTCCAATCATACAGTAATTCCATCTAGCTGGAAGTGGCCGCCTGCAAACGACTTGCTAAAAAGGATTCTGAGGGCAAAAAGAAACATAATCCTGACTCTGCATCCTAATTCATTTGTGCAAAGGTCCGCAATCGATCAGCAATGCCTTTCATTCATAAAACGGAGGGGAGGGAAGGAGATAGCGGCACGCCGTTCTCTTCTTCAGGGCAGGCATTTCCAGTTTGACCCTCCACTCTCCTGCGTCCCTTTCCGATCGTTGTAGAAGCAGCTACCACTCCATCTGCCACTCCGGGATGGCCCAGTCAGTGCTCTGGACCCGGAACTCTCCCCTCCGTGGAACTGGGGGCAAGCTGTCACACCCTTCCAGTTCTTCTTCCTGATTAGGAGAACGCTTTCTTCCATTCTGGGTACATAGTGAATGTCATGGGACAAGCCTGAGCATCATATGCAGCCTGGTGCAGCCCCACGAGTGCATCTCCCACAGCAGGAAGGGAATCGGGTCTTTGCCTGCGGCACAGGGAGCTGGGTCCAGTCCACCACCCTGAGTCAGCTACTGGGAGGGAACCGACAGCCGTCTACAGACACTGATCTTGCTGTATTGCTTCCCTTTCCATGAGAAAAGCTTCATTCAGACAGTGTCTTGAGTGTTGAGCCCTACGTGGCGACTCCAGACCCATGGAAGACACAGTGGAGGAGGTCTGTGTGCTCCTACTTCGGGGGGTTGGCTGTTAAGATCTGTGCTGTCCTCCACAAGGGGGGAGCCCTCACTTGGGTTGGTAGCTGGGCCCTCCTGTTCCATACTTGCATATCTACGTAAGTAACTGTCCCTCCTTTAAAAAAAAATTTACAGCAGAGTTCATCCTAGCCATCTCCCGACCTGAAACACATCCTCACCCTCAAAACAACCCCTTCCTAACACCCTTTTGTATTTCAGTTCTCTCGTTAAGTCTTCAACCCTTCATTCCATTATATATGCACACGTACTTAGATTAACCAAGAGCCAAGCATGATGCCGAGACTCCAAGAAAAATTGATTGAGACTGAACTGGACGGTGAGAAACTAGAGCTTCCACACTCAGCATCCACCACTCACAGGGGGACTCAACTTTGGATTATCCAAAAAGCAATGCCCTTCAGGCTAATTGTATCTCTGGTTCCTGTTTAGAGAAAAAGGCTTCCTAAATGTTTAGTGGGTAATGGATGACAACGTGTCCTATGTGCTTTTTCTATTCCTTTTTATTCCTTACCTCTCCCTACCATATTTGAAATGTAGCTTAAACAATATCAGGCAGAAAGTCACCCCAGGAAGCTAGCTAAACACACGTCCTGAAGTACTTGAATACAGATGAACACGAAGCAGGAGTTAAATGCCACTGAAGACTGTTAACCATCTGAACTGAGTAAGATTTTAAGCAATTGCATAACATTGCCTCCAGCAACAAACCTTACCTAATCATATGAGTCCACACCACTTTAGCACAAGCATAAACGCTGCAAGAAAAAGCCCACATTCAGCCTTGAACTAAAAGCTGCAATATACATGCGGAAAAATACTCCTCCAATGTGCAGTGAAAGAGCTAGAAGCACTGGGTTATATGAGGAAACAATCCACCCAGAGCTTTCTAGGCAAATAAAACCAAACAAGGCTAATGTGCTGCAAAGAATTAATTCTAGTTTCTGCGAAAGAAGAAAAAAAAAATCTAAATTTTGCCTTTACCATTTACATGTTGATTTAATTTTAAACGTTGATTTAAATGTTAGATGTGTTGATGTATGTTAAGCACTTGGGACAATGCCTTGTACATGGAAAGCAATATGTGATTTAGCTATTTTGTTATTGTTAATATTATTATTATTTTATTAATATTATCATAGTATATCTGTTATTAATTCAGAAGTGCCTGTGACTATTCCATTGACTGGACTCAAATTTATTTAGTTCAGAAAACTTGCATGGGGGAGTGTCAAATTCTAGCTTATGTATACATCGATTTTTGCTGTGATCATGAACATCTCCGTGGCTTCTCCAGATCTCATTTGTTCTTATCTTTAAAATGGAAAGTCTGTGCCACGTGACTAAGCCACCTACAGGATCCCCTACAGGGACCACCTGCTCCTTCTGTGGGGAGGGAAAGTTGAGCTAAGCACATAAAAAGTCTGAAACGCCCGCTGGTGCTTCACAAGTAAAAGCCCTTGTAAGACAGAGAGGAGGAAGCTTCTATCCAAAACAAAAGAAAGAACTACTCCCTAAAACAAAAACAGCAACTCTCCAACTGTCTTTGCTCCAAATTTCCCACGTTGCTCGTTTGCCCGGGAGGGCTCCCACACTAAGATCATTAGAAATAGACACCTATGGTAAAGGAGTTTGTGAGATGAATCTTCAGTTCTCTGAACTGAGGCATGAGAAAATGGGGCACTGGCTGCATGTGATCTCAAGGAAAAGTCAGGTTTGAATCATGGTGAGGGACCTGCAGTGGAGAACCCAGACAGCCCGGGCGAGAAGAACCCTGAAAGGAGGTATGTGATAGCAGGACGAGGAATTTCTGCCATTGACAGTTTTACCTACTTACCTTCGTGGTTTTTTTTTTTTTTTAAGTTTAATAAGTTACTTCATTGCAGGACTTCTCAGAGCTTTTAATACATTTGTGTATTTTCCCAAACTTAAAAAAAAATTTTTTTTTTTTTGGTGGAGGAGGTAACTAGGTTTATTTATTTATTTATTTTAATGGAGGTTCTGGGGATTGAACCCAGGATCTCATGCATGCTAAGCATGCACTCTACCACTGAGCTTTACCCTACCCCGACCTGAACTTATTTTTTAAAGACCATAGAATAATTGTACTTAAAAAAAAAAATTTGGAGGAACACAGTAACATCTCACATAACCAAGGGTTCCATTATTCACAGTTTAGCAAATGCCAGTTGAAGACATCTATTCTTGCACTCATTCAAAAGAAGCTGCTGGACTTGACAGTCTTAAAAAACAGAAGATTGTGTAATAAGAAAAAAATGCAAGACACTCAGGAAGACCTAACACAGGTGCAGAAGAGGTCAAAAGCTTGAGTGCCGACAAGAGAACCAGCTCATGTTGCTGACACATTGTTGACATGACATGTTCTTGCCCTTATCAGTGTCCCCACCCCACCCTATTTCTCTAAAATATTTCATTGACATTGCCTGTTTATTGAAGTTTCAAGAAGTTTGACCTCTTAGGAGACTGCAGCCCCATAATCCTTTTTTTCAAAACTGAAGTATAGTTGATTTATAATGTGCTAGCTTCTGGTGTACAGCAAAGTGATTCAGTTATACATATATATATATATATGTATATATATATATATTCTTTTTCATCATAGGTTATTACAAGCTATTGAATATAGTTCCCTGTGCTATACAGTAGGACCTTGTTGCTTATCACTTTTATATATAATAGTTTGTATCTGCTAATCCCAAACTCCTAATTTATCCCCCCAGCCTTTGCCCTTTGGTAACCGTAAGTTTGTTCTCTATGTCTGTGAGTCTGTTTCTGTCTTGTAAGTAAGTTCATTTGTGTCATGTTTTAGATTCCACATAAAAGTGATATCATATGGTATTTGTCTTTCTCTGTCTGACTTATTCCACTAAGTATGATAATTTCTAGGTCAATTTCTGACCCAAGCCCTCAAGGATAGCAGGCCCGTATGCTCAGATTCGTCCGGGTCAGTCTTAGTTGACTCCTTTTATGTCAGTATAATTACTAATAGCATCCTCCTTCTCTCTCAAAAGTGCCCAGGTTTGGATGATAAGTAATCCTTTTAATAAGCAATGTTTCTTTTTTCAGTGGACAATGAGGCTACAGTTATCTTCCCTTAAAGAAACATCCATATGAACTTGTGGTTGCCAAAGGGGTGGGGGATGGGAAGGGACAGACTGGGATTTCAAAATGTAGAATAGATAAACAAGATTATACTGTATAGCACAGGGAAATATACACAAGATCTTGTGGTAGCTCACAGCGAAAAAAATGTGACAATGAATATATGTATGTTCATGTATAACTGAAAAATTGTGCTCTACCCTGGAATTTGACACAACATTGTAAAATGACTATAACTTAATAAAAAAAAGTTTAAAAAATAAATAAATAAAATCAAAAAAAAAAAAAGAAGCTTCTAATCATCCAATATGTAACTTCTCTCCTCTCCACCCCATTTTGGATGACGAATTTCCCAACAGATAGGAGAAATACAGAAATATCTGCACACACGAGGTAACGCTTCCTATGGAGGTAAGAAAATAGGAATTCGGGGTTGTTTTAAGTTTACCCAGACTATGGTGTCAGGTGCCTGTGAAAATCTCAAGTGAACAAAAGTGGATGTGTACCCTGCTGAGTTTGGAGCCAGGGCTTAAATGTACACTAACATCCACCAGGGAGTCACAGTGACGAAAGAGTAGCAGTTTCCTCTACACAGAACTATGTTCCTTCAGTCCCTGATAATCTCTTTTCTCTGCCTGCAAGATTCTGTCACCTACTTTGTCACAGTAATTCCTGAGTTCCAATTGTAGTGAATAACGAATTACCAAGAGGGGATTTCTACACAGAACCAAGATACAGAGGTTTTCTGTTTGTACTTGCCAAAATGCTTCTGAAAAAATTTTGGTTTAATGACTCACATTCATATAAAAACTTCCCAGTCATCGGTATTTGCTTTCATGATTTTAGGATGGCAAGAAGAATGTGCCTACATCCAATATGGCAGATGGTTAAAATTATTAAAAACCTTCCTAAGCCTCATTTTTTTCTCCAAACCTTTTTCAGGACATCTAGATACTGAAATTCCTCCCAATGGACTTTGTAAAAAGGAGTGAATTAGTAAGCCCTTGAAGGTGCAAAGATCAAAAAGGAATATGAAAGGAAATCCACATTTATTGTGCTTAAACTACCTACCAGTTAATGTTGAGTTAAATGTTTTTCTTTTGTTTATCTTATTAATCCTCATGAAAGTCTGGCAAGATAATCCCGCATTTTATAAATGAGGAAACTGAGCTACAGACAGCAAATTGCCCAGAACTCCGCAAATATCGGGTGGTAAATTTGAAGCTCCAAGTAGGACGTGCTAATTGAAAAGCCCGTGCTTTGCCGCTGTTCTCCAAATGCCACTCAAATTTCTGGGGTTCATAAAGCATTTCCACAGAGTGAATCGTCCTAAGGGACAAAGCTAGGATTCCAGTGCAAAGCTGTCCTGTGCCCATATTTTAAAATCTTTGCCTGTATACCCTTTCCTCTTATAAAGAGGAGAAAAATAAATCCACTAAAGCTTTGGGAATTTTTCAAACTTCCGTAAATTCAATTAATTTATTCTACTCAAGTGAAGATGGTGTAATTAGGCATCTCTACCTTCTGTTTAGTCTGTGGTCTGCTTCTTACTTTCTGTTTAAAGTGTCTGAGGGACTGAGTAGTGGGAGAAATTCCTATTACCAAGTTCAGTCGTGAGTCCTGTCTGCTTTATTTTGCTGTCATTTCAGCTAACAATCCATCCAACTTCACAGGCCTGCCTTCAGTCTCAATACCAAATGGATCCAGAGAGTGTGGGTATTACACTATGAAAACAAATATGGGTAAGAGGAGAGAAGCAAGGGGAGAAACTCAGAAAGACGGAGAGAATCTGGATCGGATCTTTAATAACGAGGCTAAAATAACAAAAAACAATAGCCAAATGCCAGTTTGGAGGGCAAGCACTTGTGCAGTTAATGCTTCCCTTACCAAAGCCAAGTGATGGCCTGCTGCAAATATTCCCACCGCACCTTTCTCACACCGAGGAGGACTCAGCATCGCTTCTTGGTATTCCTGCCAAAAATGTGTGACCTGAATCTAATCATGAGGAGGTATTAAACAAACCCAAATCTAAAAATAGTCTCTTCTCTCCTAAAATATTGATGTTATAAAAGACACAAGAGATTTGTCTTTTCTTATGACAAAGAGAAGCTGTTCACCCACCTCATCCCACCCACAGCGAAATAGGAGGCTAAAGGCAACATGAGACAATCTGTTAGATCTTGGACCTGAAATGTTTTCTTTGGCTGTAGAGAAACTGACAATGTTCATAGCAGCACTATATATGACAGCCAAGACATGGAAGCAACCTAAATGTCCAATGACAGATGACTGGATAAAGAAATTCTGGTACCACTATAAATACCACTGTATATAAATCACAGTGGAATACTATTCGGCCATAAAAAAGAATTAAGTTATGCCATTTGCAGCAGCATGAATGGACCTAGAGATCATCATTCTAAGTGAAGTAAGCCAGAAAAAGAAAGAAAAATACCATATGATATTACTTATACGTGGAATCTAAAAAATGACACAAATGAACTTATTTATAAAACAGAAACATACTCCCAGACATAGAAAACAAACTTATGGTTACCGGGGGGAAATGTGAGGGGGTGGAGGGGTAAATTGGGAGTTTGGGATTTACAGATACATACTACTATATATAAAATAGATAAACAAGTTTATACTGTATAGCACAGGGAACTATATTCAATATCTTGTAGGGACTTATAATGAAAAAGAATATGAAAAGGAATATATGTATGTACATGTATGACTGAACCATTATGCTGTACACCAGAAATTGACACAACATTGTAATCTGGCTATACTATAGAAAAAGAAATTGAGGTATAACATTTGAATAATCCTTATACATCAAATAATAAGATTGTGTTAATGTTAATTTCCTGATTTGACCATTAGACCGTGAAGTGTAAGAGACTATTCTTGCTTTTAATAAACACACGTAACTATCTAGGAGTCAAGGGACACTGGTTCTTTAGCTTTCAAATGTTTCAGGAAGAACACACACATGTAGACAATACTTAGAAAGAGGAAAAACAAGACAAAGAGAATGAGAAAGCAAGTATGCTAAAATATTAACCATATGGAGGACCTGGGTGAATGGTTGGTAGGAAATCTTTGTTCTACTTTTGCAACTTTTCTGTATATCTGGGATTATTTCAAAATAAAAAAAGTTCAAGGGGAAAAAAAGTAAAGGAGTCCCCCTGCCTGAGACTCGTATCTCCTGAACAAGGTGGAAAGGCTTTTTCTCTCTCCCCGCAGCACACAGCCCTCCACGAGGCAGGTGCAGGGCTCTTCAGGGCGTACTGGCTAGGGGAGCGATGGATCTAAGTGCATGTAACTGAACCCCGGACTGAAGCCTGGGAACCAGATTCAACTGGCAAACAAATTTCATCTGTCGCCTTCCATGGTATGACATATGAAATTTTCAGCTGATAGTTTAAAAATGTGGCGGTTTCACTTTTTAAAAAATCCAGGTTGGGGGGGGCTCTTTAAACGTTAGGAAATCAAGCATCTCTGGGCTCACCTGGCAGGGATTGAGGGCTGCTGAGTGACGGCTCCCCTGGAGATCCTAAGGCTGCCAGTTCTCCGCTGGCCCCAACACTTATGACCTTGTCCCAGACTGAGCTCTGGTGAGAATGGCTGCACGTGTACACGTATTTGCCTACCAGTAGAGCGATGCATGTCGGTAGCCACACCTCTCCCTAAAGTGAGGAACAGAAGGCAGGCTGAGAGCCCTCTGCTCTTCCAGTTACCTCTCTGGCCCCTGTGGGCATGTGAGTTTGAGACTCTTGACTTCACCCATTGTGAGAGCCTGGACTGAGATTTTCGGGCAGCGAAATAATTTGGCTCCAACTAAGCTCCCTCTCATCGCTGAGAATGAAGGTAATTCCCTGTTTTAACAATCTTGAGGAAACCTTTAATACACGGCTGTCTACTAGTGATGGAGCAGATGCCGACAAGACACTGTAGGGAAGAACATTAGATGAATTTCTTTTTTTTTTCCTGTTTTCCCTGACAGAAGCTCAGAGTTAAATACTAAGGTAATGGGAAAGAAGGCCTGGCAGGAAGTGGAAAGATCGAAGAGGTTTGTCCCCTTTCCTTGGCTTCTGGACTCCGTGCAGAAGGCTGATCCTAACAGTTTCTTTGATTAGCTTCTACGTTCTGTGGGTGGAGGGAAAAAGAAAAAAGAAAATACACTTCAGAATGATCTTACTTCTCCAACAATAATAGCAAACACGTGGGGAGCGTGCAGCAATTAACTATTATGTCAGACTGTTTTTTAGAGGGTACGTGGATTCCTTGCAGCAAACTTATTAGACAGATCACTATCATGATCCCGTTTTGTAAGTAAGGAAACTGAAGCAGAAAAACATGAATTTGCCCATGGTCAAACAGGTAAGTTATCAAGTCAGAATTCCGTCCCAGAGATTATTCTCTGAATTCCTCCACTCTTCTTCGGTACAAAGGGCTCTAATTAACTGTTAACAATAAATTCCGAAGTGATTCTATTACGGTTCAGGGACCACCTCTCCTCATGCTTTTAATGAACTTGCATATTGTCAGCCAAGGGGACACAGGACACGATCGCTTGCTGTTAAGAACCTATAATGAAAAAGAATATGAAAAGGAATATATGTATGTCTATGTATGACTAAAACATGATGCTGTACACCAGAAATTGATGCAACATTGTCAACTGACTATACTTCACTAAAAAAAAAAAAAAAAGAACTGAAACTATGACCTAAAGTTGTGACAGGTGGTTTCCAGTGACTCTGGGCTGAGAAGACGACCTGGGACTGACGGTTGAGGCTCCTTGGAGTATGTGTAAGATTGTCAGCCCTAACTTTGGCCAGAGAACCCTTCATGTGGTTCTCTGAGGCCCAGTCTTCCAGAGCGTAGCCCTCTGGCCGCATTTCTGCAGGTTATAACTAGGTCTTTGAGTCCAAATGTGCCTTCAGAAATGATAAACAGTTGGCTACAGGTGTTTTACAGAATTAGAAGCCATGACCCAGCTAGCGGCTCGGACACACATGTGCCCTTTCAGAAACTGAACAGTCTTCTCTCCATCAGGTTCCCAGAGCGGGCTCGCCATGCACCGCGCGCTTTGCAGGAAGGAGCTGGTCAGCAGAAAACGTACGTACCCTCGCTTCCTTAGGAACCTCTCTCTCTTTGCATTGCAGGGCAGACAAGGCAGGAGGTCAGGAGATGAAAGGCTTCCCAGAGCCTCAGAAGCCAGACCTGCTTGGCTTCAACCTCCTTCCTCTGAAACTCAACCTTCTGGATTCCCAAGGTCTGTTTTATGTTGTGCCTTTTTAGCACTTTGCTGGTTTCCTTCAGCGTCTTGGGCCGACTTCACGGTCGCCAGGTGTCCCCTATCCCCCCTCAACTGCCGCTTAATGAGCAGATGGTGCAAATGGCCTGGCAGTAATGTGATGCCCGGGCAGGGGAAGGACGGCCGCTTCTGGGAAATGCACAGCTTGGTTTGGTGTTGGTACCACTTAACATCCGTAAGTGCAGAGAGAGGCTAGGAGCAACCATTTTTCAACTGCAGAAAATAGATCATTTTGTTTAAAAGGAAGAGATGGATATGAGGTCCCGGGCTTTCATGCTTCTAGGTGGGGGAATATCTGGCATGACTTAGAAAAAGAATTCTCTGAGATTTCAAGGTCCCGGTAGTCAAGAGGACTTGTCTTTGAAGTTTGGCTGGGTGGGAATAAATTTCTCTCCATTTGTCTTGGATTCCATAATGCGCTGTCTGTTACTAGGGCCTGTGGGGCTGTAACCACTATCCCTGGGCTCGGAATGATGAGTGTTTCAAACAGAAGGAAGCCTTAAAAGCATCCACAGTGTCTATGGCGTTCATAGGAATCACCCGGGATCTATTTCAAATGCAATTTCTAATTCAAGCAGGTCTGTGGAGAGGCCCGAGAGGCCTTAGTTTTAACAAGGCGATGCCAATGGACCACCGTTTGAGCAGGGAGGATCTGACTTACTCTGTCCTATTACAGCTGAGGAACGAAACTCTACATAGTCAGAGATGTGTCCAGGATCACAAAGCCAGCAAGCGACAAAGCCCAGCTTGCAGATTGAGGCTGGACCTCATTCCACAATTGATGCATTGCTTCAGCAGTGAGAAGGGATTCCTTGTTGTGGCCCATCCTCTCATAAGAACGAACTGACAATAACTATACTCACCACCTGTCATCAGGGTTACGGAGGTAAAATCATTGAGGCTGTTCAAACAAAAGATTGACTTTATCAATTATCCTTTGTAGTCTGAATCCGAACCGCTGAAATTGTGACAGTCTTCCTGTTGCCAGATGCTCCATCTATCTGCAAAATTTTCATTGAAGCACAACTTGTTTGCAAAATGTAAAATTAGAAGTGACAGACAAATCTATTTTTATAAATCATAGCCTGTCTATTTTGAGTCTCTGCATTTTAAAAGCAGGGTTGAGGGCGGCTATTGAACTTGACTGCAATATCTAATGGTGCTTCTTTCTTTCTTTCTAATTTATAAGAAATAGCCATTTTTCCTGGGTATTAATAATATGCCTTGTGATGCAGGGTACCTGTAGAACATTTCAGTCCTGTAGCAGACAGGTTTTGGCCTGGTATTTGTTGAGTATAAGGCTGCAAACGTGATTGCAGTTGGGTAAATCCATGATTTCCTAGAAATAGACTCCCAGCTTGAACAAACTTACCATATGACCTTAAATAAAACATTGTACTGTCTAGACTTGAGTTTTTTCATCTGTTAAATAGAGATGAAATGGCTTATTTCCTTGATCACCCAAACTGAATGTCTTGTAGTTAAAAATAATGCCTTGTACTTAAAAATGAGCATCACCACGAGAAATGGCTTGCAAGAGTAGTCTTAACCATCTACTCGGCTTTATTTCAAGTTCGGTAGGACCCATCTCTCAGTCAACCAATACTCATTAAGCGGCTCCCAAGTGTAAGGTAACATAATTAAATATGGTACTTAATGATCTACAAGTACTTAGTGTTCTGCAAGAGCATTCCATTTAAAACATAATTAGGAGGGGGACGGTATAGCTGAGTGGTAGAGCGCAAGCTTAGCATGCCCGAGGTCCTGGGTTCAATTCCCCAGTATCTCTGTTAAAGAAATAAACAAATATAAACCGAATTACCCCAAAAGACAATGTAAAATTAATATTAAAAAAACACATGATTAGTATGATAAACAAATGATGAAAAACTGGTTAAGAGGTCCAAGTCCTCCCGGGTCACTTATAAAGTCAGCAGGCACAAAATTTCCAAAGGAATTCAACAAGAAAAAGAAGGTGTACAGTGAGGCTGCAAGTTCCAGTGTCCACCGCACAGAGCCCATTAACAGGCCTGAAGGGGCACTCAAAACACCTGCCCCATTTTCCTGTCTTTCTGCCACAGTCAGGAATCTGATATTCGTCCCCGAAAGCTAAATGCCTCTAATTGTGGATAACAGCTTTTCTTTTGCGGCTTTTCTTTTATTTGTTTAACCCCAGCTAACTGATTGCTTCAAAACGTGTCTCTCTATGGCTCATTCATTCCAGCCTTTACCCAGTGTAGGTCTCTCCAATCTCCTCCTCACCTACCCCAAGGCTCCCCGACTTGACCTTCAAACAGGAATGTAAAACTTAGGTAGATTGCAATTTTCGAGCCAGAAAGTCTAGTTTCCCATGTTGGTAATGGGTGGCAGAATTGGGAGGGACTAATAAAAAGCACACTGAATGTGCGTGCTGATTGAAAACTCTTAAAATGTGTCTTAAGAGAAAATACGGCCTATTATTTCATCCTTATGGTAACTCACGTTGAAGGCAGTAATTCGTCCCCCCTGCTTCTCGGGATGTCACGTCTCTCACACAATTGCCTTGAGGTCAGATTGGTCCAGGTTTGCTCATCTTTCTGTGGCATCACACTGGCTGTGGCTCCCAGCCCCTCTTTCTCTTCCTCCAGCATCCTCGCTGGCTGTCCTCCTCTTCCTTCCTGTCCTCTTCATTATCTTCCTGAGAGTAAGAAGACACTTTTTGGTTCACCTTACCGTCTTTCTTGGCAGATCTCAGCCTTAAGGTTCTTTCTAGTTTTAACATCATTGATGCCTGCCGTTGCGACACTGGGGGCTTTGCTGAAAGATATTTTGGGCTCTGAGAGGTCTCTAAATAAAGGTGGTCAGAGTTGATCCTAGAAGAGAGGGGGATAAATAATGAACTGCAATATTTTCTTTTCAGTATCAAATCCTGCTCAAAATTCTTTGTTGTACTTGGAGATATTAAAAAATAATCGTTTCGTGTCCACATAAAAACCTTCAGCTCTAACGTTTCTCTATTTTTCTTAGTTCCTTTATGGATGCAGAATTACAAATCACATCATCTCGTGAAGACTCTGCTGGTCTGACTCATCTTCATCCTTCTTCTCCCCCATCCAAGCCAGCAAAGTGCCCAAGTGATCAATTACTGTTGTTTAAAGAGTAGAAGGTTATTGCACAACAAGAAGATTAAATTAGAGTTCGTGTATGCAGCAATGGTGTTTTTAATTCTGTACCAGTTTTATCATTTGAATGTGAAACAATGGGTTTTTTTTTTAATAAAACTTTTTTATTGGATGAGGTAATTAGGTTTGTTTGTTTGTTTGTTTGTTTTTGATAGGGGTACTGGGGTTGAACCCAGGACCTCGTGCAAGCTACACATGCACTCTACCACTGACCTCTACCCTCCCTCAAAGCAGTGGTTCTTAACTGTGGTGTTTAGGTACATGCAACTCCACATACACACATACAGCGAGGACATTTGGCAATGTTTAGAGACATTTGTTGTTTTCCTAATCGGGGGAAGGTTGCTATTGGTGTCTAGTAAGTACAGGCCAGAGATGCTTCTAAACATCCTGCAAACAGACCTCTTACACACATGCACAGCGAAGAATTATCCAGTGTAATCAATCAAGAGTGGTGATATTTAGGAAGCCCAATATAAAGGTATTAAAGTAAAGTAACCCTAGAAAGACTTCAATCATCTTGACTTCAATCCTGAAATTGTGTGTCCTGGGCTCTGAACTCAAGCACATCGCACCGAGCCCCGGGTTACTGACCAGTGCTCTCCAGGGAGCATGGGCGTCCTCTCATGCCTCCCAACCACCAAACCACCTCAGAACAGGATGGGGTGAAATGCAACAGACTATGTGAAGAGCCCATGGGGCGAGGTGCCCACCACACCGGCCACATCTTCTGCAGCAGTGTAGTGCATTCAGAAGCATGTGCTCTGCCACAGAGCAGGGTGGGAACACCTATGCTAAATCTTTTTTAGCTAGACAGACTTGAGCAAATCGCTGAGAGTTTCTGAGCTACAATTCTGATAAAATGGAGATGACAACAAACACCAAGTTTCAAGATAGCCATGGAGGGTAAAAAAATAAAATTAGACAGTGCCCAGTACGTAGTACGTATTCAAACAAAAATCAGCCAGCTGGTATCAATTTATTTGACCCTGAATTTAAAACATTCACACTCTTTTAGACAAACTGATACCTGTATTCACAACACAGTAAGGACTGGCTCTCTGAAAATGTATATGGATTTAGCCCAAGCCACTGTAGTTGATTTTATTATTATTCAAAGTACTCACCACTCTCCTCGAGGGAAGATTGTACATCCTTAGATGTCACAGACATCGGGTGGTGGGTAAGAAGGAGATGAAGTTTCTCTCCCAAGGTGCTGCCATGTTGGATCCTCTTTGTCACAAGACAGGAGATGTCCCAGAGACAGACGTTCCTTTGACGTAAGGTTGTACTACAGTCGATATGAAGCCATGGTTGATCCACAAGACATGCACTGTGAGTTAGAAATAAATTTTTGTCAGCATCTGAGGTTTAGAGGTTTTTTTTTAACCATCACATTGATGTGGCTAAGTTGACTGAAACTGCCACCAATTGCTCAACCAGAGACACAAAACTCCCTTCTAGCCCAGGAAAGCCAGCATCCAGAGGAAGGCTGACTGGCCAGACTAAATGCTAAATGCTAAAAAGCACAGGGTGTAAAGTCTTCTCAGCCTACTGTGAATTTCAAGCCCCATGAATTGGAACTGAAAGAATGTCTTGAAACTGAAGACTTCACTTTGTATTTATTTGTTTGTTCATTAGTTTATTTATTTACTTGAAGTATATTTGACTTACAATATTATATTAGTTTCAGATGTATAACGTAGTGATTCAATACTTTTATCGATTATATTCCATTTAAAGTTATTATAAGATATTGACCGTATTCTCTGTGCTGTGCAATATATCCTTGTGCTTTATTTTATGCACAGTAGTTTCCACCTCTTAATCCCCTCTCTCTGTATTGCCCCTCCCTCCTCCCTCTCTCACTAATAGCCACTAGTTTGTTCTCTCTGTCTGTGAGTCTGTTTCTGTTTTGTTATAGCGACTTGTTTGTTTTATTTTTAGAGCCCATATATGTGATTACATTCATATTTGTCTTTCTCTGCCAGACTTGTTTCAGTAAGCATAATACCCTTCAGATCCATCCATGTTGTTGTAAGTGGCAAAGTTTCATTCTTTTTTATGGCTGAGTAATATTCTGAACAGTTGACTATTAAAGCTAGAATCTGAACCTGGCATGCAGTCTCGTTCTTCATTTTTTTCCTCAAATATTTGGTCTTTCATCTTCTCCAAACTTTTAGCAAGTCCTTGTCTATCTTAAAAGGACCTCAGTTTATGGAGTAATTCAAAAAGTTGCCGATGACCAAAGTCAATATATTATGCATAACCACATGCATGAGCATAATGAGTCTGCTTCCAAATGTCTGTTAGTACATAATTCTCTAAATAACCTGATTATTAGGTTTTCCTACAAATCTCACCAATTTCTAGAAGAGCTCTAATTGTTCAACAACTTCTTCTAAGCGACTCACGATTGCCTCTCAGAAAATGTCCCCATTTCTTCTATCTACTCCCAACATTTAAGAAACAGTAAGTTTCGTAGATGCTATTTTTCCCTGCTCTATTGCAAAAAAAAAAAAAATCATTTTCCTCTCTGCCAACTGATTATGCAGCCACGTTGTTTGAAAGCTTGCATAATTTACATTAGCATGCTTAAGATCTCAGGTGACTATGCCTTTGAGGCCAGCACGCTAACCCCAGCGGGCCGATTTGATATTCTTCCCAATAGCTGACCCTTTTTTCCTTGTTAATTACAGGCAGACTTCCCTGGTCTGGCCCTGGATCTGCACCTGTTTCCCATCTTTGAGCAGCTGCTAATTAGGTTGGAAACAGTGGGGCTGGGCAGTGCAGCCACACATGCCTCATCGGGCTATTGATCAGGCTGGCACACCACACGTGTGGTAACGGCGTCTGCACAGCCCAGCTCCAAAATAAAAGCCATTCCTGGAGTTGCATGTTTGGACCCAAGCATACGCCAGACTCTGCACCAAATATTAAAACACGTGGAAAGAAGAGATGCTGTAGTTTTTAAATAAAATGTTTCCTCAAAATGCCAAGAATAACCCTGAGGACAGTTTAATTCTCATTCGAGTCTTTTCATATGAAGCAGGGGGGAAAACCTTTTTTTTTTTTTAGGGAAAACCAATATGTATATTTATATGGAAGTGATTTTCAAGTTGGATTATGTGGTTATGAATTACCTTTATTCTGGGTTTCCATTTGGCCTTGTGCAGAGCATAGTTACATAGAGTTTCACATTTTGTCATCATTTATTGTTTGGCTATTAATATCTAGAACACTCATTGCGAAAGGGGTTGTTGCAGTTATCCACACATAGTTTGGGAAATGGGTGAAAGTATTCTGGGGTTGTCATTACTTTTTTAAAGTAGATTTAGGGATGCCACTAGCGGTTAGTAAGGGGCTGCAGTGTGTTCACACAATGATCATGGGTCCAACATCTGTTACAAATCATAAATAATGGACCAGGTTAAAAAAAATCACTTTATAAATATCTGTATCTGGAACCTAATTCCATTTCATATGTAGATATAAAATATTTTTGCAACTTCAATGTACTAAAATTTAACACCCTAAAACTTTCAAGAATAAAAATTCTGGGAAAATTAGGTTTGGTTTGGTTTGGTTTGAAATTTTTCAACAGTTGCTCAGTGTTTTGAAAAGCACATCGCTCGTCTGGTACTTTAATTACCGATAAATCACACTATTATCTTTTCTCCATTTATAGTTTCTCCATTGAAGATTCTGTGTACATCTCTAGGCATCTGACTACCTACCTCACTGTATCACTAGCGCAGCTGAGCCTAAGCTTTTATAGGCCAAAAAATATTACAGTATTTTTATATAATTTTCCTGGATATTACCATTAGACCATTATATGGATTTTTTTAAATTACACGCAGAGTTCAGTTATACTGTCTACGATTTTCATTCAAGGATAGTCAAGAGAAGATTACAAAACATTTGTTATGAAAAGAGGAGGTTAGATCTGATAGGGTGACAGTCACTGTTCTTGGGTAATGCTTCTGGGTACAGTTTTCATTTGTATATGCTTTTGGCATTTTTAGACCTTTGACACCGGTGTATGATGGCTAGTCAATGATTTGTTTCTTAAAATTCGGTTTCTAACTTCCTCTCCTGATACTGCCACACAGTCCACTGCTGTCTGAGACCCAAGCACGTTTCCCAGCAGAGCTGCCCCAACAAACCCACTCAACAGTTTAAATGCACAGAAGACTCTGCATTTGAGTCACAGTACCGTCTAAAATGGGATCGAGCTGATGTTCCCTTTATGTAAACATTGCCCAGACCAAGGAGATGGAATCCTCCTCTAAGGTGCTGTAAAGATCTGTTACTGTTGACCCCTCTTAATTCCTCCAGTCACAAGACTCTTCATGATTGATTCTTCACTTTTTGTTCTTACTGGCCTTACAGAAAGTCATGACAGTCACCTTTTTTTTTTTCGGTTTTCCTTCCTATATCTTAACAAATGAGAAAATTGTAGAATGAGACACAAGAAATTTTCTAAAGCAGAGTGCATTGGCTTTCAAGGTTCCTGGCCTTTGGTTACATACTCAAAGACCTCCCTCTTGTAAACTGAATATGGCTTAATTTTTATTAAATGTCTTATAAAAGTGCCCCCTTTATTTACCTTGATTGTAGTATTAAGATGGCTTCCCTAATAATTCTCTTTCCATATTCAGAATCTTGATTTATCTGATAATTATGGACACGATATATTTAAATTAGTAGATGAACTACCCAGAGTCATTCAACATGCAAGTGTCCTTATTGCCCTGTGACACCCTTATGAAGTACCAAATAGAAGATTCGTTCTCAGCCAAATTAGCTAACATATTTGGAAACACAGAGAAAAGGCAAATCAAACATTGTTGCAAAGATCTGATTTTTCCAGTGTAAGGCTTGTCATGGGTTCTACACAGTAATTTCCCCCACGAACCTCCAGGCTCTCCCTCTTACAAAAGCAAAATGGATGCACCAACGCCAGACTCCAGCATCCAGAGGAAGACTTGGAGTCACCTCACGTAGCATCCCCGGGCAAGAGAAGAGGTCTTTCTTTCCGAGAAAACTCATCTACCACCTCTTGGCTGTTTCGATTACATACCCAGACCTGAACCCACCATTACAGTCAGGGAGATGGCTCTGCTGATTACCTTGTTCCAACCAGGGCTCATCCCTGTAGATATTTCTCATGTAATCTTACTGTTGAGAGTAGGAGGAAGGAGAGTGTCCCAAAGAAGGTTGTATGAGTGCTGGCTGGGAAAACCAACAGATGTTCATTGTAACGACTTTCCCCTAATTGGATTGATGATTACTGTTTCATGTTATAATAAAACCTTGAAAACATTAAAAAACAAAAAGTACATAGTTCAACTCTCCAAAAACAAAACCACAATTCCACATTTCAAATAAAAACAAGCTCTGATTTTTTGTTGCAATTTAATGCATAGCAAATTCAAAGCATTTCTCCATCTTTGACTTTTTATTAGCAGAAGGTAAATAATGATTCATAGGAATTTTTTTCCTCCAAATACACTGAAATAGTTATTTGTGTGTACCATAGCCCACATTTTGGGCCTATTTTTGACGTTTCCCTGTGAAATCAAATCACATTGAATATTTCAGAGTCTCTCTCTGGAATATGGATGAAAATTCTTGTCACAAAGCCACATTTGAAAAAAACAGTTGTTCTTTATAAAATGGAAAAATTTAAAATTAAGGTAATTAAATATCAACAGATACTTTGAAAAATTCATGCTTATAAATTTCAGAAAGACCTGTTGTGTATCTTTTTCTATAGGGAAGAGTGGACTTTCAAACCCAGTGCTGAGAAAAGGTTCATAGAATTCACGGAGGAAGGGAACCTAGAACTTAGGGAGGGTCAGAAGTAAAAATGTGTTTTAAAAAATTCTGCACAGTCTCACCTGGAGCCTGGAAAATGAATTAGGATTGCTAAAAAACTAGCCCATGGTCAGACCAGGGAACAAGATCCTTGTAAGGAATGTTCCCAGCCATGAGAAGTCATCCTTGAGGGGAGGGTGTAGCTCAAGTGGTAGAGCGCATGCTTAGCATGCATGAAGTCCTGGGTTCAATCCCCACTACTTCCTCTAAAAATAAATAAATAAATAAATAAATAAAAGAAGTCACTCTTGGGTATACTGGATTCACAAGGAAACAATGGGGGAAAAAGTGAAGGAGAAGGCTGTACTCAGTGTTGCTTTCCTATCTATTCTTAGTCTTGAGAAAATTGGTGCCTAAATTGAAAGAGTCCTGAAGGCGGCTTTAACTTCCCTGACCAGCCCTCACCCCGGGGACCGCCACGAGTCCTGCTGACCTGGGCAACCACTGGAGGGTCAACTTTCCATGCATCTCAAATCTTGCTGAGGAAGCCCTCCCGTGTGTTAAAGTGGGCAGCACTGTTTTCCTCTCTCAGTTGTCTGTCCTTTAACGGCTATTGGTTTATGCTCCTGGCAAAGATAGCTTCTCGGAGCGGATCTTGGGCGAGACTGTGGGGTCCTCCTGGGGCAGGACGGTGCTGTTTGGCATCTTTGTGGTGATAATCTGCCAGACTCTAGCTTTGTAAGTTGTCAGATTGACCCGGTATGTTCATTGAAATCAGAATTCCAATTAACAGCACAGTTGTCATTGTTTTAAGAGCCAGTACTGTGCGGGATGCTGGGGAGAGTTTGGCTGGGTGATTGGTTAGCAGGGAACCACGATGGAAAGCGAATGAGGAACAAAAGAGGATTAGGAAGAGAATTTGCATGGGACATCCTCTTTTAGAAAGCCCAGTCCTTAAAGAGCAGGCTAACCCCTTTGCAAGTTTCTACAATACTAAGCACTCTGACATGAATTATTTTTCAAATATGTACTAGGGAGAAGCATTTATATGTCTAATGCTGTAATAGGCATCTTGGAGGTACAATAATACAAAAAGTAATATAGGGTCCACAGAAATCTTTAAAATGTAGACATTATATAAAATGTAAAATCCCTGATGCAATTCACTTCAGTTTAGCTGGAAAAATAACACAGCCTGGTAGAAAATCTAAAGTTAATTTCCTCTGTGTATTAGTTGCCTTGGCTCTGTTCTGAGGGACTAGACCAAACTTAACTTAATCCAACATACATATTCAAGTGCCCTTGCTTACAAGCGTGAGATGAATACAAATCTAACATTCCTGCTGAAAACAAAAAAGGAAAATATATTTCCAAGTGAGTGTAAGTCTATAGGTCTGTAGTGAGGTCGTTTGCTACAAGTAGAGTGACCATATGTCCCAATGTGCCCCAATGTGCCTGGGACAGTCTCAACTTACTCTCATTGTCCCAGTGTAATTATAGATAGTGTACCTTTCACTCTCAAATGTGATGTAGTTCAGACAATAAATTATATGTTCATTCTGTACAATATGGCATGTTTAAATGACTTCTAAAGACATCAAAACTTCCAAAATAAAAATAAAATAATTTTGGTCCACTATCTTTACTCATATGTAGTTTGTGTGACTTCCCCAAGCATATAGAAGTTACACAGAGAGGAAAGAGAGGGAATATTCTGGTTCATTCCCTGAATACTTTTCCACTTGTAGCCATATAAAGGTCTTTCAGATATGGATCTAATAGTGCTTGTTCAAGGCGGCTTCCTCTACCATGGAAAACTGGTTAGCAGCTCCTTAAGGTACTAAATATAAATTTACCATATGTTCCAACAATTCCACTTGTAGGTATCTAGCTAAGAGAAATTAACACATTTTCCCATATAAATACTTATATTCAAATGGCCATCGCTATCTTATTTATAACAGCCCCAAACTGGAAACAACCCAAATGCCCATCAACTCATGAATGGGGAAACAGAATGCGGTATATCCACATAAGGTAATATGATTCCACAATAAAAGCACATAAAGAGCTGATGAGTCCTGAAATACGGATGAACCTTGAAAACAGGATGCTAAATGAAAGAAACCAGTCACAAAAATGCCACATCTTCAGTGATTCATTTCTATAAAATATCCAGAAAGGCAAATCTGCAAAGACAAAAAATAGATTTCGGGGTTGCCTAGGACTAGAGGTGGGACTAGGGAATGCCAGCCAATAGGCATTAGATGTTTTTGAGGGGGTCGGGGGAGGAATGAAAACGGGCTGTGGTGCTGGTTGCACAACTCTACAGATTGATTAAAAAATCACTGAAGTGTACACTTGAGACAAGTAAGTTAAGTGGAACTGGAATAACACTCCAACAAAGCTGTTAGAAATCAGTCAACATATCACAGTAAGACAATAGGAAAATCAATACATTCAGAAAAGTAAGTGACAAATTTTAGTATCTAATGAATCATTTTAAAATTCCCTTTCAAAATCTGTCTCCCTAAGAGCCAGATTCCAAGCAACTGTAAAGACAGTATATCAATTGGGATAGAGTAAGTTATTCTGTGGTAACAGAAACCACCCAAATTTCAGTGGCTTCACACAACAAAAGTTCACTTCTCTCTCTTACTAAATGGCCAGCAGGTGTCATGAGCAGGGGTTGGGTGACCCAGAGAAGGGCTATATTCATCCTAGTGATCGGAAACCAAGTCTGATGGAAGACTGGTCTTAAACATGTTTGTTCCCAACATTCCCAGAAAAGGAAAGAGGAATGTGGGACCTTGCGCTGTGACTCTGACAACTTCTTGGAAGTGAAACACATCACTTCTGTTCACACCTCATTGGCCAAAGTAAGGCACAGACCACAGTTCATTTCAAAATATACTGGGGAAATCTAAAGCTACCATATATTCAGAATGAGGAGAAAGAAGATGTAAAGGGTTTTCATAACTGCTGTGATGTAATAAACTTGAATGTATGCCTTCCATTCCACTGGCTGTACCTGAGCAGAATGCAAGCTAGCTTAGGGCCCGCCAACAAAGACCACGGCACGTTAAGAAAAGTCGGCACACTGGGTTTGGGTGGAGTCAGAGGATCAGCATTTATATTTAGCAAGTTGATCCTTGAAAGGAAAATCTAGAAACCCTGGTTAGGCCCTAGATATTAAAGATTTAAAGCAACATTTTAAGACAGACTTACATCTTAGGGCTTAAAAGTTATGCTTCAGTAGTTGTTACGACTTTAATGGAAAAAAATTTCTACAATATTAATGGGCAGGATATTGCTGGAGTGTATAGTATGCTGAAGCCCAGGCTAAGGCTTGGTCAGATAAAAAACGAGAGCCGTAAAAATAGCATTGGAGCCTAGAACTTTGTTGAAACATGAAAAATCATTCAGTAAATGTTGAATTTTATTATATGATTGTTTCTATATCTCTCAAAAAAACATTTGCTTCTATACCTTTATTTTCTTAACTATTTGATTATTGTGATCTACCTGTCTCAAGCACCACATATTCTTTAAAAAGTATCTGTTTATTTTAGCATTCAGGGAAATAAATATGAATTTAAAGGACAAAGAAATTGAATGCTAAGTATAAGACAGAAAGTAGAACAGGACTTTTCTCTAGAACAGTGATGACACAGAGGCTGGAATATACAGGAGAACTTTCTAAAGTAACAGGAAAAATAAAACAGACAGTTTGATGTCATTTTTGGGGTAGTTGATTGCCAAAGCTTTACTCCATTCATGCCAAGCAATATTTTAGACATAGGGTGATGGTTTTTTTTTTTTTAATTTTTATTGAAAAGCCTCCATTTTGGAGTTTTCCTGGGGTGTGTAATTAGGTTTATTTATTTTTTTAACGAGGGTATTGGGATTTGAACCCAGGACCTTGTGCAAGATAAGCATGCGCTCTACCAATGAGCTATATCCTCACCACCCCCTCCATAGGGTGATTGTTTAGAAATTACCAGTCAGATTATCACAGATGCTTCCAGAATCTTCATTCCTTTTTGGTGACTGTTTAGTGCTTTTGACTGGTTTTAATTTTGTTTCCCACACCCCTTCCCCCAATAACACTATCTATATGATTGTTGTGTCTTTACCTTATAGTTCTTTAAAGGCACGAAAAGCCTCAGATAAATCCTGAAAGTTTCTCTTAGACATTTAAATTAGAGTCTATTTAAGAAAAAAAAAAAAGAAGTACGATTTTAAAGTCACTTGGCAAACTGATTCTGTCAAGAAAGCTTAGTTTCATTCTGTTTGCTGCAACAGCCTTTTTTTTTTCATAACTCCACTCTGCTTGTTCTTGTAATACATTTGGGAGTCCTGTCAAGGCCTATCCGCTCTCTAAATAGCTTTGCAGATTAAATTTTTAACTCTCTTCTCTTCATGCAGATGTATATTTCTGACAAAGAATTGCCCTGAGATGTCAGCTTCCATTTTTCTCACTGGAGAAACGGCATATAGGTGCAAGTGTGGATTCTCAAAACTCAACCTCGTCAGGAAATGCAGGCGCATGCCTAGATGCCTGTTATTCTCCAGGACCACGCATCTGTGTTTCCATTGTTCACTTCGTCTACATTCCCTGCATCTTACTTTTATAACCTCCTTTCCCTGCAATGAGTCTTGAAGATAAGTGAGTAAGAGACTAAAACAAGAACACAAAGAGTTTTTATTTGTGTAAGTTGTCATCTTATTAATGAGAATATGCCAAGGAGCAACCATGGTACAAAAAAAAACCATATAGTCAAATCTGGTCTATATGGGGCTGATTTTCTTTTGTAGATGATGCCTGAGATGAACTTGAAAGAGAAAAAGAGTGAGAAGGTCATTCCAAGCAAAGAACACAACAGAAATAAGGCCAAGAATTTGCAGCAACAGCATAATCTATATAAAGATCTTCAAAACTGTGGGCAAAACTAAATTCCAAAGAATGAGATGGAGGCGGGCATTTCCTGTAACTGAACCTACATCACTGAACCCCATTCAGTCCTGGGAAAAGGGGTGACATTATCCTAACCCATAGCAGGACCCTCTTTAAGGCCACATACGTTTCTCTGTTTTTATAGCTTCATAACCAATTTGTACAAAGACTCGATCTGGTACAAGGATGATTTAAAGAAGGCACCTCCATTACCCATAACTGAGAAGAGATCAATAGCTTTTATTAGTCCAGTCTGACTTTTGTTCCAAAGTTAACCTAAGACCAAAAGAAGAGGCAGAGAGATGCACTAAAGAGAGCACTTAATTTATTAGAAGACACGTGTTCTAGGCTGAGCTTTGTCAGCCACCAGTTGTAAAACCTTGAGCACACCATTTTAATCTCATTGCCTGCCAGCTTCCCTGTCTGCAAAATAATAGAGTGAATTTACGTGATTTCTAAAGTTTTCCCATTCTAAAACCACGTGGTGCCGTGCAGCAAGTGAACGTTTAACTGGCAGTCGTAGGAAAGAACATCGAAGCAAAAATAAGCGGAATACATGGAAGCAATAAAAGAAATCACCAATTGACAAATTTGTATACATTTATAAAAATTTACCTCTAAAAACATCATACTCATGATATTGGGTTTATGTGTTTAAAAAGAATCCTTCCCTTTTAGAAATAAATAATGAAGTCATTGTGGATTACATGAAATGATGTCTGAGACTGACTTCATAATAATCTAACAGTGTTGCGGATGAGTAGTAGGAGATAGAAAACTAAATGAAACGAGATTATCCATCTATCGGTAACTGTTGAGGTTGGGTGATGAACGCTTGGGAGTACATTTCTCCCCACCTTTGAGCATGTTTGAAGTTTTGCATGATAACTTTTTTTTAAATTATTGCTTCTATTTTGTTCAGGGAAAAGCACCAAGGTATAGAATAATTTATTTGTGTTTGGAGGAAGGGAGGAGGAGGCATATTAAATATTTGTATTTGTTTTATTTCCATAAAGAAACATCAGAGACTAATAAAGAAGAGTTACTTTTGATGGTGCAGACAGTAGATGTTTTCTTATAGTGTCCTCTTGACCAAAGAATTTCTTTGATTTTGTTTTCCATGACCTCGGAAGTTCTGAGACCTATTGGGAAGGTATTTTGTCCTTCAGTGGAATTTGCCTGATGTTCTTCTATGATTAGATTGGTGTGATGGGTTTTGGAGAGAAAGACCACAGAGGTAAAAGTGTCGTGTTCATTACATCACATCAAGGGTACATACTATCAACGTGAGTTATCATTGTGGACTGGACTTTGACCTTAATCCCCTTCCCCTCCCTTTCCACACTACACTCACTGAAAAGAGGTCACTATGTGCAGCTACATTTAAGAAATACAAAGCCAAGTCTATAATATTTTAAATTGGTGTGTTTCTCATTTTTATAGCTATTGTGCTATTTTAAAAAAGTATATACCAGATATCATTTTTGGCCCACTGTATGTATTATATACACATTGCAAATATATTCTGCCAGACTGGGTCTTTTCATTTTTTTAAAACACACTTTTTGATTAAACTCCAATTTATCACTTCGTTCTGTTGTGGTTTGTAATGTTTGTGCCCCATTTAAGAAGTCATTACCTACTCCAAAATTATAAAGATATTCCCCTGTATTTTCTTCTAAAACCTTTATTGTTTTACCCTTCAAATTTCTATCTACAGTTCATCTGGAATTGATTTTATGTATGATGTGAAATTTAAGATTCATTTGTTCTCCCATTCGAATATCTAATTCACAATGTGCCATTTATTGAAAAGATCATTCTACCACCGCTGTATTTTAGTGGCACAATTTTAGCTTTTTTTGGATAGGTAATATATTCATGTGATTAAAAATCAAAACAATATTAAACGTTAAAAATTAAGAAGTCTTGTTCCCACCCTGTAGCTGTAAGGACAGCAATAAACAAACAAACAAACAGAATGTTCATAGCCAAAATCTTGATAGAACATAAATGCTCATCAACAAGAGAATAGAAAAATATATTATATTCATATGATGGCATATTATACAACAATTTTCTTAAAAAGCGTGAACTATGGCTACACACAACAATAAAAACAAATCTCTCACACTTAAGGTTGAACAAAAGAAGCCCAAGCAAGGATACAATGTATGATTCCATTTAAACGAATTTCATAAACAGGCGAAATGAATGCATGATGACACAGGTGGGACTAGTGGTGAACTTTTGGACTGTTGTTTGTAAGGTGGGCAGAAGGCAGCTTTCTGGGGGCTAGAAATGGTTTGATACTGAGCTGTGCACTTTATTGAATGGTTGTTACACCTCAATGAAGAAAACATTTTTTAGTAAATTTTAAATGAGCAAATTAACAAAGGAAGGCATCAAATGATAATAAGAAAAAACATGTTTACAAGAAGTAATCAAAGGCAATCACCTTAACATATAAAAGGTCTTCCAAATCAATTTGAGTGATTCAACTCCTGTCGCACACTGTCTCTCTCTCCCCTCCACTTCCCTTCTTCCTCTCTTTTCCTTTCCACCCTCTTCCCCTCCCTCCTCTTCCTTCCCATCTCCTTCCTTTCTCCCCTTTCCCTGTCTGGATACAAGCCTTGGAGCCCTGAGCCACCAGGTAAGAAGTTCAGTGATCTTGAAGCTACAGAGGCCGTATGTGGAGATCACACTGAGGAGATGCCCCAGGAGTGTTTCCAGCCTAGCTACTAGAAATGGGAATATAGAAGTCTTCGATATGAACCCCCTACATAATGTAGCCCCCACACCCTCATGAAAGACCCTGAGCCAGAAATGCCTGGTTAGCCATTCTTGATTTCTTGACCTGCTGTAACCATCATAAATAATTGTTTTAAGCCACCAGGTTTGGGGACGATTTTTAATGCAGCAGTAACAACAGGAAGATGCCCAGAGAAGAAGAGAGCCAGGTGCAGGGTCTGGAGGTCAGAGGGAGCCGTTTGCAGGGGCAAGGTGAGGTCCTGTGGACCATCACCAAGCCCTGGGGGTGCTTGTACACTCTGGGAACAAACAGGGCCATCATATAAAAGAACTCAATGTGTCCCAGCAGAGCCAACCAAGAGAAGCAGATGCCACCGCCTCCTTTCCAGAGAGAGGATGTATACAAGCTGAGCAGGTCAGAGAGAGATGGCAATGGCCCAGGCAGGGGCAAGAGGAGCTCTTGGTGAGGAAAGTGAGAGTCACTGTGCAGCGGCAGGTGAAGCCCGGCACAGAAACCGTAGATCTGCAGTCTCCAAGTATCTGCTGGAACTTCTGACCTCCCCCTGAGGCCCGAGGTCACATTCCAGCCCTGCCCCGTGCCAACTGCAGCAACGCACGCAAGTTCCTTAGCTTCTCTGGGCCTCAGTTTCCTCATATGAAAAAATTAAGATACGGGTAGTACCTAACTCATAAATTGGAAGATCATTAGGATTCAATGAATGCTTACATGTGAAGGGCTGTGAAGAGTGACTAATCAATGTGGTCAGCACTTGGGAAGTTTAAACCCTTATTATTAGTGTCACCAGGTCTTCGGGGGGTAAAATTAGGCGAAATTCAGGGAAAATACTGAAGTTCCTACCAACCACATGAGTCGTAATATTTGAAGTACTGCTGTAATGTACTCTTGTAATGTAGCCATGAAACCTGGGATCTATTGATTCAAGTAGTCAGAGAAACGCATTTGAAGACCAAAAGATATTATTCATTTCCTGTCAAAGTGACAAAGATTTGTTAAAATATAACCCTCAGTGCTGGTGACGGTGCAATGAAGTGAGTGTCCCGCTGTTGTCGTAAATACACCTCAATGTATCTGTCCTGAGTAGCAGCTCTCCTCTGACTGTTGTGAGTCAGAAAATACCTGGATACTTTCCCCATACTTACAAACGGTGTGATACGGCATTTGTATGATTTTAGATTTTTAAGGGTAAAAATACTTTTCTTTAGACCTCGGAAGCTTTCGTTCCATTAATTTTTATCTTCCCAGCTTATTTTGGAGACTCTGTGTCTGTGTGATTGGTGTTGCTTTCTAGATAACACATTTTCATTTTATTTTGGGTGTGTGGCTCTTTGTTGGCAGTGAGTGGCTACCTCATCGGGCAGCACAGGTCTACAGCTTTATCACCCTCCGTCCTGGGAAAATGTCTTCTGTTATTTCTTTGATCATTTCTTTCCCTCTGGTTCTCCTTCCGCTCTTCTGAGAATTCCTATTTTTCAGGCATTAAACTTTGCAGAATAATCCTTTATGTCTCTTATTTCTTCTCCTGTTTGCTATCTCATTGTCTTTTTGTTCTACGCACTGACAGATTTTTTTCTACTTTATATTACTTTTCTGCTGAAATTTATTTTTACTGAAGTACAATTGCTTTCCATTTTACATTAGTATGTAATGATTCAACATTTTTACAGATTATATGCCATTGAAAGTTATTACAAGGTAATGGCTGTATTTCCCTGTACAGTATAGCCTTGTTGCTTGTCTATTTTATACACAGTAGTTTATGTCATTTAATCCCATACTCCTGTCTTGCCCCTACTTTCAAGAGTTGTTCTTCGGATGTTTCTCCTTTCTCACAACTTTTTGGTATTTTTATAAATTTTATTCAGCACTTTTATTAGAACTTCATTATGTCTGTCTGCTCTAATATCACAGTCCCCCCGCCAGCCAGGTCCCCCTCCCTCTTTCATACTGAAGAATTTCCTCAAACGTCCAATAATCCTTGATTGACCATTCAGAATTACAAGACACTAAGCAGCTGATTAGGAGTTATACGTTCCTGAATTCCTGACGTCTGCACTTGGTTTTAGGATGATCAGAATGCCAACCCATCTGCTAGACGAGTACAAAATCTGTAGCATGTGACGTTCTTTTCTCTGAGGTCATGGACTTTCTCTACAGAAGAAATCTCCAGTCTCCTGCCTGTAATGTTTAGGGGCTGGTGGGAGTGAGACTGCATGATAATATATTTTGGATGAAGGGGGGCTGTGAGTCAGCCCTCTCTATATAAATTTTCAACAAGTCCTCCTGTTTTGATCCACATTTCTCACCTTGCACCCTGGTTTCTCGTAGATCTAAGCCTCTGGAGATTCTAAGAGACAAATGGACTCCCTGCCCATACTCTCCTGTATGAATATCAAAGCTGTGTCTTCCTTTGCCCTACTACATGAATTACCATGTTTCCATCGGCTTTTCATCTTCCAGAGTTGTCGAAACCTCTTAATGCCTGAAGCACACTCTCTTGTTCTTCAACTTTTATCTACTATTACCTATTTTTGTCTACTATTATCTAATTCTGTGAATTCAGATGTGTTTACACACTTCATGGAATTTCAGAAGAGTCTTTAGAGGAGAAGAGATAGACATGTTCTATTTAGCAACTTCAAACAGAAGCCTCTGGTTTTCCTTCCCAAACTTACATTTTAGAACTAATTATCACTATTTTCTAGATCACTATTGGTCAAAAATCACTTAACCCGGATTCCCAGGCACACACTTAAAAACTACGGTTTGGAATGACAGCATTAGGTGCTAAGAATATTCATTTTTTAACAAACACTCCCACATTTATTCTAACAAAATTGTTCTTGAACACATTGAGGAAAGCTGCTAAATTTTGACAAAAGATTGTTTAGAAATACCTATATTATTACGTATAATTTGTGTTCTAGATTTACCAAGAAATCAAGAGTATATTAATATTTATCATAATTGCCACTGTGATAATATTATCAATGTTATCAATCAATGCTCCCTAAAATATTAGAACATAGTTCCAGGTATTTCTCTGCCATGTAATTTGACTCGTGTAAGTTTATTACACTTCATGTATAATTATTTTCTGTCATACTTTTTATCATTACTTGTAAAGTGATAGGAGTTTTCCCCTACACTTTACACTTTTAACTTGAACCCAACTTACAGTGATATTAATAACTTGATTGCTAATTTTTATCTGGATTTTTATATTTCTGTTTTTCTACTTGTAAACTTCGAGGGTTTTTGTGAGGTTTTTGGTGGAGGTAGTAATCACCGAGTTTTCGCTTAGTTTTATATTCTTTTTCTTTTTAAACTATGTTTATCTCAAGATTTACATCATATGTTTTATATGGTGCATAACATAATTGTTATCCTATAGATATTTTGATTATGCTTTTGGTCTTATTAGTAGAAGGTCAGTATTAGGGCTGTCTATGCTGGTCATAGGACTGCTGGGATGTGTGAATATCAGATGGTCACTATCCTGAGTTCAGTAAGAGTCTAACAAGAACAAAACCCAAAATACCATGGGATAAATACTAAGAATGCAGCCTACAAAATGTAGTGTCAAGGAACTGTCATCTCTACATCCTAACTCATTGAAAATGTAAAATATAATTATGCCTATAAAACATCAATCCACACTCTGTTAATGATTTGACAATGCAATGAATTTCTTAGCGATCATGGGTGCTTTGGGAGGTGTGTGTGTGTTTTATGTTTTGGACTTTACCTGTGAAATTGTTTATGCCACCTCTGTGTTAGGCATAGATCAGTTTATGAAAATAGCCGTGTAGAAATGTATGTACAGCTCATCGTGCTTGGTAGTTTTGCAATTTATTGCCCTTGTAAATTAAGCATCCAAATGGTATCTTAAGACCCTTCATAATAATAAAGCAAACACAGTTACAATTGACATTTTTCCTGGATTAATTTGTACATTCCATGATCTGTAGCTCACTCTTATCTGTTCCATGTCAGAACCCTTTGTTCTACAAGATTTCTTTTCTTGCAGTATTGATCCCTATTGATCTTAACGTAGTACGATAGTGAATAATTAAGCATTTTCTCAGAGAAACAAGTCGTCCCCTCTTTCCAATATGACCTTCACCTGATGTTCAAACAGTTCCAGCTATCACTGAGGAATCTTGTTGGTGCAAACTTGACCTCTGTTGTCCTACTTTGAAAATGCACTTGATTTCTAACAAGAGCTTTTAGAAATGTAACAGTGCTGATTTGTTAGATAATGAAATCCAAATTGTTCTAGAAAAAGGTGCAATTATACAGCATGTAATACACAAATAAATTGACTTAATGTTACATTATAATGAAAACTGTGCAAAATCCTCTACACAAGCACAATAAAATAATAAAAAGTAATAGAACAGGTAATAGATGTAAAATAAATGCTAAAAAAGTAGTTCAAATCATTTTCATACCAGTCAAAAGATACTGAGGAGGGCGCATCCAATCACAATAAAACACCAGAATGAAACACTTCTAAATAGTAATATAAATTTTTGTGGACACTTCATGTCCCATGATGTGGAATTGACATACAGTTTGATTTTCTTTTTCCTAATGTAAGCCACAGTTTTACAGTCCTAGTGAAAACATTTTATTGCTGGAGATGTATTAGACATGGTTCATTTCCCTTCTCAGTATGGCTTTAATTTTCCACATCCATGGCTTGACACAGACCCAAACACCAGAAGATGGTCGTCTGCTATAAACTGTTTGGTTTTCTTTGATTGTTTTACAATTTAATCTATAGTTCATTCCATTAACCCTTTCCGTTTTAATGCTGCCAAGTCTCCCAGCTCCTTAATATAAAGATAAACTTCCGCCCAAACACTTAACGTTTTTTCTGGTTTCTCTTGCTCAGAGAATTACGTGCTGTTGCGGGTGGGGTGGGGGGATGGCGGGACGAGGAAACGTTTCCTTCCTAGTTAACTTTTCCGAGGCCCTGGGTAATTGCAAACTAATTGACATCCTACAAGGGAGGGGGGGTTCCCCTCTTGCTTCATAATACATTCGTCATTATTCATTCATTGGGTTCCGTCGTCTTCATACCGATCCGCTGAGCCAAGGAGGTGCCACTGTCATTCTAACTTCCTCCTCAAATCCCTGATCTTTCGGAGGGTGTGGGGTGGACAGCGGGGGGCGGGGGGAGTCCTTCCCTGGCTACGTGTTGTCACATCCGATATCCTGTTCCTTCCGGCAGAGAAAGTGTATCTGGGAGGGTCACCGGATCAGCCTGTGCCTGGGGCGTCTCGCCTCAAGTACAAAAGACTTGCCTCACCTCACGTTAGTCTTCTCGGTGGCCTATCGGCGGTGACGGACTGCCAGCTCGGGCTGTGGGCGAGCAGTGATGACTGCCTTGAAATGCTAAGTGCTTAATTAAGGACCTTTCATATCAGTTAGTGAGGCCTCCATCGCCCGTAGCCCTGGGCATTGTACTTTACCAAGGGCTCCCTGGAGCCAGAGCCAACCTCATCGCAGTGACAAGCGGAGAGAGAGAGAGAGAGAAACAAGTGGTTTCAATCTTCTCACAGCCTTCCCCAAATCTAAATACAATCCGACAGCTGACTGGTCATCGTTGGCCGACTCCTAAAAAATACACTTTTTCATGTTCATGGAAATACAGCGAACTTGTGTCTCCCTGGCAGGGCTGGTCCGTGGACCGCTCCTCGGAGAAGAGCAAGCTCGTAGTCCGCAGCCGCGCGGCCAAGCACCCTGCAAAAGCCTTTCTGTCCCTTTGCACACAAACACAGCTGCACCCCATGGAGGTCATACTTTTAACAGAAGGAAAGACGTTTTTGTCTGATGCCTATCCCCCCCCCCCCTATTTTCAGTAGCCCATTACTATTTTAAAAGTCCATCTTAAATGATGGTGAACTTCTGCTTATAGCTTATGACTATCTTGCTCTTTTAGGGTGGAACCTCTAGCTGAACTACCTGAAAGAATTTCTGTAAGTGACCATGGCCAACCACGTTTAAAGTTACTAAATCCTCTTCCGTTAGTAACAAAAGCTGCAGCTGCCGGTGGGCTCTGTTACCTTGGTTATTAGCAAAATGACTGACCACTGACAAGTGAAATGCAATACAGGTTAAAGCAAAGCACAGAAGGACTGTTTTTGCCTGCCTATACCTTATTGATGAAGAAAAAAATACAAAGTCCTCATTCATTGAAAAAACAAAAAACAAAACAAAACAAAACAAAAAAACAGACTGCTTTGACCAGCACATATGACAGAACACAAACTATGCATTTCAAAACTAAAATAGAGGAACCATTAGCAATGATTTTGACTGTGGCTTGAACAGGTCCTGGTAAAGAGAGAATCTATAAAGCCATGTGTTTGACATTACTCTGTGGTACTGATGCATCAAAGCTGAAATTCTTGAACCAAAAGAGTGTTTGGGAACCTAAAATATTGCTGCCTCTACTCTCTGTGTAGAACCACATGAAAAGACGTTTCCTGGTGTCAGAATGTTTCCAAATCAAAAGCTGACCACCGCTATTGCTTCCTGATACACTTGGGGTTCCCTGACTCATTTAATTGCTTATCCTTTCATTGAGAAATGTTCATATAATTATATACGTACCTATTAGTGTTGTGTTTATACACATATAAGTGAATACAGATTAGTATCTAGAAAGTAAGCATAGATTTGCATTGTGTTTTTTCAGGCAGAGAAAAGCAGGCTTGTGAACAACAGCTCATGAAATTCTGCCTCTGGAGGCAGTTGGAATTTGAATGCCGACTTTCTTGATTGGTTCTAAGTGATCATGTTAATAGAAGAATTGAAATGGAGGGTCATAACGTTATCTCTTTATTTGCTCCCAGAGTGAATAGGAGAGGGCACCTTGGTGATTTACCATTTATGAATTAGAAGCTGGTATGAACTCTTAAGAGGTTAGTCTCCAGCACTGTGAGCAGCCTTCAGATATCAGTATTTCCACCTCAGGATGCTGAAAAGAAACTGTCCACTTTGGAAGCTGCTTTTACCTAAAATTACACCTCCACACTTAAATCTCAATCTCTGCTTCTCTCTTCATCAGCATATTGAAGGGATTGGTTATAATATTTTTGGTTACAGCAATGACCTATGCAAGTCAGAGAAATACCTTCATCCCACCCAAATATTCACCCCATGCACGTCTTTCCATAGTAGAATTCCAGAGAATTAAACAGCTGAAGCAACTGCCTTAAATCTTAGCCCATAGAAATGTCTATAATTTAACAGCTACAGAAAAAAGACAAATAAGAAATTCATTCCAGGAAAGAAATACCATGTAAGATATTAGAATACCCTTGCTTGTGGCAATTTACTTTTACAGTAAAACTTCGTACTGTTGTAGAATCTGTCCTTTTTTCTTAGGAGGATTACTCTGACTTTAACATTCATTAAATGCTATCTCCTTCTACCCCTTCCAAAATAATATTGAGAATATGAAGTCGGAGCAGCTGGCTTCCCAAAGTCAACATCTTCCCCAATCTAGGGGTCAGGGGATGTGAGTATCTTTGCTGGAATTTACTGAAGGAATCTTTGTGAATGGCATTCATTTTTATTTCCACAGGTAATATTCTCACAGTTAGGTGCAGCTTCTTGACTCAAAGGGGAGAAATAGTTGCAATGTTGATCAAAGTCCTCATTCGAGGAGTTTATTTCTGAAGAAGTCCCTTCTGCCGAGCCTGAGGCATTGAAAGTAGCCATAGCTGCAGCTGATGGAATCGTTCTTTTTAAATATGTCAACCTACAAATACTGTTGCCTTGCTGGTGATCCTGGGAATTCCCGAACCTGCGACCAAGGACTTCATCCTCTCTACCTTCTAATTTAATTCTGCCAGGCAGCGTAGGTTACAGCGAGAGGCTTCCTAGAGCATCAGAGAAAATAAAACACGCGAAAATCTCCAGGAAGCACACAGGGAACTAACAAACAGTACTTTCTCTTCCTGTTTTACTTCTAATAGGGAAAAATACATATTAAATAGTCTATGTTCTCCTAAATTTGATTAGAGAACTGAGTAGCCATCTCAAGAAATTTAAGCAGCGTAGGCGGTCTATCTCAAACGTACAGACCTTCAAGTAGATATTTTAGAATTTGAAAAATCCAGTTCTATTGTCTGTCTTGCTGCTAGAATTCAGCAAAAGTCAACTTTCCACACTTCTTTGACTAGTTTTACTGGCATGGGTGTATGGGACTGAATAGTAAATAGTGGCTGGTTTAGCCCTGACTTAGCTTTATAGCAAGGAACAAAAAATACGAGTCCTAGTGTCCCAATAAAATGAGTCTGGCTGCATTTGGACTACTCCAATTGAAATGAGCTACCCATTTGAAATATTTTATCAAACACCTTCCCAACTGCCAGACAGAGTCCAATTTTTTTGGCGGGGGGAGTAGCGGGGAAGGAGGGTGGTATGGATGACACAGGAGGTAAATACAGACAGAATTTGATTAGAGAAACTAGGTATTTGGGTGGGGGGGCTGGTAGCAAGGAAACATTGGAACTTTCTAAGGGTGGATTTTATCATTTTAACTTGGTTTCAAGGCTCCATTTCTCTTTTTTGAGCATCAACATCTGACATCTGTATGCTTGCATCCAGTCTTCGAAACATTCAGCATCTCCACTAATCTGTCTGTAAAATAAAGCTCACACCACAAGCTGACATTAGATCCTAACTGTAACTAAAGATTAATCGCAGCAAATAATATGCAAGGAATTTAATTCTCATCTCAAAGTCAAATGGGTACAAAAACTTCAGCAATATATGATTTTAAAACACGGGACTATTAAATCTAGATGAAATACAAAATTAATCATACAACACGCAAAATCAAAATCATACTGATTGCTGTCTCAATTCTTTGTACCTCAGTTTACAGAATGCCAAAGCTCGCTTATTCATGTAAACATACAAATACTAACAATAGCTGTATGCTATTTATTTATACATACTATCTTATTTGCATATAAAGTGTTTACCCTTAAGTTAAATTATTTGCATAGGATTCAACCTGACCTTCTAAAATAATCCATGTGTATCTGATTGGAAGAAGCATTGATACTTTGAATCATTATTCATTTGCATTTACAGAGCTTCTGTAATCACTTAAAGAGAAATCCCAAAATGTCAAATACTTTTAATTCTACTCATAAAACTTAATTTGGCAGATAATTTTCTGGGACGTTGCGACACGCAGGAAAAGCAGGGGCATTTTTAGTTTTTTTCCTGTCGCTTTGTCAGTCAGGACATGTTGACGCCATTCAATGAAACAAGGCGGAACACGGATGGAGTAGCGATTTTAAATCAGGTCAAACGCTGGTGAATACCAGCATCCTGGGGACCGATCTCATTCTGCAGGAAAGAGAGCAAGAGAGAGAGAAAAAAGAGAGATATAGAGTGAGAAAGAGAGATCACTGAAAAGATTATTGATAATTCAAAGGCCCAGTGTCTGCACTCACTCAGCGGCGTGATGCTGACAATTATTAACCACAGACCTGTGGTCGCGGAGTAAGGGTAAATAAGCTATCACCGCCGAGCCGCGTGGTGGGCTGGCGTCCACTGGAATGCATTTTCCTGCAGCAGGCGCTACCTGATGACAGCTACAATGAAGAGTGGCTGCAGGCAGCTGCTTTGCTCCAGGCCACATTCAATTATGTCGGACTGCATTAGTCCCTGGCGAAGCTGTCACCTTCCAGCCTGTGAAGTGATAGCATGAAGGGGCTCCTGAATTCTCTGCAGTCCCTTGCTTCGGGTTTCAGGGGGAGGAAGGGAAACAATGTGGGGAAAAAAAAAAAAAAAGACCATTAGTACTCTGACTGCTTACAGCATTCATTTTGCTTTCAGAGTAGGAAAAAAAAATCTTAGGTGAGCTGGAGTCAAGAAGTTGTCTGGTGCTGGATAATTGCAGGGTTATTTTTTTCCCCCTCCAACAAGTAACTCTTTTTCAGGAGGTGGTGCCAGGAGAGTGTCCTATTTTCAAGATTTGAGTCTCCGTGGTTCACCCTTCTCAGGAGATAGCGCTGCATTGGAATATGTTTTCTAAGGTATGATCTCCCCAAGGATTTTCTAGCAGTCAAGACATTTTGCAGAATCTGATTGGTGAGGGTGGGATATGTGACTTCTTTCCTAAGCTTTCCAGAACTTTAGGTTGGATGGGTGTTGAGCTATCCTTCCTAAGGAATCACCTGGTGTTCGAGGCTAAAGAAAAATGAACTCAGGTTATTCTGGGAAGTTATTTGGGGACAGGATGCAGTTTCGATGACCAGCCTGCCCAGAATAGTTTGTAAGCCTCACCACACTACAACCAATGACTGAGGCATGCTGGGATTAGAGATTTTTAAGGGGAATCAGTATTTTGACTTCTACACAGAGTACACGAAGTCTCAAACAGAGTTGAGGAGGGTTATAGCAACTCAGGATATTTGGTTAGAATGTCTAATCCAGTACCACTATCTAGTGAAATTAGCAGACTTATTTTCTAAGTTATTCACTAAGTATAACACCAAGTAAAGTCCAGGGACCATGGTATTAAGATGTGATGTCCATTCTTAAGATATCCTTTAACTGGAGGCAAAACATAACCCATAAACTACTGAAAGATCAATTCTGGAACATACAGGACCACCGCCACCCCACGACTCACTGTGCAATCTGGGCACACTTAATCTCTCTCTTTGAGTTTTCAGGTTGTGAAAACAGGTACAAGGATGTCTCCAGATAGAGATTGTGAGAAAACAGATGTTACGTGCTTTAGAAGTACCATATACATTTCACTAAAGTACAGAATGTCCAAATTTTCCAGAACAGTTTGCTAATTTAAAATTCTTTTGTCCATCTGAAAGGTGCTTTTTTTTAAAAAAAAATATTTTTTTCATTTCATATCAGTAACTTTGGGCATTTTGTGGCATCATCAGTGCAGCAAATAATTATTTAGTGATGGTTTCCTGGATGCCCAGCACCATCGTGGTCAAAACTGGCCCCACCTGTTAACTTCGATTTTAACAAACTGGTATTCGTTGAAGTTGGATCTGTTGTGTTGCTCTGGTTAAATTGGGCAGAGGAGCGGCTTTCGTTCTGTGGAGCTGCAGCAATCTGGTTTCTTAGTGACTCAAAAAAAAAAAAAAAAAAAAGACAACTGAGCACCAGATCTCCTGGGCTAGGATGCCATTACCTCCCTGGCTTGTGCAAAGCCCTCACCTCTCCAGCAATTGGATGTCTGGCTTGACGAGTCTTCTTTCTGCTTCCAGTCCTCTAGTTTAGGAGGGAACTGGTAATAATAACATCCTTCCAAAGGGAAAGGGCTTCCTTCTGGCCCCACTGCTCTAGATTTAGAAAAACTTCGTTGAATACCTGGAAGTTATTTGGTGACTCTGAAAACCAACCCCCCAACTAAGAGACAGAAGCTTTTTTGTAGTAGTATTTGCAGTAGTTACGTACAGATACACGATCATATCTGTTAATATAGATTATTATATATACAGTATTACTATACCTAGTATTATCTATTATATAGGTAAGTTATTACTATGTAGAGACATAGGTAAATATATAGAGCCTTGCAAGCATTTCTCACACTGCATATTTCCTATGTGCGTCTCTCTGTGCCTTTCTTATCTTAACGTATGGCTCTGGACTTTGGTTGGTGGGGCCCTTATATTCAGCGCTATACTGATTATTCAAACCGAGAAGAAAGTATACAGCCCAGTCTATCAGTGAAATGAGCAATGGCCGATACCTAAGAACATACATTTGTGCTGACCCATCTTTCACAGAATCCCAGTCCGTTGCCCACACGTCTAGATACAGTTGACTCACAGTCAGGAACCACTTCCTTTACTCGGCTCCCACAGTGGCCTTTTGTAGACTGACTTAGCCTGTTTCTGATGAATCGAGCCTAGACTACTGCTCCACCGTGCATCCTTCTAAGGGCATTAACACCGAAAGGCTGAGCATAGAACAGACTGTGCAGTTGCACATACACATATACCACGTACCATGGGCTCAAAACCATGACCACTCTTTCAGTAATCACAGTCAGGTTGGAAATCCCAGAGAGAATCTCGGACTGGAAACAGAATGCCTTTATTTATTTTGGGAGGGGAGCATATGTCATGGCATAATTTCCCAGTTGCTAGAAAAAGGCTTTGTGTGCCCCTATATCTCAGAAAAATAAAACTGATGCTGTCCTCAACACAATGAGACTTTCCTGTGTCTCCAAAGTAACAAGTACCCAGCAAGGTGCTAATTCCTCTAAAGGAAAAATAGTTACTGGTTGAAATAAAACTGTATGGATTCTCTGAAATGTTCTGCTCTTCAAGAGTCAAACAACAAACGTAAACAACTGGAAAAACTACTTTCACCTTTTGAAACAAATTCCTGTTATTTAAATACAAAGAATTGTTTTAGCTCTTGTATCCTGACGGTGATGACCAGTGATGTAGCTTCGGAGACGCTCTGCCCCCACTCCAGGGAGCACTGATCAGTGTAAACCCAGGGGTCCTTGGCTGAAGCAGTGCTGCCTGTGATTGGAAGAGACAAGAACCATGTGGGAGATTGAAATGTACAAAGTGGGGCATGAAGGCAGAGAGAGGGGGACAGACGGAGTGGGTTGAGAGAAGCAGGAGGACCAGCAGATCCAGACTGGAAAAGCCGTGATCAGAAAAGTTAAACCTGCAGAAATCGTAAGAGGGAGAGAGGAAAGGGGAGGCAATATGAAACTTCAGGCAATTAACAGAAACTGCTGGCTCCCCTAGGACACTCATTGAAAGCGCTTTGCTCTCTGGCTTGCATTGTCCATCTTTTGTCTAGCCTTGACCAGAAATGTATCAAAGACATTTGGAAATGAGAATAAAGTGAAGAATATAATTTATAAAACTTATTGCACCGTGATGGTAATTTTTAAATAGCATGGATCTATACATCTATGTCTGTAGGTATGTATGCTTGTATCTACAAACATGCTATGTGTGTTCAAAGGCACTTACCAGATATCACACAAAAATCAGTTTTCATGTTAATACAGATCTCTGGAAAAAGAAAGATTCTGGTTAATACTTTCCTTTGGAGAGTTTTCAAAACAGCTTTACCATTTAAAAGCATTACATGAGTATTAACTAAAAAACATATTACAATATCTATATGAGGCAGATTCTTGAACATAAATAGTGAGCAGAACTTTCATGATTAGCAACAATCTGCTTTTAAACTTAAAACGTTGCTTTGAAAAGTGATATTTCCACATGCAGTGACATCTCATACGCATCAGTGCGTGGTACTCCGTAGCCAAAAACTCAGGACAGCGATTTTCAGGATCATGAAAATTCTTCTTCCCTAGGATTCTTCAGATGTAAGTGTGGAGAGGTATAGATTGAGTATTGATATGTTATCTGTAGTAGAGTATTAAGCTCAGCAGAGCACGTGGAGATCAAACCACCCTTGTTTGCCCAGAAGAGCAGCAGTCAAATGTATTCATCATTGGATTTTGCGAAGAGAGGCCCTTGATTAATCATGTGAAGGTTCCTACAGCCTTAGCAAGTGGCTGAAGAAATAAGCCAGGGCGATCAGAGCAACGTGCACTTTCCAGGGGATTTCAAAGACAGGCTTAATCGAAGCCCTCGCGTTAAAAAGGAAGTGGGCAAAAGAAAATACACGTTGGAACTTTTAAAAAGCAAACCAGGTATCAAAGTTTCTTATGATGTTTGCTTCGCCTTTTCTTTTTTCTTTTAAAGTGATTCACTACAAGATACATTGAAGGCGATTCATCTAATTTTCAACTTGGCTAGAACCATGCTACCAAGTGCTGTCACGTCAGAATGATTTTACTTAGTCTGTGTGGCAGGAAAATAAAGTCCATTTTTTTCCATCTTACTCGGTGACCAACGCACAATTGCCTTTTCTCCGTGTCATTTGTTCTCTTTAGTTAGAGTCCAAAGAACTGAAATCTATTTTAGTAAAGTAACCCACCTACAGGTTCATAATCCCTTATGCCAAACCTGGGGCCAGATGTCTTTTGTAATTCAAAATTGTGCCAAATTTAAAAGATTACATACTGTATATTATGTAGAACCCTCAGTCGGGCCTAGGGCTGAATCATTACTGAACACATTAACATTTTGTTGTGAAATATATGAATATTCATAATAACTAGGATGAATAAAGGCTATAAGAAAGTAACCTTTTCAGTTCAGGTCAATTTTTGATGCCAGATTAATTTTTTAAAACTTAGGGTTCCCAGAGGTTTCTGGATTTCAGGATTTGAAGGTGAGGAAGTATGAACATGTATTTTACAATCCCTTACTATTTTTCTTTTAAAAGTTATTTCTTGTAAAAAAAAAAAGTATTCTAAAATTCTGGAAGTGGCTCTCAGTAAAATCCTATTTACTGTTTTTAAAAATATTATTTTCGGAATTTATCATTTCAAGGCTCACTGTATTGTATCTCTAATTAGGTACTTCATTCCAAGTACATATTTTCTATATTTCTGTAAAATTAACTTAGGATTCTGCATACAATCTAAAACATCATATACATTGTTAAATATATTTGATAGAATAAAATGTGGAGCCCAAAGGGTGTATACATGAACACTAAAAATATACATGATATATTAAGCTTGAGAAACACTATGTTTATTAATTTATTTGGTTTCATCCAAAGTTTTTTCCTAAGTTAGCAATTTTCTCTTCCTAACCTAGAACTTCCAAAAAAATCTGGGTCTTGCATCTTAGACAAACTTTAGATATTAAAGATTTGGTTTTGTAAGGATTATAATTTATTTAGAGAAGAAACAGCAACACTGGGCTTGTATTAGTTAAATTTAAGTAGGGTGACTAGAATCCCCATCTATGATATCATACTGACCCTGATCATTGAGCAAGTCCCAAAAATTCCATGCTGTATTTTTTAGCATTTCTATATGAACTGAAGAAAGAGAGAAAACAAAAAAAGGAGAAGAAAAGAGAGGGAAGAGAAGAAGGAAAGAAGGGTGGGATGAAAGGATTGAAACAAAAAAAGAAGGGAGAGGAAAAAAGCAGAAAAGACAGGCCAATTTCCCTCATATGGATTTGGTGTTTGGCATCTTAACCCCAACTCATCAGGCACCAAGATGAGGAACGAGCATCTCCCATGGACACAGCGGCTGGTGAAGCCAAGGAAAATCAGAAACGGGCTGCAAAGAATTAAGGCTGGAAATGATGATCAGCTAGGTGAAATGATACAGAACCTGGAGCAGACATTTACGAAACAAAACCACACTAATAAAAGTGGGTCTGATGTGAAGGACACAGAGCAAGGAGCACCACAAGGGGAAACGTAGATTCAGAGACAGCTGGGGTCAAATTAGGTGCTCTTAAGCCCAGCTTGAGAATCCAAAGCCAGGGTCTCTGAATACTGGGTACTAGGCTGAATGCTGGTACAGAAACAGGATCCTGGGACGCAGCCTTTTCTTATAGAGAGAGAACAGTCACCCAGGTTCACAGAGGTGAAGCCTGGCCAGCGGGTGACTTTGCCTTTTATCCAGTCAAAAAGTCACCTGCAGAGCCCGAGGGCTGGCAAGGGCTCACACCAAGCTCGCAGTCACATTTTCACTCATGCCTTGCTGTGACTTATATACAAACTCTGCTAACACCCATACAGTACATCAGGATAACAATAAGTGGACAACCGGAGTTAAGAAACATAGCAACAGCCCCACCGAAGTGGTCAAGCACCCTCAGCATATAAACATGGCCAGAGAGCACCCTCCTGTAGGAATTTCATAAAAACACTGCTTACAGGTTTCTGTCCCAGCACTCCCCATCTGCACAGCCCTGGGCCCATGCATGGGCCCCAGAATGACTAAAGAGTGAACGAGGAAGGAAAAATAAAGGAATTAAAAGAGAAGGAAGGAAATGACCTCCTTCAGAGACATCAGTGTGCACACAAAGTCCGTCACGGCAATGCTCGTACAAACCCTGCCAGTTGCCAGCTTTGCTCTGGCTCATTAATTCCCAGTGTCTTTAAAAAGCAAAATAATAACAGTAATAACTATGGCACTGTTTCATTCTTGGTCACAGAGTTAATCCGTTCCTACAGGACACGAATATGATGGGCTGTGGACTAAGGACATTTTTCATCGGATACTTTCATTTTTTGCCTTTGGCAAAAATTCCACCAGTAGTGATAAATAATTCCATACCCCTAAGTGGATATTATTATTATTTTCAAGTGTAAGCCGCAGCTGGCTCCTAGCCTGTCAGCTCTCCCGGAGTCACAGATGCTGTGTGCATACCTGTTGACAATTCTGCGGGTGGAAAGAGCTCCCGGTCCCATTTCCTCTCTTCTGCTCTTTCATCCTCATGGTGTCCCTTGAAAACGCAGCCAGGGAAGGGAAGAGGGACAGACGGAGGCAAAGGTGCAAATAGACAGAGTGGATTTTGCCCGCAGGGTTAGAAAAGACACCTACTTCTCAGATGTTTTGTTTCGCAGGCAACTCACTTGTTATCCTAGAGAATTTAATGAAAAGGCAAACCCACCGCTATTTTAAAGGGCTAGCAGAATGCCTTGCACATAGTAGGCACTGCAAGTTGCTGAATAAATAAAAAAGTGAAGGAGGGTCCAGGTTGGGTTTGTTTGCTTTAAAAAAATAAAATCTGTCAGCCTCCATTTGTCTGTTTTCCTGTCTTTCTAAGCCCTTCTGACACTCACATTTCCCCTTCTCCTGGTGCCCGTATCCTCACAATGCCCCCCGGCTGGCCCCAGTGCAATTCCCCACCTGTCCTGCGGAATTATTTTCAACCTCTTACCTCTTTGCCACTCTCAGAATGCATTCTCCCAGCCAACCAAAGGTCCTAATGACTTAATTGGGTAACCAAATATTATGAAATGTGTTACACAGCAATTGAGTCACCTCCTGTCTGCATCCATACCTTAAACTCAACTACAGAATTGGGAAACAGTGGAAATTCCCAGCACAAACTGGCTGGAGACTCGTTGAACAAGACAGTTGTTTGGAAATGCTCAGGAAATTACATCGGGTCCCATTTGCCATCCCAGCTGGTGCAGGGCTGGCCGTCTTTATGAGGCTCAAAGGATTGAACACACACATTATTTTTGAAATAATATGATCTCCACTAATTAACAGAAAGTACCACCATCATAGAAGATTAAAATGAGGGAAAAGGGGAGTCAATATACCTAAAGAAAACTATTTTAGAGTAAACTTATAAAATGGAGAAAAATACTGTTATTTGTAAGGAATCTCAAAGCCCCAAATTAATAGGATTCCTTTGAACATATTTTGTTACTGTTAAAGAGGCCTTTCGCCTAAACATTGAAGAGCTCAAAACAATGTAATTTTCAGCCTACTTTAAAAAACTAAACCAAGTCAAGGACTCAGAAGTGAATTATTGGCTTAACATTGACAACAGGATAGTCAATCATTTTATGGGAATCTTCGTGGCTAAGAAAAACACACTGAAGAAAACTAGGTTTTATTTTACCTCTGCCACTAACCAGTTGTGCAAACTTCCAACAGCATAGAATCTTAAAAAGAAAAAAAATGTTTATTAAAGAAATAGATAAGTGGGTGAATGGCCTTGGGCTAGTCATTTTAATCACTGTGACTCTATAAAATAAAGGAGGTGAATATGGACACTTGTATAGTTTCTAACACTGAAATTCTATACTTCACCAAACTCACCCAAGGGAGTCGACAGGCATGCTCTGAAATAGAGATGGGGAAAAGCAGCTGGCCACAGGGAATTAGACATCGAAGAAGTATCTTTGGCCCCTCCTCGCCACCCTTCTTTGGGCTGGAGGAAAGGAATAAAAGGAGCATGAATATCAAGACAGTTCTCCGTGTTGGTGGCACTTCCCCAGGTGCCAAACGCCATCACCGCCCAACGTGTCCATTACAAACCTGAGGGCACAGAACAGCAAAGTCAAGGAGAAAAAAAAAATCTGTAATTCAGCACCAGTAAGCTGGGACCCTAAGTAACCATTTCCAAAGAAGTTAGAACCCACCCACATCAGCTTCATGGTTTGCATGTTGGGGGCATCAGCTGTTACTTACAGGGTATTAGAATTCATAAAAACAATGAAAGAGTTGCAAAAGGATATGAGCCAAATTTTCTCGCAGAATAGGTGAACATAAGAAAGTTCCACAAACACCAAGGCACTACGGAAGGCAACCAAGTTTGGAAACAGATTTCAGGAACTCCAAAGTGTTACATGACTGGACAATAGGTCTGGAGTACTTCTCCTCTTTTTAACTACTCATACAACCTTTTTTTTTTTTAATTTTCTGAATCAAACAAGAAAATGACCAATTCCATAATTTGAGTTTTAAAACAATTCTGAGGAGAGGGGAACAGGGACTTGTGCTTCCATCACAGCTCTGTCACAGCCAGTCGGGTGACCTTGGGCGGGCAGTCACGGAACACCTCTCGTCTGCAGGTTCTATTTGATTGAGGCACTTGTGCAAAATAATTTCTAGGCACATATTCCAGACCGAATGCTCTAACGACTCTGACAGAGAGCACATGACCGTCATCCTCTGTGGATCTATTTTTAAGTGATGTGAAATTTACATAGCTGGGGATCTTAGACATTCATTTTCTAAAACAGTCTTCTGACATTTGTAAGACATACTGGCAACCTACCAACCAAGGCAGACTAAATACCAACTCACAACATTTTAATGTATCAGCGTAGAAAGCTGATCTTCAAGCAACGAGTAGCCAGTTTCCTTCCAAAAAGTCTGTGTGAGGTAAAGCCAGAAAAAGATCGGGTAGAAATTCTAAGGAGAGTTAACAGGTCAAGAAAACCTAGCCAAACTGTATATTCCAAGGGGTAAGGAATGAAGGATAACAACAAATAAAAATGTGCTAATTCATTGAGCCCATATATTCTGCTGGACATTGTGATAAGGATTTAGGATAGATTATTTTACTTAATCCAATACAGCATGGCATTTTTACTAACTTTTTGAAAATTAAACTGAAAAAATGTATTTTTGTCGTGCTATAAATTGAGAAAGTGTAGAAGTTTAGGAAGAGAGGTAGATACGGGCCCTTTCTGGGCAGACTTTTCCTCTTTAATGGTGCTCACTTGCACCAACAGACAGGGATGTGCCCCTGATTCTCAAGATATGACGTCTTCTCATAGCAAACAGCATCTCTATCATGCTAGCATTGTGGATTGTTAGTGAAGTTTTGTTTTGCAAATAAATAAGGCCTAATAAGAGAAATAACGGTAATAAAATACAGCATCAAATCGGTAGTTATAATTAAAGCTTAAAATACTTGGCAAATTGACTTTCTTTTCATTTTCTTAATAAAGATTAACCAAAACCAAATGACACATTTTTCTATTATATTCTAAAAAAAATTTCAGTGATGAACTGAAGTTAAGACCATACCTGTGACATGGGTAAATTCAATTAGACAGCTAAAGAGGATTTCTCATCTTTCAGTTGCTTATGTAATGATAAGAGTCACTCAAGGAGAGTCACTGAAACATCTCTTCTTCATGACTTCAGGTTTCAGCTGTTGGAATACAAATATATGAAATCTGATCTATATTTAACCAAGAATTTTTGCTCTGTTGGCTGAAACTTAACTGCAGCCCATTAACATTAAACTAAGAAACTGAAGTTAATGGAAGTATTTTAAAGACCTAAAAGTTCCTTCCAGGTGGCGTCTTCAGTGCTTCCCTGTAACCTCCTCAAAATATTCCTGTCCAAGTACGAGAAAGGAGGAGAGGCAGACTTGACACCTCTAAGAGAAAAAGAAGGAAGAAATGAAAATCTTGTTCTAGCTTGCTTCTTGTTTTACTAGTGCCCCCTCTAGTGGAATTTCCTCAGTAATGCAGGCCCCAAAGAAAAAGGAGGTTGGGGGGGGGGATTTATGACACCAAGGCACATATTTTGTTTGCTTTTTTACATTTCCTTTTTAGAAACATTCTAAACAAAATAATGTGAAATAAACAAACATAATAGTGCATAATAGACGTACAATAGTTCCACCAGCAATTGTAATTAAACAAGGGAGTGATAAAAATCTGCGCTATATTCGGAACAGAAAACGTTTTCAGAGGCAATGTGGCAGACAGACAGGAAAACATATTTTGCCAGAATTCACTGTCATTCATTGGTGGCTTGACTTTCTTCCCTACATCAGCCTAGTTGGCCATTAGCCTGAAACTTTGCTACCAGACTTTTTCTTCTCCCTTTACTTTAAACCTTGAATTTCCCCTCTCTATTGTCCACCTTCATTTCTCTTTTATAATCTCTTTGGGTGAATCCTACCCTTTGTCTCTAACTTTGGGAGTTTTTTTTTTTTTTTTTTTTTTTGCTGTCTGTAAACTGCATTGATGCCTCAGAACCAAGATGTATAAGCTAATTCTGTTTACAGTTTCTGAGCAGTCTTTTCTCATCATTTCCTTGCATCACTTTTCCCCCTATTACTTTTGTTTGTACCAGTAGGGGAAAAAAGGTGAGTGGGGGGGGGGGGCTACCCCCACCCCGAATGACCATCCTCAACACACAGCCTCAGAGGATTCTTCCTGGAGAAGTCTCCAGCTTGGTAGATGCATCTTGTTCTACAGGGATCTCTGTCAACTTCTCTTTTTATGCATTTAATGTGCTTCCCCGGTGATAGCCTAAGGGTGCTTTCACTAAACAATTAATGTAAGGCATCTCCTGGGAACCGAATGGGTATTTAGCAGTTAAGTTCACTTCCAGTGAATCGTATAATGTGATATTTTGACAACGCATCCGGAGAAGGCGCAGAAAGGTGAACTTTTCTCCAACGAGGTAATAAACTACCTTACCCAAACTTATCCTTCTGCTATTGTTTGGGGACCAAGAAAAACCCACCTGGAATTTGGGATATTGTTGTATGTCCCGACCGCTGCCATTTTGGCAAAACACCGCACTACTCTTCCCTGGTACTAATGCGATGTACGAGTCTCAATCTATTAGTGGAAGTAAAATTTGCTGTGACATTTTGATTCGGAAGCCGCAAGCAATGGAAGGTGTAGCACTGCACAGGATATTTGTGTTATGTTAATAAAAAATGATGCCACCATATGATACCCGTGCTGGGCAGGGAACACGGGTTAGTATTTTCCCGACCAAAGTTACAGTCTAGTTTTAAAGTGGGGGAATACCGACGTTTCAGATTTAATCACCTCATCTTAATAAATATTCTTTCAAAACATTGCGGGACGTGTCTTTTGTTAAGCAGAGAAACCTCAAACAATGAGATGGATACCCAGCTTTTTGCTCTCTTTCCAATCTCCTAAAAATAAAGATCACTTTATAGATGAAGAAGGTTTTATTGGAACAGTACATTTTCTTATCTCAGAATGTGGCCTTTATTGAGGGTAAAATTACAAGCAGAAATAAATGAAAATAATATTTCTACACAAATTAGATCCTGACACAGTACCCAGTAAAGGGAGAGTTTATGTATTATTTCAGCTTTGGGACGTATTTGCAAAGGCACTGTCCTTGTCATTTTTCCCCTGCTTGCCTGAAGTGCTCACACACACGTGTGCCCACACGTGTGAGTATGTGTGAATAACTTCATATAGATGGTTTGAATGTTCATTGCTGACAAACCCGGTAATTGACAAAGTTAACAGAAAGCAGTCACCATTCCAAATGTGTTCTTTAAAACGACGTAACAGACTTTTTCAATTTGGCTTGCTGTTCTAATGAAGTTTGCACTCACACTTTTATTTCGCACCAGTGTCTTCTTTTTCTCGTCGGAAAAACACTGGATGAACAAACCTGTGACCCAACATAAAGTAGGCATGTAACAGATGCCCCTCGACCCCCGAGGAAGGAGAAGTCATTGTTGTACGGGCATCGCTCTTACTGATCCTGTATCTTCACGTCCATGGTGATCAAGAAATATTTCTGTGGCATCTTGAAGAAAAACGAATTCCAACTCTGCAAATATCTTCTCCCAGTTGGAATTCAAACGGTTTCGAGGACAATCTTCAGAAATTGTTATTTCCCAATGAGACCAAATGTGGGCGGAAACACAGCTACAAAGCAATGACCATAAAAACATTTCATCATCTTTTGCCCCCCTCTTCTCTCTCCTTGGGGCTCTCAACTGCTCTTTCCCCACATACAGCAGGCTCCGTGATTCTGCGTGAAGCTTATTAAGCGGGCGTGCCTGCTTGAATTATTATTGAACTTGTGGAGCAAACTCCTGTATTGCAAAAAGCATTACATAAACAGCTGTGTCGATCTATTAAGCATAGCAACTGCATCATGAGGTCAATAAACGATCGCAGGCAAGATATCTGGAAAGTAATTACTTCTCTTTAATGAATGTATAGTCTGGTAATTTCTGAGTGCTGTAGGCGTACCAGTGCTATATGTTTTATAGTTTATAAATAAATCGTTATTACCTAGCACAAAGAGTAGAAATCCATCCTTGGAAGAAAAGTTAATTTGTTGTAAAGAGGCACATTTTGTTGAAACTGCTTACATATAATGGATTATCAAGTAATTCCAATATGCTGTAATTGAGAATTACCTCTCTGAATGTGGAATATTCAATTGCATTCTGTGCATCTGGGAGGAAACTATATTTTCACCTCCGCGCTCCTCCTCTACATTAAAAAGCATGATTTATGGCGTACATTTTACGTACGGAATAATGGCAATACAAAGTCAACCTTATGCTATGAATAATTTAGAATTATTTCTTTAGTTTAAAGGTATTTGCATGCAAATGGCATGATATAATTATTCCCACATACAAGTCTGGCTTGTCTTGTTTTTGTTTTCCTAGAAGCCCATTTCTCAAGCTGTAACCTCCACACTCATTGTGAATTGCCAATTTAAGTGCACATACTTTGCTACACTGTCTCTCTCTATCTCAGCTAAGTAATATTCAGATAAGAGTGTCATGTCCTAAAATCATTTATTAGGATGATATTATGACAGATGGTTTCATCCGGGCATTAATTCCCCATTTTACTTAGTAAAACCATAATCAACCCCTCTTGATATGTTTACAGAGAGACTAAATTTTAAAAATCTGAAGCGCATTTTGCAAGTACACAGAGCACTCCACTGTCGTCCTAATCCTTGAAATGGGGGGCGGGGGGGAAGGCATCACAGAAGAAGATAATTTTTTTTCAGTAACAGAAACTGTGAGAAAGAAGCGGCAATTGTTAACGCTCCATTGTTAGTAGCAGCTGCTTACTTCTAAGACGCTCTGGTCTCTTTTCAGACTCCAAATACCAACTGAGAAATCACTCATGTTTAGCAGTTAAGATGAAGTCCTTCAGAGAATTTTGAAACTGCAAAGACTCAGTTCTTCAAACTACACTCTCCGTTCGTTTCTTAACTTTTTCATATTCTGTATATACAATTGGAAAAAAAACAAAACAAAACACCCATCCCTGTTTGAAGACGACCTTGAGCAGAGAATTATATATTTCACCTCATTCACAGACCGAGGCATTTTTTACAGCACCAAATAGATACTTTAAAAAAAAATCAACCAATAGTATTAACAGGAACATCAATGCCTGCTGTAAAGCTGACCAGCACTCCTAAAACAGAAATACCAGGACCCGATGCTGAAAGTTGGTACCCTGGCTGCAGGGCAGGGAGGAGGGGAGGCAGAAGACGGCAGGGAGACTTGCTCCAGCCTTCGCCAGTGATCCACGCCCCCCGAAATCCCACGTGGTCACGGAAGCTTCTAACATCACGTCTCTCTCTAGCCACGTAACCTCAGGAAACTTACACAACAACTCTTAGCTTTAGCTCCTCTGTGTAGAAAAAGCTCCCCTTAAAAGCATCACAGGCCCTTTCAATCTATAATTTCTGTTACTTTAGCTTCTGGAGGAGGGCAACACTGGCAGGAAAAGGGGAGGGCAGAAAATTAAGGTCAGGGCGGATGAAGTGCCTGCCATGTTCCTGATTCCAGTTTAAGGGCTTCCCATGATTCGCTCTTTACTCCTTACAAAAATCCTATGAGGCAGGCACTGGTATCACCTCAGTTCTACCACTGAGGAAACTGAGGCACAAAGAGGTGAAAAAAGTTTTTAAAAAGCACAGAACTAGAAAGAGGCAGAACCAGGAACATGAAACCACCCTGTCTGGATGGGATGCTTGCTCTCTCCAGGGCTGTAGGGGAGGTGCTCTCAGCGGGGAAGAGTCAGGGAGGCAGGAGAGACGCCTCACCTGGTTAGCAGCTGGTCCTGCAATGGGCAAGCACCGGCTTTGAGCACTTCCTGAAGGTCCATACAGACAATGGTTCACTTACCTTCATCGTGGGCTTGCCCATCTGATACCCTTCAGAGGCACCAAACTTACTTTAAAATATTAAACAAGAGCTACACAAAACCGACATGACATTTTTATAGCCACGTAAATGGAGTACTCATGTTGGCACTTAAAAAAAAAAAACCAAAAACCAAACAACTAGCTTCACTAGGGTTGAGTAAGAGAAATAGTCTAGGAGTTTGAAGTCATCAGTTCTGCTCCTGGGTCCATTTCTAACCAGCTCTGAAAGCTCAGCTAAAGTCTCAACACTGTTAATTCTAAGTTTTCTCATCTGTAAAATGAAGGATGGCTTCCATCCACCTCTAAGATTTCTTAATTATTTTCTCCATGATCATCGTAACAGAATCAGACTATTAAAGCCAGCTTCATTGTATTTTAACCATTCAGTCTCCCTCTTGGCAAAGCTGGACCACTGGGCTGCCTGAGGTACATCTTAGGAGATTTAGTTTAATATTCATGTATGAAATATTTTTTGAACACCTTCTTTGTACACAAACAAATAAACTATACCTCTTTCTCTGGAAGAGATCACATTTCAGTATGATTGAATATGTTAATCACATACAGAAGTATGGTCACTGAGTTAGAAATAAGTACATTACTTAAATGATTTCATCTCTGACAACAAAGTTAATCAAATTTTAGTTTCCACCCAGGAGCTTTTTTAAAATGCATGTTGCCACCCAGGAGGTCTTGGGTCCAGATACTCCAGGTGATTCTGAAGCAAATGATGTACGTTTGAGAAACGCTAATCCAGAACCCTGTCTTCAGTGTGCTCGTTGGAACCTGCGCACAGCCCGGGGTCAGCCTCTCAATATTATTCCAAGTTTAAGAAAATCCAGTTTGCAACTACAACAACCCAACCTGACAGGTCTAAAAATTAACAGCCAGTTCATACTGTCTCCAGATCACTTGGAAAGGACAGGAAAACCACGCCCTCTTCAGTCAGTGTAGGCAAGCACCAGCGGCTTTCTGCGGTTGGAATTTTCATTTCCACATCAACTCAATATTTGCTCTACTTTAAATTTATAGAATCAAGATGATTGCACAGAGGAAGAACTAACTGTAGCACACATTTATTCCAACTTCTTCCATTGTACAGACAAGAAACCTGAAGCCCAGAGATGTGTACATCAGTCAATAGCATTGTTTTACCACCTAAGTCTGCTTTGTAGGGTAATGCGACGGATACATGTGAAAGATCTCTGAAAATCTAATACAAAGACAAAATGTTTTCTGTTCACCCACATGCTTGTAAATTACAAACCACACACGAGGTAGCAGATACGATTTGGTTTAGTTTAGGATGTTTTCTTATTGCGTATTTTACTTAAATATTACCCCACCTCTTAGTAAAGGTCTCATCTACCTTTGCACAGTAACTGCACCCAGAATCCACACCCCAGCTGAGCACATAATAAAGAAGGAAAAGGGGCTCAGGGGTTGTGGGCAGACAGTCTGGTTCCAAATCTTGGTTCTTCCATTTACCGATGAAGTGATCTTTAGGACAATAATAACAAATATTTGCTGGTAACTTCTCATGATGTATGTTCTAAGATTAAAAAAAAATATGATGTTGTAAAAGAAAAACCTAAATTTACATAGCACCTTTCTCCAAACCATCTAGGATATTTTGCAAACCATTTAGCAGATGATTTAATTTGTCACACTGCCCTCTAGCGATATAAGGTAGTGTTATATTAACCAAATTTCATTTTCATAAGATTAATTTCTCTTCTCTGTAGACTTATATATATCAGGCATCAAATAAATAAATACATAAATAAATAAATAAATAAATAAATAAATAAATAAAATCAGGCATCAAATCATAATCCAGAACAGCACGTGTGGAAAAAGCCCCCTTAGCATGATTAAAATGCAAACAAAATGCAAAATAAATAAAATGCAAAATAAGATCTCTCATTTCCCCCTCTACTAGCCTAATAAAAGTTCTGTGCATTATTTTCCAAATATAGGAAATCAAGTTTAGAGAAATAAAGGGATTTCTCTAAGTTTTTGCATCAAGATTGTGATAGAACCTAGACTAAGAGCCAGATCCACCCCCTCCCACTTTTTCTGTCATCTTTTTCACAATTTCTACAGACCACACTATGGCTTTTTAAGTTATCACCTTTAAGTTACGTGTCCCTGGTGGGGGTCCTTTGGAAGGAGAGAAGAAAGCAATGACAGTTATCAGGGAGCTTTTAAATACTGTAATATATACTGTAGCCTCCAAACATAATAAAGATCTCTCTGTCTTTATAATAATTGCTCTGCAAGAGCCGTTTGAAACACAGAAGTGCATTGCTTTTCACTGTTGGCTTTTGAGTTCCTAAGTTTGTGGGAACTTCCTTTGTGGAAGGAGACCTTCAACGCATCACTCACTTCTTAGGCAAGTCCAAGAAAGGGAGAAGATCTAAACAAGTTTTGACACCGCTCAAGCTCGCTATTTAAAAACAATGCAATCCTTTTTAGTATCTGAAAGATGAACGTGGCCTCTGAGATATGTGTGATGTCTTTTTTTTTTAAGGCTGTCAATATTCATATTGAATAGTTAGCTCCATCAGAGGTACATATACATATTCCGGTTTTTTGCTTCCTTGCTTTGTATGAGGAAGTAGATGTGCAAAACTTGAAAACACACAGCCGTTGCTGACTAAATTCCATCCTCCCATTTAAAATAAACTGGAATATTAGAATATGGCTTGCCTAGAGATGCTAAAAGCAAATGATAGGATCTCTGTAGTCTCCTGCCAGGTGCCCTCACACCTCACTTCCTGATACTCAGCATGAAGAGGGAACCGTGGTGGGTCTCACTTGTTGGAATCTCAGCTTACAAGTTTTGTAAAAAACCCAATTTAAAGTTTATATTCATTAATGGGGATATTCAACCAGGAATGAGACTCCTGGCACCATGTGATAGGCAAGATACCACATCAAGCTCAAACTATTTTGAAAACTGAAGATGAAGAATACCTCCAAACACATTTCAGGAAGACAGCATTATTTTTTTCTTTTCGTTTCTTTTTCTTTTTGTTATTTTCTTTTTAAATTTTTTATATATATTTTATTAAAGTATAATCAGTTTACAGTGCTGTGTCAGTTTCTGGTGTACAGCACAATACTTCAGTCCTATAGGAACATACATGTATTTGTTTTCATATTCTTTTTCACCGTAAGTTACTACAAGATACTGAATGTAGTTCCCTGCGCTCTACAGTATACACTTGTTGTTGACAGCATTACCTTGATAGGAAAGCCAGAAAAGGGCCCCACAAGACAATTACAAGCCAATATCCCTGATGCAAATGGGTGCCAAAACCTCAACAAAATACCAGTAAACTGAGCTCAGCAGCACATTAAGAAGACTATACAGCATGATCAAGCAGGCTTTATTCCTGGGACACAAGCATGTTTTAACAAACACAAATCACTAAACATGATATGAGGACTACCACATTAAGAGAATGAAAGATTAAAAACATTATCTGTAGATGCAGAAAAGATGTGACAAAATTCAACGTCCTTTCAGGATAAAAAAATCTCCACAAATTAAAAATAGAAGGAATGTGCCACAATAGAATAAAGACGGTATAGGACAAGCCTACAGCTAGCATTGTATTCAAGGATGAAAAATTGAGATTTTTTTTTTCTCTTAAGATCAGGAACAAGACAAGAATATCCATTCTCACCACTTCTATTCAACATATTACTGGAAGTACTCGCCAGAGCAATTAGGCAAAAAAGAGAACCTAAAGGCACCCAAATTGGAAAGGAAAAAGTTAAATTGTCTTTGTTTGTATAGTACATGATATTCTATGTAGAAAACCCTAAAGACGCCATCAAAAACTGTTAGATCTAATAAATAAATTCCATAAAGTTGCAGAATACAAAATCAACATTTAAAAAGTCAGTCATATTTTAAACACAACAAACTACCCCCCTCCCAAATTAAGAAAACAGTCTCATTTACAATAGCAATAAAAACAATTAAATATTTAGGAATAAATTTAACCAAGGAAGTAAAAGACTTGTTCATTGAAAACTATAAGACATTGATGAAAGAAATTGAATAAGACTTTAATAAATGGAAAGATATCTCATATTCATTCATGAATTGAAAAAATTAATATTGTTGAAACATCCATACTGCTCACAGTGATCTGCAGATTCAAGACAATCCTTATCAAAATCCCAATGACATTTTTCACAGAAATAGAAAAAAAATCCTAAAATTTGTATGAAAGAACAAAAGATTCTGCAGTCTTAAGCTGGGGGCATTGTACTTTCAAACTACATTACAAAGCTGTGGTAATCAAAATAGTATAGTACTGTCATAAAACACACACATAGACCAATGAAACACAGAGGCCAGAAGCAACCCACATGCATATGGTTAGCCTTTGGCAGGGACACCCAGAATACACAATGAGGAAACAATAGCTTCTTCAGTAAATGGTATCAGGAAATTCTGATATCCACTAATTGTCAGGGAAATGTAAATCAAAATCACAATGATTAGCAATGCTGAACATATTTTCATGTGCCTTTTGGCCATCTGTATGTCCTCTTTGGAAAAACATTTGTTCCAGTCTTTTGCCCATTTTTTAATCAGGCTTTTTGGGGTTTTTTGATATTAAGCTGTGTGAGCCATTTATATATTTTTTGATACTAACCCCATGGGTTTTATCATTTGCAAATATTTTCTCCTGTTCTGTAGGTTGTCTTTTCATGTTGTCTGCAGTTTCCTTTGCAGTGCAAAGGCTTGTAAGTTTAGCTTTTAATTAGGTCCTATTTATTTATTTTTGCTTTTTTCCCCTTCGCTTTAGGAGGCAGATCCAAAAAATATATATTGCTACAATTTATGTCAATGAGTGGTCTGGCTATGCTTTCCTTTAGGAGTTTTGTGGTTTCTGGCCTTCTATTTTGGGCTTTAATCCCATTTTGAGACTATTTTTGTATATGATATTAGAGAATGTTCTAATTTCATTCTTTTACATGTATCCGTGCAGTTTTCCACGTGTTGAAGAAACTGTATCTTCTCATTGTGTATTTTTACCTCCTTTGTCATAAATTAATTGGTGATAAGTGCATGGGTTTACTTCTGGGCTCTCTATCTGTTTCATTGATCTATGTGTCTATTTTTATGCTAGTATCCTACTGTTTTGATTACTGTAGCTTTGCAGTGTAGTCTGAAGTCAGAGATCATGATTTTTCCAGCTTTGTTCTTCTTAAGATTGTTTTGGACATCCATAGTCTTTTATGTTTCTATGTAAATTTTAAAATTATTTGTTCTGGTTCTGTGAAAAATGTCACTGGTATTCTCATAAAGGTTTCATTTCATCTTGGGTAGTATGGTCATTTTAACAGTATGAATTCTTCCAATCCAGGAACATGGTGCATCTTTCCATCTGTTTTTTGATCGTCTTCAATTTCTTTCATCAGTCTGTTATGGTATTCTGAATACAAGACTTTTACCTCCTTAGGTAGGTTTATTCCTTGCATACTTCAGCTTCACTGTAATTGTTTTATAATTTTGCATCTTAAAGGAAGTCACTGATATTTCTATAGTCTTATTGGCGAAAACAAAAACAATGTGGTAAGGAGACATTAAATATTCTGGGGAAACAACCCACATTTCTTTCAAGTGGAGACTGGATAAAGAAACTACACTTATTTATTTAAAGATATATAACTCAGCTTTGAAAAGGAACAAAAATATCAAAAATTCCAAAAATTGGATGTATCTCAAATATGCTATGATAAGCCAAAGAAACGAGACTCAAAAGGCTACATACTGCACAATTTAATTTACATGACATCCTGGAAAAGGAAAAACTATAGTGACGGAGGACATATCAACACCAGGGGCTCTGGTAGGTGGTGGGTTTTGATTACAAAGGGGCACGGGGAACTTTATGGGATTGGGGAAATTGCCAATATCTTGACTGTAGCAGTATTTTCATTACCATATGCATTTGTTAGACTTATACACAGTAAAATAAGTGAATTATATTATGCGTCCATAAAACCTGAATATGAATGAAAAAGAAACCTATCTTTCTTCTGTAAACATCAACCAAGGAGCAACTTCTTTGCAAAATTACAAAGTGGGTAGTTTATGCTCACGCCGACATTTTAAATTCCCCTTCTCCAGTTATTTATGACCCGTGATGTTCGCCCCACCCCTATTTAGCATTCCTCCCAGGCGCCCACCCTACACAGGCCATATTTGAGGACTTTCCTCCCCATTAGTCATCACCAAAAATCTCCTTTCCTGATCACTAAGGGGCCAGTTAATTCCTGGACCTACAATGCCATCGTTCAGATAAATGGCTCTCGATTCATTCTCAGGCCCAGGGTGAGGATGTTTTTCAGACAGGGGTCTTTACTTGAACTGTTCAACTAATATCACAGAAGCAGTCAACTCTTCATAAGATGCGCTCCGTATCAATTTCAAGAAACAATGCAAAGAGAAGTTTCTACAAAGAATAATTTCTCACAAAGAGCCCCTTTTATTCAATCCAGATTTTTCTTTTCAACAGTTCTTTAATTGCACATTGCATTTGCTTAAGTTCTCTGGGCTCAGGCAGATCTGAGTTAAAAATCCTAGCTTTGTTCTTTTTAGCTGTCTGTCCTTAGGTAAACTATTTTTTTTCTCCTCGTTTTGGTTTCCCCGTGTTTAAAAGAGGGAAGTGAATCAAACCTAGGTCACAGAGACTTTGTGAGGATTAAATGAGATAAAGCAAGTACAGCTCTTAACACAGATCTGAAGCACAGTAAACAGCTGATAAACAGTTACTACTATTGTTTTTATTACGATTAGCAACATTCACTCTGATTAAGTCCAAACTAGTAACTACACATAGACACATATTTACAGTCCTTACTAAATGAAGATGAAGCTGCAACCATGTAAAAACAATTTAGAGACCAAATTCTGGTTCTTAAAAGTGTTCCTTTCTAATATACGTAAATTAGCAAGAATGATTGCCTAATTGACTTACTTTGAGACACACTTCATTGGTAACTAAATACCACCCTTGCAAAAGTTACTGTTACTGATTGCACACTTGTTCTGTTAGCCTCAGGACAGGCCAATAAATTGGGAAACGAGGTGTTGGGACAAGGAAAAACGACTTTATTTGGAAAGCCAGCAGACTGAGAAGATGGCAGACAAATGTCGTGGAGAACCATCCTCCCCAAGTCAGAATCCAGGCTCCTTTTAGACTAAAAGGGGAGGGGGTGTGGTTGTTTGTTGTTGCAAATTTCTTGGTGTTGGAATCCTTTGTTCTTGTAGCTGTCCGCGTAGGTCAGGTCACGATGTTCCTGTAAACCTCCAACAAGACAAATGTCATTCTCTGTTCTGCAATTTTTTATCTCTATATGAATGGAAAAGTGTTATACCCTTAAAGGTCAGAGCCTTGAGAATGGGCTGTCCTGTGTATTTCAGGCTATAGGCAGCATTCTTAGCTTGAAGCAAAAGCAATAGACTACAAAGGTTAAAAAAAAAAAAAAGATCTAATATGGAGTCAAGATTTTTTCTTCCCTATTACATTACATCATAGATAGAATGACATTTCACCTACTTCAAATGTTCAATCTAGTGTTACCCTAATTATCACAAACACTTCAACGGTGCAAATCTCCTCATATTCAGAATTTTTTTTTAGCGCAAAAATAGATGACAGCCATAATAGCCTATTTCATTACTATTTCATTAATTATCCTGGGGACTGAGAGTTATGCTCTCAGTCCAGCATCCATAGGCCACACTCTGCTGAAAGTGACTATGGCAACCAAGTTGGTGCCCTGATCCTGACAACCTACCAGGAGACACTGTGACAGGAGGTATCAGGAGGTACCGTTGCCACAGACACTCTTAGAGACGGCTAGTGGTTGCTTGGTAACCTGCTCCACTGTACGGGGTTAGCACGAGATAAAGAGAGGAACTAATGAGGGCTGACAAGAGTCCGTACTTACCTGAGACACGGAGAGAGGGTGTGATGCCGCCCAGCATTTCCAAGAACGAAAAGAGCTCAAAACCAATGACATCCTCAGAGATCACGTTATACCCTCAGTGGTAAATAAATGAACAACTCCTATATGTTTCAGTCTGGAGTCAGACTATTTAAAAAAGATAGCCCTGGCAACAAAGCTAATAGCATTTCTGAAAGAATGAAGGGATAAATGAAGACATGATGGCCACCACTGCTTAAACTGGGGGAAAAAATACTAATAAAATTGTTGTTATGAATGAGCTTACTGGACGCCATCCACATGGAGCTTGAAAAGGGACAACATATAGTGGACATTTCAGAACCAAAATAAAATTTAAATTACAAATGAAAAATATGTCTACAGCTATCCAAGAAATCATTCATGAACTATGTATTGAACTACTCCTGTGCTGCAAAATTTTAAAACTGAAGTCTACAGACTAATTCTTATTTTAATATATAGGAATAGATTTACTTTAGAGACAATGAACATGTAGAAGAAAATCAGTGGTATTTAGTCTTAAAAATTTTTATAAATTGTCTACTTTGCTTTTATATCCCTGCTCTTCCTCAAACTCACTGCTCACATGTGCCTGCTTAGCTCTGTAATGCAGGGCACCTGACTGAGATGCGCCCTAGGCTTTTAGGCTCTACTGTCAGCTGGCTGCCAACCTGGTTATGCCAGTGGGAGGCTATTTAGGGTCCCTGGTACCAGTTCTTCTGTGGGAGGTGGAGGTTCTCCCAAGCAATGCTTGGGACACCAGGAGGATGTCCAAGAACTCAGCTCAATTATGACACTATTTACCCAGAGTTGGCGTCAGATTCCACAGGTGGAGGGCTTAGTCCTACAAGACTGCTACTCCCACCTCAAAGGCCAGTTGCAAGCTCAGGCTGTTACTTGTGTTTCTGACCAGTCAGCTACAGATGTGAGGGTCCCACGGCCCCCTTCAACTCAAGATGCTCTTCACAGATCTGGTTTGTTACCTGTACTTCTAAAGCCTGGCTTTATGTCAGACGTTTCCACCACCTCATCCTGAATTCATTTGCTGGAGAGACTCACAGAAAGCAGAGAAACATTTTACCATATTACCTGCTTATTATAAAAGGATGTAACTCAGGAACAGCCAGATGGATGCGCTGCATAGGCCAAGGCGTGGGAAAGGGCACCGTGCTTCCACACCTCCTCCCGGGATACCCCTCTCCCCAGATCTCCACGTGTTTAACAACTAGAAGCTCCCCAAACCCTGTCCTTTTGGGGTTTTATGGAAGCTTCATTACATAGGCTGATTAAACCCTTGGCCAGCTGCAACTGAGCTCAATCTCCAGCCCCCCTCTCTTCCTCAAAGATCAAAGGCTAGGACTGAAAGTTTCAACCTCCAATCACAAGGTTGGGTTTCCTGGATACCAGCCCCCATCCTTAGGTGGGGTCCAAAGTCATTTCATTAACATAAGAAAAACACATTTATAGCTCTCCTCACTTGGGAAATTTCAAGGTATTAGGAGCTTGTACCAGACGCCGGAACGAAGACCAAATATATATTTTTTATTACAAATCCCAATATCCCAGAGACAAAGGTGAAAAACAGATGGCAAGAGGAAGGAAGAGGACAAAGTATTTCTCTCCACATCCATCCTCCACCTCAGGGTCCCCGCAATGGTTCCAGCTTGAACTGGGTGGCTCCAGCCTCTGAGCTTAGGTTAGCATAACCCCATCCGTCTTTGCCTTCAGCCTGGGGGTGGAAGTGACGTTTTGCTGTCGCTGATTTCTGAGATGCCTCATCATCCCCGCTCCTGTCTTCTCTGCAGCACTACCATCACCTGAGTAGCGCATTTCCTGAACTAAATTACCTGTTTTAAATACTTAGAGTGGTTTCAGTTTTCATGGTAGAACCCCAACAGATGTAGTCTCTAACAGAGAAAAATTGAAAAGAATTGGAATTTCCAGGAGCAAGAGGATAGTTAATTATGGTAGTCACCCAGCAGAAAACTTCACAGCTATGATTATAAAGGTTTTTTTATAGGATTATAAAGACTTCTAAGGAACAAGGAAGTGATTATGATATTATATATAATATTAGGTGAGTAAGAGCTATACTGTATAACATTAACAGAAAAATTAGAATCCTTCTTTCAGGGTGATAAGGAAGTTACGGGTGAATTCTTTAAAATTCTATTTAAAATTTTTTCTGTGTTATAATATTGTTTCAAGCAGGAAAGAAAATACACCAAGGAATATGCACATTCCTTGGTTCCTGCCATCCTGGGGTTTATTTCCACATATAGGACAGTTTTTAAGCATAAGCATAATAGAACTATGAGCTCTGGGTTGTGACTTAAGAGTCTCTTGACCAAATATCACTTACCCTATTATTCTATAACTGGAACCTGACAATCCAATGTTAAGGGTATGTTTTAGGAGCTGTTGAGGGGAAAAAAAAAAAAGGTTCATTTATCCACACAGTGTATAGTCTGGAGCCAACGAACTTATGATGTGAGCCTGATTTATATAAATAGCCTTATGCACCTACTGGAGCCTTTGGAAAGCAGTGCTGGGAAGGGACAGAAGGCAGGACATATAAGACTGAATTGAAATAATACGTTGCGAAGGTCTGGGTGGGCATTGGGACTCATAAGAGGCCACGCATCTGGTACCCAAAATGAAAGGGTAAAGAGAATTTGACTCGTGAGTTAGAGATGAGAATTTTCCTGAGACAGTTCTCATACTTAAAACTGAAAGTATTAGGGATGGGGGATGGGGGAAGGAGGAGGAATGGTTGGCCTAAGTGAAAAAGCACAAGTATATTGACATCAGAGACTGTTCACTGAAAACAGCCCAGAAAGATCTTGCTAGAATGAAACCCAAACTCTACTAGTCATATATATGTGGATAGAGCCTCCATTCAGTTATTTTACTTCCTGTGCCTAAATGTAAGTGGCCGTCTCCTCGCACCGATTAGGATGGCTATTATCAACAAAACAAAACAAGACAAAACAGAAAATAACAAGTGCTGGCAAGGATGTGAAGAAATTGGAAACTTACGCATCGTGGGTGGGATTGTAAAATGGTGCGACCATTATGGGAGACCACACAGAGTATCCTCAAAAAATTAACAGTAGAACTACCCTGTATGATCCAGTAACCCCACTTCTAGGCATATATTCAAATGCATTGAAAGCAGGATCTCAAAGAGATATTAGCACACACATATTCATGACAGCACTATTCACAGCAACCAGGAGGTAGAAACAACTCATGTCCACCTATAGATGAGTCGATAAACACAATGTAGTCTATACATACAATGAAACAGTATTCAGTATTAGAAAGAATAAAATCCTGTGACATGCTGCAACACAGATGAACATTTACGACATTATGCTGAGTTAAGTAAGTCAGCAACAAAAAGACAAATGCTGCAGGATTCCACTCAGATGAGGTATTTAAAGCAGTCAATTCACAGAAGTGCCTAGCAGAATAGTGGCTTCCAGGGGCTGAGGGGAAAGGGGAAAGGGAGATTATGTAATAGGCACATAGTTTCAAATTTGCAAGATGAGGAAATTCGGAATATCTATTTCACAATGACATAAATACATTTGATGCTACTGAAATGTACACTTAAAGCAGTGAATATGTTTTTTTAAAAAGAAATATACAAATATATTCATAAACACATGTATGGTTGCACTGCACATGTGCAATTTTTAGAATATTTGCCAGTAGACTAGGTAATTCATGGGCTAGGGTGGAAGAGAAATGGTTTTCATAATGTGTTTCTTTGCTCTTTTTAAGAAATTATTTTTTTACCACATTTACAGATCATTTTTCAATTAAAATGGCTAAATGAAAAATAAAGAAGTATGCTTTTCCCACTGTCCCACCACCCCCATCTACCCGATAGCCGTCACCCGAGGACTAACTGGTCAGACCTATAGAAGTCTTGCCTCCTCACTGTGGGACCGACGTGGCAATGCCATTCACACTCTAGAGTCCCCTGTGGGCTCAGGCTCCAGCTAGTCTCCAACCAAGACCACATCACAGCTTAGCTTTCTTCTCTGTCAGTTCTGCTCTCCTCACTCCTGTTTCCCTGCGAGCAGCTCCCTCCGTAAGTAACTTGCACAAGCATTGTCATCTCACAATTTCAAAGTGAGTTTTTAGCATTTTATAAATTAGCAAGTTTTATGAATGTTTGAAAGTTGCTATTTTTTTGGATGGGAAGGGACAGACTGGGATTTCAAAATGTAGAATAGATAAACAAGATTATACTGTATAGCACAGGGAAATATATACAAGATCTTGTGGTAGCTCACAGTGAAAAAAAATGTGACAATGAATATATGTATGTTCATGTATAACTGAAAAATTGTGCTCTACATTGGAATTTGACACAACATTGTAAAATGACTATAACTCAAAAAAAATTTTTTTTAAAGTTTCATTTTTTGAATCTTTTTTCTCTTAAAAAGTTTAGATCACTGGGTGCCAGAATGAATACTAAATCTAGCAACTTACGATCATTCTTCGTATTGATTATATGTATTAATACAAAACATTGCTTTTTAAATTCTGTATCACTTCAAAACTGTTTTACTTTTATCTATGAATGTAAACTCCTTTCATAAAATATCTCAATTCCAAAAAGAAACAAACTTTTGTATGTGGATTGTAAGCATGTCTTAGTTATACGTAATCGTTGTTTAATAAGAGGCTCAGTGATCCAGAATAACCTATTTCTCAATAATATCACACAGAAGAATTTAGCTATAAACACCTGTATGGTTACAAGACGGGAGTTTTAACTGTTCAGCTTGGTTTATGTTTTAGTGCATTACTCAGGGCTGGAGAGAGAGAGAGATTTTAAGGAATTGGCTCACAGGATTCTGGAGACTCGGTAAGTCCAAAAATGTGATGAGATAGACCAGCAGGCTGGAGACCAAGGAACAGTTACAGTTCAAGTCCAAAGACAGTCTCCTGCCAGAATTCCCTTTTCTTGGAGAAAGTCAGTCTGTTCTATTAAGGCCTTCAACTGACCCGATGGTGCCCACCCACCTTGTGGAGGGTACTCTACTTCATTCAAAGTTTACCAATTTAAGGGGAGGAAGGTATAGCTTAGTGGTACAGTGCATGCCTAGCATGTACGAGGTCCTGGGTTCAATCCCCAGTAGCAACATTTAAATAAATAAATATATAAACCCAATTACCACCCCCCTAAAAAAATAAACCCAAATAAAGTTTACCAATTTAAATGTTAATCTCATTCAAAAGTACTTTCACAGAAACATCCAGAATAATGTTTGGCTAAATACTGGGCCGTCATGGTGCAGTCAAGTTGACACGCAAAATTAACCATTACAGTTAACATTTATTTTTTAACTAGCTTTGAAACCATCAGGGAACCTACTCCCCGGGCCTAGGTTTGTCATTTCCCCCCAGCCCAGGGCACGAGGGGTGGGGGTGGGGGTGGCAGTAGGTGTGACATCAGCTGATCCCGGGGGACAGTGAGGGACTCACATCCCTTGACTAGACCACCAGCCCCAGTCGAGCATTGGGAACTGAGTGCCCTACTGGTTTGCATGACCCCACCTTCAAGTAGCTATGTCACTATTAAAGAAAAGAAGAGGATACAAAGTGAGTCAAATTTCCCCATCTGCCAAAAAAAATAAAGTAAATGGGACACAGGGCACAGTATCTTACACCCTACCCAGCCCCAACTCTCACACGCATCTCAGCTCTTAGTATGCCATCAACATTTTTTTTTTGTTTTTAAATCAGAATTCATCCAGAGAACTTTTCAACTATTTCCAAGGCATCACAGCCAGTGCTCTCTCACATAGAAGAGAGTGTGTGATGGGGGGGGAAAATCTTCAAAATTGGGAAGGAGGAAAAATGCATTAAATGTAATCATTTAAGAGTGAGTGCAGATTATGACTTAATAAAGACATCAACTTCTTGTTGTATGTAAGTTAAGGTGGATTTTAAAAAAGATTTCTTATGTTTACACTATGGGCTTGTCCCTTTTAAGAATTAGTCAGAATGCATCATATTTGGTAGAATATCTATATAAGGAAATTAAGAGAGGTCTCCAAAAAGTATGCTTATTAAACCCAGGAAATAATTCAGCCTGGCTTGTTCATTGAATGAGAAATAAAATATGAATTCTGGAATTCATTTAAATGCCATTTTTTTCCTTAAAATATTTTATTTCTTTGAATGAGCCTGCATGTGATTCTGATAATAGAAACTTTAAATTATGATATTCACTCAGAGTTTAGCATATAGCAGTAATAATGACATGGGCTGATGGTAACAAAATATGGCTCCTCTACATAAGAAAGAATAGCAGATGAACTTAAAAAAATGCAAGTTCAAAGAGCAATTTATTCAGTGGCCAGCAAGCAGGGATTTGTATAATCTAGCCTAGAGGAAACAGAGATCAAGATGAGCTTCTAGGAGTCTGATCTAATGACATAGATGACCAAAGCTGAACTTTAACAAAAATAAATTGATTCCTCTCTCCAGTCAAACCCCAAGCCTATATGTTGAGTAGCCATGGGCTTACCAGCAGGCTCCCTAACATGAAAAAGGATTCAGTGAAACATCAAAGAAAACACAGATCCTTAAAATATCTTAGCAACTGATCCAACTAGAGTAGGTGGTACTTCATAACATGGTGCTAATATCCAGTCCATGCAACAGTTAAAACTCCAAGCCAGAGAACTGATATAATTACACAACAATGTTAAGTGAGACCCAGTTATTTAAGTGAATACAAATACGTGTCACTTCTTCAGATGTATTGGTTCATATTCTGGAAGTTTCTATGATAATGTTACAGCAGAAATAACTTGACAGGTGACTCACCAAAAGTTTCTGCACCCCTTTCCATACTGTGGAGTAGTCATGAGAGTCAGTTGCCCAGCCAAGGGGAATTTTTCTCAGGTTCTTTGTAAAGGAGCCGTATGACTCATTCTTGACGTTAAAAGAGTACTGTAGGGTTGCATGAAAGCATCAGCATCCTGGAAATGGGAGTCACAGAGCTGTAGTATTTGCCAGGAGTAACTGTGACCATCTAAGCCAGTGCTGGATAGTCATCCTAAACTCCCCAGGTACTGACAAATGCTGCATTTCTTGATGTAAGGGCAGGGAATCTATATTGAACTTCAATATAAAACTACTTTCTGTCCACATTTTTACTGTGTTGTGACAACAGTACCTCCAGGGAGGCAAAGGACTCATGGAAGTTAGACTGAGAAAGCACATCCATAACCGACATACATTTACAGTATTCTCAGTTAACTCTGAAGAAGTGTCATCTAGACACTTCCCGGGGAACTTCTCTCCCTGCAAAGTGAGGGATCGTATTCTTTGCACCCCATGGGCATCTGTTTCTCCCTAAAAGCAGGATATCTCAGTGTCTGTCGTGTGGTTCAAGGACCTAATAGATCATGTCACTCAAATGAAAAACAATAAAGTATGATGTTGACACAGACATAGATTGAGTTGGCTGTCACAGTAAACAAGGGTTGATTACCACAACAAATCAAAAAAAAAAAACCAGTAGAGATACACCAAATAAAGATGAGAGTCAAGAAAAAGTCCTTATTGACAGCCATTTATGTTATTGGCATATGAGAGTTTGGATGGAGACACTTACATTAAGCTTCACCCTCCCGAAAACCATTTTGAATGCTTTTTACTGTGTTGATGATCATAAATCTCAAGTCAGTTTTAGAACTAGTCCACGGTATAGAGTAGCTACTAAATAAATGTTTGTTCAATGAACGGATTCATCAAAAAGAAGATAATGTAGACAGCACTTTGTGGAGTTTATATTTGAAGAGAAAGAGGTAAGTTGGCCACTAAAGGAAAGAAATGAAGAGTGTCGTAACTAATTTTTACTGGGAAATATGAAGATTTCAACAGACAGTAAGAAGGATCTATTGGAGAGAGAGAGGCTGAACTATAGGCAAGGAAATGAACAAAGTTCAGAGGAAGGGATGGGTTGGAAACCAAGGACAGATTAACCTTAAGAAGAGTGTTTTCATGTAACAGAAATGAAGAAGATAGATTAATTAGCAGGTGCTAATGGGTGTTGGTGCTTCATTTGGAGAAGACGAAGTAACTCTCGAAAGATGGTGGGTATTTTCTCCAAAAAACTGGAGTAAGTACAGAGAGGAAGGTATAAACCAAAGTCACAGGTTTAAGAAGCCCAGAAAAGACTTGAAAAAGGCATATGGTAAGTGGGAAAGTGAGTGGTAGTGGTATTATTGGTCAGTGTCGACAACCATTTGAAATTGATTCTGAGTTTAAGGGAAATCATTAGACTGCTGTGACGGGACTTTCTTCAACAGCTCTTAGCTTCTAAATGCTGGCATATAGAATTTTCCATGAAGAATAGGGTTGCAACTTTGCCAGAAGAATAGAACAAAAGGAGAGAGGATCAAGTCATTTTATAGCATAATTTAGAGAGTTTTGAGATGACAAGCCACCTGCAGAAAGACTGAAAAAAGAAGGAAATGGCAAAAAAAAAAAATGATCAGTAGACTGCAGGTCCTGAAGAGGGACAGGTATTGAACAAGCAACAGAAAGGAAAAAACATGATCAGAGAGCTAAGATAGTGATTTTCAAAGGGCAGAATTTGCAGCTGTTGGTAAGGTCTAAGTGTGAGCTAATGAAGAAATGCATGTCACTGGGGATGGTGCGCTTGAGGGACTGAGAGCTCATAGTGTTGGATAAGCCGTCAAGGGGATACTGAATACCCAGGACAAAAGCCAGATACTTTGAGAGTGACCTGCAGCCAGATTATAGTGTCTTTAATAAGTAAAGTGGAGTGACTGCATTGAGAAGGGGGTGAAATACACCTCGAGAGTCCAAGCATTGTATAAAACGGTGGACAGGTAATGCCTGAAAGAGACAGTGGGGATCCATGGACACCGAGCACATCTGCTCTTAATAAAAAGTCCCTGCTTGGAAGGACGTCAGAGGATGTGGTGACTCCGGTGGTTCAACTAAAGCAGGAATAGGGAGAAAGCTCTGGAAGAGGAGGCTGAGGAGGTAAGGGAGTTGGCTGGGTGTGGAGCAAGAGCTATAGAAGTCACAATAGCCAGGTTGAGGATCAAAGGAAGGAGAGGAAGGACAAGGAAGTCCAGAGCATTACGGGAATCATAGCATGGTGGCAGAAGCGGCTCAGGGGTCTTACACGTTTGGTCTTCAGTACGGAAAATATAGGGAGGAGGACGGTTAAATTTCCGGTTCTCTTTAAGAAGAGTGGGGACTAGCCCTAGGGCTCATCTCGATCACTTATTATTACACTCCTTACCGTTGCTACATCTTCATTTGCACGTAAACCCAGCCATAGCAGGCTGAGTGATCATCAGTGTTAGCAAGCCCTTTGATTAGACACATATGAGATTTGACATTTTTTCGATATTCCAAAAGACAAGTAAGCAATGTCAGATTATCTTTGGTTAATTGCTAATTACGACAATTTATTCTTTAAAAAAAATTATTTTATTTTTTGGGAGAGGTCATTAGATTTACTTATTTATTTTACTTAAAAAAATTTTTTTTTGCCGGGGTGATGGTAATTAGGCTTATTTATTTATTTTTACAGGGGGTGCCGGGGATTGAACCCAGGACCTTGTGCATGACAAGTATGCATTCTACTGCTTGAGCTATATCCTCCCCCTGATAATTTATTCTTGTTGAATAAATTATGCAGATCAGCTGAACCCCAGTAAGTCAATCACCATAGTCCCAGCTATCTGTTTTTTTCTAATTATGATGAAATTAATATTGTCTATTTTTTGTCTTGAAAATATATCACCTGTGTATACCTTTATTTAAAAGCCAAAGGTGAACATCTTAAAAGGCTTTAGCAGATGAACTAGTCGTAATTTGATTAATTTTGCAAGTAAAGGAAGAAAAATAGTTCTATGAGAAAAATGTGATTGTCTTCGAAGTTGTAACACACATACCAGTAAAAGTGAATACATTTTCATTAACTTCAGCTGTATTTTCAGAATGGGGAGGCGGGAGGGCGTCTGGGGCCGCGCGGCTAACTGGAGGATATTGCCTGTCACATGTACTGCACAGTTCTCGGGCGGCTCTGCCTCAGCGAGCAAAGCTATCATCAGAAACCAGCAGAGACTAGCAGACTTTCTACGGACCTGGGAAAACAAAGGGTAGCGCATTAAACACACACCACAAACACTCAGAGAACAGAAACTACAAAAAAAAAAAAAAAGCAATTAGCTTCTGTATGGAGGTATTATTTTTTTTAAGGTGAACTTCCTCACCCATTTGAAGATCCAATTTGCCAAATTACAACATGTGAAAATTACCGTGATCTGCCATTATAACAAAGGCATTGCTGTGTGCGGGCGGGCGCTGGGGTGCGTTCTGATGCGTCTGCCTTTGTCTATTGTTTTTCAAGTGACTGCCTGATAATCAGCGCTCTTTATCTCCTCAAAGATCTCTTAAGGTCTAAAGAAATTAAATCCTTGGAGGAGTCATTGAGAGACATTAGATATGCAAGAATGAATTTCTAGCACAGCTTAGCACAGGCATCTTTTCCATTTGGGTGGGGAAAAAAAAAAAGCATCCTTCCTCTTTTGGTCCACCTGGCAGAGCTAGATCCTTGGCCAGATCTTAGCAGCACGATCACAGCAAGTGAGAGGTCTGGCCCCTGGAAGGGGCATTTCCTAACTAATGCCACCATGCCAAGCATCCTCTTAGACATGGCATTGTGACAGGATGTGGTCTTGGCAATACATTTTCTCAACAAAAACATGAGGAATACGGTGCATCTGTCTGTCCATCGACTCTCTAGGTGACGCACTGAAAGGCAGCAAGACCTGGAACTCGGTCTTAGGAACCCATCTGACATCCAAAACACAAGTGCTTCATAGCCCAGAGTCATCTTGCTTTCCACCGCGTTCCTAGCAGAACTCACAAACTAAACCTGCTCAGTGAGAATCTGGAGTTGCAAACAATCTCTAAAGAAAGTTTCCATCATAGATTCTTTAATTATTATAGCGACACCTCAGGTGTCCCCAAGGATGTTGGCAAGGACTCAGGAGATACTAGAATCTCTCCTTAGCTTTGTTCATATCTGGGAGAAAGAATTTGGTTTTTGGACGGTGATCATTGCCTGAGTCATTTTAAAACAGAAGACACTGGAGCGATGTCTAAACAGAGATGCAATTTGCACTTTTAAATAATTATGGATACACAGGAAATTACAGAAAAATCATACAGAGTAGTATCATGAACCCTTCAGCAAGTTTCTCCCAATATCTCAAATAACTACCACAATATCAAAACCAGGAATTGACACTGGTACAATCCACAGACCTTATTCAGATCTTAGATATTTCAGGTGTTCAGATTTCTTCAGTTTTATGTCTGTGTGTGTGTGTGTGTGTGTGTGTGTAGTTCTATGCAATTTTATCACATGTGTAACTACCACCAAATCAAAAGGACACAGCCAAATAATATTTTAAGATGAAAACATCCCCCACATATAATCATTGAATCTCTTTCTTAATGTTGACATTAGACAGTTGGTGGAATTACAATGTTAATTATCAAAATAATTTGGACAAATAAATAGGGAGTATTTGCACCATTTTTCTGTTTAAATTTATATCAGGGTTTGTAGGAAAAATTCACTTTAGATGCTCTCAGGGATTTCTTTATTTAGGAAGGAATATGGTGGAGAAGACTTTTATACAATGAACTATCTTCTCATTTTTTTGGCCATGTTCTTTATCATTTCATAAATAAAGGTTTGCGTTTCAATGTTCAGAATAGCTATTCAGATGATGCAATGTAAGTACTCTGCCACCAGGTGGTGGTCCCTCCAATGTGTGCTTTGAGATTCAAGTTAAAATTAGGAATGATTTTCCACTTAACTCACCAGAACATAACCTCTTCTACTCTTTATATTTAGTGATTTCAGTAATCAGATTTAGCCTGGCACTCAAGAATCTCTATCATCAGTCCCCAGTTTCCTTCTTATGTGTATCTCCCCCACATCCCTGTGTAAGAAATATGTTATGTCAAATCTGGTCTATTCACCATTTTTCACATATGATTTTTCTCATTGCATTTCTGTATCATATTCATCCTTTTTTAACCAGTGCCAGAGTATAGCACCTGGTCCATAGTAGGAACTAAATACATCCTTACTGCAAACCTTTGCTTGTTCAATCCTTTTATCTAAAAGGTTTTACCACCTCCCCTACCTAGCTATAAAAATCCTAAAGGGAAAGCTCAATTTCAATGTCACCTCTTCCATCATTATCAGCAGGAAATGGTCTCCCTCTACCAAAGTAGTGCTCTATTTTTAGTACAGTTGTAGCGTCTTACATGCTGTCTTAAATTGTAGCTTTTGAGCATTAATTCCCTATTTTAATCTCCCATAGCCCTTAGCACAGTTTTTTGGTATTCAATGACTATTAGTTGAATTAATGCATCTCAGAATTATATTTTAGAGGAAAAAAATTTAAGGAAATTCTTGTAACTATTATCTTTTAAAATTTATCCTTAACTTTCCTTTATATCCTGAATTCTAACTTGAAGTTAAGTTTCCTACATTATAGTTTAAAAGTCAATGAAGTGCCAAGTTGTTAAGCTTTGGGTGGGCTGGAAGCAATGTTCCTTGAGGTACCAACACTTCGAGATACTCAGCCCTCCTGTTGGGGCAAATTGTCAACCTCTTCCCAGGTTACTCAAAAGTTGAATTCTCTTCTGTCTCACTTACTACTTGAATCAATTAAAGAAACTCTTCTTTTCCAGTCCTGGCCCCTCTTTGCCCACGAGTCTCTCTGCTGACCGTACAAGCTTTCTTTTAACATCTAACAACAGAACCTTTAAGAAAGACATTTTTCTTTTTCCCATATGAAAAGGAAACATTACAAACTGTAGCTATGTTTTTCTTTTATTAGAATTAGTAGCGAGATGACCTTGAATTGAATGTTCAATAGATCTTCTCTCAGAAGCTCTCTAGCAATAGCTTGAGTTCCCAGCCTGTCCTAGTGCAAAGTTCCCAGAGCTGTTTCCTGAAAGAGTGTATGTTCTTCCTAAAGAAGAGAACATTTTAAAATAAAACTATTTTAAAATGAGGTTTGGAGAAGGAAATTTAAGGCAGTTTCATGACAGTGACATTGATCTATTTTGGCAGTTCTGATATGTATGTATTGGGTTTTCTCAAAGCTAGGTCACCTTTCTTGGCAACCATGCTCTGTTTTAAAAAAGTGATTTCCTAAAGACCAAAGACTACCTTTTTCTATTTAGAGTCCAAATTCACACTGTCAGAACTTAGAATTCTCCAGACTCTCGCAGCAGAGCTGCTTTTGGTCAAAGTCCAGCTGGATATAAATGCCCAGATCTACCCTCAAAAGGGTCTCAGTCTCCAGAAGGGTTAATGGTACCACTTATGACAGACCCTAGAACCGTTCCATTCAATTACATGTATACTTAACGTTTTCCCCACAGGCAGAACCAGTGAGATGGTGGTCAACCCAGCAGTTTCCATTAGAACTTTCTTCAAATGAGGTGCTATCTCATCCAGAATATGCAAAGTACTGTTCCTCTCATTTATGTGTGTACTTTGCTCTCTAAATCAATTTTCTTAACTTTCGTCAATCACACTATCAATCAGTTAAAACAATTTCCCTCTCCTGAGAATTGTACAAGCCAGCTGATTCAACAAAAGTGCATCTCCATACAATTTAAATGTTTTCTAAATAATTTCTTTTTCTGCAGTTTGGGTGACATATCAAAAAGTCTGGTCCTTGCTCCCATAGGTTGTCAGAGGCACAACCAAAGAGCGTCCTCAATTCTTGATTCCCCCCGGGTGACCAAATGTAAGCCGCTCACCAAACATCTCTTTGTATAATAGATTTTACAGGAAATCGTTAAAGATCCCCCAAGTTAAGTTGATCGTTGCATGCTCTGAGCATCTGAAGGATTCTAAAGTAATAAGAGATGATGATACAGGTTCTCTAGCATCTCAATTTCCTTTCTACAGACCATAAATATGAAACTCAATGTTTACAGCCTAAAAACATTGCTTTATTCATGTCATATTTTCCAAGTGCTTGGTACAGGGTATGGTTCCAGAAAGGTTTATTAGTCTTATTAACTTTTCTGCCTAGCAGAAAAATTTTTGAAAATTTCCTTTAGTATTTGGCCCAATCCCAGTATTACACTGAAGCACTGGGAAAATCTGGCTCCGTGAAACATAAAATTCCTTCCCCCCAAATATTCAGAGCATCAGATTAGCTGACGACATCAGGGCCACAGATAAGACAGCATCCATCAGGGTTTTTGGTATTTTGGCTTTATAAAAAAAAACCTTGAGAAATTTTGTTTTGAAGCTGATATTTTCAAAAAAGTCCTTTGAATGTTTTAGAACATTTCAATCATGGCTTTTCAAGGGAAATTTTAGTAATTTTTCTAACTGAATGGAAAGCTGTGCTATTGCAAACAACAAAGATTTTTTTTTTCTTTTTGAAAGTTATTCATGCCCCGCTTCTAGGACTGCCAGGGGAATTGAATTTTTTAGAAAAAATGTAACCAGGCAGACGATCAGAGTTATACTGAGTGAGAGACAACCTCGACTCTGAAGTTCAGTTTTCTGTTCCTTTCTAAACTTGGAACCCATGGTTTTCAAATGGGTTCTTAAGTTACTCAAATAAGTTTGCATGACCTAGAGCCAAGTTTATTTTATTTTCTCATGCTTCTTTATTTATTTTTTTTACTAATTTTCCTTTTCTCTCTTCAGTCTCACGTGGGTACCATAAAAGCGTTTGAATTTGCCTGGGTCCCTCAGTGACAGGGCAAACCCAACCTTGGCATAAAGCTATACTCATTATTTTTCCCGAAGACATTTTTTTTCACTTGTACATGAAGAAAACTTTTCTGTGGTTGTATGTGCCATTATTCCAATTTTAAGTACAAAAATACTGAGGCTCAGTGTCAAACAGTCCGGTGGTAGAACAGCTGCCATCCAATCTAGAACTGCTGAATTCCGAGGCCTAATTAATTGCACTCTGCTTTCCAGGGGTTGGTCCTCAACCTTAGATGTGCATAAAATCGCCCCCAGGGAGACAGACACAGATGCCCAGGCCCTGCCCCTGGAGATGTTGCCTCAATCCATTTCCTTTGGGCCGAGAAATCTGAATTTTTAACAAACATGGCAGATGATTCTGAAGCAACTCTTCCACGTTCCAGTGGAGACTTGACTCCACCTGCCTCCTCTCGTCCGCCTCTGAAGATGAAGCAAGATCACACATACCCACGGTCTCAGCTCTACCACCGATTATCAAGCGACATAAACCGGAGTAACCACCTTCCCTGTTGGGATCCTCCTTACTTTAGCCTGTTAAACAGGAATAATTATACCTTCCTTACCGCAAATGATGGATACAAAGATCAAATGACACCGTAGAGGCCACAACAGTTAAAGTATATATTCTAGGAGGGGAGGGTAGAGCTCAGTGGTAGAGCGCATGCTTAGCATGCACGAGGTCCCGGGTTCAATCCCCATCACCTCCATTAAAAAAAAAATAAGTAAATAAATAAGTAAGCCTAATTACCTCTCCCTTTCAAAAAATAAATAAAAATAAAATACATGAATTTTTTAAAACGTACATACTCCAATGACATTAAAACCCCATAAAACACAAAGTTTATTTGGAGGCTTTGATGTAAGGTTATCTCATCACAATATTGCGAAGAATATAAACATTCAGTCTATGTCCATGAGCACTTCGACCTGCCCAGCCTTTATCCAAAATGACTATGGAGTGTAGACAGTCCATTACTAAAGTGCACACACTTGTATGTGGACACGCACACACAGACACACACACACACATATATGCACATGGTTGCCGCTGCTAAGTTAGTGGGGAGACTTTCTGCTGTTTCTACTCTAGACATCACCAAACGATAACAAAAATAACAACTCTTTTTAAAACAATGCAGATGGGTTGACACCCAAGTTACCCATGACCGTTACTGACACTCCCACCAACCCACATGGGCGCCTCCGAACCCCACAACGGATGGCTCCTTTCTCGGGTCTGTAGACTTCCACTACCTTCTTCAGCGGGAGAAGGGTCCCGAAACAATTGGTTTGACAAACAGAGACTGACACCCTACAGTCACAGCTTGACGTCATGGCACACCACATGGAATTGTTCTAAAAATGTAGAAACTTTAGCATGTCCTTGTTATTTGAGGGTACAATGCCGTAAGCCTCCCACCTATCTTGTGTCAGCTTTGAAAGGAGCAGACCAGCTGGAAGACAAGAGGCAATTTGCATGTGAAGAATAAACAAAGAGAAGTCTGCCACATACCATGTCAAAAAAAACAAAAAAAACAGTTTACATCTTTGGAAAAGGGGAGCAGTAAAGCTGAAGAGCAGGAGATAGCAGTTTAGTAACATGGCACCTTTCCTTTTCTGCCTCCTAAGACACAGTCTAAATAACCTGACTTGACCTCAGCAAACCATCGGTAGCCTTCTCCCAGGTCTTCCCGAGTCAAAGCTCTTCCCCACTCCAATGTATCAAGCACACAGCATCAATTTCCTTCAATAGTGAGCTCACCATCTCTGTGCACTAAACAAATTCTGCAGCAGTGAGTCTACAATCCTCTGCCTGCTCTTCACCGTCTTCCATTAAACTTTTTCCTCCGTCAATTCTCCAATTACTCTCCCATTTGTACTTAATCTCCCCCACCTCCATCCCTTGACCTACACGCATTCATACACATCCATGCATTTCAGTAAGGTCAGCATCTTCACCATCTCCCAGTTCAGATCTACTCATCTCTGCTTCCTTGTTTCCACTCATATTCTGAATGGGCAAAAAATATTTAGTGAGAACTCTGTGTGCTTCAGAGACTTACCAGGCCCAGTAGGGAAACAGTCAAAAAGGCTCAGATTTAAGGAGCTGGTCTCTAACATGAGTAACAAGACATTTATTCACACACACATACACACACACATCCCCCCTACCAAATACATGCAGAAGGACAGTCTATCTGATCACTGAAATTTGTCTTCTATTTCTCCCAAGCACAACACTTGTCTTCATGTCCCAGCCTCCTTCAGAAAAGAGAGGCCAGTGGTGGACATGTCTCCTGCAGGCCTGCCTCATAAAAGCCTACAATCATCTACACTCTTTTGTCTTCCTCTGTCTCTCACTAGCTACAGAAGATTCAGGAGAAGGTCCAAGAGAACTCTGGAACAGTGCAGTTTAATAAAAATGCAATACTGCCATAGGTGAAATTTTAAGTTTTCTAGTAGCCGTATACCAAAAAATAAAGATAGGAGGTAAAATTAACTTTAGCATTATATTTTATTTAACCTAATCCAGGCCAAGTATTGTCATTTCCATGTATAATGAATAAAAATGATTAATTCAATTTTTTTAAACTTTTTTTTTTACACTGAGTTTTCTAAATCCATGTGTATTTCACACTTCCAGGACATCTCAGTTTATCAGTTATATCACCTTTCAAATGCTAAGTGGCCACATGCAGGCTAGTGATGACAATTTTGAAGAGCATGGCTCTCGGGGAAGGTGGAGTCCCAAGATGGAAGGAGGTGTCTTCGAATCATTTCATGAAAGGCCACCTCCAAAGTACACGCTTTGAATTATTACATGAGCAAGACCTACCCTTCTCCCTCGTAAGGCTACTGGGATTTTGGGGTTGCTTATTACAATAATTAGCCTCCCTTACCTAATACGTTCCTATCATATAAATGCACATGCATGACAGGACACTTTCAGATGCTTTTACCTTCACATCAATGGCACAGACAAAGGGCACTATAGGAGTCTCCAGGAGACATATCTCAGTAGGCTGGAGTAGCCCTGGGTGACTTCACAAAGGAAAATGGTATTTGAGAGAAGAAAAACTAAAATAAACAAAAAAGAACAAGGAAGACATTCCAAGGATTTTAGATAGATAGATAGATAGATAGATAGATAGATAGATAGATAGATAGAAAGAGATATAAATGGAGTATATGAGGGTTCAAAAGAAGAAAAATCAGAGAGAAAAAGGAGAGATCACACCTGATTCTTGCTTCATGAAGAAGGTAGCATTTAAGTGAGGAATTAAAGGATTATTAAAAATAAACAAAAATTTAAAAATAATAAAAGAAAGGATTATTAAATGAGAAATATTTCTAGAAGAACAATACAAAAGGGATTATCCAAAGTACAGAGACAGACATAGGCTGTGATATTGTTTGGCCAGAGCTTAAGACACATGAAATAGAGTGATGAGGTTTAAAAGCAACAAAAAACATCTTTGCTTTAGTGCATAGAAAGCTGTGAATGCCAAGAAGAAGAGTTTGGACGTCACTCTGTAGGCAACAGAGAGCCATTAATTGTTGACTTTGAGCTGTCCAAGCACCACTCGGCCTTGGGCACCAAAGATCTTCAGCAGAAAGAACTGTTATATCTCTAACTATTTTCTGTTTTCAATGATGGTTATATTTTTAATTTCAAATTCCAATGGTTCATTGCTGGTATATAGAAAAAATCGTCTTTCCATATTGACCATTGATCTTGCAACATTGCCAAGTTCAATTATTAGTTCTTCTGTAGGTTCTCCTCGGACTCTACATAATCATAGCATCTCCGAATAAAGACAGTTCCACTTCTTCATTTCCAATCTGGATGCCTTTTCTTTCTTTTCTTAACTTACTACACCGCTATTACCTCCAGTACAATGTTGAATAGAAGTGAAAGCTGATGTAAAGGAATCGTTCCTGACTTTAAGGGAAAAACATTTAGTTTTTTTTTTTTTTTTACAGTAAGACTCATACTAGCTGTGGTTTGCATACGGATAACCTTACTATGCTGCAAAAGTTTTCTTCTATTCCTACTCCGCCAAGAATTTTAATAGATGTTGGATTGCATTAAATGTTCTGTATTCACTGAGATAATCAAATGAGTTTTCTCCTTTGTTGTTTAATAAGATGCATGACCTTGATTTTGAATGTTAACCTGACCTTGCTTTACTGGAATTAGAACCACTTTACTCATTACATGTTTATCCCTTTATGTATTATTGGATTCAGTTTGCTAAAATTTTATTTAGAATGTTTGCATCTATGTTTACAAGGATTATTGGTCAGCAGTTTTCTTTACTCCTAATATTTTGTCTAGTTTTAGTATCACAGTCATGCTGGCCTCATGAAATGAGTTGGGAAGTATTTCCTGCTCTTCAATTTTATAGAAAATTTTGTGTAGAATTGGTATTAAATGTTTACGAGTATTAAGCAGTAAAGTCATCTTTCCCTGGAGTTTTCTTTGTGGAAAGTTCTTTAACTTCAAAATTCAATCTTTTAATAGATAAAGATTTATCATGTGTCTATATCTTTATGAGGAAGCTTTGATAGTGTGCGTAGTCCAAGGAATTTGTCAGTTTTATCAAAGATGTCAAAGTTATTGACATGGAGTTCTTAATAATATTCCCTTATTGTTCTTATAATATTTGTATAGCTTTAGTGATATTGCCATTCAGACTTCTGATATTGGTAATTTGTATTTTTCTTTTTTCCTGATCAATCTGTCCAGATGTTTCTCTGTTGTGTTGACTTAAAAAAAAGAAACAAAAAACAAACAAACAAAACCCCTCAATTTTAATTATCTTCTCTGTTGTGTTTCTGTATTGTATTTCATTGATTTCCACTCTAGTCTTTATGATTTACTTTTTTTCTACTTTCTTTGGCTTTTATTAACTCCATCTTTTTTCTAGTTTCTTAAGGTGGAAGTGGATGTTGTTATTTAAGACCTTTCTTCTTTTCTAACATAAGTGTTTAATGCTGTAGACTTTTCTTTAAGTACTGATTTAACCACATCTCACAAACTTTATATGCTGTGCTTTCATTTTTCTCTCAGTGAAAAATATTAGTTTTCCTCTTGATTTGTTTTTTGACCTGTGGGTTATTCAGGTGTGTGTTATTTCATTTTCAAATATTTGGTTATATTCCAGAGATTTTCTGTTATTAATTTCCAATTTCATTTCAATGTCACAGCTTATTTTGTATGACTTGAATTCTTTTAAACTCATTTAAACTTCTTTCATGGCCCATATATAGTCTCCCTTTGTATATGTTTTATGTACATTTGAAAAGAATAAATATACTTCTATTGTTAAATATTGTTCAACCAACGTTGATGAGACCGGGTTGGTTGACAGGGTCCAGATCTCCATTTTACAGATTTTCTATTTGTTCTGTCAATTATTGAGATGGGGAAATAAAGTCTTGGACTGTAATTGTACATTTTGTTTAATTTTTCTTAGAGTTCTACCCGTGTTAGCAGTTCTTTTATTAAGTACACAAACATTTAGAATTGTTATGTCCTTTAGATGAAAGACCCTTTATCATTACGGTAATAGTCTTTGCTTTGAAATCTACTCTCTGTAATATTAATATAGCCACTCTAGGGATGTTTCTAAATTACTGCTAGCAGGTTATATCATCATCTAGCCTTCACTTTTAAACTGGCTGTGTTTCTATGTTTGAAGTGCCTTTGTGGTAAACAGTGTATTTTTAGGTCTTGCTTGTTTTATCCAGTCTGACTGTCTCTTTTGATTGGGTTTTAGACCATTTATATGTAATGTGACTATTAATATGTTTAATCTATCAGCCTGCTACTTGTTTTCAAATTGTCCAATTTGTTCTTCTCTCATATTTCTCTTTTTCTCCCTTCTTTTGGATTTTTTTTAAAGTTCTATTTTATTTTCTCTCTTGGTTTATTGGCTAAAACTTCTTATTTTATTACTTTACAGGCTGCTTTAAATATTTACACTTTTAACTTATTACATCTTTATACACCTGTAACTTATCATCGTCTACTTCCAGGTGAGAATCTATCATATGTAATGTAAGAACTTTAGAATATCTTATTTCCATTTTTCCACTCCCAACCCTTATGCTATTGCTCTCATACATTTTACCTTAACATATGTTATAATCCCACCAACATTGTGATTATTTATATTTAAATAGTCAGTTATCTTTTTAAATGACTTGAGTAATAAGGGAAAAAATGTGTTTATCTACATTGTTACCATTTCTTCATTCCTTTATGCAGATCCCTATTTCCATTGGATATCATTTCCCTTTTGCCCAAAGAACCGCTACAATACTGTGAAAGTTTACTAGTGATGAATTGTTCAATTTGTGTACATCTGATACATTCATATACTCTGGATATTGGCCAAGATTAATATAATGCTCTCAAATGTAACTCTGTAAAATTTCCTTCCTGCTTTTTTGTTTGGTTTATAATTTTGTTTTTTTCTAGTACAAGTTCAAATCATGATCCCCATCATCATTGCTAGCATTTACTGAGACTTCTGATTTTCTAAGAGTCATATTGAGCACTGTAACATACAGTATCTCGTCGAATCTTTGTAACTAGAATAGCTTACTGTTAGCCTCACTTTACCTACAGGGAAACTGAAACTCAAGTAGATTGTCATTGCACAAGGTTACTAAATCACCAAAACTCTGGAAGACGTGAAGGACACAGTACTGTTTGGAAAGATACTGACATTGACAACCCTAAGTTTCAGTGATCCCAAACAGACTAGACTCTGAGTATGAAAAACCTTTAAAAAGATTTTGAAAAATTCAGTTCATATATTTTTATATGCATACCCAAGTGTGATAAAATGTAAAATCTGTGTCTAAATAGATATCGAAATCTGTTTTAATACATAGAAAATAAGCATTTTATTAATAAGAAAGCATAATGTCATATAATTGGCATCATGTTTCACTTCTTTATGGTACATAAAATGAAGGAGCATCTTATAATCAAAAGTATTTTAGATACAATAAAATGTGGTATGTCACTGGACAAGAACTACATTTTGAGGTTTTTTGTTTGTTTGTTTGTTTTTTATAAAATATCAGTAGAATCACTAGTATCTGTGCACATTACAGCCTCTGATGAAAAAGAGCATGTTTTCTCAAGATAAAGAATCAAAATTAGAATTGGACTGTGCACTGTGACCATAAAACATAACAAATAAAATGGCTGAATTAAGATCCCGAACTTGGCCTCATTAGTATTATATTAACCATTTATAAAAAAAAAAATCATTGTTTCCCATATAAAAAAAACTGCTCTGTCAAATGTATTGCTTTTATTTTATTCTTTCTTGGTGACCTTTGAAACAGAAAGAAAAGTGTAGATCAGGCTACATAAATAATTGATGAATGTATTCCTTTTCTTTACCAATAAGCCCCTTAAGCATGAAACTTTCGGGGGGGTGGGGGAGAATGGATGAAGGAAAAAAAAAACCTGCTAACTTTAATTCCCTAAATAATATACCAAATGTGGAATGATATTAAGAGAGGTCTTTTTCTTCTTCTTGCAAAATAGTCATCTTGTCATTACTGAATTGACCTCCCAATGATGTATTTCAGTATCTCTTGAGAAATCAATAATGTCAAGGAAAAGTAGGGGGTGTGAGTGGTGCATTCTGGGTACCAGCAATAAGAGATTACATTGGCTATAGAAAATCTTAAAACAGTGATGCAACCAACTAAAAGTTTGGTCTGCTTTTCCTTATCATCATGTACCAGCAATTGTGAATAAGGTCAGTGATACTCACTTCTCCCTGACAGAATGGGATACTCTCACATACCATTTCCCAACTGGATCATCAAACGCAAAAAAAAAAAAAAAAAAAGAGGTTAATGTGATGAAGTTTGGGACGATAAAGGGTGCTTGGAGGAGATGCTTGTCAATCATTCCAGGTGCCCTGCAGGGGGGTTAACCGATGCCCACCATATAGAAATTCAAATATTCACAGAGCTAAGGGCTTCATACAGAAGATTTCCTTCACGGTTTTCTTACTCACACCCAAAACACGAAAAAGGAAATTATAACATCAAGCATTTGTGTAATTAATGAATCAAATAAAAATTGGCAATCACACACTTCCTTCTCTCTCTTTTCTGTCACACACCACACCCGAAGGCAGAAGCAGATCTCACAGAACAGCTTTCTCTGCAGCCTGGACGACTGCCTGGCACCTGGATAATGAGGCGAAAGCATTAAATCCAAGGCTTTTGAAACTATACAAGTGGAAGAGTAGCAAAATTGTCGGTCAGGAACAAAAAAAGTGGGAAAGTGATGATCTTTGCATGTATCACTTGTGTTGTGCTGGTCACCGTGGTTATGCACACCGTAGACAATCCGTGTTGACAAACCATCTTTTATAGACTTTGTGGACTAGTTGCATAAGGCTTTATTTTTTTTTTTAATTTACCCCTCTGGAACCATGTGGGTAGACAGGTGTTAGGGTTAAAAATTCATATGGTATGTGATAGGATTTTGGTGAGGAAATGGAGCAGAAGGGATGGACATTTTAACAGCTTGTGAGGTTTTAGAAGTAAAAAGGGGAGGGGGAGAAGGATTTTGCCTATTGAAAAAAATAACTGAAATACACAATTGTGCGTACTGAGGAATCAAAAGGTCTCGCTCTCAAGTTAGAGGAGAGATAAGAAGTCAAAGATTCATTGTGAGGACAAAGAGTCTGTGTAAAATGGGAATTTTTTTTCCTCCAGAGATTTTTCTAATTAGTCCAAGGACACATTAATTCCATTATTAATCAATAAATCAACATGAGACACAGAGAAAAAGAAGTAAGCCGATTTCTGTTGTAATTTTAGTTCCTAAGAGCCTGTCTGCATCTATTCATTTGTTCAACAAGCATTTGTCATACTCTTAATATATGCAAAATTCCTACCAGCAACTTTGAAGGATGTGAAGAGATTTTTTTTTAAATCAGTGATACCCTCATTTAATTTATAAATAGAAAACAATATAATAATGTTATAGTTTTTGCAAGCCTTCATATACGGCTCTGGGTAGATGTTTCACAGGAGCTATTTATAAGACTTACAGTAATGGCACAGTAAGGCAGGTATTTTTAATTCCCATTTTGCAGGAAAATGAGGCTCAGAGAGTCTCAAAGATCACAGAGCTTGTACATATGAAGTCAGTACCTGAATGCAAATCCCTCTGTACTTTGCTATATTAACAGCAAAAGCACACAAAGGAAGTGGCAGCATCACAGTACAAAATAATTAAAAGTTCAAAGGAAGGAAAGAAGTGGCCTTTCTTTATTTTTGCTTTTTTTTAATTTATCAAATTTATTTTTTATTATGGATATTGTTATAACAGAACATAAAAATTAAATGATAAAATTTCTTCTAAGAGTACAATTTAACTTCAACTTTAAAAAGTTCACCTATTTTTTTTTTAAACTTTACAAACTCAGGTAAAAAAAGGCTCTTTGACTTAAGCTTATGGCTTCAGAATTAAACTCTAGAAATAAATGCTATGGCCGTCTAAAAGTTTATATTGACAAATTGCATACATTTTCAAATTATAATGCAATATTTGTACACAGAATAACTATATATACACTTCACTTACATTGCTGATATATAATAATTACCCAAACTGTCTTGAGAAATGAGGCTTCATATAGATTCAAACTAAGTAGAAGTTCAGTCTGAATTACAACATTTCTTTCACAACTAATAAGAGAAAATCCAGGCATTTGCTGAATATAGAAAAAGTCCCACGCTTCGTGGTGTGCTCTGGGAATGCCAGTATATTTTAGATGAGAGGCGTTGACATGAAGGAGCTCACTGCTGTGCTCACGGGTAAGGTTGGAGGAACTGTGGTCCGAAGGAGGGGACTGCCCTCCGTCCACTGGCCTCGGGGCAGCTCAGCAGGGATCTGACTGAGTGAGTGAATGCAGCCGGCAGCTTGGGAGGCCTGAGCGGAGGGGAGGGACCAGCACAGCTTTAACACGAGGGCCCACTCCTGGGAAAGGGGCCATCAGGACTTGGCGCTCGGCCCCCTGGCTGGTGTGTGAAAGCCCCTTGTGCTGTGCTGATTCTCGTGACCTCCTCCAGGGACTTGAGCACTTCCAGCATCTCCGCCATCTCTTCCCGTACAGACTGCAGGGGTCTCTCTCTCTTCAGGTCTTGGATGAGAAGATTGATCTCCTTCCTCAAGCTCAGGTTGACGGTCATCAGCTTTCTGTAGGTGTCAGCGAGGCTGGGTATGTTGACCGGCTCCTTCTCCAGCCTGGTGTTCTGTAGAGTTGTCTCCATCCTGGCACACTCCTGCTTAGCCACACAAAGCTGGTCGATGAGATGGCACTTCTCTTGGATCTTTGCAGCCAGTGTTTTTGCCAGTTGCTTTTCATGTCTTCTATTAAGCTGACTTCTGACAGACTGAATAAGTCTGAAAGTGAATAACAGACCCACCGATAAGGCGAGGACAGGCGGACTCAACACCGTCTCCCAGGGGAGGCTCTGCAACATGAGCTGGGAACACAGGCCTTTGGGCAGCAGCGAAGCCAGGACCGCACTCAGCATCCTCAGGATCAGCCCAAAGCCAAGCTCCACGGAGGACGGCAGCCCCTCCATGGCACTGGCCCACCCAGGGCTCTGCCCAGTTACCGTGGAGCCACCAGCCACAACAATCCCCAGGGGACATCCCAACATTCCACCTGGAACCCAGCCAGCAACTGACATCCTGGGTTGGTCAGTTATCTGGTCAGTGTCGGTGGGGGGGAGGGGGGTTGTCAGTGTACTTTCATCCCTCTTCTCTGTGCCTCCTTCATGTGTTTCACATCATTAACATCAATTTCTATTTTCCCACTTATATTGTAATTCATTTAACAGCTACTTACTGAGGACCTAATGGTATCTGGTGCTACTCTAGTATTGGGAGGTGGAGGTAAATAAAACAAGGTCCCTACCCTTATGGGACTTACCTTCTGATGTGGGAGTTGGACGGGCAATAAATGAACAAGTCTATGGTCAGGTAGTGAACTGTGCCACCAAGAAAAATAAAGGTGCATAGGAAGAGGGAAATGGTTCTGTTAGAGGCCACTTAGAACAATCTTCCAGGCGAAGGCTCCCTGGGGAAACGACACTGGAGGTGCTGCAGTGTCTTGAGCTGTGCAGACACCAGAGATGGACCCTCTGAGAGAGAGAAACACTCGCCAAAAGACCCTGAGGCGGAACAAGTTTAAAGAGTTCAAAGGACGACAGCAAAGGTCCAGCGTGTGTGTGGCTACAGCCGAATGAGTGGTGGAGCAAGCGGCAGAGCACGAGGTCAGAGGTAGAGTCAGGTGAGGTAAGAATCAGACATTGGAGGTCACGGGACTCTTTCATTTTATTTAAGGCGTGATAGGACACTACTGGAAGTCATATCATACGATGCACAGTTTTTAAAAAGTCGCCCTGGTGGCTACATGGAGATCAGAGTCTAGAGGAGGCAAAATTGGAAGCAAAAACAAAACAAAGCAAAACAAATTAAAAAAACTCAATTACGAGATTGTTTCAGTTCTGTAGGATGTTTCCAATACATGGCTCTGGGACATTGCTATCAATACGGGGGGAAAAAAGTGACTCTTGGTCTTTAATTCATATCAGACACAAAATGTAGTCTGAGAAGGCTCATAAACCTGAATGTGAAAGCCAAAAATGTGAACTTCTACAAGAAAATACAGGAGAATATATTCATAACCTTCAGACAGTCAAACATTTCTTTCAAAAGAACACAAAAACGCTATAAAAGAAAAGATCACTAAATTGGACTTCACTAAAGTTAAGAACATCTGTGGTATATATACACAATGCAACACCGCTCAGCCATAAAAAAGAATAAAATAATGCCATTTGCAGCAACATGAATGGACCTGGAGATTGTCATACTAAGTGAAATAAGCCAGAAAGAGAAAGAAAAATACCATCTATCACTCATATGTGGAATCTAAGGGAAAAAAAGATGTAAATGAACTTATTTCAAAACAAAAACAGACTCACAGACTTAGAAAACAAACTTATGGTTAACAGTGAGGAAAGAAGGTGGAAAGGGATAAATTGGGAGTTTGAGATATGTGGATACACACTGCTGTATATAAAATAGATAAACAACGAGTTTCTTCTGTATAGAACAGGGAACTATATTCAATCTCTTGTAGTAAACTATAACAAAAAAGAATATGAAAACAAATATATGCATGTATATGTATGACTGAAACATTATGCTGTACACCAGAAATTAATGCAACATTGTAAACTGAGTATACTTCAATTAAAAAACATATATGTACATATAATCCAGAAAATATAAAGACATATCAAGAAGGCAAATAAAAATAAAATAGTCATGTTCTGTTGGTTGCAGATAAGTTTTCTCCAATCCACTTAATAAAGGAATTCGCCTAAGTTTTCTCCTAGAGATTTTGTTTTGCCTTCAACTCTGTGATACTTCTGGAATTAATCTTGGTTTGCAAAACTAATTTCATCTATTTCCATTATGCTTATCCAGTTGTCCCAACTTAATTGAGATGCCACATTTATCATTAAATTCTCCAATACACCCGGGTCAATTTTTTTTTCCCCGTTACTTTGGTTTCATCAAACACCAACATTACAGAGTTTTAATTACTAAGTTTTGGGGGGTTTTTTGTTTTGTTTTTCCTGTTTGATGTCTAGTAAATTAGGTACTCTTCCTCATATTGTCTTTCTCTCTCATGAATTTATGAATTAAAAGATTTTGTCCACCAAAGTTAAAAAGCAAAATAACAAAATTGATGTCATTTTTTAATTTGCTTCATCTTTTGAATTAGTGAGAATGGATGTTCTTCAGATGTTGAGTCTTCTTATCTTGGAGGAAGGGTTAAATTTTCACACCTTAAAGTCTACTTTTCAATTCTTTTAGAAATATTTTAAGGTTTTCTGTAATAGTTTTTATATATTTCTTTTTAAGTTTATGCCTGTGTGTTTTATTTTTGCCACTGTAAGTGGAGTCTGTTTTTCTACTATTTCTTCTTGTAGATGATTTTTTGAAGTATAGGTAGCTTTTTGATTTCTGAATGATATTTAAAAATTCTATTTTATTAAATGTTTTTCTATTTATAGTGGTATTTTCAGCAATTATTTTTGCTTTTCCTGGTAAGTAATCATATTCATATGCAAAAATAAAAATTTTATGTCTTTCACATCTTGAAATCGTAAGTGGGAAAGAGCCACATGTGTGCTACTGTGTGTGTGTCCCAGCACAAGGCGTTAGGAAACCATAAGTCAAATACGGTAGACTGTTTTATAATATGTCTAGCAACTCTTAACTCCTGGAAAGTTTCCTCTTTTCCAATGGAGAATCTATCATATACTGTTCAGATAGAGCCAACCTCACCTCCCTAGCCTCTGTCCTGGGTACTGGAGACACAGCCATCAACAGAACAAACCAAATCCCGGACCTCTTGGAGCTCTTATTAGAGAAAGTCAGTCAACAGAAAAAATAATACATTAAGATATGTCTGAAAATCATCAACATTAAAAAAAGAAAAAAGAAAGAAGGATAAAGAGGATGGAAGTGCATTATTTAATGAGTCAATGAATGTTTTCAAAATACGGGGAAGGGTATAGCTCAAGTGGTAGAGTGTGTGCTCAGTATGCAAGGGGTCCTGGGTTCAATCCCCGGTACCTCCTCCAAGCAGAAATCAATGAATAAATCAAATTACCTCCCCCTCATAAAACAAATGATACAAGCGAAATGACATTTATTGGATTTTTGTGCATGACATGTTTGATGATTTAGAAACACAGAGAAACTCAGGTAGAAAATAATCACCCATGAACAACTTTAGAAAATTTGTTTCTTTCTTCTGTATCAAAAAAAGTTATTAAAGTTTTCTCCTACGTCTGAAACTTACCTAGTCAATACTGAAAATACTTTCAAGCTGTTGTAATATAAGCACCAAAATACTCCTTTTATTTGATTTATGAGATGGTGAAGAGATCTGCAAATATTCCAAAATTCACTTTTCTATGTGTGGAACTGTCAAAGCAGAATCAGTGACTTTCAAGTATTTTAAATCCATCTCTGCAGACTACTTCTACTTTTTCAGAAACATACCATTCGTGTGGAATCGTTTGGCTTTAAACCATGTGCAGAGGAAACAATGGAAGGAAAAGTCTGCCGTGTAATCATTTTTAAAGAACATATTTTAAACCACATTTACAGAAATCCATGAAGCTTTAAAAAGAAAAAAAAAAGATTGTATGTCATCAGCTTAGCCGTACCAAATAAGAAAACTCATGCATTAAACATCGCAAAAGGCAGTAATACAGCTTCAGTTCAATCTGTAATTTGTGAGCTATCACAGAGATTCTGGCTTGGCACCACTCAGAAATGTTCACTGAATGTCATTGTAAAGGTTTGAGAGGACTCTCCAAGGACCAATTAAAGGAATGGAGAGGAAGGGAAGATTGTTCACCAGGAGGAAAAGCAAGAATAATGGTGCAAGATGGATGTGGTTTTCCAATTTTCTTAACGTTGTCAGTAACTAAGGAAACACAAACCAAAAATTCATAATAATTAATAATAATAATCTCATCCGGCTATTTGTTTATGATCATAAAGAACAGATTTTTTGTGCATTTCATCTATCTTGTCCTAATTTCCAGCAGCCTCCACCCCAAAAGACAAAACTAAGTCATTGTCACTGCTCCTTTACCAAGTGTATGTGTTTGTGTGTGTGTGTGTTTGTGTATGTGTGTGTGTGTGAATTTCCAACTTGGGTTCATTTTATTATGACTCAAAAGTAGAAATCAAAGATTCTTGTTTAGGTGTAGAAACAGAAAATTTTGTTTAAGAAAAAGTCTTTATCAACTTAGACTCATTATCAACCATCAGTTTTCCTGTTTCCTATGTGACATATTATGCAGGGATAATTGATACGCACAGCTTAGTTTCTAAAACAGTTGGCAGATAATGGACATGCAAATATTGATTTAATTGTTAAATAAATGTTGATTTAATTGTTTAGTAATTAACTAATTGAATGTTTGGACTGGCTGGACTACATGACTTTATTAAGTCTTTTAGGGAAAAAAAAGTCTTTCCTCTTATCTGTGATGTATTGTTGACCTAAACCTACTTGATATTTTTGGAGATTTAAGGAGAAAGTTACAGAGATCATTACAGATAATGCTTCCTTTCGCTTAGGAGTGTCTGTAAGTCTGGACTCTGAGTGGAGGAGGAGATCACAAAAGGAAGAAGGGTGGGATAGACAGATAAGCAGGTTTTCTCACTGAACCCATGGATTTTAATTCCCTCAACAGTGAGGAACTTATGTATTTTTCCATACGCTCACAATACCTGTTGATAAATAATAAATCCTCCAAAAATACATGTTACATTAAGGAAATGCAGTTAGAGAAAGTTTAAATCCCCTGTAGTGACTCTGTCCTGAAGAGTTTCCCACTTTCTCTTTTGTCTCTTCTTTATTTCCAGGTTGCTTGAGTGCTTGTCAAGTTTAATCTCTGAAATAAACCAGAGCAATTTCTTTTCTCAAACTACGGAAGAGTGGAAATTCTGGCAAAAGGGAAAAGTCCAGTACCAGCTCCAGTTAGAATAACAGGTAAAAATGATTACAGAGCCTTGGGTGGACTGATGCCCTGGTCTGGAGGTAGGAGGGCAGTGAAAGGGGACGAAGGAGTGGGGAGTGAAGCAAGAGCCCTGGGGTGAGAGTAACCAGGCTTGTCCTTGTAAACAATTTGCCTTCCCTCTCTGAGACCCAGTTTCTTCATTTGTAAAATTAAGAGACTGAATCATGTGTTTCATTCCAGCTCTGATTTTCTGTAATTCCAACAATTTCCCTACAGCATCTATTTCACAACCATTTACAAACACTACAGATACATTTCACACAGACACGTCAAATATCAAAGTGAATAAGCATTCCCTATAGGGGAATTTTTTAAAATTTTTTTCGTACTTTGCTATGACCGATTGGTATGTAAAAGACTGAGTTCCTTTCAATGTAAAGTAAATCGTCAACACACTTTGTACAACTGCTATAGAAACTGTTGCAATACTTTTTGTTGTTGTTACTATTAGTTTACAGATCCTTCAAATTCAGTAGACCATGTTCTCCTCTCGGACAGATACTCTTCCGTGGTCATTTTTATATCCCCAGTGCATGGCATTTAGCATGAAAAAAATTAAACGATTTTAATAATCAACCTGAACAGTTTGTCCAGGCTGGAGAAAGGCATGTTGACTTGATCTCACTTCCAATGTATGACCACGAACATCAAGAAGGTGCTCAGTGCTGCCAGGCAATCAGGCTGTATTTTCCTGGCTCATTCAAGCAACACTTGCAGAGGTCTATTTCAGATTCGATCCTCTGACATCTTCTACTTCATACTTGCTTCAAAAGAAAACATCCACAAGCTCCCGTATGCATTCCTATCAGCATCTGCACCCACATGAAATGTCCTTCTGCTACATCTAAGGATGCACTGTCCGTGCTCCTGGGCAAGTTAACCCATCCACGTGTTCGATAGAGCCCATCTCACACCAACTCAAGAGCAATCATTCCTTCAGTAATTTTCCTTGCTCTCAACTGAATCATCATGTCATCTCTCTCTACAGAATCTTCTCCATCAGCGTACAAATGTGTTGTTATTTCTTTCTCTCATCCTAAAACAAAAACTCTTACTTGACCCCACTTCTGCCTTTCTTCTGCTGCTCTACTTCATTTTGGAATCCAATCAGACCTCCCACTTTTTATACCAAATCTGTACTTAATCCAAGTCACCGATGACCTCCACCTGCTAAGGTTCATTTGGCAGTTCTCAAAACTCATCCTACTTGATCTGTCAGCAGCAAGCGGCTTCCTTAAAACACTTATTTATCTTCCAAGACACACACTCTGCTGGTTCTCTTCCTAGCTTACTTCATTCCTTCCCAGCCTCTTTTACTAATCTCCCCTCATCTTCCCAAACTCTAAACATTTGTGGACACCAAGGCTCAGGCTTTGAGCTTCTCTTTTTCTATCTTTGTATTTATCTGAGCCATGCCCATCTAATTCCAAAATTTATAACAAATTTAGACCTTGAGGGCCAATCTGCCTCCTAATACCCAAACTTGTATATCCAATTGCCTCCTTAGCATCTCCACTTTGAAGACTGATGGGCTCCTCAAACCCCTTTGTTCCTCAAAGTCATAAACTTCTTCCACAGTCTGCTTCTCTCAAGCTTTGCATCACAATTATAACTCAACAATTCCAGTTGCTCTAGCCAAAACCTTTGGAGTCATTCTCTCACATCCCAATCTGTAACCAAATCCCATCAAGAACATCTTTAAAATATATCCTGAAACCAATCACTTTCTACCTCTATCGCCATTCTGGCCCGGGGCACCATCATCACTCACCTTAATGACTGCAATCGCTAACTTCTTTTGCCTGTGCTTTCCTGGAGAAAATGCTAGCTGGGCGCGGCAGCCAGAGTGATTCCGCTACATCAAACGGCATCAGAATTCTGCAGTTTTCTTATCTCACTCAAACCAAAAGCACAAGGAGGAAGAAAGTCTCATCAAAATTATCAGGCCCCTTGTAACATCTCTGACCTCCTCCATTCCCCCTTGCTGTCTCCCCACCAGCCCCAGTGGCCCCCGTGCTGTCCCTCAGACACATTACTGTTCAGTCTTTTGCTTGCTGCTACCTCTGCCTGCAATGTTCCTCTCCCAGGTGGCTGCTCCCTCCCTTCCTTCAGGTCTCACTCAAATGTCAACTCAATGAGATTGTCCCAGTCCTCCCCATCTAACATTTCAACCCCTGCCCACCAACCCCCAGCTGCCTCTAAACCCCTTTTCGGCGCTATTCTGGAACATAGAGAGATCTGGATAAATAGGTATTTAATGAATGAACCAAAACAAAGGAGCAATTGAACATAAAGTTTGTGCTAGATTTTTTATTTTATCAGATGTCTAAGATTCATGAAGCATTGCTCAGGAAGGTCCTCTAAAGTCTTTCTATAATTAATAGATAAGAGCTATTTGTCATCAACAGAGAAACCTTCTGGAAACTACTGGGTGTTATTAACATCTTACTTAAAATAGTTTGGAAAAAAATGCTCCTTGAGAATGAGAAATTTTCAAATAAATTTAATTTTGGGGTGAGGAGCAGGGGAGGTAATTAGGTTTATCTATTTATTTATTACTTTTGGTGGAGGTACTGGGGATTGAACCTCATGCATGCTAGGCATGTGCTCTACCACTGAGCTAGAATGAGAAATATTAACAGATGAAAATTACCCAGAAATAATGATTGTTCATCTTTGATACAGACTTAAGCTAGAATTCTTTTTTTTTTTTTTGTCCAAGAAGACGTGGAAAAAAGAGGACAACGTTTAAATGTAATTTGAATTTGATTTTCACCCACTAAAGGAAGAAAATTAGATTACACATCAAAACATACAGCACCTACCTTATTCAGGCACAGCACAGTAGAGAAACAGCATGTGGAAATTTCCTCCCTCCTAGTACAATACATATATTATTATTTTGTAAAGTATCTTTATGATTTACTATTCAAATCATTTGTCATATCATAATCACAGTATTTTCCTAAGCAGTTTAAAACATCTATCCCAAATACATAACTTTCCACAAGTAAAGAGATTTGGTCCCTAAGTAGAATAAAACTTGAGAATTTTTTTCCTAATTTTATTGTTTTGTAGGGAAGGACCTTTGCTGCTTCGACATTGCCTTCATGAATTACCTTATTTAATTCCTACTGCAGATGTTTAGCATTTTAAACACTGAAGAATCCGAAAAATAAAAGTCATAAACACAAGTTGAACTCAAATTTCAAAGTGCACCCTGGATCTTAAGGGGTGAAAGGGTGGTAACTCGGTGAGTAACTTCTCATCATGTAACGGAAGGGAACGTTAAATGAAAAGAAATGCAATCATTATTTTTTTGAGGGAAGATGTTTGGCCACCTTCTGATGATTTCTTAGCCTGGAGGGCAGCTTCTGAATATAAGCTGCTCGAATGACAGTGGAGAACTGAAGTTCAGCAGAGTCTGGAGAGATTTCGGGAAACAAAGAAACACAGGTTTAAAAAAAAGAAGAACTATGAAATTAGTTCTTAATCCAGAGGGCCAGACTCTCCTGGTTTCAAATGAGTTCTTGAACTGCTGTCCAGCTGCTCGAAATGGGGGTTGCCGATTGAAATTTGGGGGGAAGGGACACGCTACTTCTGTTTGTTAGTGATTTATCCTTCCTCGGGACATTTCGTTACTTTCTTTCAAAGCTGCTGGTGAATCTATTGTTTAGTGGACCGTGTTTCATTTACCCATCAAAGACCCCCTCCATCCTTCTTTTCAGAGTATTGTCCAGGGGTGCACATGGGAAGATGAAAGGAAGAATATAAGGTTGATGGTCACTGGCAGAAATTAGCTACAGTGATAAAAATAAGTAGGAGCTATCCAGTGGTTTTGACTTTCCTCTCTTTGAACATCTCCCCGGAGAGATGGGAAAAGGAGAAGACTGTCCCTTTAGTTCCTACAGAGTTTTCCTCTCTAGTTAGTCATAAACCTGAGTGACAGAGAAAAGATGATCCAAGGGCCCTGTTGTTCTTAGAAAAAGAAATCCGTATAAGAAGGCTTTTATATAACTTTGCACGGAAACCATCATTATATGCGTGCCCCCTTTGGCTCCACCCCAAACCAGTCCCAATTAAAGTGCCAGTGGTACTAAAAATCACACCGAGAATCATGTCTCCAACCTCTGCAGCCCTCCCTTTTCTGGAGAGATTAAGTACAATTTCTCCTCTCTTTCTTTTGGTTACACCACTGGTGGATCAGATGCATCCTTAAACAACTGCATTAGCCTCCAACTCACAGCAAAATGCCATATAATGATGGTCACATCCCCTGTCTTTTTCATATAAGGCCCTAAGCCTTTCTTAAGATTATAAAATATTAAATGTAAAAGTCACATAAACCGTTAAAATTGGGTTTTTCAGACTTTCTCGTCCGTTCTGCTTGTATGTGTGAAAAGCCAGGAAGGGAGGTGAAAATAAAAACTATCTTAGAGTGATGGTGTTGCCACAGGACTCATCTTGAGCCCTCAGGCCCCAGATCACAAGCTTGTGAACAATTGGCTCAAGGGACTAAACACATAGGTTCGTAGTCTAGTTGACAGGGAACACAGGCCAGGTGTGTGTATGTGCACGTGTGAGTGGGTGTGTGTGTGTCTATGTGTACTTTCTACCTAGACACTTTGGAAGGCCTACTTCGGAGTCAAATGAATCATAATTCAGATTCTACCCTGAACCAAATCCCAGCCCCACCCCAATCTATTGGCTAAATTTTGCTCTGCTGTAGATCATATATAATTGCTTTAATTGGCCTCGGTAAAAAGGAATTCTGCTTGACTACTGTCATGATATTTGCTTGTCCTCTCTTGTTTCTGTCGTGACTAAAAGACTGTAGTCAAGCAGAAACACAACACACTTTTCCCTTTCACTCGACAACTCACCTCCCCCACCAAACACACACTCTGGAAGGACTTGCTTACTGTCCTCTTATTACATGGCATTTGTCAGGGGTGTTTCAAAAGTAGCTGAAATATGTGTGAATACTGCCTCGATATTTGCATTATCAAGCCAACAAAACCTTATCATCCAGGCAGCCTTAGCAGAGAGAGAACCTCAAAGCGGACTCACTATAATTTGATAGAAAACTTCTTTTAGGAAAAGTAAAGTATCGTTGGTGAGATGTGGCCTCAGGGCTGCTGAATATTTTGGAAGGTCAGCTGAAGCCCCTTTAAAAAGCGCACGTTCTTGAAGATGAGAAGGCCAAAGCCCTGAAGGTTCAGAATAATTCTGGAGATCTTCCAGAGGCTAGTGGGAAACAAAACTGGTGCGATGTTAAGACTGCTTGCTGAAGAAAGGGTTTGGAGGAAACTTAACACAAGTAACTAGAGTAACTAGAAAAATGGGAAAATCGTAGGAAAAATAGTATTTGAGAAGGTGTTGTTGACTGAAATAAAACCCTCATTTTGCCCCAAATAAAATAAAATTATTTGGGGCAAAATGAGGACTATAGCCAGGGAGACAGCATCTCAGACAGCTCTGAGGGACTGCTCAGAAGAGGCAGGGGGAACTCAGTGTTACATGTGAGTTCAGTGAATGGGGACATGCAGTTAGGCGGAGGCTGCTGCTAGTCACGAAGAGCAGATGTCACCATTAATGATTTTAGTGCTTTTCTAGATATGAGGAGATATAAGAATTTGGGCTCCTAAAATCTTCTCCTGAAAATATCTAATTATCTGAAGACCTGTTCCTCCAGTTTTCCCAGAGCACAGAGCGCCTCACTCCTGACCTCCACCCTGAACTCCTTTCTAGGTGTGTTAAAGGTCAGAGGCTTCAGTGGCTTGTGATTCAGTCCTTGTAGAGGGAGATGGCAAGTGCCAATTTTCAGTGTCAAGGTGTGTAATTTATATAAAAGCTCTGAGCAAGGTCAATGAGACTTTGTCACCAAACCCTTAAATTACAAAACCAGCACCCATACCAGGAAATTTGAAGGAGACCTTTTTAGGATCAATCAATCACCTTTTCGAGGAGTAAACTGATGATACAGATTGCGTCAAGTGTTGGCATAAACTAGAAGATGTGTACATGGAAAAGAGATCAAAATGACAAACCTATAACCAGATAAAGGAAATCGGGTTATGTATCCCTGGGGCTTTTTAAAAGTAAAAGTCTAAAAAACAAAAACAAACAAAAACAAGGCATAAATACAGGACAGAAATAGACTCATGGACAGAGAATACAGACTTGTGGTTACCGGGGGGGGGGGGGGGGGTAGAGGGTGGGAAGGGATAGACTGGGATTTCAAAATTGTAGAATAGATAAACAAGATTACACTGTATAGCACAGGGAAATATACACAAAATGTTATGATAAATCACAGAGAAAAAAAATGTGACAATGAGTGTGTATATGTCCATGAATGAAAAATTGTGCTGAACACTGGAATTTGACACAACACTGTAAAATGATTATGAATCAATAAAAAATGTTAAAAAAATAATAATAATAAAAAAGTAAAAGTCAATAAACCAATGTGCTTCCACACAAAACACCATTTCTATCATGAGCACTGGACACAGTGGACTGTTTGTCTCACCCAAAGAGATGCTTCTTTATTCTGTCAGTGTCAAGAGTATGGTCTGAAGGCCACTTGTCTATTTGAATCCTAGACCCAGCACTTAGCAGCTCCTGACTGTGGTAAAGGCACCTAACTTCACTGGGCCTTCATTTCCTTAGCTCTAAGACAGTAATGACCTGGCCTGTCTCTCAGACTTACTGTGAAGATGAAATAAGATCCTCCGTGTAAAGCATTTAGCACGGCCCAGTACATGCTGCAAGTGCTCACTTGGTTTTAGGTATCATCCATAATAGCATAAAATAAGCAGTTTACTCTCAAAATAATACAATGATATTAACTATTCACTTATGCTCTGGGGATCCTTTTCCCTCGTCTTGGTGTATCTGTCACGACATGTAAGCTCAATGACTCTACCCATCTGTGTAATGCCCCGTTGCCACCATAATGCTGCGTAACAAGTCACCTCATCATCTTGGTGGCTTATATCTCTAAATCCTTATTTTTCTTGTTCGTGGGAGTTGAAGTTTGGCTGATCTCAGGGCTTGGCTCTAGGGCAAGGGCTAAGTCAGGGCTGCTCCGTGGCTCTGGTTCTGAGGTCAGGCTGAGGGACGGCAGCCACCAGGACATATTCTCATGGTCACGGCAGACGTGCAGGAGCAAAGCAAAACTGCAAACGCCTATTTAACGCTTCTAGAGACTCCATGGGCCAAAGCTAGTCACACAGCTAAAGCCAATATTTAATGGGGCAGTGAAGCATCCTCTGCCCTCAGTGAGAGCAGAAGTGAGTGAATGCCTGTTGAACAACAATCCTAACTGTCATGCCAACTGATAGTGTATTTTAAAAGAAAGATGAGTGTGAGTGGAGGAAACCCTGCCATTTGCGACAACGTGGATAGGCCTTGAAGGCATCATGCTCAGTGAGGTAAGTCAGACAGAGGCAAATACTTATGTGTGGAGTCTAAGAAGGCCCACGTTGTAAGAGCAGAGGGGTGGAGTGCTGGTTACCGGAGGCTGGGGACGGGGAACTGGGGAGCTGCTGTTGAAGGGTACCAGCTGGCAACTAGTAGATAAATAAATTCTGGAGCTCGGATGTACAGCACGGTGATTATAATCAATAGTATTGTGTTATAGACATCAGAGTTGGTGAGCTACTAGGTCTCAAGTGTCTTTACTGCAAAAAGAGGATCAGAATTATGTGATGTGATAGAGGTGTGAGCTAACACTGTGACAGTAATTATATTACAATATTCTGAAGGATCAAACCAACAGATTGTATACCTTAAACTTACACAATGTTATATTTCAATTATATCTCAATTAAAAATAGGGGGGGAAGAGAGTGGGGCAAGATTCCCATTGTAAAACAGATAGCGAATAATCATACTCAAGATGTATTTTTTCACTTCAAAATGGACAGAGTCAAATTCAACAACTGCAGAGGGAAAAAATACAGTGGGAAACCCAGGCTGTTACCAGGGAGATCCATCCAACAGCGCCCAGCATCCAGAGCTTCCAAAAGCACACAGGCATTGATGACGTGAAAAGTCATGTGGTTACTCACTCAAGGAACATGTTCCATTCAACAGCGTGCTTATGTCTTTAATTAATATTTATTAAAGGAAGGCTCTATGTTGCTCAAGTCAATGTCACAGAGCCTGTGGAACCATGGCCTGGCCTCCTCTGTCTTGACTATAAAATACTTTGCTAGAGTTTGCACCTCAGTAGCAGCAGACACGCAAAACAACAGCACATCTTTAGCCCTCTGTCACGAGTATTAAAAAGAAGCAAAGTCCTGAAGGAGATAAAAAGATACTGGGATCATTTGTCCAGAAGCAAATGCATAGTGAGGGCTCCGGTCAAGGACGTCAGTTACTTGGTAAGCGAATTGGAAGTCCTAATTCTGCTGTAGCTAAGAAACCTGATTATCCTCGAGCTTGTAAGAAATCAGCTTTAATCCTCTTTTAAATGTCATTCAACAGGTTCTCTGCTGTACATGGGATGCAAATGAATTTTCCTTATCAGATCCTTTCTAATTCGTTTTCCTTCCACAGGATATTCTCAGAAATAATTTAAGACTGGACTCTGAAAATTGTTCCAATCTTGAATAACATATGTTTGAAGCATATTGTCTCTCCAACCGGCAAATGACTCCTGAATCATTATTCAAAAGCAGAGATTCTTGTTACTCCCCATAAAAATTAAACATGAAATTTTTCTGACATATCATGTCCACATCTAAGCTGTTCTCTGTATGTTTCAGTGTTGGCTCAAAGTAAAATTTTAAAATCTCAGCATTGTCTACCCAATTTGAAAGAAACCAGATTTTCTTATTATTGTGACATCATAGCCAAGATTGCAAGAAGTTGGGGGATATAAATCGTTTTGCTTTCTTAGGATAGAAAAAAAGATTTCCCCTGAAGCAAACAAAAAGGAAAATGAACACTGAAATGGAATCCAAGACCAGGCTTCAGTCCCAAGTCTGTAGGATAATATTAAAAAAAAAAAACAAACCTATGTTTTCATAAATTATTTTGAGCTAGAAAACAAAAATTTGCTATTGTCTTGATAATTAGGCCCTTTTAAGAGGCATAGCTGTTGAGCTGTGCCTTTAAACAGTATAAGATATATAATGTGAATTATCTGAAACTAAATCTACACACTTGGTTGAATCCATGATTTGGAGATTTAAGATGAAACATACGAAACTTTATTAGCTGTATGTGGACCTTCTAAGAAAGACTTGTGATTGCATGGTTTACAGTTCTCTCTTTGCTTAGATGTAGACATCCGTGTAAGTGTTAAACAATTTTATTTGTTTTATAACAGTATTACATTTTTGGTCTTTTAAAAAAGTTATCATTGAAGCACAATATTAAGTTTAGAGTTGGAGGAATGCCAGTAATTGTATTTTTCTTTTTCCCCTAAGATAAAACTTTTTTGGTATCACCTGGGCATTTCAGATAGATAGATAGATAGATAGATAGATAGATAGATAGATAGATAGATGGACAAACAGACAGACAGATAGAAAGGTAGATGACATAGATGCAAAATGGGTACTCATGTGAAATTAACATGTATGACTCCCAGTATTTTCACCCCCGTATTTTGAGAATTCCTCACTTAGGAGGTTTTGGTAAGAGGAAAAATCTGTCTCCTGGGGAGGGTGGGTGCGGGGCGGGAAGACTAAACTTCTATATACTTGCCTTTCTGGCCTCTTTTACAGCTAAGCAGGACACATGAACTGAAATTGGCCAATCAGACATGGCTGCCCCAGGTCTGACTCTGATCTAACAGAACAACATTCAGAAGTGGTGGAGGATTTCCATGTTGGAGGCAGTAACGATGGTTCAAGATGCAGGGGCAGCCATGCCCTCACCAGAACAGTAAAGTCATGGTTTATGCCTTCTTGACATAAAGCACGCTTTTTAGCCCCTTTACCTTGCCTGTTCCAAGCCACCATATCCAATCTCTGGGCAGTTCAGTGAGCCACTCAGAATCTTTTAAACTTCCCTTTCTGCATGATCAGCTAGGCACTTTAGGTTATTTGTGACAAGGACTCTTGGCTAGAACACTGTTCTATGCAAGGTAGAAACGTGTGGTTTTACAGGAAGGATGTTGAGAGGTGAAATATGCATGGTACGGTTGCACATGCCACCTGGTGTATGGCAGCCTTGGAGGGAGCCATGACATACAGTCTCCTAGTCAGAATTACCTAAATAAAGTAGCCATAGCTGGTCACTCCAAACTGTACAAGTAGTGGACAGCATCCCTTGAAGTGCTTCTTGCACCGTGATTGACTTATTAGCTCAGTAGGAACTTGGGGCCTGCCTACCTATGATGAGTAATGAGTGTAGATTTTAGGTAAAGTCAGCAGATTTAAAATACATTCCAAAATTTAGCATTTAGCAACTTATTTACAAAAAGAGACAGACTCATAGACATAGAAAACAAATTTATGGTTTTGGGGTGGGTGGTGTGGGGAAAGAGAAGTTGAGAGTTTGGGATTTGCAGATACTAACTACTATATATAAAATAGATAACAAGGTCTTACTTATAGCACAGGGATAACCTATAATGAAAAAGAATATGAAAAGGAATATATATATATATATATGTATATATATATATATAACTGAATCACTATGCTGCACACCAGAAATTAACACAACATTGTAAACTGACTATACTTCATCAAAAAAATACATTCCTAAAATTCTATTCCATCTACCACACATATGGTCACTGCCCTACTCTCCCTTCTTAAGGAAACTATACAAGTCTTGTACTAGTTATTCTCAGTTAGCTTCCCCATTGGGAACAAAAAATTTTCCATTTGGATCAGTCAATGGATGGCAACAATGCCAAAATGTCTGTGGTGAAAGCTGAGTCTCACTTTGATCTCAGCTCCTCCTTGGAAACCCCTTTTATCTGGCTCGACTCTCACCAGTCTCTATAACACTATTTTCTTTATTTCCTCCTTCGGTCCTAGCAGTGGTCTCCCGCTATCACTTCTGATTGTTGTACCCTGGGTAACTCATCATCCATAGTGGCTGTACCAATGTGTGTGTGTGTGTGTGTGTGTGTGTGTGTTGCTGTGTGAAATAAAACACAGACAATTTCAGACTCAGAAGTAAGACAGTTAAGCTTGAATCCCGGCTCCTGCCCTTACTGCATAGGTCACCTTAGGCAAGTGACCTAACCTCTTTAATCCAGTTTCCTCATGTATAAATTCTAGACAACAATGGTGAGTACTTCATAGAATTTTGGTGATAAATATAAAAGACAATATATATAAAGTAGTGAGCAGAGTACCTGGGACATAATGTGGGCCAAGTCATTCATTATTAGGAAATGCATTTCTGTGGGGACTGAGTAAGGCAGAGGTCAGTCTCTTTTTTTCCCCAAGAAGAACAGGTTGGAGTGGACCATGGTAGGCACCACCGTGATCACGTTGGCCTGAGGAGCTTCAAAGTAGTGCTAAACCACATGAAGATAGACAGTCATTGCTTTTGTTCACCTTCACCTAGACCAAGGATGATATAAAGACTTTCATCTATCTAGTGGAGGGCAAGAAAGGAAAGACAGAGACAGTAAAAACAGGAAGAAACAGATGAGAAATGACCACTTTGAACTTCTTTAAAATTTTACCTGGAGAATATCCTAAAGCTCCAACAATCATTGAGTAATTCTTCCCAACTTTAGTATTTTTGGGGGAATACAAGGAATTCTTGGGCTGAATGAGAGGAAAATAAGAGGTCTCAAAGCACATGCCCGCAGAGTGAAAGCTTTTCCAGTTTTGGAAGTCATGCAGTTTCTCTCTCACAGCGTTCTATTATTTAAAACGACTCACTAAAGTTAGCCTAGATTCAACAATAAGCAATACACACACACACACACACACACACACTTCTTGATGGAGTGTAAAAAATTTTGCCAACAAGTTTTAAAATCTCCATATGATGTATTATTATATTTCTGGACTCAGGGCCTAGGTTTTTATATATGTATTCTGGGTCTGGGATACTGAACACACCACATATTTTGAAACTTAAGACTATAATGCAAACATTATTTAAACAAAACTCTTTTATAGCACATAATATATATTTTTAACTGTGGTATCTTTTACCCTAAATTCTCTTTTCAGACTTTGTAAATATGTATCAAATGCAACAGGCAGAATATATTAGCAAAAGAGCATTTGTCATAGCAAGAACTTCCTCAAAATAATCGTTAAAAATACAAATTAGATGTAAATGCTATGTATTTTTGTAGACGACAGATGATATTAAATTGTCTTGTAGATAAATTTCCCCCAAACTTCCCTCCCTCGAGTTACCAGTGCATTAGAAATGATGTGCTTGTTAAAAAGCAATATCCTTAGCTTAAAAGCTCATAAAATCAATTCTATGGTTCACATATTTTAATTGTCATTATTTTAATTAGGAATTACTCATCTCAAATCAGATCAAGTCTTTTTTCTGGGTCCTTGGTACTCTATTTGCTAGTTTATTACTTTAAAAGAAATTCAAGTCAATGACAAGGACATTATCCTTATTTAGGGAAGACTTACCTTGTACAGCTGGCCTGAAAATGATCAGATACAAACAAAATTCACTAAACGTGACTCTCGACTCATGCTTTTGGTTTGATATGGTATGACCTGCACTTCTGCCCTAATGTCATTCTCTTATCCAAGTAGCATCCAAGCAGTCCCATGGGAAGTTCAGGTTTATGCTTTGAATGTGAGTATCATTTCCTTCCTTAGAGCAAAGAAACATGAGAGCTTCTTGGGGGCGAAAAAAGGCTTTCTATAAAGGACAAAATGATAGCCGTGTTCTAATATAAAAGTGGGAGAAAATTTTTCTGTCGAAGAAGAGTTAGAGGTTAAAAATGTGAATAAGTTGTTATGATTAAAAACTTGGCTTTCAGTGCCATAAATCAATGCCTAGGCTATGATGTTGTTTTGGAATATGCTTCTCCAGCAAGTCCCAGAAAACTAACCTACACCACTCTCCATGCCACTTCATGACATCATACTTTGTTACCACATTGTTGCCCTTCATTATAATTGGTTTTGCATTCTTAATTAACTTTTCTTATGTGAATACTGTTTCCCCAACTAGATTGTCAATTCCCCAAACACTGAAAACTATTTTTATACACCTCTTCTTCACTTTTTAATAAAGTATTTGATATAAGTATAACAGGTGCTTACTAATTGTGTAGTTGATTTTTATTTGAATTTAATTAAATCATTGAGAAGTAAAATGTTAAACTTACATTTAAATAGGGCAAAAAACCAGCACTGAGTATTAGAATCCATTTAATTTTATATAACTAATTTCTTCAAGTTAAATCTTTTATGATAAAAATACTTCAAGTCATGACCCAGATTGACAATTAAGAAATCAATAATAATCATTTATATTTTGGCAAAGAATTAATTATTTAGCAATAATACAAGGTAAATGAGATAAGAGTAAAAAGTAGCAAGTAAACAGTGAATTATCAGAAAGTAATAAGTAAAAGCTGAAATAATTCTGGTGGCTTCAACTTTGTGAACTTAAACTTCCATTTAGTTATCTCTTTATTAAAAATAAACTGAAAAGAGTGACTCAAGACAACTTTTAACTTAGATAAGAATGTCATGATGGGACATGGAATGAAAGCTTCAGTAGCTGAAGATGTTCAGTTAGACTCATAAAAGATCAAAGGATGAAGAAATGTTCAAAACGCCAGACTGACAACAGAGATGAGGCATCCAGAGACCAACAGATTTGCTCTAGATATAAAAATTAGTGACCAAACCAAGAACAGAAAAAACTGTTATCTCTCTATTAGTCCCCCTTTTACCACAATATACAGATATTCACTCATTTGCCGTGAATAATAATGTGCATTAACCCAATCATACATGCTGTTAATTTGAGTTCCCCCAAAATGCCTTCTTTTCCAAGGAATGTCTCAAATTGTCCACTTACCATCTTTTCCCACCACCTGCAGGATATGTCAATAGAGCATTTACCGCTAACCTTCCCAGTTGGTAGAGGAGACATAGTTGTTCACATTAACCAGTTCATCGTGGGCAGAGAAAATACCTGGCTTGCAATGGACTCTTTACCAGCCTTAAGCCCCGTATTACCAATAGGTAAAGGTTAGGCAATCACGTGTTAACTTCATATTCAAATATCTCATTATTTTCTTAAAAACGAGAATTAATGCAAACTTTGATTTTTAAATGCACATTTCAATAAATGCATTAGCTTGTATTCCATGACCATTCTGGCAAAAAGAAAGCACACAATTGACCCAAATTAAGGGCTTCTTTCATTAATTTAAGATGTGTCCAAAATATGTAAACAAAAATAATTTTAGAAAATATACCATGAGTCAAACTCAGCAAAGGGCTCTCACAGAGTAGGTAATCAATAAATACGTGTTTAATACAGAAAACCATTTTTCTAGAGAGTGCTAGAGCTTTGATCCTTTTTTGCCTGGGGAGTTACTGTCCAGTAAAATTATTAAAACCTTGAAGGGGAGGGTATAGCTCAAGTGGTAGAGCGCCTGCCTAGCACGCACAAGGGCCTGGATCCAGTCCCCTCTACTTCCTCTGAAAATAAATAAATAAACAAATCTAATTCCCTGCTCCCATTATTAAAACCTTGTATAAAAATAAGTAGGGGCACTAAAAAGTAAATGATTAGGGCCTGATATAGATGCATAATACAGACAATAGACCCTCCAGTAGTTCAGTGGAAGGAGAAATGCTTGGCAGGGGGTGGGGTGAGGTAGGGTGGGAAGAAGGTTTGGCTCACGTAACTGGACTGAATGTTGTTGCTACAACAAACTCTTCAGAAGAAAATAAGACTGATTCTGCAATTAAATCCTTTGAAGATTTGTTTCACTGTTTCCATATAGACGGCTTTTGAATGTGATGTGTAGGACAGCATACCCAACTGAAGTGCAAAACTCCTGTTCAAAAAACGCATTTTCCTTATTACCTTAGGATCAAATAATAAATAATAATGATAAATGCAGATTGAGGAGGAAAAGCCACACTCCCATTTATTCTTTTTTGTGTTTTACCTTAAAAGAAGCTTTGATATTTTTACACATCAGTCAGCATCCAGCTCATTTCCGTGCTGATGGGTTAACCTTCTCCCTCTGGACACTTGGGATATTAATATTATCCTCTGTAACAATCAGTAGAAGAAATAAGGCATTTACGCAAATACTGCAAATTAGATTAAACTGCGGTTCTGATATAACCCTGTGACATACAGTTTCTTGCGAATTAAGCCAAATGTACAAGCATTTAATGACTAATCCTTTTAGGTATTTTAATGCCCAGATGAAGATTTATTGAGGAGAAAGGGAAAGCATATGCGGTTTTCCGTTAGAGCCTGCCTGCGGGCGGAGGATTGAGCAGATTGGCTTTTTTTAATTAATATTTCAGTTCTTTGTGTTTTGGCGGGCAGGTTGCACGTGGCCCTGGTACTGAACGGACAGCGCCTTTCTCTTAGCCTGTGTGCTGGGGGCTAGCAGTCTATGAGGGCAGTGGCCGACCCTGGAGAGAGAAGAGACAGGGGGCGGGAGAGTGAGATCAAGTGCTGACTCTCCTCCCCTCCTCCTTCTTATGCCCCCCACAGCCATAGGCTTTCCTCCTCCAGAAATTAACCTACTGATCTATATTGGTAAAATTAGTCATACTAGAAGACTGCTCAGTTCAGCCACAAAAGGGGAGGAGAAAGCTTGTCAGACCCTCCTCCCTCCCCTGGGCTTACTACAAACAACTTTTTTGATGCTAGGAGGAGACCTTTGAAGATAAGAAAGGCAAGTTCGCCTGCATTTTAGGAATCCCTCCTGCAGATGCAAGGATTCTTAACTAATGAAATCTCCAGGATCACATTTGTTTTTAATGTTACAAAACCTTGTTGAATAAAGTAATACATGCAAGTGGAGTGTGTGTTTCTCTGTTGTGTATGTGTGTACACATGTATATACACTAGTGTGTGTGTGTATATATATATAAGGAGAGACATGGAAATAGAATAGAGACAGATGGAGATAGATACAGATAGAATCTGATCAACCAACTTAAAAATATCAACAATCTTGAAAAGCTTCTCCTTTTTGATTTAATTCAGTTATATACCACTTTCAAACTAAGTTTGAACTTTATTTTAATGTTCTAGATATGAGAAAAAGATGTAAGGAAATGTGAGCTATTGGTAACCACACATTTAAGTACCTTGAAACATTAAAACATTATAGAAATGTGAGCTGGAAAAAGGGAGGATATTTTTTAATTGAGATATTGTTGATTTACAATGTTGTGTTAATGTCTCATGTACAGCATAGTGACTCAGTTATACATCTATATAATTATATTCCTTTTTATGTTCTTTTTCATTATAGACTATTACAAGGTATTGAATGTAGTTCCCTGTGCTGTACAGTAGGACCTTGTTGTTTATTTTATATATAGACATGTGTATCTGCTAATCCCAAACTCCCACTTTATCCCTCCCCATCCTCTTCCCCCCCGGTAACCATAAGTTTGTTTTTCATGTCCATGAGTATGTCTCTATTTTGTAAATATGTTCATTCGTGTCTTTCTTTAAGATTCCACATGTAAGTGATATCATATGGTATTTGTCTTTCTCTTTCTGGCTTAACTTGACTTAGTATGATGATCTCCCGGTCCATCCATGTTCCTACAAATGGCATTACTTTAGTCCTTTTGATGGCTGAGTAGTACTCCATTGTATATTACAAGGAATTTTTTTCATTTTTTATTGTGTTATAGTCATTTTACAATGTTGTGTCAAATTCCAGTGTACAGCACAATTTTTCTGTTATACATGAACATATATTCATTCATTGTCATATTTTTTTCACTGTGAGCTACCACAAGATCTTGTATATATTTCCCTGCACAATACAATATAATCTGATTTATCTGTTCTGTATATGCCTGTCAGTATCTACAAATTTTGAAATCCCAATCTGTGTGACTGTGTGTTCAACATCACTGCTGATGTCCTCTGAGTCTAGGTTTCCTAAATAAAATACTTAAGGCGTATATCAAATCTGTCACAGTTTCATGTTAAACTAAGACCTAAAACTTGCATTTCTATTTACATTTCTCCCCTTACAGTAGATATTACTATTGTTCCTCATTTTCAGTTCTCCCCTTTGTCTGGGCATGTGGGAAGATTACACTTTCCTGGCCCTATATTTAACCAGAGACATGTGACTAGCTCTGGCCAAGGTATTTCGGGAACAAAGGATTGTTGACATGTGCCAGGCTCTCCAGAGCCCTCCCCAACCTCCACCTTGTGATAATACAAGAGAGATAAAGATCTCACTAGATCCCTGAGGCTAAGGAAACAGAGGGTAGCAGCCCTGGTGAGGTGGCCACACCCACAATGGATTACATGTTTGAGAGAAATAAATTTTGTTGTGTTAAACCACAGAGACTTTGGAGTTCTCTGTTACCAAATTGCAACATGTTGTAATTAGACTATTAAACTCCCTTAAATATATATATGTATAGATAGTAAGATGCACATGGTCAGAACTGTCAATGATTGACCTTTCTTGGGACACTGTAAACCAATGCTGTTCAAAAGAAATAAAATGCAAGCCACATAAGTAAGTTTAAATATTAAGCAGCTGTGTTTTAAAAAAGAAGAAAGAAACAAATAGATTTATTTTTAATAATACAATTATCAATATATCCAAAATATTATCATAATCAGTACAAAAATTATGAGATATTTTACATTATCTTTTTCATACTAAGCATTGGAAAATCAGATGTATATTTTATACTGACAATGCATTTCAACTTGGACTAGCTTTATTTCAAATTGCTAATCCCTTCTGGTCAAAGACCACCAAACACACATCCATAGTTTTTGAATTTGGGTTTATAACTTGTCATAGCCAGGGAGGACACACATCATGAGGAATCATAGAACACTCAGTAAAGGTGAGACAGGACGGAAGGGAACAGGGCACAGCCATTCAAGGAATAACACAGCAGTCAACACCAAACTGGTGGAAGATTCAACTCCCAGTAGACCTTGAAGCCCAAGGTTGTGGGAGGCTTGACTCTCAATAGACCTGGAGCTTCATATGCTCATTGTAACATATTAACATGGTAAATGACACTCCCACAGGCGCCATGACAGCTTCGAGGCTACCCATAAAAAGTCAAAGAGTGGGTGGTGGCCCAATTCCTGGGAATCCCAGCCCCTTTCCCAGGGTAGTTGGAACGGTCCTCCTGCGTGTTAGCATATGAAGCTACTAAGCCCATAAAAACTGGCAACACAGTGCCTCATGGCAGCCACTCTTGCTCTCTGCTCTCTCTCGCTCCCTTGTCTTCGGAGATGGTCCGCACTCTGTCTATGGAGTGTGCATCTCCTTTTACTTTAGCCTGACCACCCGATCCCCCCACCTAATGGCCTTTCTCTCAGCTTCTGAAATGGCCTACACTCTGTGTAGTAAGTATCTCTCTAAATACATCTATCTTTACTCAAATATGGCTCACTCTTGAATTTTTTCCTGCCCGAAGCCAAGGACCCACACATCCCAGGGACTCAACCGAGACCTGGCACATGGCCTCCTCTCACCCCACATTCTTTTTTTTTCCTGTATCAAAGGGTGTCAGAATTGGGTCTTGGTTGGGTGGTTTCAAGGAGATCCAAGTGTGAACGAAAAATATTGCAAACCGTATTAATAAATAAAGAACGCTGAGACCATCAAGTCATCAGTGTCTGCCTGTACCCCCCAGTGAAGACAAGCCTGCAGCCCGGCCTCTGCAGCCACTCACAATGGTGCACCCTGAGGGGACTCAGAATAAGAAAGGACAAGACACTGGCCCTAGATAGCTAGGTGCTTGTCAAAGGGATGAATTCAATGAACCCAAATGTTTGCTTCCTCCCATACACAGAAAAGCACTATATTCTTTAACTTGAGGTGTCTGGTGTGCTTTAGATAACAAGCAATCTTTTATTGTTCCAGCTACCTGGTCTTTGTGGTAAAGCTCCTATATATCCTGGCTCCTCCTCTACCTCTTCGGAGCAGTCCCTCAGAGCAATCTGAGAGGCTGGCATCCCGGCTCGAGTCCTCCCACCAAATAAAACATAACTCTCCACTGTTAGGCTGTGCGTTCATTTCAGTTGACACAAGGAAGCAGGGGTTCACATTGGATTAAGTGCTCTCAGAAAGAGGGAGAAATTTACGGTTTTTGATAGAGAAAACTAAAGCTAGAGCTGTAATTGGTGAAGAAGGCACAGTCACCCATCTTAGCCAACAGAGGTGTATGTCGTGTGCTTTTGTGTTTGGTATTCAGACATGTTTACAGAGTAGTCTTGTTTCCATCTTCATCCATTATGGTCACAGAGCTGCCCTGTCTGATGCTGATAACCTGTGAGACAGTTTGTGTTCAACAGAACACCAAGGCTGGACTGTGAGTGTCAGGCCAGCCTGCAGCGAGCGCCACCAGGGCCTAACTGACAATATTAGTCTAACTCTTGGACATTGGGGGCCATTTTTGTTTTGTTTTGCTTTTTCTCAAAGTGCCTGTATTAGTCTGCCAAGGCTGCCATAACAAAATAACCAAGACTGGGGGGCTTAAACAACAGAAATTTGTTTTCTTACAGTCCTGGAGGCTGGAAGTCCAAGGTGTCAGCAGGTTTGGTTTCTCTCCGTGCCGTGCAGATGGCTGTATTCTTATCTTTCTAGTGCCTCTCCCTCTTCAGATAAGGACCTGAGTCATATTGGATTAGGGCTCCATTCTTATGCCCTCATTATTTCCTTAATTTCCTCCTTAAAGGCCCTATCTTTAAATATAGTCACATTGGAGAAAAGGGCTTCAATATAAGAATTTTGAAGGGGACACAACTCAGTCCGTAACAGTGCTCAATAGCCACATGTGACTAGTCGTCACTGCCCGAGACAGCACAGTTATTTCAGACAATCTGAAATCGATCGCGTCTGTTTGCTAGAGACTCACGCTGACCGGAGATATTTCCTAGGAAAATCAAAAAGATTTTTGCAAATGCCACGGCTCATAATGGAGCTCTGGATTTTCTTTGGTCTTTCTTCTCCATCATCTTTCTTCCCTATGACGTAGTGGGCTGACTTCATGGTAAAAAGTTCTGTAATTAGATGTGAAAATGGCCCAGTTTTCTGCATTGGCGTAGAGTTGCATGAGCAGTTAAATAAAATGGGTGAAACATCTCCCTACTTTTTAGCATTTCTTGATGCCGAGTCAATGAACCACTTCTTCAAAATAGATTTTATGGTGTCATAAGACTCTGACTCCGTCATCCCAAGTCACACTACTGACATTTTTCCCAGCCAAGTAAGAGTCATAACATAGCCTTGGTCTCATGCTGGCTGTACCATCTTGGGAAGAGATAGGCTGAACTTTCTACACTTACTTTCTTCTAAGCCAGCAGTCTTATTTATCTGTGGATATATGAGTTAGGTTAAACATTCTCTGAAAAAAACAGATTTTTGGAGTTACCTTTTTTTTTGCTGATTTTGTAAAGGGAGGGAAAAAATGTTAGCATGAACAATTAGAAATCCTAGACCTCTTTAAAGCCTGGGTTCTTTTGGCCACCATAAACTATACAATGATGGCAAATAGGCACATTGTCAAGGATTGAGGATTTCTACATCCCAAGGATTTTGAATTTTTCTGCCAACTGTATCTGAGACACACTTGACCTTGTCAATGAAAAGTACATTAAAATGATGTCTCTCTAAAATTCTGCATTACTGTGCTTCCTCCACCACCAGAGTCCAGATAATGAATGGAAGAGCTTCCTTCTCTGGTTCAAAACTGAATGTTGCAGGGCAGGGCACCTCCATGTGCTTAGCTTTGTCACCATCTAAATCTTAGCATTCAAATTGGAACACACTCCTGAAAGACTAATGCTGTTTCAACGTATTTAACTAGGGAAAGAAACCTGTTCTCTTTAACTGCTGGCACATAAATATATGAGAAGTAGATAGTGTTCAATCATACAAAGAACCTTACACTGTATTATTTATCAGAATGTCTGCATTCATTACAGACAGTTCTAATATATAGTACATATTTAATACATCACAGTCTATACGTGTTTCTAGGGTCTTGTACCAGAGAGAAATCTCAGTGCTAGGTTTAATCTCTAATTCCTCCAAAAGGGAGGGCGTGAGAGGTGTCATCTTCACATGTGAAGATGGCAAAACATTAACCCCTACTGCCCCACTTCACTGAACTTCTTAAAAAGGACATTGCACGACATGCTCTACTCCCAGCCAGAGTGGCAGGGTGCTCCTGAGGGGAAGAAGCCCCAAGAATCAACGGAGCGGGTTGTCTTCTCTTCCATGGTAATTTTTTCAGTCAAGACTCTTTATCTGAAGACAAGAGAGAGAAAGGAAGTGAGTGGTTGAGAGCAGGGAGAGGAAACTGGTGGAGAGAGTATTACCAAAGGGCAGCAGAGGCTGGTTCTGGGTCTGCTATCTCCAATCTTTGCAAAGAACATTAAGAGATGGAGGTGGGTGGGGAGGGGGTGCAGGATTTAGGATGTAGGTTCCCTCAAGGTTTTTTTATGATTCCACAATGGAGAAGACACCTGAGCAAAAAGTATCCCCTTCTGATTCTAGACTTCTAGAACACAGTTCTCTGACATGAAAATTAGTAGAAATGCAGCCACTTCTATAAAGACAGACAAGCCAGAGTTTTGTGTTGGAAAGGATGAGTTGTGGAAGAGAAATAATACTCCTCACCACTAGTAGGGTTGATACAAACCCAAGAAGGAGGGTTGGTCTGCAGCAAGAAGGAGATTTGCAGAAATAAATCAGACCTAATCGTTTTAAAGCACATCACCCATTACAACGTTGTTTCATCTATATTTACCCCTAGTTAGTGTAACCTAGCTGTGAGTGAGAGCAGAACACTTTAGTAACTTGTGTGACAGAGCCAGTCCGTAACAGAATCCATGCCTTCCTCATCATCCTCCACTTGCTCAAAAGGAAATTGAAAGAGAAAAATTTATCTTAGCAATTGTCTAAGGAGCACATGAAGCCTATAACCAGAAATGACTTGGAAGGATGGAGCATTACTACAAGCCACCAAAAAATGGCAGGGCCAAAAGCAGAAAAAAAAAAAATCCTTTTTTAGTGGGATGTCCTGTTGGCTAAGATGTGCAATAAAGCAGAAGTGGTACAAATTTCTGGACACTATTCCTGGGCATTCCAGACAGCAGACAGAGAGTAGGAAACAAAGGAATAAGGTAAATATGGATGGACCAGGAGTTTCAAAACAAAACTATTCAAGGGTAAGTAAAAGACAGACGTGAGGTCTAAACAGCATGCGATTCGGCAAGATTACATAATGAAGTCAAGGAAGTGTAAAGGCAAACACTAGCACAGCCAAGTTGAAGAATAAAAGGGCGATTGCACCAGAGATTAAGATAAATAAAATAATAAGGCATTGTTCCAGCACATAAGGAAGAAAAGGTCAATGGAAAAAATAAACGGGGCCTCTGAGAGGCTGCTGGGGTAATTGACAGAAGAGGCAGACAAAGCTCTTTTAGTAAAAAAAAAAAAAAAAAAAAAAAAAGAGAAAGAGAGAGAGTGAGGTCTTGGTTGCCTCAAAGCTCCCCAAGGCCAGGCTAGTTAGTAGAAGGGAGAAGAGGCAGAGGCAGGGGCTTGGGGTCAGCAACCAGACAGATCCACAGGGGTTGGTTAGAAGGTAGGGGATGAGATTGGTACTAGGGTGACCAGAACTTGAAGTACGGCAGATGGAGAAACACACACCCTCCCCACCCTCCCGGCCCAGACCCCCCCCACCCCAGATCATGCCATTGAGATGATACCCAGGATACTGAGCCAAAGGTAGACAGAAACCTTTGGAGATTCGAAGGGAGGGAGCTAAATCAGCAGAATCCCAGGAATACATATGGGGACCCTGGGGCAAAAATGGGGGCGGGTGGGGGGGGGAAGGAGGAGGAAGAGGAGGATGGAGAAGTGAGGAGACAGCAAGTGAGAAGACAGAGAGAGAAGAAATGAAAATCAAATTTTGTAAAGACCAAAATGTTAGGTCAGAAGGAAATATTAGCCATAAAAAAAGGTGGGGGGTCGGTGTGGGACTGAGCTATCCGTTCCCTGGATCCTGGATGAGAGGCTTTGGGCTGAGTGGATGCAAGCATCTGACTTCCAGCTCTGGCCCAAAAACAGGCATTGCTGCTTGCTTAGTTGTGGGACTTTATACTTCAGCAAAGGGTAGGATCTTGTGGCCTCTGCAATCCCTCCCAGCCGGATTTTCTTTAGTGCCATCTGTTAAAGGGCCGCAGAAATGGACCCTAGAGAAGCAAAGATGCCCTTCTAATAAAGCCTCTCTTTCCTTGCCTTCTTAATAATCCCCTCCTTCCAAATAATAATACCCAGGATTTACTAAATGCTTCCCTCTGCCTAGGCTGGTCAAAAGGATGGATAAATAGACAGACAATTTTTTTCACTTAAACCGCATAATAGCCAGACTAGCTAAGTGTCAGTTTTTTGTTTTTTGTTTTTCTCCATTTTACAAGTCAGAAAATTAAGTAACTTGCTCAATTAGAAGCAGAATCAAGGATTGAAGACCAGGTCCCATGGTTCCAGACCCAGCCCTCCTACTGCAGCACAATCAGCTATCTCGGTTACGAGGGGATCCTGAGGACCCCGGTGGATCCACAAAGCCTCAGCCACAGCGGGACTGGGGAGCGGGTGTAAGAGGAGCCTGGCGGGTACCACCCGCCGCCCCTGCGGCCTGGCTCCGGGTGCGCGCGCACCGCAGCCTCAGAGCATCCAAGCCGGGCATTGGGAGCCACTGCCTTCCCGGGGATGGAGACGGAGCTCAACCTGCCAGGGGAGGGGACGGGCTCTGGAAGCCCCACATCCAGTCCGTCACCAGGAAAGGGAGGGGCAAGAACAGAGAGGCTGGATTTGCGCCACAGGCGTCAAGATGACCCTCCCTTACTACGAAAGAAACCTGGACCGGGCCTCAATGTGGTTATGCTCTGTTAGGCATTTTAGAAAGGAATGGAGACGTGGAGTAAAGGTTGGAAATTCAAAACCTGGAAAAGTTTAGATGCAGCAGTAGAAGCCAGACGATGTAGAAAAAAAAAATCTGTATTTGAAGCCAAAATCCTAGTTCAAAGCCCCGTGTGACCTTGGCGATGACTGATAACCTCTCTGAGCCTCACTTCCACCGCTGGCCTACGTGCTGGGGAAAGGGAGGGTCTTGAGCCGCCGCCGAGGGCTTCAGGGTCCTCGTCTGCACCCACACCCACTTCATACTGATCCTAATACACACTCTACCTACCTCAGAATACTTAACTCACAGGGGTGTTGTGAGGATACAGTGCTTGTAAAGGGCTCAGAAAGGGCCTGACACCTTTAAGTGGTGAGTAAGTGTTCGCTGTTACTGTTCTGTTATTCTTTGCTCCATAAAAAGACAGTAAAGGAGAGAGGGCGTGTTCTCAGGATCCGATGACTCAACACTTGTAAAAGTGCTTAGTAAACGAAGTCTCCGTAGACGGGAATGCTGGCCGGCGGACTTTCCGAAACCGCTATTGCGCTGCAAGGTTCAACAGCGCAGCCGGGGAGCGAGGGCGCAGCGCGGTCCGCCCCGAGCTCATGCCGTTTCTCAGCTGCAAGAGTCAAGTGTCCCTTGGGAGAGCAAGGCCTCAGCTTCCTGCCACAAAGAGCGCAGCCAGCCCCCCGGGGCCTGCAGGCGCCGCGCCCTCCCGGGCTCGCCCGGCCGCCTGGGGGTGAGCGCCCCCCGACGCCGCGGGGCTGGCGACGCAGGCGCTGCGGGGAGAGGGTGGGCGGCCCGCCCGGGTCCCCCTCGGCAGCTGCCGCAGAAGGGCTAGGAGTCCGCCCTCTCAGAGGAGGGATTGAGCCCCAAGTTTCACTTTTATCAAAGAGAAGACTTCGGAGTTTAATTTTCGACTAATGCGTTCCCCAGGCTTTTTAATTGCTGGCCAATGCATTTTTCCTCTGTACGATTGTGGAACCGTGTTGCCTGTCGGCTGCAAGGCTAAGGCGGAAGACAGATCCGCTTTAGGCTTCTGACATACAGCTCAGAGCGCGGGGTGGTAGGGGTCCTGCAAGAGAAAGTTTTACTAAAGAGAAGGAAAAGAAAAAAACCCCGAAGTTTAAAGAAGTCAGTGACAACCCTTAAATTGAAATGACTGGAGAGCTTGGCAGAAGTGTTAATTTCCCCCAAATATCCCACAGTTCTTATTTAAAATGCAGTTTGCAATTAAGGTACGTTTTCCAAAAATTGGCCCTTCAGTTGTTGAAAGGGGAATGGGGTAAGGGTATGGACTAACAAGAGGAGGAAGAAGAGTTATCAAATCCTAACTGGAAAGGAGAGGGGAGGGACCTTTAGAAAGACCGAGAGTCGGCGTCAGCTCAGGCTAACAGGCAAGTAATTTATTTTTGGCTGGGGGTTGGGGGTAGGGCATGGAGTTGGGGGGGGTCTGACCCATACCCAGGCTGCCCCCATGCCTCTTCTCCCCAAATATCTGGTCCTGAAACTGGGTCAAGTTTTAGATTCCTGGCTCCCGCCCAGAATTTTCCTGATATTCGGAGCACTGTTCTCTCTTCCCCTTGCCTCATTAAGAAAACTCAATGAACCAGGGGTTAGGATGCTGCCTGGTGGGCCCAACACGTTTGCCTTTCCACCCACTGACGGTTTGCCCCCAGCCACCCGCTCACCCACAGTTCCTAGTGGGAGATGTTAGGAGAACAGGTCTTTGGATAAGAAGATGTTTCCAGGTCCCTAAAATCCTGAGTGACTGTGAAACTCGGGGCCTGAGAGGTTGACTCTTGGAGAGCCCAGGCTGAGCTTGTCTTGGAAGACTTTCCAGGGTGGAAATGCTTAGAATGCAGGAGATCCACAAAGAAGTGAGGGCAGATAGTACCAGAACACCACTAACATAGGACACAGCAGTCCTTAGCTCTTTTTTTTGTTTGTTTTTTGAATTCCCCAAAGGCACCTCAGCTGTTTCTGTGCATCCAAAATAAAAGTGAAAGGAAAGGCACTTTGAGGCCTGGAAGGGTTAGAAGCGGTCCTGATGAACAGATCAACACCTCTTGTTCACTTTGTGGAAAGAACATATTGGATCTTCCGGGTCCCACCGTTTTCCTGTACAAGTACCCTTCCAAAGCCAGGGTCTCTGTGATCATGAAAATTCTCTCCCATTGTGCAAACTCTCTGGGTTATGGGACTGCATGCCCCGTTGGACAAGAACCCACCAAGTTTCATTCTTAGACAATGTCCACACTGCTCTTTTAAGGCATAGGTTTAATAGATTCGGTCTCATCTCTACCTTTCCTTAAAGAGGGAGGAAGGAAGAAGAGAAAGGAGGAAAAACAGAGAAAGGAAGATACTCTGGTTGATTCACGTGTGTATCCAAGGAAATATGTTTTGGTTGAAAATGCCCAAATAATTACAGTCCTTAACTACTCTACTTCACTAAGTATTATGCAAGCAATTTTGTAGGAAAGGTCTGTTCAGAAACAGGAAAACAGAATAAAAAAACAAATAAAGTTCATGTGGAGAAGCAAAGGAAATCCCAAGTAGGACTAAGAAGGAGGAAGAGAAATACGTGCTTAATAAACTAGGGATAGGCAGTTGCTTGCTGCTAATTGTCCACCAACCTCAAACACACGCAGTGGGTGGCAAGACCCTTTCAGTGGAGATGCTTGGGTTTGGAAGAAAACTGGGGTGATTGGAATGGTACCAGCCTAGAAACCCAGGAAGGGACCTGAGCTTCCCACACCAGAGTCTTAACTATAGGAAAGAACTAATTCAGAAATTCTCTTCTCTAGCTCTGGATCTTAACCAAAACAATCACGACAGATATAAAGACTTCTCTGCAGATCCTTAAATCAACTGCGATGGAACAATCCTTCCTGGAGTGTGGAGCCTGGAATCAGAAGGCAGAACAGAAGAGCTGGGTGCTAAGAGACACCCTCTCCAGCTTCTAGGGGTCTGGGCTGGCAGGGCTGCTCCGTGCTTTTATGAGCTGTCTCGAGTGGGCGGGAGCCAGGCGGGCCTCGGGCTCAGGCTGGGATGCTCACTACCGGTTTCCCGAGGGAGGGAGCCTCAGGCGATTGTCGCTGTGTCTCCAACTCGCCTTGGCCAGTTAATTCAATTACACCGCCCGCTGGAAAATGTGTGGCCAATCGCTCTCCCGGAAAGGGCCAAAGCAGAGAAAGAGAAATTAGCTTTGCTGAAACGCCCAGCCTTTGGGTCAAGCAGGATGGCACTTATTAATTGCTCAAGACTATTAATTGGATGGGAAGGGAGGACGGTGGAGGGGGGGGAACTGTCTGACAGAAACAAATCGCGCGCGCGCATATCACACACGCACAGACACCAAGCACACCACACACCTGCCTCGATGAGTTTCTTTAGAAAAGGGGCGCGCCGAGCAACCCCAGAGCAGATGGAAGGGAGCTGCTGACCAGTATGTGCATATGGCGCGGATGATTTCCCAAACTTCTCTTTCAGGGACAAACAGCTTTTTTTTTTTTTTTATGTTGGGATGAGGCGAGAGGGAGCAGTTGGCCAAATGGGGTTTCCCTACAGTTTAGACGCTGGTGTGGGAAGCTGGGCACTGGGGTGGGAGGAACGCTTTCCAAAGGAGACCCCCAAGCTGAAAGAGATACACTTTACCCTTCCCGCTTCATCTCCTTTGAACACAAGTTTTTTTCTCATCTTGCGTGATCTTTAGTTTCCTTTAGTACCGCGGGGGCGGGGCAGCGGCGGCCAAGAAGCTCAGTAGATGAAGCTCTGGACGCCTTTTGTCTGGGTACCTAGAAGTCACTCGGGAAAACCGGGTGGGGTTAGGGAGCGGAAAGAAGGAGTCCGTCTGCCAGTTCTTCAGTGCTGTCCTGAAGGATTCAGAAGGCCGAGACAACCAGAGGTCATTCTGTGGATGCACTCAGCTCGAGGCCAGAGCTCACTACCGAGAGCGCGTCAGAAGTGCAGGGGCTGCGTGTGGCCCTTCTCCCCAAAAGGGCCACACACAGGGGCCAAACGAGCCGGGACAGCAGGCAGAGCAGGCGGCCACGACGTCCTGGGCCTCCTGGTTGTTCCCGAGGGAGAGGGTTTTGTGTCTGCTGCCTGGACCTAAGCCGGGGGACGAAGGTCCCTTCGCCTTCAATGAAGATGTATCTGACAGTACGGGAGTTGGGGGAGGGGTTTGCAGCTTGTCTGAGAATGGGCCGTGCTTCCTCTTTTGAGCTGGGACTTACTGGGAAACCCACATCAGCTACCAGGAAAAGAGGGTCTGGCCATTCCCCAGATAACCATTCTTCTGGGGGGAGGAGGTTTGCACCTTTGCAGGAGTTGGGGGTCCTTGGGGTAAGGTCGTGGGGGCAGGCCCCCACTCCCACGGATGCATGTTTCATCGTGGGTGGAATATAGAAGCCTCTCTGAGTCCTGGCAAACAAAAGACCCCACTGCAAGCATTTGGGGAGTCAGCCCCTCAGTGTCAAAGGCACTCATCTTACCCCTCCTACTTAAAGATTAGTTTGGGCGTTCTTCCTTTTCATCTCCTTTGGGCTCTCAGACTCCTGACTTCATTACACCAACATACGGAATTTCAAGAAGTGGGGTGGGGGGAGGGAACGGGACCCTTGCGCACCTTGAAAAGGGGAGCAAGTGTTGGCTGCTGACCCTCGTGCAGGACTGAAGCATCACGGATCTCCATTTCAGACAGTGCATTTCAATTCTGGTCGTGTGCCTTTGTCCATTTATATAAAGCAAAGAGCGCTGAGTGACAGCCCCAGTTAGCCTGCATGAGCAGATCCTAATAAACCCTCCCAAACCCCAACCTAAAAAAAAAAAAAAAAAGCCACATGCCTGTTTGCCTGCGGCTTATTATTAAGACACCTTCTCAGCTTAAACACTTAAAAGCTAACCAAATGAAATAGCAATTAAGACTAAATTACCCTTTCTATCTCTGAGATGAGTCTATGGGGCCAGTCAGTTGTTAGGAGATGGGCAGGGCTGGAGAGCGGACCTGGCTGAGCCTCAGTATTGCGAGCCTGTAGCCACAGCTACCCGCTCCAGGCGCTAGACCGCTTGGTGCGGGAAGCCTAGTTTCCAGCGAAGTACAGCTCAAACACTGCAAGTCGAGAAACCCACCGAAGAGGCAGACATAGGTGTGCACTGCCTCCTTCCTGCCCTCTCTTTGTGAAATGTTATTTTCAAACATTTAAGGGTTATTCCGAGGTAATGGTGTTCAAATGCCTGGTGCCACTGCTAAATGGTCCTCCCCACTTCAGCACTGTTTCTGAAAAGGAAGAAGGAAAACACAAAAGAGGGGGAAAATGGGTTGGCTTGAGGAGTGGAAGACAACATTTTACCTAAATGTAGAATCTTGCCACACGTCTTTATTTTCTTGTATTTCTCTTAAATATATTGCCAGTTACTCCATTTCTTTATGATGGAAACTTGGGACTGTCCATCATGGTTATTTGTTTTAAAAGCTGCTGAAAGTGTAAGCGACTGCCGGGTGTTGCCTTTCAAAAAGGGGGAAAGAACCCAAATTCATGTAAATATGGAGAGAGGAGTATTGTTCCCACTTGGGCAAAGGCAGACACCCCAATCTGGGCAAAATTGATTTGGGTGCTTGTTGGAAAAAGCAGCTTTCAGCATCCAAGGAGTGGAACCAATAGGAATGAACACTTGTGTAAAAGGAAGCTTTAATTAATATATATTTCTATCTCTAATACACACTCATCGGAGCTAGAGCTTTGTCTTCACAATAAAAATGTGTGCAAATGCTCTCTGCAGAGATGAGTCCTCACCTCAGTCGGTATAGAAAAGCATGATAAAGGTTGGAAAAAATGGATAAAAATGTTGAAAGAACCTCCAGTTCCTTATTAGGCGAAGATACAATATTTATTCCTTGTCTCCTGGGATAAATCTCTTCTGCCTATTGTCCTCCCAGTTCTCAGTGCTGATGCTTAATTTTCAAAACTTCTATATTACCAAGGGACCTACGACATCAGCCAAAGAAATACTCAGCAAGTACAAAATCTGTTCCAGGGAGCTGCTTTTGTGCAGAGGGAAAATTTTGTTCCTACAGGTTTTTAAGTGGGTATGAGGCAAGGAGCTATCTGATCCGGGCAAAGCCATTACAATTTAGATCTCTATCTATAGAACATTTTTTTTTCCTTAAAAAAATTGGAAAATACAAGAAGTTTGGATTTTTTTCCCGATTCTTTTTTTGGAGGGGGAAATTGCATCGTAAGCTTTCGGAGAAACCCAACATGTCAACTACCTTTCCGGGACTAGTCCACGATGCCGAGGTATTCCTTTTTTTTTTTTTTTTTTTGAGCGCGCGCGTGTGTGTGTGTGGCGGCGGCGGTGGCGGCGGCGGTGGCAGCTTCCCCCGTCTCTAATCTATATTGGACCGTTACGTTTAATTATAATCTGGCTTTCGGGGGAAGTTAAGGAAGGAAAGGGGAGAAAGTTCGTTATGACATCTGTCGCCAGGAAGGGCAACTCTCTGCCACGTTAAGAAACATTTGCCATAATGAGGGGGAAAACATAATCCTAATAATAAAGAAAGGGAGGAGGGGGTGAGGAGAAAGAGATTGAGATGGAAAAAAGATACTCGGAAAGGCAAAGTAAAGAGATTGATGGTGGGGGAGCGGTAGGTGGACGGGGGGGGGGGCGGGTTGGGAACGCGCACCCCTTTTGAAATGGGCTTATTCTAGGAAAGTGAAGGAGAAAAGGGGGGGGTCGGATTCTTTGCCCCAAATGGCTAAGAAAATGAGCGAGTTGGACTATTTGCACAGACTGGATTTTTTTTTTAATATTTGGATGATAATTTTGAGCAGCTCTGGCGGAGCATCCCGGCGTGGACCGCCGCGGCATCTCGGTGTCGCCAGCGGGTTGGAGTGGCCAGGAGCGGGCCCGCGCGCTGCGCGTGTGGACTGTCTGCCTCTGCTCCCCGCAGCCCCGGAGTCAGTGGCAAACCTGGCTCCCGGCGCCCGGCTCCCTGCGCAAGTTGGGCAGGGGCTGTGTGTGCGCGTGTGTGTGTGTGTGTGTGTGCGCGCGCGTGTATGTGTGTGTGTGTGTGTGTGTGTGTGTGTGTGTGTGTCACCCGCACCTATATAGGGTGGGGGATTTTTTTCCGCGCTCTCGACTGTGAGGACGAGGCCGCCCACCCCCAGCCTGCCTGCTCGCAGAGGCTCCCCGGCGGAGGCTCGGAGCCCGGCTACGGCTCGGCCCGAGCCCTGCGCGCTCGCGCCCCTTGGAAAGCCGGAGGACGCTCCTGGCTCCGCGAGAGCCGCGCCTCGGTGGCAAAATGACAAACCTCAAGTTTTTCTGCTCTCCCTTTTCCCCCTCTTCCTTCCAGATACGTCACGACGGATCAAACAGCTACCGTTTGATGCAGCTTGGCTGTCTGGAGTCCGTAGCCAATTCCACTGTCGCCTATTCCTCCTCCTCCCCTTTAACTTACTCCACCACCGGCACCGAGTTTGCATCCCCCTACTTCTCCACTAACCACCAGTACACCCCGCTCCACCACCAGTCCTTCCATTACGAGTTTCAGCACAGCCACCCGGCCGTCACTCCCGACGCCTACTCTCTGAACTCGCTCCACCACTCGCAACAGTACTACCAGCAGATCCACCACGGGGAGCCCACCGACTTTATTAACCTGCACAATGCGCGGGCGCTCAAGTCGTCCTGCCTGGACGAGCAGAGGCGGGAGCTGGGCTGCCTCGATGCCTACCGCCGCCACGACCTGTCCCTCATGAGCCATGGCTCTCAGTATGGAATGCACCCAGATCAAAGACTCCTGCCAGGGCCCAGCCTGGGGCTGGCCGCCGCGGGAGCCGACGACTTGCAGGTAAATAAGCATGCAGCGAATTTGCGCCCTCCCCCCTTCGCCCTCCCCCTCCCGCGCCGTTACTACTCCGACTGCGAGCCGTCTCCACTCTCTCCCTCTCTCTCCTTCTCTCTCTCTCTCTCTCTCTCTCTTTCTGTCTCCTTCTCTCTCTCTCTCTCTCTCTCTCTCTCTCTCACACACACACACACACACACCCCACTTATGGAAAGTTATCAAAACAATTAGAGGAGGCGTGTGCCACGCTGTCCCTCTCACTGGATGGGGCCTTTCACCTGGACGCTCAGGGGTCCGGCTAGCTGCGGGTCCTCTACTTTCGGTTGGTTTGTTCTGAGGTCTTTTGTGAACCCAGGTTTCTGTCCCTGAGGCGATGCAGTGAGGGAGATCAAGGAGGCTGGAGTTGAGCCAACTGGACTCAGAGTAAGACCCGATAAGTTGATGACCAATCGCACCCTCAGTCTACGCGCTTTGCCGAGTCTACCCGCGTGTCCCAGGTGTTTGTCCCGGACTGAGCTTGTGGGGGACTTACTGTGATTGGAGGGGGGAGGTTGTTTGTTCTCGGAACACTTAGGGGACCCTGAGCTCTAGCAAAAGTTTCACCGAATATCCTAGATTGCAGTGGAAAGTAAAGAATCGCAAATAAAAGTCTCATAAATTTACCCCAAGAGAAGGATCCACATAATGCACTTGGCCAGGGTGTGGGTTTGCGCTTAACTGTCACTGCCCGAGGAGTGCCCAGTCCTGTCACCCAGCTGGACGATTCACAACTTTAGTTTTTCTCTCCAAGCCAGTAACTTTTACATCATATGCAACTCTTTAAAAAGAAGAAAATTTTTAAAAAGAAGGAAATGAAGAAATAAAGAAAGGGAGGGGGGAGAGAAAAGAAACAGGGAGGAAGAAAGGAGAAAGGGGGGAGAGGGAGAGAGAAAAAATAAAGGGAGAAAGAGAGAAATGGAAGGAAGGAAGGAAGAAGGAAGGAATTCACATACTGTGAAGGCCATCATTCAATCAGACAGATAGCTCTCTCCCACTCTCTCTCTTCATGTATTTTTGCACATTGTTTGCCAACAATAGAATTTATAATCATGCAAACATACTGTCATAGCCACATTTCAAACACAGAAGTCCACAAATGTCCCAAACTGAGCCCAGAAGACATGAATTTGTGTCTTCCTTCAGTTGAGAGTGCGGCTCTACCTGCGAGTCCCCACAAAGCTGGCCATCTCCTCCACCGGCTTCAAAACCAAAGGGGAGATGCTGGAAGAGCACAAGTTGGAGACATACGAGGCCCCTTGTTGCGCACAGAAAATCTTTCCCCCTCATTTACCTCTGAGCAAGGGATTATTTTAAAATTAAAGTGAAAGCCCTTACAGTGCCAACAAAGAGCCACAGCCACAAGATCGGCTCACAAGAAAAAAGATTCGGCTCTCTAAACCTTGACTTTCTACATTCATATGCACGAAATAATTTTATACGCTCAAGGCAAGTTTTTCATTTTTCACAAGGATCCCCGTATGTCTCAAGAGGAAAAAAAATCTGCCATTCAATGCTTAGCTCAACTAAAACCTATTTACTCCTTTTAATAGCCACGTCTGCTGCTGATTTTTTTGTATCTGTACAAATTTTTTTTCTGTGCTAGGCACAAAGCCGGGTATTTTTCAAAAGAGGGGATTAGAACATTTGCAAGCACCAGACAAAGAGCGAATCCCGTGCAAAAGAACACCGTAGTTTATCCAATTTTCGACTTAGTGCCATTCAACTGGTCATTTATGCAATGTCATCCGACCAAACAACATGTTTTACTTAGGAGGGGGAGAAGTTTGTTAAGTGAAGAGAGCAAGATTCGTTTCTTCCAAGAAAATAAACATCTTAAACGGTGCGCCAGAGGCTGGGAGGGAAAGTGGTTCCCTCCCTTGGAGAGCTTCTGGGCCTTTTACCTTCTCCATTTCAGATATTTTGAAGCCTTTATTTTCACCCTCTGTCTTTTCGATAGTCTTAATCTCCTTTCCCCGTTTATTACTCATACTGAGAGAATGTTCATACTGGGAGCAACACTCCAAGAAACTAGAAGAAACAGAGGAGAATGGTGTATGATATATTCATTTATCTGTGTCTAGAGATGTGTGTGAGTATATACATGTACCCACAGATATAGATAAATGAAGCAAGTTGGAAGTCTGGCAAGTTATTTTCTCCCACTCCTCCTGGACTTAGTTGTCAGAAGGGAAAAGAAAAAGAAAAAAAGTCATAGAGACTTTTAAAAAGAGAAATGGGGAGGGGATGTGTGGGAGCAACCCGTCTCTCTCCTTTTATTTCTTCCTTTTTAAAACATTCATCAGCATCTGCCTCATTTCAAATGCAACAAATGTAAATATACTTTTCCCTGCACAGAATTTTAAGTGAAAGTCCAATGGTTTGGAGGGCGGTCTAAGTCTGCCTAACAGATGCAAACAGTCTTGTGGCTTCAGTTCCATCTTTGAGTCCCCTAAAAAGATTTGCTATGGCCAACAAAGAAAACTGTCACACCTTTTCCCATCACTGCTTTAATTTATGCTCAGTCTCCAAGTTTTTTTTTTCATATTGATTTGATAATCACTTTAAGGCAGAACATTTAAAATAAGAAAGAGCCCGTGAGTAGGTTGAAAAGGGGGGTCTTACAGGCCTGCCTCAATATGGTGAAAATGGGGAAGCGAAAGGAAGCCTGGGCTGTAAAGGTTGTTTTGTAAAGTGGGTTTTTATTATGCACCGACTCTCTCCGCATTTACTTAACTCTTCACGGGCTGTTGGATAGGTTAACACCCTTCAAGGCCTCTTTCATGTCCAATACCTCGTTTGTTTGTAAAGGAAAATGAGCCTTTAACACATTTCGACTCAGGAAAAAAAAAAAAGACACAGAGAGAGAAATTTTTATTTTTCTTAATCAAAAATCAGTAGACCTTTTCCTCCTTGCCAGCTGAAATGACCCCTCCAGCCATTAAGAGCCTGAAGATCTACTGTGAGTGATGCTGAAGGTGCTTCCTCTCTAAGACACATTTTGGAGAGCATTATAGGATGCACCTACATCTGGGGTAAAACAGAACCCTCATAAGATATCTTGAATTCTGCACTTGAAATAGCTCCTCTGAGCTCCCAAGAAACCCACAGTGCCAGACTTGACACTTCTGGTGTAATTTGCTCCACGCAGAAAGTGCCGTGGAAACTGTCTATATATATGCTATGTGCCTTGATGGGGACTCAAAGGGCTTCTCATTCTCTTATGCCAAGATAAAAGGCACTCAGGCGCTTTGAAGTGTAATATTGTATGGTGCTGTAAAATGCATACCTTAAGATTTATACAACTTTCAGATTGTGGTTTTTCTGGCAATTTTTTTTTCCCCTCAGAATTGTGCGTGCTACCAAACTAGCTCCAGCTCAATGGTTGCATTTAAATGGCTACTGTGGGGTTACGAGGATATAGGGTTCAGGGTTGGCGCAGGTTGAGACTGTTGTCACACCTGTTAGTATCTATATGTGTGATTTTATTTCTTTCTCTTTTCTTAAGGGCTCAGTGGAAGCCCAGTGTGGGCTTGTTCTCAATGGCCAAGGTGGAGTGATAAGAAGAGGTAAGTAAAACACGTTAAAGCTAAACATTCTTCTCTCACCTGTTACTTTGTTCTGAAGGTCTGGTGATGTTTCTAAACGTCAGATTCCCCCATCTGATGATAAAGAAAACAATTTCTTGGTCAATCACTCTTGTCCCACACAGGCATACCCACATTAAAAACCTCCCTTCTTCCACTGAGGCTTGAACACAGATTGTGTCCAAAAGACTGTGATAGAAAAGATTTGCTGTTCCTCAATAGAACAGTGGCACAATCAAAGTTAGAGCCAAAAAAGAAAGGAAAAAGATTAAAAAAAAAACAAAAAACCTTCTCACACTCCCTTCCCCCATCACCACATCCTCGAGCAGAATTTCTAGTTTCTTTTAGCCCTAAATGTGCCAGCCACAGCCTGGGTGATTGAGGTGATGGTGTTAGCTTGAGGCTTTGAAGGATTCTGTGAAAGGCTAAATTCACTGGGCTTCAAGGAAGGCTAATGAAACACCAATACCATAGCGGCCCTTATTTTTCCAAGTGTCCAGAACATTTCTTTCTTTAAGGGATGTTGGGAGGAGGAGGCGGTGTTAACTGTACTGGATAAAGCTTTCTTGTTCCCATCTGTTGAGGAAAACATCTGAATCCAGAGCTACCCATGGAACTGGAAGGTGGGGGGAAGGCCAGAATGGCGAGCTGTTGATTTCAGCTCAGACACTGAAGGGGGCTGCATCTCAAATGCTCCATTTTTGACAAAAGGTTTTGAACTATGACATTTTCGGGGCCTCAAGGCAGTGCCGATTTTGCTGGCCTCCCCATTTAACTGTACCCAGAGCCTCTGAAGCTTATTTTCCTAGCAAGCTGAGTAACCCGAGGAGCACACAAGGCAAGGGGGACCAGCTGTTATCCCAACTTCATACGAATTAATAAGATGTGGCCTATTCACCAGGACTAATTCCAGCTCCAGGGCCGCAGTTGTCTCTAGTAACTGAACCACTGAAACTGAGTCACTTCGTATGGCACCAAATAAAGGTCCTTGAGTTTCTCCTTATCCCTTTCAAGGTTTGTTGATAGATTTCAATGCTTTTCCAAAGAAAGAAATGCATGGATAGAAAGCAGTGGATTCTTTTATGTTTAAACTGCAGGCTTTACAACCTGATGTCCAATTTAAACTCCGTTTGAATTGAGACAAGAGGAAAACAGAATGTTCTCCTTTGGGAAACCATATATTGTCTGAGTCAATATTATATTTGGAAACTCCATTAAGTATAGAATGACTATTCAGCCCTGTAGTTTCACCCCATGATGATTTGAAAAAACATTTTTTTAACTGTTACTGTTGCTCGACAAAAAATTTTTACAATGAGCCATATTAAGCTTGTCAGCCAGGCCAATGCACAGCCATAATGAAATGACACGAAATAGGCCCGAGACTAGTGAAAACTGAAATAAAATATACATTTTGTTGGGGAGAGGGTTTAAAATACACAGTGAAAGAGGGACCAGGTGAGACTTGCTGATCCCAGTCTACTGGGGCGGTCACACCTTAGGTGAGGCCATGCGCTCAGGGCGCACGGAGATGTCGGTGGTGCTGAAGGACAGCGCCACTAAGTAGCGCCCGGAGCCGGCTGCTCCCAGAGCCCGGCTTGCGCTACTGCGCTCTTTGCGTTCAGTTCCGCATTTGCCCCAAGACCACCTTCTCAAATGCTTGGAAATTGCATCATATCGTACAATAGCTGCCGGGGGCGGAGGTGAGAATTATTCGAGGCCGAGGGCGGGAGCTGGAAGGGAGGCTGCTGTGCAAATCAGCTGAATTTCCCAAAAGAGATTTAGGGGACAGCCTCCCGAGAAAGGCTAAAACTCTCCGGTAACTACAAGATGGGAACTGCGTTTCTATCCTCTCCGAGTCACGGAAATGGTCTTCCTTAGGTGGTGTTTGATTGCTCAGGGAATTCGGTGACACTTCCTTTCACCTAAAAATCGAGCCGAATTTATTTTAAACTAAATATTGATCTTTTAGAAGAACGGCGAGGCTCCAAGGAGAGAGGGGAGGTAACTTGAGATTTACGTTTGTGTTGTTTGACTAAACCCTAATCCTTCCCCTCTCCTCTGCGAAGGAATTCAGAGTTTAGCTGCTGAGGTTGTTTCATTTCCATGTGTCTTAGAGAAAGGCCAATTAACTTGGTTGAGCCCCAGAGACCAGGGTGTGTGTCTGTTTACTCTGAAACGATCAATGTTCATGACAATTTCCAAATGGATAGCAAGGAAGTCTTGCCTTAAAAGGTAGTCTATATCCTAGCTACCCACCCTGCTCCCTCGCCTCAGGACTCCTCGTTTTCGAAGAAACGCTAAGGAAGCCCCCTCTCTCTATTGTCGCGGTAGCTCACAGGACTTTCAGTCATATCAACAGCTCAAGTCACCTTTGTTCATCAAAAATTGAGAGGACTTTAACTCAAGCTCTCTTCCATACCACCGAATTGTGTTCAGACGGGGAGGTCTGTTTCTCTTCTCATTCAGGCTTTACAAGTGACTCTCCATATGAAATGTGATTTCTTGAAAGGCAAACCCTTTCGCCATTTTTCTCTCCTGCTGAGCTCTCGGATAAACTTACATTTCTAATGATTTCCAGAATTGACTGTGGGAGGGAAACAATAGATTTCACTTCCAAAGACTCCTGAATGCTTTTCTAGAAGGAAGACAGACCCCTAAGTGCCCTACCCGAGTTCACTAGGGAGAGGCTATCCTATTTGTAGTGGTGTTTGTGTGTTGGGGCCGGGGCGGGGTGGGTGCTGGGGGGAGGCCTCAGTTCATTAAATTTGGGCATTTCTGTTTGCAAAGAACAAAATGCCATTTCCCTGACTCACTTTGGTAAGTGGCAGTTACATTGTTTTTGCCTATAATGAAGCCCGGTAGCCAAAGACAGCGGAAGAGGGGCAGAGGCGAGGTAATTACCACCTAGATAAAATATTTGCCACCGCCTCGGAGGTGCGGCTCCCCGCGCGCTCACTCTCGGTTAATGGTGTGCGCGATTTTGCCCGCAGCTCCGCCACTCCAACCATCAGAACCAATAATCTTTACTTTACCCTGTGCTTGCGTATCGATAGCTTCTCTCGCCTCCGGCATCGGCTTTGATATGTTAATATTTCTGAGTAGCAAATTCTGCAGAGATCATATTAATGTTGTACGTACAGAGTGGAGCTTTGCCTTCGTTGAATATTCAGATACTGGGTTTCAAAAGGCATCTCTTGAAGAAATGAGGCTTCTATTTACAGGAGTCGTCTGTGTTTTTAATCATTAAAAAAAAAAGGAAAGAAAGAAAGGAAAACTCACTCTTCTTTTCCCCATGAATCTTCTAAGGCTCCCTCACGGCCCCCTCCCCTTTGTCAGATGCTGGTCCCTTTCATTTCTTGCTCTGAGAATTTAATAGTAGGAGAACAATGTTGATGACGATGACGCTAATGAAGCTAATAATGGGTGAATCCAGATTGGAACCGCAGGGGTAGGGGTTCAATTGGGTAGGGGCCCGTGGCCTTCAGAAGAGGGTGGAGATGACATGAGAAGACCCAGCTCTTCCATATTTGGGTGGGAAGTGACATTTTGGCCCTGGTCTTTTTTTTTTTTTTTTCTTTGTGAAATCGGGATGGCAAACTCAAAAAAAAAAAAAGGAAGAAAGAAAAAAATGAAAAAAGTGAAGAGGGGAAGCGCCCTTGTTTCGCTTTGTGATCACTCTGCCTTGCAGCCCCAGGCTAATTTCAGAAGCTTAAATACCGCCATAGCCTCTGGGCCACGCGGAGAGGGAGCGGACCCGGCCACGGGCAGGCAGGAGCACTTACCGGATTGCCCGTGGCTACACAAAATACAAACTACTTTGAATCAAAACATTTTTGGGGAATTAATATGATCTGAACTCTGCACGTTTTAAGAGAGCTGGAGTTTGTCAGATCGCTTAGAGGTGACTGGCACGCCAGCGAAGGCATTTACGCTGCGGTACAAACATTGTCAGATCTGATTTAATTTCAAAAAAAAAAAAAAAGCTCCCGTGAAATGAAGCTTAGCATCAGTCTCCCGGTCTGCCAATAACAGGGTGGATGGACCTCTTCCTCTGCAGCCCTCACGGCTGCCCACAGGCAGCTCAGGCAGGAGGGTGAGCTCTCCTGTGCTTTTTTTGGGTTTCACGAGAGCCGAGAGCTTTGGAACCGCAGTTAGAGAGAGCATTTGGCTCTTTCAGCAGCTCCTGGAAGGAGTAAGATTGAAGCGGGGTGAGAAGCCTTGTTCCTCTTTCCTTAAACCGCCAAAACTCGTCTCTGTGGCTCATCCATTGTGAAAATATTGTCAGAAATACACCTGGAGCGTCGCCTGCCTCGTTAGTCCCCCAATACAGATGCTGCAGATCCAGACTTCAGTCTCCTTTATATGAAGTTTAAAATTCACGTGCCCAAGGATCTAGAGGCATGGCTGGTTAGAAATCTTTTTGTTTTTTTTCAGGAGAGAGGGAGATATTTTCCATAGCCTACTGCCTGCCCTCTACTTCTTAATTGCTTTAAACATCTCCAAAAGCCAAAGCACACTCTGCACCGGGAAATGGGGATTCACTTCAACCCCCATACACTATTACATATCCACAGCCATCTTAAACCAGTAGGTCTCCCTGTGCAGACCTCCCTTTCTTATGTTGTGCTTGGAATCTGCACCTAGAGAAGCGCATTCGGACCTGGTAAGCCAGTCATACCGGTAACGACATATCCCCCAAACGGAGCAACTCGCTGCGGCTATAGCATCTGAGGCCTGCTTGATCGCAGTTAAGCCCTCATCCCTTTTCCTTTACTGTTTCATTACGGTTCACACCTGCTTTAAGGAGGTGGGGGATGACTTGGACTGGGATTGAGAAGGCCGAGAGGCTAGAGAGGAAGCTGCCGAGAATGATCCTACGCTGTTTACACGCGCACGTCGCAGAAATGCAGCCGTAGAACAAACGGGGACAGGAAACTCCTGTAATCGCTTACACATTTTTAACGTGTCAGAAAAAAAAAAAAAAGCGATCACTGGAGATGAAGAAGGGGAGGAAAAAAAAAATCCCTGCCGTTTGTATTTCTTTCATTTGAATTGTAAACATCTGTTTGGCTGTAAGGCGAACAGAACATTTATTTTGCTCTCAAGATTTGGTCTAATTATGTCAACAGCGGAGCGGCGGCGAGCGGGGCGGCGCTGCGGCTTTGGAGAGGCTGCGCGCACGGGCCCGCGCCCGGAAGCCCGCCGGGGAGTATCGATCGCCCCCGCGGAGCGCGCGGGGCCTCCAGCCATTACGCGCTCTGTTCCGGGAGGGGAGGGCACCCAGACGGAGCGACTAGCTTTGGAGGCAGCTTTGGGGGCGCCAGGGGAGCCGCAGTTCCTGGGAGACAGTCCGGGCTGTTTCCTCTGCCCTAATTGTCTGGGAGGAGAAGAGGCAAAGCGCGCCCAGGCCTCGGCGCCTGGCTTTCCGATTCCGTGGCTGCGCAAAAAAGTAGGCGGGGTCTCGTCGCGCTCCGCACCCTGCATCGGACGTCGCGGTTTAGCGACTCAACACAGTGCTGGCCTTGAGCGGCCTTAACTCGTGTTGCTGAGCTCGCCTGTGCCCATTTCTAGTTTTACCTCCTCACAAGCTGCGGAAATAAGTAGGTGTGAGCATCCCCATTGTTCAGATGGACAGACTGAGGCCCAGAACTACTCGTTGGCCGGCCTCTTTCTTGCAGTACTCTTTCCATTTTCCACACCGTTTGCAGCCACGCGCAGAGGGCGCAGCTCCATCCTCGTGCTTCTTTCAGCAGCCTGGGATCTGCGTCTTTGTATTTTGGGCTTGTTTTGTCCTCTACACTGCCTTTGGTTGACTTTTCACGGTAGCTATGGCAAAGTTATCCCTTTTACGTTAGCCGTGTCCTAGACCAGTGACCTTAAGTCGATGACTTCTTATGCTGTTACTGTAGCTACCATCTGAGTTTGCAGTATCACTAGAAGTAGGAAGTTCTCTCTCCAAATTTCAATTTTAAAAAGTGACCTCTATGGAACTCTGTGCACTACGAATGGAAAGAGATATACTCTGGAGAAGTTCAGTCTGAGGACCCTGGATGTGGCACCAGAGACCACCCCCACCCCACACCAGAGTGCTGGATCTAGAATGAATATTGTATGATTCCAATAAGAGCTGACAGGCAGCACAGACACCATGAGGAACTTCAGCTAGTGACACTGGGAAGGAACATTGTAAATGGCTTGGCATAGTTGACCCTTTCAAGGCTTTCCTTCTTTGAAATCTCATCCTTGCCATCTGCAGTCTGGATCCCCTTGGAGAGGTCGCACCTTCTCAAAACCTTCATTCCAAATGCAAAACTCTGGTTCTGTTGACCTATTACTCTTTCCTTCCTCCTTAAAAAATAAACCACAGGGCAGAAAGATAGCAGGTTCCCCACGCGACTGTAAACTCTACAAGTTGCCAAATCTTTAGCCAGGACAAGAGAGTTCCCCAAGGCTGCAGCAATGCCAAGTATCAAAGCAACAGAAATTCCCTTTTAAGATGCTGTGACATAAAAAATAAAAGACTCTAAGAGTTGATGGCTAATCCTGAATACAAAATAAATCCTCCAGGCAATTTGTGTGTGCATAAAGCATATTCTTAATATGCAGCCTGAGTAACTTACCTAATAAATGCTTATTTGAGCATGAGCCAGAGGCCAACCTGGATGCAGGAGAGAAGTCCCAGGGCCCAGGGAGTTGGCCCTTGGCCAGGTAGCAGACCTGGTGACTTCCCTGAAAGCAGCTGGCTTTCCACACATGGGGCTGACTTTGCCAAAAAGGGGCAGTTTTCTAACTGGAGAAAACCCAATTTAACTGCTTCTTTTACAAAAATTATAATCTTCTACATCTCCCTAAATTTGATTTCTAACCTACATTAGATGAGTAAAGATAGGAAAGTTCCAAAATTGTGATCTTCCCTTTCCTGGAAGACAACACACGCACAAAGGCCCCTCCCACTCGTGGTAAACTGGAGAGGGGCTGGGTGAGATTCGTTGTGTCTTCCATTGTGTACTGGCTGTCATGCAAGGGAAGGGGGTTTATGGAAGAATATAAACTTGCTTATGATTCATAGTGACTGTGGGTGAAGGGCCATTTTCAGGAGAGGGCTGTGTGAATTTTGAATAAAAACATTACAATTTATTTTCTTAATATTTTGGCTTTGGATGACCTCACTATGACTAAATCCTAAAGCTCTCCAGGGCGCGATTCTCACAACACAGTGAAACCCAGATTTACTGGTATCTAGTTTATTCTCCTTGTTCATCTCCACTTCTGAAATGTCCATTGAGGTGACTTTTAAAATACATTTTGCATCTACAGGTACAAAGTGAGAGCATTGGTGAAAGTATGATGGTAGTTTTGAAACCAGAAATCTGGAGAAAGTATTATTATTTTTGTTGTTGTTGTTATTATTATTTGTTTTAAAGTTCTCTCTGAGGATGTCAAGTGGGGAAGCCCAGTTGAATTTGTGATTCTGCCTCCTGGGACAGGCATTATGTTTCTTTACTATGTTGGCTACAAGTTTAACTGCCAAGAAAAATATTTCAATTTGATAATTGAGACCATGACCGCTCAGAGTTTGAAGGGAGGGCAAGTTTCCTGGCTCTGCCTGGGGGAATTCAGCCAAGTGTACAGGACCTGGCTCCTCAGATGTTTTTTGTCGAGGGCATGTAGGGTGATCTTCAGCCTCAGAATGCCGAGGGAGAAAGATCTTGGTCCAGCACTTTGCAGAGACTCTGGGATAACCGCAGGCCAGCAGGATGAATTCCAGGCGGCACAGGGGTAGAGATGCTTTGAGAGGGGGCAAGGTTAGCCTGTTCTCTTCACTCAGATCCAGGGCCCCTTTGCCTTTTTACACCTCCTCCCAGATTTCTTAGCCACTGTGTCCAGAAAATACACATGAATCTGAATGCCAGAGACTTCCCAGAAGTAGTAACATCGCATCTAAGCTACTTAGTAAAGGAAGGGGAGGAGCTACGTGGGAGGCGAGTGGTGAGTCCCAAACCAGGGCTTCTCAAAATTTAATGAACACATGAACCAACTGTTAAAATGCAGATTTCTGACTCAGAAGGTCTGAGGTTGGGCCTGAGATTCTGCATTTCTAACAGGCTCCCAGGAGATGCCAGTGCTGCCAGTTGAGAACCACCCTTTGAGTGTAAAAAAAAAAAAAGAAAGAAAGAAAAAAAGACAACATTCTCCTGCCTGTTTTCATTCCTCCACCTATCTTTTTTTCTTTTTTTTTTTCCATTTCCTTCATAGAACTTTACCCTCTTTTGGAGGTGGGTCATAAGATTGCCCATAACTGAACAGATCAAATGTATGCTCAGAAAAGCACACTTTGAATTTGAACGTGCCACTGAACTTCTCTCTGCCCACAGATTTCTCAGCGCATGAGGAGGGCTGACATATGGAGAGAGATTTAATCTCTTAACCATCCACACGGGTTGGAAGTTTCTGCCCACGAGCACATGATTTTTAATGGTACCTGGGGACTGAATGACTCTGGTGCCTAGACTTGGTAGATGGATGAGAGAAAGGAGATGGCAGTTCTCAAATACTTTAGAAAAGAGCTTTCAAAGCTTCTGTCTATATAGTAAGCTGTAGATAAAAAATATCTACTCATTGCGTATCTGTGCATGCATGCACACACACACACACACACAGAGCTGTGGATGAATAATACCTACCCTTTGTGGGGTTAACTGATAGAATTTGAAGTTTTTACCTAATTGAAGTGTTTCTTGGTGTAGATGATGTCAAAGTGAACACTGGTGGGTCAGCCAACACTCCATCAGATGCTAATTTTCACTAAAATTAAAATCATCCCCTCCTAAAAATTTTCTGTACGATATCTGGAAGACAAAACCTTGGGTGTTATTTGAAAGGACATCCTCAGAGCAGCTCTCCGAGGTGATCCGGGTGATGTATGTGTAAGGACCATCGCACCACGTGTTTCTCAGTCCTGAGACGTGTTGCAATAGTAACTGTGTTTCATGAAGTTAGCATCTCTCCGGTCACTGACACGTAATAATACACTTTTCCCTCCAAAGGTGGCACCTGTGTGGTCAACCCCACAGACTTGTTTTGCTCTGTCCCCGGTCGTTTGTCCCTCCTCAGTTCCACTTCCAAATACAAGGTGACCATCGCTGAGGTGAAGAGGCGCCTCTCGCCACCGGAATGCCTCAACGCATCGCTCCTGGGAGGCATCCTGCGAAGGTAAGATGAAGGTGTTTCCCGGCACAGTGGGTCCTCTCACTGCCCTGCTGCCACGCCCCTCCGCCCTCAACTCAGCCCTGTGTCTTCTGCCCCCATCGTCTTCCTCAGAATGTGAACTTTCAGAACCGAGCTTTTGCTTGTTTTTGGACAGAGCAAAATCGAAGAATGGGGGCCGCTGCCTGAGGGAGAAGCTGGATCGGCTGGGCCTGAACTTGCCCGCGGGAAGACGGAAAGCAGCCAACGTGACCCTCCTCACGTCACTAGTCGAAGGTAGGACTTTTCAGCTCGGCAAAGTAATGATGGAAGGTTAGCTAGTCTTTGAAATTTGGCTTTGTTAGATTACGCCGTGTCATTTTTGTCTCTACTGCTAAGACAGTTACAGGTGAATTTCCCAGTTGATCGTGACGATGACGATTACATTAGACATAATATAAGGCTTAAGTATTGCTTCATAAACTATCACTGAATCTGGGCAGTAGTGGAATATTTATTTTTATTCCCACACTTCATGTGAGTTGGTGGCAACAATGGATGACTCCTTTCCAGCCAGCAAGATGCCATGTACTGCATTAGGCCCCTTGGCGTCTTGTGGATGATGCTGGCTGCAAACAGATTATTATTCTGCACACAACTGAATAATAGACCAACTCTGCCTTATCACCTTCTTGGGAGATTAAAACAGGTGATGCTTCTCTTCAGCACTTCCGTGACCTTGGTCCTTTTTGTGCTAATATGAGTTTGATTCAGTTATTTTACTTTGCTTATACAATTTTAATGGTAAACTAAAACTTTATCATATTTGCCAGTTTGTGTTCATAGACCTCGAATCAAGCCTGACTTTAGGTTATATTTTTGCCTCTCCATCAAATTTTTTTTTAGTAAGATTCAGCGACATTTTAGATTGACTTTTTCCCAGAAACTAGATTTCTAATCATCAAAAGTGGTCCATCCACTTTCTTATAAACCTATCGTTTTGTGAGAAAGAATACTATTTTTTTTCACCATTTAAAAATGTTTTTATTTTTCTGATGGCCCAGTACACTGCTGGGGTTCAGCCACACCCCCTTCCCATTTTGGTGCAGTGCTCGAGAGCAAGATAAATAATACCTGATTGGCTGTATTCCTCATTGACCACACTTGGAAGTAAATTTCATGAAAGTCAACCTTCTAGGACTTTACGGTACTTGTCTCTGCCGCTTTCTGGGGATGATTTGAATACAGCCTTGCCATTGTCCCTATTTTGACACAAAATCCCAAACAGTAGCGTGTAGGGGGCCTTGCTAGGCTTGGGTTTTCAACCATTTTGTTTTTGATTATTTTATAATCATTTCTCCCTGTATTTCTTTTAAGTGGAGTCACTCTGCTAATTGCTTTACCACAGCGTCATTCTCAAGTCAACATATTCGAGTTACTATTTCAGGGATTTTTTTTTTTAGGAATTTATAAGAGAGGGCTATTTCTTGCAAATTTATAATACGTTTAAGTGATTCACAGCATTTCTGTTACAAATGTCATTGCACTGAGAAACCAATGGAACGAACAACTCAGGCTGCATAACTTCTTTCCATCTGACAAAGCTGTTTGAAAAGTGAACATTTTAGTAAGGTGCACATTTAGATTGGGGATATTTTTTGGTCCACCTAGCATAGATATATTTGACCTAGAATGCAATATTGAATTTATTATTGTTACATGTGTGTGTATATACATATATATATATGTATATAAAATATATATAAAATATGTTATTTGAATCCAGATTCCCTGAATGTAATATTAGGTCACAGCCCCCTTCTACCCATATGTCTTCGTTTAATGGGGTTTAAATATGTGCCTAATGGTTAGCACAACTGCTTGTACCCACTTTATCATAAGCCTGGAGTTCTTTTTATTTCCCCTTGTTAATCTCATTGCTACGACTTCTCCTTTGCCCACTCTGGTACCTATAATATCAGAGAGCTGTCATTCTCTAGAAAATTCAGTACATTAGAATTGCTTCGCCCATCCCACTGACCTTCCTGAGATCTTGGGATAATCCCAGACGCTTCTAGAGTGGGACAAATTCTCTCTCTGGAAAAACGTCCAAGAACCTGGCCAGTATGATGGTTCTGGTCCTCATACTATTGCTACGTATTTATTATTTACGAGACACCAGTTAGCTACCTCCCCTCTGTTTTACTCCAGAACAATCTTTGCAGAGTTGGTGACTGTTAAAACAAATATGAGACGTCAAGTCTGTAGTCATTCTTGCCTATCCCTCCCACCTCACTTGAGGTTTTCCAAGATGGCCAGAGCTGCAGGGTATAGCCAGAGGGAAGTTTAGTTCACTTAGGTGGGGGGGCTTTCCTGAGACCATTCTGCTGAATTTGCAAAAGCTCCGATAGCATTCTCAGGCAACACCAGGCGTTCTAAAAGCACAGTTTAAGTCCTTAAACATGAATGCCTCGGCTTTTAGTTTGTCATGACCGGAGGTCAAACTCTGTTTATACGTATATTTAAAAAACAGTGTGGGGCACTGAAGGGTGGAAATAAACCTTAGCGAAAGAAAGGGGACCATCCACCCATATTGTGTAGATCTCCGTTCACTCTCTTCAAGTCTAAATCCTTTGCCACTATTGCTTCCTTTTCTAGTTTTTTTTTTTAATGTTAGCTCCCAGATTCTCTCCTGCACATCTCACCTAAATTCTGAAAAACTGAAATTCTACAAAAGACACAGAACTAAATGCATTCTCTCAATTAAGCACTTGGCACCATGTGGCACAGATGCACTTCATAAAAATTAGTATCTGTCCTCCAGTTTCTTTCTCCCTAAACAAGTGTTACTTAATAGCAGAATTTACTCAGAATCACTGAGTAATTACTCCATTTCCCTAGAGGGCAGTGGAAGACTGAGTTGTCTGAGGCACTAGGTCATAGCGCACATAGAAGAGGGTGATTCTGGAGTCAGATGGTCTTGTTTGAACCGTCTTCCATCACTTGCTGGCTGTGTGCTATAGGGAAAGATGCACAACCTCTCTGAGCATCAGCGTCCTTCTCTGTGAAGGAGTGTTAATAATAGTACCCTCCTAGTAAGGTTGTTGTGGGAGTTAAATCAGAATGTTTGTAAAGCACTTAATGGGATGCCCGACACAAAAGTTGATGTCAATAGATTTTAGTTATCATGAATCTCAAATGAGAAAACTAAGGTGCAGTGAGATTAACCATTTTGCACAGGGTCATAAAATTGGGAGCAGCAAGGAGGAGAAGCCAGGTCTTCCGGTTTGCAGCACCACTGTGTATTTTCCACTCTGATTTATGTTAGTGGCTTGGACCATGAACAGCTGCATTGAAACTGTTTCTGAATTTAACTATATATTCAGGGTTATAGTTACAACAAGATAACTGAGGAATAGAAGGAAGTGACCAATACTGCTGCTTTTCACCATGGATTGCGTATTCTTGCTGCTTGGAATCCTGGGCAAGTTTGTTGAACTTTTTTGCATCCTTTAGTACAAGGTTATGAACATCCTGATACACCCTCTGCTGTCACTTAATCCCCCAAAGTTAAGATGACATTAAATCTTGGTTCTTTCTTTTTTTTTTTTTTTTTGGTGTGCAATAACTATTGGTAGTGTTTCTAGTACTTTCAAAAAGGTGCCATGTTAGTTAGTTAGTTAGTTGGTTAGTTAGTTAGTTGTAAGACTCTCCTACAGCCATTTCTTTCCACTTCAGCCAAACCAACCAAAGGCAGGAGAAAGGAATGCTCTCCCCTGATACTGTTTCCCCTTTGTCTTTAGTCCTGAGCCTACATGATTGCATTTTCAGGGAACAAGGGAAAAGATCAACCAGCTTGACAGCAAACTCCTTCCTATACATGAGATATGGGGAGCAAGTTTCCAGGATGTGATCAGTCCATGGCTTTTTCATTTAGGAAGAGGGGTTGTTCACCGCTTGAGGACTGTAGGATTCAAACACCAAAATCCTTTTGCCAAGTGTCAGTGATGTTACACGCCCAGGACATGCTCTGCCTTATTTGCTCTTCTCATGGAATTTAGGACAAAGCTGATATTCCCACTGTGTTCACACAGGTACCACACTGGGTTTCAGTGGGCAGGGAGAGCTTAAGGTTAACCTCCAGGGACTCATGGCATCATCCTAGCATCACTCCTCCTCTGGCCATTCCAGACGTCCCATTTCCACATTAGTCTCTCCTTTGTGAACCTGTATGATATAAAAAGGGTCATAAATTGACCCCTTGTCATAATAGTTCTAATTGGTGCTCACTCGATCATCTGGAAGAGGCCAATTACTCGGGGACCCTGGGGTTCCCTTTTGCACACAAATACTCCAGCACTGACAATGTCTTCTCAGGCACAGTTTGCATCTCAGAGCTGCAGTGCAATTGGACTCCGTAAGCAAATGCTAGTGCAGTCCATGTCAGTCAGTCACTTTAAGGTCTCTTTTGGAAAATAGCCTTTTTTTTTTTTTTTTACAGACTCATAGGTCTTGTCTTATCTGTAAATTTCTCATTCTAAGTCATGAAATAGTTTCTATCTGAGAGACTCTGCTTTGATCATTGATCATTAGATAATGATTCGATATTCTTGTCTAATATCTGACAATGAATGTTTATCAGAATTTTCAATAATTGGTCTCAGTGAACCTGAGGTTGTATCTTACAATATTCTGGACAAGTAGGCACCATCTCAGAGGACATCGTATTAAATCATTTGCTTGCTTCCTACTAGTCCTCCTCTGGCCTGCATCTTGTGATTTCTTTCATGTCCAGGCGGAAAGGTGTTTGCTTAGAGGGGTGGAGGAGGCGGGCTCCGGCTCACATGCCTTAGTGTCTGACTGTGTGCTGGCGGCAGCCTTACATTCCTGCTCCTATTCTGGCCCCCAAAGGCCGGTGTACCCAAGCCCGTTTGGCTCAGCCTGGCCCTTGCCCCTTTGATCCAGCCCGTTACTCACTCTCGCAAATCTCGTTGCTCCCTTGAAAGCATGTCTCTGCATGACTTTCCTGGGGTTTTTCTTTTTTTCTATCATGCTGTCTTTCCAAGTTCCAAGTTCACGCCAACTCATGGGCTTTTCAAACACTCAATTTCTGCTTTTTTCCATGGTTTACATTTGTCAAAATTCATCAGCATTCTAATAAAACTGTAGAGTGTAGTCAGTCCTGGTGGTGCCTAACCCCTACTGAACAGCCGTGGAAGTTTGGGAATCCCCCAGATTTTAATTTACAGCAAATATTTGAGTTTAGAATAGAATCTTCCTGAGAACTAGGTCAGAGAGTAGTTTTGCTTTTTAATTAATATAATTTTAAATAATCTATATAGACGGTAGAAATTCAAAAGTTACAAAAGGGTATACAGTGAAATGCCTCCTTTCCACTTTACTTCCCACTCAGTTCCCCTCTTGGAAGAAATGAATGTTACTGGTTCCTCTGGTTCCTTCCAAGGGTACATATTTGGGTGCATAGTTTTTGTTTTCATTTTAAAGTTATAGCGTACTGCACACATTCTTCTACAGGCTTTTTTCACACCTTATCTTAGCGTTCTTTTTATTTTCAGTTCTTACAAGTTGTTCATCTATTTATTTATTTATTTATTTATTTATTTATTTATTTATTTGCAGGGAGTAGGTAATTAGGTTTATTTATTTACTTACTTATTTATTTTAAGGGAGGTACCGGGGATTGAACCCAGGACCTGGTGCATGCTAAGCATGCACTCTACCCTCCCCCTGCTCACCCTTTAAAATGCTCACAGTATTCCATTGTTTGAGTGCATCATAATTCATTTAACCAGTGCCCTCCTAAATATCGTATAGGAGTTTTTAATCTTTGGCAGTTACAAATAGAGCTTCAATGAGCAACTGCACACGTCCACAGATAATTCTGCAGATATGCACGTACATCCATTCAATACACTCCTAAGAATGCGCTGCAGGGTCAAAAGACATTTGGAAATTGTTCCCCGTAATGGTTGTAAATGTTTGATTCTATCAGTAGTGAGGTTTAATATGAGAGTACTTCCCTATGCTCTAGCCCAAGCCAGGGTGCTATCAACTTTTTGATCTTTGCTAATTTGATTGGGAAAAAAAAAAGACTACCTCTATTATGAAGGAGTTGAGTATATTCTTAGGAAAATTCTATGAGCTCTTCTGTCTCTTCACTACTTTGTACTGATGGGGTAATTTTTGACATTTTTCTCATTGATTGGTAAGTGCTCATTGTATATAAGGAAAACAGGTTGTATGTCTCTGGTCTGAGTTGCAAAGCCTCTCCACCCCTGGCTTTGGTTTGTCTGTTTGCCATTATGAGTTTTTTGTTTGGTTTCTTATTTGTTCAGATCTATGTCATGTAGAACTTTTCCACATTGATATAATCATATTTCTTGTATATTTTATTTCATGATTTTTAGATTTTTATTCTAATACTTTAAAAGTTCTGTTTTTATTCCAAGATTATGAAATATTTCTCCCATGTTGTCTTCTAATTACTTTGTGGATCTATATTTTATGTGTAAGACTTTGCTCCATCTGGACAATTTTTGTTGTTGGATGTATGGTATAGATCCAATTTTATTTGTTTTTTTTTTTTTTCGGATGGCCAGCCAGTTGTCCCAACACCTTTTATTGTTAATCCATTTTCCCCTACTAGTATAAAAAGCAAATTGCCTCTTATGCTAAATCTCCTTATAGAAATATACTTTCTAGAAAATTTTTTAATTGACGTATAGTCAATTTACAATGTTGTGTTAGTTTCTGGTGTACAGCATAGTGATTCAGTTATACATATATATATTCCTTTTCAGATTCTTTTTCATTATAGGCCATCGCAAGGTATTGAATTATAGAATATAGTCCCCTTTGCTATACAGTAGGACCTTGTTGTCAAATATATTTTTTTAATAGACTGATGACTATTCCCTAACAATGCTTCCCTTCTTCCACCACCACATAGCCATTGTTTTTTCTCGAGTGTACACTGCTTCAGCCAAACAAGGCAGAACTCATTACACAAGAACCCAGACAGGCAGAGGTCTTTGCAGTTGCATCTTAACTCTTAGTGGCTGCTTGCCTTTGTAGAGCCACAGAGTCCTTGTCTGGGGGGAAGATGCGTATCTCATCCCCACTTACTGCTTTCCCTTCACCTTAAGACAGTGGTTCTCAATCCCAACTTGAGATTACTTGTGGCGCTTTCAAAAAATGCCAGCGATTAATTGACACAGGATGAAACCCTGATGTGTGCATGTGTGTGTGTGTGTGTGTGTGTGTGTGTATCTCCCAGATTATGGGAAGAGCAAGGCGTTGAGAAACACTGCCTTCAAGTATAACCTATTTTATTAACTGGCTCCATTAATCTAATGATATACCCTACGGGTTTTGTACATAGTTCATTCTTTCTAGTGATGCTCGTTTGTTCTAGTTTTTCACTATACTCTTTGGAAGGGGTGCCTCCCAAGACTATTGTTATAATCAGCCAATGACATATTCTAAAGTGTTTCCATTTGACAAATGTTTTCTGAGTACCTGTTACGAATCAGGTGTTGTACGAAGTACAGGGTATGGAATTGGGGACAAAACGATCGCCTTGAAGAACAAAGTGTCAGTATTTGCTTGTGCCGACTTTTTGAGAGGGTTACTCAGTATGAGACAACTGCTGCTGTTACTGTGGAAAATCGGAACATCCCTTAGTGGTTTGCCCTTCTTTGGAAGGGGGCGGGGGTGTGGGCGGCACCACTTGGCCCAGGGAGCCTGAAGCCTTGCACTTAGAATTCTCTGTCCAAGCACTCACACTGTCCCCCGAACATTCATGAATCTACTTCTAAAATATTAATTCTAGAAATGATATGAAATACAATGGACGGACTTGCCAAAGTTGGCGTGTTGTCTGAAAAAGCGGGGCGGGGGAGGGGGGTGGTACTGGTTTGTCAGGTGGCACAATGCATTGAAATAAAGGAAGAGCTTAAATCCATCCTGGAAAACAACCACCAGCCCAGGGCATCCTACCTCATCGTGGGCAGAGGGGAGGGGACAGCAGCCATGTTTGCCAGACGTGGTCCAGCCCTTCCTGGGTCACTCATCCATCATCGCACGTTACTGCACCTGCTGCTGTTCACGTGAGCACTTGGCTCCCCGCCCCCAACAGAGACAGAGATTTATTTTCACAAATCAGTCAAATCCCAGAGTCTGATTCATACGTGTTCTGATCCAAAAATTCCTATTTTTCTTAAACCTGTTGACGCTAAGATATTTGCTGTCCCAGATTTAACTGTAGATTTGTCATTGTTCCTGAATACCGTGTGTTCTTTGAATTCATGACTCCATTTGTTCATTCATTCTTGGGTCCTCATACAGGATGCTTTTGTGGCCCGGTATACACATTTTAACTACATATCAGAGTGTCTTCACTTGCCACTTCTTTTGATGTAGCATCGCTATACATCCAGTAACAATGTTACATCGCAAGCAGGAGAAAGCAGTAAACAGAGCGAAGGGAAGGAAGGATCTGGCTGTCAGTGTAAGTGTAAATAGCAGCTGTTCCATTCAAAGTGTTTTTAAAACTACCCCACGGTGAGAGCTTTGCATAAAATGGGCCAGATCCTCAAGGATCAGGTTTTAGCACAAAATTTAAGAGGCATGCTGCCATCCTACTCTAGTGCAAACAGTGAGGAAAAGCCATATATATGTACATACATATGTGTGTGTATATCCTATTAATAGTCTCTTAAAATTTTACTTAAATATCTATTTCTGCATGAATAATATTGCAATAGAAAGATATACCAGTATACATAACTCGACTTGCTGTACAAAGATGGCATTATGAACAGTGTTATTGTGTTAGTCGCAAGATATTTCTGAACCCTAAGATCACACGTGTTTATCCTCTGGTCAGGGACTGTAGCCGCTCTTTGATGGGTTAAGCTTTAAGACTTTTTACCTCGAATTTGAAATTTCTTGAATTCTCTCCTTTCTGTCACTTTTGTAGCAGAAGTGACCATCCTGTATGTTACAATGTCCCTTAAAAAAAAAAAATCTTGGTGCCATTTCTTCTGCCAGATAAGCATACATTTTCTTTCCTAATTGTTTAGGTCAATAAACTGCTGGTAATAAGCACTTAAAAAATATCGCTTGTACGTTGCAGCTTTATTCAAAACTATGACCCTCCAACAGCTAGCACTACCCAGACTAATGAATAGAGACCCTTTTCACCCAGTTTTGTCATTGCAATATTTTTGTATTAAACTAGACCCTTCCAAGGCCTAGAACAGGGCTTCTCACATTTTGGAAATGAAAAAAGTTGTTAAAGACTTAAAAGAAAAAAAAAAGACTCAGGAAATGGATAAAAAAAAAAAAGATGAGTTACAATGTTAGTGTCTCCTAGTAACATAAATAAAAATGAAACACACTGACTGGTGTAGATACCAGAGTCTAATTTTGATGCTTGGTTAGTATTTGTACATATTGAAACTTCAAATCAGGTTATTAACTAATATCGGCATAGTCACAGAGGAGATTTCCTAGCCTCAGTGTGCCTTTCTGAACAAGGGCGAAAACCCCACCAGTTCCTATAGCTCAGCGAGCATAAGTCCCATAAATAAATCATAATTTAAAAGTCTTAGTTTTGATCCTTAATACATATTAAGGAGAACTTTGAAAATAAAAGCTTTTAGGAAAAGGAAAGTATAAACAAATATTGAACCCCCATTATTTACATGTTTTCCTTAGAATTTTTAGTTGTAAGAAAGACAAGGTATTCAAGAAAAATTTAAAGCAAAATTACTCTCAGAATTTTTGTTTTTTCAACTCTGTACCATCTTAAAATGTTATCCTGTTTTCTATGGTTGGTAATTTGGGGACATTTTTTTAAAAAATAAATATGACTTTCCTGATCTGAATGATTAATTTTTGTTTCTAGCAAAAAAAGGAAACTAAGGAACCAAGGAACATTTCACTGATAATAACGAGCCTATTTTATATATTTATCCATAAACTTTTCCTCCTTCTCCAGAGTAACAGTAACCATTTTTATATCTTCCTGGTATTAATTCATCAGCTACTCTGTTTTTCTGTGAGTATAAAGCCAGATTAAATCCATTACTTTGGCCATCACCAAACAAGTGTCCTATGGTCTGGTCATCACTCCTAGTTTTTAAACTCCTTCATGGCAAAATCTGACTGACCATGGCACTGTTGGATCCCTTCTCCATGAGTACCACCTTTTCCTCCTTGGAAACATTTTATCTCTAACATTCATTTGATACTTGTAATACAAGGCTTGCATTATGTAATATTAATATAATGTCAATGAACATGTACAGATTGTAGATAATACTTACATGGATGCGGTATAAACTATAAAGTGCTCCTAAGGTGTTTCTGGGTTCGTTGCTCTTGTTGCTACCATTACTGAGATGGTTGTCGTCTTCCTAGAAACAAGGACGATCCTTGGTGTCCTTTCACAGCCCCCTTTACTCCTACCCAGCTCTGCACCTCGAACACAGCCTGTGCTCAATATATATCTAGTGAGAACTTACTTTCTCAAAGTTTTAATGGTCAAGTAAGATTTGGCTTGATTGAGCTTTAAAAACACTGTTGTTTTCCAAACTGAAGTCCGTGGCCAAATCTTACTTTGCCAACAGGTCATTTTTACCCCCTTTCTTAAAAGTTTACTCAGGTTTCAGATTTTGTGAAAGAGCAAAAGTTATCTATCATCTCAGAGAATGTAAGAAGCATTGTGTTTTTTAATAATGAACCCGAGAAGCATTGTACGTGGTGCTGAAGGTGGACACCCACCATAAAGGCAGATAATGCTGGCACTATGATTCTGTACTGTAGTCTCTTTGGCTACATAACGTTGTGAAATTGATACCATTCAACTATCTCCCATTCCAAAGGATTTGAAAGGCTTTGAAAAAGTATTTGGTATACATACCTTTTGCCACTGTTTTGATAGGTCTCATGGAAAAGTTATCTGACTATTTGAGATACACGGAGAATAGGTTGTAGGTTGACAAACCCAATGACCTGCCCACGGAGCTGCCTCCCCAGGGCATCTATGTGTAGGATCTCAGGTGTCAGTCTAGTCTCATGGTCAGAGCCATGGAGGGAGTCAAAACAAGTAGCCTGTGGTTCTGGTTTTTCCCTCTCAATTTTCCACACCCTCCCTGCCTGGTAAGTAGCTTCTGTTTCTGCGTATTTCCTCATCCCACCCCACCCCACCCTACCCTACCCCCAAAGCTCCTTTCCTTTGCTTGAATTGTTTAGAATGAATAGGAAAAATGACCCATCCAACCACAACCAGGAATAAGGCTGGAGGAAGTAGAAGACGTTCCTCTTGTTGAGTCTGGACGTTCGTGAGAGACTGACTTTCATTGTCTGTCGACAGGGGAGGCGCTACATCTGGCTCGGGATTTTGGCTACACTTGTGAAACAGAGTTTCCAGCCAAAGCGGTAGGAGAACATCTTGCCAGACAACACATGGAACAGAAAGAACAGACAGCGAGAAAAAAGATGATCCTCGCAACCAAGTAAGCCAAACGGGGAGGCCTCTCTGTGCCTTCGTCCTTCAGGTCTTCCATTTTCTTTGAATGAGGGAAACAGTCTAGAAAGCATCCTTTCTTTAAAGCAAGGGGACTCACACCCCGGCAGCTAGCTGTGTTAAACAAGGACCACCCTCAACACTGGGCCGCAGCAAGATCTGCAGACTGTGTTAGTGGTGGAGCTGCCATGGACACTGAGGAAAGTTCTTAGAAAACCTGTTCAGAATAGCAGGAACTTCTGGGAGATGTAGATTCTAGGCAAACAGGCTGGTTGGCTGCTGTGTAATTTGGTCTAAGATCTTAAAATACTGTGAGTGTTTGGGGGAATGTGGCAAAAACTGACGGCCCCAGATGCATGAGAGGTAAGAGGGAGACCTCTGGGATCAAGGATTGTCATCGGTGCCACCATTTTTTCTTGTATAGAAGTAAGCAAAGAAGCCCTGGGCTGCCCCACACCCTGTGGTGATATTGTCAAAAAGAAAAAGGTAGAATGTATGAGAAAGCTTTTGAAAATTGTAAGAAGTTCCATGAAAATGTGAATTAAAATAATGAGGAAAATGATGCTGGAAAGGGGAAGCTTGCATCAGAGGCCTTCAGAGCCCCTCCGACTTGGAAGTCCTTTGATAATTCTGGAAGAGCTACCATATACTGTATGAAAACCCAGCGGGACCAGAAGTACTGCTGCAAGTCACGCTCAAAGCTTTAGATGAAAATCTTTCAGGGGGTAGCTAATTCTTGCTCTCTTTACCAAAATTAGTTATTGCTACACATAGACCATTAATAACCCTGTTGAATTTCCTAACTCTGTATTCAGATTTTTGGAGCTCATAGTCCCAGGTGATTAAATTGTCATTTATACGTTAATTTCTTATTTGAGATAAACTTTTAAAAGAGAAAGTACAAGGTAGAGAGTGTTAGAAACATTGCTTCTTAGAAACTGATGAAAAAAAATGACCTTACCGTGTGTTGGCTAAAGTGTAAATCATCTCAAAATGCATAAAACCAAAAGTAAATATTCCTCTTTTCTACCACATCTAATGTAACAGAGGTTTTTTTGTTTCTGTTATTGTTTTGTTTTTTTTTACAAGTTTAAGGTTTCATATGGGACATCTGCCACCCAGCAGGCACGTGAGTCCCTTACTTGGGGTTTGTGCTGCCTGCGGCTGTCACTGTTTGGGTTTTGGATATATTTATATGTTGCCCTTCTGAGAGTAATAGATAATTCTTTCATCGTGCCCCTAAACACAAGAAAAGCAAAAGGTGGTGGCAAAAGGAGAAGAGAAAGACAAAATAAGGAGATGAAGGGAAAGGAATAGCAGAGAGAATTAAGACCAAGAGTTAGAGAAAGAGCACGACAAGACAGAGATAACACTTGGATTTAAAATACTGAGATGAACTTTATGCTGGGAAAGCTGCTGGGGATTTGCTAGTGGAAAGATTTAAACCTGAGTTTTTTGCGCAGTCTCTCCCCTGGGATCAGGGTGGGGGGGGGGAATCTCCACTTCTACGTTGCTTCTACTTTTTCCCTCTTCCAAATAGCTTTTGACCCAGAACAGTCTTCACCCACCATATTTCAGTTTTTCCAGAAGGAACTTAGAGTTCACACAGTTTGTTAGTTTGTATCCTTAACATAATCTCAGGAGACTAGAAGGACTTGTTATAGATTGAGAGACAAGCACAGGGCTGGGGTTAGGTAGAATCTCCCAGGTGTTCCCAAAGTATCATTCAAGCCCGCAGGATCATACGATTGCCCAATAGGCACACCCATGCAGTGCCTCTGAATGACACTGTTACCCCCAAATACAAATGATCCAGGAGAAAACCCCTTCGTGTCTTCTGCCTCCAGATTACTTGGCTGTGGTCTCATTATGAATGCTCTAAGACTTTCACCTCCTGCTCCAGAGAACGGACCTCCTCCTTGTCCTCCCTCCTCCAGGGATGACTGTGTGACTCTTCACCCCCACCACCCACCGCAGTGCCACCATTCATGTTCCAAACACAAGTTCCCATTTTGGGGGTGGGGGGAGCTTCCATCCCTGTCTGGGAGTCCGTGCATTCACGCTGATGGAGAGATTTTGTTTTCATTGAAGACCTCGGGGGAAGTAAGAGAAGTACTTCCGCATTGGTCAGAGTCATCCTGAGACGTCTCTTTTGTAGCAGTGGATTCAACTAGGGAGTGGTATTTCCCTTTTACCTGGGACCTCACGAATGCAGATTATTTTAGGTGATATTCTGAGCTTTCATTTCATAAAATAGTTCCAGAACATGTGATTATCTTTGATCCTGCTGTCCCCAGCCGGATATTTGCAGATCATTAAATGGCAAACAAGAAATCACTAACTCCAATTACCTTATTTTATGTATGAGTAAATAGGCCATAAACATACAGAAATTGGGAAAGGCGAAATGTTTTGTCTTTGTGGTTATATATGTCCACCCCATCTTTACAGTAGACAAGCAGAATTGAGGAACCAGATGCTGTGCAGTCATGGCAAACCCACTCCGTACACACGGTCATCAATATAGGTAGATAAATTAAGGGGTGTGTGGGAATAACATGACTTTCTGCAACATATTAACGGATCCAACACATATTCTGAATATTTCTAATTTTTCCAATGGTAAAACACTGGCAATTTTCAATTAAAATGCTCAGAGTTGAAACCAAGTAGCCTATGTGGATATTCATTACATTCTAATCAGCTCACCTTTGTTCTTAAGACTGTGACAGTTGTTATCAAAAATATATAGGAAACCCAAAATTCTTTGCATGAGAGACCCAGATGCTGATCTGCATCAGCAGATTGCCTTAACATATTTCTTTTTTATCTCTATGGACAATAGATTCAGTTGAATTATATTATCAAGTATACAGTTATATGAAGGGCTCATTGACTAAGGGCTGGTAGCCTCCTAATTGCTCTTTAACTTGAGTTCTTTGTTGATTAACCAAATATTTTGGTGTAATTAGACAGTTACTTTGAAGAGGGATACAAACTGAGTCAGTTTTTGAAATCTAAAAAGGTACCAGACAAAACATTTATTTGATTTATGAAAAACACATTTAAACTTCTTCCTTGAAGTTGGAACTAAATGTAATTAACGTTTGATCTCCATGAGGGTAAAACAGAATAGTCAACGAGTTTTAATTATTACCGTAACATTCATTGTCAGAGGGAGAAATAGAACTTTAAATTCAGACATCAGCTAAAAAATTGTCCCCAAGGACAATGACGTAAGTGATAAAGTTAGAATCTATGATTCATCAAAGATCATCTTGTGTTACATAATTCATAATGTGACATTTTGTGTGGAGAAATAAAGAGTGTTTCTCATGGTAGCTTCGAAAATAAAAATTTAAATAAGAAGGAAAGTGAGCATGAAGATAACAACTCCGTATCTGTCATAATGAGATGATGCTGATGACTGCCTAAGGGAAATCGACAGAATTGTCATCTGTTTTTAAGTCTGGAGCCTGTCCTAAGTCAGTGAGTTACGCAGAAGAATCAAATATCAAAGGTTGAAAATTCTGCAACTTCTCCCAGCCCTGTGTGGTGTGTTGAATTGCTTCGTTTAAATGAAATTTTTCCACACTTTGCCTTGTCCTCATTTCTTCCTCAACTTTAAGTCTCTTGTAACTTGCTCTTTTGTTTGTACAGGAAGCAAGTTGATTTGCCAATGTACAGATTCGTTTGTTCAATTATCTGAATCATTCCTGTATCACAGTGCAAGAACTAAAGCAATGCTTCAACCTTCATTTTAATTTTAATGTAGTCTATTAATTTATTTTTGTTACTTTATTTTCTTTATCACTTTAATATATTTTTACTGAAGTACAGTCAGTTTACAATGCTGTATCAATTTCTGGTGTACAGCACAATACTTCAGTCACACAGGAACATACCTACATTTGTTCTCATATTTTTCTTCACCATAGGTTACTACAAGATATTGAATATAGTTCCCTAGGCTATACAGTAAAAACTTGTTGTTTATCTATTTTATATATATTAGTCAGTATCTGTGAACCTGGAGATTGTCATTCTAAGTGAAGTAAGCCAGAAAGAGAAAGAAAAATACCATATGATATCACTTACATGTGGAATCTTAAAAAAACAAACAAACAAACTTATTTACAGAACAGAAACAGACTCACAGACATAGAAAACAAACTTATGGTTACCCAGGTGGCGAAGAGGGTAGGAAGGGATAAATTGGGAGTTTGAGATTTGCAGATACTAATACATTTTAATCTGATAGAAAATCAAAAGACTAGTCTTTAAACACCTCCAGTATTTCTTTGTAATAATATTGTATTCATACTGATGACTGAATTGTAATCACATTCACGACCACCACATAGTAATTCATCTTGCTAATCTGAAAACTGAAAGCAAGAGCCTGCATTTTACAATCTAATGAGACATTTTCTAAAAACAAAGATAGCAGTATGTCTAACTCTATTGAATAGTGTCAAGTGCAATAGATTACGATGCCCCACCAAATACCATTTGATGTCACCAAATGGCATCAACGTTTAGTTTAAGTTGCTGCTCTTTAATCAAACATAGGAACATGCCTGAAAGTCAGCCAACTGAGTCTAACTCAGTGGTACTTTTTTTTTTTTTTTGCAAGAAACTCTTTTACATGGAGCAGAGTTGTTTTTGTGGTGATTAAATTGTGGGTAAGTGGTTATCTACCTCAAATACTAAAGGTCAAATTTAGTCTGATTATAATGAAATATTGGGAAAAGGGATTTCCCAAAGGCTACTTGAATCATGGTTCTGAAATAAGCCTGTAACTTGACTAAAACTTGTATACAGATATGATCTATCCCCCCCAAAAAAATCACATTTTAATTTTTTTAAAAAGGAATTCTTAGTTGCAATCCTCTCATACAGATTTTCCCTTATACTCAGGTTAATCTGTGAATATTCACCTTAAAAATGCACACTGGCTTTGTCAATGCTGACGGACTGTTATCCCCTTGAAACATTTCACAGTCATCCTGTGGTACTCGAGAGCAAAGTTGCCACCGTGAATGTCACCTGTACGTTGCAGATGGAACTTTGGAGGTTGCTTTATGAAATTTTATCTAGTCCTCTTTTAAAAGAGGAAACAAACCTGTGGTAAAATATCCTTGGATAAAACTAAAGCCCTGTTTCAAGAGCTCAGCTTTAATCTTGAATCTTTTATTTTAGACAAATTTGTAAAGAATTCCAAGACCTCTTGAGCCAAGATAGATCGCCGCTGGGCTCCTCCAGACCCACTCCGATCCTGGACCTTGACATCCAGAGACACTTAACACATTTCAGGTAAGACCGCTTTTCCAATTTGTTCGGACTCTCTTTAAAATTGTGGAAACTGCCTTTGTTAATTTGGACATTTTTATATTCTCATCACAGTTCCATTTAGAGATAACACATTTATGTCTGTATGGTGACTGCCAGGCATTTAAGATCAATTGTGAAAAAAATTACTAATGCATGAAGCACTTTGGACCAGAAAATTTACTATCTTTGTGTAATGATCGAGAATTTGTGACTTAAAGTGAGTGCTCTTCTTTCAAGTAATAGCACTTTCAGACCGGGATTCTGAAATCCTTTCAGCAGTTCTTTATCTTGGTTGGGTAAATTGTTGAATGGACAGATAATAGGATAGAAATTAATGGGCTATCATAGACTGATTTTCCAGAAGTATGTTAATTTCTGTGCAGTTAGAAACTGCACATGGTTCTTAAGTTGGATCACAGAAGTATATTTTAAAGAACTCAGGGGGTATTATTGAAAACATATCTTAAATTTCTTTTTCTGAGATGCTTTAGGAAAGGATAGACTAGCTTCCCTGGTTAATTTATGCCCTGGATACAATGTGGAAAAGAACACAATAATTTTCAGGTGACTTTCAGTTTTAAAACTCTAGAATTCTAACACCTACATGACGTTTCTCATCAATAAAAATATTTATTCTCTTTTTACTATTATCATTTAGTTTAAAAAACAATGCTAAGGAAAGACTAATATGCATTAAATTTTAAGTTGTTTTCAGTACCTCTCAATGTTTATAGTGCTTTTGTGGAGGGCATTCCCTTATATAAAATAATGGGTATTTGAGGAACTTGGAGCTTTATCTGCAACATCAGAGACTTTTAAATAGAATATTTAATTTTTCATAATGTCACAGTTCTCCTCAGGGTGTGAGAGACACAGCTCTGAATATTAAACTTAGGATTTGTTTTCTCGAAATGTACCAAAGGTAGGAGGTGTTTCCAGGACTTTCCTCCTACCATTCAACTGGGTTAGGGAAGGTGAGTGTATTAAGACTGGGAGAAAACTTAGAGCCCAGAAGTTAAGAGCAAAGGGCTTTGGAGAACCGTCTTCAAATCCAGACCCTTTAAACAACTGAGCTGGGTTGTTTGCTGGTAATGTGTGCATTCTGGTTAAGCTTCTATTTCCCAGCTTTAAATGGAATAGGAACCCATTTATTATTCAGTGGTAGTGAGCTAAAATGAGAACAATGACTCAACAGTCAATAAGTGATGTATTGTTTACTGCATCACTGATCCAAGTTTTAAAAGTGTGGGTGGTTCCACGATCACATCTGTACAAGTATTTTCCATATTTTCATTTCTCTACACACTAAAGAGATTTATAATTTTTAGAGAAGTTCAATTCAGAACTTAGTAATTTTTATACAGGCTCATTCTGGATTTAAGGAAGTTTGTTGAGTTACAAATTTACTCTAAGAAGGAAATCACTGTTCGAAGACAGAGAACTGGGACTGTGTCATGTCTACTGGGTCGTTGTAATCACAGATGAACCAACCTTTATTGGACAGCGAGCTCTCCTTTGCCAGGCTCAAAGCAGACTACAGCATCAGGATGTAAATTGGTTATTAACTGCAGTGTCAAATACATAGGCAAACCATTGTTTGCTCGGTGTAGGAGCCATCTGCTGATTGGCTGATACTTTAGTCACTGGCCAACTGAATGCCATAGAACTCTTTAGAGAAAACTTCCATTTCTAAACTTGAGCTGAATGTTCCCTACGTTTGCTTCATATGTTCTTAGGTACCTCCTCATGTAGACTATGTTACCAAGCTAGTCTGGAATCACCCAGAGAGGCTAGTCTACTGTTTCCCAGAGAAGAGCTAAATATATGGTAAATTGTCCCTGTCCCTTGTTGGCAAATCAAGAGAGATTATACTTTGAGTATAAAACTCTCAAGATCATATATGGCTTCAGATTCTCAGTCACAACAATTTGGAAAATACAGCTATACCTTAAGACATTGAACACTACATGGTGTATCTACTTATAAAAGTATCATGTATAAAATTTTGGTAATATTATTTATATGTTGAGTAGTTTAGATGTTGAGTAGTTTATTGTGCTTTTTAATATTTGCCACTTTTTTCCCTTTAATTTTGCTCTAGCTACAGTAGAGATTGTTTATGTAGATGAAATCTGGATTTCATAATGGAAGGTATTATGATGATAGAAATCATTTAACCAAAATTCACTTTATAGCAAACTTCCTAAATTTTATCTTTCTAAAATTGTGATTAAAAAGAAACACATAACATAAAATTTATCATCTTAACCATTTCTAAATGTACAGTTCAGTAGCGTCAAGTATATTCACATTGTTGGGCAATCAATCTCCAGGATTTTTTTCGCTTTGCAAATCTGAAACTCTGTAGTCATTCGACAATAAATTTCCACTTCCCCCCAGCCCTTGGCAACCACCATTCTACTTTCTGTCCCTATGAATGTGACGACTTTAGATACTTCACAGAAGAAGGCTCATACAGTATTTTTTTTTGTAACTGGTTTAATTCGCTTAGCATAATTTCCTCAAAGTTCATCTATGTGGTAGCACATATTAAATTTCCTTTCCTTCAGGACTGAGTGATATTCTATTGTATGCATATCCCACATTTTGCTTATCCATTCATCCAGTAGTGTGCGCTTGGATCGCTTCCACCTCTGGCCATTGTGAATAGTGCAACTCTGAACATGGGTGTGCAACTATCTTTTGGAGATCCTACTCTCAATTTTTTTCAATGTCTACTCAGAAGTAGAATCACAATGTCATATTTTGTATGTAGTTCTGTTTTTAATTTTTGAGAAACTGTCATATTGTTTTCCCGTGTGGCTGCACCCTTTCACATTCCCACCAACAGTGCACAAGGGTTCTAACACCCCCACCTCCTCGTCACCGCTTGTTATAAACTGTTGTGATTTTTTTTTATCCTGTGAGTGTGAGGTGATATCTTATTGTAGTTTTGATTTGCATTTCCTTAATGATCATATTAAGCACCTTTTAATATGCTTGATGGCCATTTCTATGTCATCTTTGGAGGGCTGTCTATTCACATCCTTTGCCATTTAAAAAATCTGGTTATTTGCTTTTTGCTGTTGAGTTGTAGGAGTTCTTTATATATTCTGGATATTATACTCCCTGTATGAGACATGTGGTTTGTAAATATTTTCTCCCATCTGTAGGTTGCCTTTTTATTTTGTTGATTGTGTTCTTTGATGCGCAGAAGTTTTTGACATAGTTCACTTTGCCCATTTTGACTTTTGTTCCCTGTTTTTTGTGTCATATCCAGGAAATCCTTATCATATCCAGTGTCATGAATTTTTCCCCCTACTGTGTTTTCTTCTAATAGTTTTATAGTTTCAGGTCTTGTGTTTAGGTCTTTGATCCATCTAGAGTTAATTTTTGTGTATGGTATAACATAAATGTCCAACTTCGTTTTTTTTGCACGTCTTAAACTATATTCTTTTAAACAAAAGGTTTAAACATGCCTGACACTTCCCATTAAAACTCAAATTAAAGTCTCCTAATGTAGACCGAATTTAAATGTGTGTATTTTGGGTTTTACTGTGCATTTATTAAAAAATGGCCTCAATAAAATATCTTAATAGGACTATAAAAGTCAGCTTGTTACCTGACCTTGAAAAACTCACTTTTCTCTTTACAAGTATAACCTTTAAACCTGGCTTCACAGTGGAATCTCCCTTGGAGCTTTTTAAAAATCTTGAGGACTAGAGTACACTTTTAAAGATCTGATTTGATGGGTCAGGTCTGGGGTTGGTCTCAGGCGTCTGTATTATCTGCAAAATCTGAAGTTGATTCTGCTAGTTAGACCACTTTAAGAACTAGCATGTTTCTAGATTATTTGCTATTTTCCCCTTTTGAAGAAAAACAATTCTGATTTGTTTTTAAAGTGACACTGAGAATTATGTAATGTTCTGTCTCGGACACTAACGAATTAAAAAGATTCTACATCTATTATTCTGTTAATAATCTGGGTAACAGTGTGTTAGCATAGAGGGTGTATCTTTCATAATTTCCCACTGACAGTGGTAACTTTAATTTTGACAGAAGCATAAGCTCAGGAGAAAAATCAGCTACAAAGGAAGCAAATCACATCTGACATTGAAAACAGTCCACTGACAGAGTCTGATTTCCCCCTGTTTTTGCTGAGTGCTGGCTGGGAGAGAGGATGATTGCTAGACATGGAGAGAACTCTCATTAGTAACGTCAGCTTGCACTGCTCTTTTATTTGGTCAAAATCTCCTTCCCAATTCAAACCATTCGAATGGCACCTTCAAGGGTGGCTGGTTTGGTACCTGGAGAACTGCGGCTAACTTTCAGCAGATTGCATATGTCCAGGTAGAGCTAGGGAATGATCTGGCCCTCGCAAAGCCCGGATGACTCCCTGCAGTTTTCCGTGCTAGCTGACATATCAGCGTGCTCTGGGAACCTGTGTGCATAGCAGGGACCATTCTCACGACTGATTCACAGCCTGGAAAGCTGCTCGTTTCCATCAGAATGACAGGAGGCAGGTTTCTTCATTATTTATAATTTACCGAGTACTATCCAAAGTGTGTATTGCTTTAGAGAACGCAGCAGACACCACAGCATCTCCTGGAAAGGGGGAGACAGTTGATCGGAATCTGCAGAAGATCCCACGGACACGGTTCCCAGGAATGGTGATGGCATTTCGACCGAGGTAGCCCGGGGCTCCGTGGGCAGAACAGACTCAGCTCAGATAGAAACCAGAGCCCTAGATTTCTGAAATGGTAGGGATTCTTTCTGTTGAGATCTTGAGAAATCTTAACAACTTTTCCCTTTTTCGCCTCTTTGGTTCTCATAATATCCTTGAATCTGAAATCACGCCAAAGCACATCTAACAACATAAATGAGGGGAGGAAGTTAGACTGTTTTTATTGCTCAGTTCAGAGAAAACAGCCTATGAGAAAAATGAGGAAGTTTTCTTTCTTGATACCCACCTTGGGAGAGTGAAATTTTATTTTTTCTTCTCTTTTACTGAGCCAGTGGCAGGTAGTGCAAGGGTGACTAAAGGATTGTCCCTCTCTTTAAGAATGTCTAGTGTGAGGACAGTTACATACACAGATTTAAAATATAAGAGAGAGATTTTATAGTAAAGGATTGAGCTGAGTACAGGTGATCATCTGGGGAAATTAGGAAATGCTTTCATCTTTCTACCCACAGTACTTAGTACCTGTTACTAAACGTGGCTTGTGATACTAACTCTATTAGACCTTGGCTGTATTTTCTTCTGGCTCATTCCCAGGGCCATGGAGTTTTAATTGGACCACAGGCTGCAGAGGTGAATGGATCAATGTGCTTGCATTCTTCTATTTGAGCCCAAAAGTCTACCGACATCACATCTTCCTAGAAATAGACCCTCCTAAGACTCCCATAACACTTTGGAAATAAGAAGCACACAGGCTGTCCCAGATACCTGTGTTTGCTGGTGATTAACTCCCAGCACTGGTTCTCCGTGTTGGAAGGCCCCTTGCATTTCCCCCTCTCCTTCAGCATTGGGATTGTCCCTTCAGTATCCCTGTCAAGGTGTCACCCACTCAAGGCTTGGAAACTTCCCACGATAGACGACTCTCTTCTGGCCTCGGCATCCCTTCTCCCTCTGACAACTCTACTAGAAATGCCTTCCTTCCACTGAGGCAACGTCTGTCTTCTTGGGGGCCTTACTGAGTCAACTGAATCCTGTTTCCTTCCGAGTGTCTAAAGGCAGCTCTCGGGTCTCTGAGTTTTCTCTTCCTGGGCTGTCCGTCCCCCTTTTCTTTGTGTTCCACATATGGCAGGCACCCCAGTCATCTCATCAAGGGTCTTCCGAGTGCCCTGTGCTCGGCAACACGCTGAACACAGGATGTGTGTCTCCAGTTAAATGGGAACACCTTTGGGCTTCTTTCCAGGGCGCCGAAGATCTGTATCGTTTTTTCTTTTTCTTTTTTTTTTTCCTTTTCTTGGCATAGGAGCATGGTGGGACAGGTAATCAAGAACGGATGATTTTATTAATTCTGTGAAGGCGTTTTTGAACACTTCAGAATGTGACAGAAGAGAAATGAAGAAATTTCAATTAAATCTCTAATCCCAAAGGAAAACATCATAAAATAAATGACATAACGAGGCTTAGCAGTTAAAAAATGGAATCATTAAGCGTTCCACAACTGTTCCACCAGCTCAAGGGGACTTCTATGACCATTTTATTTAAGAATATTGGAAATAATAGGCCTGAATTGTGAAGGAACAAGAAAATCCTGTGTTTCCCAGACTTAAGCTCCTATGTTAGGTTGAAATTAAACTTTAACCTAAACTCCAAAAGTGCACTTGGCATTCCCAACTGCAAAGAAAAACATATGTGTAAGTGGTCAGGTCTTACTCATAGTTAAATAAAAAATGACAGTGTATGTCTGGTTTTTTTTCCAATGGAAGTCTATATGGTCAGTTACAATGTGTCAGTTTCTGGTGTACAGCACAGCGTCCCAGTTATGTATATGCATACATATATTTGTTTTCATATTCTTTTTCATTAAAGGTTATTACAAGATACTGAATATGGTTCCCTGTGCTCTACAGAAGAAATTTATTTTTTTGCCTATTTTTATATATAGTGGTTAACGTTTGCAAATCTCGAACTTCCAAATTTATCCCTTCCCACCCCTTTTCCCCCCAGTAACCGTAAGATTGTTTACTATGTCTGCAAGTCTGTTTCTGTTGTGTAGATGAGTTCATTAGTGTCTTCTTTTTTTCCTTTTCTGAGATTCCACATATGAGTGATATGCTATGGTATTTTTCTTTCTCTTTCTGGCTTACTTCAGTTAGAATGACGTCTATATTTACAAAAGAGTTAATAATCAGTTTCCCTTGAAGTAAAATTTTCAATAGCAAAAGTGTAGACCAGAAAATAAAGCAGGCAACAGTTTTCAGTTCCTTAGCAGACAAGTGGAACCACGATGCCCTTCTTGTCTGAATCTACATTGTTACTTGTGTTTGTTTAACATGAAGCAGGAAATTAAAGAGTTAAATCAGTGGCCAGTGTTTACTGTACTTCACAAGGTGTGTGGCCCCAAACCAAATACTGCAGGAGACACGTACAAAAAAAGCATCTATTGCAGGTCACTTGATGACATTTTAAATGGAATTTTAGATTCAGCACATGGGAGGCTGGTAGTTCAAACAAGGGAAACCAGAGGCAACTGTTTCCAATTAACAATTTGCAAACATTGTCCCACAGCAACTATAGGTGTGAATAATTTGGTAAATTTTATTTTTAGATGATCTCTATCTTTGTTGACCTGTGGATTGAGGGAGAGTCTGTAGGGTTGTGGGGAGTCCTCAGGATGGATGTCAGGGGGTCTCACGCAATCTCTTGGTTACCAGCTGGGAGTGGAGGTTCAGAGTAGACATTTACCAGTCTGGCCTCTGCAGGCTTATCTATAAATTGACCGTTAATCTGGATGATCTCTGAGGCTCCTTCTAAAGCAATGATAATTTGCTCCATTCTCCATTTATTGCTAAATCATCATTTATGCTGTGTTTCCATGTGATCTCATTCCTTCTCTTTATGGTTTAGCAACAGTTCATTTAAAAAAGTCAGCAGTTGATGGAAACTCAACTTGTGGTGGTGAGGACACAGCTGTGTACACAGAAGTAGAAATATAATGTACATCTGAAACTTCCATAAGGTTATAAGCCAATGTTACATCAATTAAAAAAAATTCCCCCCAAAGTTAACAGTTGAATAAAATTCATCTAAGAAACCACAAGCATCCTCGGCTGACCATTTTCATTCCTCTGTTCTAAACGAAAAATACGAATTGTCTGACAGGGAGAAATATAAAGAGATGGTTAATATATCTCTAAAAGCTCTATCCCCATGTGTAAAAAAATAGGGTGTAGATGTCAAAAAAAAGTCTCAATCTTTGAAAAGTTAAGTTGGATGTGATTGATTTTGGTCTCTCCCAATGTGTGTGCAGTAATTATATCCTTAGCTTCCTTTACTGATGAGCTGGAGTGAGGTAAAGTGGAATCCCAAGGACCCAGTCTTCTTTGGGACCTAAATGTGGCTGCAAAGAACAGGAGAAATGTGACCCTCAGGTGGTGGATGGGCAACAGTCCTCCCAGTCCGGCAGAGGGAGGTTCAGGACAGTCACAAATACACTTCTCCAAAGTGAGTTTCAGGGTCCCATGAGCTAGTCCCCACGAGCTGCTCCTCAAACGTGGGTCACGGATTAAGTGTTTTTTGGCTCAAGAAACCCTGACTACTACACTCCTCTTCAAGTATGCCAATGCGATTAGCATGTTAAAAGCTCCCAGCGGGCAGAGTAATAGCTCAGTGGTAGAGTGCATGCTTAGCATGCATGAGGTCCTGAGTTCAATCCCCAGTACTTCCATTAAAAAAACAAACAAAAACCAAGAACTTAAAAAAAACAGCAACCACCAACCGAACAAACAAACAACAAACTCCCAAAACTGTTTCTGAATGGAAGGATGCTTAGCCTCCTGTCTCCAAAACTTGATCCCAGAAACTGTTTTTTGTCTCAGGGTACCTACTGACAGTCCATGGAACTAAGGTCCTGCAGAAGTTCTTGGGGGAAATGCAGAAGTGCGTCACTTTCTCTCCCCCAGGGAGGGTCGCCGACCTGGTATTTTAGGTGTCATTTCTTGGTTCTAAGGGAACACGCCCAACTCCCTAGCTACCTTTAAACAGTATTAAAAATCCTGATGTTTTGGACCTACGCCAAGCCCATCAAATCAGGATCTCTGGGGTGGGACCCACACGTTGGCTTGTGTTCTTAAATAAGCTCCCTGGGTGATTCTTGCCTGCAGCTAGGGTTGAGAACCACCCGCTGAAGGAACCACAGAACATTGGTGAGTGCTGACAGGGACTTGCTAATGAGTGGATCGCAAGGAGTCCCCACCACCAGAGAACTCTACACCTTAATGAAGCACCTTGATGAAACTCCATTTTAAAAGCCCCGGGGGCAATGGGATAATCTAACCTAGGTAGAAAATCAGCCAGTGTCCCTTGTCTCTACTTCCTCAACTAATTAGGCTACAAAGGACAGATGCCACCAAGTTCTGGGAGCAGAAGCCCCAGCTGAGGTCCCTCTCCATGGTCTAGATTCAGGGGTTGTGCTGTTTCAGAGAGATGCATAGCTCGGAAAAGAACTAAAGTTCTGCAGAGAAGCCCCACGATCCTTTGCGGGCGTTCTCCAGGGTCTGTTTCCCAGCCTCCCGAGTGCAAGAAGGCGTTTCTCTGGCTGCCACCTACAACTGTCGCGGGGAGTACCGGCTAAGCCTCAGGCTAGAGTTGGACCTAAACCTGCAGCTGCTAAATAATCCAGGAGAGAAGGAAAAGGGGGCTTGTCTTCCCTTTAAATCTTGCCGCCTGCATGCCTCCTGGGGGCCAACAAGCAGAACTGAGGTTGGTGACAGTGGCATCTATGTGCTGTTCGGGAAATCAAAGATACGTGAGCGCAAACATCCATGGGAGTGATGCAGCCTAACAAAATAACAGGAAAAATAGCCCAGATGATCTCAGCCTTCACGGACACCAAGGGAAGTGGGGGAAGAGAAGTTTGCTTGTCAAACATTTTCCAGGCAGAAAGTTGAAATTTGACAAAATAAAATTAGCGTTTCCTTTGATGATCTAAACGACAACAGCGGGGTATTTTTCTCTCGACTTTCAGTCTTCTAGTTCGTAGCAGGGTAGCATCTACTACTTCCAGCTTTTTGCATCTTGAAAGAAAGCTGGAAAAATCCTCCTGTGGTCGTCAGATGCAGCTGAGTGAGGCAGTCTTCAGTGGCAAATACTAATGCGATTTTCTGTACCGTTAAATCAGTGTTTGCTTAGTAGTGGAAAGGATGGGTTGGATTCCCAGGCCCAACTTTTTCTTTTTAATTGAAGTATAATTGACTTACAATATTATATTAGTTTCAGGTGTACAGCACAGTGACTCAGTATTTTTTATGGATTACACTTTATTAAATCTTATTACAAGATAATGGCTGTAACTCCCTGTGGTAGACGGTATATCCTTGTTGCTTCTCTGTGTCATACATATGTTAATCCCAGACTCCCAACCTGCCCCCACCTCTTCCCTCTGCTCTCTAGTAACTACTAGTTTGTTTTCTATGCGTAAGTCTGTTTCTATTTTGTTACATGAATTCATTTGTATTATTTGTTTAGACGCCACATAGAAGTGGTATCATAAGGTATTTGTCTGTCTGACTTGTTTCACTAAGCATAGTATTCTCTAGGCCCATCCACATTGCTGCAAAAGGCAGAATTTCGTTTTGTGTATGTGGCTGAATAATACATACTGTGTCTTCTTTATCCATTTGTCTGTTGATAGACACTTGGGTTGCTCCCATATGTTGGCTATTGTAACTAGTGCTGCTACGAACATTGGGGTTCATGTATCTCTTTGCATTATTTTTGTTTTTTTCTGGATATCTATCCAGGAGGGGAATTGCTGTATCAATTGGTTGCTCTGTTTTTAGTTTCTGGAGAAACCTCCCTGTTCTTTTCCATCAGTTTATACTCACACCGACAGTGTACAAGGGTTTCCTTGTCTCCACATCCTCACCAACATTTGTTATTTGTAGACTTTTTGATGGCCGCCATCCTGACAGGTGCGAGGTGATGTCTCGTTGTTTTGATGTGCATTTCTCTAATAATCAGCAATGTTGAGCATCTTTTCTTGTGCCAGGCCCAGCTCTTGCCAAGAAAGGAAGGATTCAGGGGAAGATTCCATAGGAGTTTGCTGTAGGCTATGTTTTAGAAAATGGCCTTAGTGTCTTAATTTAAATTAGTTTAGGCAAATCAATGAAAGGAATGATAAAGCATTTCATATTGAAGGACAATGAGAGAAATATGGGAAAAGCTTTGTGACGTTTCTCCTACATGCAGCAAAGCCAGTGAAAGGTAAACCATATTAACTCAGATTAAGGAAAGTTAAATAGCTCTTGTTCCTCTGGCAGGTGTTCATCCAGAATCCTTTATTAACTTATATTCCAAGTAAGCACTGATGCTTTCAAGATTTTAAACATGTAAGGCCTTGGCCATAAGCGAAAAAAAAAATTATTTAACCAGAGATCACAAAGTTAAGAAGAGAAGTTGGTGAAATTTCTATCACATGGCAGCCTCCTGCTAGGTCCTCATCATTCATGTCAAGTAGTTTATAAGTATAAACACTGTTTGAATTAAAGATGGGTTGTTAATAACATCTTTAGCGAAATATCACAGGGAAAAAGAAGAAATTATAATTTATTCTTTTTCAAATAACAATCTCTATTATCTTCTGTTACCGCTTTCATTTCTGAGTTTTTCACTTTTAATCCCACTGAGAGAGAATACAGTTTGCACTGTTGCAACATATTTTCCTTTAAAAAATTAAAGTCTGTATTCATAGAATTTATTCAGGCCAAGTCCACTGGCCAAGAAGAGATGCTACCTTATAAAAAGAGAAAAATGGTCGTAAGTCCATAGCTGTGCACAGACGCGCACACACACACAATCTCCCTAGAAAGGATGGTTCTGCCCTGTGGTGTCCCTCCAATTGCTGAAATGTGAACACACTTTAACACTAAGGGGGAAGTCAAAAGTTGAGCTGCACCCCTGAATCCAGCAAACAGTTACTACCTTCCCGAACTGAGCCAGTTTGAAGAGATGGTTTATGTTGCAGAAAGATGCGCTAAAAACACGTTAATTAGGAGGTCTAGCAAAACAGGAGTTTTTAAAGCCATGAATAAAACTAAGATGACTGTTAAATATAAGTTACATTTTCTCGAACACCAGGTGCCGTCAACTGCAACAGTCTGGATTTTCTCAGCAGGTGACTGTCAAAATCTTCCTACTCCTCAGTGTGAAATTAGTGATAGGAAAATGAAATCAATGAGCTGGAATCCAGTTAGACAGAAAATAGTTCAAGGAAATATGGCTTCTAAGCCTGAGTAGCTATGATTCAAGCCTCACTTTTTTTTTTTTCAATTGAGGTGCAGTTGATTGATCATGTTGTGTTAGTTTCTGGTGCATCAGCAGATACAAACGTCACATCTTGACCCTCGCTTTTTAGCTTAGATTTACTGATTTGGTGAGCTTTCTCCCTAAGAACTGCTCTTGAGTCAGCTCTCTCTTCCTCTCTCAAGATACTGCAAGTGGATATGTGTTACTTAATCTCCCTTAAATTTCACATCGTTGGTTTAGCCCACCAACTAAGCTTTTGACCATGTTAAGGTATTTCATAAATTTGGTTCTGCTCTCCAATGCAGGAATTTTTCTGTTTTAATGCCAGCCATTAAGTTACAAATCCACGACACTGTCAATCACCTTGTCAGTTAAGAGGTGGGGCCAGAATAGGATTAATGGGAAGGTCCCGCAACACTCCCCTGCAAATTCAGGAAGCTTCAGCCTTTGTTCACTCAGTTATGATTACTGAACCCACACACCACTTCCGTGATCACTTCTGGTTTTTTGAATATTAGCAGTTTAGATTTGTAATAACCCACGACACGAACAAGTTGCAATTAATCCATTCAGCAGAATCCTTTACTAACTATAAAGAGAAATAATCTACCTATAAACACCATGGATGCATCTCAAAATTATGCAAGGTGAAAAGAGCCAGTCATAAAAGTTTATAGAGTTTACAACTCAGTTTATAGGACATTTGGGGAAAAAGTAAGAACTATAGAGATAGAAGTTAGAGCACTGATTCCCAATACCTGGGGCTGGGAAAGGGTTCGGGGGAAATGTTTTTTGGGTGACGGTGGTCATTATGCAACTGCATGGGTTTGTCAAAATTCAACAAGCCGTATGCTTAAAAAGGATTAGTATTACCATCTGGAAATTCAGACTCGATATACCTGATTTTTTTAAATAAGCCATTACAAGAAATTTGTTAAGGGATTAGTTAAATGTAACTCAACAACCTAAATGTCCCTTTTCCCCCTGCTTTGATGATTAAGTTATTTACTCTGTTCCATTTCATTACTTCCTCTACCACTTCCCATGATTTTTCAACGATTACCTAACAACTCCAGAGTCTCGGAAGCACTTTCTTGTGTTTTCTTTCTCCTGAAATAGGAGTTTCCTATACTTAAAAAAATGTTGTGGGGGGAGGGTATAGCTCAGTGGTAGAGCGCTTGCCTAGCATGCCTGAGGTCCTGGGTTCGATCCCTGGCACTTACTCTAAAAATAAATAGGTAAACCTAATTACCTCCTCCTGCCAAAAAAAAAAAAAAAAGAAGACAAAAAACTACTGAAACTACCGTAGGAACAAACAGAAAAACTGAACAAGTCGTTGAAGTAACAGCTTAAAAAAAAAGGTGCAATTCCATTAATACCATTGTCAGTTTTAAAGATTAAACTCTGTGAAAAGAAAGCAAAGTATCTTAATTACCATTTAATCTTTCACTTTGCTAACGTAGCACTGTCTCCCCCAAGCCTACCTCTGTATTATTCCTCTTCTTTATTCTTGGAACGTAACTTTACATCCTACAGGCCTGGCATCGGAGGCTCCCAGGTGAAACTCAGACCCTTTAGCCTTTGTTCGCTCAATTATTGCATACATGGGAATCTTCTCCACCGGGGCTGCTGCCTCCCGGAGGCGCCCGGCGCCTAGGTGCTGGCAGCAGACAAGGTCAGGTAGGCTGTAGGTTGACAATATTCGTGCCCCATCTCAGTCCTGCTTATTTTAGTTGCTGATTCTGTTGGCTTGTGGTTTGGTTTGGTTTTAACAACCCTTTGTATTTCTTTTTTAAGATTAGACCCTAACTTTTGATGACCAATTTATGCTAAGAGCTCAAGCCACAAACTGTCGGGGAGACCTAGAACATCTTCTTTGCCACTTACCGTAAAATCTAGTGCACTCTGATGGTCACATGGCTTCGTTTGGCTCCCACTTCGATGCCTGAGATCCCGCCCCTTGTCTTGTCTGGGCTCGAGGTTTACATTTTTTGTTGGGGGTGGGGATGTTGCTCCTTTCTCCTCAGAATTCTATTTAAGCTCCATCGTCACTGGGGCAAGTTTCTACCCTTTGGCAGGAGCACATACTTTTCAATATTGTAATCAAGGGACCAGGAAGCTAACACCTTTTTCTCAGTATCATCCAAGGAGCTCTGAAGGGCGATTGGACTTTAGATTGGCTGAAAAAAAAAGAAGAGGGAGGACACACAAAAGTATACAAGTAGGAATGACCATCATTGGTTGGAGGGTTGAAAAGGTAAGCCTTTCAAAAACAAAGTGATGGAACACTTGGTTATAAAAGGTGAAGGAAGGTGAGCTGGAACGTGCCAATACATTAAGAAATACGATTCAACGTTCGTATTGTCTGCCACTGTTCAGCAAAATGTTGTACACGTGGCAGGAAGGATACACCTAGCACGATGCTCGTTGCCCCCTCTCACTTGTCTGCTTGAGGACAAACTTTTAGATAAATTGAACTTAGAAGGACTTACTTCTCTATTTTGACAGCCTACTTCAAACCATCATGACTGCTACTTAGCCCAGGTAATATTTGCTTGTGAAATGCTCTCTGATATTAACCTGATGGAAATGTATGCAAAGAGAACTTAAAGTGAAACCTGTGGCTAAAAAATATTTTCTGAGGGCAAAAAAAAAAGATCACCCTTATCAAAGATTTTGGAGATTTGACTCTAGTGTGTTACCTGACAGATTGCTTTAATTTATTTTCTGTCTAGGACTGAAAGCCAGCTTCATTTTTTCTGGTTTTCTCTGATGTTTTTGTAAACTCTACATTGTCCCTTTTCTCCTTTTGTATATTGCTGTGAATGAGATATACACCTATTTTTCTGGAATGGATGGCACTAACAGGAAAACATGTTCCCAGAAATTCTTTTAATCCTCCTGTGATTTCACACTTTCTTCTGTGTTAGGCTCATACAATATTAGATTACTTTAATTATTTGGGTTCATAAACCTCACTGAAAACTGCTAGAACAGACTCTATACCTTGCATTTAGCATCATCTTTCGTGGTGTACTGTGCATATTTTTTGATATGCAGATAATGTTAAATCAAGGAAATTAACAACATTTGCATAATGTTTTTTATGTTGAAAGATAACACTTCAAGGTGGAGGTGGGGGTGGGGGTGGGGTGTACAGCTCAGAGGCAGAGTGTGTGCCCAGCGTGCATGAGGTCCTGGGTTCAATCCCCAGTGCCTGCACTTAATGGGGGGGGGGGGAGAAAGAAAGATAACACTCCAAGTCGTTAGTTTTCTTAGGTTGAGTATGTCACATTTTTTGACTTCTCTGTTGCGTTAAGTGGTTTTTCAACTTTCATAACCTTCCATCCACGTCCTTGGTTTTAAGAAGTGCACCATAAGTGTTAAACCAGTGAATTGAAGCTTAGAGCTGGAAAGAGCCTTGCAGCTGTTCTAGTCAGACTGTTTACAAGGCTGAATAACTTCCTGCGAATCACAGAAATGCCTAAGGTCAAAGCCGGTGTGAGGCTCTGTACACCTGGTTCACAATCCACCTACTAAAGACCAGATACCTATGTTAGAAGCAAGGGAGGCCGCCAGCCGAGAGGGGATGCCAGCTGAGACTTTCCTTAGGGAACTACTCCTGTCAACCTGGAGAAGTAAAGCATTTACATAGACCCATCTACTTTGGTCTCAACCTTTTAGAGCTCTTGTCTTAAATAGGGAAATCATCTCCCAGGCCTACAAGTCTGTCCCCAGAGCAAAGTTAAGTTGGAGAAGCTGAGTTATAACTGCCCACAGAATGTGATTTCTCAAGGTGAAGGCATAAAACACTCCCACAGGCTGAGAGGAACATGAGCCACGGAGGTAGTTCAGAATATCAGATATCTCAGACAAATGACTTACCTTCTCTGGGTATCAGTTCTTCATCTGCAAAATGGGAGAAGTAATACTTCTTTCATTGTGTTGTTGCCAGGATTATACAAGGGGATACAGAATAAAGCACTTAGAGCTGGGACTGGCGTAGGGTCAGAACTCAAATATTGACTCTTAACTTTAAAATCTACCCTAGTAAAACTAAATTCTGTGTATTCAGCCCAGGCAAAAAGGGGAATCCTAACCAAGAGGACGTGGCATTATAGAGGAAAATAAAATTCATCTAATGGTACAAGGAGCCCTGAACAGGAAGCAAGCATGAGAAAAGAGGCAGTTTGTGCCCAGAGCCAAGCATTTGGACATTAATCGATGGCTTCATTTAGTTCTTTTCATGGGTGCCGCCACGAGGCTTTCATCACCCACTGCAGTCAGTTCCACTGGTGTCCTGTCTCCCTGATAGATCCTAAAACACTTTGATTCCCTGCTAGTTATATCATCAGAGAAACGCAATCGAAGTCAGTTTTCCTGCTCAGCAATGCAAGACGTGCATAAGCTTGAACTACAAAGATGCCTTATATTACGAGTTTCGATGTGCTTAGCTGCCCAGGCATTGACCATTCTTGTTTTCTCAATAACTGTAGACTGAAGTCTTTTTTTCTCTCTCTCTCTCTTTTTAATGTATGTTGCTTATGACTTAAGCATAGGGCAGGGTTTGTAAAATGTTTGGGTGAAAGGTGGTGGCAACCCACAGAGTATAATGGACACATGCAAGATTTTACCCTCACCGTGAGCAGCCCGCAGCCAACGGTGTCTGCCACTTACTGGAGCACTTCCTAAAAGTCTGATCAACCTGAGTTCTGTGCGTGTATTAAGAGAAACAACAATTCCATGTGCTGGATTTTATCATTATCACCACAGAGGCATATCAGTAGGCTACCTTAGAGCCTAAATCCCTCATTTGCATTTTTAAAAAATCTCGTAATTTTTGCCCCTGATGATAAAAACACGCCCTAAGAGGGATAACTAGTGAGTTAACATACTGTGAATGGTACTGTCTGATTTTAAAACTGCTAGTGTCCCAACAACTGTGACAACCTAGGGCTTCTAAGCAGTTGATTGCATCATTTATTGAATATACAATTTATATGCCATGTTCTTTATAGATAGATAGATAGATAGATAGATAGATAGATAGATAGATAGAAAGAAAGACAGGATGGATGGATGGATGGATAGATAGACAGACAGGATGGATGGATGGATGGATAGATAGGTAGATAGATGGATAGACAGACAGACAGGATGGATGGATGGATGGATAGATAGGTAGATAGATGGATAGATAGATAGACAGACAGGATGGATGGATGGATGGATGGATAGATAGGTAGATAGATAGACAGATAGATAGACAGGATGGATGGATGGATGGATGGATAGATAGGTAGATAGATAGATAGATAGATAGATAGATAGATAGATAGATAGATAGATAGATAGATAGAGATAGTAGTGTATGCAGGATATATGTCAAGTATATTTTTCCATATTTTGCAAAGTAGGAGCGATGGGGAGCAACCTGGGAGTGTCACTTCCGAAACAATTGGCACAAATGAACAACCGGGGTGGGTTCGGTTCACAGGAAGAGTTGGATCTACGCTTAGTCATTTGTTCAACTAGAGATGCTGTGTGTTAAGTTTGGGAGGCTCGCCTATGCTGAGATGGCCACAACACTCCCTACGCCGGCTCAGGAGTTATGATTATTAGTGAATTAGTTAGCTGCTGAAACCCAGAAGAGAGTGGCTTCCATTGGGTAGAATTTGATTTTTCTCTCACTTGGGAGGCCGGAGGTGAGTAGATTCCTGCCGTCCTGTTCTGTCCCCACCACCAAGGCCCCTGCCCTCATCTGCACAACTGCAGAGCTATTTTGAGGGGAAAGAGAAGGGGTCCCTTTACTTTTAAGCAGGGGGGAGCAGCACGCATCATTCCTCTTGCGGTCTGTTGTGGAAGGGTTAGTCCCACGTCCCAACTTAGCTGCAAGGGAAGCTTGGGACTGTAGTCTCCAGTGGGATGGCCCTGTGCCCAGGTCGGTCTCCAGACTCTGAAGAAGAGAAGATTGAAGTTAGAGGAGCAGGTAACCATGAGGCACACTCGGCCAGTTTTGATCTCTTCCTGGGTGAGCTACGCCTGTACAAGTGTATGTGCTGTTCTTAAAAACGAGATGATTCTCACCCATAGAAAGTTGTATTTTCTGGCTTTCTTGAGGGGCAGCAACTCAGAGTTAAGTCACGTGTAAAACACTCAGGCTCACTAATCATTAGTGCCTGTCAAGTCTACCAGTGACGTCTTCTTCCAAGTCTACCTACCAAGTCTTCTTCCAGAGGCGCCCTGGATTTCTTACGGTTCAGAGCAGTCCATTGACTTGCAGCTGCCTTCCGCAATGCATGGCACTGTCGAGGGACACAACAGATGCCTGTTTCATGGAAAGTTCTGAATGAAATGGGGGTTGGGGGTGGTGTTGTCCCGTATCATACTGCAAACTGCTCATCGCTTTTTCCTACCGTTTCTCATTTCCAGTTTGATCACTCATGGCTTTGGGACCCCGGCAATATGTGCAGCTCTAAGCACTTTCCAAACAGTCCTCAGTGAAATGCTGAACTACTTGGAAAAACACACGACTCACAAAAACGGCGGAGCGGCGGATTCTGGCCAAGGACATGGCACCTCGGAGAAAGCCCCCCTGCGGAAAACTTCAGAGGCTGCCGTGAAAGAGGGCAAAACGGAAAAGACAGACTAGCTACATCAAACAGAATCTATTTCCAGAGAGTCTTGCTGCTGATATTTTTGCTAATATATATGTCATTGAGGGTGATTAATCTTCAGTGGACCAAATCTCTACCCTCCCCAACTAACCCTCCATAAAAAAACAAAAATGGAAATGAAAAATGAAAACAAAAAAGGACAAAATCAAAAAAAAAAAAAAAAAGACAAACCCCCGCCCCCAGGAAAACAGCAGTGTAACCGTGTGATGAAATTGTCACTTTTTAATTTTATGTTATGATAAAACTCCTTTTGTGCACGTAATTTATTGTTCCGAATTATATACATCACCGTTTTTAAGCACTTCCGGACTCTGAAGAGGCAGCACATGCTTTTTTCACATCTAACTGATGCACTTTCTTATCCAGCTCTGTAGGTAGGGATCAGAAAGCATGACCAAACAGGAACCCACCACCAGTGCTCATAGCCCCAGTCCTTCTCGACTTAATTCCTGAGAACACAAGAGTGCCTCTTTCCATTAAATAGACCAAACTGGCAATCAACCCGTCAATAAACGCTCTGGGAACTGAAAAGGGCAGTCATGAATCTTTGTCTTGTGAGTTGACAACAGTTTTAAAATTTTGGCCACTGCTAGCCCACTTAACTACCAGTGCCTTGGTGGTCTTTAAAAATTCCAAACGCCTCTGTCCCCTTTATGTACAACTCTTCCCACCCCACCCTGAGTCCACTTTTTTTTTGTATAAGAAGAGACTCAGCAGAATATTGAAGAGATGAGAGATGACCTCTTCTCACCAGTCTCCTCCAGTCCCCAACCCAACAGTTCAAGGAAGCAGACTTACGTAGTGGGTCAGGGCAGGCGGGATATGGGACAGGATACCTTTGTCACTCTTGGGCTCCCGATGGAAAGCAGTGATATTGTCTTGCCTGGAAACGTGTGGGGATAGGAACAGCCGTCGCCCCAGGAAGCTCTGCCCCTCAGAGACACAGGAGGAGCCCAGGGAACTCGTGGAGGTCTCTCGAGGTGTTGGTGGCCAACGATTGTGTGGTTAAAGCAACAGCCGTTCTTCACCTACCTTTGTGACTCTTGTACCTGCCCGATGGCTGTGTTCTAAACCTTCAGAGGCACAGAAGCATTCAGGTCTGTGTTCAATAAAGGAAACAAAACCAGAATGATCAGAGAAGACTCTGGCTTTTAAGATGCTTCTTTTTTCATAGCTTGTTCTTAGAGCTTTACTGTCCTTCAGTTAAGACACTGAAAACAAGAGGTTCCCGGCTGCAGAGGCCAGGGGCTAATTGAATGACAGTTCTGTCCATTAAAACCTGAATGTATCAAGACCCTTGATTGGTACCACATAGTACTAATCTTTCTACTGTTAACACAAACATCTAGGTAAATAAAGGTCATCGTCCATGAAAAAAAATCATTTTAATATGTGGACTCCTGACACTGATTAGCGTGAAAATATTCTCTTCTCATTAACATACATCAACTCCTTTCAAAAAAATCTCTGCTACATAATAACCCCACGGAAGATATTATTATTTTTTTAATTGAGAGGAAATCGCTCCAGAGTTTTCATGTGGAGATCACACACAAAAAATATTTTTACCTAACCATAATTCTTAAAACCATTTGACTTTTATCTTCAATCTTGTACAGAAAAGATTTGAGCATACCTAGTGAATATCTAAATTTTCTAGACTGAATTCAATTAACAAAAGACACTAGTAAGGAATCCTATAAGAAAGGGGTTTTCTAGTTACACAGTAGAAGAGTTTAAAATAATTGTGATAATAATATTAATAATTGTGATTTCATGTGTTTATCTAGTTCTATTTTTAAAATTTTACCATTATTCATGGCTTTAAATTTTTTTGGAAATAAAATAGAACAAAGCCGAGATTCTGCTGCAGTTCCAAATTTCATCGCCAAATAAATTGTACTCCATTTTACATGAAAATTTCCATATTGTAAAATATATACGTGAAGCAAAAGTGATGAATATTTCAGTTTAATAAGTAGTAAGAAAGCTATATACAGATAATGTTGGCTACTAATATTTCCTTAATGAAATTTCCACACTGACTTTTATTCCTTTTTATTATTAATAATGCATATGTACTTACTATGGCATTTGGATATGCATATCTGCTAGGTACTTAATGTAGTTATATTACCATGTCAAATGTTCACCCTTACAGGTTAAAATTACATCTGGCTTATTCTCCAGCTTCCTTCTCCACCCATAGTTATGACTAGTTGGGGTTCTTATCACCTCAGTGGGGGTTTATTATCTACTAGCCTTGGAAACAGAAGTATAACTCCAACTGCAGTGCATATTATTTACCAGGATTTCGGGTGGCTTCAGAGCCTTAAATGGACCACACCCATCACTTAACTTCACCAGCCATTGGGACGTAAACGAATGAATGGACTGGTCATGTTTAGAGTAATAATTTATTATCATATTTAATAGACATTGTTAACCTGCCGACTTTTGCCTTGTATATAATAGGTACTCAACACTTTTTAAATAAATGAATCAATGAATGTGTGTGTGTTCTTTGTCCAAAATGGGCCAAAGGACCTTTTACTTTTGATTTTCTTTTTTTTTTTTTTTCAATGCTCACTGCTTCAATCTGGCTGGCTTCTTCCATGGTAGTTTATAGAAAACACTTTTCATTTGAATAAGGCAATATTTCCACTCTATCGCATTAGTTACAAGTACATGCATTTAATATAAAACAATAAAGAAAACTAGGTAGGTATCAGAATTTCAACAAGAGTAAAGTTATAATCATTATCAATATCAAGTTTATAGTAAAGGAGGGTAGCTCCCCAAGATCTATGTGACTTTCACTGGTATAATAAGTAATAAAACAGTGACAGAGATTTCCAGGTTATGACTGGCCCAGAAAGTGTGTCCAAACCTCTCCTACTTACTCAAAATTAATAATGAAAATTAATGTAAAATTTTTGTATTTAAACTTATGAAAGATTGAGTCAAATGCCTATAAAAAGAAATGTTTGTTTTAAGGCTGTTTCCATAACCCATGTAAATGCCACTTTCATGGCTATTTCATCAGAATTACCCTTTGACTTAAGTTTGGTGGTTCTCAAAAAATAAATGAAAACTCTGAATTATTCTATATTTTCTTCTCTGGGAAGATCAGAGTCCTGGAAAGATGTCTAGTCTATCCTTCTGCACCCTTCTTTTCAGGTGCTTTAAAAATCAGGGACATTCTTCCTGGCTTTGCATTTCCTTTTCCCTTTCCCTTCTTTGAGGACATGTTCTCTTCAATGCCTAAGACAGAACTTGACCCTTGAGCATCTATGAGCATCCTGACCCTAGTGTGACAGTGATAAGAGTTGGACCTTTTGACCTTTAAAGTAAATGTGTCAATAAATTATCCTTGTCAAAATCAGTAAAACAGTGTAATTCCATTACCCTATATTTTCTCCCTTTGGGGCTTCTTTGGGGGCATTTTAGACCAGTGCAACTTTTTTTATGTATCAGCATCCTTTACACTATGAATATGCTGTCTCCCTGCAAAAGCATAGACTCTGAAGCCAGATTACCTGGGTTCAAATCATGGCTCTGTCACTTGCTACTGTGTGACCTTGGACAAGTTGCTGAACCTCTCTGTGTCTCCATTTCTTTTATCTGTAAAATAAGAATAATAATAGATATCTACTCACAGAATTATTGTCAGAATCAAAGAATTAATGTATCTAAACTGTCCAGAGCAGAACAGGGGCATGGTTAGTGCTCTGTGAGTGTTAGCCATTGTCACTAATGCTTACAGTTGGGACAAACCATATGTTTTTAATCTAGATATCAGTTTCTCCTTAGTTTATTGAATCTTTTCTATATGTCAGGCTCTGTCTTGGAGATTGAAGATGCAGAGTGGAATGAAGTGTTTTCCTTGTGAGTTTCTTGAAGTTTCCTATGAGGATCCCAGCTATTCGACTATGGTAAATGCCCCGATGGAAGTGTGCACAAGTTACCCCACCACAAAAGAGATCTGGGTCCACCGAATTACGGAGGAGGAGAGGGGTGTGGGGGAGTCACCGAAAGGGGTTATAGGATGGAGAGAAGGAAAAGGTGGAGCCCAGGAGCAAAGGGACTTTATGGTTCTGGGTGAATTAAAGACATCGGGGCAGGATGCGATTCTGAAAACTCACCGATGCCCTTCGCATTTCTGGTTATTCCTACACCACCCCGCCACCTCCATTCCTGGGCACCTAAGATTTTGTACCACCTCAGGGCGGAAGGTGACCCAAGGGAACGCAGGCAACAAAGGAGTTGAACTTTTACACAAGTTTTCAGTTTCAAAATCCTAGACTCTAAGGAGGACTTCAGATTTAAAAGTGTATCAGTCAGGACCTTTTTCCTTCTTCCCCACAGACACAGACACACACAGATACATACACAAAGACACACGCAGGCACACACACACACAGAAACACACAGAGACACACCAAGACACAGCCATGCTCACACACAGTGGAGCCCAAACAACAGTCCCCAGGCTGGGGAAAGGAGGAGAGGATAAAAGAAGAAAGCATAGCCATCATTGCCTCTCTGCATGAAGGGGGCCATGTCCTGGGGGTGCAGGTGGGGACAGAAGCAACTAGGTCCTCACCCCAGAGAAGGGCCCAGGGAGGAAGAACGTCCAGCATATGCAGAAGCAGAGGCGCCACCCCTGTGGGTGTGACGAGGCAGGTGGTTCTCAGCCTCACAAGGCTTCTCCCAGGCAGTCTCTCTAACATGGCCTGGAGGGACCAGAGGGATGTGGATGCCAGTGAGAAACAAACAAGCAGTTATTCCTGCAAGCCAGAGGGACGCATCCACAATGGAGGTTTCAGGTGCACCCAGGAGCAGCTCACTAGCTGGCAAGCATGCAGGGTCCTCGCAGGGTGGACCCACATACACACAGGAGAAAGTTGCAACACGTGTCAATCAAAGACCAGATAGGAAGTCAGGTATACCACTTGGAGTCCAGTCAGAAGAACAGAAACCTCTCCAGGGATTTCAAAGAGAGAGAGGATTTAATAAAATAAACAGGTTGAACAAGCATTAGAAAGTTGAAAGAGCAAAAAAAAAAATGAGGCATTACTGAATCTGAATTACCTAAATATTGGTAATCTGAAAAACTAGTGAGCACCCTTTATAGATGGGAGAACAAAAGGAAAGGGGTGAGGTACCTGAATCTGGGAGCTGGGGAGGAGGGCATCCTCCTTCTCGTGGTTGTTGCTTGAATCTCTGAAATTAATGCTGATGGTACCGCTGAGTGGGTACAGCATGGCTAAAGCTGGGATTGCAAAGAAGCTGGAGACTGGATCCATAACCTCCCTCTTCTGCTTAAGAGATGGGGACAGGAACTGGAAATATATCGAACATCTCTCCCCTTCCCCTTCGTTCGAATTCCCACCAGTCTCTCCCATTGTCAGAACCTAATTAGAAGCTTGCTGGCTAAGGGTTTTGAGAAAGATAGCTTGCAGACTTCCGGCTCTGGCATCATACAATGTAGAAAGGTGGGCATCTTTGCAGATACCAGCATCCACAGATGGTGATCCAGGCCACGTGTTCCCCCAAACAACTTGGTGATACAAAAGCCCTCCCCGCCCAATTCCAGAACACAGATGCAAACCAAGAAGGCCCTGAATGGACTACGATCAAATTTCTCCACATTTAAAATGAAGGCTCAAATATAAAAATTATGTCACGTTACAGAAAACAAAGGGGCATTGCTCGTACATCCAAATTGACATGGAGGCGTTCATACCTACTACCTTTAAAAACTGTATTTCACCTGCTTCCCATCTGCATGGCAGAGGATTCAAAAGACCAACACACTTAAGAAAACGTGAAAGAACTCAATAACCCACTCCCCACGAAAGGCCACAGAAGGCAGAAAAAAATTTTTTAAATGGACCCATGAGTTTTTCCCAGTTAGAGTCTAATGGAAGTTTTCAAAGCTATTCTTTCTTTCCCGTTGCATTTCCTGAATTATTTCTTTCATGTTAAAAGCTATATGGAGAAAGAGCACTAAGACGGTATTTAAGTTTATGTTTAGTGTTTCTTCCAAGTTCAGTCATGACGTTCTTGCAGTCAATAAAAGCTAACTGTGTGCAGAAATCTAGGATCTTTTATCTTCTCACCAGACACACTCTTCCTGGGCAGTGTCATCTTCTATCATTTTAATTATCATTTAATGTGTTTTCTTGTGGCAAAGACCAGTAGCCATCAAATAAAGTCCATTGTACCTGTGTCCTGGGTGTATACCTATTCCAGGGGTTGGCAAACTTTCTCTGTTAGGGGCCAGATAGTAAATATTTTAGGTGATACAGGCCATGCGATCTCTGTTGCAATGACTCAGCTCTGTCTTTGTAGCAGGGAAGTACCATAGACAATATGTAAACAAATGGCCACAGCTACTCCAATAAATCTTTATTTACAAAAAAAAAATAGGCATTGGGCTGGACGGGTGCACGCATTCTTGTCATTTGCTGACCTCTGACCTAGATTAAAGTTCTCAGCATTTCTTGCTGTTTGTAGCTATGTGATTAAATTCTCCCCAGTGGAGGAACAGAAATGATATTTGCCACTTCTAACTTTTACAAAGACAAACCAGCCCTGCAGTTTCCTTCACGTAATGTCCTTTAGTACCAGCTGCATGAGGTGACGATGAGGCCACAGGGCATGAATTCTCAACCTTGGCACTACTGATGATTTGGCCTTTCCTTCTGAGGGGCTGTCCTGTGTGTTGTAGGATGTTGAGCAGATAGATTCTTGGCTTTTATGTACTGGATGCCAGTAGCATCTCTCCTAATTGTGACAACAAAAATTGTCCCCTCCTTGGGGGACAAAATCACTCCCAGTTAAGGACCACGGTCTTCGAGATGCCAGAAACACAACATAGAAAGTACCTGGATCCCTGAATGGCCGCATGGAAGAGAAACTCACATTACTCCAGCCCAAGCGTCTACGAGGTAAACCACTGAACCTGGGGGTAAGGGTAGAGGGCAGGAGGGTCTGTTTGTTAGCCTAGCCTAACCTAATACTGATTAAGTCCAAATCCATCTCTTGACTGGTTTTCCAGCCTCTGGTCCCACTCTTCCTTGTTCCATTCTCCACACTGCAGAGAATCATTCTAAAAAAGTAAATCTGATTTGCACATCCCAAATAAAACTTCATGGTTGCCTGTTGTCCTTACCATGAAGTCAGACTCTTCTAGAGGATTTACAGTGTCCTTCTGACCTGGCCTTTGTTCTCTTCTCCAGCCTCCTCCAGCTTTATCTCTCTCATATCTCTGTTTCCCATCATAGTCCCTCCTTCCCCCAACCACACACCCACTCCATGGTCCAGCCACATAATTCCAGCTGGACACATGGTCCAGCTTCTTTGGATTCCTGAAACTGTCCAGGATCTAAGACTTTGCTTATTAGTCCTCTTAGCCTGAGACATTATGTTCTACCTAACTTCCTTCACCAAGCCAGCTCCTGTTTATCTTTCAGATATCAGCTCAGGAGTCATTGCTGTGGTGCAGCCCTATGAGTTTGCTATTGCTGTGTAACATATTGCCACAAACTTAGTGGCTTAAGTCAACATCCATTTATTTGTGCACATTTCTATAGATTGTAAGTCCAGCCCGGCTAAACTGGATTCTCCGCCTAGACTCCCATAAGGCTGAACTTAAGAAATCAGCTAGGCTGGGCTCTTGTCTGGGCCCTCTAGGGAGGAATCCACCTCCAAGCTCAGGCAGGTGGCTGGCTAAGTTCATTTCCTTGTGGTTGTAGAATTAAGGTCCCCATTTCTTTGGGGGTCAGCCAGCAGTCACTAAGAGCTCCCAGAATCTGCTCTCAGGTCTTTACCACACAGCCCCCTCCATGTTCAAAGCCAGTGTCAGTGCATCAAATCACAAGTTGCTCTCTAACTGTCTCCTTTGCTACCAGCTGGAGAAAAATCTCTGCTTTTAAAGGGCTCATGTGGTTAGATGGTACCCACCCAGGTGATCTCTTTTTGATTAACTCAAATCAACTGATTAGTGACATTAATCACTTCTGCAAAATTCCTTGATCACCAAGGTAATATACTGATGCATGTGATATCAGAGTCCCAGAGATTAGGGTGGGAAATCCTGGGAGTTTATTTTTTAAAATTCATCCTACCACGAGGGCTTCTCAGATTCCCTGAACCAGGTTGCTTTTCTCTCCTCTGTGCCCCCATGTCATCATTTATCCCTGTTATGTCACTGATTAAAGGCTTTTTAACATACATTTGCTTCATGATCTTTCCTATCAGACAGACAATCCCCAGTTTCCATATTGTAAAAGGAGGTTTTAGCATTTACGTCATTAGATTGTTATCAGGATTAAATGAAATTTTCCATGTAAAACAGTAACAGTGCCTGAGACATAGTAAGGGCCCAAATGATGTTAGCTGTTAATACCATTGCAAATATTGGAATTGTTAGTACAAAATATCTTTAGGTTTTGAAGAGGGAATCCATGTATCTTGTCTACCTTTGTACTCCCAGCAACTAGTCCAGTGCTTACCTGGTTTACGGTCGGTAGGATGTGAATGGTGGACAAATGAATGAATGTGTAATTCAAAGACTCATCCAAGGTCTGCAGAAAAAAAAAAAAAAGTAAGGTCCTCTCTAAGGAAAGGGACAATCATAAATTACTGGGAGCCCAGAAGTGTTTTCAGATCCACAGTGCCAGAACCAAAAGTGGTAAGTGCGAAATATTTCATGCATGAACACAGAAAGTCAATATCGCATTCAACCTCCAATGTGTAGACCCTGCAAGCACATTGCTAAAACCAAAATTTAAAATAAAAGAGTAACGGGAAATAAAACTGCCAACTTATTGTCTCATCGACAGCAAAGCATTCTTGGTACAAATTGTTATATCGTCAAACAGCGCTGAAGTGTGTATGAATGCTTATTGTTCCTAATTATCCTAATTATCTACTTACAGCCTACTTACTAGCAGTTGAGACGTTTCCTTTTTTCCTGGGGTAATGGAGAGGGTATGGAAAAGCTGCCTTTCCTTTCTGGCTTCTTTAAATGTTTTCTCTAATTAGTTAACTTCCATTTTATAGTGGATAAGTTTTGTTTTCTTAATGAATGACAGAGTTCCCCTGAAAAGTATAGTCTTTTATCCTAGAGGTTATAAAGCTATTATAATGACTGTGAGACAGAAGACTGTTAAAATGGTTTTATTGAAAGGGTTTTGGAGGAGATGGCCTGTGACTTCCTTGGAACACAGAGGAAAAAGCCACTGCCTGGCTACCTGTGAAAGCATGTATTTAACTACTATAGGGCCGTATAATTCCTAGAACACATGATGGCAATTTTTGAAATTCCAGATTTCTTTACAGATTGGTCAAGCTAAAATTCAAATGGTCAGTAAAAAATCATATTTAATAACACTTTTTTGAACCCAGAAATTTTTTCTATAAATCCTCTCAGTCATTGTCAGAATGGAGACGAATTAAATTCATTCATCTATTTATTCATTCAACAAAAATATTTATTGAAGAAGTGTAATAATTAAAATATAATTTAGATGATTGAAAACCACTTAGAAGCACTGGCAGAGTGAGGTAACCATCATAAAGAATGTACAAGGGGAGGGTACAGCTCAGGTGGTGTAACAGGAATTAATGTAACCCTCACTTTTCCTCCAAATCTTTTTTTTTTCCCACATGATTCTCTCTTCAAACGTATACACTCCCTTTCAAAATATCAGCGGGCGCTCCCGAGACCTTGATAAGCAAGAGAGAGTATTCTACTGCCCTCTGCTGGCGGATGGAGTTATCACCATCAACCGGACTGCTGGAGCAGGGATGGGGGCGCTCCGTGATTCCCTCCACAGCTAGTTACCACCTGCCAGCTAATGTATCATCTAACACAGATGATGGACACAGAAGCACAGAGACCATAGATGAATGGATGGATGGACAGATGATAGATGGTTAAAGAGACTACTATTATTCAGAGACAAGGCTGAGTATTTTTGTTCTGCAAACTATATTAGATCTATTATCAGCACTAAGTCAAACTTCTATAAACCCGCAAAATAAAACTAGGGTAAAAGTTTTAGAACGATAGCCATTTGACAAGTGTGCAATGTGGAAGGAGATGATTCTAACCAATTGTACGGATAACTGATAAACTGAAGCTGCTCAGGAGAGGGGAAAGATCTAGATTAGAAACTGGAAAATTGTTGTCAAAGAAATAAACGAAGAATAAAAGGGTGGATAAAGAAGACGTAATCACAACATCGTAATTCTTTGTTACGTGTCTCTGTTCACGTATATGAAGTCCACGAAAGCACTTCTTACAACACTTAACAAATCGTTACATGGCTTTGTGCCTTAGATCACCCCACCTTTAAAGTTTTCAGCCCAACATTACAAGCGCACAGTGAGCGTGACAGATAAACCATGTTGCATTTGTGTGTCTGTTTTCTTAAAATATGGTTGTTATATTTAGTCTTACAATTTATTTGCACCATAGATTTCATTGAAAGTTTCCAGAAGGTTGATGTGAAATATAATGGCTTAAAAATTGAATCGATCCTGGTGGAGGAACCTGCTGTATCCTCCCTGTCCAGGAACTGGTGACACTCACTTCTACGTCTTAATGAAGCATCGTGACTCACTGGGGTCGTGTCTGGGCTGGAAAACTGGCTCAGCAATGTTATTCCCATCCTTGGGCAGGGAACAGACATGCGTGTCCAACTCAAACTTGGATTGTCAGCACGAACAAAGCATTGAGCACATTTTACTTTGTTCCTCAGAATTTAGCCTGGCCTCAAGTCATTACTCAGTAAATACTGATCAATTGATTCAAAAAGTTTGTTAAATAAAAAAATCTTGGAAAATATGAGGACTGTATTCAGACTGGAATACAAACAAATGATTAAAGAAACCTTTCTAACTGATTATTAAATTCTTAAACTTAGAAATAAAACTTATGGAAATAGTGACTAATAAGATAAATGCGAGAATCCTTCATCAGATGGTTGTAGGATTTGAGCAGAAGGTCACGGGCCATGCTGAGTAACAGAAGTATTGTACATAAGTGATTCCTTCTAAGCTTCTCTATGAAAGTATCCAAGCAAATTGCACTTTCTTTTTTCATCATTTTCATTTTCCAATTTGCTTCACTTTTAATTCATTAAATTGGAGTAAAAAAAAAAACACATTAAGCATAACAGCCCACAATACTGACATCACAATCAATTGAGAAGTGTTTGCATCTCCATGCTTTGTAAACCTACATTATACGATATTCAAATATGGAGGCCATGCTTGTAAAGGATGGGCCACCGTGGAAGAGATGACAAGAGTTTACCAAGCAAATTCAGTCACCTACTTTTTAGTAGCTATTCTCGCTAAGATTTTAAAGTCTGTATCACCTCAAATACTGTGTCATTCTTATTTTTAGGGCTAAGAGACTGGACTGCATTACACATCTGATTCATCCCAACTCCAAACTCTCTGAATAGCTCCTCTTACCTGCCTGTGTGTCTGAGTGATTTGATGTAACAGCTTCAACAACACCTTTCCCTGCGGCCCCAGGCACTGTAGGAACAGTGCAGATGTGGTCCCTGCTCTCTTACGACTTTATAGCCCAGTCGAGCTTATGAGTGAATAGACAAATCTAATAAAGGATAATAATGCTCTCTCATTTAGCCTTTATTCACTTGACCAACATGTTTTGATGCCCCACTCTGTGTCAGGTACCCCACTCCCATGGAGACATGAAAAAAAAATCAATAAATGAGACAATTTCAGAGAATGGTTATGTGCTATGAAAAACGGAACCAGAATAACACAATATGGAGTGGATGGGAGAAGCTTGTGCTCTGATCACATCTCGCCTTGATTTAGGTAGTAGTTTTTGGTGGCGGTAAGGGACATCAGAGAATGCTTGCCAAAGGACGTGATATGTAAATGGAGACCCAAAGAATTCACTTCCTATTAAATAATTGTTTTTTTGAAAATACCTTTTATCCGCCTCATTCAGGTGTTTTGAAATTTAAAACAGCAAGGATACAGAAAGCCACGCACACACAAGACTAGAAGAGGCACTAACGGGGTGCACGAAGGGGTAAGCTGTGCTGTCTCCCCTCAAGGCTGTGCCGTGAAACACAGAAGGATTAATTACTAAATGGTGCGCTGCTGACTTTAGCTGCTGTTGGAGAAATCAAGGGGCACTAGACTAACTGGAAAATGGTTTGAGGAGAAGATGAAACTTGGACTGGTTCCTAAATAATATTAAAATTAGGCAGAGAGCAGCACAAGTCAGAGATGGAAACTGGAGTGATGCAACGGATGGACAAGTATGGAAATTGCTTGAGCAGGACTGAGAGGAGAAATAAGCCGAACAAAGGGCATGGAGAAACATGCTGGAGGCCTGAGAGCCCAGACAGAGGGTTTGATGCTTTAGGGTGAAAGTCTCAAGCATGAAGGAGACACGCCAACAGCGCTGTCTCTGGAGGGTCTGAGCTAGATACTGCGTTTACTGTAAGTTTCTCTCTGGAATAGGCGTGTCCTGACGTTGTCACCCCCTCCCAGTGATTAGAAGCCTTCCCCTTCCATACCTAGTGAGCTTCTGAAGTCTTGGAAGAAGAGGAGAAATATATGTCCCCTCTGTTCACCAGAAGGAAATGGTCATCATTATGGCTCTGGGTCCTCCCCCTGTACCTGTCTGGGAAGATGCTGGGGATTAAACCCAGGACCTCATGCATGCGAAGCATTGAGCTATACCCTCCTTGATGGCCAGCTTGTCGATGGAACACTCACAAAACTTGGGAAGATCCACAGGTGAAGCAACAGTCTGACTCAACCTTCCTGTATCAGACTAAAGTACAGCTTAGTCTTCAACCGTGTTCTCATCCCATAAGGGATGTCAATCTTGAAAGACTGGGGGAAATATAATGAACCTCGGTTTGATATCTTAATATAGTAAGTGCCTGGAGAAGATGTCTTATGGAGAATTTCAGAGTTATGTGGCCAATCAGGAAGAGGTTTAAAACAAAATCTCAAATATCAATGCCTTAAGTGAGATAAAGGTTACTTCTCTTTTGGGAGAGGGTATAGCTTAAGTGGTAGAGCGCATGCTTAGCATGCAAGAGGTCCTGGGATCAGTCCCCAGGACCTCCTCTAAAAATAAAACGAAGCTAATTCCCTCTGCTGCCAAGATAATTAAATAAAATGATAATAAAAATATATTTTAAAAGAAAGACGAGGAAAGTTACTTCTCTCATATGTAAAAGGAATCTAGAGGCAGGCGGTGCAGTGTTGGTGTGGTGGCCCCAGTCACCCATGACTAGTGGCCCAAGCTGACAACCACCACACCCACGTCGCAGGAAGGAGGGATGAGGATGAGAGAAAGGACTAAATGCACCTTTCCAGCTGAGTCTGCCTTCGCACATCCTTCCCGAAGTCTCACTGCATCTATGGTTCCCTGGTCACATGACTCTACGTTCCTCAGAGGCTGAGAAAGACAGCCTCCCAGCAAGGTTTATTCCAAGTAAAACCAAGCTCACTGAGGCTGCGCTGCCTCATTGCGTTGGAAATAACTGCACTGGAAAGTCCAAATGTGAAGTCTTTACAAATGGGAACAGAAAATGAAAAATAGTGAGTGATGACTGGGGTAGTTTGAGAAGTCTGAGTCTTTTCCCCAGGGTTAGACAAGAACCCAGAACAAGGACCAGGTGCCCCAACTGGACCTCTCCTTCTGACTTACTGGTTGAGGATGTGTGTGTTAATATATACATAACTCAGATTCTCCAAATATTAATATTCCACCCCATTTGCTTTTTCTATTTCCATCTGAGAATAAACTGCAGACATAATGCTGCTTCATCCTGGAATACTTCAGGGTGTGTTTCCTAAATGCAGTGGTATTCTCTCACAGAGCCACAGCATAACTTTCAAAATCAGGAACTTGGTATCAATACGATACAATTTATAATCTACAGCCACATTTAGATTTTTCCAATTATACCAGTAATGTCTTTTACATAGCAAAAGAAAGTATCAGATTATGCGCTGTATTCGGTTGTCATATCCCTTTAATCTCCTTTAATATGGAACCGTTTCTCAGCCTTTTATTATATCAGCAATTATTTTGTAATTTATCTCTCAAATTGCCTGAGTCCAGGGTTCCCTTTTCATCAGGAGAAAAGAGTGGCTTTCCAGTGGAGACACCTGGTGGACGCTGTTAGTAGCACCAAACATGGCGGAATGTTAATAGCACCATCCATCCTTCTGATGGGATGCAGGGAGGGTGCATAATTTCTGTGCCCTCCCTGCACGAAGTTCACAACGTGAATCTAATTTCATTCGTTTAGTTCTGGTACGACGCCAAAAACATTCAAGCAAAATGACTTCACGTGCATCGTACCCCCTGTCTGTCTGTCTGTCCGAATTGCCTGACGAACCATGCGCCGTTAGATCTCCAGGACTGAGTTTCTCCACCTTGTTTACTTCACCGTCTAGTGAGTTTGCGAGACAAGGGTGAATGCTACAGAGACCAAGACCAAGGCCTTGCCTGGTGTATTTTTGTCACTTGTGATCACATCTGGGTTGCAAGGCTTCCATCTTTTCCTCCACCCTTTGTATCTAACCAATTGTGTTCTCACTATTTCTTTGTATATAAATATGTGGACCCCAAATCTGGAAAGTTGAAGGGAAAATTTACTTCCCATCCCATATTCCAGAATTTGAAAAAAGAAAAAGATGATTGCATGTTGTGTTATTTTCGATCCAATTCCTTGAATTTGGTGTAGACTTTCTCACTTGGATTAAAAGGCAAAAAAAATTTTTTTCAGTATTTATTGAAATGAATTTTGTCTCTTTTCCCATGAATGCTCAAATTATAATATTGCTATTATCTGCCCAAAAAATGAAAGCTATATTTTTCCCACTATCCAAGAGCAAACTACGCCAAAATTCTTATTTTCAGAGCCATATGAAGTTTCAGGCCTCATGAAACCCAAGCTACCTGCTAAGGAAAAGAAATGTCTTGGGGGAGGATGTAGCTCAAGTGGAAGAGCGCATCCTTAGCATGCACGAGGTCCTGGGTTCAATCCCCAGTGCCTCCTCTAAAAATAAATCAATCAAATTACCTGCCCTCCCCTCAAAAGAGATGTTGTCTCTATCACCACTTGCTATTTATCTTCCTTCACTATGTCTTATTCATTTCACTTGTTTCATTTTGGGCCAGGGATTAATCTGGAGTGTCTAATTTTAATTACGAAACCCTTTTATACAAAACTTTTAAAACATGGTTTTTAATATAATTTAGTCCTAACTTAAAATCTTGTGAAAAGGGAATGTCACAGGCTTGTGACAGCTTCCTTTTAAAGATTCCAGGAGTAATGATCCAGGGAATGGGCAAAGGAGAACCACTGGGGGAAAAAAAATCAAAGCGGTAAAAGCCAACATTAATCAGGAAGTAGAGACAGAGCCCGATGTGCTTTCCCAACGGAACAGGCTGCTCTCTGAGGACGCAAGTCGCTGCACGGACCCAGGAGCGTCCCTGAAACCTGTCACTCTTCCTGATGTCCTTCCACAACAGAAGTGATAACCGGGCCTCTCTTGCATTAGTTCAACTAGAGGTAGCCTCCTTCCAAAAAAACAATATGGTAAATTAGTAGACTATATTTTTTAACAAAAATACTCTTTTAAAATATATTTTTAGTGAACCACAGAATATAATTTCCTACCTGGGCTTTAGGATTTTATTACAATTTCTCTAAAATGTTATTTTAAAGTAATTAAGTAACATTATTAAACCAAAGGTGGTTTCAAAGGTGCTTTTAAAAAATCACCTCATATGTATACTGTGTGAGTGAGTTACACCTCTGATCAAAAATATTTGACTGCACCTGTGAGCCAGTTAGCCACCATCCTATGCACATTTCCGGGTCACCCAGGAAAATAAATAATTTTTTTTTCTTTTCTCCTCCCACTGAGGGAGAGTGTTAGCTGGATGAAGAAACAAACTACTGAATGCACTTGGCAGGGGTGACCATTTATCTCTGCATCCTTGCAAAAGCCCCGTCCCTCTGCTGAAGCCCCTCCCAGCTCTGGCTGGCCTCCCTCTTCAGGTCCCAAGTTCGGGAGGGTCAAGTTGAATTCCGTTCATCCTGAGCTGTTTCACTAGCTTTAGCACTCCACCTTCAAATATAACTGTGGAAAAATACCGATCAGGCATTTGCACGTTCCAGTCTCATTGACAGGATTTCTCAGTTGCAGCTGGAAGGGGGTGTCTTTATATGGTCACAATGCCTGGCACCATTCCCCTTGCGCCCCTCTCTGTGTTTCTCCTTCTCTGCTTCCCTTACATTTCAGCCGCATATCCAATCCACCTCCTCCTAGAAACCCTTTCGGATTAAAATCATGTTTCAATAGCGCTGGCTCTCCCTCCCATCCATTTCCCTTCTAAACTGGGCATTTCCATATATAAGTGCCTGTTCATGGTTTAAAAGTATTGTATATTTAATATATCTTTCTCTGAGTTAAACTGACAGAGTATCACTGTTGTATTGGGAGCAAAAATATTGGTTTATACAAAAGAACCAGAAATGAAAGTTACTGTTCCTCGTTCAGAGCAACCAAGCTCTAATAGCATAGTAAGTTTCGAAACTGGCTCAGAGAGAGTCTGGCTTAGACAGTGATCACTGAGTAAATCCTCAGCAAAGGATTTAATTCTTTTAAGGATCAAACAAATTGTGTAGCAAAAATGACTGCAAATGAAGACCTCTGAGGCCTTTCATCCATACCTTAAGTAAATATATTTCCTTTTTAAATTATATAAAGCCAACCACAGAAATCCAATTAAATATAGGAAAAAAAAGTGAACATGACAAAAACAGAGACTGACAGACCAATAAGGCTATGGAGTCTAATTACTGTGATGTTATTTCTGCTAATAGAGATCAGATAACGTACGCAGTACACGGAAACATGGGCTCAGTGAACGTGTACAATTCCCCAATCAGATAATACTTCTACAGATGCAAAAATAATGGGAGCTTCCACGTGTATCTCTCAATGCCATTTACACTGATTCACCTGCTAAGCTTGCAATATCATACCAAGCTGAGCACGTGGAGCAGAATTACAGTGTCTTGGCGTCATTAGGGTCCTCCCGCCCATCTCCATGCGGGCAGTGTCACCCCACCCTGGACAGAGGTCCTCCAGCCCCTGCTTGTGTCGTGCAGGGACAGGCAGTTCAGCACCGTCAAAGCTGCCTTGTCTAGTACCTTACATTTTTTGAGAAATTATTTCCTCACACTGAGTTTAATTGGTCTCCTGGTAACATCTCTCTACTGATCTTTAACCCGTATCTTTCAGAAAAAGAGCATTATTTCACCTAAGATGCTTTGAGCACATGTGGGCCGGCCACTTCGCTATATGCTGGCAATATAGCAGTGAGTGGGACGGATGCCTGCTTCTTCCCCTGATTCCCCTAGATCAGCCCTGAATACGGGGAGACAGAGTTCACGCCCCTAAGTTTCCTCTGTTCTAGGATGACTGCCCATGGCCTCTCAACTCTTTTTCCTTTGACACGGTGTCCAGGACCTTTTCTGAATCTGGTTTCTTTCTTTTACAGACGTTTGGCTTTATCAGCGACGTCTTGAGCAAGTCACCCCTGACCTTTACTAACACAACCTGGGGTTTCACTCGCTCTCCGTGTTCATCAGTCTCAGGGAGCTGCTGGCTGTGATGCTGGTGCGATCACAGTGTTCCAGGAGCCACAAGGACCAGCGGGGCGGAAGCCTGTATGCACTTTCATGTCTTCCTTTGTCAGTCTCTGATCCTCGCCTTCACACTTAGCTTTTTGTTACTTTTATCTCTGTTAACTTAGAGCTTTGAGGATTTGTTCCAGGGTATTAGCCGGTCTAGATATTCCTGAATCCTCATCCAGTCCCCCAAAGAACTGACATTCCCCTCAAAGTTGAGCACCTGAAAAAGTACTGAGCACATCTAAGTCTTCTGAGTCACCAATATCTTTTATTTTTTTTTAAGTTTTTTTTCTCTTAGAGAGGAAGCTGAGTAGGTTTATCCTTTTATTTATTTACAGAGGAGGCACTGGGGATTGAACCCAGGACCTTGTGCATGCTAGGCAAGCCCTCTACCACTTGAGCTATGCCCTCCCCTTGAGTCATGAGTATCTTTTAATGTTAGAAAGAATAAGACTGAGGGCAAGAGTCCCATAGCAAGCTATTGAAACAGTTGCTTCAAACTGGGTTTCATGAATCGATCAACCTCTTTGGGAGCGAATTATTCAAATAGTTGTGAATCTGTGACAGTAACATTAGATACGACGCACTGAGTGGTTGCCTTATGCTGAAGGCTGTGATAAGCATTTCATGTGCATTATCTCACATAATCCTCATGACCATGCATGGTTATTGCTATGCACGTATTTCGTATAATAAAGGTCTCATATACGGAAATATGTGTCTAAGATTCCGTGTGGGAAAATTACGGCTCAGGGAGGTTAAGTAATTTTCTAATATCAAGGGAGTAAGAGGCAGATCTGCATTTCACACACGTCTGTCCCACTCCGAAGCTCATGTCCTTAGTCAAAAGGCAGGCTGCCTCCACATACCGTGGCCGCACTTGACGCAGACTGCAGAGCCACTGAGAAAGTTTTTGAAACGTCTCCGTGAGCTCCAGACCTATTCTGTCCCTGACATTCAGTCTAGTAAACCTATAGCAAAGGGAATGAGAACACGTGGAATGATCTGCTCTTCCTGAATCCATGCTGGTGCCTTGAGGTCCCTCTCTCTTCCAGAGCGCATGACTAACCACTTTGACAACCTAAACTATCATTTTTCTAGGGGGACAAGGCTGTGATTCTCCACCTGTAGTTTCTAGAACCCATCTTTTTTCCTCTTTCTGAAAAATGAAGGGTTTTTTCCCCCCAGCTTTTGCTAGTATACATCACGTCCCTTTTGCCTACATTATCAAAGGTTAGTGACCATAATTTCAAGATCAAAACTGCAAACTCTTGACTATATCAGCATGTCATTCTTTTAGACTTAGATGCTTGATCTCTTTCAAAGTGCCTATTAGGTACGAACTATTAAAACTCTTCCCTCAAGCTGTATTTTTTTTCTACTTTTTTTATTGAAGGATAGTCAGTTTACAACATTGTGTCAATTTCTGGTGTACAGCACAATGCTTCAGCATACATGAATATGCATATATTCATTTTCACATTCTTTTTCACCGTAAGCTACTACAAGAAATCGAATATAATTCCCTGTGCTATACAGTGTAAACTTGTTTATCTATTTTATGTATACCAGTCAGTATCTGCAGATCTCAAACTCCCAGTTTATCCCTTCCCATCCCCTTCCTCCTGGTAACCATAGTGTGTTTTCTATGTCTGTGAGTCTGTTTCTGTTTTATAAATAAGTTCATTTGTCTTTTTTTTTTTTTTTAAGATTCCACATATGAGTGGCATCATATGGTATTTTTCTTTCTCTTTCTGGCTTACTTCACTTAGAATGACATTTTCCAGGTCCATCCATGTTGCTGTAAATGGCATTATTTTATTTTTTTTTATTGTTGAGTGGTATTCCATTGTATAAATATACCATAACTTCTTTATCCAGGCACCAGTCGATGGGCATTTAGATTGTTTCCATGTCTTGCCTATTGTAAATAGTGCTGCTATGAACATTGAGGTGCAGGTGTGTTTTTGAATTAAGGTTCCCTCTGGATATATGCCCAGGAGTGGGATTGCTGGATCATGTGGTAAGTCTATGTTTAGTCTTTTGAGGAATCTCCATACCGTTTTCCACGATGGCTGCACCAAATCCTCAAACTGTATTCTCACCCTTTCATTGTTTGCTGTCTTCTAAGCTGGTGTGCCTAAAAATGTTTCTGTGCGTGATTAGTATTAATCAAAAGATTGGGGTCAGTTCTATTAAACTCTCCCCCAGAGAGTCCCAGAGAGCTGAGATTTTGCTGCAACCTGTTCAGAAAGACTTTCATTTTAAACTTTCCATTAATTACCACTTTGCTTTTATAAATCTCATAAAGTCCATTTCTAAGGCGAAAACCCTAAGATACCACCCGGTAAATCGCCTCATTTTACAGATGAGAAAAACTGAGACTTGGGAAAGTCAAAGGACTTGCCCAAGAAAACACAGCTAGGTGAAAAACAGTCTTTCCTTAAAGAAGTGACAGGAGTCATAGAATACACATCTTTCTCTATTTTTCTCAAAATGCAGGAATGTGCGTCCTAGGAAGTAGTTTCTGTGTAATGCTAATTTCTCCTCAATGTCCCTTGTACGTGAGAGACACTTCAGCACTGATGTTATACATCGTACGTGTTTATTCATGCTTTAAAGGTTAGATTTCTGCTCTGCATCTTTCCCACATCTTTATTTGCAAATGTTCCTCACAGATAATGCATTGGTCTGTTGGTTGCGTTTTGAAACCAACTTGTTTAGTGTTCTCATCCTTTGAGATTGCTCCTTCATAAAGTAATAATATGGAAAATGTCCACAATGATGGAAGTACCTGACCTCCTGCATTAGTGACGCCAGGGAAGACGTGCAGCACTCGCATTTTGTATATGCGATGTCCACTGATATTGGAAACGATTGTTCTGTGGCTGTATGCACCATTTACTCCAACCGCCCCCCCCACCCATCTTCCATTCCTTAATCTCTTTATCTCCAGGAGATAGAAATTTAAAAGCTGTCTCCTCAGCCCCTTCATACCCCCACAATTAAACAGAAAAAGGCCGAGGACTTCAGAACATCTAAAATGTAAAATAAAATGACTGCTGGTCCCCTGAGTCCAAGAGAAAGTAGAAGTTTCCAGGGTCACAGTGCTTTTCATTCTCACAAGTGATTTCAATGCAAACCTCACTTTGAAAATTCACGATTGTGCCATGGATCAAATATGATGGTTAGAGTAAGAAATGCTACTTCCTTGTGAATGTTTGCCTCAATCTGTATAATCGTGAAGAGTCAATCTAAAGATAATTCCACCCTTGTTTAATTTTTTAAAAACAGTTATGCAAACATAGTCCCTTCTATTGTATTTCCTCACACCCAGGTCACTGACACCTACCTCTGTGGTCGCAAAACCCTATAAATCCAAGGGCAGGTCCTTGAATTGTAGTTTCACATGCTCGACAGTAATTTTTCCAAATTGGTGTTAAAACTACATTAATTAAAATTCCCCCCAAAAATATGATCATGAGAAAGCTTTCAGATAGAAACACAGTAGAAAAACAGAGTCAAACTATAACAATAAAAAGTGTAGCTGTCATGTCTTATTAATCAGGTTGGCGGGCCATATTTCTTCTGATGGGTAAGAGGTGGCAGTGGTGTCTGGGTGTGTCAAAGTAAGCCAATACTCCCTTTTCTCTTGTCCTTTGCCTGTTTGTAAATCCAGGACAAAAGTAACTCTGGAAAAACTTAATAGTCCAAAAATATTGTCTTCTTGACTTTGGAAGGAGGGAAGGAAAGAAGAAAGGAAGAAGAAAGAGACAGCATCATGGCGCTGTAGACAAAGTGCCGAGTGTGTACAGAGTCTGGAGACCCAGGTTGGGATTCCCACCTCCACTTTCTAAACAGGAAGTTACCCTCATCCCCAGCTGATGGAAGCCTTCACTTCCTTGACTCCCAGCTCTGTGTCTTGAGTTGATAATGGGGAATTAAATTGTTTTACAGAGTGAAAGAATGGAATAGATTCCTTCACGTGTGTGATTGTGATGAATTCGCACCTGCATTCCCATTTCATAGCTCAGTACACTGGCTATTAAACAGCTTGCATCACTACCCAGAATGAGTAGGGAATCGCGGTCCTGACTTGGCACAGTAATCCTAAGTCTTGGTTTTTGGGTTAAAAAAAAAAAATGCAGTCTATCAGGCAGCTGCGGAGCAAGGGAGCTTACGAAGCCTTAAATCACAGGTGCCAGGGTGAAGAAGGACGTCTGAGAACGCTAGACAACTCTCAATTCGATTTTTAGAAGAAAGGAGAAATAAGACAGAAGAGTGCTAATAATTGACCTTGATTTAATATAGTGATATTTTTCAGTGACATTTAAAAAAAAAAAAAAAAGAAGTGATAAACCTACTCGGGAAGCCTCCAGCAGAGGGCTCCACGCTGGGTGCCTTCGCTTGCATTAGGGGCTCCTACATTGATCAGAAAATATCTCCTCTGTCTGAGGCTGAGAAAAAGGGGATGTTATTAACTCTCCTCCCTGCTGTTACAAACGGAAATAAATAAAAGTGAGAGGGGAAAATACGAATATAACTACCTGGGATGTCTCCAGAGCGCTTCTACTTAGGCAAGCCTGTGCCAATCCTGAAAAATAAAAACAAAAAACCCCAAACGGGCATAAGGCAAGACGAAATGAACAATGAAATGATGACCAAAAATGAGTATTTTGCTTGTTTATCTTCCCTTAGAAACCAGAGTTTGTTTGATCTTTGCCTTTGCTTTGTTTTGCATTTGTTGAGCCCTTGCGGGACTCTTTTCCTCCATTATGTGATTGGAGGTTTAGGTGAAATGCAAAGGAAAGTTAAGAGAGGAGAAGCTGGCTCAAATCAGGAATTTTTTCTTAGTAGAGAACGAGCTTTTACTTGTACCTTTTTTGAGGCGTTTGAACTTTCTAGATGTTGAAGCAATAGTTTCTAAAATTAGTATCTGTGATAAGAACTGAACTTTTAAAATGCTGTTAGCAATAACAGGTTTTCAAGAACCGAAAGAAATCGCTGGGAAAAAAAAAAAAAGAAAGAAATCCGAGCGGCCGTGCAGGAGTTGCTTACACAAAACCCCAACAGAGGGCGCTGTTGCCCGTTCAATGACTTACGGACGGCTTCCTAAGAAAGATTTCCCTTGCAGTTTCTAGGATTTTTAAACATAATGCCCACGTTGAAAAATGGACTCGGATCTTAATTATAGTTGTGTATTTCTTTGGGTATCTCTTTTTATATGGGTATGTGTGTATATATTTTAAAATTTAGTCTTCATTCTTAATAAACCAGATTTGCTCCTTTTCAGTTTTTCTGAAGTTTATATAATTTTTAACCAAACATTTCAAGATGTTTCTAATTTTAAAAAAATCTAACTTTAGCATAAAATAAAATTGCATATGTTAAATTGAAATTATATATATAATATATATAAGACTATATAAAATAGTTACACTAACAACATCGTATATGTTATAGTTTTATATATAAAAATATCCCTCTAGGATCTTTTATTTGTTTCAAGCTTTAGAGTTTGTTTATTTTAGAGTAAGCAATGATATACCAAAAAGAGATGGAAAAGGTATTAAAAGCATTTGGAGAGAAAAACAAGATTGTTTAAAGTGCTTTTTTATTTGGGCTCGAATGATCTTTAGGTAAAAAAGATAAAAGGAGTTACTGATTTCAAAGGGAAAAGACAGTTATTCCCATTAATAAATTTTTGTCTAGGAAATCTGAATTTCCAAGTCTATATTTATCTTGCCAAATATTGATCTGGAGCTGAGGTTAGTTCTGGAAAGGGTAGAAGGGGAAGGCGAAAGCCCTTTCAAGTCCCACTACGCAACAAAATTAGGAAGAAAGCCGTCCCATGTCCAGACTAGCTCTGGGGACAAGGAAGGAAATCTTCACTCAGATTTCTAGTAGAAAATCCGTACAGATTTTGTATAATTTAAGCTGTTAATATTCAAGTAGAGGAAAGGAGAAAGGAAGGGAGAAAGGATGGAAGGAAGGAAGGAGGGAGGGAGGAAAACAGGATGGAGGGGGAAAAGGAAGGAGGGCAGAGAGAGGGAGGGAAAGGCAAAACAGAAAAATTAAACTGGAAATGAAGAAAGGTTATTTCTGAAGTTCCTTCTGAAGCATCTTCGTGTTCCTTTCATTCGACTTATCTTTAAAAAATTAAATTAAAAAATCTGCGGAATTGTTCATTCTGCAAGATATGAAGCGGCTCCCTGGGTTTTATCGGATCGATATCCACCGCGGTTGTCCGGAGCCCTCTGCTCCGAGAGGAGCGTCCGTCTCGGCTCCCACGGCAGCGCTCAGCAGTCCTGAGATTTACAGACAATCGCCCTTTGCAGATTCACTCTTATCAGGTTTAATAACTTCCACCCCAAATTGCCCTGGTCCCTCCTCATTCCCTCCTGTCATTTATTTTCTGCCCCAGGGGCAGAGAGCCTGCACTGGTCTTCCCTTCTGGCTGTGGGGATCCTTCCGCACCCTGGATGGGGGCAGAAAAACAGAGGGGGTGGGAAAGAGGGCGATGAGGTGAGTGTTCACTTCGTGGTGAAATTCCGAACCCCTGTGCCTTGAGGGGCGCCCATTTTCGAGGTTTGGTTAACTTTGTTCTTGTTGATGTTTATGTTTTCCTTGGTAGAGAAACAAACTATACAAATCACCTTATTAAGAAAAATATACACTCACAGGAAACAAACAAAGCACGCATCCTAAAATGTTTTTCACTAGCTCCGTGAAAAACATTCTGCTTAAACCTTCCAAAGGTTCAGGTGACCATTTCTTATAGTCTCCAGGATTAAAACCACTTAAAAGTCATAGACAACAGATGCAAATATAAAATGTCCCGGGCTTCTCCAAAGAAACCTCCAAATTAACATTGTGTAATTGTGCATGTATGTAGCTTCCAATATCTGAAAAAAATTTTAAAAAAACTTCATAAAATGGAACGCCAGCCAAAGAAAGAATGGCACATGGAATCTGTTGAAAATACATCCAAACAACACTTAAAATGAGAAATGGTACAGACTGAGATGCTGATTCAGTATTTAAGTTTTCAGATGTGTTGGGCAGAATGACCAGAAAATATTAGAAATATTCACTGTGGTGAGCTGGCTTTTTTGTTCTACAGGGACTGAGGTACAGTTGAAAAAAAGAAAAAGTTGTGTAGCCATCAACACAGAGAGATCACCCTTAAAAATCCTCAAATCCAGTTTTCAAAACCCTCCTGCTGAACACACAAGATTAGGAGCTTTTGTGTTTAAACATCTCAGAAATGGTCCCCCTCTTTAAAATCTACATAGAAAATGGGGGGGGGGGCTGTTGGCTCCCTAGTTTCTCATTAGGAATTGTAAAGACTTTAGTCCATGGCTACAATGATTCATCATTTTCAATATAGAGGCTTTTAAACGTGTGTATTTATATTAATCACGGTGAACTCTCTCTCCTTTAAATGCATGTTTAGAGTCTGTCGACTCCTGCATGACCCAGGGGTGCTTATATAACTAAATGTGGGTGTCCGGGTGTAAATACGTGTTTATGATTTTTATAATATATATGTCTGTGGGTTGCATCTAACTCCTGTGCGTGTAATAATGTTTTTATCTCAGCTGAGGCTTCCTTCTCCAGCCTATTGTCTGAGACAACAGATATAAGTTGCGATGGGAGAGGAGCGTCGGATTTGGTGTGTATCCCCCATTTCCAATTATAGATGGATCATTACAGACAGCGGAGTCCTGAGAAGCCAGACATCTGCTCCTCACATGAATGCACTCACCTCCTAGAGACCAGGCTGCCATCATGCTCTGGAAGCTAGTGGAGAATGTCAAGTACGAAGATATCTATGAGGTGAGCCGACACCCCCAGATGCATCTTAGAGCTTTGCAGATAGAGAATTTGAGCTTCTTGACACCCCAACTGATAGAGATTTTTAAGCTATTTGCTCGTAGATTTCCGGTCGGTTTTTCTCAGCTTTCTCTAACTTTTAGGGAAGCTGGCTTGGGGAGACTTCGCTATTCTGAAAAAAAGGACTTTAAGGTGGAAATCTGACTACTTTAACTTAGGAGATTTCTCTCTCTTTTTTTTTTTTATTCTTTTATTTTCCTTTCTCTCTTCCTCGCACCCCACCCCCCCAACCTTTGGACTTTGATGGGGGACGTGGTGCTACTGAATGTGGGCAGACAAAATAGAGGCAGAAAGGCAGAGACTCTCCTCGTTTTGAGTGTGGGAGAGAATTAGGTTTTCAGGCCTCATTTGTAACAGACTCGGGCTCTTAATTTTTATTTTCAATAAAATTTCGGAAATCGATAACAAACGGATCCACGTAAAGGACGGAAAATTAGAAGGAAGGAGGTCAACAGATAGACGGACCGATGGATAAGATGGATGTAGAGAGAGCGGGAGCCAAGGAGCCGTAGCGGACAACTTTTTTAATTTCCTTTTTTTCTCATATTTTGCTTCTTTGAGGGTCGGTGCGTCCAAACCGCCCCACGTTTTGGCCTTTTTTAACGAATTTTTCTGCCCGGGTTGAGCTCGCGGGGTTCTTTAGCGCTGAGGCCAATGAGACTGTCCCTCGGGTGGAGATGCTGCCGGCAGCCCGGCAGGCGCCTGCCTCCCCGCGGGCCGGACTCGCCGGCCGTGCGCTCGGGTCTCGGGCGCCGACGGGGCTGCGCGCGGGGCGGGAGGCCGGGCGGGGAGGGGACGGCGGCCGAGGCCGGCGGAACTTGGCTCCGAGCGCACGCGCCTGGGAGCCCCCGAGCTAGGTGTAAGGGGAAGGGGAAAGCCTGGACTCCAAGGAGACGTAGAGGGAGGGAAGCGAGAAAAAAAAGCGTGGAAGAAGGCGAGGGGAAAGGGGCAGACGAGATGGGGAGACGGGAGGTGGGAGCCGGCGAGCGGGCGGTGGACGGAGATCGCGAGGAGAGGAAGTCGGGGAGGGGAGGGGGCCTGGAAGCCGAGCCCCGGGCGACGCGCGCGGGCGGCGCTGGGTCGGACGAAGCGGTCCTGGTGGGACGTGCAGAGGCTCCCCAAGCCTCGGGGGACACGCCACCCGGCCGCTCCGGGACGACTCGGGGAAGCCGGGCAGGGAGCCGCCTTGAGGAAGCTGGGAATGGGCCACGCGCGGGAGCGGCCCGCCAGCTTCTCCCGACTCCGCCGGCCCGGCCCCGCGACCCGGATCGCGGCTCCGAGGCGCCCGCGCGCGCCCCGCTGCCGCCGGGCGGTGTCTGCACGCGGAGCCCGGCGCCGGCGCCCGGAGTCTCCCAGCTCTGCCCAGCCCTGAATCAGGATTTTGGGGTGTGTGTGTGTGTGTGTGTGTGTGTGACACAGAGAGAGAGAGAGAGAGAGAGAGAGAGAGAGAGGGGATCCGTCTTTCTGAGGAATGATGACTGGGGTTTTCCTTCCCTCTTTGTGGTTGTGTATTGACTGTAACGGGGAGCCGCGCCTCCGCCTGGTGGGATTTGTTTCGGTTCGGCCTCCTTTTCTTTCTTTAGCAGGAGGGGTAATGGTCAAGTCGAAGGCGCTAGAACTCCTAAAAAATGTGAGCGCCTGAAGTGGGCTTGGCACAGGCGGGGATGCGGCCACGGTGTAAATAGCTCCGGGTAGGCACAGAGGGACTCCAGCGGGTTCCGAAAAGTAAGCAGCACGAAACTCGTGCTAAGAGTCTGAAAAGTAGACTGGCTACATGGAAAAGGAGGGAGGGAGAGGAGAAAGCAGCGGGGGAAGGAGGGAGGGAGGGAGGGAGAGGGAGGGGTGGAGTGGAAGAGGGGAAGAGGGGAAGAGGAGAGAATAAAGAGGGAGGGAGAGAGGATGGAGAGAGAGGGAGAGACAGAATATTGCAGGTATTCCTATCTGCCTAGTTTTTCTACTCGAAACTATAGGAGAACCCGAAGCCCGGTGGAAGGCGCCTATTTAAGTCGGGAGGAAGGTTGAACTTTAACAGAAATGGCAGTCGGGCCAGTTGAACGGGTTCCTGAAACATCCAAAAAGGTTTTCTGTTGCCCCTGGTTTTGCCGGGAAAGGATAAGTTTAGTGTACTTCAAGATTGTTTGCATGTATTTTAAATTGAAGTGAAAATCACGGGCTGCACGCGCACTAAAGAGGGAAAGGCTGCACAAGGCAGGGAAAGCCCCCATCTCGCCTCGGTCCTTTGATACATAAGCATAATCTCCAGTATGCGTGAAAGTCGGCCAACGTCACTGTAAACAACTGGGCCCACCGGTTTACTCTGCTCTCCCCTCCAAAGGGTGAGGCAACGCCTTTTTAAATTTTTTTATTAGTATTATTTTTAATCTGCACACGAAGCACGCAGGGCGATCAAGTCTTCCCATTAGGAAAGTCCCTCTCCAGGAGCAGGACACCTACGTTGCGCACAAGCCCCCAGCGATGCTCTCTCCCTCGCCGCCTGGTCGCAGGGAGCAGGGGCTGCTTTACGCGCGTCCCCGGCTCAGTTAATTGAAGTTCTGCCTCTTTCCTGCTAAACTTTTTCCCCGGTCTGCCTTTGCCAGCCCCCTCGTCTGATTACATCTAGTAATTCTCCACTGAATGAACGTCATTTACAATAGTAGGGGAGCTCTGCGCCCGCTGCTGCTTCACGCTCCATTTGTCCTCCATTCTCCCTTTAAAGTACTCGTGTAATATTAATAGTCATGAATATCAATTATTATGAGGCGGTGTAGGCAAGCGGAGGGAGGAAGGGGCGCCCGAGCAGTCTGAGCCCAGCTTCGGGCGGAAGAGGACTGCCTCTGCAGCCTCGGAGAACCGCCGAAGAGAAAAAGGCCGAAAAGACAGCAAGAGACCGATGAACAGCTCTGTCTGTGTGTGACAGGCGTCGGCAATCTTGTTGGGGGGGGGTAATTTTTTTTTTTGATGGCTTGTCCTGGAAACACCTCAAGCTCGGCTCCTGTGTCCAGCCCGTTTCTCTGCTGGACTCCTTGATTTTTTTTTAATCATTGTTTGATTTTTGAGCAGTAACCAGGCTTTTTTTTCCAGATGTTAGTCCACACCTATTCATCCATGGTGAGTTTGGATTCACGTTATACGAGAATTGCATGCTCCCTCCTCTCACCGTCTCTCTGTCTCTGTCTCTGCGTGTGCGTCTCACTCTCCCGTCTCTGTCTTCCTTCGAGCGCCTTTGGCTTGGTAATTTAGCACCATAATTGGACGAGGCTGCAGCTGCTTCTCTGCATTGTGTGTTTGTCTGAGCTCCATGAGTCAGCTGGGGAGGTGGGGGGGGAAGGCCAAAGAGGAAAACTTTTTATTTGCCACTGCAGTTTGGAAATTTAGGTGACTGTTTCTCCAAAAAGAACCATGGGGACTTTACTGTGGCATTTCTACAGAGGAGAGGAAGAAACAAGACCCCCCCAACACCCCCCCCCTTCTCCTTTCACTTCGTTTAGCACTCCCATTAGGACCAACAATAAGTTGTCTGGGCCTTTTGGGTTTGTTTGTTTTTCTCCTCCCCACCCTAAGTCCTTCATTTTCACACCCTGGAGTTTAACAGTCTTAAATGTAGGAAAGTCACCTTAGAAATCACTCCTGCACACCACAGCTCAACTTAATTTGACAGGGACTCAGGATCTGATTTTGAATGAAGTCCATTTCCAGCAAACACTCCATAAAGGATTTCATCCCTGCTGGGGAGGCAGGGGTGCCTGGAAACTCAGATCAGGCAGATTCCTGTATCTCCTGAAATTACCAGGTTGTGTGGGGGTCAGCCCGGCTGGCTTGCCAGGGAGACAGAAGTTGGTTTGGAACAGGAGGAACAGCCAGGCAAATAGTATGAAGTTTGATTTGTTATGCTTTGGAGCTCTGAAGAGTTAGAAAGAAGTAGTTTAAAACACCCAAAAGATCAAAATGCCATAGTCAGACTCCTGTATTTTTCATTAAGGAATTTAGACTCTGTCCCCACCCCCACCCCCACCATACACACAACCACTTTACCCTCACTTTTTTTGCTAGCTTTGCCCCCCTCCCAACAGAAGGCTTAGATGCTGGTTAGGCGGGTAATTCTCCCCCATCTTCCCCCCAAAGCCTCGCGTTTGGAATTGCTGAAAGCGCGTACCCTCTGAACAAACTTGGGAGTGCGAGTTTCAGACTCTTGTTCCCCTGTCCCGGGAAAAAGATCCTGAAGCTGGGCTTCTCCATTTGTCGCTTGTATTTTTCCCCCTCCCTCTCTCTGTCTCTGTCTGTCTCTCTCTCTGTCTCCTGCACTCTCTCCCAGGACCGGCACGATGGCGTCCCGAGTCACAGCTCGAGGCTCTCCCAGCTGGGTTCGGTGTCCCAAGGACCTTACTCGAGCGCCCCACCGCTGTCCCACACCCCGTCGTCCGACTTCCAGCCACCCTACTTTCCGCCCCCCTACCAGCCGCTGCCCTACCACCAGAGCCAGGACCCCTACTCCCACGTCAACGACCCCTACTCCCTGAACCCCCTGCACCAGCCCCAGCAGCATCCCTGGGGGCAACGGCAGCGGCAAGAAGTGGGTTCAGAAGCCGGCTCTCTCCTGCCCCAGCCTCGGGCCGCCCTGCCCCAGCTCTCGGGCCTCGACCCCCGGAGGGACTACCACTCGGTCCGCCGGCCGGACGTGCTGCTGCATTCGGCGCACCACGGCCTGGACGCGGGCATGGGTGACAGCCTCTCGCTGCACGGCCTCGGCCATCCCGGCATGGAAGACGTCCAGGTAACCGCGCGCGCACACACACACCACACACACACACACACACACACACACACACACACACGACGATGCACAAATAACAAATGCCCTGGGAGGGGGAGGGGCAGCTCTGTCTCCTTTGGTTGGGGGGGGGGGTTGTTCCCATCTTTAGAACAACCGGACACGAAACGTGTAACTGTGTGTAGACGTGTATGGCTCTCCAGTGGCGATTTCAGGAGGTCCGATGATAAAAGCTAGAACCACCAGAAATTACATCATGAAGGAAAAAAGTACATGAGTGTTTTGCTCGTTTAGGATCTTTGGCATCAAGGCTAGGTGTTTTTGTTTTGCCTGAGCCATCGGACTCCCTCTTGTTCGCTTGCGCTTTGTGTAAGCAAGCTGGCGACCGTCCTCAACCCGCCCCCTCTGCGCGTCCCATAGTGAGCCTGGCCCCTGACATGGCAGGTGGGGCCCTGGCTGCCTGGAGGCCGAGGCCTGAGATGCAGCTTGGAGGTGCAGGGTCCTCTACAGAGGTTCCTGATGGCTTTGTAAAGACTTTGTTAGGCATGACAGTGTTGACTGGAAGAAAAACACGTGCTATTTTGTCTAAGCCAGGTCTTACTTTGAATGTCCCATAAGCTATAGACCCCTTTTCCAAAATAATTGAGTTCCAGAGTCATCATCCAAGAAGTGGAATATTTCTGGGGAGAGACCCAGAAAGCCACAATTCTGTTTGGGAGTCCATGAGGACATGTACCATTTTAGAGATTCTTTTCACCTTTTGGACCATTAAACGACTGTGGAGCACTATTCTCCACATCCCTCTGCAGTCGTCTTCCCCCTCCGCTAAATACCTTCCTCTCCCTGGAGTCACCATCCCAGTTGAAGAGGCATCACATGCTTGTTTTTTTTTTTTTTAAAAACAAAAGGCTCCAAACACTACCGCCCCCCACCACTATCCCATCTGCACTCTGCACAATGGAGCCTGATTTGGTTGCGAATGCTTGGTTAAACTAAACAAAGAAACATCAAAGAGATGATTTCTAAAAACTGTCCGGGTGATTCTGAGCAGGTCTCCTTTTGCTCCCTAATTTAAATAGTCTCCAGAAAAGATAAATAGGGTTGAAAGGTATTTAATTGACCCTTCGGTTTCATTGGCATGATTGTATATATTATGCATCATTTTAGACATACCTCTGAAGCAAAAAAAAAGAAAGAAAAGAAAAGAAATGGGGAAGGGAAGGTGTGCATGAGTCCCTCTGCTTTACCTTGCTGAACAAAATGTCTTTAGAACAGTTAAAGTGTGGTGGCAGCACCAAATCCTGTCTCTCTGTGGTCTATGATGGTTTACTGCTTTAAAGGAAATTCAGTTATTTAATATTTCCAAAGATTTTGGAATCACCTGAGTTGTGGCTGGATGTACCCACGCTAATAAGAATGATAGTTTTGTTGATTTAACGGAGCTTAACTGTCCCTGTCTGGGCATACTGCTCATTTCAGAATATCATATGAGAAAGGGAATATTTAATAGTTTTCTTTTTAATGCATTGGGGTAATATGTGTCCGGGGGGGCAGTTTTTAAATTAACCTTTCTGGGTACGGTTCAAAGTGCTAGATAATGAAAGTGCATCAACTCATCACCATGGCTGTTGGCTGTGCTGCACTGGCTCTCAGCGCCACCCTGTAGGCCCAGTGGCTTAGGCGCTGAACCCAAGAATTCTCCTAAAAGAGGAAACAGATTTCTTTGGTTTTAGTTGTGTGTGTGTGTGTGTGTGTGTGTGTGTGTGTGTGTGTGTGTGTGTGTGTTTAAGATAGAATTGTGAGGGTTTGGAGTGTTTGGTGAAAGGCAAAGGCCAAGAGAAAAACAGGGCCAGGTCAGTGTGCATTTTGGAGGACGCCCTGGTCAAAGCGGCACGCGGCGGCGGAGTTGCAGCCGGAGCTTGGCCCGCGAGGGTGGGGAGAGCTCAGAGCAAAGAAGGCGCAGGCCCCGGACCTTCGCCTCTCCCCGCCCGCCCGACCTCCGCCCAGTTCCTCCTTGGAAGCATCCCAGCAGGTCGTCTGGAGAGGTGGGGAGGCCCGCGGGACTTTCTTGGTCGACCCTCAGTGCAAGGGGTCGCGCGGGATACACCCCGCGCCTGTCCCAGGAGGGGAACCAGAGGGGCAGGAGCGAGCCGTCCCCGCCGGGATGACAGGCCTCCTGAGGCCGGAGTGTTCTTGACGCGACACGGGGCAGGTGACAAAGAAAGATAGGGGAGGAAGGAGATGGACCTAGGAGCAGACCCTCGAATCCAGGGGCTGCGCCTTTTCTGTTCAATCCGGGACTTCCGAGTTAGGGATCTGGAGCGCGGGGCCTAAAGTTGCAGGAGCTGGTCGGGCTTTCCGCGTTTCCTGCGGCCATGGGATGGGTGGGGTGTAAAAGGGACCAGAGGTGCCACGGCCTGGGCCTTAGTCCCTTGTTCCATCTCAAAGGCCTAGCGTGGGTTCCGGATCCCCTACCCCAACCTACCGCAGACGAGGAGGATCCCAGGGCGCTGCCGGGCGGGAGGGCCTCACAGCCAGGGGGACTCACCTGGCCCAGGGTTGGGAGAGGATGTTGTGTGACCCAGACACACACGCGGGGCCACCGCCCCGACCGTGAGAGAAGAGACAGAGGAGAGCTAATTAACCAAATGCTTCTAATATTTTTTTTAAATGAAACTATAAAACCCTGTCAATTTCTATTTCAATTTACTCACAGGGGCTATTAAACCAGCAAATCGCTGTTTGGATTCTGGGTATGCTGCATTTCACTCACTGTGTGTGTGTGCGCGCGTGTGTATGTGTGTGCGTGCGTGTGTGCGGGTGGGGGGGCAGTATTAAAAACTCAGAAAAAGCAGCATCAGAAAGAGAGAGATGACACCTAGTTTGGAGTTTGTTCAATTGCTGTGAATACCTCTTTTCTTCTTCTGATCTTTGCTCTCTAACCTCTCATCACCTCTGCTCCCTAAGAGTACAAACATAAAGATGTTAAGTCAGACCCCTGCCACACACACACACACACACACACACACACACACACACACACACTCAAACACACCCTAGTGTCTTAAAGCAACCCCTGGTATCACTTTTAACTAAAGAAGTCTAGTAATTACGAGTCTGAGTTGTTTTTCTGAGCTTCCGCATGCAGTCCTAATTAAATCTTTACGACCCTCCCTGTGACGATTAAGCGCCAGCATGCTGCGTGAATATCCTGTACAAAAACCCAGCAGGCGGCCGTAATTAGATAGAAAATCAGACAAGAGCCTTCTCATTAACTACCACAACTACCCCACGTCGCTGATGAGGCGTATATACATATTTACGTACCGACGTGAGGGTGAGGTGTGCGGGCGCACCGGCCCAGCCCGTGAGATCGCGGAGCTGCCCGCCCACAGACACAGGCGAATGTTCTGTCCTGCGTGGACACGTCGCCATTGTAGACACGTGAGCACAGAAAGGCGTGAATCGTGTGTGTGCGCGCCCGTGTGCATAGTGGGGCCTCTTGGGAGTCCCCGAACAAGTTCCATGATGCTTTTTTTTTTAAGCTTTACTTTTTACTGTTTCTTAAGATGTAGATGGCATGTTGGAACATGGAAAATGGTTCTTAGGGAGAATCACAATTTTCCTCATCTTTCTGAGAACAGAAGAGTGACTATTAAAAACGAAAAGAAACAAATTAACATGCCCCCTCCGTGGTTAGGTCATCTCATTTCTAAGGTGCTGCTTGTTTGGGGTAGACAGTCTTCCTTGTGATGAACACACGCCCTGTCTGGGGATGCAGTATGAGTGGGTGGGAGGCGCTGTCTAAACACGACCTCCCTCTCAAGCCCTTTGCTTTTTACTCCTCTGTAGAGTGGGTGACAGATTGGTCCAAAGTTAGGTTTCTTAGGATCAAGAAAAGCAGCCATCAGATTGCAGAGAGGTCTAGCATTTATTTTCACTGGGGAGTAGGGGGAGGGAGTCCCCTGATTTTGGATGTCCTGGGGTGCACAGCCAGAACTCTGTTCTCTGCATCCTGGCAGTAAGAATCTCATTCCAACAGCTATAGCCCCTCAGCAGTGCCGCCAACACCTAGGGTAGAAATGTTCCTTCTCTGGGATGATATTGTGGCAATGGGGGGTGAATGCTTTGTGCCATTACCTAGGAACTGACTGGGAGGATCCTCTGTGTGTGTTGGTGTGTCTGTAGTCACTGCATCCCTAACAGGTGTGCTTCTTGCTGGGTGGCAGCAGAAGCAGGGTTGGGAGGAGGTACTTGTGCAGGTTCTCTGAGGGGTTGTCCTACAGCAGGAGGCTCAGAGCACAGGGATGTGCGTGGACTGCAGTGGGTGTGCGGTCCTGACAGCCTGCAGACGTGTTCCTATATGTTGCTGTTTGCATTCCATTCCAAATTGCTCAGACTTTAATTAAAATCCTATAATGTAAACTATTATGTATTTTTAAAATGACTCTGGGGTTAAGATGCACTGGGATAGAATAGAAAACAGAAATTGCTCTTACTAATACTTTCAGCTGTTGCCAAATTTTCACTATTCATAAGAGCAAATAATATAAAAGTTTCAGTGTCTACATAATATCTGTGTTTAATATAATAACTAAGCCAATCCTGCATCCCAGACATCTCTCACAGTTTCCCTTTTTCCTCTTCTTCCATTGGAAGAATTTATAATTTGGGTGAATTTCATTTCTGTGTCCATTTGGAGGTAATAATGATACTAATAAAACCTCCCTTTGTGAATTAATATAAATGGAAATAACAGAAACTCCAGTTTGGAATGACATGATTTATGTGTGCGCTTCTTTAATATCCAGTCGATTTGAATAGTGATATTTTTATATTCACAGTCAGTTGAAGATGCCAATAACAGCGGCATGAATCTATTGGACCAGTCTGTCATAAAAAAAGGTATGGATTCTTTCCCCCCAAAAGTAAGCCAAGTTTTCCTGTGTATTCATGTCTTTATGATGAGTTTTCACTTTTGAAGGATTTCATTATTTTATGAGATGCCAGTGCTTGTTCACAATTAAGGGACAGCGGCTATTGGATGAAGACATGTTGGGAAGAAGGAAATGGGGTAGGGGGACCGCAGGCAGAAACCCGGATGAGAGAGATGGAGGGACAGAGGCTAGAGCCATTTTTTTCCATGGTACATTCGGTAACAATTCTAGATATATCTCACATAATTGAACTATCACCATGTGTGGAACTGGCTGGGAAACACTGCCTGCAAAAATCTGCGATTAATTATTTCATTGATAACTGGAGTTTGTTGAGCGAAACCCTGTGTCATTGGGGCAGCTCTTTCTCTCCTTGTTTTTGTATTTGGGTTTTGGCTGGTAGTTTTCTTCCCAGTTCTCTATGTTTTATGACTTGTTTCTTCTTCTATTTTTTTTAATTGTGCCAAATGTGTCGCTAACTATGCTCTTCCTAAGAAGCAGAGCCGGCCTCTGCACATTTCTCAATCTTCCTACATACGCATTCATGATTTAGTGTGACTGTGGAATCACCCCATACTGTTAAAGGGCATGTGATATTAACAAATGTTTGCAGTCTCTTGTACAGCTGTAAGCAAAATAATTAACTAATTAAACTAATTAAATGTAATTACAATAACTCATTTCGGGCGTATTGCAGCTGCTTAATTCCCCCCCCCCCCCCCCGACAGTCACTGAGAGGATGCCTGGCGATTAGTGTGGCTGCCGAAAGGCCCGAATGTCACTCGCATGCCACAAATTTAGGAGCTTGAATGTGTAAACAGTGCAATCTTTAATTATCGCAGGAACCGGTGTCTGGAGATAGTTTTAACTACTGTTAACCCTTTCTTATCAGTGCTGGAGAAGGCCTGTCCTTCTGTGTGGTGTCATCAATCCCTAGCTGCAGTCACTTAGGATTCATTTAAGCCGGATGACACTGACAAAAGCAATGAAGAGAAAAAACATGCTTTGGAAAGTAATGTAGAGTCAAGCCGGTGGAGTAGGAGGGCTGTGGAGTGAGGATTCCAAATGGGGCGAGATGTTCTGGATGTTCTTCTCTCACAGAGGCAGGAAAAGTTGCTTTGAGAGGTGGCAGGTGGGAGGGGGGAAGCGGGACTTGAAATGAGGCCATTTGGCATCCCAAAGAATAGCAAGGTTTGGGGCAAAACGATTTATTTTAAGTGTCGTTCCAAACGTCTCTCCGGCTCTTCTTTAGATAGTATCGGTTTGGTTTTGCGCTCCCAGGGTTTGGGTTTGCTGGGACACCTGGTCTCCTGCTTTGATTTGCAACTGTGCTGACAGCTAACTTTCACCATTTCCTCCTGGGTCTTCTCTTCTGGTTAATTGCAGGTTGATAGGGAGGGGCGGGGTGTGGGGGAGGTAAGAGAGGCACTTCCTCATTGGTTTTTGTTGTTGTTGTTTCTCTTCTGTTTTAGGTCCCCGTCCCTCTTCATGGAAAGCTAGAACCCCTTAGTTCAGGGTTCCGTATCCTAGGAACAGCATTTGGGCCGTGGTGGGGCATGCCCAATGGATGACCAATCAGGGAAGTTATTAATAGCCAGGCCAATAAAAATATTTGGAACTTAGCTTGCCTAACAAAACGGAGCTGAAAATATTTGTGGATGTGGGGAGGGGGGCTTCTGTTTCAGGGCTTGTATATATTTGTCAGTGAAATGTGAATACTTACGTATGTGGGTATCGCCGGGAATAAGAAAAGGAGACCACTGACTCACATTGCTGGTTCTGTTTTGGAAATGTGGGGTACTTTTAATGGCCCCAACACCTCCCTTTTTTTTTTTAAATGAGCAGCTTGAAACATCTAAGTGGCACCCCAGTTGCGTTATTGATTTAGGGAGTGTGGTATAAATATGAAGTGTTAGGTCAATTCTTATTTAATATTTCAGGTATTTGCTGTGTCACATGAAGAAAAGACCCTAATATCATATTTTTATCTTTAGAGAGCCATGGGCAAAAGAGGAATAAGTGGTTGACTTACTTTTCTAGATCTCTATGAACCACTTAAAATAAGGTTATGTGTTCATTAGCTCCTTCCCTGCCCTCTGGCCTCCCCTCTTTGCCCCTCCCCCACGCTTATGAGGGATGACTCCAAGAGATTAATTTCATAAAAGAGGAGGTGAGAATGTTTTCTGAACTAAATATTCTGAATTTCAACACCTGGCAAAGGGACTCGGTTGCTTTATTTTCTATTGGGCTTTTAGAGAGATTTTTAAAACTCTGCCTTGTTAATAAAAACAGCAACTGGCCCAGGTTTAGATGTCTGTGCCTCTGTGTGTATTGAAGCCAGAAAACTTACACATAAAGGATCTATGTCTCTCTGTCTGTCTCTCTCTCTAATTATGGAAGGTCTCCCTCCTAAAGTTAACCAGTCCAATTTTTCACCCGTGTTGATATCACCCCCATAGGTTATAGGCTAGCTCTCTTGTTGTATTTGCTATCTGGGCTTAGCTGACATTTCTGAAGTAATTTAGTTAAGAGGAAATGAGTTGTTCCCAGTAGAGAGAGCAAACGAGTGGAGTGAAGGTAGCCAGCGTGATAAATGGCTCTTTCATTTGAAGATCTCCAGAGCTCGTTTACGGCTAATTTTCTGTATTGGCCCCCTTTGAGCTATTAATGCAATCGGCAGGGACCGTGGCCCCTCTCTTCTTAGCTGCCCCATTAGAGCTCCCATTAAGCCAGCGAGTCTCGACTCCATGGCAGGGGTAGGGGGAGTAATGAAAGGTGCTTTTTAAACTCTCCTAATCTAAACCGGCAGAGGGTGGTTAATACGATTTGAAGGGGGCTGGTCAATGAGCAATCAATAAAGTAATAATGAGAAGGATTCGGTACATTAACAGTCTAAAAATCCAACGAGACATTAAAAAATCATTCTTAACTCTCAGTTCCATGAAGATTAGGAATCTGGGCCCGGAAGGGGGTGGGGGGCTGGTACCCAGCTAACATAAATGATCTTTGCCACCATCCTAAAGCCTAACCTAAAGAAGGCTCACCTAGGCTTTGAGAAAAAGTTTTCAGTGCCATCAGAGGCCAAGATGCAATCGGCTTGACACCTTAGACAGCAGAAAAGATGCTGAGATTTCTTGGAAAGGCTAGCGTGGCTGGAGTCCAAGGTCCAAATGTTGTGACTGTGGGGCATTTTCATTGGTCTTAGGGATATCCTGTTTGGTTAGTTTTAATTCAACCTCCGTTCTCTTCCACTTTTTTTTCCCCCGTTAGTTCTGGCCCCTTCCCCACATAAACACTTGGATTGGTGTGGATTTTCTTTGGGTGGGTCAGAGGACTACAGAAATTGCCAATTTCAATTCCAAGGGGTTCTGTTGGGATTCCTCCTTCTGATCTAGGAGGTCAAAAGAACCCAGAGTCTGTGGGAGCCTCTGAGAGGGTGTATGTTTCCTCTTAAAGGGAAGGGTTCACATTTCCAGAACTGACTTGGATCCCAATCAGTATTTATTCAAGTAGAGCCTCTCAGCTATGGTCCAGCCACCCAAGGAGTAATCAGAGTTCACAGAATTTTAAAGCTGGAAAGGTTAGACACTCTTCTCCAACTCCCGTTCCCCCACCTCCCCACACGCCCTGCGTGGAAACTGAGACAGAGGGAAAATAAATGACTTCCTCAAGGTCTCAATCACTGAGTAAGTGATGGGACCAAACTGAGTTTCAGCCTCTTAGACTTTGCCCCTAAAGGATGCCAATCCTGGATGTTTGTAGTTTTTTTTTTTTTTTTTTGGTTTTGGTTTTTTATGTTCCAGCTTCCTTTGTGGGAATTCTTTTATTTTCCTTTCCAGGATTTCAATGCTCACGTTTATACACACAGGATCTTATATCCATGCGGAATAACATTTAGCCCTCAGGTGGAGAAGAAACAAAGCAAGTATGGGAACAGGGGTGATCTGCTGGTGAGGAGTAATTATTTCAAGCAACGCCCAACCTCCTGTAGCTTCCCGGTGTCATTTACATATTTAAGTCTGAATACCTTTAAGTCCCAGGGACTTAACCTTTAATCTATCAGATGGGTTCATTTCTTCCTTCTCCTTCACCAGCAGATCAGACCCGCAGAGGATGTGCCTCCAGTCAAACACCAAGATCTCAAAGTTATGATTTCACAATTAAGCTTAAAGAGGACAGATTAAGAGCTAGCCTATTAACACTGTGGCTCTATGTAGTCCACTAATGAATAAGATTTTCTCCAGTTTTCCTCGCTCTCTTAAATAAAACTCTATTCACTATAATGAAATATTAATTGGCTTTTAAATCTTTTTTTCTTCTCCCCCCCCCCATATAATTCCAGTAAAAAGGGAGGGGAACAAGTTTTGTGGGTGTTCCATTCAGAAGTTGGCCATTGACAGGGGGTATAGTTCAGTGGCAGAGTGACTGCTTAGCATGCCTGAGGTCCTGGGTTCAATCTCCAGTACCACCATTAACCAAAAAAAAAAAAAAAGAAAAGAAAAAGAAAGAAAGAAAGAAAGAAAGAAAGAAAGAAAGAAAGAAAGAAAGAAAGAAAGAAAGAAAGAAAAGTCAAGGCACACACAGAAGTTGGCCACGCTATCCAACTGAGAACTGAAGAGAAAAAAAAAAACCCAGTTTTAATGTATGCACAGAAAATTGTAAACATGTAAAGAACTGAAAGCTTCCCGCTGAGTTTTGCTATGCTCCATTTCCTTACCATTTCCTGCTGTCGCTTTAAACCTATCTTAGTCATCTCTGGGTTCCGTGAGCAGGCGCAGCGCGCTCATAATTACTAACAAATCAACCGGGCCCTGTTGCTCCCTGGGTTTATTGATAAGCTGGAGGAAAGCAGAAGGGAAAAGACAAAGAGAATAAAATATGGGGTTAATCAGCTGAGGAAAGCAGGTGTGAGGGTGGAGGGGAAGGTGATGCTAACAGTTCGACGGACTTAGAAGAGAGTCAGAGAGTCGGGCCAAGGAATGTGGGAGTCCAGTTTGGGGACCAATACAGAGTGGGGACAGAGGTCGAGAACCTGAGTGGAGGGTGCGAACAAGATTGATACTTCAGTTCGAAAATGGAAATATAATCTGAAACATGTCTGCACAAACAGTCTTCATATCTGGTGGGGTAAAAAAGCACCTCCCTCCTCCTCTTCCTCGGGCCAGCGGTGCTCTCTGGGAAGCTGACGGGGTTGGTGGTAGTTTGGCGACAATGCGTATGCAAAAAGGTGCAGCCCGCGGGAGGGAGTGATAAACCTTCCCCAGAGGAGAAAGCTCTTGTCAGGGAAATCAGGCAATTAACAATAGTGAAATTAGAGGGCAGGTTATATACAGTGTCCCTAAAGGTCTGGCTCTTCAGGAGATCTGGCGCCTGGGACTGTGGAAAGCAGGAAAAATTCCAATTCTCAGGAGATGTTCAGTTATCCAGCATGGGAAATAGGAACTGACCTTACTATTTTCAGCTCAGTGGCTTTTTTTTTCTGTAAAAATATTCTTTCTAACTAGTATTTAAATATTAAAATGTGGCTGACTATCAAAGATGAGATTTTTATATAATTTATTTCTATAGTTTCTACCATGTTAAAACTACAAAGGGCCAGCTATATTTTGGGGAAAAGTTTTTCCAAGGTTATCGATTACCAGTTCCCATGATCATCAGTTAATTTGTTTATAATGCTTGAACATGAATCTGAAATACAGAAATCAGGACTGCAGTGAAAAAAATAAGATATGTTAAAATAGATGTGGATATTGTGTAAGAGGATTAAGTGACAGGGTGTTACCACCCCAATCACTGTTTTTAGGTGACTTTAAATCTGTATTTTACTCAAATTTGATTAATCCTCACACTGTGAATCTGCATTGGTTCGCTCTCAAATGGGAAATATTTCACTGATGAGGATATGATGAGAATCAGAAAGAAGTCTCCCTCTGTAACACCCCTGGCCCATCATCATCACGACCATGTAGAAGGTCCACTCTGTTACCTAACATCATTCCTCTGCCCTGGGACAGACTCTGCAGACAGATCCAGAAATCCTCAAATGTCTATTAAGAAGTAGAAAAAGGGAATGGAATGTCCAGTCTCCCCATCCACTTCCCTCAGAAAGCCCTTTCCACAGGTGTTTGTAAAGGGCCAAATGCAATTCATAGTAAATAAAAGATCTGGGAACCTACCTGGCTTTTAGGAGTCTCTAAACAATCATGGGGGCCTGAATGCTGCAATCTGTGATAGAGAGAATAGGCTGTTTCGGAAACACTCAGAGCGGTTAGTCTGTTCTAGACAAGGGGGGTTATATAACTTGTTTGATGTATAGGGTTCTAGGCGCCAGATGGTAGACAGAGCACATCTTTCTCTTCCCAGGATTATAGAGACAGCACCTTTATTAAAAAGAGGAATAGAAGCATCCTTTTCCATGCCAGATACATTGCACATTTCAATAAATCCCCTGGACTGGTGATCAACAAAGACCATCGGAGGGGCTTCATATCCCAAGCTGCCTGCCCAGTGACTTCTAGAACCTGCAGAAAGAAAATGGGTTTCAGCAGTGTCTAAGCCTAAGGGAGCAAGACTGCCAGGGAACCAGGAGGCTGGCCGTTCACCGTGTTCCGTTCCTTGCTCCCAGCCTCTGGTTCTACTGAGCCTCCGCCTCTTCCTGAGGTGCAGATGACACTGAAACACAATTAAACAGAAATACGGGCTGGAGAGACTGACTGCGCCTGGGTAGCAGTGGCAACCAGCTGTCAGCTCTTATTAACTTCTGCATAAAACATACCTTGAGTGTGGTTTGTTATCAATTACTTGCCGAAATGAAACAACTGGGGCAAGGCAAGACCGCCGCTCACATGAATTAGAGTGATTGGTTGATTGATCCGGGCACCTGTTGTAAATCATAACTGCTCCAAACAATCACCAGCCGGTGCCTTACGTTAATTTGTAAACAAAATTCATGTCACTGTGGAATTGCTTTCACTGGAGAGGAGCATTTGGGTTCATTTCTAAATGAATCAGTTGTTATGATGTACAGAAGAATGGGATCCACTTTAGAGAAACGAGCAGCTCTTTGGGGCTAAACTCCCCAGCTTAATGGTATTACTCGGCTGATCTTGGGCACAGTGACTGCTGGGGCCCACCCTCCTGATCCTAGCCAGTGATGACAATAATTTGCATCCAATAGGCAAGGAGGGATGGGTTCCCATAAAGACCATTGGTATTACTATTTTATATCACTGATAGGGATAATCAGCTTCAGACTTAAGCACCAAATACGATTACTATTCTCAGAAGACAGATGAGGAAACTAAGATTCAGAGAGGTTCAGCTTGGTGTCTAAGGTCACACAGCTAGCATGTGATGGAATTGGATTTGCCTGGCTTCACAGCACAATCCAAACTTGGGGTAGCCTGTTACTCTTGATTTGTGTAATGAGCAGGACTGGGTCAAGAGACTCCCACATGTCCACACACCTGGGGTAAGTTTCCAGAGGAGTGATGGCTTTTACACTTGTCGGTACACAAGTGCTCTGAACGCACCCCGGCTCCACGGGAACAAACACTTCCTCCTGCAGCTTTCCGCTTGGCGCGAGTCCTGTGGCCTCGCCTCTGCGCACGCAGCGACGCATTCTATCCTCGGGTCACCAGGATCGAAACCCGGTCACCTTTATGGCATATATTTTTTTTTTCTCTCTAGTTCCGGTTCCTCCCAAATCTGTGACTTCTCTAATGATGAATAAAGATGGCTTCCTGGGAGGCATGTCGGTCAACACCGGCGAGGTGTTTTGCTCAGTCCCCGGCCGCTTGTCTCTGCTCAGTTCAACTTCAAAGTACAAAGTTACGGTGGGGGAAGTTCAGAGACGCCTGTCGCCCCCCGAATGCCTCAATGCATCTCTCCTTGGCGGCGTCCTCAGAAGGTAAAGTTCCTGCAACCAGGGTTTATGGGGCGCGGTTGCCTAGCAACTGGCCCCGCAAAGCGCCTGCGGAGAGCGGCGGCCGCCACGTGCTCCGCGCTGGGCACGCGCAGCCTCTCCTTCCAGCCCCTGTTTCGAGCCACGGAACCTTCCAGTTTCCCAGCCCTGCGCCCCTCTCCTCCCCACCCCCCAGGAGCCCTGGGGGCACTCTAGCCTGAGTGGGACCCACAACCTACACACGCTAGTCTAAAACAGGACTTTCGTGGAGCAACCCCCTTCGTACCTGCAATGTACTCTGATACCTATTTTGTTTCAAAGTGCACTTGGCTGCTGACTAAGTTGGTCCTATCCCATCAATGCATTTTGCCCTGCAGTTTGTAAAGCTTTCTTCGAGACTTGCGTGACTTCAGAATCAGTACCACCACTTATATAAGACACCGCCTTAGAAATATTGACAGTATTCCTTGGGGCCATTCAGATGCTCCCCAATATTGGAGAAAGACAATCCAGAGGCTCCTTGTGGAAAATGGAGGAGGAGATGGCTTTCATCTTAAGGTTCAAAGCCTTCCCAAAAATCGCTGCCAACACCTGAACCCCTTTGTAGTGTCCCTGATATGAAGGTGACAATGCATGAGATGAACTTTCCAAGTTAGCCTGTGCAGACGGGGGTTGAAAGTCCCTTTATTTCCTAAAAGTGGCCAGAGTGTACAGTACAGCAAAGGAGGCCAGAGTAACTGGTTTTTTTCCCTTGTATTTTTACCCAGACCTTAACACAGCAAGGGGGATCCTTAAGAGGAAGTAAGGATGTGACCTACAGACTTTCCTCACCTTGAATCCTCTTGCTCTGCTCTACTTTGTAGTTTAGTTTTCAAGCGAGTCCTCTGAGCCCCAGAATGTGGAAGTTTCTTTCAGTCACCCCTGGGCATCAACGATGTGTGTCGAAAACTTACTATGAGATTAAGTGAGATAATCAGTATAAAGTGCTTATCTCAGAACTGAACTCCCTTAAGTGCTAGTTTTACTGTTATTATGATCACCATCATCATTAGTTTCATGTTTCCGTCTTCCTTTCCCTTTTAACCCAACTGCATTTTATAGTGACTCTTGACCCCTTCCTCTCAAAGTCCACCTGTTCCAGCCCGTGCCTTCTTCTCTCTGAACCACCCAGTCCTATCCCTTTTTCCGGCAAGGTTGTGCTTGCCCAGTTTCTGCTCACCTCACTGGCTCCATGACAAGGAAAGAGCTCAGTGCGTGTGTGCACCTTCTCTGGACCTACCACCTACACCCTAATTATTCCCATCTGGTATCATTTTTTTTTCTCACGAGATAAAAAAAAAGAAAATGACTCGATTTTTTTAATGCTCTGTATTGCAGAAATTAAGCAAACCTCAGCAAACTATCAGCAAATAACCAAAAGGAAGGGGAAAAAATGTGCTAACCTTAAGTTAAAACCTCTTCAAGCTCCACTGGGCTTTAGATTGCTAAGTCTAAACTTTGTTTCAGGAACACTGTGAGGTTAATCAGAATGTTAATTCTTGCAATTTCAGAGCCAAATCGAAAAATGGGGGGAGATCTTTGCGAGAAAGGCTAGAAAAAATCGGTTTGAATTTACCCGCGGGCAGGCGCAAAGCAGCAAATGTCACGTTACTCACCTCCCTGGTGGAAGGTAAGCAAGACATGTGGCCATTTCACGAAGTGGCTGAGCTTAACTGCTGGCTGAAGGCTGACATTTTACACGTTTCATGATTAACTGGAAATCGTTGCAGTTGTTGTGCCCTTATGAGTTGGATGTCAAGCGACTGCTTGAGAGAAGTTCAAAGGTCCTTTTACTTAGAGGGAGGGGCGATTGCGCAGAGGCCAAGGAACCTGCGCAAGGGTCCCCATGCTCTGAAGAATGCTCAGGTCTGGCCTCTAAGCCAGTGCAGGAGTCACCGCTGTCACCAGGTGCAGGACACAGTGCCTGAAACACCTGTGGTATGAACTCTTGCAAGAGTAACTCTGTAAGCAGCAATCCATTCTGTACCCCTTCTCCATCCCAGATTTTACCTCTGAATCATCAGTAGTAGAAAACACATTGCCACTTTATGACACTATTATTGAATTCATGACCTCTAATGGTTATTTTAAAACTCTTGTCACTCCCAGGGCCTATTACCTGGGACTTTTTGAAACATAGCTTTATAACTTCAATGACCTAGGGAAAATGGGGGAGGGGGTGAGGAAACATGAAGGGGAGTCATGTATGATCTTCAACTGTGAATTTAAAAGCCCATACTTACAGCAGACACATTCTGGTTTGCTCATTACTTTGGGATTGGGGATGAAATTTATGGTATGTAATAAACAGGGTCTTCTCCACAGTCTAGAACAAGGGGATCTGCCTTTGAAGTTGTGGGGTGTGGAAAGGATAGGGAATACAGCCAGATGGACCTAATGGAGAAGGCTGTAGGATTTTCTCTAGGGTCTAACATGGAGGTCTTGATTTTTTTCTTCTATTTTTATGGGTGCGATATTAATGACACTCCTTTGGGGAGCTGGTTTTTGGAGGAGGTTATCTTAGAATATTTAAGAAACAACCATAAAATCATCACGTTTATAGGCATTGCACTTTGGTATCTTTAAGGCAAAGTTGCTTGGCCCAAACTTACCCTCTGGGGCAGTGGTCACCAAGTTTCTAGACCCCACTTATTAGAGGCTGACTCTCAGCCTGGGGGTTTTACCTTTTTGCCCTTCAGGGAATTGCTAATATCGCAAACTTCATTTTGAAAAGCAGTCAAGGTAATTTCAGCCCAAGACAGGGATTCGGGTGGAAAAGGGAGGAAACTGGAAAACCCACTGGAATGCCAATATTTAGTTGGCAGTTTCCAGTGTTATGAGTTGTTGTAAGCACCATGCCTGAAGTATTTCGTGGTTACTATGCTAATGATTAAAAGTAAGTCATGCTCCTTAAAAATAGCATAGCTATGAGATAATTCAACATATCTCTTCTTCATGTCGGGATCTTCTCTTGAACCCCTAAGGCTGTGCTTTAAAAGGGTAGTAATGCTTTATTCGAAAGGGGCTTCCACATAAGCTGAGGAATCTCTCAGCTGTCCAGGTTTTCTTTAGCCACTGTGTCATCTTTTGTGCAGTGGAAAGTCCTTAACTAGGAGAATGATGACAGAAACCTCTGAAGAGGAGAAATCTGAAATTTAACTAGCAGGAAACTGACAAGGAGAATGAATCTTTCACTGCTGGATAGAAACTGATCCATATATGATTTACACGTATTCTTTAATATATGTGGACATATACACACATGAATTTATATTTGTGTACATTAATTATTATAGGAAGATACAAAAGATAGGAAGGCTTTTACATTTTATTTAAAGCAGGTGTAACAGATACTTAATAAAGAAGCAGAGAATCTGGCTTGACTATCTAGTCATCTCTCTAGGTGCAGTTGTAAGGTGGCTCCTGAACATAGTCGCCCACCTTTCCCTCAAAACAAAGCACAGGGCGTGTGAGACCTGAAGCTCTCACACAAGGGATGTCTAGTTAGGACTTGACTGGAAGGATGATCAGGCAGAGGCTGGACGAGCAGCAGGAGCAAAGTTTGTTCTATCAACTTTAATTATGGCCCGAGAACCCTGTTTAGTTTGGGCATCAGTCCCACCTTTGCTATTGCCCCCAACAGTTGGCCTCTTCTGTAAACAACGGAATTGACCAGGAAGCGCCTCTTGCCCTGGGATGGTTAGGGACTGGGTGCTGATTATTTCCTCTTCTGCTGTCTTTTCAGGAGAAGCTGTTCACTTAGCTCGGGATTTTGGGTACATTTGTGAAACAGAGTTTCCTGCCAAAGCTGTTTCTGAGTATTTGAACCGGCAGCACACGGACCCCAGTGACCTGCACTCCAGAAAGAATATGCTGCTGGCCACCAAGTGAGTGCCCCAGACCCGTGGTCCTCATCCCGGACTGGACTCCCACCCTGCAGAGCCACCTGGCTTGGGAGGAGGCGGTGGGAGCAGCAGTGCAGACGCCCTTGCGGGGCAGGGAAACTGCTCAGTGGTGGAAATAGAATTCGAAGCCCATTGATTGCTGGCTAGGAGCCCTCCCAGCTCCGCCCCACAACGCCCCCAGCCGCACCCCCTCCCTTCAGCGTTGATTATGGGCTGTGTGTTTGTGTTTGTCTTCTCTATTTCCAAGATTCTGGAAAGGATGGCTTTATGAAGCAAATCCAAGCTTTTTACAGTTCACTTCCGCAACCCTGGGGATGTCAGGCAGACCTTTTCTGGGTGGGTCCTTTTTTCAGTTCTTTCCTGGATCCCGGGATGCATATTTCTGCCTGGGTTTCACATCTCCCTGTCCTATGCACACAGCCACGTGTGCTCGCTCACGGTGTCTATATGTCACCCACGTGTTCCCATTTCTACCGGCAGCTCTAATTACTCTGTTTCCAACGTTGCTGTTTGGCATCTTCCACAGACGTGAAATTTACTACAACTCCAGAGGGGAAAATAGTAAATCTCTGGCTAAATTTAGGTCTAGAGCTCATTTGAACTTTTACAGTGGGTTTTCTATTTATTTGATTTACTCCCGTCTTTGGCTTCGATGTCATATTGCTGGTGTTTTATGGCCGGCTCAGGCCTGCAGTGGGCGGCGCTGCGTGCGCCCGCACGTTTCTCTCGCAGGCGCGGCCCAAACAGCGGCGCTCATTTATTTAGTGCTCGGGGACGCGGTTTGTTCCGTTGACAGCGTAATTTAAAGAAATATATGGAAGGCTGAAAAATCATTTGCTCAAATTTGTCCAGATGTTTTTGAGACGTGATTGGAATTTGATTGCCCCTTTCCGCAGGGTCAGAAAATATTAATGTCCCAGAACTTTAATTGCTTACAGACCCTGGTTTGGGCTTTGAAGATTTAAAGTGTTTGACTCTAAGCATTTGTTCTCCCCAGTTCAGAATTTCCTTTTTGGCACTTTGGTAATGAGTACAAACTTAAGGAAAGCCTTTAACCATCTCCTCCAACGATCAAAACCTGGCACCCACCCTCTTTTTAGAAGGTTTTCCTCCTATGTACCAACCAGCAGTATAATCGATCTTTGTCAGACAGTTCTCCTCCTCTTCCATGCCCTGGTGGCTAGTGGCAGGGGAACTGTAAAGCAAAGGTACTTTTGGGAAAAAAAATAAAACCAAAGTAGATAAATTAGGTAACAGGATTCCACAACCAACTCTGTTGTTTCCCTAAGGAGTGCTTGTAACTTCCCCCCACCTTGAAGCCCTATGGCTTCTCTTAGGCCAGTACTTCGTCACCTGGGGTGAATGTCAGAACTGTCTGGGGAGCTTTTTCAAGATAATTATTCGAGGACCTAGCCCCAGGCCCCTGAATAGGAATCAGTGAGGGTGGAGGCTGGATGTGAGTATTTGAACCCCACAGGTGATTCTGAGGTACCTCTGACTGAAGAGCTGCCCTATTTAGATCAGAATTGTTACCTGTTTCTTCCTGGTTGTGAGGATGTATCTGTGCATTTCAAACAGAGAAGCCAGTAGACAGGGGAGGCCTGTCGGTGTCATCTACCCAGCAGCCTTAAAACCAAAGCCTGTTTTTTGGCTGCTGCAGGTTGGGGGAAGAAGTTTTTCTCCCTCCAGTTTGGCCATTACTCTTCCTGGGAGTAGTCCCCTGGGAAAAGGTGCCTCAGGGTCACCCGCATCGGCCTCCAGGGATCTGCCGCGGTCACCGGTTGGCCAGGTCAGGTGTCACCAATTGTCAGACCATCCTAGGGAGGTCGGGATTGGAGTTCTGTAGTTTGTCTTTTCTGGTCACCCTACAGATCAGGTGGAGGCAGGCTGACAGAAGTCTGCCAGTCTGTGAAAGGCTGTGACCTTTGGGGATGCCATGCCTCTGACCACTGGGTGAACCAAGCCACTGGACCTTCAGGGGTAAAATCCTTTGGTCCACCTCCTATATTAAAAATTTCTCAAATAAACTCAATCCATAGTTAGGCACACAGGATTTCTAAGGCTGGGAAATTCCTCTAAATTGTCAGTGCCTTGAGGAAATAAAAACCTTCAACAAATAAAAAATCTACCCTCCCTGGAGTCTTAACCAACTACCTTTAGGTTTTATTTAAACAATGTGGGAATCCTTTTATACGGACAACAGCCCTGTTGTACAAAGATCTTCGATAGCCTACACTTAAAAGAAAGGGGAAAAAGAAGGGAGGGGGCGGGTGGAATACCTCCCTTCCCAAATACAGCAGGTAAACAGTTTTTTTTTGCTTTGAATGAAGTCAGCATTCTCTCCCAGAAGAAACAGTTGCTTGCCCTGGGCCATGCAAGTCTCCAGCAATCTGCTTCCATGGCAGGGACAGGCTTGTGGCCCAGGGCCCTAAATCTTCCAGGGCTTTTTGAATCTGATCACCAAGAAGTTGGAGAGGAGGGGAGATAAAGGGCTTTTAAAAGAACTGTCAGGTAAAAGCTAAAAATTACTGAATATTCCAAATCTTCCAGATGCTAAAGCCTGATGGAGTTTCCAAAGCCGGATGTATGCAGTCTCAGAATGAAGGGGGGGAGAATGGAAGGGGGGAAAGGCCAGGCTTGGGGATGGTAGGGGTGCGGAACCTCCCCGCCCCCCTTCTCCTTCCAGTCCCAGCTGCTTTAGAAGGCAGAGCGCTGGGAAAGGAAACAGAGCGGAATCGCCCGCATTAGCCTCGCTCTTCGGCTCCACGGTGACCGGGCGCCTCTGGGCTTGTGTGAGCGTCTCCTTTCTAATGCCAATGACAACGACACTGAGGGTGGGTTTTTTTTTTTTTTCCTTTTCCCTCCCACTTCCCCCTCTCCAACCCCCACCCCGCCCTGGCAGGCAACTTTGTAAAGAATTTACGGATCTGCTGGCTCAGGACCGGACGCCGATCGGGAACAGCCGGCCCAGCCCCATCCTGGAGCCGGGAATCCAGAGCTGCCTCACGCACTTCAGCCTCATCACGCACGGCTTCGGCGCCCCGGCCATTTGCGCCGCGCTCACGGCCCTGCAGAACTATCTCACCGAGGCGCTCAAAGGCATGGACAAGATGTTCTTGAACAACACCACCACTAACAGGCACACGTCTGGGGAAGGCCCAGGTAGTAAAACTGGCGACAAGGAGGAGAAACACAGGAAATGAAAAATTAAAAAAAAAAAGGAAAAATGTTTTAAATACAAAAGGAAAACAGAAAAAAATTTAATTTTAGCTTTAAAATATTGGATTGGCTTTGGAAGAATTATATTAGGTAGAATACACATACAATCAAAATTTAAAAAAACAAAGCTAAATAACTTAAAAAAAAAACTGAGGCGTACAACGGAGCAACAGTATCGGTTCTCAGTGTCTATTTCAAGATACATTTGGAGACAACCGTCCGGATTTTCCACTTCGGTTCTTTCGAGCTTAGTAATACTGATAATAAAAAGAAAACCATGATTTTTTTTCCCTTTTGGAAAATAAACATAAGACTAAACGTGAGAAAACGCTAACTTATTGGAAGAAAATCGGAGAAACCTTGTCGGTGTCAGTGCTTTGAGAGCTGGTTGATTGAGACGCACGAACTTTTTTTAATTTTTAATATATTTTTAGGAAACTCTCTCGCAGTCCCCGCCCTTCCACCTCACCTCCCTCCTCTCCCAGCCGCCCTTTTCTCCGTTGCCCTCCCATCCTCGGCTGTCACGGGATCTAACGGGATGAAAAGGCTAGCCCTCTGACGCGGTGTTTCGGTCCCCTCGGTGCCCCCGCCCCCGCCCCGCCCTGAGTCCTTAACTCACCGGGGCCCAGCTCCCGGGCCGTTTGCATAATTAGGGAGGGCGGGCGGGCGGGGCGGGAGGCCCGCGGGGACGCAGTCGGTGGCGGCAGCTCTCCGGGCCCGGCCGGCCCAGCAGAGGCTCCGGTGGCCCAGGAAAATCCGGACCAATAAGTTGATTCAGACGCATCATCAGTTCCCTTCAGAAACGTTCCTAGTTACCAGCCTTGCCACCATCTGCATACAGAGCATCTTGCATTTATTATACTTTGTGTCATCTACCAATTTAAAGAACAATAGTAAAACAAAACCACAATATGAATACGTTGATTAGTATGTAATTCCTTCGGAGGGGTATGTACCATTTCATTCTCTTCTGTTTTCCAAAGCTTTGCCCGCATGGTTTATGAGCTTCTTCAAAGAGGACTTGGGCTTCCTACACAATCTATAAGGTACAGAAAAAAAAAATCCGATCCCTTTTTAATCAAAGCCTGTGTGTCAGAATTCTGCAGGTGCACTTCTTTAAAGAAGCTCAAAGGGAATAATTTAGAAAAAGTGGCCAATAAGAGATTGAAGCAGCTTTGAGTCTAGTTGCTAACGGATACCTCAACACGGAATTCCGGGGAAGTGGGGAGCTGCAAAATGAATTTTAAGGGAGAGGAGTAAGGGTTCTTGGAGCCCAATATTTTGACAGTATTGCCTCACCTTTAAAATGGATTTCATTTCTTTGGGCTCTTTGGCGATTGCTGGAAAGCAGCAGCTTTTCGAGTGGTCATGGGGAGGAGGATGGTGCAAACTCCCTGTTTCAGCAACAATTTCTTTCTTACAAGATGCTTTATGAATGAGGCTTTTTTTCTCCTCCCAGACGTGCACTTGTTTTGGCAATAATACTAAAATAATGCAAAGTGAAAGGAGATGTATTTCAGCTTTGAATTTTACCATCTGGATACACTGGGACTATTCCCAGTGGATAAAGTTTCATGCATTTAATATCTCTCACTTCTGGCAGACTAGCTCCTTTCTTAGGCTTCATCTGAGCATTATCATGAAGTAAGATCCAGAACCCATGCTCCTCAAAGCAGTGGGAACTCCCCAGGGGTAGGACTCGGTGACATAGGTCTCTAAGTTTAGTGTCGGTACAGTCACCTCTTTAAACAAAGTGGACATAAGGACCTCTGCAGCATCCCTTGACAATAAAGATCCAGGGGTCAGTTCTTCAGGATTTACATTTAGGATGCACTGGGATTTTAGGCCTGCAGCCTCATGGGCCTTGGCCTGGGGAGAAGGTTGTAGGGCTGGGGTTTAGGAACCTGTTTTGAGCTTTGAGCTGACATTTTTACGGGGGGAGGGAGTTAGGGAGCTGGTATTAGGTCACCAGGAGGGCCCAAGCAGTGGTTGATGTCAGATCCCTGCCCATCCACCGCCAGCTCCTTTGGGGTCCTCTGGGTGTGCAGGGCTCAGTTATAGATGAGTCGAAGGAGGACAAAGGCCGGGAACTAGACCTTACCGAGAGTGTAGACACTCCGTCTCTCCCCAGCTTAGAAGCCTGCGCCTTTGTCCGAGGGCCTGGCCACTCGCATTAGACGTGTTCTGATTGCCAAAGGCCGGGAGGAACCGCACTGAAAACCATCGTCTCCTTTCCTTGCAGGGCAACGCGCCCCACGCGTGTGACGTGCGAGAGACGCGATGGACGCGCCTTGCTCTTACTGTGCAGGTCCCGAGAGCGCGGGGGCCACTCGCGCCCCGCCGTGTTGAGGACATAGAATCAGCCGCTGGAGGGGCCGGCGGGCCGCGGGGGCCCTTCCCGCTCTCGGTCTCACCCTAAGGCCTAAGGCGACCGAGAAAGCCCGGCTCTCCAGTAGGTAATGGGGCGGCGCCCGGCGGGCTGCAGGCGGGTGGGGTCTCAGCGCCGCCTAAGCCCCTTGGTGCCAGCGGCCGCCCCGGGCGCCTGCTCCCCGAGGGCGAGTGGCCTAGAAATGTCCAGGGAATCGGAAGCTTCCCTCGCCCTTGCCAGGACGCAAACTCTCCAGCCTCGGGCTCCTAAAAGCGGGTGATGGGGGTAGGAATTTTGCTGGGATACGCAGGCTCCTTCGCCGCCCTTCGCCCTCTTCCGTGCGTTCCTCCCGCGCCCAGGCGGAGGAACTCCCGCCCCTGGCTTCCTCCCCCGCCGCCTCCCCCCAGAGAGCCCACTGCCCCTTCTCCCTCCCTCACTTCTCCTTTCATGTACGACCCCCGCCCCCTCGCTTTCGTTAGCCAGGCCCGCTACGTTTATCTGATAATTGAGTTATTAAAAGATTTGGTTTCCTTGGGCCCATAAATCAATAAACAGTGGGATTAACGCAAAGGTTTGCCTTTTAAGTCAAGGGAAACGTTTAAAGCAAGCCCCTTTGAGCCTTGTTTTCAAACTAAACAGGTGAGTTGCAGCTCTTCCCACCCCCGACCCCCTGCACTCTTAAGACACTGTATCCAAGCCACGTGCCCACTCCTAAATCCTCGATTCCAAACCCAAATAGCTAAAGGTACGAAGGAGGCTACAGCTTGTGATAGCGCTGCCCTCACATTTTTCACTTTGCAAGTTCCTTTGGAGGTTCTAAAGGTCTCCTGACCATTCTCTCCAACCTTGCCTCCTCCTGCTTGTATCGTGACTCTCTCGGAAGAGCAGAAAAAGAGACTCCAACATGGAAGTGACCTTTAACTTCTCCCCCAAACTGGGAAGGTAACTTTCTTTCCCCTAACCCAGTTAGCTTGCATTTTCTTTCCTTCACTCTGGCACCACGTCCTTAGCTTTCTCCGCCCCTACGTAAAGAACTGAAGAAACTTTCAAAGACGTAGCTCTTTTATTTTCTTTGGCCAAGGAAACTACTTTCTCTCAAGCAATTATTCTCTATCCTATGAAAACTTTGGTTGAATGGAAAACCCGAAACCCCAAACTTATCTACACACTGTTCCTCCGGTACAAAGCCTTACTTAAAAGGGCAACTCGTTCCTCCTGAGAGTGTTTATAGAGAATTTGTCATCACATCTGATATCCTGTATGTGTAATACATCATGTGAAAAGGAAATAACCTAAAACCATCTGATGTTGTCTCAAGAGCCCAAACAGTGTTTTCCCTCCTGTGCTGATGTATGTTAAATGATCGGGTTTAAAAACAAAAGAAGAGATACCAAAATTCACTTTGTTTTCTTTTTAAAAAAGTAGAAGCAACACTATTCTTCTTTAAATGCCAAAATCGACTCCTCTGTTGAGTTGGTGTCTGATTCATTAACATTGTTTCTGCCACACAATCTAGAAATATCAATCTATTGACTCTTCACGAGAAGAGCTCTGGAGGGTATCCATGTTAAGTTTGTATATATTTATTTATGCTTAATTTAATGGGAATGTGTAAATATGGCGAGCAAGTAGTTTGGGATTATTTATCTGTGAATCTATACCTCTGTGAATGGGTGGTAAGAAAAAAAAAAACCCGCTTGACCTTAGGTAGAATCCTATCTGAATTTTTCTGTTCTTTATAGACAAGCTGTTATGGTAATGGGTAGAAATTGGTTTATTGTCCAGTGTTGATCTGATTTACATAAATAAAAAGATTGTTGTGTTTTTGTTGTGTTTTCATCTTCAGTTTCTTGAATAGATATTGTTTAATCGTACACAGAAGGAAAGTATAGCCAAGAAATTTTTTCTTTTTGTTCCCCCATCACCGAAACACAGGCAGTGTTTTCGTTACAATAAATAAATTTGCTTCTCTGAAAAATGGACACTTTCGTTTTCACTAGGAGATGTTTTTGAGTTTTTTTAAAAAATTCTGAATTGATACTCTTCTCTATTTCTAACCAGATTTGCAATAAAAGCTCATGTTAACTGCATCTCTTGGTTTATTTTGCCCTTAAAAAAAATGAGGTTGTCAAATTTACTTCCCAGGTAACTAAAAGACTCTGTGTCCCAGGAGCTAAGGGCCTCTGGGTCCAAGTCAAAGATGCTGCTCCCCTCATGTTGTTGGTGGGATGGCATTCTGGCATGATGTTCTGTGAAGGAGACGGTGAAGAAAAGAGGCCCACAGGATCAGGTTTGGGTTCCTGCACCCCACGTCTTGGGATCTGGATGAGTTAACTGGCTCATTTTAGGACTGAGCCCAACCCTGACCTCCCCAGCAGTGCAAGGCTCTCTATAAAGAAGTGAGGCAAAGCCCCCTTGACGAGGGGAGGAAAGAGGCTGTCTCAGGAGGTTGGTTCTTACCTTAGGCTCAGAGGATGCCTAGAGAAGCCAGAGCTTTTCTCATTTGGGTTAATGTGCTGCAGCCCAGCCCTAATGGGCTGCAGTGATCAAACATCTTCTCAATCTGTATTTCATCCGAAGGTTTGGGTGTCTTCCCTGAGGCTAGGAAAGTAAATTTGTCCAAGATGTTACACAGCTTGGACAAGTCACTGTTTCTCTTTGGACCTCAAGGTCTTTATCTGTAAAATGTGGGCCTCCTAAGGTCCTTTCCGACATCAGCATTGCCTAGTTAATTATAAAAAGCAGAAACAGCAATATGTATATCCATCTAAGGATAACTGGCAAAGTTAACTCTTGATAACCCCAGATTATGAGAGTGCTTAGCATATAGTTGGTGCTCAGGTCATTAATAATATGACTCCCATATCAATTTTCTGTCTTTCAGGTGACTCATTCCCAGTTGGCCTTCCCTATAGGGAAAGACAGAAAGGACAGTGGAATCTACTTTATGTGAGATCTCCCACTTCTTGGCTTCTTAATTTTAAAAAGGTGGGGAGGTATCATGGCTAGAACTATAAATGACTGAATCAAAGAAAAGCACCCCCACCAAAATAAAAGGGAAGTAGAAGGAAGGGAAAAAGAAACAAAATAAAATAAAACAACAACAAACAACAACAACAACAAACCCAGGGGAAGTGTGATTAAGAGAGTGTACGATCCATTTATCTAGAAAGAAAATAGGTATATGATTTTGTTTCTGGCTCGGCTATATTACAATGAGTTCGTTCCTTCCTTCCTTCCTTCCTTCCTTCCTTCCTTCCTTCCTTCCTTCCTTCCTTCCTTCCTCTCTCTCTCCACACCCCCCCTTCTTTCTCTTCTCTTCTCTCTCTCTCTGGAGAGTGAGGGGTTGATCGCCACCAGGATTATACAGAGGGGCTGGCCTAGTAATTTTCATCCCCTAGAGCAAATTTTCCTACAGAAGGGTTAGCTCCAGCTCTCGAGAAACAGACTTGCCATCTATTACCCTGTAGCTGCTTTCCAAACCATCTCTCTTTCCCATCCCCATTTGACAAGGATATGAGGCAATCATCTTTACTAGGCAAAACCCAAGGTCCTGAGGGGCCCCAATGTGGGGAAAGAACTGGAGGAAAGGGAAGGAAAGAGGTAGGAAGCCAGAGCCAGCCTTGCCTAACAAAATGGCCCTGGGCTGCTAGGTACAGCTCCTCCGCCCTTTTATCACCGTTTTACCAGGCTGCGGAAGGAGTTACGCAAAGAGCCGGCAGCTGGACCCACTAGACGGTAGACACTGACCACAGGCCCAGCGCGGGGACCCGGGGTGACCTTGGAGGAAGTGTCTGCCGCTCCTGCCTGCCAGGATGCCCGGCTTCCAGCGTCCCAGAAGCCTGCTTGTTTGCTGCCCGCTCCTGTTAGTGGCTGATGGGGCCTTGATTAAAAATAATGCTAGGAGGAACACCCGATTTTTTTGTTATGAGGCCACATTCCTTTCCTTCATTTGCAAATAGCCCCATGGGATCCTTCCCCCGGGAACCCGGGCAGCCAAAGCTTAGAGCCACCAGAGATATACTGGATTGATGGGACGTATGTCTTCTTGGGGGCGCTCACGACTCCCAACTTGCACGCTTGGACTTCGAGGGCGGTTGTCTGTCATGTTGAAGCCTCAGAAATTAAACGTGCAGCTCACAAGTCCATTAATTTTAGCTTCCCATTAATCTATTTATAAGTGAGCCAGCGCTGGCTCTATAAATACAGTCCTATAAAATTGAACTCCTTCCCATAAATCTTCCAAGTTGTTTATTTACATGTATTCCCTGGCCCTGTAACGAGCGAGCTTCGTTGCAACTTGGGGAAGATCCGGGCCGACCCGTCCCTAGACGGGGTGAGCTCCCCTCTCCCAGCTTCCCCGCAGGAGTCGTGGGCTCCTTGGGAAGGAAGGAACTATGCGGGGGCAGAAAACGGAGGGCAGAAACTCATTTTTCCTTCCTGACTTTGCTTCCTCGTGTCTATCCCAAACTCACGCTCTCCATATTTCCCATCACAAGCACCACATTGATTTATACCGTCATAAACAGCATTCTTGCGACTATAACTTCTCTCATAGCTTGGGGTGAGCTCCTTTTTCACTTCCCTGGCAGCCACTACTTTTAAATCAGGCTTCATAAATAACCCCAGCGCTTCCTGAGGATGAGGTCAGTCACACGTCTCCCCGGGTCCACTTTCTTGGGTTGGGTCCCTCCATGCTCCCCCCCACCCCTTCGTCACAGGTCCGTGCACTCCCACCGCCTTCCCCCCCACGTTCCCAGGACACAGCCGCGGACCGCAAACGCCGACACAGGGCGCCACCGCAGCGACACTCACACCCCGGGCCGTCTGCGTGCGCACGTACCGCGCGTGCGCCGGCCCAGCTCGCGCCGAGCGCACGCACGGGGCGCCGCTGCCCGCGTCTAGGCACGCTCTCCGGGAGGCACGGCCGGGTGTCAACGAGCGCGCACGCGCGGACGCTTACGCACGCGCACGCACGCACGCGCCGCGGCGCCCCGGGCGTAACTCCGGGCGCTGGGACCGCCCAGGGCGCGCTGCGCCCGTCGGGCTTCCTGCTCCGCGCCCTTGGGGTCCAGGCGTTGGCAAAAGGCCGCAGCTTGGGCAACACCTTTTCTTTTTTCTTTTCCTTTCTTTCTGTATTTTTTTTTTTTTAGAGCTGCTTATGCTCAGATTGAGGGAGCGGTTTTGTCTCAAAAATTCAACACGTTCCACGCTGGTCTGAAACTAGCAGGTCAGGCGGCGGGTTTTGGCCCACTTTGTTTGAAACCGTTTGTTTTCTGCCCACCCTACTTCTCTTCGCTTTTCCCCTTCTTTCCGAAGGGCTGCGGCCTTCTGGAGCTGACTCAGGCGAGAGGCGTCCAGACCCAAATAGGGGTCACACCTGCTGCCGGGAGAGGCCTCTGCATAAGAATGCTCTTTAAATTTTTTAAAAAGCAGCATAATAGCCAGTGGACTTAGCAAAGCGTGACTTGCCCAGGCCGCGCGGAGGAGGGCAGCCCTGCAGTCATCTGTGACTCGACCACCAGTTAACGTCCTGGACGTGCCTGTTCGCGGACGTATTAGCAAACGTTTCAAGGATGTGGCTGTCAGATGTCATTAGCCAACGCATTTAACTGGGAGGAGGGCACGGCCAGGGCGACTATGCATAGAATGTTCTGGGGAGGTCAGAGTCTCCCCTCTGGAACAGTCACGTGCCCCTTCCCGTACAGATGTTTATCAAATGACGGGAGAAGCTGGCCCATGAACAGTGGGGCACAGAGGCGTGGAAGGGGAGCATGCAGGTCTTTCTGGGGGAACTCAGACCCAGGTAAGACCCGTGTACTGCGCAGACTGAGGGGACGATCGGATCGAGTCAACCCAATGAGTTCTAGCGCTCCCCGTGTGAACCCTCCGGTCCTGAAGGCTAGAACCTAGCGTCCGGATGCGCAGCTAGAAGCTGGAGCTTGGAAATACCTGATTCCCTGGAAGTGGCCGTTCAAGTGGGCAAAGTGAGTGCGACCATAATTCGAGGGTCCAGGGAAATAGGATTTTAGATAGCTTCTACACAGTGGTGGATTTTACTGCTTAACTCTAGACGCTGTAAGTTTTGGAAGGGGCGGGCAGGGGTTGTACAGATATGGCTGGGAAAATCCCAGTCAGTACAAAGAAAACAAGTGTAAAACCAAACCAAACCAAACCTAAGTTACTCCATTAGCCACCCCCTCCCCACCCCACCCCCCACACAAATGTGCCATCGTTAACTTGGAGAGATCAAAGTATCAATCTTGGACCAGGTTGACTTTTGTGTATATGCTATTCTCACTGATAAATGATTCTATCAGAAACTAGGTACCAGACCTTTTTAGGGATTGTGGTTAGAGCTATTTACACACACATAGTATCACAATATGGAAATTCCCTAATGGCAGGACTAAACAAAAAACAGCCACAGCAAAACAACATTTACTAATGTGAATTTTCTTTTCCATGGGCGTCCCATGTGTTAAGGAACAAAGGAAAGGTTTTTAAAATTATTAGTACTTTTTTTCATTTTAGGTTTTAGGGCTTTTGCTTTCAAGAGAGAATTCTTTTGGCTAGAGATTTGTAAAGATAGGGAACCACCAATATTTGAGGTGGAAGCACAGCTGACTCTGGGTTGTTTCACACACTTTCCCTTCTGCTGTTTTTAGGAGGAGGGGTGGGGGGTGAGCCCTACCAGCAAAGTGGCCCACTGAGGGATTCATGTACTTTTATGTTCAATCCAAATATTCTTTTCTACTTCAAAGATAAGGGCCATTCAAGACAATGGTGCCCAATAATCTGATCCGGGTCCCTGTGACCTTTACCCTTCCTTTAATTCTCAGTTGTGAACATCTGTGTTTGGTGGCCCATGTCTGAAAGTAATAAAGACAATTAGAGCAGTTGATTTTTTTTTCTCGGGGAAGAGGGGCTTGGGTGCCATTGTGGAGAGGTAAAAACTTTGTGGTAGTGTTTTGTAGGATGAAACTAGGGACCTAACAGCCACTGGGCCTTGCTGCTTTGTAGCCCTTGAGGAGTTGAGTGTATAATGTGCCCTGAAGCTACAGGTGATTTCATATTGCTCCTTTCCTGATTGGTCTGCGGGCAGTTTTTTGTTTTTTTGGTTTTTTTTGCAGTCCTATCATTTGTCACCTCTGCACCAGAAGCAGCAGCTAATACCCTCCTCTTCTCCAGCCTTGTTCTGAGTTTACTTCCAGCTGTGAGGACGGTTAATGAGGGTCCGGGAAGCAGTCTCACTCTCCTCTCACTTTTGTGAAGGCGCTTCTCTCTCTCCCACTGAAGAACAAACTCAGACCAAACCAAACCCAAGCAGCCTGACAAAACACAAACCACCGCATGCCACTCCATTTATGGAAAAGTATGTCGGCTTCCGCTGTGTAAAACTTCAGAGTCCACCCATCTGGAGGCCACTTGAAAGGGGCTCAAGTTCTGAAAGAATCAGACACTCTAGAGCTAAACCATTTAGAGAAGTTTATCTCCAAAACAAATGACATTTTCTCGATATCTCTTGTCCTTCTTGGTATTCTTCTCTGAGTTTCTGATGATCCAAAGCTGGTTTCTTGTAAAGGACATATATCTGATCCTGAGTGAGCAAACCTATTACTAATGCACGTGCAAACGTACATAACAATGTACAACTCTTGGGTGAAGTTAAAGTTGTAAGTGACGGATTATACACACACATACACACCCGGAATCTCGGTTGCAGTGAAACATTTTTCCTAATGGAGGTCATTTGCAAAAGTCCTATTTTTAATATTCTACAGTTTGTACAGGGGGTGTGTCTAAGCATCAGAGCGTGAAACCGTAAAAGGAGGGTGGAGTTTTCCTGTCAACTAGACACTGGGTGGCTTCCCTGCATGTCCTGGCTCTAACGTGGACACAGGAACGTGAGCTTGCGGTTGAATCGTTCTGCGTTTAATCTCACGTGTGCCCAGGCACACACAGAAGGCTGTTTTCATTCATCGTTTCTCCTTGATGTTAAACATGTGTTGGGAATTTTGGAACTCAGGCTTCTCCAGATCATATTTGTGACTTTGTTCTCACACATGCAGTTCAGAAACCTACAAGGTGATAACTAGGTTATTCTTCCTCTCTCTCTCTCTTTTTTTTTTTCCCGCTGTTAATAACTCTGTCCTTCCTCCTTTCCTCTCCCCCACTGGTTCCCCCCTCCCCAGCATTCTGTCAAGCAATAGGCTGTAAAATAGTTATCCAGACCAGCAGCCAGGCAAGTGCCGTTTGAGAGTAATTTCTGCCCCAAGCGTTTAGCCCAGGGCAAAGCAAGCGTGCTCTCTAACTGATCAACCTGGATATTTCATTATTCATTAATTTACTGTTTAACCAAATCCCACTCATTATCAGAGGCAACGCTTGGCAGAGCCCAGCGAACAGTAGCAGTTGGTGTCAGGCGTGGAGAATTGGCCCATTTGATCCTGGGCTGTTTTATTATTCAACACCACTGACTGGGAAAAAGGTCCATGAATAATAAAGAGCCAAAGCGTGTTTGAACTGAGAAGCATGACACAGCCTTACAAAACTGCAGTTAGAAAATTAAAGGCAAGGTGGCCCAGACTTTGCATTTTTTATCTTGGCTGTGGGCACAGACATTTATATCCCCACATTGTTTTCAATGATTTTTTTTTTAAGTCCTGAAGACAGAGGCATTTGTTTCAGTCAGTCTCACCCTTTCAAAACAGACCATTGAAGAACTCAGGAACAAACTCACACAGTAAGAAACAAACATGCCTCCAGATGGGAACTTGAAAACATCATTTCTAACCTCATAATCAGTTAGGTCCTTTGTGGCCCTTCTCAGCTATGGGGAAGATTTGGGTGATTTTAATTCTCCTTTGGACCTGCCATCATTCATACCCCGGGTTGGTTTAATAAGATAATTCATGATGCTGATCAAATGCATGTTAAGTTTCTTTTCTGTCCAATTGGTTCCCTGACAAGTCTTTGGCTCCATAAGCACCTGGCTACAAAAATACACATGGCAAGGGTTTTAGATGTAAAATCTCATTGATATGAGAGAAGGGCCTATGAAATACACAGGTGTGAGGGGGGAAGTTCGTGTTCTCCCGGAGTTTACACAGGCATTGGTGGTCATGGATTCTTTCCTACTCTGTGGGGTCTGTCAGTGGACAGTTACACTGAATACAATTGACGGATCGACTGGTGGTGGGCCTCAGAGTGTGACTATCTGTAGAGCTGACCTGTCCTGTCATTCCAGTCAAGCATCTTTTTGATTCATTGGTTCCTAGTCCTTGAATAAGTATGATGAGACAGAAAACAGTAATAATAACAGTGCCTTTGGTAGGCTGCTTTCGATAGCATACCAGCCCCTTCATTTTATTCTTGCCCAGCCTACCTTATACAGAGAAATAAAGCACATGAGCTGTGGCTTTCATTCAGATGAGCAATAGCTGTGTAGGAGTAAATTTCTGGGGACCAAGAAAGCCCGTCTGGGCTGCCTATACTCATGAAAATAATGTAGATACAATCTTCCAGGAAACATGGTCAGGGAACTGCTTTGGTGCTGAGATACTTAGGGACGAACAGAAGGCGCTATCCAAAGGCGGTGGTGCTGAGATCAAACCTCAAATGATTTTTAATGTCGGAATCTGTAAACAAAGGTGGAAAGCACTAGGGGGAGGCTTGACTTTTTCTGACCTCAAGAAATTCTCTTGCCTGCCTTGGACGCATTTGGAAACTACCATAAATAGGCTGAATTTAAAGCAAGACAGAATGTTAACATGGAAACATGTCTTTTCACATCATCAACCTGACCACTTCATTTTGCAGATGCTTAAAGAATGGCTTTTCCAGCCTCATACATGTAGCTCCTGGCAGGTAGAACTTCAGTTCCGAAGTGCTCTTTCCTCCACCAGAGATCTTGGGACTTTGGTTTTTATTCTGGATATTATGTCAAACTTCTTCTACGTATCTTTCAGTAGTTTTGAAGAAGAGGCCTTAAAAAAAATCTGATCCCATAGGACTGAAGTACAGCATTTAAAAAACATCCCTTACAACCAATAAGCTTTTGACATCACAATTTTTCATATTAGTCACAAAGAGAGGCTGAAATTGTTCCCCCAAATTAGTTGGGACTGGAAGGTCAGGGTCATAAGATAAAGAACTCCATCATTTTCCCTCTTAACATGGTGGACCAGATTGTTCACTTATGATAAATAAAAGTGAGTGTAAGTTAACATAACTAAGTGTGAGCATGTTTGGAACTTGTAACAGATAAAGATAATGCGTTGACTTCTCAGGTCGTGCCAGCCCTCATTAAAGCTGAAACCACACACCTTGAGCCTGACCGCATGTTCAGGACTCCCAAAGTGAAGAGAAGTAGACACTGTTAGTCAGCTCATGCACTTGAGAATCACAAGGACCCTGGTCCCCCTTTTGTTCCAGTCTTGCTCCAGATTGAGATGTTGACTCTTACCCTCCAGGGAGATACGACTTTAGGAGTCTGAAGACTCTCTGGAGCGCCTTGCAGTCCTTGGGATTTAGAACTTCGGAGGGTCTGGAATGCTCCCTAGAGAAAAGACTCTTGGTTGGAAATTGGGAAGGGGAAGAAATCTTAGCATTTTTCTGGGCTCGATGGGTCAGGGGGATAAAGAAACCCAATCTAAATATCACCTCATCTGAGAAACATTCCTTTCCTAACTCCTTTACCTGCTGCTACAATTACTTTTCTTAACGTCTCATCCCACGGTTCTCAGCTCTGGCTGCACATTAAAATCACCTAGAGAGAGTTTCAAAAAATACCGATATCCAAGCCCCATCCTCTGACTTACTTGATCTAAGACACGGGTATTGCTTCAAGAGATTGTCGGGTGATTCTAACGTACAACTGGGATTACAAATCAGTGTGTTGTGTTCTAGAGCACTTGAGAACATGACACCTAGCCCGTTGTCCTGCTGTCAAAGTCTCTCTTCGGCCACTTCATGTTATAAACTCTCAAGTGTAAAGACTATGTCATAATCAACTTACATAAGGCATGTTAGTTCTTGCACATTCATTCAACAGATTCTTGTTGAGCAATTACTAAATTGCAGAATCTGATGGGGATACATCAGTAACAAGACAGACCTGGGCTTTTTTTTTTTTTTAACACCTTCATTGTGATATGATTCCTGTACTGTAAACTACACATATTTCAGATGTACAATTTGATGAATTTTGGTAGATGTACAGACTTGGGCTTTTTCCTTGTGAAATTTACAATCTTTTGTTCTTGAAGACAAGTATGTGGATCCTGCCTTTGTGGCTCTATCTAGGGTGAGCTGACAGCTGGCCAAGAGATGGTTAGTACGAGAGAGAATTGTTGAGTGCCTCCTCTGTGCTAGCCATGGTGCTAGGTCCTGGCTACGTTAGGGCAGATGAACCAGGCTGTAAGAGCTCTGGTTTGGGCAGAGTTTTATCCATCCTTTGGATTGGCCCATGTGTTTCCTAAACCCTGTGCGTTTGTGAACTTTTCATTTAAACCTTACTTACCTATACAGTGAATCTCAGATTTTTAAAATATGAAAGTTTTCAGCAAATTACTAAAATATCTTATGATTTCAATCCTCAAGAATGCACTCTAGCTGGTAAGTAGAAAGAGTAGCTTCAATTTCCTTTACTCAAGTTTTATCCCAAGCTAGGGATATAGTATAGTTTTCAGGTAGTCATGAATTTGAAATGTGTATCTGGATATTTTAATACAATATACCTTATCAACATTTCCTTCTAAATCAAAGATAAGCATCCATTATGTAGATAAAATAGTTATGACATTTTGCATTTCACTTTATGAAGTACTTTCATTAACTTAAATAACATGACTTAATTTGATCCTGGCAACAAATCTGAGATGTAAAGTGGGTACAAATGCACCTCTCTCGATTTTACCAGATAAGAAACCTAGGCTCAGGTTGAGACCTGAGCTTACCTTCCAGGTAATAGGCAGAGCGGATAAGGTCCCCGCTCTTTCTCTCATTCCATATTGCCACATCTAACATGAGTGCGTATCCCCACGGACCACAGAAATATACAAATGCTAAGCTTTGTTACAGTGCCTGAAATGCAAAGACAACGATGCTAGCATATTATTGTACAATAGCATGAGATATACACTTTAACACTTACTAATTTACATCAACTGGAGAAAGATGGGCAGAACTTTGCGAGAAGTTGGAGCTACAGATTATTTTGAAAGGATGAAGTTTTACCTCTTTCAAGAAGAAGTGGACCTATAATAATTGAAGAGACCTCTCAGAAAGTTTTAGATTGCTCTGATCAATACACAAGATTGCTTTGTAACTATACTCTGACTTATGCATGTGTAAGTGGGTGCTCGAGAAAACTGAACACAGTGTGTCCTCTTAAACAGTTCCTGTACTCTCCCCGTAATCTGTATTTATACCAGCCATTTGTTCAGCAAGCCTTTTCTCCATTGATATGGTAAAGGAAACTTCTGCTCAGCCAGACCTTTGTCAGGGCAGAAATTCTGATTTAAGTGAGTCTGAATTAATGAGGTTTTACTTTATTTGCAACTTAATAGGTTTTGCGCCATATATCTGCTTTTATATACACTTGTAACTTTATTAATATATATATTTTTATACATTTAAAAATATTCTGCAGTGCTACTGATTTGATTTACCAGTGAACCCGAGACGTTTCAAATTATTTTATAGCTTCTTAGCATAGATTTGCCTTAGTCCATCTGTAGCAGTGGAGGAAAAATTCTGTTTCCTTAAGTCCTTTTATGAAGGTGCCAAAAGGTATAAAAATATGAAGCCATTTAAGAGCCAGGCTCTTTGAAAATACCAAGCACACACAGTGTGCATGCTAAGTTTAATCACACTGATGGATTTACATGTAATGTCTCAATTCCAGGCTCCCTCATTAGTGCAGTCAATCTTGAAGTTCTCCCCGGTGAGTGAAGGGTGAAGGTGACTTCATCACCCGGGAGAGGACGGCTGGCTATTGCCAACACCCAGAAAGGGACAGTGGGAAAAAGCTCTCCCATATGAGGCTATAATCCTAACTGTGGTCAATGTGTTGAAAGCTTTATATTTCCTGACCACAGGATCTTTCTATAAAATGAACAGGGAGAGGGGATATTCCCAGGATTAGCCAGCTGGCTATTTCTATATGCTTATTAAAATTTCTGGAAGAAATGGTGGGGCCTTTAACCCCTTTTAAAATATATCCACTTGAGAAATCTTAAGCTTCTCCCTGCCTGAATTTAATGTTGGAGGACTGGATAAAATATTTCCAAACTTTACTTTTGACAGTGGCAGCAAAGAAATGGGAATATAGAAAATGGTGGTAAAAACAGCAGTAGTAGCAGAAGCAAGGAGAGAATCCAGATGTCACCTTCATAGGAAATCTTTTCCTCTTCTAAGGACCCGCAGGTCAGGCTTTTTAATTTTGGACAAAACAGAGTTTCATTCCATCCCATGCGGGGTGCAGGGACAAGTCTTGTCTTTTGGAGGCTGCGTTTGGAGCCTGCTGCCTCTTTGTATTCAGCATCCACATGCTATTCCCTAGCTCGCTGAGCCAGTCCCTGCACAATAGTGGCATTAAGGAAACCAAAGCACAGGCAATGCATTTGACTCTTTGTTTAGGGAAGAAAAAGCAACTTAACACTAAACATTCATCAGAAGACACTGGGTCATCAGGTATCCTGTAGGAGCAGCGTTAGAGTCAGGTCTGCTAATGACCAACCTGAGTGTTTGGTCAGACCTGCCAGACCCAGGGATATTCTGTTTCCTGGCGTTCTTCCTTCTCCTCCTCTTCCTCTTCTGTTTTTTGAGAGAGATTTAATAAGTGAAGCCAAGATGGGCACTCTTTCTATGTTTCAGCCTCCCTCTTTCTCTTTCTCTCTCTTGCTCTCTCTCTCTCCTTATTGCTCCCTCTCTAGATAGATAGATAGACAGATGACAGACAGACAGATGGTAGATAGACAGACATAAATAGAGTTATACACAATGATCTTCATTTCCTTCTTCCTCTTCTTTGAATAGATCAGTGAGACAACCAAATCTTCATTGTCAGATGTAGGGCTCCCAGGGCAGGCAGAGGGAAAGTCTAGTGTACTTTTCTATCTTGATGTTTCATCACTCCAGTTAAGACACTACATCTTTTTCTTCCAATGGGCATTTTCAGAACCAGTGTGTAGGTGTGCACTTTAGACTGGGACTTAAGCAAATTCAAAGGAAGATCCTTTTTTGAGAAGTATAATGAAAACAGTGGTTTATTTGCTTAGCTTTTTACAGGTTAAAGTGTGCCTTCACATATTTTGTTTAATTTACCTCCCCCCCCCACACACACACCAAGTTGTCTGGAGCATCATGGACTGCATAGGGTTGACTGAGTCAAGGGAAGCTGGGGAAAGTTGATAGGCTTTGTCCAGTGACAAGCAATGAAGAGATTTTCAGCCAGTTCTCTGGAAGACTTCTAATTGGCCGTGGACATCCTGCCACACCAGAGTCCTCTAAATTACAACAGAAAATCACACCTATCAATTTAACTATGATAATTTAGTTGAATAATGAAAGAATTAATTAGATGAGTTTTAAGTGTGTGTGTTTACAGTCATCTCTTACCTGGGGAGGGTTGTGTGTCCAGGTCAAGGGCAGTGGTACAGGGGAAAGAGAGGGCACTGATTTTTGAGAAATATCTCTGCTTTCTGGTATCTAACCAACCATCAGGTCTGTGGCACACAAGAAGACAGAAATGTAGATTAAGTGATTATCCACAGAAAGAAGAAATGAAGGGAATATAAGGACAGAAAGGAAGGCAAGATAGAAAGACAGAAATAAGAAATAAAGGAAGGAATGGGAGAAGGAATTAGCGAGTGTAATGGTAGTAATACCACTATTCTTTCTCATGGAAAGCCTGATATTTGGGGCCCTAAAATGCTATGTTTAAATTAGAGCCAGTCGGACATTTAATAAGACTCTGAGACAAGAGCAAGCTTCCTCCCCTCTTAATGTCTCTTCTATTTGATTTTTGATACCAGACATCAGCCAAAGCTTTTCAATTCTCTACTACAAATTAAAAAATTTAAAATACAAATATATAGGCAAAACAGTACAGAATATGGATGATTTTTCAATCAATGTATAAAGAATGATTTCAGCTTATTTCCTATTTGGATATAAGGGAAGTATTTATAATTAAGTATTCTTTATACCTTTGACAATGGGATGGAATTGCCATTGAACTGAAAGATGAATGGAGGAGTGAGTCAGTGGAAACTCTTAATATAATCAGTGGAGAAACCTGGCCACCACTGTCTTAATTAGGACCATGTGTCTCCTGTTGTAATACCCTGAGAGGAAGAAAATGCCACTTACGTTGTCACTGTGGCCTTGGATATCTTGCAAAAAGCGCATAAGCTGAATCTGATCACAAGGAAACCCGAATCTGGGGTAGTATACATGACAAGTGGCCTGTACTCCTCAAAAGTGCCAAATGTCACAAAAGATAAAGAATGGCCAAGGAACTGCTACACACTAAAGATGACTAAAGAGACACGCAACTAATGTGATTTATGGTTCTATATTAGAACCTGAATCAAAGACAAATTTGCCAAAAGGATTTATTGAGGAAATTGATAAAATGTAAATGTGGCTATATATTAGAAAACAGCATTGCATCGATGTTAAGGTTTTGATTTTGATCATTGTACTCTTATAAAAGGTCGTGATGAGTGCAACTTATTCTAGAGGGAAAGAGAGAGGAAGAGAGGGAGGGAGGAAGAGAACAGAAGTGCTGAAATTGTGGGTCTAGGTGAATACGGAAGTTCTTTGTTCTATTCTTGCAATAGTTGTGTACGTTTGATAAAATGTCTACATGAAAAATCTTTACGAAGTGGAGAAAGCACTTTCTTTCTTTTCCTTCTGTTGAGAAGAGGAAAATGGAATTATGCACTGGGGCTGTGTTTCTATAACTGATAGCTTAGCAGCTCTCGCTGGTGAGTTAGAATAACTGGCTTGGCTAGTGTCATATTTCTCTACATTAAATGCAAAAAGCTAGTCAGTTTTGAAGGTTCAGCTTGGTCAGACCGCATGGCTCACATGTTTCTGTATATGAGATAATAGTATGCCCTCAGCAGAGAGATGCAGTGCAAGACATACCCACACAGGACCAGGCATCATTTTAACCTGCCTACCTGGACATAAAGATCTTGGTTTTAAACCTCAATTGGGACATTTTGGTAGAGTTTCTTCTCTTTAAAAGTGGTCAAAGTATTTTAAAATATTTATAAAGATTCTTTATGAAGATACAAAATTAAGAACAATTAAATGCTCATAGGAGAATGAAATAAATGTATTTACTAAATCATGAAATTAAACTATAGATAAGCCAAACTCTTAAGTAATATTTGGAAATAATGATATTACAGTTCTGCATTGTCTACGGAAGCGGCAGACATGGCTAGAGAAGTCTCAGGCCTGGTTCAGGTCTGGCCTCGTTTTTTTCTGTTATTACTTGGTGTCACACGGATCTACGATCCATCTCCAGTGGCCTGTATAGGCTTGGTCACTTGTGTCAGGGCTAATGTATGAGTTACGGAGAGTTCTTAGTCCCTCAATTGCCACAAAAACATTCAGCATTTGAAGTGCCAACTCCTCGTCTACTGATTTTCATGGCTTTAGCTATTTGCTTCCAATCTCCTATTGTCTGGATTCATGTTAATGCTGGACATATGATTTGCCTCCCATTTGGTACTTGTTCAGCTATTCTGTAGCTCCCAGGAAATAAATGCCTTTTCTTTGCAATAGTAACGGAGAGGTTTTGAAGATTCTCTTGGATTTTAGGGGTGGGAAATAGAGCAGACTTCAGGCTGAGCACTAGTTTAAAAAAAGTCTCCCCCACTACTCAGAAGTCATTTACTTTATGGTTACTTCCTGTGTTTCGCTATCAATGACCCCCCATGACATCAGCAGCCCTTGGTTAGAAGCTGTTCACCGGCTGCCTTGACAGGCTTTTGCCATTTAACTGTTTCATGCCCGCTTGAATATGTCATATACCCACGCTTCTAAGTGCCCGCAGTGAGTTTTCTCATGACGGAGGTTCTGGATCCAAATCACAATCTTTAAAGACCTGCCTGTTTTTTAAAACTGGCAGGTTTGGAATTGAGCTGTAGAAATTGAAAGGTGGCAAATGCACAGAATCCCTGGGGCTTTCCTGAAATTTTTACTATCAAATTTCCTTCATAACACGAGGCACATCTGGACAGTACAATGACAGTGGCGATTTGGGGGTTGGAAAGGGGAAAGGGGGGGGTGTTCCTGCCTCTGTATAAACATTCTGATCCCTGCCTTGTTCCCGGAGAACTGAAGGTTGTACAGCTACCCAGGTGATTTCTGCTGTATCTGAGCTAGCTGTGTGCCAGCATCAGTCAGAACACAGCCATTAGCAGGAACTGTCACCAGTGTGGGGGCAGCAGCGCAGTAAGAGTGATTCTCCCCTCAGCTGCAGCAGTTCCTTGGGGGTCTCTGTAAACACAGCCTCCTATCAGGTTAGCTTACAGATTGTCACAGTGTTTACAGATTGTCCCGAAAATGAGATGTCATGCAAGGGGTTCCTGGGGTGCAGCTCTTGAAATGAATTCAATATGAAAAATTAAAGTGATGTGGGATCTTAGCACAAGTCAAAAAAAAAAACCTATGCAGAATTGTAGATGAAAGGAGTTAGTACTGTAAATTATGTTATCATGGATAGGGGACCTTTATATCAATCATTAGGGCTGGAGGATGAATTTATATATGGGTAATTGATGAGTCACATTAAAAAATGGCTAATGTAGATAGTAGGTGAGTAGGAAATAATACCCCTGATGTTTGGGCCTGAAGCTGCCCTCGGAGTCACTGTAGCTAACAGTCGGGAAATTATTTTTAACTGTGTGTGTAAGGAAAGGCCGAGTACTTTTTCCTTTAGACATCTCTGAGCATCCTAAGTCATTACAGGTGCTAAAGCCATGTAAAGATTTTAAAGCACTACTTACAGATTCCAGAAGAGAAGGCCTGTGTGGTCTGTTTTACTGCAAGCACAGTAAAAATTAGTGGGCCCTATTTATTCATTACTAATCCGGCGGCAGAGATGCATCTTAATTCCTCATGGGCTTTAAGTGCTGCTGCTATTATTTGCTGAGAATTTTTCCCTTTTTTTTCTCCTATTAAATCTTCATTCCAGGAGTTGTGTTTATTTGGCACAAAGTTAAAAGGAGAGGATGTTGTTAAGAGAAGGGACCACTTTACTGTTCCTATTAACAGCATCTCAGTACCTACCACTACTAAAACCCAAGTGGTTCCATCTCTGAAGTCTGCCATCAAAGGGTAATTTGGAAACTATTAGAATTCACAGATACTATTTTTCTTTTATCTAAAAATATATGTCATAGTCAAATGGTTGAAATTTTATGCAATATTAATTCCTTTTTCTAGGTTTGGGTGATATGTTATTATCTTTAGATGACCAAATATAAAATATTAAAATATTTTCATTTGATTATTATTCTCTGATAGTCATAGAATATTTTAAAGTTTCTGTCCTAGAGGTACAAATGTATTTTAAAAAAAAGAAAAACTTCTATCAATAAAGAGTTCTGTCTATGCTGACACGTGCAAGTAAGAGCATTTGTGGAGCGGATGACGGTGATGGGCAGCATCTGAATTGTCACAAGATCGCAGGGGCTAAGAAGGATGTAGCTGCCCATGTTTTAAAACTGAAGTGCAGAGCACAAGCAGCAGTTTAATGAAACCCAAAGAAATACGAAACAGTACATTCTTTTCCTGAAGAGTGATAATTTAATTCCCGAGATTTCCTCTTTTTCCTGAAGAACTCAAGTGACTAATAAGATTAAGTTCATTTGAAGCATTTTAAATTTCATATTATATACGCATAACTGAGTGAACATTCCCTCTGTGGACTGAATATTTGTCCCTTGCCCCTCAAATTCATAGACTGAAACTATATCCCCATCCCCACTGATATTATAAGCAGATGGGTCTTTGGCAGGTATTGGGATTAGATGAGAATATGAGGGTGGGGCCCTCATGAATGAGATTAGTGCCTTTTTAAGAGTGATGAGAGTCCCCCTGCTGCTCTCTGTCACATGAGGCTACAAGGACGATTATCAGTCTGTGATTCAGAAGAGAACCTCACCAAATCCTGACCACGCTGGCACCCAGTCTTGGACTTCCCACATCCAGAACTAAATTTCTATTGTTTGCAAGCCATACAGTCTTATGACATTTTTGTTATAGCAGGCTGAGCCAAGACACTCCCTGAGGGAACCCCTTTTACTTTTAAACTTGGGTCCCAAATCAATGTTTCCTTCTAATAAAGGCAAGTTTGTACCTTGGACATTGTATCTCACCAGCCCCGACCTAACTCCCTGCTCATGTAAGGGGCTCAGAGAGACCACCCCTGGTTACTGGCCTGTTTTTATCTCAACCCAAGTTTCTGATGTGCTCGTCATCTAGAATTGAAAGCTGTACTATTTTCGAGGGTACCTGAGAGACTCAGGTGAACACTGGTTTGCTGGCTTCCCCTGTCTTGTTGCCGGCATTCTGGAGGTAGGGAGCCATGGCCACTCAGTGAGCCCTGGGCAATTCTAGATAGAGGACCATTGTATGACTTCCTAGGCACTAAAAGCACCCTGAAAAGGTTGAGTGGGAAACCATGCCAATAACACATTTTGGATAATAATTTTTTTTAAAAAAGGAAATGAAACCAACACATTTATATTTTAGTGACAAACAGTCATTTCAGTGGGTATCTGAAAGGACAATGATATGTGATTACTACATATAATTAAGCTTTTGAGAAAAACAAAACAAATTGCTATGTTATCTCTCTAAACTATGAAAATAGTTAAACAGCACATTAGAGATTATTTTTATCAGTGTGAGAACAGTAGGTCGGTGGTCAAGGTACTCGGGCATCAGTACTGGCTCTGTCACTAAGTAGCCACATGACCTTGTACAGCTCTCCTAACTTCCTTGGGCCTCAGTTTATTCACCTGTAAAATGAGAGAGCTGGGGTAGACCAGTTGGAGTTTGTGGACCTGTCTTCTCCATGCCTCACAAAGGCATTTTAAGAAATAATAATCATCTGACCTTCTTTATTTTATTTAACTTTTTAATTCTCCTGTTGAAGTACGTACCCAGGTGACAGCTGGGGACTCTGTTCCGTCAACTTACTAATGAAAATATTACTGAGTTTGTTCAGAAGATCTACAGATATGCTAACTGGGCAGCTGCTCCATTCTTCTCAGGGAGCGATTCCAAGGGAAATATTTGGAATTGGGTTTGAAATACTTCTTCCTTATTCCTGCCTGGGGGGGTTTATGTAAAAGAATAAAAATTTTCCCTAAATCAGTAGATTCTCTGGTCTGATCCGCCTCCTCGAGGACTTTATGAGCAGGAGGGAAGGCTGTGACAGTTTTTCATTTTCTACAGGAATGTCTGAGCTTGGAACAATAATGGAGTCTGGAATTGCTCTTCATAAAAGTGTATGAAATTATCAGCAGAATGGAAGGGAAATGCGGCAGGTGAGATCAGAGATATAAAAATAATTTTCCTATTACAAAGTAGTTTTCTTTCTTTCAATGGCACGCAGGGCTAATCCACGCCGATATCCATGCTGGATATTTGTCTGGTAATACAGTTCTTTGCAAATAACTTCATACTGTATTACTACTGTGATAAATTCTCCTCTACCTGGAGCTCTTCCAGATGGCACAACACCCTAATAAGCAAAGTCACTTCTGTCAATGAGGCAAAGACTGTGCACACCCTTCAGAACGCCAGACCCTGGACGAGGCACTCTGTGAAACATGGCGTCCCTAAGACTAATAAAAGTGACCTTTAAAATCTTGACTAAGTTTGCAACACAAATGGGAATAAGGCAACTAGAGTATCCCAGAACAAGCCAACCACAGTGTCTGCGAGGAACTGGCATTCATGTAACCCCAAGAATGTAAATGGAATAATAATTTTGTTGACTTGAAAGCCACAGAGGATGCCTGGGGTCAATATAAAATGCAGAAAAAAGACACTGTCCTTAAAATTCTGTTATAGAAACTTGAAGACTTTGTCAGATTTCCAAGGCTTTCTCTACACAGAAGAAAAAAAAACCCATATTCTCTTGAACACATGCGTGATATATTATACATGCAGACATTCTAGGGGTTTATGGGTGGTGGTAGAAAGAATAATTATGGACTGCTGTTCAGCGAAAAGGCAAGAGAAAAGACAGAATTGCATTTTGATGTCACAAATGTGTCAAAGACAAGCTGAGGCATTTTTAGAAAGGGAAGAAGCTGAGCAGGCAGGTGCAGAGCTGCCTCCAAAAAGATTCGCTCAGAGCAGAGAGCCTTCCTGAGCATTCTCTGGAGAGTGGTCTTAGAGTCAGAAAGAGTCATTGAAGACGTGGCATGTAAATGTCCTTCCCTACTCAGTCTCTGTCTGGAAATGGCGCTTCTCTTTTCTGAGTTTGCTTTCTCTCTTTTCAAGGGAAGATATCAGCCCTGGCTATTTATTCCTCGTCAAAGAGTCCCTTTAGTTTACAAAATTAAAAGCTGTAATTCTTTAATTCAAAATTCTTTGTATTCAGAAGTCATTAAGCCTATTCTAGTCAATTTCTAGGTATTTCAATTCAATTTCAGAAACACCATCTACATTTCTTAAGTGTAGATGTCAATATTGGAACATACAAGAATTACCCTTCTCATTACTAAGCTAGCTACTTGTAACACTCTGGCACCTTGTAGAGAAAACACTTTACCTCTCTAGGAATGAAAACTGTGATGTGAATGCAACGTTTGACAGTAATTTGTCCTGAATTTGACAAAAGGAAAGAAGAAGGACAACCTTGTGGAGCGAAAAAGACCAGCGAATCTGGAGTGAGACAGGCATGCCAGGCTGTACCACTTACTAATGGTTTGGTCTTAGGGAAAGGTGCTTGACACCTAAGCTTCAGCTTTTTTACCTCCAAAATGGGTTTATCGGATTTACTTTATAGGACTATTCTGAACAGTTAAATGAGTAGGCAGTGTAAATCACTTAGCACAATGCCTAGCAAATTACGGAATTCCCATCAGTGCTGGTTTAGCAAATCCTCCCTACTCCAGTCCCTTCCTCCCTCCTGTAAAATCCGGCACTCCCGTGGACAGAGATGTGTCCTAGAAGTTACATCCCTCAGCAGTTGTTGACCCAAGGAGTGTATTAGCAATGCAGCTATCTTTGGCTCTGAAATGTGGCACACCCGTCTTGGTGGGCACAGCCCCTAACATCTCCCACCCTTTTTTGTTTCTTATTAGCACCTACCTCTCCTAGTTTTCTTCCTGAGGCCATAGATCTCTGTCCTGAAATACGTAAATTTATTCAACTCTCGCTGATTATACAGCAAGGTTACTCTTTCCAAGTGGCCTTAAATTAATGGTTCAGAGGGGTAACATAGAACCTAATGTCTGCTGAACTATATCCTTTTCCTACTTTTTCTGTATTTGAACTGCAATATTACTGTTCCACTCTGTTGTCTAACTCGGTTAAAGCCTTTATTTGTCCCTTATACACTTTTGGTGTTAATAATTATAAATATATGAAACTGCATACAAACTATAACATCTATAGAATTATATTGGTACCATTTAAAGAAAAAATTATGTACCAGTTTTCTCCATTTAAACATAAGCCCCTGGGTAGGGGTTTGATTTGATAACAGGTGGGAAGGGTAACACCTCCCTGAGGCTGGGGTCTTCCAAACTAAAGCCACTGACAATGAGACTTTTTCATTTTGGTCAACAGATTGCCTCTAACATAGCTGAAGTCTGGAGGCCTTTGATGTAAATCTGGCTGATGTAACTCGATTACGAAGCGCAACAGTTTGAGTATGGTGCCCACGCTGTGCTTGACACGTAAGTGTGATATCTGCTATATGTGGCTTTTTGCTTGATATTTTTAAGAGATAGTGACACTTCTCTAGCCTGGCCATTGAGGCTTCCAACCAGTTGACTAACGGGCCAGCCCCCGGGGACAGCCTGAGGCCATGACTTGCTCCCAAGATGTGTTTGTTGTACCCTAATCTGCTGACACACATTTCCTTATCCTAGGTCCCCCTTAAAGAGGCTGAGAAAGGGCTTGCTTAGGGTCACTTATCTTGGGACGTGAACTCAAGGAAAAGGAGTAGGTAATCGGGAGGTGAGAAATCAAGAAGGGAAAGCTAATCAAAAGGTGTGTTATGAAATCGGTCATGGTCACAACTGTGTGCAGTCGGGATGAGAGAAAGGAGCGCATGCTCTCCAGCTCCCGACCCCTTTGGTCCCCAGTTGCTGGTGGAGCGGTTATTGGCTTGGAGTCCCCGGGGCGTGCATGCATGGGAGAGGCTGCCTGCTTCCCGGGCACCCCCCGTGGTGCCGCTGCAGAGGCTCTTCCTGGCCCCTAAGGAGGATCTGGAGGAAACCAAGTGTCCCAAAAGACATAAGAAGTATCTAGCCTGTAAGTGCACCTTCCCTTCCAGCCAGTTGGACAAGGACCTAGTTTCTTTGGGGAACTGTCTGGGGGTGAGAAACCAGAAACTCCTGACTTCACTTTACAGTTAAGGTCCTCACGACCTCACTTTTGGTTGCCTTCAGGTGCTGTCCTGGGCTCCTCTGAGAGCAAGGCCTGTGGCAGAAGTTTGGACGAGAGTATTTTATTTGGGCTCTTTCATCTCAGGGAGCCAGAGATCAGGAAGCGGGTTGAGCTCCAGGATGCCATAGGATGTGTTACTGTTTGGTCACCCAGGGGCGCCTGGGGGCTCTGTCCTGCTGGGACTTTTGAGGTTCCTTATGAAACGTATCTCTTTCATCATCCCCCAGGTTTAGGGAAGTCAAGTGCATCTCCTTAGGCCACAGGGCTGTTAGAGACAAGAACAGATTGTAACCCGGCTTTGGGTGACTCCCGAGCCTGCTTCCTCTTAATGACCAGGCTACAAGGCTCGATTATACTGTATATTTTCCTTAGGATAATCTCCTGCCCATTCAAAACCCACCTGTCTAACAGATAGGAAGTAAATAAGAGCAAAATTATCATACACTCTAAGTTATCTGGCATAGATTTGATTTCAAATGGACTCTTGTAAAGATTGTCATGTCCTTATGTCCTGCCAGGGGTAATTCCCAGACGACTAGACATAATTAGGGCCTCTTGGAAGAAAGCATTACTTGTTAAATGCATTGTCGTTGTTTTAGTTTGATTGTTTACATGGAAAACAATTAGAGAATCCAATTTCTAGGGAGGTATGTGTCATTATAAAGACTTAAGAGTATATCAGCTATACACTTTGGATTATTTTTTCTGTAATGAGAGTGAATACAGCCATCAAAATAATATCGTGATTAATCATAATATGCTGTTTTTGAGATTGTCTGAGTGTGTCTGTGGCTTCGTTGTTTATGTTGAATTCAAGCTCGATCATCTGTGGATGGTGCTTTTTGATGCTAGTGGGGAAGTTGTTTATCTGTCTCTACAACTGCTTAGGACCCGCCTAACCAAAATTACAAAGGAGCAATGTTTGTCTTTAATGTCTTAAGCTTCTTTTTGGTGCTGGTTTTCCCTCTCTCCACACCCTTAGATGCCAAGTACATCTATTCTTTGGCTTTGTTGTCTCCATCATGCGTGTAGTTCGGTATGGACTCAGATCAGTGTATTGTTGGTGTTTATTGCCCTTTGCCCCTCCATGTCTCACTTCTTACGCTCCAACAACCCTGAATTGTGGTGGTACCCTGACCCCAGCCTGCTGGCTCTGCCCTTTGCTCAGGAGGCCCCGTGGTAAGGCTCTCCTCCCTCCTCTTTGCATGCTTATCTCACCTCATCTTTTGAGACTCAGCTCAGGGATAATCACATTAGGAAGTTACCCCTGATACATCATACCCCTGATGCTGCCCGGTATAGATCTCTCTTACCGTCGTCGTCACACTGTCTCAGAGCTGTTGTTTTCATAACACAGTGATCATCTTGAGGGCAGCAACTCTGTCTCACTCACATTTGTCAACTCAGCACCGGGTAAATAGTAGACACTTCATATACATTTGCTAAATTGAATTTGAACTAAATTTAATATTTCAGGGGCAGGAGTTCTTTCCCTAGCTCCTAAAATAATATAATAAAAGATGGCTTTTCCTACTTTCCCTGGTGGAATATCAGTGTTTCCATTCTATAACATCTTGCATCCAGGGTTTATAACTTGGTGAAAAGTTAAGCTTGATCTACATAGTTTCATTTGATTAAAGTAATTTTACAGAATAGAAGAACGAGGTTAGCTTGGATAGCAAATGTGTTTCTGAATTTTAACTGACACAAGAAACCAGTTTTCAAACCAAAGCATATCCTCTGGTTTCGGTCACATTGTGTGCCAATTCTGAGTCATTGCCTAGCTAACTGGAAGCTTTAGAGTATTTTTAAAATGTCCACGCTCTGCAGATGGTGGGATGTCCACAAAGGCATAACCTTGAACTTCTGTTCCCACTGTTCCTTTCCCTGCCCCTTTCAGTTCCTTCGTTTATCAGATGATTACCACGTATGTAATATGTAATCGCTTATATTTGAATGTTCAAATTTAGAGCTCAGGCAGCCTACATAATTCCAAATTTTAAAGACTGCATAAATACCTGCTTCTGGATATTAAGGGAATTTTCAATTCCCATTTCATACATAATCATGTCATGCATTCTAAGAGCACAGTGGTGGGAGAAAAATCACAAATCAAAGTCATTTATATCTAATACCGTGCTTGAGAAAACTTTTATATTAAATGGTAAGCATCAGTTATGGTGATCACGATGACAGCTTGGTAGAACGAACTGAAAAAAGAATGGGAACCTAGACAGATAAAATATGTGTTTTGTTGCATTTTAATTATTTGGAATTCTCTTTAAATAAATATGTGGGTATACATAGTGCTCACCATGTACTTGTACCACCGCTGCTTCAGAAGCATTTTTCTCACCTTGTTCTCCACCGTTACTTGAATAGAGACCACTACCAGTCTCTATTCAAAACTTACTCAGTGACTTCATTTCAAAAATTTTTCTTTCCACAAGATTAATAATTTACTGACTTATCCGTATAATTTTTTTTATTACTCAACATTTGTTTATTCAGTGTATCTTGCATGTTTCTCTGTACATATGATACTTGGTCACAGTTTTAATATCTTAGGTTTATTCAGTGGTATTAACTAGGTACCCAGATGTGAGTTTCTGTGTATATGTGTTTGTATGTTACCTACGGTGGAGGTTTAAGAGAGAAGAGACAGTTCTTTCTGCTTACTGCCTGTATCGATCAGGGTTCAACCAGAGAAACAGAATTGGTAGGATGGATGTGTGTGTGTGTTTGTACACATGTAAAACAAAGAATTGGCTGATGTGACTATGAGGTTTGGCTTAAGCAAGTTCAAAATCTACAGGGCAGGCAGTCAGAAAGAGAAGATTATGGGCAGGTTGGAACTCCAGGGGCACAGGCCAGAGCTGCTGTCCAGAGACAGAATCAATCTTGTTCTCTTTCTGAATCTTTAGCTCTGTTTTTTAAGGCTTCCCTGCTGATTAACTCAGTCCCCACTAGATTATCCAGCATACTTTTCTTTACTTAAACTCAATTAGAGATGCCAGTCTCTAAATCTGCAAAAACCCCTTTACAGCAACACGTAGATTAACATTTGCTTGAATAACTGGGGGCTGTAGGCTTGCAAAGTTGACACATGAGAAAAGCAACCACACTACACTTACTCTCTGCTTGAGAGGAGGGGGAGATAAGGTATTCATCCATGAAGCCGCTGAGCAGGAGGAAAATCCACAGCTAGCCGGTGCTGTTGGAATGCAAAGGGTCTCAAAAGTTATTGTTTACTGAAGTTCATCTGGGAAGGCTTCAAGCTAGGCCTTGAGCTAGATTTGAGTATGGTATGGTAGTTGGTCTAGAAAAGAGGTCTGAAGAATGTTCAGGTTGAGAAGGATGAGCATAGGCAGATGGGTAGAGGACAAGGGTCAGGGACAGGGATGAGATTAGACTGAGTGGCGGGAATTGCAGACCCAAAAGTCTCTATGAGCTGGGCCGCTAATGCAGAAGAACCAAGTGGGCAGGCGTGCGAGACCGTTCGGAGTGGCGGGACCATGGCAGCCTGAAGAGCCGTACCCAGTTTAAAGTCACTGAGATGAAAACAAACAGACAAAAATGCAGTTTGAGCCAAACAGAATATACTGGGGGCATCACTATAGAATGAAAACGCTCCCTCCTCCACCTGTATGTGGAGGTGGCGCCTTTGGGAGGTGATCAGGTCATGAGGGTGGAGCCCCCACGAATGGGATTAGTGCCCTTATAAAAGAGACCCCAGAGAGCTCCCTCGCCACCTCTGTATGAGAGGTTACAGCCGGAAGATGGCCATCTATGAACTGGGAGGTGGGCCCTCACCAGACACTGAGTCTGCCAGTGCTTTCTTTGATCTTGGACCTACCAGCCTCCAGAACTATGAGAAATCAATTTCTGTTGTTCATGAGCCGTCCAGTCTATGGTTACAATATTGTGATTTATAAGAAATATGTGTTTGGTCATTTAGATGACCAACATATATTTCTTATGTATGTAGTAGTTCCCTCTTATGCATGTGGGATACATTCCAAGACTACCGGGGCATAGATGGAACATATACACGTTTTTTCCCTATACGTACATACCTATGATAAAGTTTAATTCATACATTAGGCACAGCAAGAGACTAGCAACAATAACCAGAAATGAAACAGAACACTTGTAACAGTTTACTGCAATAAAGATTATGTGAGTGTGGTTTCTCTTTCAAAATATCTTGCTGTACACATGTAATGCCTTTTTCATTCTTAACTGAGGACTTACGCACTGTGGCTGTAACTTTGCAGTTTGAGATGTGACAGCAAAACTAGCATGAATTTCTTTTTTCCTTCTTCACAATTTCATGGATGGAAGAGCAATGCTACCACAGAGCAGCATTCAATTTTTTGTCTTTCCTTATTAAGTGGAGAGCTTTCACCTTTTCACTTAAAGGCAGCATTTGAGGCTTCTCTTTGGCGCATCTGAATCACCAGCATCACTGCTCTTGCACTTTGGGGCCACTATTCAGTAAAATAAGTTACTTGAACACAAGAGGTGTGGGACAGTGACAGTTGATCCCATAACCAAGAAGGCTACTAAGCGACTAGTGGGTGGAAAGGCTGGACAAAGGCGTGACTCACACCCCAGGCTTGGATGGAGTGGGGTAGCATGAGATCTCATCACACTACTCAGAACGGAGCACAATTTAAAATGTATGAATCGTTCATTGCTGGAATTTTCCATTTAATATTTTCGCACCATGGTTGACTGAGGGTTACGGAAACTGTGGAAAGCAAAACAGGGGATAAGGGGGCTACTGTTATTTTGGTATTCATCCACATTTCCTGGCTCACAGCTCCCAAAACCCTAGGAATTTCTTGTGATAAGAGTGATAAAGATGTCTTTTCTTATGTTAATAAAGCGACTTTTGGAAAGCCCTTAGGTAACCTCAGGATGGGGCTTGTTGCCAGGGGAACCAGCCAGATAATTAGAGAGTTGGAATTTTCTGTTCACTCCCTGACCTCCAGGGAGGGGAGAGAGGCTAGAGGTTGAATCAGTTGCTAATAGCCAATGATGTAATCAACCATGTTTATGCAAGGAAGCCTCCAAACAAACCCAAATGGACTGGGTTCTAGGAGTCCTGGGTTCCAGGTTGGTGAACATGGCAGCCATGTGGGGAAAGTGGCCCAGCTGGAGAGGGCATGGGAGCTCCACGCCCTAGCCCCATACCCTGTCCTGTGCAGCTGCTTCTGAGTCCTATCTTTTTATCATAAACTGGGAATCTAGTCAGTAAAATGAGTTCTGTGAGCTACTCTAATTAATCAAACATAAGGAGCAGGTTGTGGGACCCTCCAGTAGGTAGCCAGTAGTGGGTCAGAAGCCTGATAACAGCTTGGGCCTGAGACTGACATCTGAGGTGTGTGTGTTTTGGGGGTGGGGGCAGGGACCGCAGTGTTGTAGGACTGAGCCCTTAACCTGTGGTGTCTGATGTTATGTCCAGGTAGTATCAGAACTGAGTTGAACTGAGTTGACTTCTCCAACACCCAGATGGTGTCTGAGAATTCCTTTTGGTATTGGGGGGGGGGGTCCCTCTACCCCTCTGGAACTGGTCTTAGAACCGGCTTAAAGGTGTTCTGTGGTTGCAGCCTGTGCTGATCAAGACAGGCATCGACCAGCGGTGTGTCTACATAGAGAATGTGACTTACTTACTAGCTGTGTGACTGTGGGTAAATTATTTAATTTCTCTGATCCAAAGTTTCCTCATTGGTAAACTAGAAATAAACTACCAGATAGGATGAAAAAAAAATTAGTACATGAAAGTGCTCAGTAAAGGACTTGGCTCGTAGTAACTACTGCGTATACGCTGCATGTTACTGGTCTTAATATGTATGTATATAACTGACTCGTTTAGTAAACCAGGTTGACCTTGATGACAATATGAACAGAAGATGTTCCACCATTGTTTTCAAACATGCTCTGATAAATCTCCCTTCTTGTCTGTATCTTGAGTAGATCCCGTCCCTTCCCCAGTCATTTGTATCTATTAAAGCACCTAATTTTCAGGAATTGAAAAGTTCAGTCCAATCTGAAACATGCGTCTGTCATCCATTTCAGACTTTTCTCTTCCTGCCAGTTCAGGGCCCACCCATGAGTCTGCAGACCAAAAACTGAGTTTTCCTCTACTGTTGCTCCACCTTATTTATCCATTTCCCTTACCCCACTCACTCCTTAAGCTGCTCCTGGTTTCTGCGAGGCTGAGAGAAGGGCAGACGCCTTCTGATTCACCCATGCTGTTGGTACAGGTTCTCTTGGCTGCGGGATGCCCTCTGTCACTCCGGCCTGCTGCTGTCACTCTCCTACAGGGGCCCGTGGGCTCTTTGCAGAGTCCCCTGGGGGAATAGGTGCCATTTTGAGGCTGACCACTTGCGCTCCACTCCAGGCCTCAGCAGTCCTCCAGGGAGCCCTCTTGGGTAGAGTCCTTTCAACATGTCTCAGGTCTCTGAGTTTCAGCAGCATCGGAGACTCAGAGAAGAACAGGAAATCTCGTTAGCGCCAGCCTCCAAATATATTTAGAGCCTGACCCTTCTTATCACCACTGCTGCTGTCACCTGGGTCCAGGGCACTTCCGTCTTTTACCTGAATTACTGCAGTAGCCTCCTCTGGCTGCCGGCATCTACCTTTGCCCCTCTGGGCTCAGTTTTCAATGCAGCAGTCAGAGTGGCCCTCTTAGAAGGTAAGTCAGATAGTGATCTTTCTCTGTTGTGAGCCCTGCAGGGGCTCTCTTGTTCACAGTAAAAGACAACATTCTTACACTGGTTTGCAAACCAGTACATGACTGGCCTCCTGCCTTTGCCTCTTTGACTTCCTTTCCAACCGCTATGGACCTCCCATCTCCTCATTCTGCCCCAGCCGCCTCCTTGCTGTTTTTATGACAGGCCAGTAGCCTCCTAAGACCTTTGCAGGAGCTATTTTCTCCACCTGCGTGAGCTTCTCTCCCGTTACCCATGTGGTTAAACTCTCCCACTCTTCAGGCTTGTTTCTCTCTTCCCCATGAAGCCTGCCCTGATCATCCTTTTCAAAACTGCGAACCTACCGACTGGTCACTCCTGTTAGTCTCCAGGCTGCTCTCATTTTCTTTTATTCTTTCCCGACACTCTTACCTGTTTAGTGTATTAGGCATTATTCCTGTCTGTCATGTTTATTTTCATTGTCTGTCTTCTTATGAGCTGAAGCTCTGCGAGGGCTGTGCTCTTTGTTCTGTTCACGTGGGTCCCGAGTGGTGACTAGTACTTCACAGGAAGGAGAGTGTAGATAAGGTGCAGATACAGATACATATTGAGTGAATGATTCCTGATCAGTTAGGTTATCCGTTGTCTTCAGCTTTGAGCCTCAGCAGAAATTTCCAAATTCGTGGAGAACAGAAAATGTCTCATTTAATATCCTGACACCTAGAATTTTTGTCATGTTTTCATAAACCTTGTCTCATTTGGTCCTCATAACAACCCTGTAAAGGAAAAAGGACAGTTGTTCTTTCCCTTGGACACCCCCCTTCCTTGCTCTTTGTACTATCTTTCTGCCTCCCGTCCCTTTCATCCCCGTGTCTTTTTCTTTCCTCCGCCTGTATTTTTTGAGGGCTCAGTCCCTGCCAGATTCACAGGAGTTTTCAGCAGAGGATGAGATGGGGTTCTAGTGCCGTGGGGGTGCCTGTGAGGTGCATGTCAGCCGACATCAGGGCATCGGGGATGCCTCCCTGGGTGAATCTGAGACATGGGTCCTAAGGAGGCACTAGCTTAGTGTGCAAGGGGGAGCAGAAAGGGTACAGAGGGCATTTCTGGCAAAGGATAGTAGATACCAAACCAAAAAGTAGGCATGGTGCTTCCTGGGAACTACAGGGTAGTTCATTGGCTAGAAGAAAAGTGGAGGCGGCTGAGGGAGAGGGACGGAGAAAAATGGGGCAGGACACATACTTCGCAAATAAAGAAATGGGCTCAAAGAGCTGACACCGCTCTCCTGGGCTCTTGTGAAGGTACAGCGGGACTGAGGCCTTCTCTCCTGCTTTCCTGTGTCCCTGAGCTCAAGCCAGGCCGCACCTCACAGCCTCCTGGCCTCTCTTTCCCGATACCAACAGGAGAGAAAGTCAAACAAAGGGTCCGGTCCCTTCCTCTACCCAGAGACTCCATGGGAAAGAGCGTGGTCTTAAGTAAGAGCTTTCTGAGGGAATATGCCACAGATAAAGGACATTCAGAGGGCAGTATTTTGGGAATAAATGTCTTATTATTTATTTATTTATTTTTTGGCCTTCCCCGGCTTTTTATATTACTTAACATTTTTGATCATTGGAGTCTTTTGTTTCTTTGTACATTTAGGAGCTTTGGTTTTTAGGCCTCCACCATAGTGAAAACCCTACGCGCTGGGGACATTCTTGCTCCTAGCTGGGTCCTCACCAGTGGCCTTTAGTGTAGGCAGTTTTGCAGGAGTTGTTCTGGAGTCCGACGGATGCACTGTGGCACCCGGCGATCTTGCAGCATTCCCATTTCTGCTTCTGCAGCATAATATCATTAGTTTGTTAAAAAAAATTGTCCACTGTATCATATCTTATATGCTGGTCAGATACTTTGTTAGAGGATTAAAATATATGGTAACAAATAGTAATGAAACAATGACATCTTCCAAATTGTACTCTGGTCCAAGCTGCTTTTCCGTACTAAGGAAAGAAATGTTCTAGGCATACAGCAAAATTTTCAGCTGATAGAAGAAGCCAGCTCCTTGTCATACAGATGCAGTCTTAGCTGTAGAGTTTGTGTATTGCCGGAAAGTTGACTTTAGCAGTTCTGGAGAGCTGTCATATTTGCAAAAGGCTTTTTGATCATGGACTATCCTATGATTCATCTTGTGCTGTTTTCCTTGTAAGTGAAACTTGGAAGTAGTTTGAGGGAAACTGGAGATGAAAATCAGGAAAAATTGGGTTTTAAGCAATTTATTTAGATTATTGTAATTTTAAAAATCACAACTCTGCTAGTCATGATCACAAATGTATTAAAATATTTAAAATATTATTAATATTTTAAAATGCATAGGAAGAAATTCTAGAATGAAATATATCAACATGTGTTTATTAATAATTGTATTAGAAACTCAAGTAATAAACCTGGATCATTTTTAAAAGGAGATAACTATTGTTGAGTTTTTAGCAAAATAGACCCAACCTGAAGGGCACTATCTTGATGCCAATGATCAGATTAGACAGTGTGTGTTACAAAGGGGTTTGATGGTGATCGATGTTAATCTCTAGGGACAGCTTACCTGGAGTGACCAGGAACTGACAGGTATTGAGTCCTTACTGGCCCGTTATTTCTCAGTGCTTTGTAGCCACTACTTAAGACCAAGTGTTAACACCTCTTTTCAGCTGTGTGGCTACTTGGAAATGAACTTCCTGCAAAGTCCAGGGATGAGCAAAGGAATCACAGACTGCTCTGTTCTTGGTGAACTAAATAGTGTGTTCTCTTAAAGAACCAGCAATCAGAGGTGGAGGAATCATCCATTTACACACTTGTTTCTAATGAAATTAGAAACATTGAAATAAATACCCAAGGGGTTTTTCAACCTTCTAGAATTCCAACCTATTATATTTGAAAAAATAATAGTGCCTGGACATAAGTGAACATATTTACTGAATGATCGAATGGCTGTTTTCTTCAACTGCATCTTTAAAAGCTTAATAGTTCTCCCTCAAGTGTGTACAAACTGGAAAGCCCTAATTTCTACCATGAGAGGAAAGAACTGAGTATCTATGCAGGGGACTTTATTGGGCACTTTATATTATTTCATTTAGTCTGTCTTACAACATGTGAGGTAGGTATTTTAACCATATTTTACAAACTAAAGAAAAGTTAAAGCTCAGCGTGGTTGAACGTGCAGAGTTCCAGGATGGTGGAATTGGGATTTGGTTTGTTCGCTGTGCAGAGATCTTTCAGCTCATGTTGGTCTCTTCTTTTTCCTTATTGCAACCACGTGAACTGAGATGATAAATAAAAAGAATAGCTCCTCCGTTTCCTCTTCTTAGAAAATTATCCTCGTGCATTATTCTTCGGTTTCAAAAATCAGTCTGGCAGAAGTTGCTCAAGTACTTATTATAGGTTTGGAGAAAGACTATATGAGACTATTTTGGAGAAACCAAAGGGCTTTTCTCAGAATATTCTCTCAAATATTTGAAAAAGAATCGTGAGAAAGCACAGCTCCAGGGCTGATGGCATCAGGCTCAGGAAATTGGGACGCCTCCAGTTTTCTTTGGAAATGAAGTGCTTCCAGTTTTTATGTTCATAGTGATATTTAAATCATCTCGTGGAGAATTAGAAGACAGACTCTGGGGCCGCCCTGTCGGAGTCTGGATCCCAGCCCCTCCTGGTATTGGCTCGTTGACCTTCAGAAAGCTACTCGCCCTCTGTTTCTCAGTCTCCTTCTCTGTAAGATGGGGGTAATCATAGAACCACATGGGGTTATCATGAGGATTACATATGTTAAATTTTACAAACTAGTTAGAATAGTATCCAGCGCAGAGTAAGCGCTGTATAATATTTGTAATGACATATTTTTTTCTGCTTCTAAAATGAGACTGTGTTTAAAAAGTACCCCTTCAATACAAGCAAACCTCAAAATTCTATTTGTTTTCTCTTCTGGGAACGACAGTCAAATTATGCTTCAAATGAGGACCCCATATGGTATCAACGTAAAAGAACTGATATATTTGATTACCTGTGTGTCTTATTGTTTTGTTCGCCTGATGAAAATTGGAATGGAGAGAGTTTATTCTTTTGAATTTATTGCTTGACTGTCTCTACTTGCAGACACACATCAGAGTGACCAGCACAAAGCTTGAATCGTAGTTCAGATTAGGAGGAGGGTGTTTGGCAAGGAGGACAGCCGTTGAATCACAAAAGAGAAAACTGTCTCTGAGGTTTGAACTAGTTACAAATGGTTACAGTTAACATAAGTGGCATGATAATTGCCACCAAAAATATGTTTTAAAAAGTTGAACTTACAAATGCTAGGCTGTCACCTTTCCTAGATGACTGAACTCCAATTCAGAGGAAAAGTGACCATTGAAAGGACTGACCCTCATTTCCCACACACACACTTTTTTTTACAGCATTTATTGGAGGTCTGCTGCTGGTGCAGATTTTAACTGACTGTATGCACTTTGAAAATGTGCAGAAAACAGGATTGAGGCAAGGGATGTGGAAACTGCCGAGTTACCTGTGTTCTCTCTTTGGAATCTAAAGTCTTGGACCTTTGGATTCTGTAGTCACCAGGTTATGACATTTAAAATAATTCTGACCTTTCCCAGTGTCCCACAGAGGACTAGAGGCCATCCAAATTAAGTGTACACTTACTCGTCTTTAGGAAGAGGTGTTGTTTCTTTGCCAAGGAGTTCGGGGAACCTTCCCAGCATGTGTATGCAGTCAGCATTCAGAGAGAGGAGAGAGGAGCTGATGCGGAACACCTCTGGCCTGGCTTTCCTGCCTGCCAGGGGTGACTGTGTCCATCAGACATAGATATTGGAATATCAATCTACGCCTTTCGAGTGGTCCACTTGGCACTCTAATGAACAGCTCATTCCTTTAACATACATTGTGGTCAATAAAACGGCTTTATCTGCCAGAAAGCCAAATATATTGAATGTTTTACTTAGTCATACTGAGGGTCAGATTATTAACTGAATCAGGGGAAATTATGAAAAAATTAAAAAATTTTTTCTGCTATGGACTATTTTGGTTTCTTATTTAAAATTTGAGAGAATAGGGTTTTGATTCTGTTTTCCTCTGCTGAGTCAATATATATTCTTAGAGAAACCACTTAATCTCTTTGGGTTTCAGAGTTTTTATTTTAGAAATGTGGAGTGTATTCTGTTTCTCAGTTATTTACATGTGTTAGAATGACACACGAGATACTATCTAAAAGTGACCTTTAAGGACTTCGGATAGATGATGGGTTTAAACATTAAAAGAACAAAAAGTTCACCTAATTTATTTAAAAATCCATTTAGAGATTATTGGAGTTGATGTTAATATCAGGGCATCTTCTAGTCTGTGTTTCCTCCATCTAGAAATGAGGAAGTTTTGCTCCAGAGGGGCTCGTGCTTGCCCTGGCTCTGTAGCAGAAGCAGAGCTGGAACCCAGGGCTCCCGACACAGCCACACATGGACTCTAATTCTGACCCAGAAAGGGCTCTGCTTAAGTACTTGATTCGCTGTGGAGTCTGGAAGAAAGCCAGTTGCTCTATGATTTTTATCCTTTTTGCTATGAATTATTAGCTCTAATTTTGTACAGGTTGGTGTTAAAGGAAAGGGCTGTTGGAAGACAGCAAGATTCATGGGTTTTAGACCTCGTGCTACAATAAAGTGATGCAAGAAGAGGAAGGGACTTCGGGGGCACGTGGTGACAAATGTAACACGTCACAATACAAACTTCTACTGGCCCAGCAGCAAAATGTGAGATGACCGAAGCCTCTGATAGTGTAAGAGGGAGACTGTCTGCGGTGAAGCTTTCTCTGGAGAACAGCTCACCTGCTCCCAATTGACTTGCGATACTGAGCTCTAAGTGGCTAAGAAAGGAATAAGTGATAATACGTTGTTCTTGGTAAAACAACAGCAAGAACAGTGTTCTTGTGAGCCAGACAGCAAAGCGGTTTGCACGTTTGGTAACTTCAGTTGGAAAGCTCTCCTAAAAATATTGAATTTTATACTTTTTTTCTTTTTTTGCATGCTCTACTTTGCACCCCACGGACTCGTGTTGTTCCTCAGTTTATCATAGCATGATCACAATGCTTTGTAAAGTGCTGTACTAGCTTCAAGTTCAGTGGCAACAGAGGCCTCTAACTTCATCTGGTGTCAGTACGTAGCACATGCCTCATGAGTATTTGCTGAAATAATGAATAACTATGTCACCATTTCCCTCACCCGCAGTCCCTAATTTAATGATGGCCAAGAGTAAGCTTAAGGTAGAAAATGGTGATGTATAAGATGAAATGGTATCTGCTTCAGTGAATTAATCAAACAATTAATATTTCTGAGCCACTGATAAGACTCCTGTCAGGCAACTTTCATGTTACCTTTTCTGATAGCATGTTTTGGGGGCTGCTCCTCCATTAACTCCCTCTCCACAATTTATAGGTGCTTTACACCACTCCAGAGCAGACTGAAGCCACTCCTTCAGCTTAATACAGGTTAATGTCTTCCAAGCCTGAGCCACTGAATCATGGCCCAAAATGAAATTTCTTCAAGGTGGGTTTGGTTGATCTCAGGATCTCTGTGATTGTGCAACTGGGAGGGAACGTCATGGGGTGAAGAAAGAGAAGACCAAAGTCATGGGAAGAAATGAAGGTGGCCAGCTTGCAGAAGCCAACCATCATGGGCCTCGGATGAATCAGGAGGGTGACGTCAGGGGTGGGTTGAGAGACATCTTTGATCTGCAGAAGTCAGGCTATGAACCCAAAGAAATAAAATTAAACACCCAAAACTTAATTTCCCCGTGAGTGTCTAACCCTCCATAATAGCTAACCATTCGAAGAATGAAGTTCTTACAGGCTATGGAAGCGTGGCATTCCTTGTCACCCCCCTGCCCCAAGGAGGAGGCCAATAAACCAAGATCAATGGTTTGGAGCTTTCTTCCATTCTGAAACATAGCAGTATCTTCACAGTAATTTGAATAGGAATTAAACACTAAGAGAGTAGGAGCAGAGATAAGCTAAATCATATCAGCTCTGTTATTTTCAGCATTGCACACAGACTCACGTCATGCTGTGGAACCGCTTACAAGTCTTCCCAGTGTGTTTTATTTTTACTACCTGCCCTGCCCCTCCTCCCTTTGGGTTACATAAATACCAAATGGATGAGGTGAATATATATTTTCTAGTCCTTCTCTCTCTCTCTCTCTTTCTGTAATACTGCAGCTAATGAGGCAAAAGATCCTACTGATCTAAACACGGCTATTTGGCAATTTCTGTTTTCAGCCGATTTTGTTATTCTCATACATGTTTATAATTGTTGTTTTTCGGCTATCAAATTCACACAGGTAGAAGGAGAGCTAGTTGGAATCTGCACCTGATGCTAGAGGTCGCAGGAAGATTTTGTCCCGGGACCGAGAAGCCTTGCAAAATGTTTAAACAGCAGAGCGTTTCTGGTAGAGGTCAAGAACATAAAAGTGAAACCACAAACCCAAAACATTCTGCAATTACTGGCAGAGCTGTGCCTTGTCCCATAATGCTGGGGAATAGCTCAAGCAGAGGAGAGAGTTGCTAACATGGCAATAAGGAGTATATATCCCCTCACCCCACCCCAATTCTGTAACAACTGATGGCTTGTGTCCGATTTCTCGTCCTCACAGTTTCCCTTGAAATTTGGTAGGATAGGTACGTGAGACAAAGGAGGGAAGATTCTATTCTCTGTCTGAATGGACAGAGATTAGGGGTTATTTTTGGAAGCAAAAGGAAAATCTTAGTTCAGAAGCTTAAATGTGGACCGAGGGACTGTGTCCTGTTTCTCCCTGCTGGGTTCATTTAGGATAAATCCCAGGCTGTCCTGCGTTTTAGTTGGAGACTCTCGCAGTGGGGGTGATTGGACTTTCTCTGCCCTAGGCACAACATATGCTACTTCCCATCCCTTTAATAGGCATTAGTTCTGCAGACAGCACTGGTCAAATGTACATTATTCACAACCACTTTAATGCAAATACGCAAGGCTGAGGGAGAAACTATGTCACAAAGAGGCAGTCATCCATTTCTGCTTTATTCCGCTTCCCTTTTTCACAGGCTGTCTCCTGTAGGTTTGATTTTAAAATAAATACGGTATAAAAACAATAAAAGAATACGTAGCATCTACTGAGAGAACTATAAAATAGCTTCCTAATGATTCCCCAGAAATGCCTTTTGTTAAATGCCAGTAACTAGAACCCTATAAATTGTTTTGTTTTTATTGTTCCTCTTTCTTTTTTCTCTCTCTCTCCCTTTTTTTTTTCCTTTTTTTGTGACTACGTCTTTTTAATTAAGTGGAATCCCTGCGTGTACTCTGACACTGTCGCATTTGTAAGGAACAGAAGAGGAGTCAAAGCAAAGGGTAGAACTATATTTAATCTGTTAAATGAAAATAAAACACACAATTAGTTTTGTACGGCAAAAATTAGCTTCTGCCTCATTTTCAACCTCTATTTAAAGAACTGTTTGATTTCTCAATAACAAGGCATCTGATCTGTAGCAGAACATTTCTAAGACAGATTTGCAAATGCATATTACACAGGCATGCATTTTAAATCTGAGCAGAGATTATGTGGTGTTTGTCTGTCTAAACCATGAAGATGTAACTTTGCCGGTAGTGAACCTGAGTCTTGTAGAATCATCTGCCAAATATGGGAGAGACTCCTGGATTTCCAGCACTCTATTTCTAAGAAGTTAAATGTTTCTGTTTTGTTTTAGAGTGTGCCGGTGCATTTATTTATATACAACTATTTGTCACACAAGACAACTTGACACGCTTAAGCCTTGCTTTACATTAAGCACATGAAAGTTCTTACATGTGCGGAATGAAAAACTGAAATGTAACCATCTGCACATGATATTTCGAGGTACATAAAATTGTGCCAGGGACCCTAAGAAGCCCATATGCGTGAACAGCAATACAGAACTAAAAAAAAAATATGCAGAGTAATAGAACATTTGGAAGACATTGTACTTCTTAAAATAATACAATTAAAATGTTAAGCAAATCCCATGTTAGTCTAAGGTACAAGTGTAGCAAACATTTGCCATATGAAGGGAACAATATGCTTTATTGTGACTCCATTCAGTTAATTTAATGATCTATGTCAATGTGCTTGCATATCACGGAATGCACTTTCCTGTCTTTTCAAAAGCAGTCACTCTAATCTACCTTTACCCTTGCTATCTTATTGCTATGCTTGTGATTCACGTAGAAAGTAGGGAAAATAAAAGCTGAATTAAGTGTCAGGTCACCCATTATTCTTTACTATGTCATTTTAATGTAGTCCTAACCGAAGATAATTACATTAAGAACATAACTTTTTCTTTCTTTCTCCCAAAATTATTGTTTAACTGAGATAGCCAATTACCAATAGATGGGGGAGGTCTCTTTAGCGATTGGTGCCTAGTGATTTACGTGGACACCTATTAATGGTAATGGAAGGTATGTGCATAAATCTCTCAGCTCCAGAAGGATAATGGCTTCCTATTAGTCTCCTATAAAAGGGGCATACGCAAAGTCTGTCTTTATAAATGGCCTAGGTAGTGAATTACTTAAGGAAGATTTACATCATGTCTATTTAAATAGTTTAATGATATTGGTAGCATTTTGTTTACATTGTTGTAAACTTAAAAAATGCCAAGTATGTCTTTGATTTTATATACACTGCCAAAGTTAATTCAGGACAATATCATTACTAATTAAATACCTGAATTTTCATAAGCAAATATATTGTGATGGCAAAAATAGATCTCTTGAAAAAGAATGCAGGAAACTTTCGTTTCATTTTCAGTTTTTAAAAAACATGATTACATGCCCAATCTTGGTGAAGGAAACAAAAAGGTTATTTTGGATTGTATTTCATCCATTTGCATTTAAATTTACAGAAGAGTGAAAAAGTAGTAGATTTTGAAATAATGAAATGACTTTAAGTCAATACCAGAGGCAGCATTAGAAACAGGATTCTGCAAGATTGAGATGAATAAAGGGAAAAAGGTACGTGTGAAATGTTATTGTGAAGACTCACCTAATAGTCCCTGAGTAATTCCCAGCCCTTGGAGAGGCTCAGAGTGGTGCCTGCGCAGTGCTGAAATGAACATTTGTCAAACTGGAGTAAGCGACATGTGTTTCCGCACCAACTTTCCATGTCCACACACTCGTTTCTTTCTTTCTTTCTTTTTTTTTTTTTTTGCCATCCTTTTGCTTTTTCAGGCATTTAATCTCACTCTTACCAGAAATAGTTCTTTGGAAAATGCTATTTCAAATCAACCATTTAAGTCTTATTAGGAATTTGTTAATGTGTATCCTATCTCTAGGGACATTTGCATTTTGAACCTCGTCTCTAACAGTTTTCATTTGGAATCTTTTGCCTCCTATTAAAGTACCCAGATGTATAGTCAGAGTCCTTGAAATTGCATTAAGTTGCTACTGCCTGAATTGGTTTTGGCTTATGGCCTGATCTGAACTTTGCTGGAGAGAGTGCAGAACAGGGGAAAAGAAGAGGGTTTGGGAATATTGGAAACAGCCATTTGGGAACTTGCAGTTCTACACTTACACGGATATTGTTGTCTTAGTCTGAATTTAAATGACTTTGATTGCTTCCAGTTCAACGGAAATAAGCCCTTGGGGTCAATATTCAGGGTTAGTTCTGGGCTACCGTTTTTTTGTTTTGGCATGAAGTTGTTCATAATAATCCTTTCTTATTACTTTAATATCTGTGGGGCATGGAGTGCTGCCAGCATTTTAATTTCTGATATTGGTAATTGTGTTTTCTCTCTTTTCTTCCTGATTAATCTGGCTAGCTATTCATAAAATTTATGATTTTTTTTTCAAAGAAACAGGTTTTGGGTACAATTTTTCCTATAGTTGTCCTCTTTCTATTTTTCCCCTCTCCTCTTATCTTTATTATTCTTTTCTTCAATTATTTTGGATTTAACTTTTTCTTTTTTAAATTTCTCAATATCACTAATTTGAGCCCCCTCTTTTCTAGTATAAGCATCTCAAAGCTATTAATTTCCCTCTAAGCTCTGCTTTAGCTGCATACTGCACAATTTTATATGATGTGTTTTCATTTGCCTTAAAACATTTTCTAATTCTCTTTGTGATTTCTTCTTGGAAATACTGTGTCTTTTTTTTTTTTCTCTGAGTACACTTACATTTTCTATTTGTCACTGATGTTCAGTAAGTTGATCATGAGGAGACTTGGTGTAACTTTATGTTTGTTCTGTGTAAGGTTTATTGAAGTCTATAGATCATTATTATTATTATTTTTACTCTTTTCTTCTTCGAGTGCTCTAAGACCATTTGTTATTATCCTTCAGGCACTGATTCTCTGCTGGTGTTTTTCCCTTTTGGTCCTCCTGCTTGCTTGCTAATTTATTTGTTTGTTTGTTTGCTTTTACTCTTTGTTTATCGTTGATTTTGGACAGGTTGTCAGGTTTTACATTTTTTCAAGTTCACTGGTTTATATTTCTGCAGTGTTTAAGGAGATGAATAACTCCTTCCAGGAGATGTATAACCCCTTCCAGTGTACTTTTCCTTTCAGATATTGTCTTTTTCACCTCTTCAGGTGTCATTTGGGTCTTTCCTTAATTTCTTGCATTACTATCTTCATCATGTTCATAGCTCCCTACCTTTTTGAACATATTGAACATATGTGTTGTAATTTTTGCAACATATTTTCTGATAATTCTAATATAGATGTAACCTCTATTTTTTAAAATTGATTTATTCAAGTTGTGGTTCATAGTTTCCTCTGACAGTATTGTCTGCTGAGCCTCAGACAGTAGCTGTCCCCGTCATGGTGGCAATGCCTGTGTTTCTCTCAATTCCTATCAATTTCAGGTGCTGCGTGATAATTTTTACCCAGGGCTTGTGTTCTCAGTCCCTAACCTTTCCCCCAGGAGTATGTTATTTCCTCTGTTTAAAAGTCACAAAAGTAAATCTTAAAGTTAGTTTTTAACTTTTGTTAGGGTGGGTCCAGAGGAGCTTTTACTGTAGAGCTAATTTAACCCTACTGTCAAGATGGTATCCCTCTGATGACTCTACTCAATGGCCCATGGCTTAGGAAATCTCTTCTCTGTGACAAGTAGACATACTAACTCTTCCCGGCCTTATGTGGGCTCAAAGCGTTGCACAGCACACTGTTTTCCAGTGATTCTTTTCCTGGCCTCTCACATGTACATAGATCAATATTCAGCTAAAGACTAAAGAAGGCCCCTGTAGATTTCCAGATTTGGGCCTCTAGCCTCTAGAACTGTAAGAGGATACATTTCTGTTTTCACAAGCCACTAAATTCATGCTAATTTGTTCCAACAGCCATAGGAAACTAATACAGATTATAGTTTTAGATTTTACATTTAGGACTCATATATTTTGAATTCAATTTTATATATTGTTTGAGAAAGGGTCTAACTGTATTCTCTTGCATATGGATATCCAGTGTCACAACACCATTCACTGAAGACAGTTTTTTCCCTGTGAATTGTTTTCACACCCTGGTAGACAATCCATTGTGAATATAAATGTATACTTCTGAACTCTCAATTCTATTCCATTAATCTATGTTTATCCTTAGGCCAGTATCTATACTTACATAGTACTTATTTGGCTACTATTGCTGTGTAGTATGTTTTGAAATTGGAAACTGTGAGTTTTCTAACTTTGTTCTTCTCTTTAAAGATTGTTCTGATTATTCTGGGTCCCTTGCATTTCCACGTTCATTTTATGATCAAATCATGCAAAAAAGGCACCCAGGATTGAGACAGGGATTGTGTTGAATCTGTAGATGAATTTGAAGAGTGGTGCCATCTTAATATTAAATCTTTTAATCCATGAACATGGAGTAACCTTCCATTTACTTTTAAATTTAAAAAAATTTTGAAGTGTTTTAAAATTTCTTTTAATGAAGTTGTATAATTTTCTGAGTATCAGCCTAACATTCCTTTTCTTAAATTTATTTCTAATTATTTTATTCTTTGTGATGCTCTTATAAATAGAAGTGTTTTTAATTTAATTTTGAGATTTCTCATTACTAGCATATAGAAATATAATTGAGTTTTATATGTTTATCTTGTGTCTTGCAATCTTTCTGAACTCACTTATTAGTTCTAATATATTTTGATGGATTCCTTAGGATTTTGTTTATATAAGATCATGTCATTTGCAAACAGTGATAATTTTACTTCTTCTTTTCCATTCTGGGTTCCTTTTATTTCTTTTTCCTATCTGATTACCCTGACTTGAATTTCCAGTACAAGGTTGCATAGAAGTGGTAAGAATAGCCATCCTTGTCTTGCTCCTGATCTCAAGGGAAAAGCATTCACCCTTTCACCATTCAGTATGATTAAAGGTATGGATTTTTCATATGTGGACTTTCATGTAATTTTTTTTAAACTGATAGGCTATTTTTTTAGAGTAATTGTAGGTTTGCAGAAAATTTGGGCAGAAATTAGAGAGTTTCCATATATTCTGCCCTCATATATAGTTTTTTTCTATCAACATCTTGCATTATTGTAATACATTTATTGCAATTAATGAATCATGTTGGTATATTATTAATTAAAATCCATAATTTACATTACATCGTACTGTCACAATGTCACATATCCACCATTACAGTATCATAAAGAATAATTTCACTGCCCTTAAAATCCCCTGTGTTCCAACTATTCATCCCTTCCCTCTCCAGAACCCCTGGCAACAACTGATCTTTTAAGTGTCTCTGTAGTTCTCCCCTTGGAATCTTGCAGTATGTGGCCTTTTCAGACTGGCTTCTTTCATTTAGCAATATGCACTTTAATTTCCTCCATGTCTTTTCATAACTTGTTAGCTCATTTTTTATTGCTGAATAATGCTGCATAGTCTGGATGCACCACAGTTTATTTATCCATTCACCTACTAAAGGGTATCTTGTTTGTTTCTAAGCTTTGGCATTTATGAATAAAGCTGTGTGGACATGTTTTCAACAACTTTGGGTAAATATCTAGGAGCATGGATTCTTCAAAGTGGCTAGACCATTTTGCATTCTCACCAGCAGTGAATGAGAGTTCAGGTTGTTCTACTTCCTTCTTAGCATTTGGTGTTCCCCAGTGTTTCAGATTTTAGCCATTCTAATAGGTGTGTAGTAGTATCTCATCATTGTTTTAATCTGTCATTCCCTGATGACATATAATGTTGCACATTTTTTTCGTAAGCTCCTTTGCCATCCGTATATCTTCTTTGGGGAGGTGTCTGCTCCAGGGTTTCCCCCACATTTTATTTGAGTTGTTTGCTTATTATTGAGTTTTAAGATTTCTTTGCATAGTTTGGGTACAACTTATTTATCATGTGTGTGTTTTGCAAATATTTTCTCCTAGTCGGTGGCTCATCTTTTCATATAATTTATTTTTTACTTAGCTTTTTTGTTCCTCAGTTTTCTAATACGTAAAGGAGGTGTAATAATAGAATCCCACAGGATTGCTTTGAGGTTTGTATCAACTAGGATTTAGTACTTTAAACAAAAACCACTTTGGGTATTTTAAATAGTAAGATACTTAATATAGGTTAGTTGTGTGCTTATAAAGTTGTTGGAAGGGTTAGCGGGCAAGCAGTAGGCTGGACCTCCAGTGGAGCCTGTGAGAGTAAGACTACTGAACTGGCCTGCCAGGAGAGCTGCTGCCTCTGCCACACTTAGGAAGGTAGGGATTAAAGAGGCTGCCAGACAAACCAGGAGTCAGTAACTTGCTGAAATCTAGGATTCAGAGGCCTACCATTGCCACAGTCACCATCACTACCACTGTAACTGTTTAACTCTGTAACTGCCTGAGCACTGGGAGGCTGAGCCCAGATACTGCTGCTCCAGCTCTTTGTCAATACCTATAGATTGTGGACGTTGGCTTTGCAAGCTTACTTATTAGAAGAAAACATGCTGAAAGCCAGAGGAATGTGACCTCGATTTTACTTCTGCTTTCTTCATTTCAGGGGAATACTTCTGATTGGTGGAACCTAATTTGCAAATCTGATATACTTTGTTAGTTGAGAAGAAAATCTGAAACTATGATTTTGAACTTTCTAGCTTTTATAATAAAGTAATACAACACAAGAAGCTGGGAAGAAATGCTGAGTACCCATATACCCTATAGCTCAAAATGAAATGAGGGAGCATCCGTGGTGAGAGCCTGCAGCCTCGGTAGTGCATGCCAGCACCTAGGGCCAGCACACCTGCAGGTGGCTCTGGCTCCTGCTGCCTGCCCTGACCCCCACCACTAAGTGTGTGTCTGCAGCCGTCTCCTGCCAGCACACAGGCACCTGCCACCACCACAGTGTCTGAGTGTGTGCATGGCGACCGGCTTCTGTGTTTTGGCTTGTTTATCTTATTTTTATTTATTTCTTTTAATGTCAACCTTTTCACTGAAAATGAATCTCCGTAGGATTTCTTAGTTTGGAGACTGAGAAATAGACCTTGTTAGTTACTTTCTGGAGCAGATTTGTTTGTTTAATGTAGTGCTTCATTCTGGCTGTCACAGGACACTCCACAATTGCACTTGAAAGAATGAAGGAAGAAAGGAAGGAAGGAAAAGAGAAAAGGAGAAAAGAAGGAATGAATCACTGTATACAGTTTATCCCATTCATGCTATAATGAAACTTGGCTTTTCTCGGTTATGTCTGATATAAGTAACAGAGCTATGTTCTTGTAGAAATGTCAGATGGTTTTGATAAATTAGGGCTGCAGTTCTGTCCAAGAGCTGCAGTGGAACTTCCAGGAGGGAGAGATACTAAGTGTCTTCTTCATAGTTTGTCTCCTGTTTCACTGAGCTTTGGAAGAGGGAGAGTGTTTTATGCTGTTCTCAGCAAGAAGAGCTTTTTGAAGCATAAAAGGGAACAGTGTTTTTCCTTATACATATATTCATTCCATTTTTATCTTAAAGTTGAAGAGGAAGGATAAAACACACAGGCAAAATTAAATTTTAGTTTATATAGTCAGATGTAGGACCACCTCTGTTTGCCTGTGTCGTTTTGTCACTTTGAACCGGTCTTTCACTGCTAAGACGTCTGAGTTGCTCACATCTAAGATGCAGGGATGATATGAAATCTTTGTTAAGGTTAATTATGATACTCATATAGGTGAAGTACGTTTTGGCAGTTTTATCTTTTCATTCTCGAAATGTATCGAGGACCTGTGGTGTATTTTGAGATGCAGCAGATGCTCGGACTACAAGTTGGAGCCGGAGGAGACAGAACAGCCAACCAGCACAGTTCTGTATGGAAAGTGCTCTCAGGAAGGTGCACTGAGGAGCTTGGGGGCGTGGAAGGACAAGCTTCCTGGAGCAGATGACTGTGGCTTCAGAGGATAAGAAGAGCTACCAAGAGGAACAACTGGGGAGGTGTCAGGGGAAGGAGAGGGGGTATCTCTTTAAGGAAAGAGAAGAGTCAGCAGATATTGCTAAGGGTGTATCAAGCCCCACTCCCTTTCCTTCTGGGCGCAAGGGAGGAAGCTACTTTTTTTTTTTTTTTGCTGCTACATGGGGCTCTGCAACTGTGTTCTCACCAATGGGCTGTGGGCAGAAGTGATTCATACCATCCTGTAGAGACCACCCACGTGATCTTCCAGGCACCCTCTTTCACCCTCTCTCACTCATGTCTTTTGTGGGCTAAGTGTCAATAATCTAACTCAAAATTCTGAGGCCTCAGATCAGTGGCTCTCAGTTTTAGCTCCTCGGTGATTCAAACATGCAGCCAACATTGAAAACCATGCCCTTGGAGCGGCCTCCCTAAAGGACTCGTAGAGAATCAAGTCCTATAGAAAAATGACTTCTGTGACTATTTTCTCAATTCTTGTAAGACTGGTACTTAGCTGGCATCATGATAGGTTTGCAGGAGATGGTTAATTCATCATGTACAATGAATGCCTAAGGGTGTTAGGGCTTATGTCTTCCTTGGACCTCTTATGAGGAGGGCTGTCCGAGAGGATATTGGAGTTACTGGCTTGAAAGAACTTGGGTTTCTGAGTAACTGAGTGGCGGGAACAGAGAACCACTGCTGACCTGCAGTGGATGTGGCTTCAGAGAGAAATAAACCCTAATGTGCTAGGAGATCAAAATGTCGTGGTTATTTGTTACATCAGTCAATCTATACAACTAATACAAAATTGCATGTGCAAATATATTGTGGCTGTAGAAAAGCACAAGGAATTGGGGAATAATTTATTCCAGTTGGAATAACGATTACATTTTAATTGAGGGTTTTTTGTTTGTTTCTGCTTTTTTCAAAAACATACTTCACATTTCCTCTTGTATTTTATAAAATATCAGTTTAACCTTTTAGTATAAGAATACATATGTCTTAAGAGGATCTTTGGTATTATGCATGCAAGTTTACAAGCAGTACAGTCGAGGGAGGAGAGGGTCAGGTTGATGCAGAGGCTGGACAGCTAGGCAGTAGCTGAAGAGCATTCTCAAGGGCCTTGTATGATTTTTCAGGCGATTATCAGTTTTATCCTGAAAGTAATGGGATTCCATTTATTCTGGGACTTCTCATTGGATAGCAATGACAGTTTCCAAACTTTTTTGAATACTGCTTCCAACTCAGTCTATAAACAAAGTGAAACTAAGGCCCTGGTGTGATTGGAACTCTGAAAAGGGTGACCCCATTGCAGTTTTTTGCTATGTAATGACAAAACCTGGATGAATGAACCCCGGAGAAGGCCGCCCTCACTCCCTGGATATCAGGTTAAATTTGCTGCTCGTTTGAGCTGACTTGTAGATGTTCAGAGAAGGAAGCCAAGAAGCCACTGCTTAAACTAACGTGTTTTTGTATTTCCTTTTCTGTGTTGCCACACAATTAATGCATCAGCTTACTGAACCAAGCAGAGCAAGGAAACAATACAATTAGGAAGAGTAAGCCTAGGGCAACAACTGCTACCCCTGCTGTATGTAGATACCTCGGCACTGGTGTCTGAAGTGGAGTCCTGCGTAAGCACCCTCCCCGGGCGCTCATTCAGCTGGGGTGTTAGTGCGAAGGCAAGCAATCGGGAATGATGCCGACCTTCGCCTTCACCTCACAGTGCGATGGGCCTTGATGGAACCCCGTGTGCCTGATTTTGCTTGGCTTTTGTTTTTAGTGGTCGATTGATTTCTGATGTCTGAAAAGTGGCAATGACAATATAAATCTCCGGACATACACACGATTTCTCAAGCTTATATTGTTCTTTTGGGTTGAAAGATAGGAAAGAAAAAAAAAAAACACTTTGGGAAATGCTAGAGTGCTGCCTTCTAGGAAACTTGAAGACTGTCCAGGAGAGACCGAGAGATTTGGGTCCACATCTTTCTGGGTGTTTGTCTGAGTCATATTTTCCAATCTATTATGGGAAATCTGAATAGGGCAGTCATTTTGAGGATGGCTCTGACCTTTACCAAGAAGAAGGAGCCTATTACGTTCAGCACTGTCTCGTCCACAGACAGTCATTGTGCTGACTGGGCCTGCTTTCCTTGAGAAAGCTTCTTTTTTCTTCTTTCTTGCTGCTCATGGCCTTGTCAGGGATGATTCTTCTAAAGCAGGAGGACTCCTGCGTGAAGACCCACAGAGGCTTCGTTTCTCAGGAATAGGATGGATGAAGGGAAGACTCATCAGCTGCCGCGTTTGGTTACTCTGAGCTCACACCGCCCTTGCCAGGATCTGTCTGTGAAGGGACCTGTGTGCCATGGAGAAGTCCCTGAACAGCCCTATCTCTGTTTCCACCTGTCTCTTGGCTCCCAGAAGTGTTTATAAAATTGATGAGGTCATATACTTGAAGCTCATCCCCTATCTCTCCTAGAGAGAAGCGTGGGATTTTTAACTCCCCAGTCATTCTAAAGGGATTAGCAGTTAAAAAGGTCATTTTAAACTGGTTCCTAGGGAAATTCTCCAGTGAAATACAGATCTTGCCTATGGAACAGTCCCTCCCACACAGGTAAAATTTCTCTTGGGGCTCAGTAGGAAAACCAGAGGTGTTCAAAGATTAAACTCATCTCCAAAGAGAAGCTCCTCCAATAAAAATATATGTAGCATAGTGAAGTGATTCCAGGCATGGATTTTGGAGCCAAGCAGTCTGGATTCAAAGCTCAGGTCTGCCACAGAGTAGCCACATGAGCCCGGGTAAGTCCTGTAATGCTTCTGTGTCTCAGTTTTCTAATCTGTCAATTGGAGCCAATAGCAGAATCTTCATCTTAGAGTTGTCTTAAAGATTAATTTAAATAGTAGTACTTGTAAAATGCTTGTAACTATGCCTGGTACGTATTAACTGCTAAGTATTGTTTAATAAAATAACTACATTTTGTTGATTATTCTTCTTATCCCACCTCTCTTAGGAGAAGTACTATATTTGCTTGTGATTTTATTTATTTTTTTTAATTTTGAATGGAACCAACATCTCACCTACCCTTCACGTCTTCAGTGAAATAAAGATTCTGTGTTAAAAGGGATGTATGAGTTTTCTTAACCTCACTGAGTGTTTCAGGCTCTCAGTTTATCTGCCAATATAGGAAATTCCAGAGAGATTCCTTAAACTTCTTGAAGAGGAGAAACAATCTTTATCTGAATCTATATCTATGTTGTTGTCTGTGTTTATCTCTATTGATGTTCTATTTTGGAAAACAAATGCCATTGGAAGCAAGTTCTTTACGTATGTTTAGAATGATTTCCTCATTTTCCCATGGACTATTCTGGATATTCTAAAGCTAATCATGATTATCAGTTTCCTGGGTTATTAACACACCTTCTTACATGTTTGTTTCCTTCTTGATGACTCTAAATTTTCAGGTCCATCTATAAAATGTCTCAAATGTAAAATCAACTGCCTCTTTTTATGTATTAAGAGGATTTATATCATGTTCTCTTAAGAAAAATTTGCTTCTGCTAGAAGTGATTGGTCTCTGGATGAGCACTCCTAAAATATTTGATCAAGGGGAAAGGGTGTAGCTCAAGGGGTAGAGCGCATGCTTAGCATGCACGAGGTCCTGGGTTCAATCCCCAGTACCTCTTCTAAAAATAAGTAAGTAAATAAACAAATCTAATTATCTCCCCCACCTAAAAGAAATTAAAAAAAAAATCTGAGCAGCAGGACTTCCAGAGATCATATGGACCAAAAGTAGAAATATAAGGACAGAAATGAGAGAGAAAAATGGAAGAGAACTTACATTAACATGGTTATGGTAACTTTTAGTTCTGCAAACATGTAAATATTGAACAGCATACCAGTGCCTTACTAGGCATACAGTTTGCCTTCCTTGAGCAAATAAATCCATTACTTTTTCTATCTACTCAATCTCCTTGCCTTCAGACTGGAGTGTACCTCATACGGAACAGATGAATGTCTGTTGTCGCCGTTCTTGACGTGTGTTTAATTTCCATCCACACGATGGTTATGGGACGTATGGTGATCTTCTCTGTCTGCGACTCCTGTAAACAGAATCACAAAGTTGTGTTGCAGCAAGCTGCAAACAGTTGGTTTGTGCAAGGCATTTTTATTTATTGTATTATTGGCCTGAACATGTGAAGTTTTGACCTTTCCAGGATCCTTTCCAGGAATGAGATTTCTATATAATTTAAAAAAGAATTCTTTGACTATAAAACTTTAAATCATAATGAGACTTTTTTTTTTTTGGTAGCCAAAGACACATGGCTGGAGGAAGAATCCATAAAGTCTGTTTTATTTTTTCAACTCAAATGAGAAGGACTGAATTATCAAGCATGAAATTGCCATCTGTGCTTCCTCTCCCTACCCCCCCCCCACATTTTAAATACTTTTTTAGCAGACCAGGTGAAATCAGAAATTTGTTTTAGAAAGAATGATGTCACTGTACAACCGAATGTACCTCTTCATGAAACTACCTGGGGCAACAGCTTGTCACTATAAAAATATGAATGAGATCAATTTTTCTCTTTTCCTTCATGTCTCTGGACTCTCAGCCTCATACTAATAATAAAGGCTACTGGTTTTGTAAGCATTTGGCATATGCCAAGCACAGTGCTGAGTGTTTTATGTTCATTATTTCTCTTTTAGTCCCTTTAAGAACCTCTTTAGGTGGATATAATGGTGTAATTATTCCCACTTCATAGTTGAGGGCACTGGAACTTGGAGAGGTTAAATAACTCGCCAAATACCGGGCAGTTGGGGTCAGTTTGGGGTGTCTGTCTCATCTCATTAGACTGCTCTTTAGCAGAAGAATATACGCTGACCTTTCTCACACTCACTCCTTTGTGTGTGATGCTTCTCTGCCTCCAGTGCTCTCCCTCAACTTCTGCCCATGGAAAACCAACACATCCTTCAAAGCCCAGCTGAAAGCTGTCTCTTCTCTGTGAACTTCTGTCGGCCTCGTCACAATTAAACATTCCCTCTCCAGTGCGCCTTCCTATGAAACTCGTATATGTTTTAAGTTTAAACGTATTAAACCCTTTACGGCATTCACAAACCGAATCTGAGAGCATAATTATCAGTGTACGTATGTCCCCTCTCCACAAGGGTGTTAGGCACTGGAAGAGAAGGACTGACTGTTCTTTGCTGCAAATTCCTTGAGGAATTTATATCTATATAATTATTTATATTTATTTATATCTCATCCTGTTTTAGAGAGGACTCAAAAAGGACTCAAGAGTAAAGAAAACCTAATTAGAACTTAAGAGAGAAACAAGGGTAGGGATATAAAATGGAACCAGATAATAGGGGTTTAAAAATACTTACCATATGATCTACATATAAGTTTATTTTTAAAATAAGCTTTCTAGCAGTTCACATATTCTTTTTTGTATTTGTAATGCTAGGGCCAGAGGCAAAGTTATAGGAGGGTCAGTAAATACTTACCTGCATGCCAGATGTGAGGGGATAATGGCGAAAAGAATGATACTTGAAGTCAGACCACTTTTTAAAAGGCAGCATTAATGAGACATAACTGACATACAGTAAACTGCACATATTCAAGCTGTACGATTCAATACATTTTGACACATGGAGATACGCATGAAACCATTGCCAAAAACAAGATAAGGAAAATAGTCATCACTCCCGAAAGTTTCCGTGTGTTCCTCTGTAATTCCTCTTTCTCACCTTCTCTGCTCCCTCCTACCGAGGCAACCATATTTCTCTCACTGTTGGTTAGTTTGCATTCCTAAAAAAGTTATATAAATGGAGTCATACTCGTTTTTGTCTGGCTGTTTTCCACTCAGCATAATTATTTTGAGAGCCACCCATATAGCGGCGTGTACCAGTATTGTTCATTATTTTTTACTGCTGAGAAGTAGTCCCTTGTTTGGATATGACAGTTTGTTTATCCACTTACCTGTTGACGGGTATTTGGTTGTTTCAGGTTTGGAGTATTACAAACAAAGTTGCTACCTTGTACAAGTGTTTGTATGGGCATTGGCTTTCATTTCTCTTGGATAAACTCTTAGAGTAAAATAGCTGAATCATAGAGCAGGTGTATGTATAACTTTTTATCTTACGTTTTTATTTTTATTTATGTTAAATCTTTTACTTATCTTAAACTTAACAAGGAATTTTTACAAACTTTTGCCACTCTAATAGATGTGTAACATTCCTCATTATGGTGTATTTCCCTAATGACTAATGACATCGAGCATCTTCGGTGAAGTGTCTATTCATATTTTTTGTCCATAACTTCCATGCTTTTATTGGATTTTAAAAAATTACTGAGTTTTGAGAGTTGTTTATATATTCCAGATACAAATCCTTTAGTGGTATGTGATTTGCAGATACGTATCACAGTCTATAGCTTTTCATAATCATATGTCTTGAAAGTCATTCTTTTCATTCCCTTTGTAGTGTCTTTCACAGACACTGCTGAAAATTTTAACTTTAATGAAGTTCAATTTGCCAATTTGTTCTTTCATGGATTGTGCTTTTAGTGTTGTAGCTAAGAAATGTTTTGCCTAACCAAGGTTGTAAGAGTGTTTTGTGTTTTTCTTCTAGAAATTTGTAATTTTAGGTTTTGCGTTTAGGTCTATGATCCATTTGGAGGTAATTCTTATATGTGGTGCGAGGTATGGACTGAAATTTTTTTATATGGCTGTCCGGTTGTTCTAGCATCATTATTTGTAAAGACATTAATATTTCCACAGAATTGCATTTGCATTTTTGTTAAAATCAGTTGTCCATATCTGTGTGTATCTATTTTTGAGCTCTTTATTGTGTTCCATTGATTAAATTATTTCTTTATGCCAATACCACAGTATTTTTATTGCTGTGGACTTATAATGAGCCTTGAAATCAGGTAGTCCTTTAAATTTGTTCTTTTTCAAAGGTGTTTTGGATATTATAGGTCCTTTTTATTTCTATGTGAGTTTAGAACCAGTTTGTCACTTTTTACAAAAAAAAACTACTGGGATTTTGAATGGAATTCATTATATTTGTAAATCACTTTGGGAAGAAATGATATTTTAGCAATATTAAGTCATTTGATGTATGAATATGGTGTATATCTCCATTTGTTTAGACCTTCTTTTTGCAGTTTAAAAAAATGTTTTCATTTCATTTTACACGACTTCCACATGTTTTGTCAGATTTATCCCTCCTTATTTCACTGTTTTTGATGCAAATGATATTATTTTAAAATTTCAATTTATGATTGCTTTGATGTTCAGTGTTTTGTAAACTTTGTTTTATATATGTTGAAAATCTTATTTGATGTAATTTGATTGTTTCAGGCAGGAGAGTAGCTCCTTTCCGCAGTGCTCCATAGAGGCTGTAAATGGACGTCTGGCCACAATTGTTTTGAGATCCTGGCTCAGTCACTGAGTTGTCGTGAGACTTTAGATATGTTTCTTTAGCTCTTTGAACGTAAGTTCGTTTATTTTTAAAATCAGTACAACTAGCAAAACATTAGAAGCCTCTTAATAGAATTAAATGAGGTAATAGTTAAGTTGTGTCCGGCATGGTGATGGGTATATATTCAATGTATATTTTTTCTTCTCCTTTCTCACTCCCCTTTGCTCATGATTATATATAAAAATATTTATTCAATTGTATTAAATTACTCCTGTGCCTCCAAATTCATTTATTCTGTTCTCAAAATATGAAGATTAGAGGATGACCACATTGCTGAAAACTGCCCAGACTTATTTTTCGTCTAGGTGTCCAGGACAAATGAATCCTTTGGTTCCATTACTAAGATCATCTAACTTTTCTGGGGAATTGTTCCATCTCACTGTTAAAGTGAAGAGAATAGAAACACACGTGGGCCTCACTGAACAGTGGGGTTTTTGACATCTAACACCTGCCTTCCTGTGCTAAATGACAGCTTACAAGTGTTTCAAGATGATTTCATTACACATGCTTGAATATCATGTGGCAGAACTGAAGTTATCCAGAAATCTCAGGTTCTATTAATCGATAAGATTTCAGCTGAATTCACACTGCATTTATCTTTAGGAAGAGACATGTAGACAGAACAACAGTATTTTAACATGTTACTTGCACCTGCCGTGTGGTGCTTGCTCTAATAAATACATATCTAGATGAAGTTAATTTTTAAAAGTACACAAGATTTTATGAGTTCTTTACTTAGCAACATGACCCAGGGAAAGTAGTACATATGGCTAAAATTTGAGTTTTAGCCATCAACTAAGGAAATTTGTTCTGAGATGGCCCTAACAGCCATCGCATCCATTTCTGAGCGGCCTTAATAGTCCATTTTAGAAAGGATAATTGAATCCGTTATCTTCGCTTCCTCCAATTCATCCTGCATAACTTTATCAAATGAATCTTCCTTAATCACTGCTTTCACACTGGCACTCCTCTTCTCAAAAAGCGTTTAGGAGATCTGCATTCTTACTGGCCTGCAAGGGAACTCGTCTGCCTTTCTTTAAAGCCTCTGTACACATAGGCTGCATCTTCCATGTAAAAAGCTACTTCCACCTGCTCCCTCGTGAGGGGCCTCCAGCTGCGCCAGGACTTTCTCATTCCGCTCCCCTAACCTGCCCCACTCCTCTCTCAGGATCTGCCTGTGTGTTCTTTCCCCTGCTCCTGCTCCGACAGTGCACCTCTCCCTCGTCACCTCAGGTGGGTCACCTGTACCTCCTTAACACCACTTCTGTGGCTCTAGCCCTCTCTGAGCGCTCTTTTCTCTGTTCAGCGGAGGATGTGTAATTAAAGAATTATATAAAACCAAAGCTATAATGTCGTGTTGGGATCGTTCAGCCTAAACTGTTATTTTTGAGTAGGAGAAAGTGGGGAGAAACCCAGGAAGTCTGTAGTTGGTTTAAGCTCGCCCGAGGAACTAGGACTGGAGACTGAGCTAGAAGTCAGACTTCCTGTATCTTTGGTCACTGTACTTTAAAAACTGGGCACAGAATTTTATTAATTTGTTCATTCATCCCACAGATACAGACTGTGCACCTTTTTTTGACCTAATCTTTTAATCCACACAAAACCCCTGAGAGGTAGATACTATAATCATGCCCATTTTACAGACTGGCACCAATCCATGGCATCAGAGGTTAATGGCAGAGTTGGAATCCAGACCCCAGTATTGGCCCCAAGACCTGAATGTTTAATCATCGCGTGATGCTGCCTCTCTTTGCTGCTGGTCCCCGTCTAGTTCTCACATACTTGAAGGATAGGGCCATGTCCCATACTCTAGATTTGCTCTCCTAATGCTCTGGAGAACCAGCTTAACTCTTGTCTCGATTCTTCACCTGAATTCATTTTAAAGCTACATAATGGTTTACAACTTTTTGTTCTGAGAAGAAAATGAAGAAAAACACATTTTGTATCTCTCCCTTTTAATTTATTCTAGACTAGTTATTTAGATATCATGTTTACTATTAGCGTTACTGTTTAGAAATATTTACCTTCTTCCCAGTTATTGTTAAATTTCCATTTATTAGAAGTAAAAATAGAACATTTTTTATCCCTGATGGAGAAGAAAAACGGTGGCTAATAATGTTTTCTAGCCCAATACCTATGCTTGTTATCAGGATTTAGCTGAGCTCACTGGAACAGATATAATGTCTAACTTTAGCTGTGACTACAGAATGCCAGCTTGCAGATCATTTGCTGGAAAAACTACAAATGATTTGATTTTTCTTATAAAGAGTAAAACATATTATGAAGGGAAGCTGCTAGATTTTTATGCACGTCATCTGATCAACTGGATCTGGGACTGCAGAATGCAGATGTACCCTTGGGTTTCAATACATACACTCTCTCTCTCTCTCTTTTTTTTTCAATCTAGTTGAATATTTTTGTTTATGTTGCTTGGGCAAAGATCACCACCAAAATATGAATCATCATTACGGAATCTAAATGATGCCCAATTAGGATGGAGCCATGAAAGGTAAATGAGACTATTGACGAGAGAAACTCAGCAAGCTTGGTGGGCAGTGTAGGAAGAGACCTTAATCAGTGTGTTGGATCTATTTAATCATAATCAGGGATGGTGATTGACTTGGATGCAGCCTACTAAGTACTTGGCACAGATCTGGAAAACATAATGCGGAACAAAGACAGACTGTAAGTTTCTTTGAGGGCCCTATACTAGGGATCACATTTCTTCTTTGACAAAACCACATATCAGTCTGATGTCTTTTCTCTTGGGCTACCTGAACACGCCTCTCTCATTGTGGAAAGGAATGCATATAGATAGCCATCATGTCCGATCATGACCTTTTCTGTGCCATCTAGACGGGTTGCAGAGGTCGTGTGTAGTGGTTTTATTGGATTCGAGTTGATCATTGGAGACTAACGTGCTCTGACAGTCAGAGTGCCAACACTGGCTGTGCTGTGGGTGGGTCAGCTGAACTTCGGCACATCCAGGCAGTCTGGGTGGTTGGGTCTGATAAAAAAAATGAGTTACCCAACACCCTTTGGGTCTGAGGGTGTGGTGACCAGTGACATACTGAGGCACATCCTGAGTGTCCCATGTAGTGAATCTGATTCTGTAATAATGGCACCATGGGCAGATCCGTTTGGCTCTTCTGTTAAATGTCCTTGACTTGCTTTAGATGAGTAAGCACTTTGACTCCTGAACTGTTTGCTCCAACTCTGCTGCTGCTGCTGCTGCTGCTGCTGCTGCTGCTGCTGCTGCATATTTTTGAGAGTTTATCAGAGGTGGAGGCAGCATTTAGTCCTACAGTCACATCTTTCACCGCCTGGCCAAACATGATTCATTATTTTAGTTCACTGGGGGCTGCGATGTTTTGCAAACTCTTGAGCTACGTGCACTTGTATCTCAATATTAGATCTTAGCTACTCTGTTGCCAGTGGCATTGGCCAGATTAATGGTTCTTGAGTCTCTTCCACTCCTGTGCAAGTTTTCTCATTAGTAGAACCTTGCCCAGTCTGTGTCTTCTATTCAAGTTGTTGAGCTGGGGAAAGGGACTTTGTGAGATTCCTTGACTGAGTGAGGAGTCTGTCATGATTGGTGACTGGGTGAGTAGTGACCAAGCTTGGGCATCAGCCAAGCCCTCCTGTCTGCTCTGTAGGCATTGGAGCCTGGAGTGCATCCTGACCTAATTCAGTCCCATAGCAATGAGAATCCATTAGCCACTTCAGTTAATCTCCTAGCCTAACCTGATTACTATAACTTTTGTGATCTGGAGAATCAGCATGTTAGAAAAGTGTCTTTGACCCCTCAGCCATCGTGTCTTCCAGCCTTGCTGCTTTCATTTAGTTACAAATATTTGTTAGGTGTCCACTGTATTTCAGTTATTTAAAGTAAGTAGATGTGTATGTGTACATTTGAGAATATTATTTCAAACTGGGAGAAAATCTTAGTTTCAATCTGATTCAAACATTGAGTAAAAGGGACCATTGGTATGAGATGCCATAATTATGAGAATATTTATTGAGAATCAATTATATGTCAGATACTATTGTAACTCTGAGTATATAGCAGTGAAAAAGTATGGGCAAAAAATATACAGTTTGATAGGGCTTACATTCTTCCTAGATGAGTCAGGATGGGACAGATTATAAACAAAATCTATAAGTAAAATGTGTGGTATGTTAGATGGTTGATAAATGTTATTAAGAAAAATAAAGCATAGATGGCCTCACTGAGAAGGTGACATCTGAGCAGAGACCTGAAGGAAGTGAGGAAATAAAGAGCATCCCTGGCAGAGGGAACAGAGGATGATTTCCAGGAGCGAGACTAGGGTCTGGATAGTAAAGCAAGGCATGGTCTGTGCAAAGGGAGAGGCCAGTAGGAGATGAGGTCTGAGGAGTAAAGGGGGAGGGTATAAGTCAGAGAGGGTTTGATTGTTTTTGTGGACTTAGTTGATGTATTTGAGTCCGTTAACCCAGTTGGACTAATGTGGCAATTCTTGTGAAGGATCGGCTGCCCAAGGAAATTTACAAGTAAAATATCTAGTATCCACAACATTATCCAGCATACCAGCATCTCTGTACAAGGCTGTACTGACATGTTTAGAAGGGAACAGCTAGCAAGTGAATAGCCAGTCTGTTTGTGGGGAGGAATGAAGCCAACATAGGCAGTACCCCTCATCATGATAGTTTAGTAGATAGTACTTTACCTTGCCCTCAAAAGACTGTGACTTAGCAACTGAGCAAGAACAGCTGCTTGTGAATTTGCCAATATAAAAATGCTTAAGAAGGTTTCACTTTTGAAAATCTTTGCTAATTTTGTTTGCTTTTTTGAGACACCTAATATTTATTATTTTTCACCTTGAAATAATAAATAAGAGATAATTTTGGGTAACAATCTCAAAATAAATTGAGAAAAGTTTTTGGAGCAAAAATTTAAATTTTGGGGAACAACATTCTGTAGATAACTAGATGAATGGATGGATGGATGGAAGGAAGGAAGGATGGTTGGATAGATGGATGGATAGATCAATTGGTCAACTGAAAGACAGACAGATAGAAGACAGATGATAGACAAAGTCCTTCTTGCCTGCCATCAGTCTAAGTGAAGTCATAGCTCCTGGATGAAATATGTCTTAGATTTACCCATCACATGCTTGTCCTTCTGACAGCATTATGTTAACCCGACAGGTAGCATCTTGACATTCTAAAGTAAGAGAGATACACCCTCTCTCTTTCACTGCTTTGCCCATTCCCAAAAGTGCATTTCTCTCCTATGTTCCCATTACCATCTTGATATGATTCATGGTGGCCTCTTAGATTGCTTCAAGGAATGTGGATAATTTAATGTACTCTTACTAAAAAGGAGAAAAACCCTTTACTACTCCAAGAGAGTTTTTTAACTGGAATTACCACCTAGGGGGTCCACAGAGAGGCTTTAGTGGTTCTCTTTACCCCTTGATGTCATCTGCATGCATTTATCTGTGTGTCTCCATGTATATTTTTCTGAGGATATAATTCTAACTCTCATCAAATTCTCAGAGGTCTGTGATCTGAAAAACATTAATAGCACTTGTTTAATAGAAAAGATTTTAGTGGGTGTTTGGTGGCAATAAGACACGGCATGAGGTCTCCATCTCCAACAGGAAGAGGCATGGCTGGGGCATTGAGTGTGTTCATATCCGTTAGCAGGCTTGAAACTTTCTATACCAACCACATTACTATGGAAATAATCCAAAGAGGAGCTTTTCAAAGGGAAAAGTAAGATGAGGTTCCCAGGGACTGATGAATTCACATACGGACCCGATTCCTGGGGGAAAGATGGATGGAAGGAGGAAGTTTTGAGCTGCTCTTTGCCATTTATTGCTCTCCCGACTTGGCAGTCTGTGCTCTCTCGCAGGAGTTATGTTCCGACCCCTGCTTTAGGAGCTCAGCCTGCCCTGGAGTACAGAAAGAGAGCACACCGAGGAAACAGGACACATGGTGGTGTCCACTGTGAAGCGCCATGAGAAACAAAAGAGGAGGCTTCATGTAGAAACTTAAAAAGACATTGCATGTACCACTTTGGCGAGGTCCTGGTGCATATCAAAAAGAGCTAGGTTTAAGGAGACTAAAGAAGCCTCAGAAGTCTAGACTGTCCTTGTAAGGCTCTCTAAGGAGACTGAAAGACTGGGCAGGAGGAGGAAAGGTCACTGATGGCAGAACAAGAGAGAGTGCGTATTTCTCCTAGTTTCAGCTGGTTTGGAGGCTTAGAAACTTGGAGGCGCTTTGGACTGGAGGTGTCTTTGAATACGGATGAGTATGAGCTCCCCTGGTCGGTTGGGGGAATTCCTGTAGCGTGTAGCACATTTTACACAGCTGCCCAGACGTGGGTGTTAGGCAGAAGAGACAGTAATAACTGGTCTAAAACATAAGGTATAAAGAAAATATTTTATGACCAGTTTGCAAAGTTTATGTAAAAGCAATAACAAAGGTGGCCAGGAATGGCGACCAAGAATTTACTTTCATGAAGACTTGCTGGGGTGATATAAAGGCGGAAGATTGTAGATTCTTAAAGATTCAAAGAGGAACTGACTGAAAGGGAGCAAAAAAGAGCTGTAATAAAAGGAGGAAATTTTTAGTTTAATATTTTTAATTCAATTCAACAAATATGTCCCGTGCACCGAGGAGGCTATCCGGATGAGTAAGGAGTACCTGTGTTTTCAGGGAGCTTCCAATACACTTACACAGTTAAGAGCAGACTTTGTAATAGTCTAGATAATAATGTGACATGCAGCAAAGGCATGCACAGAACACTTTGCTAGAGGCGACAGGAGATGCAGAGATGGATTCTCATCTTAAGGAGCTTAGAGGATACAAGTGAGGGGAGTTACCTCATGCATACAACTAACCTTCACATAAGCAAGAATTTACAAGCTGCTGCCAGGGACAGCGGTATCCGTGTTTCAAGAAGGTGGGCTCTTACCTGATTAAAGGACATAGGACAAGGCTTCACAGAGGAGGTGATGTTTACCATGGACTTTGAAGGATGTATAGAACTTTGTCAGGCTCCTAGGTCTGTTCAAAAGGAATGGATGCATAAATAAGGTAGGGGTTACTTTGGTTTGGTCAGAAAATTCTCGTATGTATAAGTGAAAAATAATCAGTGGCGTCTCCTTTTCTGGTCTCTTACAGGAAACTGTAGCTACTTACCCTTTTAGAGGCGTGGGGAGGACTAAGATAATCCTGAATGTCTTCTGACTCTTCAATCCAGTGGTCCTCTAAACCCGCACCCAAGGGAGGTTAACGCCTATTCATTTAAAACAAAATTTATAACCAGACCTAAAAGGACTTGAAAAAGTCTTATAAATGCCTCCATTAGTGAAAATGATAACAACTGCAACAGTATTTTACTAAATTCTCTGAAGAACCTTCAGAGTTATGAGTTATCAACCTCCCTTTTCAGATAAGCACAGAGAAGTTAAGCAATTGTCCCAGGTTCACGTGGCTGTTAAGTGGCAGAGTTAAGACTCCGAACTATGTCCTCTGAATTCCAAAGACTGTTTTCTTAACCACTACTCAGTACCACATTATTACTTTTTTTTTACTGGAAGCACAACATACTGAGTGGTTGCATCAGAGTCCCTATTTGTCAACAAGGAAATGCACCCTCACTAATGGAAGTAGAGAAGTAATTTGTTAAAGGCAGTTGGCCAGCTCACAGAATTTCCAGGCAGGCCAGGGAGTCAAACTTGAAGCCTGTGCATCCAAAAAGCATACCCGGTCCCCTCGCTGCACTGATTTAGTGGGGACCCCAGGACTGCTGCCTCTGCACGCAGCGTTGCGCGGGGTGCTGCTGACAGGGATGGAGGGGTGCCACAGCTGGGACCCGGCCACTGCTGCTCCTGAGCGCTGGGAATCCCAATGCTTCTCGTGGCAGGGGAAGTTCCACGTCCTATCTGTCTCCTTCCTCATTTCACTTTCTTCAAGTTGCATGTGGGTGTGCCTAATAGGCAGAGCCTAAGTCATATGTCATGACAAATTACCAAGGAATCTGAGAAACAAATGTCTAGCTTGTAACTTGGGGAGGAGAGTCATAAATTAAGAAATTCCCCATATAGGAAGGATTTTCCAAAGGTTCCAGAGAACTGGAAATCAGTGGCCAGTAGACGTTCACTTTGCATAAGATTCTAGCATTTATCTAAACTGCTCTTTATCTGTCTGGATTTTCTATCAGCCCTTTAGTTCCTTGTGTTCAGAAGGTGACCTTACCAGCATCTCAATTCTAACACCAAGCCAACAGTGACCCAGGCAGTAAAAAATATATCACCGAATTAATTTAGTGGAAACACTAAAACATTCATGGTCTTAAAATTTTAACAGAAGCCTGTGTTTTCTCCATTAAAAAAAATTAATCGGGTAGGATGTCTTTAATCAAAAGACAAGTCAACTGGGTCACACAAAAGACCAAATAATGGCATTGTAACTTTACAAATTCTCTGACTTTTGGCTGCTTTTTATAAGCCTGAAAAAAAATATCAAAAGCAGTAAAAACTTATATTATTTCTGTCAGTAGTCCTTTTCAAAAAGTGTTGTGAAAACAGTCTCTTTAAGAAGGAAGCAGCATACTGAGCAGCAAGCCTCAGTCACAGGAAGTTCATTTTTTCTTTGGCTCACAGCCCAATGCCATCAGAACTAATTAAAAACAGAGCCACGCTGGTATGGGGCTCAGTGTTTGGGTTTTACAATAACAGAGTCGCAAAGCAGGGGGATGTCTAATGAGAATAGTTTCTGAGTTTGTTTTGTAGCATTGGGCAACTATGTCAATTACTGGAACTGCAGCTCAGGGCCAGCACCCATGCTGGGATGTGAGGGAGCCTTATTGCCTTGCAGATTGAGCTTCCACTTTGATACATGTGATATGCGTGTCACTCGTACACTGGGGCCGCTCCTTGGCTGCAGACTGTATCAGAGGAGGCTGATGCCACCTTGCTCCTCTTGTCTGAGGCCAGATCAAACGTTACCAGGCCCGGATTTCATCTGCATCATTAGCTATGCTCCAGTTAAAGAATGAAGCACGTCTTCTGGTTGGGAAATTATTGGAAATGAAGGCTCTGACTTACATAACCATATGTAATGAGCTGCTGGAGAATTAACGTGGGGTGGGCGTGGGGGCGGAGAAAGACATACATGCCAAGGTAAAGAATAAAACACCCACTCTCTCCTCCACCCTTCAGGGTAAAAAGAGCCTTTATTTTCTCTCTGTGTGTCTGGTGATCATGATACATGGTCTTCTGGTCATTTAAGAAATTGACCTGCAAGAAGGAGGTAGATGGTGGAAAAAGCTGGCAGTTTTAGATAAGAAATTAGCAGTAGGGTACTTGCAACTCTGTACACTGTCTCTTCAAGTTTACTGTTTAATCTTGTGTTTGAGGTGATTTTTCTTTTCCTTCATGCAAAACATGATGGAAGAAGATTCCAGTGCCGACTTGATTTTTTTTTCTTCTTTTACTACAAAAAGAGATTAGAAAACATGGATGTGTTCGAGGAATGTGTGGGAGGTTTGGGTGATTTTACAGTTTTTAGTTTAGTTCCTGTTTACACTCAACTTCATGGATAAATGGAATCTATTTATGTAAGTGATTTTGTAGAGCAACCACAGTCCCTTGTATAATCCTCTTAATGCAAACACTGATTTTTGAACTATGGCCTTTAGTGTTATAACCAGGAAAGGGGAAGGGACGAGAATGTACATTTAACCTGGTGGTGTGTTACCTACCAGGCAGGCACTTGATGGCATACCCTATTGATTGGTCAACACCACTCCCAAGACGGGGGGTGGTGATTAAATTTCACAAGTAAGGAAAGTGAAGTTCAGATGGGATTAACATTAAGGCCATATAATTTGTAAAAGACAGAACTGAGGTTTGAATCCAGTCTACCTGACTCCAGAGGTTGTGTTCTCTCCATTGTACTGACTGTCGTATATGTTTCTATTGTATCTCTTAGGGGATTTGAAAGTCATTGTCGTCCAGTGGCAGTTCAGAAGGAAGTACCTTTCAGGTACCCACTACTTAGACAGAAAACTTACCTCCCTAATAAAGATAAATCCCTGGCTAGGGCCCACATCGTGATGATGACACTGGTGTGTGTTTTTGAGGTGCTTCACCATATACATAACGTAGCAGATTTCCAAACATCAGTGTAGGAATCATCGTCTAGGAGATTCATGTTTAAAAAATACCGAAGACAAGTCAAAAGCATGCTTCTCAAATTAATTAGGAAGATCAGTGCTGGATTTGATTCCCTACCCCTCTGCATTGCTCAAAGATTTTGTTGGATTAGAGAGACTCTACTTAACGTGGCACTTGATGGCAAGCTAAGACTTTAGGAAAAGTACTTCTATGGCTTCTTTTCATCCAATTCTTGTAAGAGTTAGGTTTCCCCATGGGAGGAACTTTTTTTTTAAAACATTCCTGGTCACTGAAACATTGCCAGAAATTTTGACATGTAATTATGTTGGTGTCAAGAAATTGAACCAATGATAAACGGGAATTTAGCATTGATGCCACCCAAATTTGTCTCCTATCAATTCATTGGTACCAAATGGTCCTCATTTCCTGTTTAGGGACCATACTGTGACAGTGGTGTGTTGCTCTCTGAATGTCACATAATTTCAGAGATGTGAAGTGAGCTTCCGACAGAAGCAGGATTAGTGTACTTCGCTAAGAACGCCACCCAGTCGGGCAGCAGTGTTGCCCCGGTGAAAATTATAAAGGACTTGTGTTTTTAATATTGTCATATTCATCTTGACCATATTAATTCTTTCATTTATAAATCATTTATGAAGCTCTCAATGGATGCAAGTCCTCATGGGAAGTTTATAAGAGGAGAAAACCAAGGAGCTTCAGTCTACTAGGGAGGTTAAGGCAGACAGAAACATTGTGGTTATAAAGTGGCTTCAGCAAAGTTCCATGAGGTCCAAGAGGTTATGCTATTTTAGCAACTTTACTGTTCTCTAAACCAGTCATTCCTTTTGGTGCTGAGAGATTTGAAGAAAGCAAATATTAACAGACTTTTTCTATAGACTCTTTTGGAATTTCTGTTTTTGTAACTTGTCCATAAAATTGGCTGCTGAATAATTACTGTTGGTGGTGCATGTTTGTGGGGAAGGTGAATAACTGAACAGACCGGCAAGATGCGGGGAGATGCTGGCTGCTGCTTCACTGAAACACGCAGTCAGTACTGCAGCCACGACTCTTCCAAAACAGCAGTGGAGAACATTGGTATGTCAGAGTAATTCTTCTGTTTAATGTGAGTTTGGGTTTGTTGGCCTGTCTTTCAAAGTGTGACCTTCTCAAATTGGTTCACAGATTCGGAAGAGCCTAACATTGTGAAGGTTTGATTGGCTTTGGCCCTATAAACGGTTGGAATTAGCTTTTTGTGTCCTCTCAATACAGACATTGAGGAAGGAACCCATTACAGTGCCATCCCTTGACCCAGCTGTAGCCATTACATGTGAGTTTGTCTTAGGAGCATCTGCCTTTGTGTAATTACCACCAAAAAATTCTCCTTAGTTGAAACTTAAGATAAGAACTGCTTTAAAAATGTTGACTGTTTCAAAGATCAGTGAGCCAAAAGCATTAGAACAGAATAGTCATGCTAGTGGTATAACAGTTGACTTTGCCTGTGTTATGGCTCTACTCCTGAGAAACTGACATGTAAACGGGCGGAATAAAGGGGAGAAAATATTAATTGACTGCATAGGATTTTGTAATATACGTTTTCCTGGGTATTAAGGCTGAGTCAAGAATGTTGCCTGAGATGGGAATGTAAAGTGGTGTAGCTGCTTTAGAAAAGAACCAAGCAGTTCCGTCAATGGTTAAATGTAGTTATCATGTGACCCTACAGTTCTCCTAAGTGTATACCCAAAGAAACATGGAAACATACGTCCGCACAAAAGCTTCTACAGAATGTTCATAGCACTTTTGTTCATAATAGCCAACAAGTAGAAACAACACAGTTCCCCTTGACTGATGAGTGTATAAGCTAGATGAGGTATGTCTCTATAATGGAATCCTATTTGACAGCATGAAGAAGTGTTGCCCTGATACGTGCTATACCACGTGTGAACCTTGAAAATCTTATGCTATACCAGAGAAGCCAGTCACAAGGCACCATGTGTTGTATGATTCCATTCATATGCAATGTCCAGAATAGGCAAAGTCATAGAGTAATAAAGTAAATCTGTGGTTGCCTGGATCTGGGAATGAGAGTGAGGGGACCAGAGGGTGATGTCTAAGGGGTGCAGGGATTTTTGGAGGGTAGTGAAAATTGATCAGCTGTGGTGACGAGTACACAACTCTGTGAATAACTCAGAGCTTTAAATGAACGAATGTTTCATATGTGAACTACATCTTGATAAAGCTGTTTAAAAGAGTGCTGCCTGCATGCACGGTCTGGGTGTATAAAACCAAACCACTCTGTAGTATCAGTTTTAAAACTCTCACGGGTATTATGCCAACTGACCTTTGGTCTCTTTTAATAAAGATTTAGTAAGACTTGTATTCCATTTTATAAGGTGGGTATATGAGAGCTGGGGGAACTATCTGATTATGACACATAGTACACCAGCAATGCTTTTGATCACTATGTAAAAGAGCCCCCCTTTAACCATGAAAATTCTGACTGAAGTCGATCACAAGAGAACCACATTTATTTCAGAAGGATTTTGTGAAAGCAAAAGTAATTGGCAATAATATATATAGGACTTGTAAATATTATATATACTTCATGAGGTCAGGTCTGAAACTTCTGGGCTCTTGTCATGTGGTACTGTATTTGTAGTATGTTCTTATAGCATGAGACCTCTCAGATGCATAAAGAAACATGAAGAACATTGTTTTCAGCTGTTTAGGACTGCACATAGAACATGACGTGGTTGTCATATGCTCTATGTCTCATCACACAGCAAGCCATAGAGCTGGGACCTTGGTCTTCTGCTTGCATCACATGAAAGTACAGCTTAGCAAATTTGAATAGACTAATATATATCTTTCTCTTTTCTATTCATCTTATTAACTGTATAGTAAGATGTCAGTAATAGAGAAACGTCTTGATTCTTCTCAAAATTAAAAAAAAACTAATCGATTGTAATGTTTATGAAAACATAAAATTCTTAAAGTATCAACAGTGACAAATCGGAGACAATCTTTACCCTGCATGCATTCAATAACTTGCCATGTAATTGTTAAGGCTACATTTTCTTTCAAGGAGTACCTGTATAGGTTTATCACGTGGTATGTTGGTAAATGTTTTGCAACCAGCTTTCCTGGGAAAAAAAAAGTTCTGATTTGTAGTGACGGCTAATTTTTGTGGTGTAAATATTTCTAACATGGCTGATTTCAAGCTACCTGTGAGACGTCTCTAATGTGGAGTTGGGTGAAGATGCACAAAATGACTCTTGAGAACTTGATAAGCTGGGTGTTTCCTAACACACACCCACAAATACACAGACACACGTTCTTGTGTGTGGGTATAAGCACGCTATCATTTGTAATGTATGTAACTCTGTTGGGAAATGAGATGTTCAACAATGTGTTTTTCTTGATAAACACAAAACTATTTAAAATGTTAACCAAATTGGAGGCTTCTTTTTGAAAAATAAATGATTAGATTCCTTGCTTGTGATATAGAATATACTTCAAGAAATGCAATCTTTTATTGATTATTCGAAATCAGTTGCTGGAGTAGTAAAGTAGGACTAAGATTCTCATTCCAACTCAGTCACTAAGTAGGTGTGTGTGTGGATGGGGTGATGGGATGTGTAAGAGAGAGAGGGAGAGAGAGGCAGAGACAGACCACCTTATTTGAGCAACCCCTCAAATTATTTCTCTAGATCTTTTAACAAATTTTAATTTTATTTTAATTCATTTTTAATTTTATTTACTTTTGAAATTTTGTTGGCAGGAAGTAATTAGGTTTATTTATTTATTTTTTTAATGGAGGTACTGGGGATTGGACCCAGGACCTCATGCACGCTAAGCACACACTCTGTCGCTGAGCTATACCCTCCCTTCCTCAAAACTAACATTTTTATATAAAAATCTTCAAGTCTTTTTTCTAGGTGAATTATATATATTTTGAGGATGAATTGAGCTAATACATGCAGAAGGGCTTAGAACTGTGTCTGGCATATGGAGTAAGCATTCAATACGTGCTTGATATTTTAATTATCATTGTTTATGGATTTTCTTTGTTTTATTTACTATTGCTTTCGATGTTAATGTACGTAGTTCCTCATAAGATCTCATTTGGAAAAAAAAGAGTTTACTGCACCAAGAACACAGTTTGTTTGTAACCATATCTAAAAACTCGGATCTACTCAGACAGGGTGGATATGTGTGTCTTTCAGTTGTGAGGTGTTGGGTAGGCTACATGTGGGATGTGGTGCCTTCCTGAAGCCTGCGGGACCCTGGATCCTTCTCTGGGCACCGTCTTGTCTAAGGCTCTTCTGCATTAGCTGGTGATCAGAGAGGTATAGAGCTTGTTTGAGCAAAAACAATCTGCTTGGATTTAGAAGGAGAATTTCTTGGTGGGCTGTTTCATCCGGAGATGGAATTTTTAAATCTTTGTATTCTTCTGGATCAGAAGTAAATTTCTGCATCAATCTCAGTTATTCCAGCGTGGATATGTCTACATAGTATCTTTGTTTTTCACATTATTTCCACTTTCCCCCTTTCTTAAAGGCTGATTTCTCTGTATTTCAGCATTAATAAAGCAAATGATCAACGTATGTCTTTCCATTGCCTGTGTTGTTCCAAGATTATCTGTAGGTGGTTTTCTGTCTATTCATTTAAAATTTTTGTTGTGAATTAATTTTACACTTAGAGGAAAACTGCAAAAATAATACAGAGAGTTCTGGTATACCCTTCATGCCGCCTCTCCTAACATTAATACTATAATCCCGTAACCACAGGATAGTTAAGAAACCTGGGAGATTAACAGTGGTGTGATACGAGACGCTTAACTTACCTGTGGACCTTGTTTACTTCCCACTGCTCTCCCACCAGTGTCCTCCTTTCCTGTCCAGGATCCCACATTGCTTTAGCAGTCAGATCTTCATCCCCTCTGATCTGTGACCGTTCCTCAGTCTTCCCTTGTCTTCCAGGACCTTGACACTTTCGACAGTGTTGCTTATTTTGTAGATACCATGCACAGAGTGAGGTTAAATATTTATGGTCCATGATACCACAGAGGAGAAAAGGGAACCCTCCTACACTGTTGATGGGAATATAAACTGGTGCAGCCACTGTGGAGAACAGTCTGGAGATTCCTTAAAAGACTGAAAATAGAGTTACCCTATGATCCAGCAATCCTACTCCTGGACGTGTATCTAGAAAACACTCTAATTCAAAAATATACGTGTACCTCAGTATTCGTAGCAGCACTATTTACAATAACCAAGACATGGAAGCAACCTAGATGTCCACTGACAGATGAATAAAGAAGATGTGATATACAACGAAATATTAGCCATAAAAAAATGAAATAATGCCATTTGCACAATATGGATGGACCTAAAGATTATCATACTAAGTGAAGTAAGTCAGACAAAGACAAATATCATATGATGTCACTTATACATGGAATATAAAATCTGATACAAATGAACTTATTTACAAAATAGGAACAGACTCACAGACATAGAAAATAAATTTGTGGTTACCGAAGGAGAAAGGTGGGTGGATTAATTAGAAGTTTGGGATTAGCAGATACAACCTACTATATATAAAACAGATAAACAACAAGGTCTGACTTTATAGCACAGGGAACTATATTCAACATCCTGTAGTAAACTATAATGGAAATGAACATGAAAAGGAATATATATATGTATGACTGCATCACTATGCTGTACACCTGAAACTAATAACATAAGATTGTAAACCAACTCTACTCTACTGGTGACGTATAGGAGTTCATCAGAGGAGTGGCACACGGTGTTGATGAGTCTTATTACTGGTGATGTTGACCCTGATCACTTGGTTAAGGTAATGTCTGCCAGGTTTATCCTTTCTTTCCCTTTTGTCGTTAATAAATATCATTGGGGGAGATATTTTGAGAGTATGCAGATGTCTTGTCCTCATTATACTTCTTTCTGTTCGGTTCTATAAAGAGAATCATCAGTTCACCTTGATCCTTAGCCAAATGGCTCTGAAAACGGGATTAGGTGTTGGGCACCTTGACACATGGGTGCCCAAGAATGGGGTGTATTTCAGCACTGAGTCCCTCTGGATATGCCTGGTCCTCAAGGCTGAATGAGGAGAGGAGTGGGCTGAAATGTGCATGGCAGGGGTCTGAGACAAGTGCCGGATGCAGTCATATTCATGGCAGATTTCTGAAACTTATGTCAGGTAGCCCCTGCTGCCACTCTCTGGGGCTCTGGCTTCCCCCACCTCCAAGCCATTCCACACTGGAGTTTGTGAGGATTTCAGCTCCGTGTCCCGAGGGTGTTTATTTCCTAGTTTCTCAGAGGGAAGGCACAGTGTGCCTACCCTGGCCTCCCTCTCCAATCAAAGAGCCAGCTCCCTCCGCAGATGCCCGGGTAAATCATCTTTAGTGGAACAATGAGAATCTGGGGAAAACCCCTCCTAGGGAAACGCGTGCCATTTCATTATAAGAGAGAAAAAAACAATCCTTCAAATCTGGTTCATCTCACAGTCTAAGTGCAAGTTCTTAATTAAAAGCCAACAGAGATTTCTGAAGTTGGAGAAAAACTAGAGCAACAACTTTGAAAATTATCCTGTGGGCTTTTCTTCCTTCTTAGTCTCTTAAAGGGAAAAAGGCTAATAACCATTCAGTGGGAAATTGCTGTTCCTTCAGAACCAGGAACTGAATGAGAATGAAAAGTGGCATCCCAGGGGAACGGGGAGTCATCCCGTAATTAGACTGGGCACCATGCAGAGAGGCAGCAAAAAATTACTGGAATGGATCAATGAGGAATTATCCCATTAGACCTTGATGGTTTATGCTGATTTTTAGTTTCTGAAAGAATAAGTAAAAGACCATGCTGTCCTGTCCCCTTTCGTGTTTTTCTGCAGAACCCAAAACGGTGCTGAGTGAGAGATAAGAACCCAGGAGATCCTTGTTGGATGATTCTGTAGCTAAAGTCGCTGGTGTTTTTGCGAGGCTCTGGTTTTTGTTTGAGCACATTAGAGCTGAATGATGGCAACCATAATAGCTTCTTTAAGTCCAGTTTTTTTTACCTTCTACTATGGGCATTTTAAGCCGGATAATTCTTTATTATGGGTACCATCTTGCACCTGATAGATGTTGAGCAGCACTCCTGGTCTTTATGCACTGGGTGCCAGTAGCAGCCTCAAGTCGTGACCATCAAAAATGTCTCCAGACATTGCCAGATGTCCCCGGGGCAGGGGTCACCTCCATTGGAGAACCGTGGCTTTGTTTCTGTATTCCAAGGTCACACGGCAAATGAATGATAGATTGAGAACAAGATCCAGAAAGTCGGAGCCCTGGCTCCAGTCATTTCCATAGATACAACCCTACTCATTGCATTGTCCACCCGTGGACAAGAACAGTCACATTGGGAGCTTTGATGTACATTGGTGTGGAATTCTTAGAAAATGGATTCCGTGCATGAACCAGGTTGATTTAGTGGCATCGAGACCAGCTTGAAGATTCAAGAAACTTCGTCCCACTTGCAGGAGAAGCCACTGACCACAGAGCCATGCAGTAGTCTAAACAGGAGATTTGGTTTTACCTCTCTCTGAGTGTGGCGGAGGTCTGGCGCAGTTCTGAATCCGCATCTCTTTCCTTAATTTACATACTGCCTCCATTTTAGCAATACAGAAGGGAAATGAATAAAAACAATTATCCTCACAGACATTGAGTCTGGTCTTGACTTGTTAAGAACGATAAAAGTCAGCAGTTAGAAGCATTTAATACAGCTGAACAAACCATAGAGTCTCAGACAGCTTCATCTGGTGCATTTCCTCTCAGTGGCAAATGAAAGGAAGACTATAATTAGGGCATGATTCTGTTCAAGCGATCCAATAAAAGCTTTTAAAAATGATTGCCCGTATAGAAGGCAATGTAAAGAACAAAGGAATCTCGCATGGCTTATTATTTGCTTATTAGTATTACTATACGGTAATCTCTACATTTTGCAGTTTAAACTAAAGTTTAAACACTAAAATGCTCATGTGATTTCTTAGGTATATTTTGACAACACATTTGAAGTACACTGGCTTCTCTATTTTGAAAGCCAGTTGTCAGTTTTTCAATTAATCAATAAGTGTTTTTTAAACCGCATGCTATTTTCCAGATCCAGGGTATTGCACACAATTTGGTTGAAAGATCTGGCCCCTCTGTGTTCTAGACGTTGAAAGTAGAGCAAGGAGAGAAATCAGTGACCTTCAGTCTTCAACGTGCACAGGCATCGCCTGGGGATCTTGTTAAAAATGAGTTTCTGACTCAGTCGGTCTGGAGAGGGCATGAGATTTTTGCATTTCTAAGACGTTTCCAGGTGATGCTGATGTTGCTGGCCCAGTGATCCTACTTTGCCAAGCAAGTCAAGGATACATGATACAAAGTAAGCTGAGCTCCAGGTCCTAAATTCAAAGCGTGGTCTCCTCTCAGCTCAGAGGGTTACACTCCTCTCTGTGGTGTGGCGACCAATGCAGATGTTTATGTGTCCTGTGCTGGTGCATGCTGCCAGCGCTGCATGCTCTTCCTCACTCATGCAGACGTGCTTGCATTTGGCCACACGGATAGGGATGGGTGGCCACCGTTGTGCACCTCTGACGAGTGTCTAAGCAGCTCAGAAAGCCACCTGCAATCTGACGTTGGCTGTCAGCCTCAACTTCCACTGGGACGTCCGTGGCTTGTCTTTTCTATTCAGGTTATGTGACTCCCAGAGACTCTTCAGACTGGAGTCTCTGGCCCAACCCTGTACCACTCACACAGTCCCTTGAGGACACTCCTAGCCACTCTCTCTGATCTGGGTGCAGTGTCGGGGAGAAAGAGGAGTATGTGGAGTCCTGTCCTCCTATCATGTGACTGTGTGAAGGCCTTCCCTCTGAGGTCTGCTCCTGGCTGATGGGGGGAGCTTGTGCTCAGTTACTGGCTGAGCTGCCAGGTCGTGCAAATAAATCTGTGGTGATGGGGTTCTCTGCTTCCGTGCCGCCCAACTGGTGGCCGTTAGCCACAGGCGGCGACTGGGAACTTGGAAGTTCGCTTGTGCGACTGTGAAACTGAATTTTGAATTTTCATGATGTTTAATTAAATAAAAAGGTTAAATACTACATGTGACTAGTGGCTCTCTAGGGGACAGCACAGCTAGATGAATTCTCAAAGATGCATGCACCCCTAGAAGAGTAGCAGGAAATGGCTGGATTCACCCAAGACTAGACTGCTTTTGACCTGGCTTTCTAATTTATCAAGACTGTGGACTGACCTGGGGAAGTGTCTTGATTTCTCTGTTCATTTTTGTAACTTTCATAGAAATATGTGAGAGACTAGATATTTAATTTACATTTAAAAAACCTTTTAGTTTGTTGCATAAGAGGTAGGTAATCATTATGGAAAATTTAGAAAATATTGTTATACAAAATGAATTTTAAATCACTCATCATCCTGCCATCTAAATATAAACACAATGAACACACAGTGACTAGTCTTCCAGTTCTGTGTGTCTGATGTTATAAATCCATCTAAAATAAATTTATAAATCTATAAATATACACACAAATAACTAACAATTACATAAAAGAAATTTAGATATAATACTTGGCGGAGGAGTCATAGTGACATCATGCTGGCGAACGTGAACCACAAGATGCCACTGGAAGGGGGAAGATAGTGTAATTTGCTTTTTTTTTTTTTTGGAAAAGGCAAAGCTCTGCTTTGCTTTGCTTGTTAAATATGACCAACCTATGAAACTCTTTTGTAGGCATCAAAGAAATGAAGTCTGTGAGTGACTGATCAAAACTCACGGGCTAACAGACGGACTGTAATCCAGGAGCCCTGGATGAGCACTTAGCCATCTGAGCTGCTGTCAGTATCGCTGGCAAATAACAGATGGAAATGGGGGAGAAAGTAGACCCAGCAAACTCCAGGATGAAGTTTGTCTTCATCGTGTAGCGTTAAGTGCTAAGCAAGATGTTCTTTAGTTAGTAGAGTTGTTTTCCTAAATGCTCTGATGTTACAGTCCCTGCCTTTGTTCAGGCCCACAAAAGGGGAAAACGAGGATCAAGATGGGGGTTTTCGGGGGGCAACTGAGTTAAAAAGGGAAGATTTCTTTGCAAACTGAGCTTGGACACCTGGAATTTAAGCTTTTTTAATATCTGATGACATGTTAGTCATTTTAAGGAGTCTAGATGACTTTCTGCAGGATGCGGAAAGGAGGAGGTGGAGGAGGGAGGCTATAGAGGTCAAAGCATACACCGGAGATTCACCCAGAAAGCTTTTGAAGCAGAAGCTCCCTAAATGTAGCTCTGTTCTCAGGTCAGCTCACAAGCAGTGCACGTGAGATCAGGGGCAACGGTAAGTGCTTCATCCACCTGAAAGCACTATCATAACAGCAGCCCCAAACAGCGCTTCTCTTCTTTCCTGGCTGCGCCTCAGACTCACACTGAATGGCAAGTTCAAAGTTTATGAACTCCAGCAAGACAAACTTAGACTTTTCCCTTGGATCTTGTGAAAGCTTTCTTTTGTCCTCCCCGCCACCTAAGCCGGAAGTGCGAATAAAGGTGCAAAGAACTGACGACCCACGTGTGATTCACCGAAGGAGTCTTCCTTCTTGAACTCTCTGCCCTCTTTGTGCCCAGATCCCTGCTTATTTAAACTTATGACTTTGGTAGGATTTTCAGTCCGGATTTTCAGTGCTGGCTTTGGTGTTTAGCTGTGGCTTGTGGAATCGCACGGTAGTTCAGAGTGTGGACTCTGGAGTTGTACCGCCGGATTCAAACACTGGCTCCACTGTCATTTGGATACATTTCCAAGCAGCTGTGTGCCTCAGTTTCCTCTTATGTAGCCTGGCAATACTAATAATAATATTACCCATTATTGCTATCTCTTATGGACTAGAGGTACGTGTTCCAACCTTGTAAAGTTGTTGTGAGGCTGAAATTAGACAGTCTTTTCAAAGTGCATACTTATCACAGTGACCAGCACAGTCAATGTTCTGAGGCCTCCTAGCACAAAGCGGTTAAACACGTCCGGTGCACGTTGGACACTTCACCCGTGGTAAGCTTGGCTCTCCTGGAGAAATGTTTGCTTGTCAAGAGGGAGGGGGATTTTCCCTTTCATTTACTGCCTATAGTTTGTGCCTGGCATGATGCAAGTACTCCGGCAGCTAAGATCTAAACTACACGGTCTAAATGGCTAGTCTTTGAGCTAGAGTAGAATTTTGCAACTATATTAATTTTAACACACAACCTGGAAGCTTTATAAGCAGAGATGAAGGGCCCTGAGTTTAGACTCAGATAGACTTGGCCTAGGTCTGAGCTTTATCATTCACGAGCTGTGTGACCTTGGGCAAGTTACTTAATGTCTCTCTTCTTCAGGTGCCTTATTTGTGTGCTGAGTATACTCGTTCCAACCTCATAGATTTATTATGAGGCTGAAATCAGAGGATCCTCGTCAAGTGCATATTATAGTGACCAGAACATTAAATATTCTCAAGCATTTATTAGTAATCATTGTGTACCTTTTCCATTTTATCCCCGAGAGAAATTATGTAGCCAAGCTCAGAAAGAACTTTTCCTCTGAAGAAAATTCATTTACAGTTTGAATGACACCTACTGAAGTCTGATTCTGGACTGGTGCCCCCTGCTACAACATTCATTCAATTCTGGGCATACAATGAGGGTTTGACTTAAAAAAGGGACATACAAACATATAACTGAATTACTTTGCTGTACACCTGAAACTAACAGTGTAAATCTACTACACTTCAATAGAAAATAAAATTTAAAAAATTACATACACGTGTACATATACAAATATATATGTAAATGTATACATATGTGCATATATACACACAGACACCACACTTACATAGCGCTTATGTATCAGATACTGTTCTCAGTGTTTAAAATATTAATTCATTTCATTTTTATATTCACTTTCATGATGCAGTACTATTACTATCATCCCCATTCTACAGAGAAGGACAAGTGACTTTTCGGGATGTCAGAGCTAGGACATGAGGAAGCCGAGTTTGCACTCAGAGGGTGTGACTCAGGAGTCTGTGTTCGCATCCACTCCACCGTGCTGCCTGCAAGTGTCTCGCCCTGACCCGGAGTGTCTCACCTGGCGACGGCTGCGTGGGTCTTAAGCAGAAGACATGTCTTGAGTTAAACAGCTCTTGAGACGAAATAGTCAAGCCAGTGCCAAGGGCTGACGCAGGCCCTGCCAAGGTGTGGTTGGAGAAATGGAACAAGAGGCTTTCACACACCAGACGTTCGTTTTGGTCACAGAAACACGATTTTGCTTGTCACTTAGGCTCTGGTCCATGAGGTTTGGAAGTCTCTGGGTACTTCCGTGTGAGAGGGATGCCAAATTCCTGTCATGAGGGGATCTCTGTCAGCTGTGGAGTGTCTCGGTCTCATGGGGATTCTGGGTCTGTGCTATTTTTAGCAAATTCTATGGAAACGGCACACAGATACCAGGCTTGGCATGAAGTCTTGTCCTCATTCTGATGTTACTTCATTTGGTGGTGGGGATGTTGCTAAATTTGATTGCAGCAGGTGGGCAAGTCAGTAGATCAAAGGATGAGAAGTCTCAGAAATTAATTTGATAAGCTCATTTTCTGACATCCCTATTTTGTTCAGTAAATCACCAACCAATCACTGTCTGTAACAAAGAAGTGGAAGAGTGTGGATAACTAAAACATACTCACATCATTCCTGTCCCTCAAACTCACAAGAGCCCCACCTTGTTAGTAGAAAATCAAATTACCTGGTTTAAATTCTTTTCCTTTCCTTGTCCTTTCTACCTTCCTAAGGAGTTACTCAATTACGAAAGCATTCAAAAGGAAAGGAGAGGCTGGGATTTTAGCATCCATTTGGAAATACAGAAAAATTCAATTATGCTTAGGCAATAGTCTCTGTGGATGATTCCAAGATCCAGGTAGACACACTGACATATTCGATCATCCCAGGAGCAGCCTGCAAAGCTGGAATTTCCAGGTGCACGTACAACTGCAATGATACGCTTAAGTGAAGAAAGATCCAAACTTGGTGAATTCAGCTCTGCTGTGCATACATATACACAGGCATGTGTAGGATTTTGCAAAAAGTTTATAACGAAATACTCAGGAGAGAGAGTATGAGTTCTTTGCCTGTGGATGTGTGGTGGAGGGACCCGTGTGTGGGTGACTTGCTCACTGTTTGCAGTCGGCACTTAGGAAGGAGCCCCAGAGGCTAAGGGCTCCCCTTCAGTGGCCAGCCCATGCTTAGGTGGAGACAGTGAACTGGGTCCAGCCTTTGCCCCGTTTCGCCACATGAATTAGGAAGAGAATACAGAGTATTACTGGGGTGGATTCAGCTCTGACTGTAATTTTTTTCTTTCTTGCTTCCCTCCTGATGCTAAAGTTCAAATGATTTTCCTCCCAGCTTGCCTCATAGGTCTTCAAAAATGATTTTTTTTTTTTGCTAGTTTCATGGTTTTCACTGCTCAGGAAGACTCTTCTAATTCATTTCATGACTAACCCTCATTGGCTGACAGCAGTTTGGTTGACAATTTAGCTTCTAAATCATGTTAGCCCCCTACCCCAAATTCCTCCTTTTCTAAATCCCTGGAAACTATTGCTTTGAATGGCGGATGCCTTCCTGCCTGACTTTTTCCTATCAGCACCTCCTGGATGTGGAATTTAAACAACCAGTAAACACATCTGAAGGAAGTTTGAGGTTGGAACTAAATTTTGTTTAATAACGACCCAGCATTGGATTTAGCAGCATAAAGAATTTGAAAATGCGTCATAATAGGATTAGAGGTATAAGGTGGTCATCAGGCGATAAGTGCTCTGAAGGGTGCAAACACACCAAGTGTTTGTGGAGACTGACTTGCTCTTTTGAAGTACTTCTCATTAGATCCGCAGAGTTTTTTAAAAATAAAATTCATTTACCTAACATAAATATACACTTACGACTCCCCTTCTACCATCAAATCCAACATGATTTCGTAAAAATTCAGACTGATTCTCATGTTCTTGTGGTTTTTTTCCTGTGCATCTTTTTCCCTCTCCTTTTATCTCTAAGCATGCTTTATCTTCTGGTCACCTCTCCTCCAGACTCTGACAACAGACTTACGCTCTTACAGGGTTCCTTTATCCTCCAGATCATAAATGTTTTCCCTTCTTAGATCTGTCTTCTTAACAGTATCACACAAATGTTTTCTTTGTAACTAGCCTTCCTCCACCCCTGCCTTCTCTTTCCTAGTACTGGTAAGCTGACTCCAATTGCACGTGGTACATACAGAGAGAACGGCTGTTCCCACAACCCTTCCTCCCCACACACTTATTTCAAAAGGCTCCACCCCCTCATCTCGGAGAATGTTGGTTTTGGTATGAGTTTGGCATAGAGGTATATCATGGAAGACAAACCTAGCGATAGCTTTACTGTATTCTAGGGATTTTTTTTTTTTGCAGCCTTTCAAAGGTTTTAATGTCCTGTCCTCAGCTTTCTTCTCTATAAACTTCCTCTCCCTTGTTGAGCTCACATATTTAAGGTGAAAATCTGTATCTCCAGGCCTCTTCTCTTTTTATGAGGTTGACTCAGCAAATGCTCACTGAGTACTGACTCCAAGTCAGACAGTGTGATGGTGCCGTCGATGTAGCAATGGATAAAATGGATGGAGTTCCAGCTTTTAGTGGGGAGAGACAACAAATGGAAAACTGTCAGGCGATAAGTGCCCTGAAGGGTGCGAAGTAGGGTCAGGTCCGTAGGAAGTGAAAGGAGGGCTGGATTTTTTAAGGCAGTGAAGGAAGTCCTCTCTGATGACATAGAGCAGAGACCTGAAGAAATGAGGGAGGGAGCTGACCATGTGGCTGTGAGGCACCTGGGGCTCCAGGCAGGATGAAGAGCGGATACAAAGGCCCTGGAGCAGAAGTGGCTGGGGTTGGGGAGGGCGACCTAGGAAGGACCAAGAGGCTGGTGTGGCAGGAAAGGATTGAGTCAGGGGAAGGAATGCAGAAGAGGCCAGACAGTAAGCAGGGGAACACATTTTGTAGGGTCTGTGGACAATGAGATGGACTTTGGATTTTATAGTGAATGAGATTGGAATGGAGCAAATGAGTGACATGACCTGACTTGTTTAAAAAGTATCACTGATGTTGAGTGACTAATAGACTATTACTGATTGATTGAAGTCTAGTCATTTACAATGTTGCGTCAGTTTCTGGTGTACAGCATAATGTTTCAGTCATACACATACATAAAATATTTTCCTTTTCATAGTCTTTTTCATAAGAGACTATTGAGAATAGAGAGAAGTAGGGAGAGTGTTTGGAGGTTGTCACAGTGGTCTAGGTGAGAGGGAATGGGGTCTGGACTGGAGTGGTAGAAGTGGCCTGATTCCAGATGTCCTGTGAAGGTAAAGCCAGCAGGATTTGCTGGAGGAGCGATGTCAGTAGATGACGAAAATGTTTGATAACTGGGAGAAGTAAGGTTAATAACATTGAGAAGTTCAAGTTATTCAAGTTAATAACAAGGAGAAGTTCCAGTTTTCATAAGTGAAGTTGGAGATACCCATGTGATGCCCCAGCAGCAATCATGAGCAGAAAGTTAGCTGTATGAGTCTTCAGGTCAAGCATGGAACTAGTGCATAATTGATTCTTAAAGACATGAAAATGAATTGATCATCTAGATATAGAGAAAGAAGAGGTCAGAGGAATGAGTACTTGGGCCCTGAGACATTTATTCTGGAGGCTAGGAAGACGGGGGATAACTAGGGAAGGAAACTGAGAAAGAAAATATCAGTTAAGTAGAAATAGAATCAAGAGAAAACGTCCCAGAAGCCAAGAGAAGAAACTATTTCAAGATTCAGAGAGTAATTAAATATATCAAATGATGCTGAAAATGAAGGTGAGTGCTGAGAAATGACCACGGGCTTGGGCCCCATGGAGGCCGTTGGTTGGTATCATTGACAGGGCTGTTTCGTAGAATGGTGGGAAAAGAACCTTGAGTAGAATGGGTCAAGAGAGACTGGAAGGAGAGGATGGATGTACAGAAAAATTGTAAAGGATCTTTTTCCAGTAAAGAGGAGATTAACAGGATGGTTGTGAAGTTCAGGGAGTTTTTTTTTTTTAAGGACAGGAGTTAGTACAGCATGTTTGTGGTGGGGGATGATCTCGCAGAAAGAGAAAACCTGCCAGAGCAGTGTAGGTGGGGAGGGGTCAGATCTCGATCTGCCTTAGAGAAAATCACAGAATAAGTGTAATGATTATAACCCCTTCTAAGGAGGGGAGGCAGGGTAAAGGGGTGCAGATATAGGTGGGTACACATATAGATTTGGTGTTGAGCATACATGTAATGGGATGTTGCCACCTGAATGTTCCAAAGACACCTGACACATAGATACAGCTCTTCATCAGACCCCATCTTGACCAATGGGATTTTTGTTAAAAAAATTACTGTTTTGCTGGTGTCTAAATTAGTAAATTTTTATTCCTGTTTCTTATTTATCATCATTTTGTCACCTCGTTGTTTCTCATATTGGTCCCCTTTTTACCAGTAGCACTGCTACAATTCCAGGTCAGTGAGGTCACTGACTCTAGTGTATGTATTTAATAATTTTATAATTTCCATTCAAGTGAAAAGATCTATGTACCATGTTTATTCTTCACCCTTTGGATAATTTTCTCAGTATTAATCAACATATGTTCTTCTGATCTACATTTTTTTTTCTTGCTCTTGGGGTAGTTTCATAATAAATATCATTGTGGTTTTCTTACTGTCCCACCTTTAATAGTCTTTTTCGTATTATTACCACCTATATTTTTCTCATACAGGGAGGCCTATATTTATTTTTTCCTTACTGTTTTATCTACTTTGCCTTGTATACACTGTTCTCGATCCCTCTTTTCTATTTATGCTTCCTTTTATTTTCTCATACTATTTCCATTTGCTTTAGTTCATCAAACACTTCTGTAGCTGGGAAAGTCTGTTCTGTCTGGCGTAACCTTCACTTGTGTCCTTCCAAGGGACATTTTCTTTGTATCATATTTTAACATATGACCACCTCCCCGACATCTTGAGGGTTAGGCTTCTGTCTCTTTTATCATTCTTCTTACCATAGTTGGAATTTTTTCTTGTTGTAACAGGACTTGGTTTGTCCTTATTTTATGTATTCAGTAATTCAGGGATTTTGGGGAAGTAATATTAGTTATTGCCATAGCATGATCAGCAAGGATGCTATCTTTCATTTTATGTTATGCAAGCTCAAATTTTATTATAAATAAATCTTATTCATTGTAACTGGCCCGTTTTTTCCTGAGTGACTGTTTTTTCAGACTGCTGGTGTAATCCACAACAAACAGTCATAAAACAGTTTCCTAGTATCTCAGTTTAGATTGCTAGGCTGAGCTTATACCCAGGGTAATAACATCTTTGTAACAGTGGCATTTAGAATAAGAAACAGGAAATAACCATAGAGGAAAGGCATGTGAGTCGCCTGTGCTCAGTCTTGAAGATATTATTTTTCCTACCCTAACTCATGAAAGTCAGTAGTGTCCCTTCTAACTATGGCAGTCTAGCATCGAAGGAATTAACAAAAGAAATTTGAACGGGGGGTGGGGCGTGCCTTCCATATTTTACGTAAAGCATCAACTTTCACAATAACAATGAAATATAAACAGAAACAGAGAGGGCAGTAGGAACACAGTTGATAAGCTTCTGTAGCTGAAAGAGGGAGCCTATATCATTGAGAAATTATAGAGCTGATTATTGTTGGCGTATCAACACTGAGATTTGGGATTAACGAGACTTGCATGGAACAGGAAGGAACAAGACGGAAAGTCACACCTTAATACTCGGCAGTTCTGACAAACAACTTCTCAGGAATAATTTTTTGAGGCGAGTTTTGTATTTAGACTTATGTATTATTTTCAGGCCTGTTGAATGCAGTTATGTTCAACTATAGTAAACTGTGGGAAATTCAGTTCCTAGTGTGTGTTCAGTTCTTCTTAATAAATGGTTTCTTCCTCAGAAGTATCTTGCCTTTAAATACCTGATTAGGATTCGCAGCAGAACGTGAACTGGGCGAACTTTAACTGCCGTTTTCCTGACTCAGTAGGCCAGGAATTACCTTATGTTTAAACAGCATGTTTGATCGATATTTTTGACATACATCCGTTAAGATTGTGTTTCTTCTTGTTTTCTTATTCTTCTAGTCCTGAACTGTCCAACCCTGAGATTCCGTTGACACTGATTTTCAACACCGTCCTCCTTGTCTGTAGGACTTCTGCTGTATCTGTTTGCATGCAATGTGTCACTTTAGATCCATAATCTTGTTTCTTGATCTCAAATTAAATTACTCTTTCATTCAGAGTGCCATCTTGAGCTGTAAGCTATTTTTATTACATGTCCACCTTTACATTGTGTAATCCCTGGATTTTTGAGAATTTACTTTGTCTTGGGGCCTTCTTTCTTTTCCTCAGACTCTTGTCATTCTATTAAAAAAAAACAAAACAAAACAAAGCAAACTTCCTTCTCATTGCTTTTCTCTTCTAAGAGTTTGGCCTCATATTTTTTGGTCATGCGTTTTCTCTGTCTTTGCTTTTATCTTGCCCATTCATTTCTCTGGATGCCTTTTTTCCTCCCAAGAACTGAACTACCACCTCTTTTGAAGAGTTTATTCTCTCTTCTTTCCTTTACAAGAGCCACCCTTTCCTTGATGTTTGCGCACAGAGCCTCCTGTCCATCTCCAGCATTTCTGTTTTCCCACCACAGTATGAGATTCCTGTCTTCTGGAAATACTCTTTTGCTGAGAGATAATCCCAGGAGACAGCTTTCACTCTGGGTCTTCAACACAAGACCAGCTTTGCCAGCTTCTTTTGCCTGTGGCTCCATCTCGCATCCCAATAAGTGTGTTCTCATGGACCAGATCGCTGTGCGCTTCTCGGTCTGTTTCTAAGCCCTGTCCAGACTGCACAGCGCTTGCAGAAAGACAGCTGCCCTAGTGCACAGGCTTCCAGACCAGGTGCGGCAGGGGCCTCGGGGCCCGCGGGGCTGCCTGCAGAGCCGCTGCAGGACGTAGGGGCGGCCGAGGGCCATGGCCCAGGACCTCTGCTTCTGGCACCAATGTGAATGGCTCCTGCATACTGGGATTCTGTGTAAGGTTTAACTTTTGGGGAAAAAAAAGGTTTTTCTGCTAATAATATAATTTTGAAAATGCTTGGTGTAGTGAAGGAGCATTTGACCATGGAGACAGAAGGTTCTGTGCCCCCCTAGCTGGGCAGTCTTAAGTCCTGTCCTCTGTAAAGTGACGATTGCTATGTTTTATCCAATCTTGGGAGGATTATATGAGATAGTTGAGAATGCATGGGTGTCTGAGGAAGAATTTAAGGTATGAAGCAAACCCCTTATATCAATGCGCATGTACCTCAGAAAACAATGTTTAATGGGAAAAAAGCGAGTTACAGGATGATAGGTACACTGTGATAACATCTGCATTAATTTAAGATAAATTCAGAACAACAAGGATTATTGCTGGAGGCTTAGGACTGGACATGAGGAAAAAGCAGACTTGACGTTGATATGTAATGCTTTTTTTTAATGAAGCAATTAAATAGAGTATTAAAAATAATAGTATTTGTTATGTTATTTTGTGCTTCTCTGGGTATTTTTAAAGATATCCCTCACTCCCAAATCTGTAAAATATCATTTAAATGTGTTCATGACATTTTATTAAATGATTTCTTAATATATGTCCATCTATCTAGCCTCTCTTTGTCTAGTCCCTAAAACTATGTCTGTTCCTAAATGAAAAGTTCAAGAAGATTAATTGATTCTGCTTTATATTGGCAAGTTCGTACACTGAAATGAAAACTCTCTTCTGCTCATTGTTTTTTTCCTGAAAAAAATGGAAGGATGCTAGAATTCAGAGGAGTTTCATCATTTATTTTTTTCAACTGTCTCATCCCTTTTCTCCACTGGGAAACCATATCTAAAGTGAATTAATTTTTCACTGCCAATTTGGAGCATAGATCCAACCTCTTCCTTTCCGGGCCTGATCCACCCTTTGCATCAGTCCCAGCTGAAGTAGCTGATCAGGGACCCCATTGCATAGCCTCCTAGCTGCTAGGATCCTGAGCACTGATCTCCCTCAAAGGGCCCTGCACGCTGCCTCCCTTCATGGAAATGGCAAGTAGCCAAGACTGCCTTCTCTCTTCTTTCTTCCTCCTTCAATTCCTAACCAGTAAGGAAGACAAGTTAAGAATATTTCCTATTTCCTTTTCTCTCTAAACCTCCCCAGTATTTTTCTTCTCTTTTCTCTCTTCTTTGATGCTGTTCTGACCCATAAGCTACTGCTCTTCTGATGTATTCACCTGTAGCTTATAGCAGACATTCCTTAGGAGACGGGGAAGAAGAATTTGGGGCTGGGGGCAGGAGATAAGGACTGCAGCACAGTTTGGAATTAGCACAATTTACTAGCCTTGTTTACTGACCTTCCTCTCCGCAGCAGGGCGTGGTATGTCTTGGGCTCACCCCTTGGCCTCCTTTCCTGCTCACAGTGCCACAGCATTTACACGGTGACTTCTCGCGGGAGAAATGTCTTGTGCCTCCCATCAATGGAGGGGTGGGGCAGGCATGGGCGATACTCCCATTGTACAGGTTGTGAAGTGGACGTGAGGAGACTTCCGTGCCACCCTGTGACACAGCTGTGACCGAGGTGTGGGTCTCTAGATGCCTCGCATCAGCCCCTTTCTACCACACTTTTTGTCCTCGCTAAGCAGTCTTTCCAGTCTCTGTTGGAGCCCGCTTCACTCAGCCCTAAGTGCCAGGACATTGTCTCCAACTCTACTCACTTTCTTGGCGATCTCGTTCAGTTCCACTTTAAATACCATCTATATGCTAAATAGATCTCCCCCCTGAACTCAAGTTTCATTTATCTTATTTACTCGACATCCATCAGGCTATTTAACAGGCATTTCAGATTTAGCTTGTCCAAGATCTTAATTCCCCTCCGTCTCTAAACTGACCTCTTCCCATGTTTTCTCAGTGTGACTGTGTCGGTCACCCACCCAGCTGGCTTTTCCTTAGAGTCAGTGTTGACTGTTATCTGTTATTTAAGTCATCAGTCGATTGTGTTTGCCCTGCTTTCAAAATTTATCCCAAGTCTGACCACTTCTCACCATTGCCATCCTATTACAAGTCTCTTTTCTCTTCTCTCATCTGGTTTGTTTACAGGAGACTCCTCACTGGTTCGCTTACACCATTCTTACTTGCTACAATCTGTTTCCCACGCAGCTGCCAGGGGGTCCTTTTACTATAACAAGAAAGAAACAGACTCACAGATATAGAGCACAAACTAGTGGTTACCAGTGGGGAGAGGGAGTGGAGTAAGATATGGGCAGGGGACTAAGAGGTACAAACTACTGTGTATAAAATAAGTAAGCTACAAGGACATATTGCACAGCACAGGGAATGTAGCCAATATTTTACAATAACTATAAATGTAACATGGCCTTTAAAACTCGTGAATCACTATGTTGTACACGTGAAACTTACATAATATTGTAAATTTTAATTTATACCTCTATTAAAAATATGTAAAATTAAAACAAACAAACGTAAGTCAGATCGTGCCCCTCTTTTGCTCAAAGTTTCCTAATGGCTTCTCAGCATGTTTTTAGGTATTCCAAACCCCGGATGGTGCATCTGGGCACCTGCACAATGACCAGCCGGCCAACTCTGATCGCATCTCCTTTCTTGTCTCCCTCCCTCCCTCGGGCCACACCGACTGCTTTCCCTCAGGTTGCCGAGCACACGTGGCTTTAGCCTTTGCTGTTGCCAGTCCCTCTGCCTGGAATTATCCTGAGATACCTGCACCACTGCCCTGTGTCACTTCCTTCAGGTCTCTCCTCAGATGTTACCTCTTCAGAGATGCTGGACCACGTGACCAGGAAGGTGCAGCTCTACCCCTCAGCGTCCCTTTTCATGCTTTATCTTCACGGTCGTTTTCCCTTCCTGACTCATTGTGTATTTGTTTTGTTTTTTTCCTTCTGTGTGCCCAACTACCATGTATACAGGCTCTGAGAGAGAGAGAGAGGCATTCTGATTGATTTTTGTTCACTCTTGTGTCCCCAGCACCTAGAACAGTTTCTAAACCCTAAGCACGGACTAAGCCACTCAATAACCATTTGTGGACCCACGGATGAGAGGAGGATGCTCCAGGCTAGGCCATTTAGAAGGGCCCAGTCACAAGAATTCCTCTGACCAGGAGTGGTCACACACCAAGCCTCCTCGTGGTTGAGTATACACTGTGTAAACCATACAATTGAAACGTCTTTGGGGAACAGGTCAATTTCAGTCTGCGTATCTTAGCTGTTAATACTGTTTTGTTTTTATAAGCACAAAATTTCTCTTACTACAGTGTGTACTGGGTGTGTACTAGAGGAAGGCTCTCTGCCTTTCTGTTCATTATCTCACCTGGTCCTCACCAAAGGGTACCACTGAGCTTGTCCACGGCCCTGCAACTGCCAGTGTCAGTGGTGCAGCTAGAATTTGAACCCCAGAAGCCGGGACTAGAAAGCTGTCCTCTCGATAGCCCAGTTTCATAGTCTCCTACTCTTGTCTTATGTCCCCCCTCCCCCATCTTTGGCTTAGAGCTGTGACTATCACGCACAGCAGAGGTGTAGCAGCGCCCTCAGAGGACCGACAGACCATTACAGGTTTACCCAAGGGTGGTGGCATGACATTTTTCTCTTTAAGATTGAACAACCCATTAATCCTGCAACTTGAGAACAACCTGCCCCGTGCGCTGCCCAGCAATATTCTTTCCACTTGTGATCATTGGACAATAAAGAAATCATGTTCTGGTCATCTCCCCGACCCTCGCCCTGCCCTCCTCCCCCCAAGAACTGTTTGTTTCCTACGTTCGGCAGGCTGCTCAGTCAACCTGGTCGCTGTGAGATCCTGAGTGCTCAGGACACCGGGCACGGGAGTCAGGCTTGCACAGTTAGATTGATAAGCGGGCGCTGAGCCGCTGAGCCACAGCTGCTACTGCAGGGCGAGGAGAAGCAGGTCAAGGTTATCAGGAGAGAGTGCGGCACTTGCCCATCGCTGGGAACAAAAATGTCCCTGCGTACCGCTTCCTTTCCCAGTCTCTGTCTTGGAGTCCCTTCTTGTCCTCTCCTTTTATTTCTCTCTGTCTCTTTCAGAGGGTTGTGGCAAAAGAGACACATATTGAAAGCACTGGACCTCTCTAAGTAAAGGACATCTACGAATCAACCAGTCTTTTCCTAACATTTATATGCATTATTTGATCTTCCAAGTAGTGCCATGCTCTAAAAATCAGAGTCAAAGCCTAGCAGTGACCATTCACCATTTCTTAACCAGTTCTGTTTATTGTTAAGACATGGTTTTATGTCTGAAGCCCCCTGGATACCCCGTGCTAATGCATCGGATCCCCGTGGCACATTAGCATACATGCTGTGTAACCAGGGAGTCTGGTTTCTCGTTTCCATTTTTCATTGAATTGGGTTTACTGGTGGCTAAATCTGATTTTTCATCCAGAAGAACCTGTTTCCCCTAAGGTCTTTTTAGCCGTTCCTATGTAATTTTGAACAGAATTTGATTTAATTAGGGGGAAATGACCACGTGAGATAAACCAACCTTAAAACCAAAGCCATTTAAAAATTATCATTTTCAGATCAAGGGTACATCAGTATCTACTGGTCAGTCTTGAAGCTGTATCAGGCAGGTCGCCAGCTGGCAGAGGCTGCACGCCCGTGTCTGCGATTGCTGTAACTGTCACCAGTGGTGCGGCACCTCGTGGAAAGCCCACGTCTCCTCCAGTGTCCCCCATCCACACTCCCGCCCTCCTTCTGACCAAGCCCTGTCTTATGCCGGTTCACTAAAAGTTTGGAGATCTCTGTCCCAATTTTAAGAAACCATTTCACCTTTTACAGTCGCCTCAGTATATGCCACGTGAAAGTATAAAGCACGCTGGCCTTGAAGTCCTGGTTTATATTTGAGACCTGGGAAAAGGACTCATCTCTCAACCTCGGTTTCCTCCTTTGAGTAGGGAGGCAACAGTGAGAGAAAGTCTACCAACCTAGCCGTACATATCTGCAGTGGACAAGAGCTCTTTTAATAATATCATTATTGCTTCACAGAACTAATTTTAGTGCTCCTGGTAATAAAAACACTCGAGGCAGGGAATGGTTAAGTGGAGAAGAAATTAAAGTGACTTTTCACCAAACTTTGCTTGGGAGATACGAAATTTAAACAGACAGCAAACTACCATACTCAGGCCAAGTACCTAGGTCGTGGATAACAGACTCTGGATCTTACAAAGGTGAAAAATGGTCCCAGGACTGAACAGTCTATGTCTAGGTGACATCTGTAAAATGGGAATTAGATAATGCTTCCTGCAATGGGGTTGTTAGGCAAATAAAAATGACTTAATATAAGGCACTTAAGACACATAGGAAGACATAGTAAGGTATTGTCAGTAACGCGCAAGAAGACCGGTCCCTTTTAGACCGCGTAGCGTGCTGGCGACTACGGGCAGGGTCTCCTTGGGCTGAAGCACTGTAAGTCTGACTGTGGTGTTTGTCAGGCTTTGGGGGGTGACTGAATTGCCAGAGCTCTGAGCCACTTGTTTGTTTGTTTATCTTATTTCTTGGTACGGGGTCTGGCACAGGCCCAGCATTCAGTGAATGTCTTTAGAATGAGTGGATGAAAGAGTAGGAAAGGGGCCTGTCTTGTCTAATTCTGAGGGTTATTTGGTTGAGATCATATCATTTGGGTGCAAACTGAAATTCCTTTATTTTCCTCTTCACTTTGCCCACCCACCCCACCCCATCAGGTTTTGAGATTCTAAAGCAGGCACAAAATTCTGCAACATCTCCACCTCCGCTCGCTCCAAAAAGTATTTCCCTGGAAGTTGTCTGTTATCACCAGTGCCCAAGCCAACAGGGGCCATGTAGGGAGCATGAATGAGTAGCCTGGGTGGGGTGACAGTTGACTATGAGTCTCATTGCACCTCCACCAGAAAGCAAGCTCTGTGAGGGCAGTAGCCTCATCCACTTTTTCACTCTTGTCCATTCAGTACCCAGAGCAGAGCCCGCCACATAGTCCTCCTTGGATAAACATTGGTGGAAGGGATGAATGAATAACCACTCCGTATAGGCTGGCTGTTGCAAGGTAGCAGTGAAGACCCAGTGTTGGCCAACACTTAGATTCCTCCAGATAGAGCAGAGAATCTACTTTTATGTGAAATCTCTTGATTTCAAATGTTGGCGACAAATGAAAAACGTTACAACACTGTGCAGGTCAAACAAAAGCATATCTAAGGGGAGAATTCAGCTCCCATGCCCCCAGCTTTAGACGTCTGCTGTCAGTGATGGCTCATGCCGTGCTCCACCATTTGCCCTTCTTCCTGTGTGCTGGGGAGCGCAGATCGTACCGTCTCCACTTTATACATAAGGTCACCGAGGCTCAGAGAAACTAACCGACATGTTCAAGGTTCCAAGACTAGAGTGTAGTGAAACTGGAACTGGAATCCAAGTTTTCTGACCTCAAGTCCCAAGCACACTACAGGACGCCATTCGGATTCTTCCCCGACATGTCCTTTGGGAACAGAAAGTAAATCGCATGCCATGTGCTTTTGCCACTTCACGGATTTGGGTCTCTGTTCTTCCTAGGACTGCCTAGCACTTCCTTACTGATGCGTCTCTCCAGCTTCCAACCAGTCCAGTCCCAGCTGCTATAATGTGGCATTGTCGTTGCAAGTAAAATAAAGCAGCCTCCACTCTGGGGTTGTCAGTTCACAGGCAGGCCTATTTCTATTCTGTTAAAAACCTGTGTGCCCAGGTATCAGTTTGAATCCCTGAGAATTGATAGCTTTATTCAATCTATCTAATTTATTTGGATCTAGAGTTGGTCACTGTAAGAAGATCAAAATAATGTTTTAAACAAGATAAAAGTTGTTTTTATCTCCCCTATTTCATGTAAATCTGAACATAGATAATCCAGGGATGCTGTGGTTCTCCAAAGAGTCCCTGAGCCAGACTCCTTCCATCTCTTTATTGTGTGGTTGTTACCCGTGCCAGCTTTGCTGAGGTCGCTCACCAGTTTGTTCACATTAAAGTCAGAGGGGCAGAGGAGAGAGATTCGGGAGCTGCCCCACATCCCCTCCCTCTTACGGGCATGGAGGGGAGGCTGTACACGTTGCTCCCGCTCACGGCATACTTCTCCTGCTCATCATTGACTGTCATTTCACCTAGCTGTAAGGGGATGAGGAATGTAGTTTTTAGCTGGATGTCCACGGGTCCAGCTGAACATTCTATTACTATAGGAGACAACAAATACTGGGGAACAGTTGTCATCTCTGCCATAAGGGCTAAGCATGAATGTGTTACTTAGTGTTTAAGCAGTGTTTTCTAACTGATTGGGTATTCTTTGATTTAGATACTTAGTTCTATTTTGCCTTTCATCTGCAGTATTTAGTATGAGTCAGATGTTTGATGGATGAATATTTTAAAACATAAAACTAAGATGCTAAGATTCTTCTCTGAATTATTTGCAAATTATCGTAACTTTTGAAACTTGAAATTTGCAGAGAGTTAAAGTAGTCAAATAGATCAGGGCTTGTAGTTGATAACTGTTGACAGGGGCCCTGGGATAGGAATACATCAAATTGCTCTTTGGAGATAGCCACCATTCTTCCAAATCTGCGGTACCTCTTGGAGCCACTTGCTTCCCATATCCACTTGCCTTCTGTTACTTGGGGGATCTCATTGGTGAGAACACTGAAAACATTCCAGTGAAACCGTATTAGTTTCCTGTTGCTGCTGTAACAAATTACCCCAGCCTTTGTGGCTTAAAGCATCAGAATTTTATTCTCTCAGTTTTGGAATCCAGAAGTCTGAAGCCAGTATTGTTGGCCAGCATCAAGGGCTCAGCAGGGTTGCACTCCCTCCGGAGGTTCTGGGACATGGTTGTTCCTTGCTTCTTCCAGCATCGAGGGGCTGCCCGCATTCCTTGACTATTGGTCCTATCACTCCGGTCTCTGCTTCCATCCTCACATTGCCTCCTTCTCCTCTGTCCTGTCAGAGTTCCCTCTGTGTCCTTCCTATGAAGGCACCTGTGGTTGCATTTAGAGTCCACCTGGAAAATCCAGGATAATCTCCCTGTTTTAAGGTCTTTAATCACATCTGTGAAGTCTTTTTTGCCCTATAGGGTGACATTCACAGATTCCATGGATCAGGACCTGGATATTTTTCAGGGCACACATTATTCTGCCTTGACAGCAACACCATTGTCAGTAAAAACAATAGCTGCTTATTGAAGCTATAGTATGTACCAGACAGTGTGCTAAGTATTTCATGAGGTCGTGTCATTTTAACCTTACATACATTTTCTTTGATTTTTCAGGAAGGTAGGGTTCAGAGAGACCAAGTGACCTGCTCGATGTCCCTCAGCATGCCCCATCTCCTTCTTCCCTACTCTTCCTTCCCTAAGCTGGTAGCAAAATGAAGCAATTAAATGTTCACTCAACCTAGAACAACAAGACAGAATGCCCCCTTCCCTGTTGCCATCGCCAAGTCCATTTAGGTAGCACACCTGCACCTCCCATCTAACCTTCGTGAGGCCCGTGGTGTCTCCTTTTCCCCTTCAAGGCTGCCTTAAATGTCCATTTTATCCTCACTTCACCTGTGTGCCAAGTTGTGCGTCCAGGAGAGGCAAATGCCTGTGCAACTCCAACGCCTCATAACTCACCCGGGAACAGTGTGGGGAGCACCGAATTCCCTTCGTACACCCGGTCCAGGACTCTTCTGTACTCTGCATTACAAAGTTGGGTTACAAATGTCGTGAGAAAAGGCTCTCTGGCAAGATGTGTAATGTTACCGCTTCCAGTCTCAACCAGACAGAGCAGGAGACTCGCGCTTCCCAGGGTGTTTTAGTGCTTCCAGTTCTGGTTCCGACTGGAATCAAAGTGCTGAAACAACTTCCAAGTAAACACTCAGAATGTGAGTGAAAAAGCTTAGCTCAGTTCTCAGTGTGTCAGTGGGTGAAGTGTGTGTGTGTTGGGGGCCTGCGGTGGAGTGAGCATGAGTGGCAGGAATAAGGGCAGATTTTTTCCCCCAAATTATCCCTGAGTGAAGTCCCAGGTTGGAAAGGCCCAGAATGATCTATTGACTATCTGACATGCCATTTGCCAAGCACCTAGGTGCAGAGGCAGGGCCAGCTCAGCCGTACGGTTGCTGTACTGATGTGGCGCTTTAGCTGTTTGGAGTTAATTGTTAATCCGGCCAGACATTATCTGCACTCCTATTCTGAGAGATAGAAAGAAAAAAAAAAGTCCAGCATCTTATTACCCTTCTCATCAAAATGCTCTAAACATTGTTGTGTAATAGCCACAGGAGTGGCAGAGACAGGGCTATTACAAGAACTGAAAATGCCCCCTGTTTTGGGGTTTCTATTTTCAAACAATTTTCTGTCTAAACTGAAATCAGCCGGGAAGGAACCGCCACGTACTAGAAATTGCCAAGTCTGGCTTCCTGCCGCACCCTCTCTGTGACACTCATTTTGCTATTAAGAGAAGCCACTTAACAAACCAATTGTCAACAGGGGGAGATGCCAACACAATAGTTAATCAGGTTTTACAAGGTCACGCATCTAATTCGAATTGTAAAAGGACCCCATTAGTGCCTTCTTTCCCTCGTTCTTGAGCGAAGTCTTCCTCCAAATTGAGGGCTCACCACTCTGGATCCCCTACAAGATAGCAGCCAGTTAATAAAGGCTCGAAGTACGATTTTCCTTACTGAGGGCCCCCTTTGAAGCCTATTAACACCCTTTTTTTATGGCGAGCAGAGCAAGTAGCCACCCCCTGACATGTGTTGGCACTTTCTAAAAGGTCTTAAATGCTCCATATTTCAGAGAATAACAAACCCAGGAAGGCTCACAAGGAGCCCAGCAGGAGTAAAATAAAAACACTGAGTAATTTACAGATCGCAATGAGGTGGTGCTTGCTAAGTGAGAGAGAAGGAATTCGGACCCCCCTACCCTGTGAATTTGCAAGAGTTCACAGGATCCTAGGCATTTCCAGGTAAAATCTACACTAGTGAGCATTTATACAACAGAGCGGGCCGTCACAGTGGTTCAAATCCCGTCCTCTGCCTTTGTCCTTCCTCATCAGAATGAATTTTCTGCATGGGTGGGCCTTCTTTGCCTTTGATTGTTTCCGAAGCTCTGTTGTGATTCTTTGATACCATACCACATTGAAACTGGAAATCGATGGGCAAATCTGCAGCTTCATTTTATTTTCAAATTTTGGAGTCTTTCTTTTTAAAATACACTCATCATATATTTTTTCCAGGGGGAGCTACTTGCATTTTAGCATGTTGCTCAAACTTGTGTTGGACACAAGATCGATGAGGTTTATTTTCTTAAATTATATGTGAAGGCCTGAGAATGAATGGGAAATGTTTCAATAACTTCAAAGTGTTATCACAAATGGAATGTCTATCTAAAGTTTGCTTATATAAGTCTACTGAGCTGACAGGCCAGTAACCTTCCTGTGTGTTAAAAGATGGATACTATACCCCTGGACCAACTAGTCCAGAAGCACCTTCTTGTTTTCACCGTGGTTGCCCCAAAGGATAGAAGATCATCACCACTGGCTGTTGCTCCAGCTTAGGCTTCTGATTCTTCAGCTTATTTTTGTGCACCACTCCAGCGTTCAATACTGTATCCTCTTACCATTCATACCTTCTGACAGTAGTAGGGATGGGTGTTCATGGCCTACTTCCTACATTTTTTTCTGATCCTGCTACAGAACCAGAGAAATAAGCAAGGAGCAACTTGCATCATGGATGAAGGAAGGATCCTGCAATAGCTGCAGATAAGTAGGCTGACTAGTAAAGGTCAGGGATTTTTTCATCCTGCCTTGATGCCATGGCATCAAGGTGATGCCATGGATTCCAATAACCATCTTGAGTGTGGCAGATACTATTTTGGATCCAAGGGAAGCAACAGTGAATAAAGCAGACAAAACCCCGTTTTCATCTTGCTTGTACTTGTGTGTGTGTGTGTTTGTGTGTAGAGACTGACAGACAGAAATGATGAATAAGATATACAAATAAACACTACAAGGTTATAAGTGTTATGGAAACAGTAAAGCAGGGAACAGACTTTACCGAGAAATTGCCATTTGAGCAAAGACTTGAGGAAGGTGCCTTTTCCACTAAGTTGGTAATTGGTGGATAAAAATGCTGATTTCTATAAAAAATTTACATTAGAAGAATTAACATGTTTCACTTATAGTTCAAGAAAAATGTAAGTCAAGTGTCTTAAGAAATTTATAAACAAAGGAGTAGGGCAGGTCACAGAGGAAGGGAAGGGAAAACGGGCGAGAGAAGAAAGGCCACCTTTCATGGGAATGATCAGAATTTGGTTTCACTAAACTTGAAGGGCAGTTGAGGTGTCTGAGGTTTACGGGAGATACCCATTTCCTAAATCTATGAAGAAACTTTGTCTCAAGACTACTAATAATCTGGTAGAATTTAAAGATATTGTTGTCGGTGACTGTGTCTGTGGCTGGCTTGGCTACAAGTAAGCATAGTTCACAGGAGAACAGATAAGTCAGGCCAAAGATTCCGCCGCCATTTTTGTCAGGCTCTGGGAAGGGGAACCCCCGTGGGATTTGAAATCTCCAAGTTCCCTCGTCTTGCTATCATCTATCCCTTATGCTTGCCTCCAAAGGTGCGTGCCACCCGGAGGATACTCTAGCTAACGCTTTATTGCTGGTGAGGACTCTGGACCAATTTCCCGCCTGTTCTCTTACCCTGGCAAGGAGGGTTGTCCTTGAGAACGAATTCCTTTTATCCCGCTGTCTCTAGATCCCTGGTCCCTGGAGGGCTCTGCTCCCTGGCTCCTTGACCTAGGTCTACACCTCACCTCAGCAGTCTGGTTCTTACCCTCATACTGTGGAGTCATGGAACAGAGAGTGAAGGCGGTAGCTTGTCCCGATCCAGATCTATTCATTGTACCCCCTTATCTCTGTGTAAAAGTGTTGCTGAGGATTCTAGTTCATCCTTGATCTTTCAGAGCTCTTCCTGCCTGGTAATGGATGACTAAGAGAAGCCCAAGCTCAACACAGAGCCTGAACATGGACACAGTTGTACAGGACATGGCATTCATTTAAAGGGCTACAGGGCATTCCGCCAAATAGAGATACCATAGTACAGTTACTAAGTATTTAGTAAAAGGCACTGAGTTTTTTTTCTAGTTTTCTTGCCCCCTCTTCCAAGGGTGTATTTTCTAGATAGACCTTTCCTACTCCGTTAGAAAAGTATTTATGTTTTATTCCAATGCCACTTTGATTTTTTTTTCTTTTCACATTTTTATTCACTTATGTTTTACTCTAGAATTTTATGTTTTATTGTAAGATACTCATACATATTTTATAAGAATCATTAGGAGTTTACTTTAGAATAAGGAGTGAGGTAGGGGTACAACTTTATATTTCACTAAATACAAATGCTAGTCAATTTTCCAAATGCTATTTGTAATCCCTAGTTCTCTCTCATTCCTAAATTTGAAATGCCCATTTTTATAATATACTAAAATCCCTACACATGCTTGGATTTATTCCTGAATTTCTATTTATTCCAATATCTTTATTCTCTTCCTGTACCACCAATATACTGTTTTCTACAGGGTTTACATAGCTTTTATAACTTAACATCTGATAGACGTGTTTTTTCATTACTTTTCTTTTCAGAATTTTCTTTGCTGTGATAACATGTTCATCTTAACAGAGGAAATTTTGAATTATTTTCTCAAGTTTCAAAAATACTTCTTTTAATGTGAATTACATTGGGTTTAATAACTAATTTAAGGAGAAACTATATTTTTATATTATTGACTCTACTGACCCAAGAAACAAAAATATTGCTTTCCAGTAATTCAAGTTTTTGTATGTGTATGTATGTGTTTTTCAGTAATTCTTTGTTCAATTCACACATATTGTATCAGTTAAGATTTGTTAGCAAGAGAAACTGAGTTTAGCTAATTTAAGCAGAAAAATGAATTTACTCAAGGGACATTGGTAGCTCAGAAAATTACTGAAAGTTTAAAGAACCAAACTTAGCTATAAGTCAGAAATCAGGGCAGCCCTGGCAGGAAGCACTAGGCAGTCTTGTCTGGGAACTGAAGCTAGAGTGATGAGCGCTGACCATTTACTTCTGCTCCTAACTCATGCTGCTTAAGCTCAAAGTGCTGTTTTGAGATTGAGGTATCCGATTGGCTTGGCTTTGATCACGTGTCCTGCCTTCAGTGTAAAGAAGACTTCCGTAACTCCAGTGCATCTCTCCCCTCATCTAACAGGGTGTCCCCTCTCAGTCCAAAAGGAAGGTAGACTCTGGGTGGTCGGTGACCATCACAACTAGGTTTCATTTGCCTGCTATTCTTGTGGACCTGAGAAGTGTCCTGTAAAGATTACAGACAGGATCAGTGACCACAGGCCAAAGGTGTATAGACATCCCAGAAAGCACTGGAAGGATATAATGGGAGGCAAAACACAATACCAAGCTAGACTCAGCAACAGGGTGCAGACGCGGGTGAGATGAGAGAAGCCAGTCTCACTGTCATGTATGACTGTTACCTGAACGTGCCCGTCCCAGTCAGTCTGCAGCATGGCCCCTTTATTGAAATTGATACACATATAAAAAGTAAAGTAATTATCATCCTGGCTTCTACCGATTAGACATGAAGGTAGTTGTGAAGTGGGAGTTGGTGAGTGAAAAGCTATTTCTCTCCAAGTAGTAAGAGGTGAGCACTGAGGGTTTGCTTGAGCACCGGGGCTATCATGTACGGTTGTGCAGGTGGTACACTGCACAATTTCAGGGATTGTCCTTCACGTAGACTGCAGTATGCATATACAACCTTCATGGCTGTACTTGGTTGCCCTGCCAAGAGTCAACATGAGCTGAGGCAGGAGAGATCGCAGCATTCCAGTGAAGCACCAGTGGTCTGAAGTGGAGAAGCCATGAGGGGATGGGCAGTGGGCCGGCCATATATGATTGCTAGGTGTGGACAGTGACCAGAAGGAGCTCAGTAGCCTAAATTAAGGTGCTGACCTGAGGAAACTCTTAGTATGATACACTCCTAGGAGCTTCCTGAGATACTAGGGCAGGGAGGGAAGATTAAAAGGTGGTGGAGGGACTGGCTATGTCTGTGAAAATTAAGAGAACCTGGATATGTTTCTGTGGCCTGATTTTGTAACTTTGGTGGTAAGACCCTGGGGTCTTTGGAATATTTATGTAAACAAACATGGTTAATTTATTCTCAGATCTCAGCTTCATGGTTGGGCCCTATTTTTTGTTCTGGGAGGGTAGACTTGTTCATGGGAAGAGTACTGTGGCTGGCTCAGCCTTCCACGTGCTATCTGGCTGGGAAGGCACACGCAGCCGGCTGGCCTGGGAGTCCCTGCTGAAGTGTGTTCTCACTGAACCTTGTTAACTGGCACAAATAGTAAAGTGAAATGACATTAAATGGACTGATGATCTGAGTTCTCCACGATAAACTACCAGGAAATACTTCTTGGCCATGACATTTAAAGAAAGAGGGGGGGAAAAATAACAATGATTTTAAGAAGACCTTCCATAAAAGGAAAAAAATCAGAATTTTTACTAAAAAGTACACATATCGAGGAAGAGACAGACCAGTAGGAAATTCTTTTCCTTTTGACCTAATCATAACAAGATAGACATGATGGGAAACAGTTGTAAGGAAGATTTTTAAAGGTGGGATTTCTAAATCCAAAGAGAAGGCAGTTATCTGAAAGGCCCTGGGCTCCAGAGCTTTGTAAAAATTGGTAAAATGCAGCCTTTCCTGTAACCGACTCCAGAGCCGAAGCAGGGGGAGGTGGCAGAGAGCAAAGTGGTGGAGAGGTAGGTCCACTCAGGCCAAGAGACCTGGCTGGAGTTATACTCTTTAACAAGGTCACCTGTGTGATATCTTCCTGGACCACGCGATCTCCAACACGATGTACTCCCTTTATCCTGAGCATCCTCAGAAGGCCTTGTTGTTGCTAGGAGGGTAGGGTGCAGAGACAGCTGAACGGAAAGATGAAGTAGCTGGCCTGGTGCCCAATACACTGTTCCCTGGTAGAACTAGTCAGAGGGCTTATAAAGAACTCACTTCTTCAGAATGGGTTTTGAGGGAAAAGCATGATGCATGAAACATCTGCAGGGAAGGAAAGCAGCTAACGTGCACGTGAGACCTCTGAGTCAATGCCAGGGATGTCACATTGGCTCATGAGGGGTGGAGAGAATTGTTCCCATTTTATAGAAGAGGAAAAGGAGGCTCAGAAAGCTGAAGTCACTGCTCGCGTGACACATCCAGTGAATTGTGGCTGAACTGTCACCTCCGGTAGTCCCTTGTGCACTGTTTCAGCCACAGAAGTCTCCTTGTCCTCCCGACCCACCTTGCACTCTCCATCGTGTGCACGCTGAGAGGTGCTGTCCTCAGAGTGTGTGTCGGCAAACAGCCCCTCACTTGCAGGTCAGGAGCTTAGCCCAGCATCCCTGGACCCGCCACTGGCCCCGGGAGAGTGTCAGCAGCCCTGCCATCCACCTGACTGCTCACGGGTCCCCCAGCCCTCACAAAACTTGCTCAGCCTTTGTTTAATTGTGCCTGGGTTAGAGTGATGATGTATACCTTCTGTCCAGTCATCGTAATGAATTCTTCGAAGCTTTGTTAAGTCAACAGCTAATTCTCAAACTCCAGAAGTGGAGGTAGATTCTTCTTTTTAAATGAGTGGACCGCACGGCAGAACCACCAGACTCAGCTGGTGTGCCACTGCTGCCGCCTTGGAGCCCGGGGGGCGGAGGGGAGCTTTCCCCCATCATCACTCCCGCAGCGCCTGGCACATCCCGGGCGTGGGGACAGGCTGGCTGCAGGCTGGTCCCAGAGATGCTGGGACCACGGAGAGCGTGACTACCCTCGGGCCAGCAGGACCCAAGAGGTATATCTGCACTGGCACAGAGGACTTGGCCTGTCACATCAGGCCACCCCAAAGAGGGGACAGAGGCTCTCTGTTTTATGGGGTCAGTTGGGAGCCTCACAGGAGGGACTAGTGTTTCACTGGCCAAGGTGCCCCCTCACAATAACTCGATCATTCTTCCAAATAGTAACACTAAATTGCATTTTATGCCTAAATTCAAACTACTGCACTAATAATAATAAGAAGAAGAAAGGTGTTTCTTTTTGTTCTTTATTTGAAATCCGAAAGTGGCAACTAATTTAGGAAAAAGTCTAGTGATAATATCTCTTTACGGAGGGACAGTTGTGTGGAAGGTCCATTCTATGTAAAAAGGGGATTTCTTCAGAGACCCCTACTTTGTTTGGTACGTGCTCAAAGTTGAAGTCCATTAAGATAGCATTCATATGTATTTTTAAAATTTTATTTATTTATTTATTTTAATAAAAAAATTTTTTGGGGGAAGGGAGGTAGTTAGCATGGACATTCTTCTTGCTTATGTAAATACCGTTCACTACATGTTAAAGAGATGTCGTGCCCTCTTCCCCCTTTATGCCCTAAACCTAGCACCGTCCTAGTGTGGGGTCAGAGGAATTCCTTTCAATTACCCTCCTTCAGCTGCTCCAATCATGTCCCATGTTTGTTGGTCTCCTATTTAAACTATAACTTTCTGAATAGCTTTTCTTTTCCGGAGTTTCTAATTACTGGGCCAAGAAGAAATGTGGCTTCCTGCACTGTATTAGTATGACCTTGCAGCGCCTTGCTCATTGCATCTGTTGAATGGGGTCCGTTCCTTTCTCTTGCTGGAAACATTTGCTGTGGAACCACAGAGCATCTGTTCTCATTTGAGGCGATCGCTTATGGGTTGTCTACACTGCTGTCAGCCTCTGACTCATTTCCATTGGACTTCTAAGTCATTCCCAGAGATCGTAAGAGCTCAAGGCGTTTCTTCCTTGAATTTTACACTTTGTTGTAGTGGATCTTCAAGCTGCTTCCTCAAAAAGGGTATGCAGGAGGTAAGCTTATTTTTTTGCATAAAAGATGTCTTTATTTTGCTATTACATTTGATTAACAGTTTGAAGAAATAGAGAATAGTAAGTTCAAAATTACTTTTCCAAAAACTCTAAAGGGGCCACTCCTCTACAGCCTGTTTCTGCAGGTTTTCTAGGTGATGGCTTCGTCCTGTTTTGATGCAAAAAATGTTTCCATATACTATCCATCGTCAAGGAATTTGTGAGGTCTCTTTCTTTCTCTCTCTGTCTCTCTCTCTCTCTCTCTTTTTCCTGCTGTTAGGGATTTATTCCCCTTTGAAGAAAATTTTTATCTTTTATTATCATCAACTTAACTATTTAATTGCAACCCTGAAGGGAGAGGAGACAGGCTTCTCTATTTCACTTGTGCTCAGTCCACCATCTTGAAAAAAACCAAACAAAACAAACAAGCTCTTGGCCTTCACCTGCTAAAGTGCAAATACCTTTGGGGAAAGGGTGAAAGAGGTAGTTAACCTCATCCCGTGCATGCCAGTAATCAAATTATTCTGAACAGCTTGAGAGAACAGTGAATCAGAGCTATACAAGGATGTGAAAACAAGGCTTTAGAATATCTTTTTATAAGAACTAGAGAATGGGTAACAGTGTCTTTGGAACTGGGAGGCTGAACCACAGTGGTGGTTTAATCCTAGCTCAGGGAGAATTACTTCCGTGTTGCAAATCCTGTTTACAAGTTGCTATTTATTTTCCTGTCCGTAGTCTCACATGTCTGTTCCTCAGTCTATCTATCTATCTGGATACAGGTATCTATGCCATGCATCCACACATATACAAATATATATATATACACACATGTACATACACAGATACAAATTTGAGCCTATGTTGGTTTTATTTCTGACACAGTTCCTTATTTTTTAAACCTCGTACTAGAATATTTGGGTATTTGGTTAACGAAAGTCTTAGAGGTTGCCAGTCATGGGAAAACTTAGGGCACGTGCCCATGTGAACTTTGATGCAACCAGTCTTTCTAGATCCTTAACTCTTAGGAATGTTCAAACTTCTGTTCTGACAAAATTGTGGTTGCTCTGTCACTCAGTGTGTTTTTTTTTTTCCCCATCCTTCAGGATGTCCTAAACAAAATGGCACCTTCTAAAGCTGATTTTATCATGTAGATTTTCAGAATGACCCTAGTGCCGTTTGAGACCAGAGCTCCTCTAGCATCTTTCACCCCAGAAGCATTTCAGGCAATTTTGTTTCTGCGAATACATAAGTAGATCTAACTATTGACATAAGGGCACCAAGGCCATACAGGAAAGAGACCATTTTCTTAGAACATTTCATTTCTCACCAAATCTTCACTTGGTCCCACTGTCCTAAATCCCGCTAGTCCAGTTAATAAAGAGTATTCATTCAGATTTAAGTTGGTTTAAATGTTCACATATTTTTCTCCCCCTCCCATCTACCTTGGGGAGTGTAAGGGAAGTGAAGTTTGGAGATGGATGGAGGGAGAGACCAGTGAGAAAGGAGGCCCTGGGTGGGGGCTGGGGACAGGCGTGACTGGCATGAGACCAGGGGACGCCTGCTCCCAAGGTCACGTCCCAGGGTGCAAGCGGTTTGACCTCTGAGAGCAGCAGAGTGACGCCACCCCTGCGACTGGTTTCTGGCAGCTCCTCCTCTGTTGTGATGACAGAGTAACATAGTGCTCATTTCTCCCAGAGTTTATCACTCTGGGCTTGAAGGCCTGTCACCCTGATTCCCAAGGTATCTTGGCCTTTGAGGCCAAGACAGTTCAACCATGTCCGTGCTGAGAATTCTCTCCTCAGCTTCCTCGCAGCTGGAGCCATATTTGATCAAGCAATGACTCACTGGACTGTGGACTCCAATTTCCCTGTAAGAAAGATAATGAGAAAAGGAAATGCCTGCAGGGGAAGGAGGAGAGAGGTGGTTTTTGGATTCCTTCCTGAAAATATGAGGCAATATTTATCTTCTAGGCCTTGTTTGGATGCTAGCTGGGGGAGGCAGACTCTGTATCCTTGTTTAAGAAACCTTGCCTTGTTTTTTTTTTTTTTTTTCCTATTCGGATCAAGGAAGAGGACGTTTTTAGTTTCACGTGTTTGGCTGGTTGCAAACCAAGCATGTTCGTGGGTCAGGTTAGCTAATTTGACCTCCAGAAGCAGTGGAGCCTGACCCCTGGAATAATTCAGGCCAGGCAGCCGGGGAAGGATGAGTGTCTCTCTCTTACAAGTCATTTTCAGTTGGCTTTCTCTCGTCAGTGGGGCGGTATTATTTTTACTATGTTAATAATTCATGCCTCATTCTAGACAATGAAAAGATCCACCCTTTAGACCGGTCAAAAAAAGTAATTTGGGGTTTTTGCCTATGCAGAATAAATGTGGATGGAGTAAGAAGGAAAAGAGGGATTAACATGGACTGAGCATGTTGTATATGGTGGGTGTTGTTTAGGTACTTCAGACACATTCTTATTTTACTCTTCGTTGCAACAGCAGCAACAATGACAATCAGAGAAAAGTATTAAGATATTTTACCATTAAGGAAATTGACTTTCAATGAGCTGAAGCAAATTGCTCAAGGTTACAAGTGGTTGAGTTGCAGTCAGATACAGGTTTTTGTGACATCAAATCTGGGCACTTTCTACCTCCCCATGGTGCCTCTGAAAATGATGCTCAAAAGTCTGTTTGGTCAGAACTATCTCTGTCATTGATCTGCCACAGGGCTTGAAACTGCCTTCTCTGAGGTCACTGACAGACATCATTTCTAAGAAGGCACTTATGAAAATGTGACTCTGCACCCAGAGCAAGAAGAGCGTGGGAGTCGTGGAAGTCAGCCCCCAGCCCCCACCCCCGGCCCCTTACCACAGTTCAACCAGAGCCTCAGTATTAGAGCAGAAAGAGATATTAAGCAGTATGGAGCCCACTTGCTTCTTTTTGTGACTGATGTAATGGAAATTCAGAGAGGCCAAAGAAACTCTTCAAAATCACAAAGCTCCTGTAGTTAGTTTTATCAGAAATCAGGGCCCTCGGGGGATGACACACAGGAAATTTGATTTAGGGCCTTGAGGAAGCGGCCAACAAGGTCAGCATTCTAGGTGCTTCTTAGAGGAAAGCACTGGGGGCAATAGCACGTTAAGGAACCACAGACGTCCTCGAGGCCACTGCTCTGGGTGCCCGGGGTGGCGGGAGCCCCCACAGTAGGGGGATGCCTGTCACAGCGAGGTCAGCTTTACCACTTTGCCCACGACCAGTCTTGTCAGAGGGCTTAGGTCATTAGACATGTTAGGAAGGCATGACCAGTGCCCCCTCTTTCTCGAGAACATCTCCAATCACTTTTATCCGTGCTTCTCACAGAGTTGATGAATGACTCAAAGTCAGACGAGACTCTTTGAGCTCAGTTTATGCAGTTTGTGTACAATGTGTAGGTCAAAGCTTCAAAGCGCCCGGCACTGGAAGCGGAGCATCGGAAAGCAAGGGGCTAAATCACGACCCCACCAGATATTTGGCCTGTCAGGGTGCCTCAAGGGGCACCCACCCATGGGAGGCAGCTCCCACTTAAGCTCCCTGGATTCCGATAACTGGAGCTGTGAGGGGAGCGGCAGGTCCTGCAAGTGTGATAGCGCTCTGGCTGGAGGGGTCAGGTTTGAGTTCTCATTTAAATATGAGGGAAGCCTTTTACCTCAAGCTTAAAAAAAAAAAAAAAAAGAAAGAAAAGAAAGAAAGCAATTCTGGTTCCTGAAAGAGAGAAATGTTACCCTGCTCGCCTCAGCCTAGGAAATAGCACGACTGGCAGACTTGGCAGCTGCTCCGAGAAGAGCTGTGTGGCCAGCTCTTCAGGCTAAAAGTGTAGTGGTAACTGCATAATGATGTCTGAGAAAATCAAAGACCAAAGGGACAATTACAGCTTGGGAGAAACAAATATACAGCCAAGCCCAACTTCGGGGTAATTTCTCCAAGGACGCCCTTGGGTCTCGAGGAGACATTCTGCTTATAGATTCTGGAGGAAAATCACAACCATGAGAGGGCATTCACAGCCTCCAATAACCCGTGGTTAAGGCTGTGCGTGTAATTGTGATTAGCTGGCTGAGGGAGGGCACGTGGGGATCAGGAAGCCCAGAATGACATGCCCAAGAACTGCAGCAGAGTGGAGGTGTGGATGCCTGCCTGGTCGGGGCACAGAACAGAGAAAAGGCAAACATCATTATTTCTCAGCCCCCTCGTAGGAATTCTCTACCACTCACTGGCTGCTTGCTCCAGGAAACTTACCTAGCCTTCTTGGACCGCAGTTTCCTTTCCTGTAAAAATAAAAGTTTTGACTAGGTGATTTTAAAGGTCCTTTTGGTTGTAACATCGCACAATAATCCAGCTGTAAATCTGCGTCTTTGGAGAATTTATAGATTTTATTATTATTCTTCAAATGATTGAATGCCTTGTGGAGAGGGTCAGTCAGTTTGGTTGGTACTGGGACACTTGCAAAGAGTAAAAGATTCTAGCTCCTGCCCTTAAGAGAGTGATCATTCAGTGCTGTTAATGTCCTGAAATATGTGTGAAATTCACGCTAAAGGAGTGTTTATTCAGTGTGTTGTGCATTATGAGAGAGGAAAAGAAATATAAATTACTACATGGCCCCTGCATGCAGGAACCTGCACAATGCACATGAAACAATGGAAAGACAACCACGAGGTAAACTTTTGGATACTGACTGTAAGTGCAACTGGGATTCGTAATGCAGGCTGGGAAGTCAGAGCAAGCGTCCTGGAGAAGGAGGAACTTGGCGGGACCTTGGAAGAGTGCTAGGATTTGAATAGGCAGAGAGGAGAGGGGAGGAAATGCCAGCTGGGGGAAATAGTGTGATAATTAATAGAAAAAATATTCATAGCTTTTCTCAGAAGCTCTGAGAGCTTCAGCTGTCCTCAGCCAAATGTTAACCCAGATGGTATAGCCAAATTTCATAATTAGCAGTTCACCCAGGCACCACAGGTGCTCAAGTCTAAGTCTCATGGTATTTATTCATGGGGCCACTGCAGAAGAAGAGGAAAAGCTTAGGAGTGGGAAAGGAAGGTGGGTGGGGGTGGTACTCTGAGGACAGTTTTCCAAGACAGATGAATTTGGTTAGTTTCTGTTTGGTCAGTATTTCCAAAGTTGCATGAAGGTTTCATCTCTGGGTGCAGACAAGGTATCTGTCTGACTAGGAAGCCACAGATGGAGTTCACAGGGCCAGCAGACGCGTACATACGAGCACATGGTGCCTGGTGCAGTGCTGCCCCTCATTCCCACGGCTTTTGGGACCAGCGCAGGAGAAGGTGGATAACCAGTCAGCAGAAATTAATCATCCTCTCTGTTGAAAAGCGCAAGTCAGAGCAAATCTTGTACTGCTGATGGATACGGGGAGGAGGTAAATGGAAGCAGGGCCCTCCATATGCTTCCCAGACACAGGGCTGGAGCCACACTGGCTTACCTGGGAGACAGGCTCCCACTCCTCACCTGCCCCCGCCCTTCCCTCAGAGCCACCCAGATGGTTTCGGCCTTAAAAGCCCTGAGCAAAATTGCAGAGTGAGCAGTGTTTATCATTTTCGGCTGTTTCTCTTCCTTTCTGGCCCTCTCTCAGCTCCCACACGGGAAGGTTTAACTTGGGTTACTCGTTCCATCCTTAGAGCTCTGTGTTTAAACATCCCCTGCTTTTGAAGTAAGATGGTGGCATTGGGTCCCATTCTCCCAGGTTTTTGGTGACATTTCCTCCAGATACCTGGTGTTTGGCAGGCCCTTGTCCAGTCTGAAGGTTTCTTACAGTTACAGTGACGGTGCTGCTCCTGTGCTGGGAGGGGACTGCGTTCCTGATGTCTTTCTACATTTTGCAGTTGATTTGTCCACCAGCCCTGGCCGCACAGCTGTCCACACCAACTGTGCACAACCAGACCTACTGACCGTGTAAAGGGAAGCTTGGATTCCTTCCGAGAGGAAGTAAGGAGGCTTCTTATTTCCTTCTTTACTTTTACAAGGTGCACTGATCTAAAATGAGTTGCTCAATACACCCGGGAAACTGGGCCTACACTTGGACTAGATGTTGGTCTCCTGGTGCTCTTCAAATCCACAGATTTCTACTTGCCCAGAATTTTTGCCCATTCATGAGAGGCAATATAATACATTAACACATTGCTGGAAAGAGTGGGTTCTGAGAAGGGTGAACCTGGAGTGTTCAGATGCTGCTTCTCTGTGTGCTGGAGGCAAAATGATATGACAAGTGGAAGCCACGTCAGGGTTTGGGGGGCATGGAACTGTCTTCTCAGTACAGTAACTCCGGAGCTGGTCCTAGAGGTACCTAAGGCAGGGGTGGGGCAGATTTGTACACGCTATGCACAGAGGCTCAGAGGCAGGGAGAGCATGCAACCTGTGCAGGAATCCACGGGTTGGTTTACCTGGAGCTCCGAGTAGAGGGTGAGGGAGTGGCTACAGAGGTAGGCTGAGGCCATACTGTAAAAGGCTTGTGTGCCTTCTTAAAGATACAGGACTTCAGGGCACACTTCTGTGACATTACAGAATGGGCCTCTTGCCTCAGGGGCATAGCTCTCCCAGCATTTACAGCTTGGTGAGTAGAAACTGTGCTTGTTTCACCCCTACTTTGGGCCGTGTGCATCCCTGCAACCATATGCAGGGGCTCTGTTGGAGGGTCCTACTCTGCTGCTTGTGGCTGCACCCCTCCCCAGAGTCTGTGGGACAAGGGAACATGCCCGTCTGGACTTGGTGTCTCCCCATTCTGGATCACATCCTGTGTCCCTGGGACCCTGAAATTCCCTGCCCATACGGCAGAGGTGGCTGCCCCTCCCTCAGGCATGCACGTCCAGGCCTGGCAGGTGGCCCCAGGGCTACTTAGGGGTGTGTGTGTGTGTGTGTGTGTGTGTGTGTGTGTGTGTGTGTGTGTCTGAGCACAGAGCTCTCAGTGTGGGAGGGAGCCAGGGCGAGAACAGGATGGAATAGCATGGACTGGGCGCCTCCGGAGGGAAGGCTTCTCGCTTTTCACTGTTGAGTGTGATGTTAGTTGTGGGCTTTATTAATTTATAAGTGGCCTTTATGATGTTGACTTATATTCCCTCTATACTCACTCTGATGATGGTTTTTCATCATGAATGGTTGTTGAATTTTGTCAGATGCTTTTTCTGCATCTATGGAAATGATCTCGTGACTTTTATCTTTCCTTTTGTTAATGTGTTGCATTGCATTGATTGATGTATGAATATTGAACCATCCTTGCACCCTTAGAATAAATCTTACTTAATCATGTTGTATGATCTTTGTTATATATTGCTGGATTCAGTTTACTAATATTTTGTTGAAGATTTTTGCATCTATATTCATCAAAGACATTGACCTGTAATTTTCTTTTTCTAGTGTGTTTGTCTGATTTTGATATCAGGGTAATGATGGCCTCACAGAATGAATCCGAGAGTATTCTGTCCTCTTCAGTTTTTCGGAATAGTTTGAGAAGGTAAGGTATTAGCTCTAATTTATATGTTTGGTAGAATTCACCTGTGAAGCTGTCAGTCCTGGACTTTCCTGTTTGCTGGAAGTTTTAAATTACAAATTCAATTTCACTTCTAGTGATTGGTCTGTTTAGATTGTCTGTTCCTTCTGATCCAGTCTTGGCAGGCTGTATTTTACTAGAAACTGTCCGTTTCTTCCGGTTGTCCAATTTGTTGGCATATAACCATTCATAATATTCTCTTCTGATTTTTTTTGTGTCTCTGTGGTAATAGTTGTTACTTCTCTTTCATTTCTTATTTTGTTTTCTTGGGTTCTCTATTTTTTTCCTTCTTGATGGGTCTGGCCAAAGGTTTATCAGTTGTGTTTCTCTTTTTAAAAAACCTGCTGTTGGTTTCATTGGTCATCTGTAATGTTTTTTGTTTTCTATTTCATTTATTTCCTCTGTGATCTTTATTATTTCCTTTCTTCTGCTGAGTTTGGGCTTTGTTCTTTCTCTTCTTCCTTTAGATGGAAGGTTAGGTTGTTTATTTGATATTTTTCTTATTTCTCGTGGAAGGTGTATTGCTATAAACTTTTAAAATTACTTTTGCTGCATCCTATAGATTTTGGAAAGTGGTTTCCATTTTCATTTGCCTGTAGGTATTTTGTGATTTTTCTCTTTGGTTTTTTAATTGACCCATTGGTTTTTTAGCAGCATGTTATTGAGTCTCCACATATTTATGCTTTTCCCATTTTTTTATGTAATTAATTTCTAGTTTTATATCCTTGTGGTCAGAAAAATGCTTGATATAAGTTCTATTCTCCTAAATGTGAGGTGTATTTTGTAGCCTAGCATGTGATCTGTCCTGGAGGATGTTTCATGTGCACCTGAAAAGAATGTGTATTCTGCAGTTTTTGGATGGAATGTCCTGTAGATATCTAATAGATAACTTAATAAGTCCAGCTGGTTTATTGTGTCATTTAAGACCACTGTTGCCTTATTAATTTTCTGTCTGGATGATCTGTCCACTGATGTAAATAGGATGGTAAAAGTCCTCTACTATTATTGTGTTGTCATCTCTCTCTTTATGTGTATTAATATTTGCATTATATATTTAGTTTTTCCTGTATGGATGCATATATGTTAATGAATATAGTATTCTTTTCTTGTACTGATCCCTTTATCATTATATAATGCCCTTCTTTGTCTTTTATCATAGAGTTTGTTTTAAAATAGATTTCTCTGATGTAAGTATTACTACCCCTGTTTTCTTGTTGTTTCCATTTGCATGAAATGTATTTTTCCATCTCCCTAATTTCAGTCTGTCTGTGCCTTTAGCTCTCTTACAAGCAGCATATAGGTGGGTCTTATTTGTTTTTTTTTTCCCTAGTCAACCACTCTATATCTTTTTATTGGAGGATTTAGTCCATTGACATTTAAAGTAATTATTGATAGGTCTGTACTTATTGCCATTTTATTCCTTGTTTTTCCGTTTTTTTTTTGTAGTTTTTCTCTGATTATTTCTTCCTTTTGCATATTCCCTGTGGTTTGATGATTTTTTTAGTAGTATGCTTGTTTTCCTTTCTTTCTAGTTTTTGTGTATCTGTTGTAGTTTTTTCTTTATTTGTGATTACCACGGGGCTTATATATGTTGGCCTGTAACTATATCTACTTGTTTTAAACTGGTGGTTATTTAAGTTCAAACACATTCTAAAGGATGTGTATTTTTTTACTCACCTCCTCCACATTTTGTGTTTTTCATGTCCTGGTTTACATCTTCTGGTTTATCTCTTCATTATTTGTTGTAGTTATAGTTGCTTTTACAATTTTTTTTTGTCTTTTAATCTTTATATTAGCTTAAGTGGTCATCATCAGCCCTTACTACGTATTTGTCTTTCCTAGTGGGATTTTTCCTTTCCTGTACATATTTACTTCTTGTTATATATAGCCTTTTCTTTTCCACTTAGAGAAGGCATTTTAATATTTCTTTTAGGGTTGTTTTAGTATTGGTGAATTCTTTTAGATTTTCCTTGTCTGAGAAGTTCTTTGTCTCTCCTTTTATTCTAAATGAAAATCTTGCTGTTATGAGTGTCTGAGGCTGTAGGTTTTTCCCTTTCAGCACTTTAAATATATTATGCCATTCCCTTCTGGCTTGCAAAGTTTCTGCAAAAAAATCACGCAATAGCCTTATGTGCGTTCCCTCATATATGACTAGTGTACTCTTGCTGCCTTTAGAATTCTGTCTTATCTTTAACTGTTGCCATTTCAGTTATGATGTGTCTTGTTGTGAGTCTGTTTGGGTTCATCGTTTTTGGGGACCTTCTGTGCTTCCTGTACCTGGATATCTTTTTCCTTTTTCAAGTTTGGCAAGTTTTCAGCCATAATTTCTTCAAATACATTCTACCCTCTTCTTTCTTCTCTTCCTGGGACCCTAAAATGTGAGTATTTGCACACTTGGTGTTAATCCAGTGATCTCTTGCACTGTTCTCACTTTTAAAATTTGTTTTTCTTTTTGCTGTTCTGAGTGAGTGGTTTCCATTATTCTGTCCTTCAGATCACTTATGCATTCTTCTTAATCACTTAATCTTAATCTTCTATTAATTCTGTGTAGTGTGCTTTCATTTCAGTTATTATATTCTTCATTTCTTACTGGTTCTTTTTTTATATATTTTAGTCCCTTTTTAAAATTCTGTGTTCATCTATTTTCTCTAATTCAGTTAGCATTCTTATTACTAATGTTCTGAAATCTTTATCTGGTAAATTGTTTATTTCTGTTTCATTATTTATTTTTTTCAGGGGTTTTCTCTAGCTTTTTAATTGGCCCCAGTTCCTCTGTCTTCTCATTTTGCTTAACTTTGTCACCATAAGTTTAGGTGAAATAGTTACTTGTTGTGGTCCTGAAGGCTTGTCCTTATGTGGGAGCATCCCTATAGAGTCTGCATGTGCCCAGTGCCTTTGGTGGGAGGGCTGGATTTGAGATGAATGCCAGTCATGCCTTCTCACAGGGTGTGCTGGCAGCTATCACCTTGGTAGAAGGTGGGGTTGGAGAAGAAGGAGCTAAGGCTGGAACCAGGTGTGAGCCAGGGCTTCCCCTCTGCTCAGTGGCCATCACTATGTTATCAGGAGTGGAGTTGGATCCCACAATGCTGGAGTAGAAGCCCCGAATTTTAGGTCCATACTGGCTCTGTTCTGTTTAAGTACACGTTCTCCCCTCTCCAAGCACCAGGACTCTTGCCCCAGAGGGAGGAGTAGTGCTGGAGCGAGAGGGGTTCATGGGGGCTTTTGGCTCATGATGGCATGGGCTGTGGTGGGTCAGCCACAGACAAGTCTGCACTGCTCCTAATGTGCTGCCTGTGCAAGCACCAGCAATGGCTTAGAAGGAGCCTCGGGTCTGAGTCTCCTTTGTACCTCACAGACCATCACTGCCTTCAGCCTCTGCCACACCTACCCTGCAATGGAACCTTGCTGCAGGGGAGGCCGGGCTGCGTGCTCTCCACGTGTACGGGGTATGGGCTGTGGCAGAATGTCTGCTGTCAGGCATCAGGGCTGCTTCTGATAGGCTGCCTGAGTGAGCACCAGCCCTGCACACCTCTGCCTCGCTCAGATGATCCCCTGGGTCCGAGTTACCTCTGTATCTCATGGCTGAGCTCTCTCCCCAGACGGGGCAGCCCTCAGTCCAGCACAGAGCTGTGATGGGAAGTTAGCGGGCCTAACTTGTTCCCTCAGCTCAGGCTGGGGTGCACACCGGGGCGGTCACAGGAACCCTGGCAGCCACCGTAACAGTCCTCAGCCAGCCCTCTGTACCCTGCTTTGGGAGCAAGCCAGCACGTGTATGCTACTCTCCAGCTGGGTCCAGGCTTCCCACAGCCCTCCTGTGAATCCCAGCAGCCTCCTAACCAGCCAAGGGGTTTTGTCTTCTATGTTGGGCCCCAGGCCTGGGGCACCCAGTATGTGGCTCAAACTACTCACTCCCCAGGGCGGATTTCTGCCCAGGTAATCTCCTTTTTCCTCCGAGTCCCCTCCCTGGGGCACAGGTCCTGACCTGATCTCATTTCTTCCTTTCCTAGATTTTTCTCATGGAGACTATGTGTACAGTCAAGGAAGTTATTATTTTGTAGGTTGGAAAACCTGGCTACACACTCTAAATTGGTTAATAGGGAATGAGAACCATTCCTGTTGGTTGGGGCCACTTAAAACTGCTAAAGGTATTAGGATAAAGTAGAAAGACACTGGAAGTAGATGTTTATACTTTTAGGAAAAAAGATTTACATATTAGGAAGGACACAGAATGGCAGTCAAGTCTGTCTATTCATTTATTTTTTGTCTCTTCTGGGGTTCATCAATTTCCTGTTCCCGCTTACCACATAGCATTCTTATAAGGAGAGGATATATAAGCATGTAGAATACATTATTTTTTTAATGATCATTTACTATTAGTAAGGATAAGATGTCACTTGAGAGTATCAAACATCAGTGACATCCGTTCGTTTATTCATCATGTGTTTATTGAGAACCAGCTCACTTGGCTTTTTCTGGTGAAACTCTTCCAGTACAGACATGATTTTGGTGAAAAAAATGAAGAAGGTTGGCTTTTCTGTGCTTCAGTTTCCTCATCTCTAAAATGGTGCTATTAATAGCAATTGCCTCCTAGAGTTGTTGTGAAGATTAATTAATAATGTAAAACTCTTAAAAGAATCTCTGGCATCGGATAGGCACTTAATAAATATTAGTGATTATCATCATTATTATTATACCACAATTGCCTCTAACTTAACTTCTCTATTCTTTGAGTTTAAGGTTATAAAAGAAGTCATTTATTAACATCTAATTCAAAATTTTAAAACTGAGGAAAATAAAATCTAAAAATTTTTAAATGTAAAAAATAATAAAATGAAACAGCTGAAATAGCTGAACAATGTAGCAAAATTATTAAGACAAAAAAAAAAAACCAAAAAACCAGTAACCAGAGATACGTTTTCAAAGCAAATCATACCAGTGAAATTGTTTTGCCCAGTGTCCTCCCTACTGAATTATAGAATGGGCTGCCTGTAACTGTCGTCTCCCTTGGGCAAGTCTTAGGCAAAATTTTGAACCATGTAAAATATTCCTTGGAATGCATCCCATTCTCTCTCTCTCTTTTTTTTGCATCACCTCCCCCATCTCTTCATCCTGATCTATTATAGGGGTGCTCATCTTGTTTTCCCAGATGCTCACAGCTGCAAACCCCTGCCCAAGCCACAATGCTTTACCCTAAGCAACACAATTTGTTCTCACATTTTCTCTCCCTTCTTCTCCAATTGGAGGAAAGTAACAGATAAATCAGTTCACATTATACTTTATACTCTAGGAAAAGTAGATGGTCCTGCTGGATCAAATTCCCATCACTAAATGGAAAATACAAAATTCAAAGGTTAGAAGTACAGTGCACCTGTCTGACACCCACCCCACCATCCAGAGTCCTGTCAATTCTATCTCCTTAGTATCATTTGAATTCATCTCCTTTTATACAGCTCCACTGCCATAATCTGAAAGTCCTCATCAACTCTCACCTGCATAATTGCCTCGCCTCCTAAAATAAAAAATCTGTCTGTGTCTACCGCTCTTAAAACCTCTGAAAGCCCCATTTAATGTATCATAAAACCATCTTCATGCTCAGATAGCTTCATCTGTTCTCATCTTCTACATCCGGTGGACACTTCAAACCTCTGGGAGCGGCTCATTTACCTTCTTGCTTCTTTGTCTTGCAAATACTTAACCTGGGAAATGTTGACCCTTATTTTTATTTCTTCTCTCTGTTTGATGACTAATCTATAACTTTTCCCTTTTGACTTGGTTGCTGCAAGACCTGGAGCCAAACTTGCAGTCCTCATCTCACAAACATGTAGGCATTTAATAGCATGCATTTAATTTCACCCCTTGGCCCATTGGTTCCCTTACTCTTTTCTGTTTCCTCCCTCCTACGTGAGTTTTTAAAAAGCATTTGTGACCTTTTGATATTGTATGCATCTTTGAAAGTTTCTTTAAATTCTTTCTGGAGCAAGGTGGGTAGTAACCAACTAACTAAAAACAAATAAATACATAAGTGAGTATGTACTCTTACTTATCCTTCCAAACCCGGCTCAAATATCCCCTCCTTTACCTTCTTGGATCGCACCCCCCTTCATTCTGGTCTAGCTCTCTGGCCTCTGTGATCCCAGAGCACTTTGAGTTACTATTATAACTGCAGTGAATCTATATTGTAAATGCTCTTCTGTTTCTCCACTAAACTGGACTTCTTCATGTGGGCATGTTGGTCTTTACCACTGTGTCTCCAGCTTCCAGGGCAGTATTTGTACATGGGAAGCACTTGATAAAGTGTTCACTGAATACATGGATAAATAATTGTACAAACCAAAGAATACAGTGCTTCTGATCAGGCCAACTTCCCACTAGGAGCGTGTTAGAGACTATGGTTACCCTCCCGAACATTAATATACTACTTCCTTGATCATTCTTTGAAAATACAAGAAGACCCTTTTCTGCGCCCACTTCTAGAGCTGATATTTTCAAGGTAACTATCTCCAGGTTGATCACAGTGTGTTTGGTGAAAAGAGTGCTTGGAACACAAGAGACGTTTGTTTAAGCCGTTGGCGCTTAGCATTTCCCCTGAGCAGTGAAATAACAGAGCTCCCGGAGGAAGATGATGGCACCGGAGAACGGGGAGAAGGTGGAGAAGGGCTCTCACCTAAAAGAAAACTCAACTCAGCGCCCCCCCACCTCCGCTACTATGGATTTCCTAATTGTTAGAGATTATTAAATAATTAAGAGGCTCACCGTCTGTGTGTTGGTCTTATCAAAGCTCCCAGGATGGGCATGTAAGGAGTAAGACATGCTGCTCTGTCCCTGGGCGGTAGCAGTGAGTTGGACATTTGGTGACCATTTTCCAGCGATTTCTTAGCTGAGTTCTTGCCATGAGCTCTAGCAAGCCTTAGTATGGGTCTGTGGGGTTTCTTCTCTGCAGAGCCTTGCAACAGGCCATCAGGAGTGTTTCCTGATGACAAGCAAGGGCAGGGGAGAAAGCTGCAGATGCTTGAAGAAATATTAATCACTGAAGGAACAATTTGCCGTTCTTGTTGTTTCTCAGTCCTCCTGTTTGGATCAAGGAAAATAATGTTGTGTTTATTGTCTCTTAATTTGAGAATCCAAATGAAAAGAGCCGCTGGGCATTTAATGTACATTTGGGTCACCTGTGATATATTCCCAGGTTTCCTTTAAGTGCTTTGGAAACTGACAAGCATGGTGTAAGTATATCATCTTTCTTACATCCAGCCATAGATTTATCACCAAGTTTCGGGGATTGATGTCAGATTTGATGTTTAGGTCTTTTAGGTTAGTTATCCTGGATGCATTTAATATTGACTTTGATATCCCTCTCAGGTCCCCTGACGTGAAAATTTATGTCTGTGCTAGAGGCCTTTTATTCCCTTCCAATATATTCTTTCCTCATTCATGTAAAGGACACATTTTAGACCTTCTGCTCCATCCAGGTTCATTCTCAGAATGTATTCTGTAAGGCCTAAACAAAGGGTCTCAGTTTTGATGCATTTTCTTTTTGGTTCCTTAAGGCACACCTCTTACTGGACATCATCAGACTGGCTACCACACCTTGTTACTGGTCATTTTGAGGGCAGAGAGCAACCCAGGGTAGAATGGGCTTTGCCCTTCCTACCTCTCACATGACTGCAAAAGCTAGAGTTTTCAGGGGCACTTCTCGACCTCAATGACTGGAAGGGTCGGGGAAGGAACTGGCCTGAGTCAGTGTTTTGTGGAGCGCTGGCACCTTGAGATGCTTGATAGAAGAGTGCTCTGCACCAAGTTATCATGTTATATCTCCCTTGTGTTGCTTCATAACACATATTAGCATATCAGATGCCTTAATAGTTTCTACATTGCTATATTAATTTTGTTTAATTCAGTGTTTCTCAGAGTATTTGATAATAGAACTCTTTTTTTTAAGATAATGTGATTAATATTATTACCACTTTACTACACCGGTCCTAACAGCATGCTGGTCTTTTTTATGGCCATGAAAACTTTCCATAGTAACTGCTAACATCGGGTGTACACACAGCCACGATTCTCTAAATATACAGAACAAAACTTCCTGCTTTGGTTAATTCCTATAGCAAGTGCTTAAGTGCTATGAGATATGACATGTGAAGATGTAAATAATAATATAATTATAATTTTGCAGGATGCTGTCTTGTTTATAGTTCAGGGCTTCAAGGGGAGGAAGTGGGTATTGTGTTGCAGGATGTGTCCCTGGAGGAAGAGGGGAGGCCAGACATGGAAAAAGGAGCCCTGGACTGATTCACAAGATCAAGGTCAGGGAGAAGCCTTTCCAAAGGACAGGCTTTCTGATGGCATTCGAGTCACCCAAGGTTCAGTTGTGTCATGTGCAAAGGGGGCTTGTGTGGTAGACAGAATTCCAAGATGGTCTTCTCCAGACACCTGTCCTGTGCTTATTTAATTACTTTTGCATGTGGAATGAAAGTCCCAAGCCAGTTGAACTTAGAGATTACTGGGTGGGTCTAATCTAATCAAAGTCCTTTAAAAGCAGAGTGTTTTCTTAGCTGGTGAGAGACCAAGTCAGGGAGAGAGGTTTCTGTTGGCTTGAAGGAAGAGAGCAAACAGCTATATTGTGATCTGTCTATGGAGGCATGTGACTTCCAAAAGCTGTAAGTGATCCTGGTTAATGGGCAGCAAGAAAATAAAGACCACAGTCCTACACTCATAAGGAAATGAACATTGGCAATCATCAATGGGCTTGGAAGAAGACCGGTAACCTCAGATGAGGTTGTACAGCTTGATTTCAGCCTGTGTGACCTGAGCAGAGGACCCAGCTAATTTGGACTTAGACTCCTCACCCAAAGAAATTGTGACATAATAACTTTGTGCTGCTTTAAGCTGCTGAATTTGTGCTAATTTGTGAAGGCAGTAATAGAAAAGTATTCTAATAATAGCTTATTACCTATCCTGTCTTATGAAGATGAACACTGACAGGACATGATGTATGTGAAATCATGTAAAGTGTAAAGACCAGTCCATGTGTCAAAATGCAAGACAGAGCCTATGAATCCCACCCTAAGCCTGCTTCTCCCCAAGCCCTCCCCATTTCAGCAATTGATAGCATCATCCAGCTAATACAAGCTTAAACTTAGGCGTTATCTTCTTTCCTTCTTTCTTTATTTTTCCAGCCCTCCATATCTAATCTACCAGCGAGTGTTGTCATTCCTAGAAAACTGCCTGGCACATTTTGGAAGTCTTCCAAAATATTCACTGAGTAAGTGAATGAGAGTTATCCTCTGAATCAAGTCACCTAGAAAATTGCATCCATGAGTTCCTTCCTCTTTGGGTTGTCTGTCAGTGCACATCGTGGTAGATTAGACGTGTTTTCATAAGTACTTAACTCCCTTCCCCACTCCCCATCTCCAGGGAAGAAGCCTGCTTCTCTGCCTCATTCATTTTAAGCTTGGCCATGGACCAGCTTTGACTCATGGGAGAAGTTGGAAGTGACAGTCTGCTAGTTTTGAACTGAGGTCTTAGGAAGCCTTGGTCTTATCACCTGCCCCCTTTGGGAGTTTTCCTACTTCTACATTAATAGAGCATGCTCTGGGTATTTGCTACCCTTCAACTTGGACCTCAGAGCAAGACACACAGAGCAGAGTTGCTCCAGCCTCCCCCCAGTCAGCTGCAGACCTGTGAGTGAGAGAGTAAATAACTGTTGTTTAAACCCTTGATTTGGGGGTTCGTTTGTTAATGCAGTTTTAAAAAAGCAATAGTTGACCAATACGCTTTCCCAAGGCTGTAACACTTCTCCAATCTAGGAAATAGTGTGCCCCAGTTCAGTGGTTTAAGGAGACTATTTAAAAACTGATTTCTGTCAGTTATTTATACTGAGAAGTCCCTCATTTTGAGATGGAAGAGACATAAAACTGGAAGGAATATTAGAAATCATTCAGTTTGCAACTCTTATTTTGCAGATAAGGAAACGGATGTCCAGGCATGCCCAAGCTCATATAATTAATTTGTTCTAGAGAGAGGACTAATGTCCAGAGTTCCCAAAGCAGTGCCTCCAAGATCCTAGTGGGTGGATTTGCTGATAAGGGGGCCAAATTGTATGTGAAATCAGCTCGTTTTGTAACTTTCTTTGAAATATGCAAAGAGCAAGAAGCTCAATAAAAGGCGGCAATGGCTTTGGAAAAGGCAGGATGTATTTTTTAATATCTTTCGGGAAGAAACTGCCCTGCACATCTTTTAGCTACTATCATTCAGAGGCATCATTTTAGCTGATTGATGCACTGATAAGACACAGCCTAATTTTTTATCTCAGCTGATCTGTTGGATCTAAATTTTGATTTGATTAAAATAATAGGTAATATTCAATTGGAAAATTTCTTCAAGTTAAACTTGGTTAAAACAGTTAATTCCATATGACTTCTATTTCTGTCTGTTTAACAAACACCATTGGACTAATCTTTAAAAAAAGTCACATTAGGCTTTTGTTTTTAGGAGCTTAGTTAGGGATTGTTATATTTAGCTGGATATTTTAATTTGAGAGAGGCCACTATCTTCAGAAATTTCTTTAGATTATAAATTTGGTTTGGCTTCAAAAATTTTATACTATATTATTAAGACATGATAGGCCTGTAACTTCCAGAGGCTTCTGTATCATTAATTTAACACCCCCCCAACCCTTTGCTTTGTTTTACCTGGTGGGCATCTTGGACAAATTAACACATTTAATTGCCTTGGAAATTCTATAGGTTTTATCACTGTAGTAATTCAAATCCAGGTGTACTATTTTGCAATAATTAGATATATCTGACTTCTTTTTTAAAGAATTAAGTATACTCTTTGATGTAGGTCTTAGCAATATTTTGTTGGATCTGTCTCCCCAGGCAAGGGAAACAAAAGCAAAAATAAACAAACGGGACTACATCAAACTTAACATTTGCGCAGAGAAGGAAACTATCAACAAAACAAAAATGGAGAATGAATGGGAAAAGATATTTGCAAACCGTATATCAGATAAAGAGTTAATATCCAAAATATACAAAGAATTCATACAACTCAATATCAAAAAAACTGATTAAAAACTGGGCAGAAGACCTCAGTAGACACTTTTCCGGAGAAGATGTACAGATGGCCAACAGACACATGAAAAGATGCTCAGCATCATCAGGGAAATGCAAATCAAAACCACAATGAGAATCTCCTCACATCTGTCAGAAGGGCTGTTATCAAAAAGATAACAAATAACAAGTGTTGGTGAGGATGTGGAGAAAAGGGAATGCTTGTGAACTCTTGGTAGGATTATAAATTGGTATAGCCACAATGGAAAATAGTATGGAGATTCCTCAAAAAATTAAAAATAGAACTACCGTATGATTCAGAAATTCTACTCCTGGGTATTTATCTAAAAGAAACAAAAATACTGATTGAAAATGATACATGCATCCCAGTGTTCACAAAAAAATTATTTACAGTTGCCAAGATATGGAAGCAACCTAATTGTCCATCAACAGATAAATGGATAAAGAAGATGTGGTACATATATGTATAATGGAATATTACTCAGCCATAAAAAGAACAAAATATTGCCATTTGTGACAACATGGATGGACCTAGAGGGTATTATGCTAAGGGAAATAAGTCAGAGTAAGACAAAAAAGTATGATTTCACTTTTAAGTGGAATCTAAAAAATAAAGAAGTGAACAGAGTAAGACAAATACAGTATGATTTCACTTTTAAGTGGAATCTAAAAAATAAAGAAGTGAACAAACATAATAAAACAGAAACAGACCTATAGACCTATAGACCTATAGACAACAAGCAGGTGGTTGCCAGAGGGGAGGATGGAGGGGATGAGTGAAATAGGTGGAGGAAATTGAAAGTACAAACTTCCAGTACAAAATAAATGTCATGGAGGTGAAATGTCAAAAAACAAAAAAGGAAATTTATTACATCATACCAGCTCTTTTGGAAGAAGATGAATTTTGGACAAAGATGAATTTTGGACAAAGAGCTAGCTCAATGTGTGGTGCAAAGTTAGCAGCCATTCAAAATATTTATATTTACTTAGTGACTAAAATAAAATCATTGGGAGCTAGGTGAATAAGCATTTACAAACTAGTATTTCGTAGTTCTTCCAATGAGTAATTCAGGCTTAAGCATATCAATCCATTATTTAGAGCCCAAATTAATAAAGTTGGGGTACATATGAAACTAACCTGTGGAGCTTTTAACAAATGCATGTGCTGGATCCGGCCACTGAGACTCCGACTCACCAGGACTGGGAGGGGACTGTGCTAAGGTTCCCTCCAGACAGTGAGCTGATTGTGTGCGTATCATTTATTGGAGGAAGTTTTTTGAAATGCTTTTAAGTAACTAATTTCATATGTTTCTTAGCATTCTATATGACTCAGTTTTTCTGTTATTTAATTCTTATATCACTTACCACAGTATTAGAAATGTTGTCCTTTTGCTATATAATTTAATATTTAATAGGAGTCTTTAAAGTTATTCTTCTAATTAAAAATTCTTGATAGTTTCTCCACATTTTTCTTTTGAATGAACTTTAGCTTTATTTCCTTTATAGAAAAAAACCACATTGTGCTTTCAATTAAGTTCATAGGCTAAATTAATGAAGAATCGGTATCTTTCTATTATTGTGCCTTTTTTTACCAAAGTATGATGCATCTTTCCATTAATTTGATCTTCTCTTATAGTCCAGTTTTCTTAATTTAAGACTTTGACAAATATATTATTGTTCACTTCTAGATATTAAATACTTCTCAGTATTGTGAATTTTCATATTCAATGTGAATTTCCAATTACTTTTTCTAAAGTGTAATTTCTTTTAAGTGTAAAAGCAATAAATATTTATATCCTAATACTTTACTATGACCTTTTATTAGATGTTTAAATGGTCCTTCGTAAATAATCATACACCTTTTTTTCATAGGCAATCATATCATATTTAAATGATAAAATGTTATTTTTCCCTTTCTGAATATTATACCTTTCACTTCTTTTTGCTACTTTATTGTATTGGCTGAAACTTTCAGATGAGGTGAGGTAATAGGTTTTGTTGACTCTCTTCCCAGCTTTAGTGAGAACGCCTGTAGTGATTTACCAAAACAGTGTATTTTAAAGGCACTAGAGATTCTTGCTATTTAAAGGGATTCTAAAGGCATACTTGATGTATATTTTGCAAATGGAATAATTACCTACTAATTTCTTTTTTGTAAAGTAAGTCATACCTTTACCTATTAATTTTATGTTAGCAGTAGTATACCAGTATCTCGTTTCTCTTACCCATTAACATGTAACTGGAGAATCCTCTTATTTAAAAAGGTCCCTCTTACTAGCACCAGGAACAGTGGGTTTAAGTCTGCTTGAGACCCAGCACCCAAATAAACACCGAGCTTTAATTTCCCAGTTACTTTTGCAGCTGTAGTCTAGCATCTATGTTACAGTGCCTTTTGACAGAAAGAAGGACTTGAAAATACAGAGAAAAAAGCGAAAACAGTGAGATATTTTAGGATTTAGATTTTATTTCTTTGTATTTGCAAAGATTTTTGTATTATTTTCTTTTTACTTTGTATTTTTTTCGCTTAGCATCACTGACCTGTTTTCTGGGCAGGGCTGAAATGGCATTCATTCTGATCGGATAAATATTTGTCCTTATTGATTATAGCTCATATTACACCAGTGATAAGTATGTTGACTATCATCTCAGATTGTGAGATGTTATTCATTTACTGAAAAATAAGATTTTCATTTTCAAGTACCGTGCAACATTGCATTCCTAGTTGTTGGAACATAAAGTCATTTTCAGAATTTCTCTTCTTACTACCAGAGGGAAATGTCAATATTAAAAAAAAAAAAGGAAAGAAAAAATGAAACCTTGTTCTATCAATCAGTTAGTATCTACTGAGTGTCCAGTATCAGCTGGATCATGATAAATGCTACAGGAGAAATAAGAGTTATATAAACCCTCTGATGGGCAGGTGTGTCCAGTCCAGGATTCCGGACATTGAAAAGATAGGCCTCTAGTATTTGATGCAACTTAAATATGAGGACATTCATTACCTTTCTTTCCTTTCTACCAAACTCAGTATTGCCTCATCTCAGGGAAACGTCTCTTTTCCAGCGTGGAGTCCTGGCAGTTAAGGTTACCTTGCCTTTGCAGTTGTTTACATCGGTGATAGCTCATAAGACCGCCCAGGTTCAGTGAGTGACAAATCATTACTGACTGTACAATGTAATTAAAAAGCACAGGCATTGATTAGCGATGAGCTAAACCTGAGACCAAAAAGTGAGAGACCCAGAATAGCTGGCAAAACTTCTCATTGGATCTGTCTGAAATGGAAGATGTTTGCCCCTGCAGGCATGGCGCGAGGCCCATTGTGCATTTCCATTAGAGATCCGCGCTGAATCCAAGCACGCCATTGATGTTGGCCTATTTATGAAAGGCTGTTGAAAGAGGTTTCAGAGCTAATTGAAAAGAGATGTTTCTGCACCACAGTCACTTCAAACAACATGGCTCCCCAATCTGTTTCAAGAGTTTGGAAACAAGTGCGTCTCCATAAGTTGCAAATGAAATTAAACAAATGATTTGAAATGAAAGTTCTGTTGGCATTTAGTAAGATTTGATTCTTTCAAAAAGGGTTGTGAGCTCGGCAGTTGGCTGAGTTTATTATAACAGACCCTGCCCACGTCGCTCTATGCTTTCATTTGGTTGTCTATCCCTGTTTTTAGGGATGTCAATTGTAGCTGCCTAAATCTACCTTGTCTGAAGACAGGGCGTGTGGTTTTAACAGGATGCTGTCAACTACTGTTCAGTTACACATTTTTATCTTCTAGGAAAAAGGAATTTCTCAAAACCTGTGCTGCAAAAAGAAAAAAGTAATAATAACAAAACAACACCCTGAACATGCTTCCACAAGATTTTTCTCAAGGTAGAATGTAATAGAAAAAACTTCAGAGAGAGCCAAACCTCAGCCACACTGAAAATTGAGTGAATTTATGTGAACAGAATGCAAACATAATTATTAAAAAATGTTCTCCCCTAGGCAGTGTTCAATCAAGATCTGAAAGCGTTAGCAAACATTGATTTCTCCCATAACACTTGTACTTATTACTGGACCTGATTTTTGTCTGTTTCTTAAAGCAGAAATTGAGGTCTGATAACTGAAGCTGGTGTGGGCAAGTTTATGTTCACCACCTCCCACTGGGTGTGAAAGCCAAGTTGGATGTATAGCCGTTCCTCAAAGCAGAGGGGGAATCAAGTTCATTGTTATTATCTCAGTTATCATAATTATTCTGTCCTTACTATTTTAACAACATGTTTTGTTTTGTTGTTTTTTAAATTGGGAAGACTGATGCCAAACAATTTACCTGGTTAGGAGTGTAGTTGGACTGAACCAGAAATAAGATACATTTATCACTGGTCCCTTATTTTAGTGTGGTTTGAAGCCAACAGTTAGGTTTTAAAAGTTTAACTACTGAAGGGAATACCGAGTCCCAGTTTCTATGACTGATTGAGAAGGGTGTTTAAGGCTTAACTGCCATAACGTCAATTAGATTTCACCACAACTGAGATAATTTGATTGTTTGAATGACTGAAGGAACTGGATTAAAATGATAGGTGCGATTACTCTGGCTGTGTTTCTGACTGAGCTGCTCTGGCTTAGGAGAAATGTAGTCATCGCCTGGTAACTGTTTGCTCTGACAACAGAAAATATTCTCAAATCATTCCTCATTGTGGCTTGAGCTGGCCGTTTTGTAACATTCACATCCTTTTCTATTCTTGGGGCTTAGAGTGACTTTGGGAGATCCCAGGATGTTCAGAAGAGGTGGTACGGGTGACAGGAATGTAGAAGAGGCAGTGAGGCAGTCTTGAAATTCACTTTCCTTGGAAGATTCAAAGTTGGCTTGTGGCGGTGTAGAAAATCTAAAAGATGGCATGATTCTGCCCCCTCCCAGGTGGCCATGGTGCAGTATGTCTTCCTTCCAGTGGGTGACCGTGAGCTACAATGGCAGTTTAAGTGCCCCTGGCCTTAACCAAAACCATCTTGAGCCCCATTCCTTGCTCACCTAGCTTTAACAGATGCACATCCTGTGATCTTCCTGAATTAAGGCCAACTTCCTGAGGTGACCCACATTTCCCTTTCAGCTGATCCCAAGTGAATTTCCAGGGGATGTCCTAGAGCTTCAGAGACTCAAGGGAGGTGAAATGCAGGAATACACACAATAGTGGTGGATAGTGAAAGGGTTCAAAATAAATTGATCTCATTTGAAGGGCACCAAGCAGAACACTGGCTACCTAGGACTGCTTGACTGTTTAGAAATAGAAAAGCAGCAATATATTTTAATAGGTGCTAATTCTGGGTACTGGTTAAGCATTTACGGAAGAAGAGATGAAAAGGAGTGGAGAACAGGTCAAGTAACACTGTGCTTATTATGTACCAGGCATCGCACTCACCTGAGCATCCTGTGATGCCCATTATTCCCATTTCATAGATGGGGAAACTGTTAAAGCAGTGGGAGAATCAGGTTTATTTCCAAGGTCAAAGGCACACGTTGATTTTCAAATCTACGTACATCTTATGCCTCACAACTTCCATTTATGTCAGAGTAAAGCAACGGAAGGACACAAAAAGAGAAGGAAAATGATTATAGACACAGAATCAAGATTTGTAGATAATCTGACACTCTAGAAGTTAAATGTTTTCCAAGTGGTTACCCATTATTTTCTAGGGCCATGTTTGAGAGCTGAGATCATGGGGAGATGGAGTGGGCTAGCCATCTGACAAACCCAAAAGCTCACCGACATGGCTAAAATTGTACTCTTAGGGAGAATAATATGTGTGTATGTGTGCACAGGCTGGGAGAGCTGGGAAGCAGACAAGAAGGTAAAGGCAGAAGTTCTCCTTTAAATTGTAAATAACATTTGAGAATAGTATTGCAATTAAGCAAACACTGAGCATTAGTGTGAGTAATGTTTTTAAACAGACTTAGTCTTAGTTTTTTAGAGCAGTTCCAGGTTCACAGCAAAATTGAGTGGAAGGTATATTGATTTCCCCTAGACCCTCTGCACCCACACATGAATAGCCTTTCCCATTATCCACATCCCCCACCAGAGTAGTTTATTTGTTATGATTGATGAATCTACATTGACACATCATTATCACTCAGAGTCCATAATTTACATTAGGGTTCACTCTTGGTGTGGTACATTCTATAGATTTGGACAAATGTATAATGACATGTATTCATCATTATGGTATCATACAAAGTATTTTTCACTGCCCTGAAAATCCTCTGTGTTTGCTATTCATCCCTCCCTCTCTCCCCTCTAACCCCTGGCAACCACAGATTTTTCTCAATGTCTCCGTAGTTTCTCCCTTTCCAGAATGTCATATAGTTGAAATCATACAGTATGCATGGCTTCTTTCACTTAGCGATAATCATTTACGTTTCCTCCATGTCTTCTCATGGCTTGATAGCTCATTTCTTTTTAGCGCTGAATAATATTTCATAGTCTAGATGTTGATTTATCCATTAACCTACTGAAGGACATCTTGGTTGTTTCCAAGTTTTGGCAATGATGAATAAAGCTGCTATAAACATCTGTGTGCAGGTTTTAGTGTGGGCATAAATTTTCACATCCTTTTGGAAAATACCAAGGAGCATGATTGCTGAATTTTATACTGAGTATGTTTAATTTTTGCAAGAAACTGTCCAACTGTCTGCCATAGTGGCTACACCATTTTACATTCCCATCAGCAGTGAATGAAATTTCCTGTTGTTCCAAATCCTTGTCAGCATTTGGTGTTGTCAGTGCTCTTAATTTTGGCCATGCTAATAGGTGTCCAGAGATGTCTCACTATTTCCCTGATGACATATGATGTGGATGGCATATCTATTCATATGCTTATTTACCATCTTTACATCTTCTTTGGGAGAATGAGTATTAAAATCTTTGGCTCATTTTAAAATAAGGTTGTTTGTTTCTTATTGTTGAATGTTAACATTTCTTTGTATATTTTAGATAACATTCTTTTATCAGATGTGCCTTTTGCAAATATTTTCTACATTGATGAGTTGATTTTTATTCTCTTGACCATATCTTTTACAGAGAAAATATTTTTAATTTTAATGCAGTCCAATTTATCAATTCTTTCTTTGATGGGTTATGATTTTTGTGTTGTATCTAAAAAGTCATCACTATGGTCTGCTGGATTTTTCCCTATGCTATCCTCTGGTAGTTTTATAATTTTGCACTTTACATTACAATTTTGTGAAGAGTATAAGGTCTGTGTCTAGATTTATTTTTCTGTACGTGGATGTCCAGTTGTTTTAGCATCATTTGTTGAAAAACTATCTTTGATCCATTGTATTTGCTTTGCTCCTTTGTAAAAGATCAGATGACTACATTTATGTGGGTCTATTTCTGGGCTCTCTATCCCGTTTCATTGATCTATTTGTCTATTCTCTCACCAAAGCCACATTGTCTTGATGACTGTGGCTGCATAGTAAGTTAAGTTGTGTCAGTCCTCCAACTTTGTTCTTCATTATTGTGTTGTTTCTTCTGAGTCTTTTGTGTCTCAATATAAACTTAGAATCAGCGTGTCAATATCCTTAAAATAACTTACAAGGATTTTTACTAGGATTGCATTCAATCCACAGATTAAGTTGGGAAGAACTGACATTTTGACAATATTGGTCATGTGGTCTATCTTGATGAATGTTCCACGTGAGCTTGAAAAGAATATATATTCTTCCATTGTTGGATAGAGTAGTCTAGAGATGCTCATTATATTGAGTTGACTGATGGTTTTGTTGAGCTGAACTATGTCCTTACTGATTTTCTACCTGCTGTATCTGTTCACTTCTGATAGAGCGGTTTTGAAGTCTCCAGCTGTAATAGTGGATTCATCTGTTTCTCCTTGCAGCTCTATCTATTTCTGCCTCACATATTTTGACACTCCATTGTTAGAAACATACGTATTAAGGATTGTTATATCTTCTTGGCAAATTAACCCATTTATCATCATACAATGCCCCCTTTTTATCCCTGATACCTTTTCTGGCTCTGACATCTGCTCCGTCTGGAATTAATATAGCTGCTCCTGCTTTCTTTTGATTAGTATTGGCATGGTATATCTTTCTCCATTCCTTTATTTTAAATCTATATGTGCCTTTATATTTGAAGTGGATTTCTTTTATAGATAACATTATCATCAGGTAGTGTTTTTGATTCACTCTGACAATCTCTGACTTTTTATTGCTGCATTTAGATCACTGACATTCAACGTGATTACTGATATAGTTGAATTGATATCTACCATATTTGTTATGATTTTTTATTTGTTGCCCTTGTTCTTTGTTCTTATTTTTGTCTTCCACTCTTTTTCTGACCTTTGTTGTTTTAATTGAGCATTTTCTATGATTAAATTTTCTCTCCTCTCTTAGCATATCAGTCATACTTTTTGAACTTTTCTTAATGGTTGCCCTAGAGTTTGCAATATACATTTCCAGCTAATTCAGTTCCACTTTCAAGTAACATTGTACTGCTTCACAGGTAGTATGAAAACTTTCAAAAAACAAAATAATCTTAATTCTTTCTTCTTATCTCTTATATCACTGTTGTCATGTATTTTGCTCCTACATGAGGATATATATCATTGTTGTCATTTATTTTGCTCATACTTGAGACACACATGTAAATACATAAATATGTATAATTGAATACATTGTTCTTATTATTTTGAATAAATGGTTATCTGTTAGATCAATTAAGAATAAGAAAGTTTAAAGATTTTTATTTTATTTTCATTTATTCCTTCTCTAATGCTTCCTCCTTTCTTTATGTAGATCCAAATTTTTCACCTATTATTTTCCTTCTCTTTTAAGACCTTCTTTCCAAATTTCTTACAAGACAGGTCTGTTGACAACCAATTTCCTCAATTTTGTTTGTCAGAGAAAGTCTTGATTTCACCTTCATTTTTGAAGGATAATTTTGCAGGGTACAGAAATCAAGGTTGCTGTTTTTCTCTTAGTACTAAATATTCCACTCCACTTTTTCCTTGCTTGCACAATTTCTGAGAAGTTGAATGTAAATCTTATCTTTGCTCCCCTAGAGGTAAGGTGTCTTTTCCCTCTGGCTTCTGTCAGGAATTTTATTTTCAATTCTGTGGTTTGAAATTACATGTTTAGATGCCATGTTTTTTGTTTGTTTATTTTGGATTTTTTTTTTTTGCATTTAACCTGATTAGTGTTGTCTGAGCTTCCTAGATCTGTAGCTTGGTGTCTGACATTAATTTGGGGGAAATTCTCAGACATTATTGCTTCATTATTTCTTCTGTTTCTTTCTGTATTTCTTCAGGTATTCTTATTATACATATGTTATACCTTTTGTAGTTGTTCCACACTTCTGATATTCTGTTTTTTTTGGGGGGGGCAGATGTATCTCTATTTCTCTTTGCTTTTCAGTTTTTGAGATACCCTCAAGTTTAGAGATGTTTTTCCCTTAGCCATGTCCAGTCTACTAGTAAGTTTGTCAAAGGTGTTCTTCACTTCTGGGGCAGTGTTTTTAACCTCCAGACTCTCTTTTTGGTTCTTTCTTGAAATTTGTATCTCTCTGCTTACATTATTCATCTGTTCTTCAGTGTTGTCTAGTTTATCCATTAGGGCCCTTGCTATCTTATTCATAGTTGTTTTAAATTCCCAGTCTGATATTTCCAGCATCCCTGCTTTATCCGAGTCTAGTCTGGTGGTTGCTCTGTCACTTCAAACCATCTTTTTTTTGCCTTTTAGTATGTCTTGTCATTTTTCTTGATAGCTGGCTATGATGTACTGAGTAAAAGAAACTGCTGAAAATAGGCCTTAGGAGTGTGGTGTAAGGTGTGACAGTAGGGAAAATATTCTATAGTCTTATGGTTAGGTCTTGATCTATACGTGAACCTTTGCCTCTGGACTGTGAACTTCACACGTGCTTCTCAGGCAGCTTCCTTTCTTTGGGTGGAACAGGATGGCTAGAGTTGGCTGGAACTGCATATTTCCTTTCTTCGACATGAAAGGTGAGAGGTGCTGATCTGGGTATTTCCCTTCCCCCAGGTCAGTTAGGTTCTGATAAAACACCAGGAGGTATGGTTCCTTTTCTCGTCTCCTTGCCCGAAACACACACTGATTTTTCTTGGCTATTCACTGTGAGAACCTGGTAGAGCTTTAGGCTGTGAAACTCACAGAAGTGTGCCTCCCCGCTCCAATGTCTTGGTCCCTTGGAATTTTTAACTCTCAGAGTTGTTCACATTGAGGCTCTAGCAAGCTATCAGTTACACTTCCACTTCAGATTTTCTTATCCCTGCACTGGTTCTTAGCGTCTTCTGCTCCTACGGAGTGTGGTTCTCTGTATTTACCTGTCCATTTTCCCGATTTGGAGGACAGTAGTTTTCCCTGAGACCTAGCTTTCTTGTGAATCTAAGAAGAGTTGTCAGTATGTTCAGCTTTTAAAGTTTTTTGTTTGTTGTCATGATGCAGTAGTGACTTCCAAGTTCCTTACAGGGTGGACCAGCAACAAGAAGTCATCATTATGTTTTCTGTGAGTGCTTTTAATCAAGGTAGCAAACAAGCTTTCAAAAGCAAGTGATAAATCTGTTTTCTCCATAGAAATTATTTGTATTTTTTTATTTTTCAAAATATTGTATTTGTTTTTAACTGAGTAATGTAATCATGTGGTCTAAGAAGAAAAAGTATAATCGACTATGCATGGAAAAGGTTTACTCACATAACTGTTCTTGTCCCCACTGCTTCCTGTGGACAGTCACTTATATTAGGTTCTTGGGTAACCTCTAGTATATTAAAGTAAATGCAAATGCATGTTCTCGTGAATCCACTTTTTACATAAAGCTAGCGTACAATATATATTTTGTCTATACTTTGCTTTTTTTTTTCTCCTAACAATATATCCTAAAGATCTGAATAGCCTTCCTTATTAATACAGGGAGCTTTCTTTTTCTTTTATATAGTGCATGGTATTCCAGTCTGTTGTGCAGTGTACTATAGTTTATTTAATTGGTTCACTATTGGTGGACACTTGGATTCTTTCCAATCCTGCAAACAAATAACCTGGTATAAATGTCATTTTGTATGGAAGCAAGTATATCTATAGGGTGTATGACTAAACATTAGGTTGCTGTGATGTATTTTTGATAGAGATTGCCAAACTGTCCTCTACAGCAGCTGTATTACTATAGTAAAATCTATGGCTAAACTCTAGTTTTTGGTTTGTAAGTGTCAACCATATTATATGAAACAAGATGGGAGGTAGGAAAGTGCAAAGGATTTCAAACCAGGGAACTTGTGCTGGGTTACTGTGCCATCCTGGGCCTCACGTCCCTTATCCATAATGAAAAGCAGTGGGATAAAAGTCCCTTTTACAAAAGCTTTTTAAGATAATAAGAATTGATATCTCCCATCATTAGCAGCACTGCTTCATTTTTAACATTAGCCTAATTCTGTGATCCTTTCTGATACTGAAAAGCAAAGCAAAACCCCTCAACAGCTATTTCTCCTGAAACAAGTTTCCTAAGAACAGTAATGCTGTTAGTCACTTAAATGACACAAAGTGAAACTTGGATGCTCCCTAGAGTGGAATTCAGCCACCAGGTGGTCGGACCAGCTCACAGCATCACCTGTTACTGCAGCTGCGGTATGAGCTGGACGTTGTAGGGCTTGGGTAGCGGCTGGACTACGTGTCATCAGGTGAACAGCCACGCGGCAGTGACTTGATCTGGTCAGGTGCTGCCAGCGCACTGTCTCTGTGGGCAGGCATTGCCAGCCAGCCATGAAGGGCCCTTCTGTCAGATACTCATGCAGGAGAGTGGGCTTTCCAGTGAGGATGTTAAAAGGCATCTGGCTGACGAAGCAGGAGAAGGGGTGATAGTATTAGAAGTAAGCTGAACCTTGCTGTTTTTATTTGAGTCTGCGTGAGTGGGCACTAAGGATTTAGAAAGAAGGCGGCCGCAAAACTAGGATTGCTTAATATTCTGAATTTTTTATTTTGCCCTCTTAATTGCAAAATCACAACCACCTAACATACTTCCAGGAGGTTGGTATTTGGATCTGAATATAGTTATTGGAGGCTATCCTGTTACATAAGTATCTCAGTTTTTTTATGCTGGCTTTGGAAGTTTCAGCAAGAGAGAAGAAGAAAAGCTTTCTGTAGCTCACAGAAAAAGGGAGGAAAGGAGGGAAGAACATACCGTTTGTTGAATGCCTACACTGCCAAACTGAGCTGGCCATTTTACACGTAAGCAAAGACGGAAGCTGGGTTTCTGTTTTCCCATTACAGTTCGCAAAGGCTTTTTGATCTCAAAGTTCTGGGTAGTCTTTCTGACCCAGAAAAATGAAGACCAAACTCAAACAGTGCATTAGGTATATACATTATTATATGACAGGGAGACAACGTTTACTGAGGAGCTGATAGCATTTTAGATGTTGTACAGAACACTGTGGATGCAACAAAATTAATTGTCTCTGTGCAGATGAATCTGCCTAGAACACTGAAGTTATCAAATCTCCATCTCTTCAAAGCCCCACACCTCTATGGCTCCTTATCAGGAAAAAAAACAAACAAACTCACAGATAATAGTTCCCTAGGAGTAAATTTCTTGTCTTATTTTTGCTTTTCATCTCACAGATAAAAATTGCAGTATGAAAAGATAATTCTTCCCAACTGTCAGGATCCATTAGAATTTCTACAGCCTGATGCTCTGTAAGGTAAACATGCCGTTTGCATTTACTGCAGTAAACTCATTGGATTTACATTTTGATTGTCGAACACTGTACAAATTGCACATAATTGCCTTCTCTACGGCTACACTCTTGCTATTTGAAACTTTTGAAAATCTTCCTCATCTGGAATTCGGTAAGAGATTAATCTTCCCATCAAATAAGGGGACAGGAAATTGTCTTTTGCAGTTGTATCCTGTGAGGACACTACTAATTAGAAGCCATTTCCTGCTCTCTGACCACTTTCTTGCAGCCCTCCCTGGAGGTCCAACAGAGGCCACGTGACAAGCTCTTGAGCTGAAGCCCTTGGCGGTCAGCAGCACTTGTCTCTGTGCCGTGTTTGGAGATGGTAGGAATTCAAATCATTTCCAGATCTGTGCTGTCTGTAGAGGAGGGTTTCTCAGTCTTGACACTATTGAGATTTCAGGCCAGAAAATCTTTTGTGGCAGGGGCCGTCCTGTGCATTGTAGGATGGTTAGCAGTCCCCCTGGCCTCTGCCCACTGAAGGCTAGTAGCAGCCCCTGAAGTCTGACAACCAAACATCTCCTGGCATTGCCCAAGGTCCCCGGGGAGAGCAGAATCACCCCTGCTTGCGAATCCCTGCTCCAGAGCCACCAGACTCACGTAAAGTAGCCAAATGAGGTTGCGCTCAAGGTCAATGTTAAAATACATCTTCCCTGACTCCATAGAGAAAAACTGGTTCACCCATCAGCTCCTGTTCCAAAAGTTCTCTCTGGTTGGATGGAATCAGAACAGAGGCTTGCCTTCTCTGACTCAATCTTCCTGCTTGTATAGGAAAGGCAGTGCTAACTTTCATTCAGAGGTTTCTAGAGGCCAGGTCTTCTTTTCTTCCCAATACCTGCTGCTGGTGGCCTAAAGACAGTACGTGTGACTTCCAAGGATGGCAGTGAAATTTAAGTTTGGGATTGGTAAGAATTCGAATTAATATATTCCTCAGTTTCCATTGTCGTGTTTGAATGAGCGCAAAGGAAAATACAATTATTTATTTATTTATTTATTTATTTATTTATTTATTTATTTATTTATGTGAAGGTAGATTTATTCAGAGAGATACATTGAAAAGCAAAAGAAAGGCCACGAGGTGTGGGGATTGGGTGCTCAGATTAAAAGTAGGTACACATTCCATAGACAGAGTGCGGGCTGTTTCTGAAGAGAGAGGGGCGGCCGTGAGGCACTGTGTTGCTGGGTTTTATGGGCTTGGTGGCTTCATATGCTAATAAGTGGAAAGACCAGTCTAAGGGGAAGGGGCTGGGATTCCCAGGAAGCTGGCCATTTCCCACTCTTTGACCTTTTGTGGCTAGCCTTGGGAGAAAATACAATTACTTAGATCTTTCAAACATGCGCTTGCTGTTTTGAATGGAGATTGTTCTGTAGTTGGAGGGTAAGAGACAACGCGCCCCAACACTCAGTAGTAGTACATTTCTTCAGTCGGGTGGTCCACCACACACACGGTAGCCACTGGGACACTACGCGGGCTTATTTATTTTATATCTTCCTCCCACTTGGAGATGTCAGCGTCCACATGGCAGGAACCACGTCTGTTTCCTCTGTGTGTCCTCATCATCTCATACAGTCATGGAACACACTGGGCCGACAACACTGGACTATAAATTCCACGAGAGCGGAACTGTTTTTAGTTGTGTTCTCACTGTTTTTCTCCGGGTCCTAGCACAGTGCCTGGCTCATAACAGGCATTCAACACGGGTTTGTGGACCAAATGCATGACCAGGAGCCATGCTGGAAAACCAGTTGAATCCTGGCTGCACAGGTCAAAGGAATGATGGTTCAGATGAATCCAAACGAACTCACTTTAATTTGTTTCCCCTTTTGGGGGAAAAGGATTTTTCTTTTTAAATTTGCTTCCTATATAGGCAACCCCAAAGAAAATCCAGTGTTTACAAAAGCACCCAACACATTCTGGCAACTCAGTGCACACTGGTGCAAACATGGTTTCTCCTGATGGATGAAGTTTTCTCTATCTAATTCGGCTGCAACAAATGAACATGCATGTTTATTTTATTTTATTTAGAACCCTCCTCCCCCCCCACCGCCATGTTTTGTTTTTAAAGGCAGTTTAGATAGTGGTGAGTGTGCAGATACCCTAGCCTGACTGCCAGAGTTCGCATCCTGGCTTCAGTATTTATTAGATGTGTGACTTTCAAAAACTGCTTAACTTTGCTGTCCTTTAATTTTCTTATCTAATAGATACCCAAGTTAAGAAATACTACCCACCTCATAAAGATAATAGGAGGATTAAGTGAGTAAAAATGAATAAATGTGCTTAAAACTTCTAAATGGCATTCTGTGTTAAAGAGTACTTTTTTGACACAGATATTTGATCTGAAAAGTACTATGATACATATACATGCACACACTTAGGTTTTATACACACACACACACATACACACACGTATATATTCCAGGTAGAGCAATTAGATGAATTCTTGTTTCCCCAACTTTAAACATATGTGCAATTGATAAAAAGCAAAACCCCACTCTACAGAAAATTCTAGAGAAAGAATATCCAAGTTGTCAGCTTTTGAAGGCACGGAAGGAAGCCTCACGCCATTGAGAGACATAGCTGGTGGCCTCGTGGCTTTAGCAAAAATGAGATGCTAATGAAGAATGCAAAGGGAACAGCTTTAGGGGAAACAAAGGAATAACGTAGCAGAAATTGCAGACTCGGGGCCTTCCATTTTGTAAATATTTGGGTTGGTGGAAATTTGTTAATTGAGGCAATTGATTTTCACCTGAAAATGGTAGCAATATCTAATTCATTAAAGCCTGAAATAACATCCTTTGGGCCAAATGGGGTTATTTCATTCTTAACCTCTTAGTGATATATTAACAGCAGGAAAGCATTTGGACGCATATCTTAAAAAGTGCCACATTAACAGGAATTCACGCTGGAAAAAAATTTTTAAAAGAACCCAAATCTGCACCTGCATTTGCTCTAAGAGGAGAGAACAACCTCCCCCCCCCCCCACCCCGTCTCCAACCCCTGTCCTCCTCTTTGGCAGTATTTTAAGGTCTGTGTTTAATATTGCCGAGCCTACTTGAGTGATAAATGTAACTGTATAAAAATTACTTATTACAAGCTGTCATGTTGCCTCACTCACACCGGCTGGGCTGCAGGCATTGTACATAAAACTTGAATCTCTACCTTGACAGCGTCAGCCGCACTGGCTTTAAAGTAAAATGCTTTCAGTCATGAATACAAAACATAATTTACCTTTTCATAATACTTCAGTTTGAAACAAGTTGGAAAGCTCGTGTTACCGTCAGACCGGTGCCTGAGCCCAGTGGAGAGCGAGCAAATTCCAAGCTGTCACCTGAAAGGCACTGCTGCTCCCCTGCCGTCCCTTTGAAGCAAACTTAAGCTGCTAAATTGTGGGGCCTCTATAATTTTGAAAGTCGCATTTATGTGTAATTCCTTTTTGCAACTCCGCAGTGACAACACGTTGTCAGGGCGGATTAGCTGGTTTTCTAAACTGGTATTTGTATTGGAATTCCTGGCCGAATGGCCTCTCCCCTGGAAGCTCTCAGACCCCTTCTAGCAAGTGTTAGTTGGAGAGGTCAGAAAGCAGGCACGGATGCACACCTGCTCCCACAAGATGAAGCCCTTCCCCGTTAGCAAACACAGCCCGGTCCACCAGTGAGAACACCTTTCATATAAGTGATATCATATATAAATTCGGAGGAGGGGAGGGATTAATTAGGAGTTTGGGATTTGCAGATACTAACCACTATAAAGAAGTAAGCAACAAGGTTATACTGTTATAGCACAGGGGAACTATATTCAATATCTTGTAATAATCTATTATGAAAACTAATATATACATTAAAAAATATATATGTCAGAACACCTTTCAAACCAGTGGCTCAGCCCTGCGAGTGAGGCCCCGCCGGCCGGGGACTCGTGGGTTACTTCCAAGTCTCTGCTCAGTGGAGCCGCTGACTACAACCTGCGGATGTCAGCCGGATGGAAATCGGATGTGAAGGTTGCAAGCAGCCTCTGCGCAGCGCCGCTGATTCGTTGTGACTGCTTGCATGGCTGGTCCTGATGCAGACAGTATGTGAGGCTGCGTCCGCGGGGGCGTCTGCCCACCAGCCTCCGCGCCACGTCGGCGGCCCGCGCCCCCACCAGCGCGCGGCGGCCACGGAGCCGCAGATGCCCCCCGTTAGCCCAATTCCTTCTGACAATGTTCACATTCAGTTAGGGCCCAGAGTGCTTGTACTTGTCAGTTGGGATAAATGATGAAGAAAGCAGCCCCGCCGCGGAGAGCGAAACAGAGCGGCCGCTGGAAGGACCCCGCTCGCCCGCGCCCGCCTGCTCCGTTCCCGGGCCCCCGTCCTTAGGACGCCGGCCCTGCCTCGCAGCTTCTCCTCCACGCGCCCGACAGTGAAGGCTGGGGAAGAGACAGCCGACCTGCAGGGGCATGCGGTATCACGAGCTGTTCTCTTTTTGAAATTTTAGAACAAGTGAAACTCATTCTGTAGGAGAGCAATGAGGGCAGGGAGATTCCCACTGCTTAGACAACGCCCCTAAGATGTGAGGTTTGGATTTCGTAGTTTGTCTGCTTGTCTATACAGCGCCTTTCACTAAGGAACTTAAAGCACCATCCAAACACTACTTGTCCTCTACGTAAAAGCCCCACCCGTGAGCGTGGTAGCCTTTTAACAGCGGTTTGAAGGTTTTCCACCACGGAGCTCCAGCTCTTTCTCGGGACACACTCCTCCCATCCCCAGAGGTGCTTGTCTTAGGCACGCGTCCTCCATGCCCGACCTCCCAGCCTCCCAGCGAGTCATTACACCTGGTGTGCCGGCCCTCCACCTCCTTGTCCTTCAGTGCTGCTTTCTCTGGTGGATGGACACAAGTCTTTCTGTATCGTATGCAGTAATAAAGGCAGGTAGAGCAAACCCCAAGATAAAGAGGCAAAGCCACACCCTTCTAGGGGGCGCCTCTTGTTCCAGATACTTCCTCAGCCATCAGACACCTGTAATAAAATGTCCTGCCACATCATGTCAGGCCGTTCCCCATTTCAACATGTATTCGTTGATACAGATGCTGCCAGTGGACTCTTCTCCTGCTATGTTAGCTCTTCTGTGTACATCAGTATAATTTCACTAGGACAGTGCGTCCTTTTCAATGTATGGAACCTCTAGCTAGCGCCTGTTTGAACTTAGAAGCGTATGTTAGCGGTTGCTGGGTCTAGAGGATTTGTTTTATGTGAGGTCTTGAATGAGTCCTAACTAGGTATGAATGTATGCTGAATGATGTTTGATCGTTTTCAGGCATTAATTAATTTTTTTTAAGTATCTAAAGAGTGAATGGATTCTTACTGGGCTCTGAAATAAAACTAGTAGGAGGTAGCTGTCCTAGATCAGTGGTTCTCAGATCTGCATTTCTTTTGTCCTACTGAAACCACACTTACTCACCTGCACCTTTTTAAGTGTTCTACTAATTTCTTCTAAATGTATAGTAATATTGCAGTAATTTAATGTAGAACATTATTTTGGAGATCACTTCTGATGGCCCCTGTTCATAAACATGCCTCTGAACCAGGTAAACTGATTATTTCAAATACAAATTAAATTCTTTCCAAGCGTGTAAATCATTGTCACATGCATAGCTATATCAGAGCGTATAGCTCAACGGGATGAAAATAGGGTCAGCTGGAATGCAGGAGCACCTATTCATTCAATAAGAATTAATTCAGAATCCACTCTGGGTTGAATATCTCTTACTAGGTGCCAAGGAAGAGAAAAGGCAGTAGTTGGTGGGAAAATAAGCCCATGTTATTTACTGCCAAATTGAACAATATGTTAGTAAGTACTGTAGAAGCTTAGAGAAGGTAAGATGTGAGTACAATTTGGAAAAGCAGAGTGGAAGGGGGAAGGGGTGCAGCAGACACAGTGTTTGCTGTTGAAACTGAAGGCAGTATGTTTGGAAGACCCCAAGGAGATCAGCTTGATTGGAGCGAGAAACTTGGGCAGAGACAAATGGAAGATACAGTTGTTCAAATGGGTTTTGAAGAAATGTAATGGTAGAGGAGATGTTGAGTGGGCTGGATTTATCCTAAAAACCATAGTGAATCAAAAATTCACCTCCCTGATGGAAGTGGGGGGGGTTGGGAGGGAGGGAATTAACATTTATTGAACACTGATATGTGCTAATTATCAGTCTAAGTATATTTTCTCATCAAACCTTGTAATGTTGAGGATGAAGTGAGTCTATTTACTCAAGTTTTCCTATGAATGCTGAGGCAGAGAGAAAATTGATTCCTCCTCTAAGGCTGTTCCGCAGATTCTAGAAACAGAAGCTGAATCGTAGACTATGTGGCATCTGCACTAGTCTCTAGGGTCTTTTGGGGGAGCCTTTGAGAGATTTGTGGCTCATCGTTTAAATATCATGGCTCTCTAGTTTGTAGAACGTGCCAGTTAGAACAGACTGGACAGAGAGCTGATTTAACACCTAACCTAGAAGAGCCTCTTAGCATCAGCTTGCACCTTGCAATAGCTGGAGTAGATTAAAGTGATAGATCAAGAAAAGGAGTATGGTTGTTTAGTTCCAAATAGTGTTGCATTTAGACTCTCATCTCTTGACCTTAAGCACTTTTGAAATTTTTCCTTCAGCGCTTCATTGTTGCTTTCTAGTCATTATGAAACTTTCAGGAGGGACACACTGGTCTTGGAGTATTGTTACCGGGATAACGTTCATGGTCGGGCACGTTGACAACCCGTGGAATGTGCCTGGCAGACCTCCTGTGAAGAGAGAGGTAATTGACCAAGGGCCCCAGATGCTGAGCTTTGAAATCCAGTGCCACGTTTGCCCCAAGGCTACACTGCCCCTGGGCTGCTCCTGCAAAGGCAGAGTGCTGCAGGGGGACGAAAGTTCCTGGGAGACACTGGACTTCTTTGTCAGCCGACTTTGCCTGAAGGATGTGGCCAGGCTTTGGCCCCGCCTTTCTGAGACTGCGGGGGCCGTCTGGGTCAGCTCTGCTCAGGGCTCTCTCGCTCTCTCCTTTCCTCACGGTCCGATGGCTCCCCTGACCTTTTCGGACGCCCTCCCCGTTTCCTTTCACACAAGCACTTCCCCTAATAAAATTCTTACACATTTAACCTCGTTTTGGATTCTGCTTCTCAAAAAACCCAGACTAACAGAGACATTACTACAACCATTCATTTTCTCAAACATCTAAAATGTGGTAAATAAACATAAGAGCTAAGTAGGAAATTGATAAATGGCTTCGAATCAAGTCCACGCAAGAATATTTTAAGAGTGAAGTTTTAGATTTTTTCTTGATTTGCCCATGAATCTTTTATTTTTGAAAAAAAATTATGTACCACTATAAAAATATTTTGAAAAAAGGAAAATGTCTGTGATTGCCTAACCACAAAATTTATTCTCATTTTTGCATATAACTTATTAGGTCTTGGCTCTATCTATATATGTGTATTTTATGTAATTGGCTAATACATGTGTATCATTTTATTGTCTACTTTTTTAGTTAATAAACATTTTCCATGTGTCCACATGGTTTGAATATCTGTTTAATGACTATGGGATAACATGATAGTTCCAAATTTCATATTTGTTATATTATTCTCCTATAGTAAGCTTTTGCATTGCTTTCACCTCCACGCCCCATTATAAGTATTCTGCTATGCTCTTGCTTAAAACATTTTGGTTATGTTGAAATATTTTCTGAGCATAAATTCCCAAGCTAGGGTTTCCAGGGCCAAAGGAAATGATAATCTTTATGTCACAAGCTGTACTGGGCTGTTTTGCTTTTCCAAAAGTGTAGCATCAACGTAAAATGAGAATTCCAAATTCAGCTTCCCTTCACCAGCGCTTGCGTCTTGGGTATTACATAATGTTTTTCTCCTCTGTTAACCTTAAAAAAATGCTGTATGCCTTCTTTGATTTGTGTTTATTTAATTATTAACACAGATAAACTTTTGAATTGATATATAGTCTAGAGTAAAAAGAAAAAATTACATTTAGTGAAATCAAAAGCATCGACAGTAGAGCTGAATGTTGTTATCAAAACAGGAATAAATGACAGTTTTTTCATTGAAAGAATACTTGCTTTGTACTTTTAAAGCAGTGTTTTTTGCCTTGAATGTCTGATTTTTAAAAAATGTTAATGAAAGACTGTTTTACATATATCAGATGATGAGAATAATTACAAAAGAGCCATTATTACACAGGGTAGAAATAAAATCATTTATCTAGGGGCTGCTGAGATGTTTTCTTCTAAGTAAGTGTTCCTAGAATGCCTGGCTTTTTGTTTTTATCTCTAGCTTTGTGATTTTACTGCAGCCATTAAGTATTCTAAGTTGTTCTTTCTCTTGTCAGCTTCTATCAATGAATCTGTTTTTTATATTATTTATCAGGATTACTGTATACTAGGCACTATCTCATCTAATCTTCAGAAAAACCTTATGTAATAGATGGGTGCAGTCATCTACTGCTTTCTAGCCAGCATCACTTTATTATAAGCCCTCAGCTGCAGTGTCCTCTAAGTCTAAAATTTTACAGGTGTGTTCAAGGCACTTTAAGCATTAACTAACGCTTTGCTCAAATTCTGGTTCCAAGCCACTTCCGTGTTTTAGGTTTCTGTTGCAACAACACTACATTTTCATTACCAAAGTCTGTACTGGTTATCTGTTGCTGTAGAACAGATGTCCCCACGGCTTTGCGGATGGAGAACAACACACATTTACCCCACAGTTTCTGAGAGCCAGGCATCCCGGGGTGGTGTAGCTGGGTGGTTCTGGCTCAGGATCTCCGCAAGGCTGCGACCATGGTATTAGCCTGGGTACAGTCATCTCGAGGCACAGCCGGAGAAGAGCCACTTTCGAGCCCAATCACACAGCTCTTTTTAGGACACAGAAGACCCCCTTCCAAGTGCACTCGCTTGGTTGTTAACAGTCCTCAGGTCTTTGCTACACTGGCTTCTCCGTGAGGCTGCTTGCTCCCCCTATAACGAAGGGTGACGTTCAGGCGGAAGCTGGGGTCCTCTTCCAGGATGAGAAGCCCCACCTGAGACAACTTCGTTAAGAGGACTTGAACAGATGTTGGTTAACAAACACTAAAATCACTGTGCCCCCGGAGCACAGCTGTACCAGGCAGGTGATACTTTTTCAAGGGGAAGTTGAGAGGCGCATCTGTAATTTCTCCGACATGTAACAGATCTTTGCATATATGTGGCAGTGAAGAAGCCTCAAGTGATTTTATGACAGGTTCAAGTTTTCAGGACAGCTTTCGTATTTATTTCCTGGGTGTTTCTCCTGCTCTGTGGGACACTAACACCGTGAGAGGTTCAGTGGAAAAATAAAGTGCTGTGAGTAAATGAGCTTGTGAAATGCAGAGTAATCTGTTTGTGCTGGACATAGTCATAAACCGACAAAAATCAATGGATTTGTGTCGTTGTAGCTGTGGCCCCAGATGAGTTGCTGCCTCCCAGGGAAGTGGGCATCAGGTGGAAAGGCTTTCTCTAGGCTCTGCCATAAGGAGTTTAACAAAACCAAAACCAAAACCAAACAAAGAGCAGGATTCCCAGTTAAACTTGAATTTCAGATGAACAATAAAGGGTTTTTTAGTGTAAGTATGTCTGAATGAAATATTTGGATGTGAACATACTTATGCTGTATTTTACCTGGCAGCAGGTACCTGCTAATCCCAGAACCTTTTACGTAGTGTGCTTTTGATACATGCTTCTTGATCAATAGATGTCGATGTTACAGAAGACAGAAGTCCTCCAAACTAATCAGGCCCTGGCCAAGGATTGCTCTAGGCAGAATGCGTCAGAGACCATAAGCTTTCCTGAGGCCTCACACTCGGTCTCTACAGGCCCCCTTCATCTTAACTTCCTTCTTCTTCTTTTTTTTTTTTTCATTTTTATTTTCTTTTAATTGAAGTATACTTGATCTACAATGTGTTAGTTTCAGGTGTGCAGCAAAGTGATTCAGTAATACATATGTGTATATATACTCTTTTTCATATTCTTTTCCATTATAGTTTATTATAAGATATTGAATATAGTTCCCTGTGCTATACTGTAGGACCTTGTTGTTTATCTATTTTATATATAGTAGTTTGCATCTGCTAATCCCAAAGTCCTAATTTATCCCTCCCCTGCCTTTCCCCTTTGGTAACCCTAAGTTTGTTTTCTATGTCTGTGAGTCTCTTTATGTTTTAAAAATAAATTCCTTTGTGTCATTTGTTATATTCCATGTATGTGATATCATATGATATTTGTCTTTCTCTGCCTGACTTACTTCACTTAGTATGATAGTCACTAGGTCCATCCATACTGCTGCAAATGGCATTATTTCATTGTTTTTCATGGCCTAGTAGTGTTCAGTTGTATAAATATACCACAACTTCTTAATCCATTGATCTGTCGATGGACATTTAGGTTGCTTCCACGTCTTGGCTATTGTAAATAGTGCTGCTGTGAACATTAGGGTGCGTGTATCTTTTCGAATTGGAGTTTTCTCCAGGTATATGCCCAGGACTGGGAATGCTGGATCATAGGGTAACTCTACTTTTAGTTTTTTAAAGACTCTCCATAGTGGCTGCACCAATTTGCATTCCCACCAACAGTGTGGGAGGGTTCCCTTTTCTTCACACCCTCGCCAGCATTTATTGTTTGTGGTCCTAACTTCCTTCTTATCATCAAAGTGTATCTATTTCTTGTTTCCTTTGGGCTATGTATTTGCTAGGGAGTCTGGAGAGAAGGGTTGAGTCAAGAATTTAAGTTTTGGATAGAAGTAGGTTCGAATTGTAGTTCTACCCATGGGCAGCAGTGAGACCTTGGTCATCCAGGCCGCTCACGCCTCGGCTTCCTCGCCTGTGCAACGGCAGCGAATAGTGACTTACTCCTGGGAGGGTTCATTAGGGTTGGAGCTGATGAGTACTGAGTGCTCATCCCAGTGCCTGGAACACAGAAGACATTAAAATGCAGTATAACTGTCATTGTACCGGTTGATGGGTGAGACACAGAAATGACTTCTTGGTAACATGATGTGGCTATTCATGGAACAGGGGAAAAGGTCTTTTAACCAATTAAGGCTATTGCTGGGAATATCAAATGCTATAATAAATTCCAGAAAAAAGATTTTTTTGGTAACACAGTGTCCTTTTAGGACATAGAGATAATAACAGGCCAGCACCTTGCTTTTTATAGATAATGCTATCTCTTAACTGGAGACCACCTTTGGAGTAGAGAAATTATGTAAAGAAATAACAGTTGGACCTTTTGACCCTTTAAATCTTATGATTAAATTGTTACAAAAATGTATTGTAAAATTTTAGCCAATTCTGTTAGCATCAGCTATGAAAGAAGCATTTTAAAACATGAATTCAGGTCTTGTACATTAGTGAAGAGAGCAGTTAATTTTTATGAACATGATATTGCTTCGAGCTTTCTTTTAAGCATGCTGTCTTTAAGTACATCCTATAAGAGAGCCTCCTCAAACATGTACATTTACAAAATCTATTTTACCTGCAAATCTTGCCAAATATCTATCACTTCTGTAAATTGCTCTATTTTTTTTTTCCTCAGAAAGGTATTTGGCTCCATCTCAAAATTTGAAAATCATTAAAGAAAAATCATAAGTGATTACAGTAATTCTTTAAGCTTTCAATTAATATGTGGCTCAATTTGACAGAATAAGATGAGGAATTTCATCTTATAGATTTGCTTGTTGGGGAGAAGCTAATGTACAGACAGTAAAAGGTGGTTTAAAAGGATTAGAGAAAACAAGGACCCTTTGAGGATGTTGTTCATACCTTCAAGTATAAAAAGATTTTCTAGTCTTGATTATGTTTAAAAGAGTTTTCCTTCCATGGAAAAGTACCGAGCACATGGGTTAATTCTATAAATGACTTATAGGAAAAATTCAGTAGATGAGGAATCAGCACACCAGGGTGAATTTTGGCTCATATGTGCAACCAGACATGGTAACTGTCAGTTTCTTTATCTGTAAAACTAAGACACGTTGGACTGGATCTTTTCTCCAAGCTGTTTCTTGACATTAAGATCCTCGACTATATATCTTGTCCAGCATAGACAAATGATTATTTCAAAGCCTGAAATAAAATGCAGTTGAATGTCTTGAGAACTGGACTAGATGAAGTCAAGAGGTAGCAACATCTGAGACAGTCCATCTTAATCAGAGGTGTCCTTTTGGTTCTCTTGGGTCACCTCAGCCTCTCTGCTGTGTTGCTCCATGCCATGGGGTCCAGTCCTCTTGTGTCCATGTTACACGCTCTATTAAGGGGTGTCTAGGGACCCAGGCCTGGATACTTCCAGTGTTATTTTGGTTGGAGAGGGAGGCCCAGAAAGAAGCCAGCTAGGGGTCTATGTTAATGAGGTCAACTGCACGGCTTTATGTGAGGCTGAGCAAAGGCAAGTTTGTAAAACACTGGTTTTGCACTCCTGTCTCCATCTTTCATTTCCGTGTAAATTCAGTAACAGTCTCGAAGTACCAACAGAAACAGTGCACTGAACAAAACCCTTTCAAAGAGATCATTTCTTGAAGAATCTCACGAAGCAGCAGCAGCTGTTTAAAATGGCACGTATGTCATTTTCCATGAGAAAATTGAACTGGAGAAATATGCCTTTCCATTGGTGTTATCTCCCTAAATTCCAGATATCTTTATAGATGTACTATAATCAGAGCCTAAATATTTGTATTCCAAATTAGCCTTTAAAAGATTCCATCTTTGTCATCCACAACCAAGAGTTCAATAAAAACAGTGTGGACCAGCTAGCGTGATTTCCTGGTTCATATCACCAGAGACCAAATATAAAACTTGAGGAATATGTTTTGCAAGAGAATTATATCTCTTTCCACCTATTACCATTTTAAAAGCCTAGCACTCCAATATTTTTTCTCCGTCAATATTTTTTCTCCGTCATCATGGTGGCAAATTGCTACACGAATAGCTGTCCAACTGAAATTAATGATCACTGGCAGAGAGAACACAAATGGTCGATTTGGAATATATCAGCATGTATCTTTCTTTTTGGTGCCACAGAATGAGAACAACAATTAAAAGAACAACAGCACCTGATTCCCGTTTTAAAAAAGAAAAATTGGACTGCATATTTGCAATGCTGACCTCCTGAGGCAGAAAGGTGAACAGGAGGTGTTGGTTTGTGAGTGATGCGACCAATTTTCAGAGCAATTCAATGTTTGTTAATAAGGGCAGGCTGTATTTTAACCTCTTCTTAGGCTGGGCTTGGAAGTTCTAAAGTGCTATTTGTCATCTCCTGAAATGACAGGCATGGAAAACAGCCTGGCTGGGGGCCGATGCCCAGGCCCAAGGACACAGGGATTCTCAGTTCCAACCTCGCCTTTATTCACAGTAGCCAACAGTAGGCAGTTCAAGGAACACATCAGGATGCTTTGGGCTCTTCGGAATGGGCAATGTCTATCTCAGATGGGTTAAAATTACCCCAGGGGGTTTGTAAAATAAAGACCAGTGAGTGCTCAGAAGTAACATTCTAAGAAGTGTCATTAGAAAGGCAACATCATTCCTTCTCTTTGAAGGAATCTATCATTTAAAAAATCCATAGTCCCCAGATAAGAGCTATGTCATCACGTATCACCAGTAAGAACTTCGAGACTAAACTATCACTCATTCTACTTTGAAATTCATGTAAAACTAACACCTGCCTGCATGTCAGGTGTGCTCAACGAGGGGCCTTGTGAAGCAGGGTCTTTGTCCATCTTCTGTCTTAAGTGTCAACTCCCCGAGGACAGAAGCATCACCTTCAACTTCCCGCATTACCAGATAAGTAGATAGCAAATGCTAAAAAGGTTGGCTGGCTGACATATATTGGCCATTAAGAAAATTAAAATTAAGAGGAGGGGGACAGAGTTTCAGTTTTGCAAGATAAAGAAGTTCTGGAGATGGATGGTGGTGATGGTTGCACAACCATGTGAACGTGCTTAATGCCTCAGAACCGCAACACTTTACGGCAATTAAGATGGTGACTTTTATGTGTATTTTAACACAAAAATGATGGCATTGTTGAAGAGGAGGGAAATGGCAAAAGGGAAAGTCAAGCTTATTTTCACGTTCAGCTCACGTTCGTAGATTCTTTTCTCTTTTCCCGCTTTTTCTTCGCCTACATCAAAGTGACTGATCACTAAGCAGTGGGGCTGTTAAGATCTGTCATCATCTATAGCCTGAGAATGTTTCCTTTCAAGTGTTTCTTGATTGAATTGGAAGTTTCTTATTTTCTTATCTGATCTGATTCAGTCAAAGAAGAGAGAGAGAGAGAAAGACAAAGACAGAGACAGAGAAAATGACCAAGGTTTTATTAATTGGAGGATTACCACGTCTACTGCTAAGACCAACTTCATCTTTCTGAAATCACTCTGGGGTTCGTGCCTGGCTCTTTGTATCCTTTTTCAGAGGTTCAGACAGATGCCAAGAAGTTCTGAATTGACAGGAGAACTGTGACCAAAAAGGGGTGTGTGTGTGCACAACCAATGGCATTGGATAGCTTAGATTCAGAGAAAGGAAAGGAGAAACCCACCCACCCCTGCCCCTGTAATATCTCCAGTGATGAATCTTTCTGATGTGACTGATCCATCTTTTTAAAACTGTTCTAGAAAAACTATTCTAAGCCTGTTAACATTTTCGTGTGGGTGATTTAAGGCAATGGTTAAACACATTTAATTTGCATGAGCAGATGCATCATATAGATATATAGATGCATAACTATGTTCATATAATCCCAATAGGTTAATATTCATACACATTTTACCCCAAATTCCTTTGGTATTCTTAGGATATAAAATTTTCACATGTTAAAATGTAAAAGATGATTTTATGCCATTTTGAAACTATGGAGTGAAATGAAAAAGCAATAACAAGTCAAAGATGTTGGCTTATGATGAACCAAGCAAAGCTGGTTTGGAATAGTTTGAATTTTTACATGAAAGTCGAATGTTGTAATAATTACATTTGTTTCTTTCATGAAAAATGCAACCAAATGATTATCCTCCAATAATAATCCTTCAAATACATGAACTAAACTTGAGAGCCTATTATCTGATGTCCAAGTTGGTGGAATGCCTGACATATATTCTTGTATAAACTAGCTAGTAAATGCAAATTTAGATAAGATTCTTAAAATACATATTTCCTCCTGATTTCTTATATAGTATAAAAGATAGAGTATTTTATTGAATAAAAGGATTGGAATGAATGGCTCAAAACTGGACATCCTTCTTTGAAAGCAGTTTTTGACCTGGATGTGTCCTGTGGCAGGTGACAGGTGTGGTGATAGTCTGACTTTTATGACTTAATCAAAAGTTTAGTGCAGAGTTAAGCGTATGTCCTCGTCCCTGGATGCAGGAACAAACTCTGGAGCTCATTTCATAACCACTTGCTCATCATTGCTTTTAAATAACACAGTTAATATTGTTAGATTTTCTCCCTCCCCTCTCTCATTCTCTGTTTGTATTTCCCCTTTAAAAATTCTAAAACATAGCTATTGGTAAAAAGCTGTGCACCCATTTATAATAGTTCAAAATAACAGATTTGAGTCATAGTTAATTGGCAGTTGAAGTAGAATCTAGGTCTTTCCCATCAGCCCCCAAACTCCAATCTAGACTCTGCCTAATTTATATTATATTTATGGGGAAAAGGAAAGAGAAACTGGTTCATGGATATAAATGTGTACTTCTTGGTAAGAAAACACTGGAAATGATATCTTACAAAACTGGGGGTGAATTATAGAAAGACAGTGCCCTAGAGAAACTTGGATTAGAGGAAAGTACCATTATATTGGTATGACTCCCAGTCCTTCCAGGAATTCTCTGCAACATCTGTTATATTAAGCTTGTGATAATTGAGCAGAACTGCCAAAGGTGCTATTATCTGGGAGATAAGAATATAGGATACACATAAGGGCATCTTTTCTCACTGGAAGACAAAATAGCTAACATTTTGAGGCCTCAAACTTTGTTCAAAGCACTGTTCTCTCTATTATTTTATTTAATCTTTATTAAATGAGGCTACTCTTGTGGTTCTCAGCCCCCTTTGACAGAAAAGAAAGGAGTAAGAGGCTCACTGGGTTGTCAAGGCCCTCAGTGAGCAAGGGCAGAGCTGGGGTTTGGACCCAGACTTCATCTTTTAGATCGTTGGATTATTTCTGTGTCATGTCAAACGTGTCTTGTCTCTGAGTCTCAAATTTCTCCACCCGTCTAATGAAGGAGTTCAAGCAGATACCCCCCCCAAAAAAAAACCCTTTAAAGCAGAAAAATTGTGAATTCCAAGGCAAAGTGGCTGTGGGACAGAGACATTCACTTGGAGCTCTTTACCTGAAACTCCACATAGTGCAGCTCAGCCGTGGACGTGCACAATCCTGACGTTTGAAGGCCACAGGGACGTGGGCTCATGTTCCTGGTCATCTCCCTCTTCAGCTGATGGTGTGGGAGGCCAGACCCTCACTTAAGGAGGAAGAGCCTTCCGGGTATAATTCATTTCTGGTTTTATCTTCCTTCTTCCAGAGCCACACTTCACCCGGAAGAGGCGGTACCTGGACACCCTCATTGTCTCTCAACAACAGAAGTTCTCGCCTGGCAGGAGGCGAGTGCCTGTAGGTTCTGCTGGGCCGTGTAGTGCTGGATGTGGTGGCTGTTTTGTCAGTGCCCGGCAATGACGGGCCGTGGTGGTGATAACTACAGATGACTGGCAGCCCCAGCAGTCCCGAGGAAGGTGTGATTTCCATACGATGGTGGATAACTGATGATCACCCCTGTTTCACAGCCTTGTGAACACTGGGCCTGGCGGGTGTGAGCTGATTAGCCGGTTTCTTTCACTCCGAGTGGCCCACGCTGCGCTGATCTGTTCCTTCACTTGTTCCTCTGTCACCTGCCTACGTTGAGAGGGAGACTGTTGCTTCAATATGACACCTCTGTTGTAGCCTCATGGATTCTTCTGCTGCTTCAGATCCGTGTGTGATGGAGAGGCCTTTTGTGTGGGAGCCGTCCAGCCTCAACCACACAGTTCAGCAGTTTTGCTGAAAGGAGAACAGTCTTGGCTACACGTGGTGAACCAGGGTGCCAGGAGCCGGCCTGCCTTGTTTCTGCTTCGCAGGAAGGGTCATCACAGCTTCTCCCCTTAGCTCGTGCTGTGGCCGCATGGCGCAGTCACGTGGCTCGCATGCATGAGCCACGTCGGGCCACATCTGTCTGACAACACATTCTTTGTAAGACCTGTATGAAGAAAGATGGTGTGAGTCTTACCTACTGGAACACAAACCCTTAGAACTCTATTCCTGTACGTTTTCTGTGTTGTCACTCACTGCAGTTAAAGCAAGAAGAATGTTTTTGACAAAAAGAGAGACAGTTGAGCTCCTCAGTTCTTTGAGTTACGTGTTGCCTCCGCATCTTTTATTCAAGTTCTTTATCTTCCTTTTGTCTGAGAGTGTCAGTTGCTGTTTGGCCTGTGAACAGGGGGACGGGTAACCTTTTCTCGGTAGAGCCTACTCTGATTTTCACCGTACCGCGGAGGAGTCCGCGTTCTGCAGTGTCTGTGGGCACTGTGAGCAAGCCCTAAGCTTGGGGCTGGAGAGAATTCCAGCGCGTCCTTTGAACTTCCTCTGTGTCCTGTGATTGTGCTGGAGCAGCCGCACACTTCGGGGCTCTTTATTTGTATCTGTGGCTCAGCCTGACTGGCTGACTGCTTCTTGAAGATAGAGACCACAGGTCGTTCTTGTTTTATATCCCCGTTACCTGTCATTGTGCTTGTTTGAGTGGATGGATGTATGAGTGAATTAACGGGTGAATGAATGAATGAATGAGAAATTTAGACCTAATATTTGATGCTGATGTTTATAAGTGATGCTTTAGGTAGAGAGCCTAATAATCTGAAGGAGTTTCCTTCATAAGTCTTCAGATGCTAAATAAAGGTACTTTTGATATTTTATCTGTCTTGCGACTCCCCCTTCTCCCCTCCATCACGAGCCTGTGCGACCTTCATTTGCCTCTCTGCCAAGCCTGGAGTTCGTGGATGGCCATAGTCTCGTGGCCACAGTAAAACCCCTGGCGCCCCCAACAGCTCCAGCCTAGCTGGGTCTCTCTTCGTCCTTGAGGTTCCCCCTTCCTCTTCTAAGTTATACCTCCAGGTGCTTTTTCTCACTGCTTGTTTCAAAGGACTCCCCCAAATAGTGGTTTTTCTAAATATTTGGTCTCTGTTTCTTTCCTCTCAGCTTCTTCTCTCTCTTCTGGGGGCATCATCCATCATCCATCTCTGATCACACCTGTGTCTGTTGCCCCGCCATCTTGTTTGCAATCCCAGTCCACATTTGTATTTGCTTTTTCCACATTCCTGGTTAGGCGTCCTACCAGCTCCTCAAACTAAACGCTTCTTCATTTGAACTGATTTTCAGAGATCAGTTCCTTCTCACTTTCTTAGTTCTACGGTGGGCACTTCTCTCCTCTGGTCCTCCAGCTCGAGGTCTTGGCATCACCTTTGAGTCCTGTGCTCTCGTGCCTCCATCACCCGTGGGAAAGTCCTACAGATTCTGTGCCCTACCTGTCTGTCCTGTTTGTTCTCTCCATTTCATAGCGTGACAACCACTTTATTTCCACTTTTCACACTCCCCTCGACCAGTCTCTGAGTTGACAGCTGTCCGTCCCACCTCCGGGCTCTACTCCAATCTGTAACTTGGGTCTCTCAGGCTTCTGAAATAATCTGTCATTCCAGAACAGATAAACTTTAACCCCAATTTTCTGCCAAGCCTCCGCAATCTCCCACTGATGGAGACATCTTAAATGTCATTTCCATCATCTTCCTACATTTCACATCTTTTCACATGCTGTTCTCTTAGACTGGAATGTCTTTTCTAGTGTATTTGCCTCACAAACTTCTAGTTTTTCAAGATTCAATTCAGCGATCATTGTCTTTTTTTTTTTTAAAACAACAACAACAAACTTTTATTATTCTTCTGGGGGAAGTTGCAACCATTCCAGTAATTGAAGTTTTAAGGGAAAAAGTCCACCTTTCTTGGTTGGTGTGCCTTTTGCTTTCGTGATATTAGAGATAACTGATTATGATATAATTTAATATGGTGTATTTAAATATTGGTTTGTATGTCTGTCCTCCCATGTGACTGTGAGTGTCATGAGCATGAGTCCTTGTTTTTCTAATACTTCATAAGATCAAGAACTATATCTTGGAATAATTTTTTTCCCATCCTGCCTATGATAATGTCTTCTGCATATAGGAACTTAACCATTCTTGATTGAACTTGATGCCTTACTTTTTTTTGACGTGCAAAACCTGTGAAGCTACCACTCTGTTGAATTAGAATGTAAAGTTGGAGCTCATTTGGGAAAACTCCAAGTTTGTGCAAATAAGGATAATGAAGACCAGTGATTTGATCTCAAGCCAGCTCATAACCTCATAATGTTTATTTCATTATTTTTCTTTTTTTGATGTTCATTACATCAGCCACATCTTTTATCACTTGTTTAATTAGAGAATGGGCTTTGGAATAGGCAGGGAATTCTGTGGCTTTCATACCCGTAATTAGAGCTATAAATTGAAAAGACTTCCCTATTTGAGGAACTGACTCAATTCCAAGTGAGCAGGAGCACAGAATTGGAAATAGTGCTACCCGCGGAGTTAGGAGACTAGAGTTTTTGTCCTAGTTCTGCTACTAACTAGCCGTGTGAGTACAGAAAAGAAAGCCATCTCTCTGTGCCAAAAACAAGTGGGTTGGGTTGGCCAATGTTCTCTGAGTTTCTTTCTAGGAAGAAAAAAATGCCTCTGTGACAGTCTACTGTGAAGTAGGTACCACATTATCTCTGAAACAGAAACAAAGGCATGCCTGTAAGTGTTTTCCAGAAAGATCAAATTATTTGAATTTTAAAAAACTAGTAATTTGCAGATAATATGTAACTTGTGATAGAAAAAAGTCATTGAAGTCCAAATAAGCCCAGAGATCAGAGTTCTGGGGATAGGCAGATACGTCCTTGGGAATCGTAGGTCCCCCCAAAAGTGATGTTACCAGCTCCAGTGCAGGAGCCCGTCTTGGAAACTGACCAACAGGTCAGCAGTTGACTAATATTTGTCTTTTATTCCACATCAACATTTCCAGTAGGAGCTTCTTCTCTGTGAGACACAGAGTAAGTACCCAATAAATATGTGTGGGGTGAATGCATTTAAAAAATATTTTTTGTGTTTCAACTTCCGTTTCCGTGACTCCATGATCAAGTGTCTGGCATGTAATAGGCACACCTGTAAGTGCATCCTCTCTCCAGCGTGGTAAGGGTAGTGAGATCAGGGACTTTGCAGCTGGTCTTAGGTTTAAAGCTATGGACTTGCAAAGGGCATGTCTCTTAATCTAAGACTCAATTTCATCACACATAGAATGGGAGGAATAACACAAAATCATTTTCCTACTTCAAAGGACTGTATGTAGTGAGAACTATATGAGGACAAATAAAATCAGTTAAGTGTAATGTAAGACCCAGAAATTAAGTTCAGTACATTTCAGTTCTGTTTTCTTCCCTTTTTCGCGTCTCTTCCACTTGTAGTCCCCTCTTCTCTATGATTACACCCATGCAAAATGAAGCAAGATAAAGTAATTATAACAGTATCAAAGGCCAGAGAAGAATTGAAAGACTATGTGCATGTGTGTGATTCATCTGTGTGTTCCATTGTCCAGCTAAGATCTGGTTCTCTTATCCCATGATTGTATTGACATTTGTTGATTTTAAACCCTTAGGAATTAGAAGTGTATCTTTATTTTGTGAGAATTTTATAGTCTACATACAATGCCTTGTGCTTGAAGGTGATTCATTACAATTGGGTAATAATGATGTAAGTTATTTTAACAGTGTAAAACATGACATCACTGAAACCCATGCAGGGGAAATTGTTTTTGTTTCAATTTAATCTGTCTCTTCTAAGAGCTGTTCATTTATCAAATTATTTTCGTCATATGCATGGTAGAAGATGGAGTGAGGATGGGGCTGAGTGTTAACAGAGAATTAAAATGGGCTAAGGACTTACAAATGAGATTTCTCTAGATAAATAAATTTTACCAGTCCATGTAGCTAAAAATATAAGTAAAATAAAAAGCATCAAAGCTAATGATTTTCACCTGCCCTCTCATTCTCGGGTGGTGGGATAGACAGCGCTGGTCTTTGTTAAACTGTACTTGACCCCTAGGAGATTTCACTACTTCTACGGATTATGAGTCCTTGGCGGTCATCAGTAGTGGTGGGAATATGATGCAGAAGAGAACAGTGCTTGAAAATGTTAGGTCTGTTGTTTCATGGCTTATGAGTGTGCAGATGGTAGGTTTTCACTCAGACCGTTTGGTCAGCAGTCACTGATTCAGATACAGCGTCCTCTCTCTCCAGTCTTGTTTCTTCTCTGACTTGCCCATCAGTCTCATGCCTTGAACTATGTGTCTGGTCCCGCTGGGAACTGCCGTGGCGCTAATCCCCGGGGATTTGGATTGTGGGTAAAGAAGAGGAGGAGTAAGTGTAGACAACTATCCATTCTGAACAAAAGGATTGTGATTTCTTATAATGTATTTGTCTCTCATCCCGTGATGGGATCTGTGAAACACAGGCTGAATTGGACAGGGCCCACAGCAGGATTCAAACCGCTGAAGCTTGCTTGAGAAGCTCTAGTCAATGTTGGCCTCTTTGCTGGTGTTATTTTTGGGCGGGAACCTTCGCAAGGGCCTTTGAACTAAGGAGATGGGACTCTGAAGAAAAAGCAGAAAGGTTGGAATAGATTTTATTGAATCCCTGAGTTGAAGAGTTGTGGAGTCAAGGTTCTCATCAGCCTGCCAATAGAAGCTGGTCTGTTTTCACTGGTTTTTACTGATTTGCTGTAAAATCAGAAGTATACAGGTAACATTTTAGTTTTCCTTAAGGCTAAAATATTTTAATTCAAATGGCTGTCCTTTGTTCTAAGATTATAAATTTTCCTGCCTTTTTATTGGGAAAAGATTATTTATTTCACAAAATAATAGTAAAATGAGTGGGAGGCTTTAAAAAATGTTATTAATGTCATGAGATGGCAAAATACTATTTCAATCCCCTCCCCAATTAAAAAATTATGATCTGTGAACAAAACTAGAAAAATTTTGCATTGTCATCTATTCTAAGAATTTTTTTAAAATGTAGCTGAACAACCCTTCCTTTTTCCCCCTCAAATGAAATCTTATATGGAAATTTACATGCAAAGTGAAATTCTCTGAATTCAGTAGAGGTGGTGGGGGGGTGGCCTCCTCACCTTCCCCTCAGCTTCTGAGGTCACCCTTCTATAGAATCCGTGGGCTCCCTAAAACTTAGGTTTTACTTATGCAGTTTTTCAGCTTTACCGAGATATAATTAACATATAAAATTATAAGCAATTGAAAGCATGTATCCTGGTTTTGTGAGATACACACACTTTGTGAAAGGATCCCCCATCTAGTTAATTACCACACTCATCACCTCCCATATTTATCTTTTTTTAATGTGAGCATTTACATTCTACCCTCAGCTGATTTCAATTACATAGTACAGTGTTACCAACTATAGTCACCCCATCTGACATTATTTTCTCAGACCTTATCCTTTTTCTAGCTGAATGTTTGTACCTTTTAGTTTTAAAGGCAGTGATTTAGACCAGTGTTTCTCAACCTTGGCGCTATTTGACACTGTAGGCTGGAAAGTTCTCTGTGGCGGGGGCTCTCCTGTGCATTGTAGGATGTCTAGCAGCGTCTCTGGTCTCTACCCACTGGATGCCAATAGCATCCATGGCCTCCAATTTTTTTTTTTTATGAAAACTAAAACTGTTTCCAGACATTGCTGAATGTCCCCTGGGAGGCACAGTCACCTCTGGTTAAGAACCATTGGTCTAGACATCAGATTGACCCACCCAGTGGAGAAGTGAAGGATTAAGTGATGGTTTTTATTTGTTTTTTCTTTTAAATCTGAAATCCTGCTGCCTTTCCCATATGAGAAAAATGGAAGTCATAGCTGAAGTGCTAAAAGAAACAAAACAAAATAACACTGAGCTTCTGATCTCCCAAGGACTGGATCTTAGATTAAGCAACAAATTTGGAAGAATACTTAGCTATCCTGTTTTACCTGGCATGGGGAATAAATATAAAAACCTGTGGGCTGGAATAGACAGGCTAGAAATTTTGGAAAGGAAGCAAGAGTATTAGGTGAAGTGTGAAAATCCTGTGTGTGTGGTGAGGGGGAAGAATAGACTTTTAAAAAATTTGAGGATCTGAGATTGAAGCCACTCTGCCTCTCCCCGTGGGTGAAGCCAAAAAAAGCAGAGAATCGCCCTGTGCCACCGTGGGCTGGACGCCAGAGAGGAGAAACGGCAGTGCGGTCTGTGTAGGTGTGAGAAGACCAAAGAAAACCTGTCGAGTTTCCTGCAGCCACAGAGGGGGATGGGAGATTATGCAAAGGTTCTTGTGTCTCATGCCCGGCCCTCTGCCAAGTGTAAAGGAGAATCGGTCAGGAGAGATGTTCATGGGTACGCAGGGGTTTTGTCCGCATCGGGAGGTGTGAAGAACAACCCTCAAGGGACCGGACAAGCCCCTAGTTACATCTCAACTAGTGGGGGTGTAGAAGGGGATTTTGTCAGAAGACCAGACAGTATACATGATGCATCTGAGATGATCCATCATAGGAGAGATTTGCAGGGTCGGGTAGAGCTCAGTGGTAGAGCATGTGCTTTGCTTGCATCAGGTCCTGGGTTCAATCCTCAGTACCACCATTAAAAACAAAAAAAATTGAAAAGTAGACCCACCTGCCTCTCTGCACCAATGCCTCAGTCCCTTGGTATCAACCCAAGAGAGGAGAAAGGGATGATGGATCAGTCTTGCTCTTCACTGAGTTTAAACCTGTACTATCTAAGAAAAATCCTGATCTTGAAAGTAAACGAATTTACCCAAATGTGGTTCGATTACTTTCTGCACCGTGCTGAATAGAGCTTGAAATAGAAACCTGTTCATCCCCACGTCCCATATTCCCCAGAACATCGCCAGCAGAATGGTCCTGTGAGTTAACCTTCATTCAAGTAAACAGATTCGGTACCGAAAAGACACGTCTTTACAAAAAGGGCCAAAAGAACCAATGCAATCATTTAACGACTAGGATAGCACCAAGATGAAAAAGAAAATAAAAACCACTGAGAGTCAGAGGCACTGAGATCTGTAGCCTTACTTTGAAATGCTTCAAAAATAAGACGGATGAATGGGTAAGCGGATGGATAAACTGGTGGCTATATGATAAAGCAAAGATAGTAAAAATATTATTTATAGATTCTAAGTGGTATATGTTCATTCATGGTAGAGTTCATTCAACTTGTCTGCATACTTGAAAATAGTCATTATAACGTGTCAACAAAACAGTGAGAATTAAGTCACAGTCTGTGCCGATACCTCGACGAGCATTTGGATCAGGTTTGTTACGGAGTAGTAGAACTGTTAGAGATAGTTTTAACTCTTTAAATACACATATATTTACGTGGAATTTATACATATATGAATGTGAAGGTGAACAAGTACAGGCCAAACACACACTCTGCCCCCCCCCCCCCCAAGAAGAACCCGAGCTGCTGCCCCGAGCCCTTTAGGACCCTTACTAGGATTTGCTGGCTTTATCCCCGCTTGCCCTTGCTTCTCCTGTTTCGCAACTCCTCCTGGAATTTTCTAATAATCGTACAGTAGTGTGTTGTGGTTCGTCATCTCAGCCTGACACTTTTTTTTTCGGAAGGGGATGTAAATAAAAATACTTCTCACTTTGAGGCCTCACTGTTGAGGCCTTTGAAACATAGATTAGAATTCCTTGTCCTAATTTGCCGTTGACAAGTCTTAGAGGCACAGGGAAAACAAAATTCTTGAACCAGCAAACTTGCTTCCACAAGTACAAAGGAATTTCAATTGTAGCCTCAGGAAAAAATGGATGAAACTGTCATTCACATAAAAGAATTTAAGGGGGGAAAAGAACTGATGCTTCATCAAATGGGAGAATTCAAATGTTTCAGCATGTCACTGACCCCGGTACCAAATCTTACATTCTTTCAGTCCCTAAAGATAAAGAAGTTGGTCAGATGCGTCCATTAAGATCTTCTGGAAAATGCTCACATCTCACATATAATTACGTGGAGCATTACTCTACGTAGAAACACCAAGTCTTAAGAACTTCTGGTGTGTAACCATTTTGAATATTTGTAACATTTTTTTAATTGAAATATTTGCATGCAAAACAAAGTGAATTTATCTTAAATAGTCAGTTTGATGAGTTTTGACAGTGTAGCTGCTATTCGAAACTACATGGGATATTCTTAACTCAAAACTTTAATGTATTTTCAGGCATCTCACTGCTGGTTAGCAGTGGTGTGAAGTCAACAGTGAGTATTGCTCTAAGTAATCATTTTGAACAGTTCACGACCATACTGGAAATAGTGTATGATAATGAACTTTCTTAAAACTCAATTTGATACATTTCCTGGGAGGAAGACATCTAACTAGTTGACTATAAATGCTGGGTTTTTATAGGCTTTAAAAATCTTAATGACCAAACCTGGGAGTCTTGACTGATGTAATTAATTCCACAGAAATTAAATTTTATTATGGCTGGGGAAAAAAGTGAAATCCGAAGAAAATAGTAAGTTTGTGTTTGTCTTCACAGCTACCATGTCCAAGGGTGTTGTGCTCCCTAGAAATAAGCTTACTTGCTCTCGTGGCCACTAGTAGCCACTGGCAGTGGGACCCCACCCTCCCAGCACTGCCTCACTCCTACAGCTCCACCCCAGGTCTGTTACAGGGCCAGGCACACTGCTGGTTAGATAGCCCAAATAAAAGCACAGCCATTGGCTTTGGCAAGTAATCATCTTTAGCAATGTACTAATAATTGTAATAGTCCTTAATATCTGTTTTCTGACGTCTGAAACAGGTAACTATGATAGTACCTACCTCCTAGGAGTTGACTGAGATAATGCATATAAAAGTGCTTGGGACGATGCTCGGTGAAAGCGTCTCATAGCGGTCCTGACTGTGGAGTGGTACCCAGGCCAGCTGAAGGGAACCAGCTCTGTTTTGAGGATGATCCTCAATGACCTCGCCTGGTCATTTGGCCAGGACAGTGGTTTTCTTTGTTTTATCAGAAAGCAAGGGTCCTGGACAAGTACCAGGAGAGATTTTTCTCTGTGGGGCATCTTGAATTATTCTGACTTTTTTGCTTGCTTTCAGAAGTGGCTAATTCCCAGAGAGATAACCCAGATGCAGATTATAAACTTGCATGATGGACCTGCTCAAGTGGGGAGAACCCGTGGCTTTCTAGCAGTGAAGTTGGTTGCACCAACCAAGGGAAGAAAGGCCCTTGAGCAGGATTGGAGCCCAGTGGCTTCCCTCGATGTGATCTCTCCCTGCACCAATGCTGGCCCTCTGCACAGGTGGAGGTTCGTGTTTGAGGGCCATTGAACACCACCCATTTCCCTAATGCATCATAATTAAACACCTGTGCTAAATAACTTCTCTCTGATCCGCTGTGGAAATTTGCTGGGTGTTCAACAGTCCTTGACATTTTCTATCTCTTACTTGGGAGGGTGGTCTCAAGGTTATGCTTTGGTTCTTTTTAAAAAAAAAATGGGGGTGGAAGCGAACAGCCTCCTTCCACGCCATGGGAGACTCTTATTGAAGTGTGGACTTTAGGGCCCTTAAAGGACACTTAGGTCAGAAAACATTTTGTGAATTTGGGAGCCATTCCTGCTTCCTCAAAAGCAGCAGTAATTAAAATGCATTGTCCAACAGTAAGGCGACATGAGAGCTCTGTAGTTTGTTTTAAAGATGTCACTGATACAGCAAAGAGAACGTCTGGAAGTGCAGTGCCTTTTTAATGAAGTCGGCTGTGCTAATATGAGGAATATGCATAAATCAGGTGAACCAGAGTTGCCACGTGTCATTAGGCTCAGCAAAAAATATCCCTTTTAGGTTATCTTGTTCATAGTTGCAATATACATCCATACCCCACTGAAATTTTTTTTTTCACCTTGAACAGCAGGTAGCAAACAGTTTTGGCCATAGGCTAACATTGTGGCTTGCATGAAGTCTGTCTTCAACTTGTGTTACTTCCCTTTCTTGATTGCTACATTGAATTTTGAGTGTGGTGTCTCTTTGCCCTTTAAAGTCATTCCCTCTATCAAGACCAGAGACAGTAAGACCTAATGGGCACAGCTGAGTCTTCATCATCATTTTTGTCTGTCTTACCTGTATTGTTCATGCAAACTGAGGAAGGTACATTTTTTAACCCCCATGTTAAGGATGAGGAATTATGCAGAGAGGTTAAGGCATGTTTGTCATGTCCTGTAGCACACGTTAACAGTTGGGAATTCAACCTGTAATCTGTGGGACTCTAAAGTCTGTGAACCTTTCACTTACGAAGAGGATCTGAATCCACGATTTATGCTTGGTGATTACTTCAATAATTAATTTTTAGACAATGTATTTTCTCAACTAGGAATTTTAATTTTAACTTTTAATTTCTAATACTGGACGTCTAGGGAAATCTTAGACATTATCAAGAAGATAGGGAGAAATTGGAAATCCCTTCAGATATATGATTCATGAAGGCATTTCTTCGAATTTTCTTGATTTTCTCACTTTAAGGGATTAATGGGGGAGAGATTTGCACCTCAATTCTCTTCCTCTTTGGCTTTTTCCCCTCATCTTCTTAGAAAAATCTGCAGCCCTGCATTAACTCCTGGTCTGTAGAATGCACAAGAATCCCTGAGGAAAATGTCATCAGTGTGGGTTCGGTGACCCAGTGGTGTAATCTTCCATGTCCAGAATCAAAGGAGTCCTCATTTCTTCTCAGTGATTCCTCCCATGTCCCAGTGCTTCCATTCCCAGCAGTAGCTACTCCACATGTTCCTCAGGCTCTAACTGCCTCCCAGATGATGACCTCACTTTCAGTTCATAGAAAAAAAAATCAAAGTTCTCAGGTGAGAATTTCATATATTCTTTGGGAATCGGATGGACCTTAAAACCACATCTACTGATGTTTTTCTTTTCTTCTGCGTCTGTGCTTTTACTCAAAAATGATCATTTTACCCCTGCTGTGACTCCTCTTGACTTCTCTACCTCGCTTCATCATTTCTTCCTGTTCTCTTCTGCAACTTTTATTTTTCCATTTCCACTGGTTCCTTCCTTTTACTTGTCTTATAAATATGCTCTAGTTTATTCTGTCTTAAAAAATACTAATTTTCAGAAATCAGATTTCTCTTGATCTTGTATCTCTACCTGTTCTGTCTCCTTTTTTTTTTTTCCTTTCAGGTTTGTTAGTTTAAGAAGGACTGACTTGTTTCCCACCCAGCCCCATTAACAGTTAGACAATGTTCAGTCCTGACTTCACTGGACTCATCTGTGAACTGTAAATACTTTTTTCTCATGACATTTTTCTTCTTTCCTCTTGATCCTTAAGAGTTTTTACAGTCTGCCTCATAGACTTCTCTCCCTCCACTCCAGCCTTAAATATGAGATGAATGCTTCCCTCATTTGCCTTCTCCCACTTACACTCTGTCCTCAGGTGACCTTACCTAAGCCAGTGACCTCAACTATCTACTCTCTGATGATGTGAAATTCGGTATCTCTATCTCAGATCTTTATCCGGAGTTCTAGAACAACAGAGCCAATTGCTTGTTGATGTTCTCACTTGGATGTACCGTGGGATCCTCACACTCATCATGCATTCACTCATCATCTCCCCTTACACACCTTCTCCTGTATCCTTTCCTGACACCCAGGACATCACCTTTCATCCAGATTCCCAAGCCAGAAATTGAGGAGTCTTTCTGTGTACTTCCAACACCCTGCCTCCTTGCCACGTGCAATTTGTATCAGTTCTTCTCCCTAAATATTTCTGAAATTTGTCTTCCATTTTCATCTTATTGCCAAGGTTTCAGTTCAGACTTTCATCATTGTTACCTGGACCACTTCAACGGCCTCCTGGTTTTATTATTACTACTGGAAACGGAGAAATCAGTTAAAATCTTTTGCCAGTATTTTAGTCCCCAAATACAGGCTGCCTTAACTAAGATAATGGCTTTGGGGATAGGAGCTGAGAGAAGCTCTGACCAGGTGACCAGTTTGAAGAAAACAGTGAAGGTATAAAACAGTGGAAAACTAGAAAGATTGCATTACCCCCCAAAATGAAATAACTGGGGATTAATCTCACAAAGTATGTACAAGATTTATATGAGGAAAACTACAAAACTCTGATGAAAGATATCCAAAAAGACAGTATGGTATTGGTGAAAGAACTAAATAAATGGAGAGAGAGTCCAAACTTACGGATGGGAAGAGGCAGTATTATCAAGATGGCAGGTTTCTTCCCTTGCCCTATAGAGTCACTGCTGTCCCCATCAAAGTCCCGGGAAGTTACTCTGTGGATGTTGACAAACAGATCTAAAGTTTATAGAGAGAGGCAAAAGATGAAGAATCACTGACACACTCTTGAAGGAGAGGAACAAATTTGGAGGATTGGACATCCACACACAGAAAATGAATCTAGACACAGACCTTACACCCTTCCAAAAATTCATGCATATTGCACAGAGCCTTTGCTAAGTGAAAGCAGCCCATCTGAACAGGCTCCATCATCATACGGTGTGACCGCAACTGTATGATGTTCTGGAAATGGCAAAACTATGGCTACGATAAAACGATCGCTGGTTATCAGGCTGGCGGGGGTGGGGGTGGGGGAGGAGATGAGTAGGTGAAAGAGAATTTTTAGGATGGTGAATATACTCTGTGTGATATTATAATGATGGCTGTTATGTCATTATATCTTTGTCCAAACCCATAGAGTGTACAGACACTAAGAGTAAACCCTAAGCTGTGTACTTTGGGTGGTTGTGGTATGTCAGCGTGGATTCCTCCGTTGTAACAAATGCACCGCCCTGGTTGTTGTGAATGGGGGAGACTACGTATGTGCAGGGGCGGGGAGTAGAGGGGGAATCAATATACTTTCCACTCAATTGTGCTAAAAAACAAAGTAGTAATAATAATAATAATAATAATAATAATAACAACAACAATAACAACAACAACAACAAATAATAAAGAAACTAAAGAGAGCTGACCAGGGAAATGCAGGAGATCTTTCAGGCAGCCCAAGACCCACTAAAAACACTGTGACCATCTAGTGGCCCCACTCTGCACACTTGCGTACACTTGCTGTCTCCAGCAGCCCCTGTATAGGTGACAAGAAAGTGGACATGAAGCTTTGTGATGGGTTAAGACTTTTGTGGATGTTGGGGGGGAGCAAGTATATTTCAGTTTAGCAAATTACAGTCCATGAACTATACCTGGCCATACGAGCCACACTCGTTCATTGACATGTTGTCTGTGGCTTCTTAAGCTCTTCAAGGACAGAGTTCGGTATTTATAGGAGGGACCCAATGGTCTGCAAAGCCTAAAATACTTACTGTCAGTCCTTTTCAGAAAAAACTCACCAAACTCTGCGTTGGACAGTCAAATATGCAGATAATACCTAGTGCCTTGCTTTGCCATTTATCTTGAATGTTCTGAGATAATTTTGATTTCAAATATCTTTTCTTCATAAATGATTTAAGAGTCCTAGGAATTCTAGCTTCAGTACTCAGACTTCATTTGTGCCTTCTTGACAAAAAAATTTATTTTTCAAAAACATGGTGCCCATTTCTATAGCGTACTCATTCATTTTAGAAAGTCCATGAAAATCGAATTGCCCCTTACATTTGTGTTGTAATAAGATTTTATCTTATTTGTGACTTCAGATCCAAATTCAAATCTTTTGAATAAAATCCATTAATAACAGAGCCCATTCTGTGCAGTTTAATTAACAGCGCTAACTTCTTTAATGCTACTTTCATGAATCTGACTGACTAGGGACTCCTCACTGAATAGCAGTGTAAGCTAACTTACCCTATCTGTAAAATGGAACCAATAATTTCTCATCTGCAAGGAGATGAAGCCCCTTGGCCTTCAGAGTCTGTGCTCGTGACTGCTAACCCATGCTCCATGTTTCATTGGAGGCAATGCTTCTTAATTGCCTAAATTATTATTAAGTGTCTGTTTGTTCCCCCGAGAGGCACACATTTTGTAAAACGGGGGACCTAGCCACCTGCTTTTGCATCTTGGTCTGCAGATCCCACGAACCTGTGGCAGGACGCCCAGGCAGCTCTGTAAGGGCTCGTCTGTCTTCACACAATACTTTCTGGTATGTTGTGAAGACAGATGAGGTATGCGGTCCTTGGAAAGAGGAAGCAAAAGGAAGGTTCTCTCCTCCTAAAAGGAGGCCACCCTACAGTAAATACGCTGCTTTGTGCATTGCTGGGAAATGCGACTTTTCTTCTGGAGTCATGAGGAGGCAACCACATTGACGGTGAATTAAACAGGCAAGGTTCTCACAAATACTCAGTGAGCTCTCTCTCCCAGGGCACCCTGGCATTTGCAAGTCATCACCTACAGGTGGTGGTGTCAAGTTCTAGGTCATATGGACCCTTGTGTGCAAATGAGTTTGTGTTAACATCTCCCTTTGTTCTGAACAGTGCTAATGGAAATCTAATTTTGAGAAATAAAAATGAAAATATAAGTGAGATGCATTCAAATTCTTGACCATTTCCATTTCATTGGTTTTGGAGGAAGCTTAGCCACACTGCCCACAGACAGAAGATGAATTCAGAAAGATTTTCTAAGAGCTAAAATTCCTAAGGAAAGGGTTGGTTAGGATTAAAATTGCAAAGCTTCCTATTTCGGTGGGTACTGAAGAATGAAAGACCCACGCAGGGCTTTGCGACTCCCTGGGAGTGCTGGGGGATTCTGCGAGGCTCACGAAGGATGCAATTTTAGAAGTTCAGCTTCTCGTTCTGTATTTTTATTGATGAAGCTTTTTAATCTGAGCCTGTTCTCCCATCCACGCCTTCCTCTAGCCAACTGTCAACAGTGCCTAACCAGGTCAACAGAACTTCTGCTCTTTCTGTGAATGGCCCAAAACTCCCAGGTTAGGAATTTTACAAATCTCTCCTTAAGTTCATTTTGTGTTAAATTTGGAAATACCTATTCCATTAAGCCAGTTGGTGGGTGATACTACTCCATGCATTCAAAATGTCCTCCGTGACCTTGCTAGCATGGCTCCAGACGAGAGAGGCTTGTGTAAGCCACCTCATTATGCAGTGTGCCTTCCTTCCTGGTGCAGGGTACAGTGTGAGCACCTTTCTGCCATCCATAAAGGCAGTGCTCACCTCCAGCTCTGCTTTACTTGCTTTCTCCTCTCACCTCTGGTCCCTTAAATGACAGATTAAGAGCCACCCAACCAGTAAATTCCTGGTCCATTTCTGACCAGGCAGATTACTTAACCTGACCTATGAAATGGAAATCAGAATAACAGTTCCAACTCCATAGACTTTGGTAATGAACAGATATTTTTAAAGGGCTTAGAAGAGTATCTGCCACGTAGCGCCATAGTGTATACCCCCCAAAGAGTTGGTCCTAGACAATAAAATCAAAGTGTCCCCAAAATGTGCAAAGCAGCTGTGGTACAGATGTTAGTTATTATTAAGCTAAATATCAAATTAGCTTGTGTTTGTGACCTCACTGTGGGCTTCTTTTTTTTTTTTAATTCTTGTTAATTTATTTCCTCTTTGGCCTCCAATCTTCCCTAGAACCCTTTCCCAATTGGATTTTCAAGGGTCTATGTCAGGTGTATTTTTATCCTGTGTTCTCCTTATTCATAGGTCACTCATTGTGCCCGTTTTCACCGCATTCTCTCGCTATGCCTCAGTGTTGGTTGTAGTCTTCTTGGGATTATAAAGCGATGGTAGTGTTGTTCTTACTGACTTTCCAGAATGATACGTCTGTAAGCTTACTATGCGTGTGATGAATTAAACAGAACCAGGGCATTACTCCAAGCGGTACAGTATTTGTAGAATTTGTTATTTGTATTTTTACATGTATATTTTTTCTTAAATGAGGACATAGCCAGTCAAACTGGCTGTTACATGAAAATTTGGAAGAGCCAACTCAATTTCTCTTCTAACTTTTTATACCCACCCTTCCCAGACATACCTACAGACATATCTTCAGCCTTTTCTTGGCACTGGCCAGGTGTCTGACTCCTTGAACAACCACAAATTATATCTTAAGCTCCACATTCCTAGATCAGAAAAATACACAGGAGGTGGCCACAGAGACCCTGATTTGCCATTTTGAGTATTGCTGAGTTTAACAATTGGAAGTGATTCCTGAGGCATAACGCTGACTGCAGGTCAAAGGGTGTGACTTTCTCCAGTTCTAACAGTGGTTCTTTTGTCTGCAGACCATCATATCCCCCACCTCCACGCTGAAAATCCCAGGCGGGTAGTTGATTTCCTGATCTCAAGATGTCCAGAATCATTATGTCAGTGGCTTGTGAACTAACTCTTTTAGCTCATAAGGGGATATTTGCTTCCATGTCTGGGAGAGAACCAGCTGAGCAGGGAGCAGGGAGTCCAGGTGTCCTCTCTGACATGTATCATGCTTCCTTCAAGTAGAATGCATCGCTTGAAAGTAAGGAACTTTGGATGCTAAGCAATGACTGTTTGCATAGTTGGAAATGTACTTTCCTTTATTGTAGCATAAATGCTGAAGATATTCAGAAAAAGGTAGGTGGCAAATAGGCAGGCATCATCAATGCATTGAGAATGGCTACATTCATACAGTGCTGTGTACTTGAACAACCAGATTCACACATTATCTCAGCTGATTTTCACTACCGCCATGGATGAAGCACTGAGGGCTGTTGTTCCTGGCATGTTTTATCCAGGTTCACGGAGCTGTCAGTGTTCAAGTTATTTCTCAGTCTCTCTTTTGACTCCTGGTTCAGTAGTTTTATGTTTCCTGGAGCTCCAGGAATAGCACTATTACCAACTCCCTTTCTCACAACTCGAGCTTCGGGGAGGAATAAATTCCTGCAGTCACAAAGTCTGGACTGGACATCGCCATGCTCCATGGGTAAAAGGGAACTTTTCTCTCAGATATCATGTAAAGAATAATTAGATAATAGTAACTTGTCAAATGTGTAAAATTTTCTTCTGAAAAAAAAAAGACAAATCAAAAGAAAAAGGGTATTCTATTCAGGGATATTAGAGAGTAAGAAAGAGAGCGGAGGGAGAAGGTGGCTTCAAAGAGAAGGAAGGAGAAGCGTGCTCTTCCGGGACTGCTGGGCAGCACCAGTCCTGCGCCAGCACCTAGAGGGAGCAGACATGTGACCACCCCTAGTGCTGCCCGCCCACCGCGGCCCACGCTGCCTGGCACAAGACTTCTTTATAAAAATGGATTCCGCCACATACTATCCCAAACTCGACCTTAAAATTATTCTTCAGAGAAAGGAAGTTGTCCTGAGATAACAGATTTAGTTTGGTAAAATAAAACTTCAGCAGTCTACTTGGGTTTTTCTGAGCCCTTCTTCAAGAATTTCCTACATATTTCAAAAAGTGAATTTCATGCATTTGAATGACTTTAGTCCACACCCTTCCTTCCCAAACACGCTTCTATTTATGGGTGTTAAAAATAAGCCAAAATTTGGTGGGAGGGGAGCTGGTATTCAATACCAAATCACTTTACTAAAGAGCATTTTTAGTGAATGGTGGTTAGTAACTTTCTTACAGAGAACTTTACGAAAGACAAGTTTCCAGTTTAAAATGATATAGGGAAGTATACATACTTTGGCCTATGCAAACAGGAATTTTTTGTGAAATTCCAAACATGGGAAGAATACAAAGCCTTGTGTCTCCTAATGGGGTTGGTGAAATTATGCTCTGTCTTACTTTTCTCCTCAACCAAGTGAATCTTTCCCTAATTTTTCTTATTGAAGCACTTGGGTACTCACATGCACTGTATTTTGCTTGATACTAACATAGTTACAACAGCTTTCTTTTGGGTATTTGTTACACAGTTTACCTTCCAAACTCTCTGTATATATACATTTTAGATTTACCTATATGCAAATTTAGCCTCATTTTCTGTCTTTAGAGCATTTAGCCTCCTTTATTTAATGTGACAACTAATACATCTTAATACATTTGGGTTTATGGTACAGGTTGTGTTATCTCTTCTGTCTATTCTACATTTTTCTTTCCTCCTTTTCTTTGATGTTAATTCCATTTTTTCCTCCTACTGGCTCATAGTTTATACTTACTGTACTGCTCATTCTGGAAATTTTGTGACATGCATTTTTAAGTTGTCAAAGTCAAAAGTTAATCATTACCTTCACCTTCTATCCTAACAGCACCAAGTCCTTGAAACATTTGACTGTATTATTTATGCTTCTTCTTAGATTTGCATTGTTCTGAAGTTTACTTCTGTGTCGGTTGGCATTTTAAACCCCGAGACATGACTATTGTTTCATTTAGTAAATATTTATTTAGAATTACCCTCCTACATTCCTCCATCTTTGCTATTTGTTTATTATCACATTCCATTCTTTTTAAAAATCACTTCTTTCCTGCCATTTTCTTCTGTTGTTTTCTTCTGTCTGTTAGAATTTCCTTTACAATGGGTTGTAGTTGCGTAAACTCGGTCATTTTGGAGGGAGCAGAAGCATATGAAAATATCTTTGTCTCTCTCATTCTTAAAAAGTATTTTTGGTAGATATAGGATTCAGAGTTGACAGTTATTCCTTTAAGCACACTAAGAATGTCATTTCACTGACTTCTGTGACCATTTGTCATTTTGAAGACAGTTGTCAGCCTATCACCCTTTTTAAAGCAATCTGTTTAATTTTTTGGTTGTTGTCAAATGATTTTAATAATTAGCCTTCATCTTTTTGTGTGTCTTGTAGTTTTATGACATGTGTAGACGTGGATTTATTTTATTTACCCTGCTGCAGATACCCTGTGCTTCCTGAATCTACAGCTTGGTCTCTGTTGTTATAACTGGGGAACTGCTCCGTGGTCTCCCCAGATGCTGCCTCTGCCACATGCTGCCTCTCCTCTCCTTCTGAGATGACCATTAAGTGCATGTCAGACCTTTTCATTCCCTACATTCTCCATGTCTCCTAACTTCTTTTTCATTTTTCTTCTCTCCCACATTCTGGATAATTACTTTTGACCCATCCTCCAGTTACCTAGTTCTCTTTTCAGTTATATCTAATCTGTGGTTAAACTCATCTTTGAGTTTTAAATTTTAGTTATTTTTTGTTTCTCAATTTCATTCTTTTTCATATCCATATATTTTTTTAAATAGCTGTTGGTTCTTTCATCTCTTTAAACATAGTCAACCAAGTTTTTCATAAGTTTTGTCTGTATCCCAGTATCTCATTTCAGTAATTACAATATTTAACTTTTTGATGGGCCTGTTTCTGTTTTTTTCTCACTACTGCTATTTCTTAATTATTCTGTCTTATTGGTATGCTTTGTTATTTTTATTATGTGTGTCTCATTTTTCTTATAATATTATTCATGAGAATTCTTTCAGCACTAAAGTTAAGAGTTGTATTCTTCCAAGCCATGGAGAAAACTCCATTATCTTCTGTCAAGTGCCTAATAAACTAATTTAATGTCATGGAGTTTTCCTTTTTTTAATAATGAGAGGAGGTATGTGAGATTTTGTGTTGCAACTTCTACTAAAGGCAAGCTTGTGACTACTCATAGACATGACTGCCCTCTCCCAAAGAGGGCTAAGACAAGTTTACCAAGGGGTGGGAAGTGAAGGTAGCTTTGCTTCTGGTTCATCCAGCGGGGATGGCCTTGGGGAATCGCAGGTCTGTGAGTAGGAGAATCTCTTATTAGCCTCCCCACCTTGGACAGGTCCTGGCTTTTGAGTATCCTGTGTTCCCAGACAAACTAGGAAGCCAGAGTCTGTTAAATTCAGCAAATGCCCCAAGGCAAAGTGGCTTCATTTAACTCTTTGAGTTAGAGATTTTACTTAGATTTTGGCCTGCTAATACTCTATAACATGTCCATCTGTTGATGCTTTAAGATGACTTAAAATTACTTTATTCCTTTTTTACCATCATATTTAATAATTTCTTTGGGGGAAGGGGCCAAGGGATAGTCTTAATAATTTAACACATGATATTCTAGAAACATCTATCTTCTGATTGGTATTTTGTATGCATGTGCACATAAGATCATTTTTCTTAGTTTTGTTTGTATGCAGAAAGAGCATTTGACAAAATTCAACATCCTTCCATGATAAAGCTTCTCAACAAATTAGGTATGGAGAGAATGTACCTCAATATAACAAAGGTCGTAGATGCCAAGTCCGCAGCTAACATCATACTCAACAGTGAAAAGCTGAAAGCATTTCCTCTAAGATCAAGAACAAGACGAGGATGCCCACTATCACCACTTTTATTTAACAGAGTACTGGAAGTCCAGCCAGAGGAATTAGGCAAGAATAAGAATTAAAAGACATCCAAATCATAAAGGAAGAATTAAAACTAGTTCTGTTTGCAGACAACGTGCTATTATATAGAGAAAACCCTGAAGACTCCACCAAAAAACTGTTAGAGCTAATAAACTCAGTAGAGTTGCAAGATACAAAATCAATTTACAAAAATTAGTTGCATTTCTAAATACTAACAATGAACTTTTAGAAAGAAATAAGAAAACAATCCCATTTAAATTACTACATCTAAATAATAAAGTATTAGGAATAGGTTTATGTACATCTTACCCATCTTATTAGCAGGCTTACATTCATTTTTAAATAGATTCAAAAAATTTCCACCAATTTTTTTAACATTTTTTATTGATTTATGATCATTTTACAATGTTGTGTCAAATTCCAGTGTTCAGCACAATTTTTCAGTCATTCATGGACATATACACACTCATTGTCACATTTTTTTCTCTGTGAGTTATCATAACATTTTGTGTATATTTCCCTGTGCTATACAGTGTAATCTTGTTTATCTATTCTACAGTTTTGAAATCCCAGTCTATCCCTTCCCACCCTCCACCCCCGTGGTAACCACAAGTCTGTACTCTCTGTCCATGAGTCTATTTCTGTCCTGTATTTATGCTTTGTTTTTGTTTGTTTGTTTTTGTTTTTGTTTTTTAGATTCCACATATGAGCGATCTCATATGGTATTTTTCTTTCTCTTTCTGGCTTACTTCACTTAGAATGACATTCTCCAGGAACATCCATGTTGCTGCAAATGGCATTATGTTGTCGGTTTTTATGGCTGAGTAGTATTCCATTGTATAAATATACCACTTCTTCTTTATCCAGTCATCTGTTGATGGACATTTAGGCTGTTTCCATGTTTTGGCTATTGTAAATAGTGCTGCTATGAACATTGGGGTGCAGGTGTCATCCTGAAGTAGGGTTCCTTCTGGATACAAGCCCAGGAGTGGGATTCCTGGGTCATATGGTAAGTCTATTCCTAGTCTTTTGAGGAATCTCCACACTGTTTTCCACAGTGGCTGCACCAAACTGCATTCCCACCAGCAGTGTAGGAGGGTTCCCCTTTCTCCACAGCCTCTCCAGCATTTGTCATTTGTGGATTTTTGAATGACGGCCATTCTGACTGGTGTGAGGTGATACCTCATTGTAGTTTTGATTTGCATTTCTCTGATAATTAGTGCTATTGAGCATTTTTTCATGTGCTTTTTGATCATTTGTATGTCTTCCTTGGAGAATTGCTTGTTTAGGTCTTCTGCCCATTTTTGGATTGGGTTGTTTGTTTTTTTCTTATTGAGTCGTATGAGCTGCTTATATATTTTGGAGATCAAGCCTTTGTCGGTTTCACTTGCAAAAATTTTCTCCCATTCCGTAGGTTTTCTTCTTGTTTTATTTCTGGTTTCCTTTGCTCTGCAGAAGCTTGTAAGTTTCATTAGGTCCCATTTGTTTATTCTTGCTTTTATTTCTTCTAGGAGAACATTTTTGAAATGTATGTCAGATAATGTTTTGCCTATGTTTTCCTCTAGGAGGTTTATTGTATCTTGTCTTATGTTTAAGTCTTTAATCCATTTTGAGTTGATTTTTGTATATGGTGTAAGGGAGTGTTCTAGCTTCATTGTTTTACATGCTGCTGTCCAGTTTTCCCAACACCATTTGCTAAAGAGACTGTCTTTATTCCATTGTATATTCTTGCCTCCTTTCCACCAATTTTTAAGCAAATTTTTTACCTGAACTTTCTTATTTTAAAATCCTAAGGCTTAATTACCTGTAATCAGTGTTGTTTTTCTACCATAACTAGTCTTGGTACCAGCAAATAAGAAAAGCATCAAAGAGAGGGGTTGTAACAGGTCCTTTCAGGGTTTGCCTTCTCTCAAAATCATGGATAGAAATTTGGTATCAAAGCAAATAAACAAATTAATAGAAAAGTACTGGAGAACCTGACTAAATAATCTGTCTTGTGTCAGCCATAGGATAGCAGATTAGAGAAACTCAGGGGTCCTTGGCAGAGGATGTGTGAAGACTTCTTCCTAAACCCACTTCCCTCCCCCTTTCTCTGGGCAGTGTGCTCCCCATGGGGGCTCATGGATTCTGTTAAAAAAAAAAAAACTATGGTATCTTTCTGTGGGTTTTACGGCTGCAAGATGACATTTAGAAATTTTTGAGCCAAATAATAATGGAGGGATTTGGAGGCAGCATTTGAAGGGGTGAGCACCTCCCTCCCTGTGTCTCTAGTGGTAAGAACACAGGCTCTCAGATCAGAAAGCCGAGGTTCGGCTTTGGAAAGTGATCCATCCGCTCAGTGACTCGGTTTCCTCATTTGTAAAACAGGAATAATAAGAGTCACTATCTCAGAGTTGCTGTGAATGTTAAATGAGTTTATACACGGAATGTACTTTGAACTAAACCTGACACTTAGCGCGTGTTTGATGAATGTTTGAAGGGAATGGAGCTCTTCAATGCACCGTGGAGACTGAGCGAGCACTCAGGTACTTCTGGGAGAGGTGGCACCCTGACTATGTTCTCATGAGCAGACCAGTTTTAGGGAGCGAGTTGCAACAGGGATGGAGGACATTGGACTCCTAAGGGATGGGAATGAGAAGGGAGTTCTGGACAAAGGTACAAAGGTGCTGTTCTTAGCCTAATTCACATTTAGCCCAGGGCTATTGCTTTTTTTTTTTTTTCCCCACTGCTCTTTCTCTCAGTTACATGGGCCTAATTCTCTTTCCTAGAAGCCAATGAGTATACAGACTGATTTTTCTTTTAACCAAGGAATATATTAAGTAACGCTGAACATGAATTGTTATTGTGCCACAAGGGGGAAGAGACTGATTCAATTTGATTCCTAAGTGTATTCCTACATTGAATAATAATGACATTATCATTTAATTATTTAGACATTAGCTTCATTCGCATGTGTAGTTTGGGACCATTTAGATAAAAAACCTAGAAAGAACAATATTCTGTTTTTATTGTAGAACCCCACTGTTAAATATCTCACAGGCTAATGTTTAATCGCATTCTTAGTCTTGCACAGTGCTTGGCAATAATTAACCTGAAATAACTACTTCCATACGTGAGTTGGGGACACATTTGCTTTTGTTGTTTCAATTTCCTTTCTCAGGAAGTTAAATGGTTAAAACTTGCGAATCTAAATTGTCCGTGAATTAAGAGGAAAAGAGCCCATGAAATATGGAGATTGGGAGGTTGGTATGTATTTGCTAATACAAACCCAAGCCTTTAATAAGCATTTAAAGGCTATATTTAAATGAATGTTTTTTCAATAACATGTGACTAGAACATTAGCAAGTTTGAAAGCCTTAGACTCCAGGATGGGGAGTTTTTCTCTTGTTTCTGGTGCTAACGTGAAGAAAATCTAATTATCAAGCCTCTCCTTAAGGGTGACTTCAGTGAGCCACATTGTAGGTGTGGTAGATTGTATTCCTTTTCCAACTTTTTGATTCCTTCCCTCTTAGATAATTAAACATCCCTGCTTAGTGCCGTAAAAAGTCTTTTTGTAGACAAGGTTTGCTTCCTTACCTCATGGTCACTTGACCAGATATTTTGCGGGGCCAGTGGAACGTGAGAAGTGACAGAACTCCAGACCTAAGCGGAAGTTTTAAGAGGTGTTGCATATTTTTTCCATCTCTTGTGCCTCCTGCCACAAGAAGGCACATCTCAAATAAGAGCTACTTCTTCAACCAGAAAACGTATGAAGCAGAGCCACTGCAGATAACCTTCAGCCTCTGACTCATAACAGAAACCAGAAATAAGTGTTTTTGTTCTATACCACTGAAATTTGGAGTTGTTCCTTACTTCAGCAAAGCTGACTAATGCATATGTTAAAATGACCTCTGGTGTTTGTAATGAACTAGAAGCCTACGGAAGCTACATTGTGTAACACTATATACGTGGCAGTGCCTCTCGGTGAGCCTTATAATTTTAACATTTAATTACTGGTCTTTGAAAGCAGACCACTAAAAATGAAGTCAGGTTCTCATTAACAGCTGGATAAAAACAAGAGCTCATCATCCTAGGGTACTTCAAAGCTGCACATTTTAGCAACTTACTATCTAAACCAGAATTATATAGGCTATTTACAAAATGCAGATATTTTATTTTGTACATGATACAATTACATTTTAAGTCATAGCTGCAAAGAGAGATATTTTTCTTGGGGTACTTCTTTTCCTGTTTTCAGCGTACTTTTCGGAATGTTTTGAAAGTATTTACAGAACTATTTTTTAATAAAGATTTAGATTAAAGATAGAAAAGAGTATGTTGTCATGCATGTAAAATGAGGGAAGCATGCAAAACATCTTTCTCTCGTTTGCACATAAGAGAGTTTCTGTTGTCAACAGGATTAAGTATTTCTCTTAAGGCATCTGTTTTTGGATGCTTCGGGGGATACATTCTCACCTCAATGTGATAGAGTAGCTTCTACTTTTACTAGAGGGAGATATTTTCATACATCAAAAGGATGTGAGATTACTTTTTCACTTTTAATTGTTTCTCCCCACTTTTGATTGAAACTGTGTCATTGGGTTACTATTTTTAGATTATTAACTCAGAGAAGGCACACGATGATGTCTTTATAAACCCCTGTAGCCCGTAGTAATACAGTAGCTGATTATTGATTCTTGGATAGACCCTCACCAGATTCTGCCTCAAAACGCATTCCTAAAAGACAACATAAATGTTTCTCCTACTTCAGGTTCTATCCTAAGTCCAGCCCCACCACCTCCTTGAAACTCCCTGATCACACCTGCCAGCACAGTCTCTCCCACTCTATTGCTTGTCCATATTGCACACTGGCGCCCATTAAATTGGAGGTGCTTTGAGGGTGGGGAACGGCCCCCCACAGTATCTCCATGTTCACAGAATACATGAGTCTGTCAGGAAAGGAGGGTTTGCGTTGATGAGTCAACTCCATCCATCCTGGGAAGTTTAGTATGTGGGTGTCAGGGGCTTCTGTTTTACTCTCCTTAACTCTTATCCCCCTGGCAGTAAAGTGACTCTCTGAGAGCCATCCTCATGTCCCTCTGCTGCAGTTTCCCACAGCACATTTGTGGTTCAGCAGGTACTCATGAATGTAATCGAGTTTAATTCAGTGGGGAGGAAATAACAAAGACTTGTCTGAGTCGGGCTTCACTCATTTGGAGTTGAAATACCAGTCCTCAGAGTCACAAGTCCAGTCCTCATCACTATTCGGGACAACCTGGATGGCTGCTGGACCCTTTCTTATTTTGCGAACAACATTGAAGCAGTTGAGAAAAGAGAAGGATTTAGACATTTTTGTTAGTCATTCGCACTGTCAGTGTGTGCTGGCTGGAGCTGACCTGAGAGGTGCCGGCACCCCACTGATGCTGGGTCTCGTGGTCATTGTCCCCCCACTCCAGAACACAGACATTTGCCAACTCCTATGATGGTGCCTGCGGATGCAGGTATTTCAATAGGTGTTTCTAGCGCACACACCCAGAAGTCGAGGAAGCTCCTGGGGTCTGGGGAGCAGAATGTGGTGTCTTCCACCAGATATAAACATGTGTTTGAATCTCAGTCCCTGTACTTATGCTTATTAACTGAGCATCTTAGATAAATCACATAAACTCTCTAAATCACAGTTGCCTCACCCATCAGATGGGAAAACATGACTACTTCACGGGCTTCTGGGAATGTTAGAGATAAGGTGATGAGGTGCCCACTGCAGTGACTGAACCAGGGCTGGGCTGTGTGATTATTCACATCTTCGGTCCCTAACACAATGTCTGGTATATAATAAAGGCTAAATCAAATTGAATCCAGTAAATGAACTCTACTGGACTCTTGAGCCAATCTCTGTTGTGATGACAGGAAAAGAACCTCTATGGAGAGGTTCATTAAATATGAGTGTCTATGAATTACAGGAGATGGAAAAACCTTTGTCCTCCTAGCTGTGTATAGAACTGTGTGGTATAACTTCTGTGTCAATAGTTTATTAAGTATCTATTTGATTAGCACCAAGAATACATTTTCATGAACCACAGGGGATTTAAAAACAGTAAAGACGGAACTGGTGTTGAACATTGGTGAAGAACTGGCCCCTCCACTGTGGAATTAGAGAGATGGTGGACCAGCGTCTGAACCAGAAACACCTGCTGTCTTGGTATCTGAAATCCCTCCCTTTTAGAAATTAAGGGATTAGAAAGCCATCCCTTTGTTGTTAATTACTGCTTACCATGACGGTGCCAGGCGTTTGTGTAGCACCTTAGAGTTTATGAAGCACTTTACTAGACACTATTTTGTTTTACTATTTTTATACCAATCCAATGAAGTAAGATGAAATTATGGTTCCTATTTTGTGGATGATCATATAATTGGACATTTATGGGGCCAGGAAACCTCACTTCTACTCCAGAGCTCTTTTTGTCTATGGGCTTCCTAAGTCTTCTGCTAACAGAGATCCAGAAAGGGAAATACAGCTTCTTACTGTGATAGCTGAGAGCCTAGTCCCCAAAGAATGGGGGGTTCGGTGTCTTCATGATGTCAGCGGTTCTGGGAGGGTAAGAATCCTCTAAGGTAGGGTCTTCAGCTTTAACACATCAACTTTTAGATTGGACAGCTCTTTGTTGGAGGGGCTGTCCTGTACACTGTAGGACATTTAGCAGCATTCTTGCCTTTACTCATTAGATACCAGTAAAGCTCCTCAACTGGGACAACAGAAAATGTCTCCAGACATTACCAAATATCCCCTGGGAGGAGGGAGTGAAATCATTCTGGTTAGGAACCAATATGCCAGAGAAGAGATAAAAAAAATAAACTTGATCAATTTTTTCGTTTCTGTCATGGCCAGATCTAAGCAGAAGTCCTGGGACCAAAGCAGTTACTGTTTTACAGATACAGGTACAGCCTTGCTTCTTAAGAAGAGTGTAGCTGGTGCTGAAAGCTGGAGAATGCGGTGGGCACAGGGAGACACTCGTCCCCCAGGAGAAGATCTGGCTGGTCTCATAGGAAGAGCTCTTCTGCTAGTATCCAAGGCATGAACCCAAGTGAAAGGGAGAACTACCCAACAAAATGGATCCAGGATGGACTAATCACACATGTTCTCTTTCGTAAATGCCATGTAGCCACTGTGGGTGGTGCCACTGTCTGTTTCTGACTCCAGAATACCTTGGAGCCCTTCTTGCTGTCAGAACCACTTTGCTTTAATACTCAGAGGGGTGTGCTGCAGGAGGAGACAAGGTTATGAGTCTGGAGAGGTGAGATTTGACCTTTTCAGGTGCTAGTCAGTAGTATGTAACCTTAGGCAAGCTTTTTACCTCCCCGGGTCTAGGTTTCTATATCTGAAAGGGAGATTAATTTCAGTATCTCCAAGCTTTACATTTATATGGTTTTCCTACTCTTATGACCACAACTAAATCACTACTAACACTGCCAGCTAGTATGAATCATAAGATTCTACTGCCGTGCCCATCACCAGAAGTAATATGGTAATATTGGTGGTATCATTCTTGTAAAGTTTTAAAAAAATTTTCTAATGAAGCAGATTAAGGCTACTTACCATATATGCATCCTTGGGCTCAGGAGGACTACGGAGGGAGTGATCGCCTTGGATATGAGAAATGAAGTAGCCAGAGCATTGAAACCCATAACTCACCATGGTTAATGAATCTCCCTCTCCCTAGCCCAACACCCCAGGCAAAAGATAGGGATTGGTACTTATTAAATAAGAACTGGGAGAAAGGGAATTACAGTCAAAACCCTCTTAAGACATTTTCAAAGGAGCAGCCATTAAAACTTCTAAACCAGGAAATCCTCCTTGGAGAGAAATGGAAAGTCACAGGTACGGTGCCATGCAAATGCGGCCATTTCACAAACACCAGTGGATGAGCAGAGTGATAAGAATAAATGCCTGCTGGAGGGAAAAGCAGGAAGAAGGGACCTCTAAGGGGTGGTTAATTTTTTAACAGACTGTGAATTTGTATTAGAGGAAATGCCACATGACCTAAAGATGGAGATTCTTAATGGACCGATTTCTCTCACTCCAAATTTGGGCTTCCGTGGTCCTTATGGCCACACAGATGTCGGGGGCACCTCTTCTGTTTTTCTGGTTTTGGAAGGAAGAACCGTCAGTTCCTTAGTAAGATGCAGGCTTTGAAATGGAAAAGCCTGGATTTCCCTTTCCTCATCTATCCCTATTTCCGTAGTGGGCACCAGCCCCTCTAGCCCTCACCTCTGCAAAAGTAACAATGAAGACATGCAGACAAGCAACAATTCAATCGTTGATTTACTGAATGTATTGATTTACTGATTAAAGAAGCAGTGATAGGTGGTGCCACAAGAGGAAAGTTTGCTTTTAAAGTAAACATTGTGGTAACATCAAAGCCATCTCTCAAGAGAATTTGGAATTGGTCAGATCCCTTTGGGAACCTTTACTACCCTCTCAATGGAAACACAGATATGGGTGAATACTGGCATTCCCTGCCACATCACCCGCTTCTGGTTGTCAGGTATCCATTTGCTTTCTCCAATCCAAAGTCCCATCAGTCACTGTGAAGTCCATCTTCACATCCAGGACCTACAGGACCTATCTGGTCAGGATACAGGGATCTAAGGACAATGGAGGCAAATTATCCAAACACCATCTCCAGTTAATATAAAATGGAGGAGGAGGGGCAGGTAAATTGTGCTCCCCAGGAAGCAGGCTCTTAGACAGACAGAGAATACCATGCAGGGAGTTCCTTCTGGAGCCCACATGTGGAAGGGAAAGGAAGAAAGTAGTCTGCAGCCAATCCCATGATGAAGCTGGGGTCAGGGGGCTGGACCCTTAGACCCCAGGTTGACCAGTTGTTGAATTTGGCTACCTCTGGGAAGAGGCAGGACCTTGGACAAAGTACGAGGCGACTCTCGGCTGAGACAGTTGAAATGTGCTATCTGCGGGCTGTGTTCATCACTCCCAACAGCTGGGGGATTTAATCCTTCAGTTCTGTAGTGGGATCCGAGAGGCGCATCAGTGTGACTGCTACAAACTGTCATTCAGGAAAGGGAGGGACACTGTAGTTATCAGTCTGTAACAGCACTGGGAATCCTAGAAGTTTCTTAACCCTACAGGAGGAGAAGTTGATCAATAAGATCTCTGGTAGGAACTTCCTTCCATTTGTCCCTAAGGTCTTGCCCCCTGGGAAGTTTTGCCTTGTTTATTATCTTTCATGTGAGTATCTGAAGTGGGTAAGTGGTGTGAGGTCTTCCCTCCTTGGGGCTGTGCACATTTTAAAGACTTATTTCTGTTCCTGAAAAGTTGAGGGGAGCAAAGGGGTGATTTTAAATCTTTAGAAGTGAGATACTTTTAAATCTAGGTTAGCAGTTTCTTTGACCATGTAGTTTCTTAAAAATGTAATAGACTTCTGCTCTGTTTGTTTTTAATCAGTTCCATGAGTCCAAAAATCATACCCAAATTTCTCTTCTGTACATCATCCCCAAATATATGTATTTGCTTCTTTGCTCCTATGCATCTTTTTCTCTCAATTTAATTTAATGCTTGTTACCTTGAAGATACGGCATTAGGTGGGAAGGCCAACACTTTGCCCAAGGCTGGGTCTGAAGTGTCCTCTGTTTGATAAAAGCTTTATCAGTCTTACTTTTCTACTTCTTGAGATCTAGAAAAAATCAGGTTTTCTAAAGCTTTAAAATCTTGAATTTTGTTCTGTATTTTGTTTCATTGCTTATTACCAGCCAGACAAATTTCTCATGAGCGCATGTCTTTCTTGAAATACCTTGTGGAACACAGTCCACAGCAGCCAACACACACTATCACCACATTTCCTTCCAACCACGTTGCATAGAGTTGGCAGCTCCAGGGGTGTGTGGCCTCCTTCTTACATTATTTCATGTGGCATTTTTAGCACGTAGTTCACCACTGTGTAACATAGCTCAACGGTCTGCTATACTTGTGTCTTTGCCTTATACTTTATATATTTGAGATATTTGTTTTTGCAGCATCCCACTTCAAGCTACCAATTTCTATATTTGTCATTAGGATTACCACTATAACAGCCCTCAAATCCCAGTGGCTCAACACTATAAAAGCATCTTTCTCATTCACATCACATCCAGTGTATGTCAGGTGGTCCTCCTTCAAGCACTGATTCATATCTTGTGAATCAGCCCCCTTCCATCTTTTGATTCCACTGTCTTCAACATTTGGCATCTAAGATTTTCTAAGAAGAGAAAGAGAACAGAGGATGGAGCATGTGGGATTTGGGAAAAGGATGTTAAACTTGAAAATGTCAGACATCACTTCCACTCACACTCCATTGGCTGTGACTCCATCAAATGTTTCATTTAACATCAAGGAGACTTGGAAATATATTTTAGCATCTATCTAGGATGAAGAGCAGGAAGGGAGTGTTGATGGGCAGCCATCCTTTGCTCCAGATAGGTTGGAGCAAGAATTAAAAGACAAATTGTAATTTAAAGATCTTGTATTGCCCTATTATGGAAATTGGACAATGAAAAATGATTAAGGGATGTGGCTGAAATAAAAGGAAAAATTTAAAGGTGGGTGATGATACACAAGAGAGGAGAATCCAACAATGCAAAGTGAGAAGCAATATTTAGAGAGGTACTGAAGAGTCTTAGGAGAAGGTGATGTTCTAGAAACCAAAGGAGGAGAAGCTCTCTAGAAATCTAAAGTGTCAAATGCTACAAAGTGATCCAAAATGATGGCCAGTGAAAGGACAAACAATGCCAAAAATTGGGGGAACAGCTAGAATTTTGATACATGCACTTTGGGAAACTGTTATCTACTAATGATGAAAAAGAAATGTATTTATGTGTGATACAAAAGACATATTTGGATGTTAATGGCAATACTATTTGTAATAGTCAAGAACTGGAAATGACTCAAATGCTCATCAGTAGGAGAATGGTTAAATAAATTGTGGTACATTCATGAATTGGAATACCATACTGTAATAAAAGTAAGCATTTTGGATAAATCTCACAGACAATATTGACCTAAAGAAGCCAGACACAAAAAAGTATGTTCTATTTACATGCAATTTAAAACAGGCAAATCCAATCTGTGGTATTAGAAATTAGGATAGTGGTTATCCATGGTGGGTAGGTATGGCTAGAAGGGGACATGAGAGGCCTTTCTGGGAATGTTTGAGGTTTGGTTAATGGTCACATGGTGTGCTAGACAGAATAAGATTCCTCCAAAGTATCTGGAATCTGTGAACATGTTACCTTACATGGCAAAAAGGATTCTACATCGAAACTGGTAGAATAGTCTACATTTTACATGCATTTTATATATGTATAAAATATGTGTATTTATATATACACACAGAGCATAGATATACGTGTGTGTGTGTGTATATATATATATATATTTCAGTAAAAATTTGTATTAAGAAAAGAATGAAACAGGATAATTATCTTGGAATTTGACAGTTAGAAAGTCATTTACAACACTATTGAAAGCAGTTTCTGTACATTGGTGGAGGTAGGAGTCAGATGATGGTGGCTTGGAAGGCAAAAGGAAGTTGAGGAAGGAGAAGAATTCTCTCTTTAAAAGCTTATCAGTTATGGATAAAAGAAGTTATGGTTGTAGTTGGGAGGGTGGAGGTGGGGTGCACTGAGATAATATTGAGGGAAGAGTTCTGTTTAGGCTGAGAGAGCCTTGAGTAATTTTTTAGGCTGAAGTGAAGATACTAGAGAGGTTACAGGGGAGAATGCTCAAATAATAAAGAGATGAAAATAGTCTATATTATTTCCTTTTCTCTTCTTCCAGTAAGCAAAAAGAGAACTGAATATGTATAAACATTCACAGGAGTATCTGTAGATTTTATGCATATGGGGAGGTTAGGGCCCTTTCTGCTGCTCCATTAGGGTACATGGACTAAGCTGTTCTGTTTATATGTGTGTCAGCTAGCTATTGCTGTGGAACAACACACCCCAAACTTAGTAGCTTACATTGAATATAATTTCCTAAGCTCATGAGTTTAGAGGCCAGCTGGGTGGTTCTGTTAGTCTTGGTTAACCTAGTCAAAACTAGGCTTTCTCATTGGAAAACTAGGCTTTCTCATTGGTCTGTAGTCAGCTAGTGAGTCAGCTGGTCTAAGATGACCCCAGGATGGATGACTTGTCTCCACTCCATACCTTGGCCACCAGCAAGCTTGCCTTGGCTTCTCTCATGGGGGAGGCAGGGTTTGAAGTGAGCAAGCAGAGATGTGCAAGACGTCTTGAGGCCCAAATTTATACCTGACACCCTGTCACTTCCACCTCATTCTTTGGGTCAAATCACATCACAAGACAAGCCCAAATTCAAGCAGTGGAGAAATAAATTTATCCTCCTAATGAGATACAAAGTCACATTGCAAGAGGCATAGATACAGGGAAAGAAATAATTCAGGCCATCTTTGCAATCAGTATACTAAAATATTCTCTCCAAGTCATGGAGCTTTGGCCAAAGATAGCATTCAAGGACTGCGTTTCCATGTTGATTTAGCTCTGGCTTTGTTGTTACTCTGACTTTGTCTTCACAGGGGCTGCCTTCTAGTCTATAGGAAAGACCCCTTTGGTCACTGGACAGCCAAGATTTGAAATGATTAGTGCTAGAGTATTTGGTTTTCTGAGGTGTCCAGAAACTATTGACCCAATATTGTAGAAAATCAGGCTTTTGAACCTCACTCAGTTTTAGGAGGAGGGAAATCTTGTTCATTAGTAGCAGAGATATGTGGTAAATACAGTATTCAGGTTGAGATTTATCAAAAGATAATTCAAATTATCTCACTTAACAGATTCCGGATCTGGTTAAATTCACTGAAAATCTGGATCAAATATTAGCTTTCCTATTACAGGGATATCAAATTTCGGATATGCTTCATTATGACTCAATTTCTTGGCACATGCTAAAAAGCACACCAGTGATCTAGTGAGAGTGAATGTGAAACAGATCGCAGACCGGGCTTTGGGTCAAAATGTCCCCGCCTCCCCTCCACCTTCTCATTCTATTTTTTTTCCTCTGAATAGGATATACCCCATATTGATATTCAGTACAGATACCGAGCATGCAGTTTATTATGTCAAACTGAAAAATGCCTGTGGTAATACAGGTTTTTATAGCCGTGGTTTTCTCCAGCTCAAATGCTTCGAGTATCTACGTGTCGGCAGAAAGTTCGAAGTGGGATAGATACAGAAACCATGAGTGGACGAAAGACACCTTTAGAAACTACAAACCAGCAACCAGAAAGCCTTTTAGCTGTAAGTCAGCAGACTTTTATGTCAAGCTCGGCTGACTAATTATTGCTTATAATTTGCATTAGGATTAATTAACTAATTAGAGAGGAATGTCTGAAGGCAAAGTTATGGCTCTGCTTGTCAAGCTGAGGACTTTAATTATTCTGATATTTTTAATTATAATCAGCTGCTGAATGAGTATTACATCGTCAGCTACTATCGCTGAGACGAGGCTGGGCCAGGGAGCCGGAGGAATGACGGGCGGCCCCTGCTCCTCCGACAGCAAGGGAGAGAAAGGAAACTTCCCAAGAGCGGCGGTCTTTAAAATCGCACCGAGATCTGGGTAAACCGCAGCGATTCACGTTGGCTTGCCAGTTAAAGACTGAAGAGGAGACGTCTCCTGAGCAGAATGAGGAAGTCCGCCTGTGCCCATGTCGGTTGCAGCTGGCAAGGAGCCTTGGGAGGTGGTCCTACTGATGGACCACGGGGCTTAGCCAACTTGACTGTCTCTTAGGCATCGTGGTGTCTGCTTCCTGGACCTCTTTGTAAATTGTTTGATGGAGATTTTGAGTTTCTTTTACTTTCTTCTTCTTTTCCTCTGAATGGCAACTTAGGAGACTCAGTATGCGTATCCTGGGAACTGCCTTGTCTTTTCCAAAGAAAGTTACTAAATACATGTACCTAGAACAGAGTCCATATTCAGTAAAAAATTATTGCGTGGATTGTGACATATGGGTATATAATACACCAGAACTAGCAAATCACAGACAAGCCCAGTGACTGATTTCACAAGACGTCTGGTAATGTCTGCCAGAATATCAGAACTCAAAATCAAACCCTTTGTCCTGGACATTACAGCTAAACAATGGTCAGAAACAACGGGGAAAAAAAATGCCTCCAAATGATTCATGGAAAGATGAAAGATGGTAAGTTTTTCTTGGTGGTCAAAGAGCTAAAAACTTCTCCTCCTCAGACAATCACAACAAAGAAATTCTGAACTTAAGCGCTGTAAAAGGCTCCTGATGACTTAGAAACTGGCAAAGAAAACTGACATTAAATGTCCAGGCGCAACACAACCGTTGTGCTGATTTCTTTTCTTTTTTAAAGATGCCCAGGAGTGAATTCAGAGATCCTCAATCACACAGACACTCCATGAGAATCAGCAGTGTTTTCTTTGAGAATGTGGTTTGGAAATGAGGGCAGACTATTAGCCCATTGTTATAGCAAAAAATGCCCTGCATTTAGCAGTTTTCCACCTTTGTACAGAGGCGAGCAAATAAGGGGACATGGCCATTCATAAAATCACAGCCCACTAAGGCCTGGAGGAGATCTGTAGTGGTTAAGAGCACGGATGTCCCTTTTAATTTGTTTTACAAACACTCCCATGGACTTTAACTTGTGCCAGGTACTATTTGAAGCTCTTGCAAATGACCTTATAAGAAGTCCCTGTAGTACTGAGGCCCGGAGGTTAAGGGACTTGCTCAGAGCAACACAGCCAGCATGTGGTGGGGCTGGGAATTGAGCCCTGGCTAAGGGACTCTGAGATGCTGACTCACTTGGTGTGACTTGAATCCTGACCTCTCTTAATATTCTGTGTTCTCATCCCTTAGTAGGGAGAGATAATAGTACTTACATCCTAGAGCTGGTGGGAGGAGTCAATGAGGTAAGGCCAGGGGAGCATTTCTCACAGATCCAAACTGTAGCACATGCTTCATATACGTGCTGTTTAGGTAGACGCTGGGTCCAGCTCCCTGGTTTTGTTCTCTGAGGAGCCAGTGATCAGAGGCTAAGTGACTTGCCCGGAATCAATATTAGCGGATATCTCAGCTAAGAGAAGAATGTCTGGCACCCGGTTCTCAGTCCAAACACTTTCCAATGACTGCATCGTGCTTCTGGAGTGGCTAACTTGTATCCCCATTCGTTCCGGACTTTCCCAGTTTTGGCACCAACAGTGCTGTGTCTCAGGAGACCTCTCGGACCCCCACAGAAACTCATCACCCTGCTTCTCATCTAATTGTACTCTGCAGTGGGCAGGTAGTCCTGGCTTTCTGACTTCTGACTTCTTGGTGAGACGTTCCCTGCAACTTTTAATCCCTTTGCACCAAACGTAGGTGAGAAAGCTCTATAGCTCTGTGTATAGAGCATTTCACCACCTTAGAAAATGGAATTGGCTGATATTATCACCGCTTTACCTAGTGTTCTTGTGATCTGTTCATGCGTACACACAATATCATGGGAGATACAGCACCAAGATGACGCTTTAATGTACACTGCTTTACATTTTCAAAACACTTTCAGACCCGGTATCTCATTTGGCCTTGCTTATTCTTTGCAATGTTCTATCTCCATTTTGCAGATGAGGAAATGGGGGCTCAGAGAGTTATGACTTGCTTAGAGTCACAAACCTGGGCTGCTTACTCAAAGACTAATGCTCTTTTTGCTACCCTGTTTTAGTCCCTGGAAGGATTTCATAATAAGGGATAATTCTTCTGGCTCAAGCTAGAGACAGGGCGAGAATATGGGACTTAACCTCAGTGTAAAATTTAAGGAGTCACCGAAAAAAAAAGCTCAGTAATCAAGATAAATAATATTTTAATTTAATATTTGAGAAATAAAAATGTATGCAAAAAACAATGATGATCAAAATATCAACTTTAAAAAAAAAGCTGAATTGGACATTCGTATGGAAAAAAAAAAGGATCTAGACACAGACCTTCTAACCATTACAATAATTAACTCAAAATGGATCATAGACTGAAATGCAAAACACAAAACTGTAAAACCTAGAAAATAAATTAGGAGAAAATCTAGGTGATCTTAGGTATATGATGCCTTTTAAAATAAAATACCAAAGACACCATCTATGAAGGAACTAACTGATAAATTAGAATTCAGTAAGATTAAAAACTTCAACTCTGCAAAAGACAATATCAAAAGACTTAGAAGACAGACCACAGACCAGGAGAAAATACCTGCTGAAGACATATCTGATGAAGGGCTATTACTCAAAATATGCAAAGAACTCTTCAAACTCAACAGTAAGAAAACAAACAACCTGACTTAAAAAGTGGACTGAAGACTTTAACAAATATTTCACTAAAGATATACAGATGGCAAATAAGCATATGGACAGATGATTCATATCATATGGCATCAGAGAAATGCAAAATTAAGAGAGTAATGAGATACCACTGAACACCTATTAGAAGGGTCAAAATCCAGAATGCTGACAACATCAAATGCTGGTGGGGATGTGGAGCACCAGGAACTCTTATTCATTGCAGGTGGGAGTGCAAAATGGTGCAGCCCCTGGGAAAACACGTTGGCCGTTTCTTACAAAATGAAACATGCCCTTATCATAAGATCCTGCAATGACGGTATTCATGCAAAGAAGTTGCATACTCTTGCCCCCACACAAATTTACACGTGAATATTTTTTTAGCAGCTTTATTCATCATGGTCAAAACTTGGAAGCAACCAAGATGAGTGATTGGATAAATAAACTGTCATCCATCCAGACAATGGAATATGGTTCACTGCCTGAAAGAACTGAGCTATCAAGCCGTGAATAGAATTGGAGGAGCCGTAAATGTGTATTAGCAAGTAAAAGAAGCCAATCTGAAAAGGCTACATACTGTATGATTCCAACTATATGACATTCTGGAAAAGACAAAACTATGGAGACAATAAAAAGATCAGTGGTTGCTGGAGGTGGGGAGAGAGAAATAGAGCACAAAGGATTTTTAGAGCAGTGAAAATACTCTATATGATGGTGTAATGATTGATACATGTCATTTTACATTTGCCCAAACCCATAGAATGTACAACACCAAGAATGGTAAACTCTGGACTTTGGGTGATAATGATGTGTTGATATAGGTTTATCCTTGGTTAAAAAAAAATGTACAGTTCTGGTGAGTGATACTGATAATGGGCGTGTCTGTGCATGTGTGGGAGCAGGGATATTTGGGAAATTTCTGTATTTCTCTCTCAATTTTGTTATAAAACTTAAATTGCTCTGGACAAAAAAAAAAAGGACAGGATTGTCTTTAAAAAAAGGACAGGAATTAACCCTGTATTTTTACCACCTTGCCTCAGTTTCCTCACCCTAGTCCTGGTCTTGCGCACAAGTTCTTTTGCTGTGATGAAGAATCAAGTCCCTGAGCGGACTGGAGTTAACTCTGTTTCTCCAGGTTTCCACAAACCTGCCCTCATTCGTTATCATTTTTATTTTCTGACTTATTATTTCCTTCTTGGAGCATTTTCCTCTGTCGCCAGTACTTTTCATAAGACTGATGTGATAAGAATGCATCTTATTTCTGAGTCACATATGGATAATTCCCCAGAACTTGGACCTCCTGAGAAACGTGTTGCCTGCCTGACTTAGGCCCCAGACACAGCTCCCCCTGCAGAGGCAGGCCTGTGTGAATGGTCCGTGGTGCAGGGGTGGCGGCTGAGTCTTCCAGAAGCTGGACCGTGTCGCTGTAACTGCAAAGACAGCACTTAACAGGGCGGGGAGTGTGGGACCCGGAGGGTTATCATGAAGGTGGTGGCAGCCACTCCTCCGCTGCAGGTTCATTCAGATGTTTATGATTTGGGGCCTGCCTTACAAAGAACCCTTCTGCTCCGAAAGGAAGCCACGTACTCACCAGCAGGGGCTGGCCGACTGTTACTGATTAGAGACCATCTGTGGCCAGTATTTGAAGTCAACTGCTCTGGAAAAGAGTGCGCACATTTATGCTCTGGTATGCCGTTTGCATCACACTGGCTCCTCGGCAAAATATGTCGAAAAAATTCTCAAGCTGGCTGTTTTTTTTTTTTTCTCTCCCCTTCCTCACCAGTCAGCATTCTTTTGCTTGAAAGGGCTTTCATCCCAGGCGGCCTGTTCCCATCACTTCCCCCACCCCGAGGAATCAAAGCCACGTCTGCAGGCTCAGGCATCAAAATGAACAAAACAATGAGATTGTCAGTGTTCACTGACTAACGCGGGTTTATTGCCCGTGATGCAGATACGGGAGACAGGTGTGGAGACCCTATCAGTTTTTCTCTAATAACAGCAGGCAGATTAGCACTGTTTTTTGATTATATCATGAATGAAAGTAGAGCAGAAACAAAAAAATAGGGCAGAAAAACTTAGAGCTATTTTCACCCGAGAGGAAAAACAGGTCTTTCATTCCCAGAGCACCAAATAAGGGAAAACGCCAATGGGTTTTTTTTTAGAGGGAAAAAACAGAGAACTTTATACAGGGCAAACACATACACACACACACACACACACACAAGCAAATAACCCTGACACAAAGGCCATTGAACAAAGACAGCAATTCCCCATGGGATGGATACTGGGTAACGTAGAAGGGAAGATCTCATAGCCCCTTTGGATTCTTAACTGGACTTGCAAAAGGAGTGCTTATCAACCCAGGACCCCCTCTATTATCAGACATGGCTGTGAAAGGAGATTCTGCAGAAGTAAATCTTTCAGGAAACGGGCATTTCTAAGGTCCCCAAACAATGCCTCGATCCTTTGGTCACTAAGTGGGTTGACCAGCTCGTGAGGCTCTACCAGCTACAGCAAGTTTTCGTCAGCCTGTGTTCTCACCCGGTGGTACCTCCAGGGTCTATTTACATGTCCAGAGTTACTTGCCTCTATGCTAAGTGGCCCCAGACTCTGCTTTTCCATCCAAGGCCTGTGTTCATTTCAGTAGTTTTTATATTCCCTTTGTTGACAGTGGTCACTGTTGTCAACAGTTCAACGCCGTCAGGTTGTATCCGTCTCCACAGGTCCCCCTAGCTGTCCCAAAGAGCTCTTCTGGTTTCTTCCCTTCATCGACTGCCGGCTGGTACATCAGAGAACAAAGCCTTTGAGACTTCTTCTCAAATGAGGCTTCAGGAAAGGTCTTTTCTGTAGATCCCATGCATAAGCTTTAGGCCGTGAGTTTAAGCTCACAAGACTTCCTCGCTGTGTTCTGGATAACCGAGACTGCCAGGGAGCTGAGTTCCAAGTAAGCAGGACGTCCGGTTGTGAAGTTACTTTTACGCGTGTCATTTCTCCAACATCATTGTCAAGAGTGAAAAATTATACAGAGCTGGACTTTAATGAGCATGTGTCAAGTGCACTTTCTAAGCCTCATTTATAGTGCAGTGGATTTTATCTCCATGAGCAATTCCCTAGGGAAGAGGGGCTGATGAAAATAAACTTACTCTAGTGTGTGTACCTGTGGCAGTATCAGGATGGCGAATCTCTTGTTCTTTCTGAGGTTGTATCCCTCCTGTTCCTGGTGCCGAAACAGTCTTTTATGAAACAATGACGGCAGTAGTTGACTCTAAAAACGTCTTTCCTGTGTTTTTAAACTCCATTGCTGTCCCGTGTCAGCATCTCAACTGAAATGAAACACAACTATTATTAGTTTGTAAAAATCTGTTAAAGGCATTGAACTAGAGCAAAAATCCAGTCCAAACATTCTATATGTTTTATATATGTTTTTTAAAAACTAAATTGAACTGCATTCAGCCTCAGCAATAAACTATAGATCGGATAGATGAATAGGCTTGAGAAGGATTAGTTAAGTTCCTTTGGGCACAGTCCCTTATGCATACTTAAAACCGGCGAATTTCCAAGGGGACAGAGTTTACTTATTTCAGTTGATGTCATGAAAGTCTTCTGCACTTTCCAGGCTTTTCCTTGAGTTCCTCACAAAGTCAGAAAACAGGCCAAAACGATCAGCTGTCTGACCCTGGAGGACAATTCTTGAAGTCGTCTAAATGTTCTTCCTTCACGTTCCAGCGGCCCCCATCCCTCTCCCCACCCCAGCTGCTGACTCTGAAGAAGGTGAAGAAAAAGATAAAGGAAGGGAGGAAAAGGGCAAAGAAGGAAAGAAGGAAGATTTTATTTTAACCATTTGGGTGCCTGCAAGGACCCTTGTATCAAACTCTAACCCAGGCCTTATTCACACTTCCAAAATGCCCTACATGTGGCTCTGCTAGATGGGGCTCAGTGACAGTTGACACATGTCCCATGGGAAGCTCTTGGTGGGACAGCCATGCTCTAAGGTGGGGCAGAAGTCCCCACCCAGGATGGGTCCTTTCTCCCCAGGTCTCTGTCTGGCGCTCGCAGGGCAGGGCCCGCACCCCTCTCAGAGGATGCGGGAAGGACGCACTCCATCTCCTGTCCCGGCCACTTTTTCGGCTGTGGCTGGCTTCGAGTTGCTCACCTGAACCAGCGATGCCTGGGACATTGGACACTCAGGAGCCGTGCCTGGGACATTGGCCCTCTCCACTGTCTTTTAGGGCTGAGGGCTCAGAGAGCACGCAGACGCCTTTGGAGGACCGGCTGTGTCATCGGGAGGGACCATCGTACGGGGCTGATTTTCCTTCACGACCTCTTCAGCCCTTCATTTGGAGAAGCTACCTAGTCACGCTGTGCATTCATTTCCTCATTCAATGTGTGTTTATTCAGTGCTGAATGTGTGCTGTGTGCTGGGTGCTGGGTGAGATTCTAGGGGTGCAAATAGAAACTTCTGCCCTTGAAGAACGCACCGTCTGGCAGGACCCAGAGAGAGACGGACAGCCGGCAATGCGGCAGTAGACTGGGATCACCCAGACGCCCAGCTTGCGCTCCAGGCATGTGCGGGGATGTGCACGTGTGCGCGTGCGCGTGGTGAGAACTGCTGGTGATGAGGATTGGTAAGCAGGGAAGACGTCACCAGGGAGGCAACCTTGGAAACTGGGAATGTGGGACTTGATGCTGTACCAAGAAAGATGCTTAGGATAGAGGGACCCACACGGATGGAGACGGAGAAGTGTAGGCACGTTTGCAGCTGAATAGGTGGTGTGGTTGGACCACTGGGTACAGATTTGCTTGACTTCGTGGGAGATGCTGCTGGAAAGGGGACGTTTAAGGCCCCGTCTAGTTCTACAGTTCTCAGGCCCACTGAGGAGAGATGGTGGATTCAGGACACGCATTTCCATTTTAGTGCCCGCTCTCCACCTGCAGCCGGAGGAAGCAGGAGGGAACCCATGGGACGTGGGTTCTGGATGTCAAGTTCAGCCGCTGAGATGGCACTTTCTACGCGGTCTCAGGTAGTCATCACAACCAACCAAAGAATGACGGCAAGTGTGGGAACTGGGTCGCCCGAAGCCACACACTCAGCACAACTGTCTTAAAATTCCACCTGGATGTGTGTGGATTTAAAGGATCTTTCTCCATCGTTGCTTCTGATGACTGCTTTCACAGAAGGTGAATGACCCTCTTAAGATGGATATAAAAATTGGACTAACTTTATGGACTTGGTGAAAAGTGGGCATTTTCCCACAGACAACGAAATGTCATTCAACCCACGGGGTCAAGGAGACGGTGCTCTGGAGAGACTACCTGGGACTGCCGCCGGCTGCCTGGTGGCGCCCATCATGCAGGAGAGATGGGAGCAGCAGACAGCCGGTTGCAAGCCTAGAGAAGCATTCCAGAATCAGGGGATTTGCATAGTAAAATTGAAAGCATATTTGCATTCAGGAATCAAACGCATGCATTACCACTGTCCTGGAAATAGGCTGACTCAGACCATACGACTAAATAAAAGAATAATGTTTACTCAGAACTGATGTACTTGTTTAAAAAGTTAATGTTTTAAGCTTTCTGCCTTCTAGCAAAACATCGCTAATCTAATTAGAGTTTTCCAATCCCACTTGGCCTGCGAGCGGGCCTGCAGTGCATTGACGGCTCACCAGACAGGATGGACCCCGGGCCCTTTCTCCTCACCCTCTCAGCTTAAAAAGTTCAGCTGTACCCTCCTTCCTAGCGCCAAATGTTCTCTTCTCATTTCTAAGCCAGCCACCAGGCACATTCCGGCACTTTGCGCTTCCTAAAATCCCAGAAAGCAAGTTTATGTGGGTGATAGGTCTTCCCTTCCAGACATTCTTAGAAGACTGTGCGGTGAACAGCACATATCTAATTGCAAAGGCAAGGAGATTTTAGCAGTGGAATGGATTTTATAACATAAAGGCCGCTTCCGGCTTGGAGGAATCTCTAAGACTCCCTCACCTTAGACTTCAGCAACTGAGTTCTTTGAAACTTTTTTTTCCCCATTCTCAAGTTGGAACCAGCTCATTTTTACTGGCCAGGGGACTGGAGGGTGGTGGGCTGGAGAGGTTATGGATGACAAAGTTTAAGTTTAGGTGGAATTAATTAGACCTAATCCCATTCTAAACCTAGTTTGCTTTTAATCAGTCAAGATCCGGGAAGGAGTGAGCCCAAAGGGTGTTATAAAAAAAATCATGAGATAAAAATATAAATGCAAGTCTGTGAAGTATTTCTGTGATTTATATAGAACAGGAATTAGTCTGGCTGCAGTCGGGTCCGGGGGAGCTGGTTGAGAATGTGGGTGTAGCCCTGCATTCTCTTTCCCCAATTCCCACAGCGGCGGGCTTCAGAGATGAGGATGGGATGGAGGAGAAGTGGGAGGAGATAGTGTCATGAACACTGTACCACAGGGCTCCCACGGTCTCACAGCCCTTCCCTGTCTACCTCCCACTTCATAGTCACACAGCCCGGCAGGGAGTTAGTGCAGGAACTGGTGTTCCCAGTTCACAAGGGAGTCACGTGAGACATGATGGTTACGTGGTGTACACAGCGGCGCTGGGGTATTTCACACCACAGGTGGGAGCAGACACTTAGCAAGTGCAGTTTTCCAGGTTCTGAATGGTGAGGCTACTCAGTGTCAGGATTCTGTGAAGTTCCCCCTGTCGCTCGGATAAGCTTCTAGAAGTGAAATGGAGGGAGGCAAGGTCAGGACCATCTTTTCCTGATCTCAACCCCTCGCCCACCTTGGAAAGGCTGGAGTGTGTGTTGGTATCTCCAGGACAAGGTACCATGGGAGCCCCTGAGGCACTTTTCCATCTTGGGGTTCAGAACCCAGTGCATGGCCCTTTGACCCTCTGCTAGGGCTCAGTGGCCTTATCCCTTGTCCACACCCAAGGAGGCCCTTGACTCCTGCATTTACAAGCACGTAGGGTATCATCGAGTCCGATGATCTTACTTGTTTCCGTATATCCTCAGGACCTGAACCTGACACCAGGTTCTGATGGGTGAGGTTTAAGAACCTTGGTGAGGAAGGATTATTCAACAGTGAAACTAGCTGCTAAAAAACAAAACAAAACCAAAACAAACAAACAAATAAAAAAACCCAAACAAGCAAACAAGCATAAACAGAACAAAACAAACAAAAAACTGGGAGTTCTAGATTTGCGGCTACTAACTAATACACGTAAAATAGATCTACAACAAGTTCATACTGTACAGCACAGGGAACTATATTCAATACCTTGTAGTAACTTATGGTGAAAAAGAGTATGAAAATGAATATATGTATGTTCATGTATGACTGAAGTATTGTGCTGTGCGCCAGAAATTGACACAGCATTATAAACTGACTATGCTTCAATTAAAATAGTTTAGAATGTGTTTATTGTTCATAACAAATATGGCAGAGGGAAACCAGCTTATTTTCTCAAGCTTTTACTCACACATACTAATGCGGAGTGAAAGTTTTCGGACATGCTCTGATTTAGTTCATGTCTTCGTGGTTCGCTGGAGTCAAATTCTGTTGTGATTTCCACTGAGGAAAAAGCTGTGATCCTGTTTCTTACCTGAGTTCTTAATTACACTCCGCCCCAGCCCAGCGGTTAACGCTGCCATTGTCTCGTGGACCACATGCCACGTTGCACAATACTTGCATTGTAACTCAGAATTCTGCCATCACCCAGTTGCAGTATAGGCGAGATTATATCAAAAGTAATGTTTACAGTGTACTAACAGCCTCATAAAGATAAACATCAGAAATTCATTTGAAAACCTAAATCATTGTGTCAGTTCTTAAGTTTCCATAAACAGCTTCCTTATGTATGTGTCTCCGCTTTGGTGCACATAATTTGCCAAGACTTGCAGCAGACCCTGTCTCTGACCCATTCCTAGAAGAGGGTGAGTGTGGCCCTGGGGACGCAGAAGAACAGTTGGATCCAGGGGCCACTCCCCTTACTGCCCTTTGGTTCTGCAGCCGGACACAGAGAGAAAGGAGACTTTCAATGTAGGAGCTACGCGGATCGACCAGGCATACTTGCTGATGATGTGTTGGAAGATCCTTGCCCTGTTCCTGCTTCTCCAGGAGAAGATTTTATGAGACAACGTGAGCCCACTCACTATTCGGGCTCACATTTCTGAACAAAGAGGAAAAGAATGTTGATGCAGGCCACTCAAAATGCCCCGGTTTCCCTGGGGAGGGCTGAGGGTGCTGGCTTTGGAGTCAGAGAGACTTCACCTTCAGCCCCAATTCCATCACTTGCTACCTGTACAACCTAGGGTGAGGTGCTTAACCTCTCTGGGCTTCTGTTGCCCGAGATTTCCGCTGAGAATAACTACCTCATACAGATTTGTGAGGATTCGATAAATGCACATAAAACACCCATCCCAGTGCTCAATACCAAGCAAATGATCAATCAAGATTAATTAGTATTATTATATTTGCCACCCTGGAGGACCACCTACAGGGTTGTTACAGAAAATAAATATAATAATGGCAGCAGAAGCTCTCAGCACAGCCTTCCGTCCATGCCCTTAGATTTTCTGGTATGACAAGAAAAAAAAAATCTGTATTCACACTCAATTCATGGATTTTAATTAGTGAGTAAAATAAACTCTCTTTCTAGGTTCCATCAGGTTGCAGGTGTGAGAGCCTCTTTCAAATGCCAGTCCCATTTCTATTTGCCATTCCTTTGTTCTGACACAGGCTGGGGAAGCGGGCCCATTTCCAAAGCTGAAATGTCTGGTTTTGGTCAAGAGTCAAAACTTTGTCTGTGGTTTATCTTCTGATCTCTCAGGTTATCTCAGGAGACTAGAGACCACCCTGAGACTTCAGTTCTGGCATCCAAAGTAAACTCGCATCCTCTGCAGATGAGCACCCAGCACCAGGAATACACGCTTACTGATGCATAAATATATGAACAGGCAGGAAGCCAGGCCTCTTAGCTGGTGGTGAGTCAGTCTAAGCCCCCAAAGCCAACAGGACCGAGAGGTGCTTCTCATGCAGAGCCCGGAGGCCCTTAGGTGGAACTTTGCTGGGATTTTAGATCTAAGCTCTCCTTAGCAGGTAATAATACCACCTGAAATTTCCATAGCATTATGTTCTTTTCAAAGAGCTTTCACATAAAGTATCTTATCACACCCATCCTGTGATGGAGGCAATGCAAAGTCTCTCATCCTCACTTTACCTTTAGAAGCAAATGTAGGCTCAGAGACGTCAAGGGGTTCCAGGCACACACTGAATTAGTGACAGCCTGGACCATGAAATGGTGTCCCTGTGGCACTGGAGGAAGAGCAGCACTGTAAGGAAGGAGCCTCGAGGACAGTTCCCCTGGAAAGGCAAACAGTCAAAGAGGGGTTTGACTCTCGTTTCTGGGATGGGATCTCCTTGTAAATGAATTCTCCCTGTGGTCCCCTGGTTCCTACAAGCTGTGCTGATGTCTACAGATTCCCAGCCCTTCTTGCTCAGCTAGCTTGTGGTTCCCATTTCTGTTGGGAAATCCCCCTCTGCCTTACGCCTACCAGCGGCTACCTCTCTGAAAGGGTTCTCACACTTCTGTGCACCAGACTTACTTGTGATGCTCATTAAAAATAAAGCTGTGGATCAAATCTTGACACCCTGATTTAAGAGACTCTGAGTGGGAGTGTATGTGCGTGTGTGTGTGGTGGGGGGGATTCAGTATTTGCTGGAGGTGGCTTGCAAGAATTTATTGGGTGCATCTTTTCCTATCTGTACATTCTGTGGCATCATATCTTGAAATTGACTATGGTTTGGGGTCCACGGAAATCAGCAAGTGCTGTAGATCAGCCCCTCTCTCCACACCCCAAGAGCTGGTTGTTGAACATTTACTAGCACATGTCTGAGTGGTTTCCACTGAGTTCCAATCACATACTCAGTTAGTCCTCAGATAATTCAAAATTGTGCCTGTAAGTCATAGGTGGGATCCTTGGACAGAAAGATCATAACTGACCACCTCTATTGCTTCATCCTGTTTTCCTCCTGAGATAGAAAAAAAAAAATTTACACTGTTCCTTTCCAGGAAGGCTTAATTATAAAATTTTATATTTCTAGCATATGTCATGGCTCTTTCAAGAATATGAATCTTTTAGTACCTACTATGATTCCAGCCCTATTCTAGTGAACAAAATAAAGCCCTGACTCTTTTGGGACATGCACAAAATTCAGAAGTCTGTAATTCCTTGGAAATTTCATGGAGTTGAAGGAGATTCTGTGTAGCTGGAGCAAAGTGAGGGAATGGGAAAATGACACAAGATGAGCTTGGTCTTGTATGTAGAGGCAGGTAAAGAGTTTGCATTTAACTTGAAGTTGAGTAGGAAGCCCTATTAAGCCTGAAGCAGAGGAGACATGTTCAGATTTATGTTTCAAAAGGTTCACCCTGTTTGCGGTTTGAGAAATTATTATACAGGGCAAAAGGGAAATCTGGGCGATGAAACTCATTTTTTTCATAAATTTTTTTCAAAGAAGAGCTTTCTACCATTCCCTTTTGCCTCCCTAAGCACACGTTTCTTCCTTACAACTATAGGAATCCAAATCTTCCAGCCAAACACAGGCGGAGAATTACATCATTGGTGAATAGGCAAAAATCACAGAAGCAACATGTTGTAAGAACTCTTATTTGTATAAATACTTTCCATTTTTTTTTTTAAGACGCCTGGTCTCTTTTGACCATTAGGCCCAAGCTCTAGACTTAAGGTTAAAAGACATTCAACCAGCACCATCCAACAGAACTTTCTGCAGTGATAAATGTATTTTGCATTTGTGGTCTCCAATATGGTAACTATTCTCCATATGTGGCCATTGAGCACTTGAAATATATACAGCTCGTATGACTGAGGAGTTGGCTTTTTAATTTTATTTAATTTTCATTAATTTAAATTTGAATTTAAACAGCCTCCGGTGGCTGGCGACTACCATAGTGGACAGTGCAACATTAGAACCTCTATGTCACTGGCCATGCAGGTAACATCTCTGAGCCCTATATTTGGACAATAATATTCCTGGTCAGGAGAGGATTAAATGATGCAATATAAAAGCATAAAGCTTGGTGGCTAGCAGCTCACAGGAACACAGTGGGAGTTGGATTCAGCGGTGCAATGGAGCAGGATTGAACTGGCTCATCAGGGGCAATTTCTCACATCCCTTCGCAACTCCGGGTTCACAGACATCACACTTAGTCATGGTGGGACTATCTACACTGTGGAAATCAGCAACCATGACATATCGGGGCGCCCACCCCACCCTCATCCCAAGAGCCAGTTGCTAACAATTTACCAACACACCACTGGTAGATGCACTTAACGGCCGTTTCTACTACCAGAACTTTAATGCTTTCACTGATCCTTTTCCTTTTCATTGTCTCTGCAACATCGTTTTAGTATTCTAATCCTTTCCTTAACCTGGCTTTCACAGGCCTTCTGCGCATCTGTGTTTCTGCTGCTACATTTCAGAGAAGCTTCTGCCCGAGGAAGATTGTGCATTTTTGTTTTTCGTCTTTTCCTTTTTCCTTTGCTACAGCCTGTAAACTTTCGGTCGTTCCAGTGTGCCTACTCATTCTTTGCTGTGAAGGGAGCCGCTAACTGGCTGTACAATTAAGCACAATGACATGTTCAGAGAAAAACCTAAGCACTCAGTGTCTCCTTCTCTTCCACACCCTTATCTTGGGCAGATGCTCTGTCTTCAGTCCTAAGCTTTCACACTTGCCAGCAAACCCTTTTGTAAAACATTGCAAATGACATCTCTGCTCTGCTCCTGTCTTCCCGTTTCCAGTCATTTTTAACAGGTGTTTCACCTGCAAACTAGATGAAGAAGATCTACATATTCACATTATCAGTGACTTTCTTTTCTCAGCAATATGATTTTAAGGTAACTATTGTAAAATTTGAATTCCGTGTACCCTATCTCGGCTTGAGACTTAGTAAAACATCTGCAGATATTTCGTCAGTTAAAACACTGAAGTTAAAGATGCTACTGAATGAAGACCTTCTGCCTTCGGAACTGCTGAGAGCCTGTTTTGACTTGTGAGCGCTGATCTCTACCCACAGGTTAGCCCCGATTAAATTTCCAGGTGTGATCCCATCTGGGTGAACACTAAGAAACGTTACCCCATTGATTTTCAAAGCACTTTCAATTTTTAAAGCAACAGAATCCTGTCATCAAAAATAATTTACACAGAAGTCCAGTATATAAAAGGCAAAACCTGAGTTTTTCTGGTTTAGGTGTGGGCAACAAATCTATACAGAAGGAGAGACTTCACACAGAATCCTTTGAAAAACATTGATAAACGTGACTTAACTTTTTTCAAAGGCAGTTCTATTCTTTACCAATATTAAACATCCATTCTGCTGGTGGTGAGCGGTCTTTCTGAAATATACTACATTTTCTCTTTTGAAAAACTGTAAATCTTACTTGTCCTAGGTTATATTTTATACTGCTTTATGCATACATATTGCTAACTAAAAAGGGATTATAGTTTTTAAAAAGCTACAAATCTTGGTTTCTGTGGCCAGTAAACAGTCAAGAGAGCAAGCAGACTTTAGGGCTGTCTTTTCAAACTGCTAAGCAAGCAAACAAACAAAAGAACCAAAAACAGAGAGAAAGAAAGAAAACTGGCAACTTAAAATGGATACCTGTTGAATCACACATCCCTGACAGCTAATATTATGGGAACTAATTTCATGCCATCTCCTACAGTTACATGCCAATATAACAACCTTTAAAGCAAAAGAACAAACATAAGTTATTTGTTCTTCATAAAACTCAAGATTTTAAAATGTGTGAAATCTTTTAAGACAATTTACAGCATTTATTCAATTTCATATCTTTCTTATGAAGTCATATAAGGCCTAAATAAGAAAGGTCTAGAAAGGCCTTTAAAAAGTCCTGTGCTCTTAGCCACAGACTTGCTTTGGCAGATTTATTAGTCAACACTATTACTCAAAACAATCTAACTTGAATAGTTTCACGGTCAAAGTTAATTTGGAAATATTCAGGAGGAAAGAAGATTGGGCTTTTAATAAATTATTTATTCATATGCTGTAGGAGATGCTGAGCTGTTTCTGGAGAGTAATGCGTTTTGCCGGAGAGCATGTCTGTGACCCACCACGTGGAAACAGGAATATTATCTAGGAAGGGAGAGTTTTGTTTGGGCTTTGTGCTTGGTTTCTGCAGTAAGTCAACTGCTCGTGTGTTTTCTGTAGTTACTCACATTTAATTTGTTTCTCGGTGCACAGCAGAAGCTCTGATAATAGGGACAGTGCTAAGGAGTGTTACAGGAAGGACCTGTCGTCCTTGTCTTCTTCCAGGAAGCATTCCTAATCTGAAGTCCCAGGACTCCAGCAGCTGGTAGGTAGGATTTAAGAGATTTATCAGCTCACTAAATTTGTTAAAAAAAAAGTGTTTGTAAATATGCATATGTGTGATTTTCTAAGAAGTCCTAACTTTCACAATCTTCTTAAAAGGATTCATGTTAAAAAAAAAAAAAAAGAGAGAGAGAGCGGGAAACCCAATCAAAAGATTATGTTCTTGATTGTGTTATCTTGAATCCTGCCTTCCCCTGCCTTCCAACTCACCTCCTTCTTGCCTAAGACTAAGCCAAGCTGAACGGTGTTTCAGTTTTGAACCCAAAGCTTTGTAGAGGTCTTGAGAAATTGACTTGTGAAATCTCCAAGGACATCTCCTTGGAAAGTTGTTGACGGTGTCATTTATCAGGTTATTAAGAATCTTTGCTAAGAAAACTCATTTGAATCTTTCTTATAGACTTAACTTCTCCCAAGAAACTGGCTTTTTTTTTCTTTTTTTCTTTTTTTTTAACATTTTTTATTGATTTATAATCATTTTACAATGTTGTGTCAAATTCCAGTGTTCAGCACAATTTTTCAGTCATTCATGGACATATACACACTCATTGTCACATTTTTTTCTCTGTGATTTATCATAACATTTTGTGTATATTTCCCTGTGCTATACAGTGTAATCTTGTTTATCTATTCTACAATTTTGAAATCCCAGTCTATCCCTTCCCACCCTCTACCCCCCTGGTAACGAAACTGGCTTTTGTTTCCCGATAAAATGTCTAGAATCAACCCTGAGTGTCAAAAGTCACGTGAGGGCTCATACTACCTGCGTAGTTGTGTCTGCTCCTGCCCTGCTTGATCCTGACTTTCTGTTCTTATTGACATTTTTCTTTTTATTCATATTTATATGTTCTGTTTTTAAATTCATCATTGGTGTAAGCCTCCTCCAAGGAGAGTTAAGGGGAAAAAGTAAATGAAGACTCAACTTGCAGGTGGGGAAATTCCATTTCAGTATAGTAGCCACCTCGAGGTAACAGCTCATTGAGAGTGAGTTCTCCAGCCCAGGCCCCTCACACACCAGACTTGTCCCTGGGATTGTTTGCTATGCAGATGGCTCAAAACCCTGGCTATCATTTTGTTTCTTTGTTTGTTTTGTTTTTTTTAAGATTCCACATATGAGCGATCTCATATGGTATTTTTCTTTCTCTTTCTGGCTTACTTCACTTAGAATGACATTCTCCAGGAACATCCATGTTGCTGCAAATGGTGTTATGTTGTTGGTTTTTATGGCTTAATAGTATTTCATTGTATAAATATACCACATCTTCTTTATCCAGTCATCTGTTGATGGACATTTAGGCTGTTTCCATGTCTTGGCTATTGTAAATAGTGCTGCTATGAACATTGGGGTGCAGGTATCATTTTGAAGTAGGGTTCCTTCTGGATATATGCCCAGGAGCGGGATTCCTGGGTCATACAGTAAGTCTATTCCTAGTCTTTTGAGGAGTCTCCATATGTTTTCCACAGTGGCTGCACCAAACTGCATTCTCACCAGCAGTGTAGGAGGGTTCCCTTTTCTCCACAGTCTCCACACAAAAACAAAACATAAATACAAAACAGAAACAGACTCACAGACATAGAATACAAACTTGTGGTTGCCAAGGGGGTGGGGGGTGGGAAGGGACAGACTGGGATTTCAAAATGTAGAATAGATAAACAAGATTATACCATATAGCACAGGAAAATATATACAAGATCTTGCGGTAGCTCACAGTGAAAAAAAAGTGACAGTGAATATATGTATGTTCATGTATAACTGAAAAATTGTGCTCTACACTGGAATTTGACACAATATTGTAAAATAATTATAATTCAATAAAAAATGTTAAAAAAAAAGACCCTGGCTATCAGTCAGTACAACTTGTGGATCAATGGGAGGCTCTCCTCCCCTCTATCCCGTTCCAAGTTGTGAAACTATATCCTATTTATCTTTCTAGAATTATTACCCTCTCACTATAGGCAACATGGTGCCTCTGGAAATTGCCTCCTCTTTACAATAGCATTTGAGGAAACTGGGAGTGGCTGCAGAGTGTGAGACAAAAGCAAGGGCAGAAGACCTGTGTTTGCATGTCTACCTGCTCTTTCTGCCTGTGTCCCCTCCTGCAGAGAGAGCTAGACTGTTATACTGGTGAGAGCACGGACTCTAGCCACATTGATTTATGAAGCCCTGCTTCGCGCTTGCTACCTGGGTGACCTAGGGAAAGTTGTTTAACCTATTAGTGCAAAATGAAAACCATTTTCCTTTATCCTATAGGGTTCTTATGCAGACCAAGGAGTTAATGTATAGAAAGGACTTAGAATGGGCTTGGTGTATAATACAATTTCAGCAAGTATCGTATGTTATAATTATCATCTGAACTATGAATAGGTGCTGCATAAATGCTCTTACCTTGTGGAAAAAGATTCCTTGGAGACCATAGGAAAGACGGCTCTTTCTCCAACCTGTAAAAAAAAAAAAAAATCAGACTCAGTCCTCTGCTTATTTTCACCAGGACAAAATTCAGTGGGCACAGAAAATGGGTTTTCAAAAAATGCAGATGTCATTTGGCATACGAACCAAGAGCAGGGTCTGAATTTGAAACCATTTCTTTGGTACCTGCCCAAATCGATCTCAGGGGAGAGCAGGTGAAGTGGGATGGAGGGAGTTGGGATGGGGGAGGGGAGAGGTCATCAGAATTGCGTGCACCAGGTTGTTGTTCCAACTTTGGAGGTTGGAGTGAAGCCACCTCGAAGATTTGGTCTTGTATGTTTGTGATCCTAGGAAATTTCCCCAGCGTGAAAGCTGTGCTCCAGGGAAGAGAAAGAAATAATGATTTTTGTATCTGTAAATAAGGCCGTTGCTATGTGTGAGTGGCAACGTTCCATAGACATTAGCTCTCTTCACTTTCTTGTGGTCCACCCATGAATTACAAAGCGCAAAAGGGTGTTCCCCTCCCAGTCGAAAATAGCTGTTGGCAGCATTTTCTGACACAGTTCTTCAATGCACCATGGGACCTGTCACCTCAATCATTTTGCGTTCCCTTTCATCCTCCCACAAAAGTGATTTTAAGAAGGGAGGGTAACTGATCAGATGCAGCCAAGGGATATGTGAGCGTGTTAATAACAACCTGTCAAAACCTGGGAGAGCCAGATGCAAACACGTGAGATTAGGGTGAGATGCGCTCTGAAACCGTCATCCCCTGACTTACCTGAAACTCTGCCAGTGTCCTTCTTCTCCACTCATCCTGAGAATGATGCCCCCCCAATCTTCGTCACCAATATTGTGACAGTCAGTAGCAAACCTTTTTTTTTTTAAAGCATGTACAAGGCTCACAACTCATAAAAATTCACTCTTGGCCTCTTTGATTCCCCAAAGAATATTCTTTACCAGGAGGAACTTAAGCAAAACATCAAGTGTTTCATAGGGATTTCAAAATAATGAAGTTCAAGTCTTCAGGTAAGCCTTGGCATCAGGAATAAATGGAAGTCTTAAGAGACACGCTTAAAACGGGCCACTTTGGCTCAAGCATTGTTCCAAATGCTTTACTTACATTAATTCAGACCTCTGTAACAGCGTCATGAATTAGTTACTGTGCTTATCACCGTTTTACAGGTAAAGAAACTGAGGCACAGAGGCGCCAAGGCTCTTGCGTAAGTTTGTACAGCCAATTCAGTAGGATTTAAACGTAGGCGGGTGTCTCCGGGGAGCTCTTCCTGCCAGATGATGTGGCCCCTTGTGACAAATACAAGTCCTGGAAGGTGGAGAGTGCTTCTGAGAGGGAGCGATAAGTAAGAATTCAAGGAGGTCTGTCCCCCTCTCACAGATCAGCTGCGGTAGAAGTCTAAAAGGCTCCAGTTGGAAAGTGCGTTAGAGATCACTTAGGGCCAGAGATCCCTCACACTGGTGAGAGACCCAGGGCTCAAAGTCTGTCTTCCTTTCTCCTTGTTTATCAAACATCTTTCATACCACAAGTGACTAACTAAAGTCAATTTCATGGAGAAATAATCTCAGAAAAGTCTTCCTTGCTTCCTCCTCTGTGTTCTGTCTCACTCCCAGTGCCTCCTGCATCAGGATCCGAAGCGCTGGGAGGAGGAAGGGGTCAGGATGTGGGGATCTGAGTCTGACTCTGACATTTTCCAGCTGAGGCAGACAAGGCAGCCCTCTTTACCTGGGGACTGGGCATCTCCTCATCTAGACTGTGGTTTTATTTATATGCCTGCCCTTTTTCATGTCACTGGGTTTTTTCAAGGATCAGTATTTCTAAATCTGTAGATTTTTGCTACCAGAAGTGAGTTCCTCACACCAGCAGCACTGGGAGCAGCTTAGAAATAAGGGTTCACAGGTCCAACTGCAAATCTGCTGAATCAGAATCTGCGTTTTAACAAGATCCTTGAGGGATCTGTGCACATGTTGAAGTCTGAGGCGCGTCGGGAAGGTGTCCCAGCTCCCAAGCGCAGCACAGACAGGAGGGGTACTGTAGCTTTCCACCTCTTCCCAGCTCGCTCTTCTGCCTCTCTGAAAGGGTCATTCAGACCACCAGTCCCTTACACTCGGAACCAGTTTTGGAATTCAGAATTTTTTGTATTTTAAAAAGTAATATGCTACATACATTGTATGTTATTTAACACCTTCAGTAGGATTGGGGTAGCATGCTTTAAATAAAACACAGTGACTATCATACTGAATGGGACAGGTAAAGATTAAATAAATCTTTGTAACTATCTTCGATGTGGATGCTGCAAACTTAGAAAGTGACTTCTGGGTTTCAGAACTTTTGGGGTTTTGGAATGGCCGGTGAGGACCGGGGATACGAACTTCTCAGGGGATGTGCTGACCTCAGTCTGGGAAAGCTCTGGGGTGTGACTCCCACCGCAAGCAAAGTCTGTGCAGACCACAGCTGGACCAAGGGTGGGAAGATGAGGGCCCCGGGAGGATGCCACCCCAGAATTCTCCGGGGTACCATCCGGGGCTTCCTGCCTCTGCAAGATCCTACCTGCCTTAAACGCACAGCGGGTACGTGCTTTTCTCCTTCATCCTGGAGTACTAAAGCCTGAGCAGAGCGTGGAGCTGGGCAGGAGGTGGAGGCCGCTCTTCACATCACGCAAAAGATGGCATGATTCCTAAAAAGAAGGGGGCTTCGCTCGTTTGTTGCTTTTTAATCCTCCGGAAACGAAATAAATAATAAAATTAAAATACTTCTTAGTGAAGGTATTAATGAGGGTGCTGTAGCCACAGAAACCAATGTTCTCATGATGAAACTTTCCTAAAAAAAGGAACGAATCACATACCCCCAATCCAATCCTTTTCACTCTCCCTTTTACAACTACCTTCAACCTACTCAAATTATGTCTTGAGGGCTCCAGCAGGCAGAGCATTTGGGCCGCTTCTCTAGAGCGGATGCCTTTGTTGTAGCCCTGCTGGAAGAAAAAGAAAGGGCGAAAAAAGAATTCCACTAGTGTAACTTCATCACTGATATTCAAAATAAGATCCACCTGAAAGGAAAAGCCCTTTGAAGAGCCTGCAAGGTTTAAGAGATGGGAGAGAATAAAGTCTTGGGTTCGGAAGAGTTCGTGTCTGATCCCAGCTCTTCCCCAAGCTGCTGAGAGGAACTGGAACGCTCCCCTCTGTTTGTCTGGGACCTGAGACATCTGGTGGGTACGTGATGCTGGACCAACAGGGGTAACAAGCCTTTCCCACCAGAAATACCTACGATTACCCCTCCTGAGCCCTTCCAGAGACAGTGGGACCGAAAGTACAGGAACTCACGTCTGATGACGCACAGAGCTTGCTCTTTTCAGGATGGGAGCCTCACTGGTACCATTTCAGTGGTACATAAAGCTTGAGAGATTATGCCCCCATGCTACACGGCGGGAAACCGAGGCTTGGGAGGTGAAGTAAATTGCCAAAGCTCACGCAGGTAGAACCCAGGTCTGCCTAATTCCAGACAGCGTGCTCCCCACCACTGCGGTCCCCAGTGCTATTCTGAGGCGCCCGGAGTCCGGGGTAGAGCAGAGGGGCTCTGGGCAGCAAGGTGACGTCAGTGCCGTGCACAGAAGAGGTGTCGGGGAAGGAGGGAGGGGCGGCAGGGCCAGGATGCGTGAGCCCGCAGATGATTTATGGCTCCTTTTCAACCAGCCTCCTTTCTTATAATCACAGGATTATAGTGATGAAATGAAACTCCTGAAGCCAATCTATCCCCTGCCTGCAGGCAGTGGTTCATTTAAACCAGACAATTTTCTCCCTTTGTTTAAAGATCTTAAGAGGAGGAATTTCCAAATCACTCAAAGATACCTATGACAGGCGCTCACAGGTCTCATAGTGATTAATCTTTCTGTGATAATAAACCCAAATTAATTTCCAAGCATTTATTGAGTTCCTACATCGTGCCCTGTGCTAAGGTAGGTGGTAAAAGTGTGTGTGTGTGTGTGTGTGTGTGTGTGTATGTGTGTGTTTCAGGTGTCGTAGGGCGGCACAGATAGCTCGCCTTTAGATTTCTTATAATTTTCTTGGAACGAGAAGAGCAGTACAATTGCAGTAATTACAACCCAGTTAAAATATATTAAAATATTATACGCTAAGCAGCAGTAATCTGCCTCTGAGTCTGTCAGAAATGAGTCACGTGACTGCCCGCGTCACTAGACCTCTCTGATACTCCGCTTCCTTCCGTAGAGTGAGGGCCAGGCTGTCCTGCCGTGATGGCTGCCTCGTAGCCTGCAGACTGCAGCTTCTGGGATGGTGGAGGCAGGGAGGGTGATAAGCACTCAGGAGAGGAGGGAGCCTGCGGGGCTGGTTAAGCCCTTGGCGAGGAGGAGGGTCTTCAGCTGCTTCCTGAAGAATGAATGGGTAGCCTTGGCCTCGCGAGAGGGGAGGACAGTTCGGAAAATTGCACAAAATGAGGATGAGCACTCCCTGTTGGCCAGCTGGTGAGGGCACAGCTGAGAAGGGAAGAGATTGCACTTAGATTCGAGGTACTGGGATGAGAGGTGGCATCTCATTAAAAACAGTCGCAAAAAAAAGGGGAAAACAGAGAGAAAGGAACTCCACGGCGAGAGCATCAGCAGATCCCCAAGCCCTAGGCTAGGTGCTTGAGACCCAGAGCCCTCCCCAGCATCCAGAAGGAGAGATTCGTTTCCTCACCCTACAGAGGATGAAGGAAGCTCAGAGAGGTTGTGTAACTTGCCCCTGGTCACCCTGCAAGTGCAAGTGAATGGACTCAGGGCTGTTTAACTCAAAGCCGGAGATATCTGGATGGGCGGGGATGTGAATTACACGTGTCTTGGAAATTTTATGAAAAAACGTGTAAGAGTCATCTAGTGTTAAGGAAGCCAGAGGAATGCAGAGGGGAGGCAGGCTTAAGGGCAGCTGGATGAGGCAGGGAGCAGGCATTCTAAAGGAATATTCTGAAAGACTTGAAGGGGAAGGAGATGGGTTACGGGGTGATGGTGCCAGAAATGGGCAAATAAAAGATGATTACAATGTTTACAATGTTTGGAATATGAAAAACTTCGAAATCCTTCAGTCTCCAGATAGCAAGGGGAAAGAGCAGCTGCTTGGGAGACGAGCTGACTCCGGTCCCGGCTCTGTGGAGACTGACGGCCTCCTCCATGGCATGTGCAGAAGGAAGCTGACGCTGCGGTGGACGCAGGCAGGGAAGCAGGGCTGAGACAAGGCTCCGGGAATCATTAGTGAAAGGAGATAAGGAAATGCTGGAAAAGGGGAAACTCTGCAATGGAGGGAAGGGAGCGGAGTCTGTCGGGAGGACGGCGGGAAGAGCAAGAGAGGTCTGTGTGGGGCAGAGTGAGTATTCAAGGAGCTCACAAGAAAACTGGAGAGCAGGATACAGAGAAGCCGAGGGGCAAGAGGCTTGCAGGAAAGTGCGGCAGAGCGCAGAGGGCAGGGGCGTGGGGCTCTAAACCTCAGAAATTCTAATTACAACAGAGCAGTCCAGTAGAGTGAAGACAGAAGCATCTGGACTGTGTATGTGTGCGCATCGCGGCAAAGGGCTTTTCTCTTTTGATATTTCTTCATGCAAATAGTATAACCATGATCCTTGGATTTGCTGCCGGAGAAGAGCTCTATGGCAAAAGTTGCTGGGATGTTACTTTATGCTTGAAAACAATACACTTTCCTAGGTTCTCAGAGGGCGTTAGCTGCTAAAGTTGTCATGCAGATCTTTGGAGCACCCATAGGCTCACTTGATAACCATCTAAGTTCCTTCCGTGGTGAGCCAGGCCCTGTGCTAGGCGTGGCCCTGCCAATAGGCAGGCGGAGTCTGGCCTCTCTAGTCGCCCACAAGCCCCGTTATCCTCAGCTCAGCTGGACAGAAGGAGCAGCAGAGGAAGGAGGGCGCCCTTGTGAGAGGGAGGCCAGCCAGCGGCTGGACCAGCTTCAGCCTCCTGCTCTGCCTCCATGATCAGGAGAGGCTGGGGATCAACTGCATTTCGCTTCCAAACAGAGTGACCCTCGGTTGCATAAACAGGCCTGAGCTGAGTGTCAGCTCTGGCCCTGGGAGCCATTTTCCCCCAAGTCAGATCAGCAGGGAGCTCAGGGATTTGGCTCCTTTCCCCTGCAGAGATCATCTGTTGGGAGCAGGTGGGTGTCACCCCAGCAATCAATACCCCGGGCAAGCTGAGCTGCGGGGCAGGAGGGCAGCACGCGGCCGGGCCCCTCCTGGTTCCTCCTTTTACCTTCCAGTCCAGAGGGCTCGCCTGCCTGCTTTGCAAAGGGAAATCCAGTCTGCTTGAAATTAGTACAGATTTAATGACAAGTGACGTGTGTCCCTTCTTCCACTGATACTCATTTCCCCGACAAGCTGGGGTTTTGGAAAATCACCTTCTCTCATCTCCCTCTCCATGCCTGCCCCCCGTCCCTGCGACACCACTCATCCACACAGAGGCTTTTCTAGTCTACGTGCTTTCATACTGGCCGCCAAATATGGAGGAAGGAGAAAACCTTTAAAAATCGTAATCATCTTCTGTTTTTCTTTGTCGGCTGAAAATTCCCTGCACTTTTGTTCGTGTAAAGGCAAAATTATGCTTCTGCAAGTTGAGGTGGTGGCAGTTCCTGAACACAGTTATATTTTGCAGATAACAGGATTAGCTTGGATGTGGGTAATAAGTTGGTGAATCTCCCCCCGGCCATTTCTCAACACTGTGAGAGCACTAATCCTTTATGCTTTGATGTCTTCTAGCTTTCCATCAGGTGCGCCATGGACTATTTGTCCTGGGGCAGTCCGCTCTCTTATAAGATCTCATAGTGTCCTCATTAGCTGCGCCTATTTACCCAGCCAGCCTGTTGAACCCAATTTATAGTTTATGTGATTAATTCCCAAAGTACAGTAAACCCTAGCTCTAAGGCTCTCTATTATATGACTGCATCTCCTTTAAGGGCAAACACAAGCTTCAGCTCTTTTGCTATATGACTGCATCGTATATAATACGCTAATAATTTTACTCTCGACGACACATTAAACATCTCTCTATACACTTTCTTTACAGCACAAAAGAATGTTCCATAAAGAAGAGAATGTTCCATATTGGACTGTGAAATGCTAACTATATGAGAAAGTCATTTGTTTTTTGGGGTTTTTTTTCTTTTTTTTGCTTTAAAAAATTTATTTTGCATGATATTATGGGACTGTGATGGAGTTTGAATAGGGAATTGGCAAACCACGTTACTGTACAACTCTTTATCTACTGAGTTATAAGTTTCAAAAGGCTTAAGAGGTAATGTGGCTGCACAAACCCATGGGCTCCTTCTCATCCGTAACGTGCAGGCTTGGAAGATAAAAGGTTTAAGTGCGTGTGTGTGCGTGTGCATGCGTGCGTGTGGAGGGAGGGAGAGAGGGAGCCGAAGACAGAAGAGAAAATGGGGACCGATGTCACCTTTGCTGCGATTTTTCTCACAGCAGAAAGAATTAAGGAAAAGCCACTTACAGTTGCTACAAGGGACACAAAAATAACCTCTCCACAGTGGCTCTCACCTGGGAGTATCCCCGGGGACATTGGACATTGTCTAGAGATATTTTTGGTTCTGACAACTCAGGGGCATGCTACTGGCGTCTACTGGGTAGAGGCCAGGATACTGCTGAACTCTCCACAGACACCTCCTGCAACAAAAATCATTTGGCCCCAGGTGCCTGGTGTGTCGAGGTGGAGAAATCCTGCCCTTGGATACAGCTTTGGATGGTGGCACTCAATCATTTCTGCTCTTAAATCTTAACTGACCTCAAAGTTGAGAGGGCACGAAGAGACGGTTGATAGCTGGCATCTTTCTAACCATCTCGGATTTTGCAGAGGAAGCAGATCAGGGGCTGATAACAGCTGAAGCCTCTCCCTTCTTCTTACTGTCCCTCATCTAATGGGATGCATTGCAAGTCTAATGGGTGGGCGGGCAAAGAACAGTGTGAGCTGTGAGTCAACCTCCTTCACGTTGCTAATGGCTGGCAGCTCTGGTAAGACGTTTGATGGGCTAAGACATGACAATGGATGTCCTTGAAAACATCTATGGATTTCTGTTGTTCGTGTTACCTCTGTTCTATTGCTAGTCTATGTCTATTCATGCTCTCTCTCTGCTCTGTTGCCAGAAGAACGGACAAGCATAGACACTTGCTGGTGTGTTACTTGGCTATTAATAATCCCACAGTACTTCTCGGGGCAATTTCTTGGTGGTTGTCGTCTTCACTTACAGAGGAATAAACTGAAGTGGTGAAAGAATAAAAGTAGCGCTGGACACTATGGAGAATTACTGTGGTACCGTGAGTGGAAGGGCTTGTTAATTTCAAGTAACCACCATCGTTGCTATGTGGACCCCATGCCTTTGTCCTTGATTCCAAAAACACTGCACACATTTTAGAACTGTGCAAGCCACTGGACAGAAGTCCAGTGATTTCTGGATTAGTTTTCTTATAACACGGATTCATGGAGCAAGGAGCTTCTTTAGAGAATATGACTTCTTAAAGGAATATTTTCGTTTCTGGGTTCTTGACCTATGGACCTCCCATGAAGTCCCCATCATTCAGACTCCCCACAAAAAAGCCTGTGAGTCTGTTGTTAACTATATCCTACCATGGGAGACCCTCAGCCACCCACCTGGATCATGGGGCTTGAGTGTAGCCCAGGTCACCAGAAAGGAGATTACATAGAAACTGTAAAACTCTTTCTCTTTAAATGGTGGATGGTAGACAGTTTTGGGAATGTGCCATGTAGAGTGGGTTCTCTCCAGGACTATGAGGCCATAATCTCCTCCTAGCTGGGAATGAGGGCCTTCAGAAAACCCAAGACATCTCTCATCAGAGACGGTACTAACCTGGCTTTGTGTCGTTTCAGATATTCTGACCCTCCATTTGCTACCCTTTGAAATACAGGGAGCAATGCTAGTCCCTCGTGGGGATGTAGGAGGCATCATTCATAGAACACACTGTAAAGTTTTTTATGAAACTTCGAAGCACTATAATAAATTTGACGTTGATATCCTCCGGTTCTAAAATTCTCTGACTTTCTGATGCTAAACAGGGAATTACCACAATCTGTCAAAATTCAGTTGGTGATCGGCTGTCCTAAGGCAGAATTTAATTCTGCACTGGCGATGTTGCATATTTTTTGTTTTGTTTTTCAGAATAGAGTCGGCTCTTGATTTTTCCTGAGAAAGTGGAAAAAGTGATCATCTCAAGAAGATGAGACTCAAAACTTTCTTGTAACTGAGTGTCACAAATGAGATGTTTTTAATATTAACATAAGGTTACGTTTTTCAGAGCATGTAATAATGACAGATAACGTTGAAGAAGCGCTTACTATGTCCTCGGAACTATGCTGAGCATTCTAAACAGATTATACCCTTTAATCCCTAAAATAAGGCTGCAAGGGAAATTGCTGTTATTATCACCAATTTACTGAGAAGTAAACTGAGGCTTTCGCTGGGCATATGATTTACTTAACCATACAGGGTCAGAGGCAGTGACTGGATTCAAACTGGGATCTTTCTGACTCCAGACTCTGAGCCTTTAACCACTCCATTACACAGCATCTCACTTGGCTTCTAACTGCAGAGGAATTTCATTAAAACGAACATGCCTGGATTTCCTATTATCTGTTATTGAAGCACACTGGACTGAAATCTCTTGAATTTAGCAACTCAAGTATATTTTTATTTCACAGTTGGTGAAAGCAGAGTCGTTCCTGAGAAACAGGTAGAAAATGGAACATTCTTTTTGTGTTCCCTCCTGTTGCCCGAGGGAAGTCAGGAAGTGAGAATGCCTGCTAACAACTGGGCGTTGTGGGAACCTCTGGCAGTTCTTTGCGGGGCAAAGCTTCTCCTCTTCTGCCTGGGGCGGAAGGCAGCTGAGGATGCCCAGGAGATCAACTCTGGGCTCATAAAGCAACGTGGGCTCTGGGATAGTGATTACAAGGTACAGTTTGCCTTTCTTCTCTGACCATCATCACCACATCCTTCCCTCAAAAAACTCTCAACATGGAAGCCCTGTGGTTGACAAAATGTCTCAGAAATGTTCATATGCTCCACAAAGTGGCCCAGGCATATAGTGGTTGAGAGGTGGGGAATACTCTGAGCTTGGGAGGTTGAGAGAGAGGGAAAAAAAAACATAAAACAAAGACGGTGTCGTGGGGCATCTGCTGTAGGCCACTGAAACGGCAGGTGAGGGAAAACCAGCTGGTGAGGTCAGTTGAACTCTCGTAATATTGATCTCCAGAGGGACTTGGACTCCTCAGACATCTGCTGGGTTAAAGACCCATGAAGGATCAAAGGAGTTACTGAATTGGAGAGCCGCGACTTTCTGTTACCAACCGTAGCTAATGTAATTGAAGGAGAAACTGTGTTAGATCTCCTGCTTATGGACAGGTAAGATTTTATTGAAAGTAGGAAAACAAGGGATGGGTTTAATACCATGGCCCGTGTGATGATGTGTACGCAGTGGAGTGAAAATGAGAAAACTGAATACAACGGTACCGGAGAATTAAACTCGGAGGAAGCATATTAAGAAATCGAGTAAGTACAAGAGAAAATATTAAAACTCCAGAAGGTGGTAGGGGGCCCAAAGCAGTCTTGGGGACAGACCTAACTGCAGCTTCCTGGACTGCAGTTCCTCGGGAAGAGAAAGGTGGAGAAACACACTTACAAAGCCTCGCTGAGTCTTCGTGGCAGCTTGGTACGACGGCGACACCGTCCAGAAAGTGCTGCACATCAGTTAAAGCTGTCAGGGCCGTGGAGATAAGGACGGCAAGACATCTAGAATCAATTAATGATAACAAGAGGGTTACAGGGGAAAGGGGATTTTTTTGTAAAGATAGACTAGGCAAATGCAAGCGATCAGAGAGAAAGTTGTCTGGAGTGTCTTAACTGAAGCAAGACTGAGAGTTCAGAAGTCACGATTTCAGATTCTAATCCCAGTTCTTTCTGCGATACGAGGGCAATGACTTGACTTCTTGGCATCTGAAGGCTCCCTTTCAGGGAGAGTGAGAGGAGCCAGCTCTCAAGTAGCCGAAGTAGAAAGGTATCAATTGTTGACATTTCTGGGGGCTCTGAAAAGCTCCGGCCGTTCTCCCCATACGTCATCAAAGCCATTCATGTTTGGCTTTATTCACCCGTGAAGTTAAAATATGCCTGGCAAGGATAACACATTACATTTCGTCAAGGGTACACAGGCTCTTTCCTTAGAATAGACTTTCACTTGGACCTGGAGAGTCGTTTGGCCGTTCAGAGACGGAGCGCAGCATCGCGCAGGAAGGTGTGGCCTGAGCTGGTGATGGCGGGGTCGGATACAGGTCTCACCTATCTCATAAGCTTGTGTCAAGATAGTTACAAAAGAGTCATAATTCTCACCATACAATGGCCTACCGTAGGTGACACGTCTTTAAAAAGAGGGGGTGAGACAATATACTAGGGGATGATCTTTCTTATCTATTCCTTATATATGTAGCGACTATTGAGGGCAGTAATTACTGGTTGCAGGAGAGAGGGAGGTCATTGATCAATCTAGACTCCCTTTTTGCCTTGGGGATGCATTCCTGTAGAAAGGAGCTTCCTTCTCTGACCGTTAAGGAAAAGGATTATACCCTTACAGAACTATAAAATAGCCCATCTACACAGAGTCTTGAAAGTAAACTAAATCCTGCCTCCTCTGTTTACAGATGAGAAAATTGAGGCTCAGTGGAGATGTTTGGCCCATTCAGCTCATTACTAGTGTCAGATCCTGGCGACTCCTGACATCAAAGAGACACTAGTGGCAGTAAAGGGATATATGGAAAAATCCGAAAACACTTTTACCCCCTAGGCACGTCCCACAACTTAACTACTTAGCCCTCTGGCCCCCCTTCTCCTCTCTTTCCTCCCTGTTCTCCCTTTTACGCCTCTCTTTTGGAAAGTGAGAAAATAAGCATTCTATTTTTCAGGAAATTGTAACATAAAAAATAAAACTACAGGCTTCTTTGATCTTTCTTTTCCCACATTATGGTTCTCTATTGCCACTCCTAGAGGCAATGACACGTGTTGGATGAACTTTTCTTTTTATCATTTTTAGTTTTTTACATACCTGTATTTGAATCCATTGGAAATATATATATATATATATGGCGTTGTGTGTGTATTTAAAACTATAAATGATTTCGTGCTGCACTTACAGTTCTCAGCTTGCTTTTGCTGCTCAACCATGGTGTTGATATTAATGTTGATATAATATTGGTCTAGTTCATTCCTTTATACTGTTGTATACTATTTTATTATGTAAGCATATCACATTTTATTACTGTATTCATTCACTGGTGTTGTTTTAATTTTTTTCTGTTATAAACAATGAGGATTGAAAATGCTGATATATCTGCCTCCTGGTGTACATGTGCCAAGGATTCTCAAGGTCATATACCAAAAGACAGAATCTCTGGTTCATAGGAAATGCATTCATTGTAGGACTCCTAACAATTTGACCTCCAAAATAGCTAAGCTGATTTGCAGTACCATCCATAGAATATTAAAATACTGTTTTACATCTCCAGCACTACATACTGCAAAAATTTTAATTTTGCCTCCCTGCTAGATGACAAATAGCATCCCACAATTTCAGTTGCCAATACTAAAATTGAGACTCTCTCATGTTTATGAGCTATTTGTATTCCTCTTCTACAAACTGCCTGTTCATTTACTTAGCCCATATTTATAATAGAAAAATCCTTTTCTCTATTGATTTGTAGAGTTTTTTTTAATACACTGCAGAGAGTATTCATTTATTATATAAGATGAAAAATTTTTTCTCCTATCACTTTCTTTTAAAAATATTTGTTCATGATATATTAGGCTGTACACAAGTTTTTAATATTGATTTGTTCAAATTGAATCATTATTTTATATGTGAATCTTGCCTTTTAGGCTTTGGTAAAAAGAGATTCCCTAAAGTTATAAATATTTTTCTATCTTTTCTTCAAATAATTTTAAGGGATTTTTTTTATTTAAGTCTTAAATCTGGGGGTTATTTTTCTGTATGATATGAGGTAAAGGTCTTATTTTTTTATATGGATAGCCAACATTTTTATTCCATTTCAGGTTTTTCTGATATTAAGCCACCCCCCGGAGCAACTATTATTTAGATTTCTACCCCCAGAGATTGGTTTGTCTGTTCTTAGACTTTGTATAAAAATAGACAATATGTGTTTTTCCATATCTGGCTTCTTGTGCCCCACATGGTGTTTGTGAGATTCTGATGCTGATCTTAATTTCCACAGCTTTGCTAAATTCTCCTATTATTGCTAATGGTTTTCAGTTAATTTCTGTGTGTTATCTAGTGAAATGTCACATAGCTAACAAGAAACAACCGAGTTTAATCTTTTCCTATACAGATCCCTTGTGTACACGTGTGCGCGCAGACACACACATGTCCTTATGTTGTTCTTGACTCTGTTGGGACATTTCTAATGTTTGACTGTCAAGTGTGATATTAGCTGCCTGACTTTAACTGATAACCCTTTTCAAGTTAGAGAAATCCCATTGTATTAGTTTCTTTTGTTTATTTAGGTTTGTTTTGTACTTTCTGAACTTCTTGATCTAAAACATAGTCTTATTTTCAGGCTTTTTAGTTTCCCAGTAAATGTATTTCAGACTGTAAATTTGCACCTGAGGACTGCATCATAGACATCTTGGTCTACACTGCATGTTGCATTTTCATAATGATTCACCTCTAGGTTTTTAAAAAAAAATCCTAGAGGAAAGTTGCACAACTCAATTATTGAGTTCTCTTATTGAGAACCTGCTGCATGCACACCTTGAGAAACACAGTCCCCACTATAAAGTGCTCATAAAACCATTGAGGGTTCACATAGTCAGTGGTGGAGCCAGGGTTCAGATCCATTTCTAGCTGACTCCATAGCAGATGCTCTTAGCCACCATGTTCCCCTGCCCCCGATGACACTTCTCATCTCTAGTCTACCCTCCTGCTTGTTTAAGTCTCATTATGAAAGCCTACAGAATCAAAAGATTGTGTAGATAATCCTCTCCCTCACTGATCACCAAAAGATAAATCATTATCTTCTCTACAAAGTTTATCACCTTGAAGCTGAATCAGTTCTTTCAAGAGAAAAAAAAAAGATTATCGCTTTGACTAACTAAACTATTTTGAAAGCCCCCCCAAACCATAGAAGCATTCAAATAAGTATAATAAAAACAAAACATTCAATTCCAAGTGGTAAATTCAATAAAAACATCTTTTAATAATTTGGTGTTAAAGGACATTAGCTGGTTGACAGATGATTTTACCACAGTATCTGTCTCCTCCCCATAAAACATATTCAAAGGTAGTGAAACAAATCATGTAAAATTGCTCCTAAATTTTTGAAAAAAAATTTCCACTTAGTCCTCAAACATCCTGTCTATACTAGATCCTTTGTATTGTAAAACATCCCTGTGTTATCACAGTAGTTTGGTAATCTCTCTGCTTTTTTTCAGATCAAACACCTGTGAGATAGAATGAGATAAGGAATTGTTTTGAGTATTCAGAGCAGTTCAAAATACTTCCCAAATTTTCTTGGCATAGGGAAATACCAGATGTATTTTCCTTAAAAGAAAAATAAATAAATAGGCTTAGATGTGTTTCCAGGTACATTTAATCTGTCTGTTATTGATTAGCCAATTGATAAAAAAATATTTTACCAAAGCTACATGAATAAAGGATTCTTTATTAACTCTTTGTGAAAGTGTGGGTATATTTCTTTGCTTTTAGATGTGAGTCACAATATTTTGGCAAAGGAACTTTATACTTCTCATGTGTAAAGTTGGTTATTGAGAATCTTGATGATTCTTTGGAACTTAGAGATTTCAGAGGGTGGATTAATTGCCACATGTGAGCCTTGGTTGTTATCACACAGGCAGTACAGTGCAGCGTGGGTGGTGGAGTCAGACTTTATCAGTATAAGTCCTGCACCTACCAATTACAAGCTGTACAATTTTACCCAAATTATGTAACTCACTATGCCTCTGTTTCTTATTCCTACAGTGAAGGTAATAACAAGAGTATCCTGAAGGGCAAATAATTTAAAGCCTATGAAGCACTTAAAACACGCACATGATACATGCTCATACGTGTTGTCCATCATCATGTATCCAACTACAAGGATACTATTAACTCCTAGCAATACAAATGGTTCCCCAATATTATCTCACATTCCTGGAACCCATTCCCCATTCCCACCAGATCTGAGTAAGCAATGTTTTGTTTTGTTTTTTGTTTTTATTTGTTTGTTTGTTTTTTACGGTTACTTTAGGTGGCTATGCTGTAGGTGGCTTTTGGATGTCAGTATGAAAAACATTGTGTTGGGAACTGACTTGGGACAAAGGCAACCATATTTCATGTGGATATCTAGTCTATGGGAAGCTGTGTAAACTTTTTCCTTAGGGAGATTTTCCATTGACAAATGTAAGGTTTCACAAGTTTGATTGAGACTGGACTTTTCCAACAGGGCTCCTATCTGGCAAATGAGAGTTTAGGGTAGCCCTGACCTCAGTGAACCCACAAAGTACCATCTTAAACAACCAGATATATTCAATTCACTGTGATCTCTCTGACCATGAAGATATATATATATATATTTTTTTTTTTGCTGCAAATGGCATTATTTTTTATTTTTTCTGGCTAAGCAGTATTCCATTGTATAAATATACCACAACTTCTTTACCCAGTCATCTGTCAATGGACATTTATTTGTTTCTATGTCATGACTGAAACATGCTGCACACCAGAAATCGACACAACAGTGCAAACTGACTATACTTCAACAAAAATACATATGATACATATATTACATATAATATATGTATTATATATATAAAATACAAAAATTTCCAATTTTGATGTTCAAGTTAATCATCTTAGACTTTGGGGTACATCCTTTGTCTGTGTTGTCTTTTTTTAATTTTTGAAATTATCCAGTCCTGTATGGTCTAATAGTTCTCTTCTTCCATTGTTTAATACTACTTTTTTTCTCCATTTTCTGTAATGAATACTTTTTTGTATTTTTTAACATTGTTTATTGATTTATAATCATTTTACAATGTTGTGTCAAATTCCAGTGTTCAGCACAATTTTTCAGTCATACATGGACATATACACACTCATTGTCACATTTTTTTCTCTGTGAGCTACCATAACATTTTGTGTATATTTCCCTGTGCTATACAGTATAATCTTGTTTATCTATTCTACAATTTTGAAATCCCAGTCTATCCCTTCCCACCCTCTGCCCCCTTGGAAACCACAAGTCTGTATTCTCTGTCGATGAGTCTATTTCTGTCCTGTATTTATGCTTTGTTTTTGTTTGTTTGTTTGTTTTTGTTTTTGTTTTTTATTATTTTTTATTTTTTTAGATTCCACATATGAGTGATCTCATATGGTATTTTTCTTTCTCTTTCTGGCTTACTTCACTTAGAATGACATTCTCCAGGGACATCCATGTTGCTGCAAATGGTGTTATGTTGTCGGTTTTTATGGCTGAGTAGTATTCCATTGTATAAATATACCACTCTTCTTTATCCAGTCATCTGTTGATGGACATTTAGGCTGTTTCCATGTCTTGGCTATTGTAAATAGTGCTGCTATGAATATTGGGTTGCAGGTGTCATCCTGAAGTAGGGTTCCTTCTGGATACAAGCCCAAGAGTGGGATTCCTGGGTCATACGGTAAGTCTATTCCTAGTCTTTAGAGGAATCTCCACACTGTTTTCCACAGTGACTGCACCAAACTGCATTCCCACCAGCAGTGTAGGAGGGTTCCCCTTTCTCCACAGCCTCTCCAGCATTTGTCATTTGTGGATTTTTGAATGACGGCCATTCTGACTGGTGTGAGGTGATACCTCATTGTAGTTTTGATTTGCATTTCTCTGATAATTAGTGATATTGAGCATTTTTTCATATGCCTTTTGATCGTTTGTATGTCTTCCTTGGAGAATTGCTTGTTTAGGTCTTCTGCCCATTTTTGGATTGGGTTGTTTATTTTTTTCTTTTTGAGTCGTATGAGCTGCTTATATATTCTGGAAATCAAGCCTTTGTTGGTTTCATTTGCAAAAATTTTCTCCCATTCCTTAGGTTGTCTTCTTGTTTTACTTATGGTTTCATTTGCTGTGCAGAAGCTTGTAAATTTCATTAGGTCCCATTTGTTTATTCTTGCTTTTATTTCTTCTAGCAATTGAATGTATTTGATGAGTTAGAAATACAGGATCCATATTTGGTGCAGAAAGAGATGTTTATATTCAAATAAAACTGGCATTAAGCAAACAGCATAGTGACTGGTTGATTAAGTCCTTTCCTTTGGCTTACGTTATATAGTATCAAATTAAAGAAAGGCAGACCAGAAATTTTCTTGGTTGCTCTTTAACCCTGACATAGCAGCCTTTTGTCTGCCAGTAACATTTATAAGCAAATGAACTATGTACAAATTAAGGCTCGGCCATCAGCAATACTAACTATCAAAAGGATTATCTCATTGTTTGCAGGCACAAGCCTGGTTGATATTCAAAGTATTTAACAGCTGCTATAGCTTTGACACTGAAGAATCAGAGCAAATGTTGGAGGAAATCACCCAGGACAGCTACACTCTCCAGTACCAGCTGAGTATTCCCTACTCCTGTGCTCTTCTAGTCACTTGGAAATTACCAAAGGCAAGTATTAACTGAACACTTATGCATGGAGATGTTGTGGTCAGGGAAACAAAAGCAGATACGTCAACAGAGAGAACTGAATACAGGAGATTGTTAAACGAGGGTTGGACTGAAAAAAGCAAAATAGAAACACTGGGTAACATAGATATAAGAATTGTAGGAAGCAGCTACAATTCCTAGAGCCAGGAGAGGAGAATGAAGATACTAGAATTCTAGAAGCAATAAACTTGGTGCAGAGGCAACACAGATTGGGATTCAGATTTCTGAAAAGGGTATTCCAGTTACTCAGGAGCTCTGAAGGGGCTCAACGGAGCTGGTACTCAGACTTCTTAGCGGGAAGCAGTTCCCTGATGGAGTAGTACTTCAGGGGTGGAGTGATGGACAGTTTCTGGGACTGCCAGAAGAAGCTAGAAGAAATGCTTCTCCAACAAACTAAGTGCCTGTTGTGGGACAGCACTGAGAAGAGTGGCTAGTAGATTTTAATCCACAGTAGCACTTATTACATACTGGTTTGAAGAGATGAATGAAAACGTTAGTGAATAAAGCAGATGATTCTAGCTGATAGGTTATTCTAAAGTTCCTAACTCCCCCACGTGAAGTCTTTCTTTCTTGGGGTTCTCCTCACATTGTGTATATGTTGACATTCTTCCAGTGTTGTATTACTTTTTTCATTTTATTTTTAAATTTTTAAATTTTTTATTGAAGAATAGTTGATTTATAATTTTTTTTATTTCTGGTGTATAGCATAGTGATTCAGTTATATATATATTCTTTTTAATATTCTTTTTCATTATAGGTTATTACAAGATATTGGATGTAGTTCCCTGTGCTGTACAGTAGGACCTTGTTGTTTATCTATTTTATATATAGTAGTTTGTATCTGCTGCTCCTAAACTCCTAATTTATCTCTACCCTCCCTTTCCCTTTGGTAACCTTAAGTTTGTTTTCTATGTCTGTGATTGTGTTTCTGTTTAATAAATAAGTTCATTTGTATCATTTTTTAAGATTTAAGATTCCACATATAAGTGATATCATATGATATTTGTCTTTCTCTGTCTGACTTATTTCACTTATATGATAATCTCTAGGTCCATCCATGTTGCTGCAAATAGCATTGTTTCATTTTTATGGCTGAATAGTATTCCATTGTGTGTGTGTGTGTGTGTGTGTGTGTGTGTGTATGAATACATATATATATGTATATATATATATACACCACAACTCCTTTATCCATTCATCTGTTGATGGCCGTTTAGGTGGCTTTCATGTCCTGGCTATTGTAAATAATGCTGCTATGAACATTGGAGTACATGTATCTTTTCAGAATAGAGTTTCCTCCAGATATAAACCCAGGAATGGGATTTCTGGGTCGTAAGGTAACTTTATTTTTAGTTTTTTAAGGAACCTCTATACTGTTTTTCATAGTGGCTGCACCAAGTTCCATTCCCACCAACAGTGTAGGAGGGTTCCCCTTACAAGTCTTTATTTTCCTATTTATTGCTCTCCATAGTCCCCTTTAAGAGAAGTACCGTACATTTTTTTTAAACTAAAGTGCTAAGCACAATGCTCAGAACACATATACATCTCAAAGGAACATGAAAGATCAACGAGTATTTGACCCATTGACTGCATGAATTAACTAATGAATGAGAAAGGTGGTAGAGAATAGCTATGAGCCTTCAAGAAGCAGAGAAGGCAATGCCGAGTAAGGTTGTTTCTAAGTGACCTATTTTTCTCTCTTCTCTGGATATACTCTAGCTCCAGAAACATATTCTCAGACATATGCTTGGGGTGACAGTAATGCACCTGAGTTGGGTTGACCCAGCCACCACCATACAGAAAGCATGGGCTCTAGAACAAGGGAAGGATGTAGGGGGACCTGCGTGGATGGACAGCTTCACAGTCAATGCAGATGTGGCCGTGTGAGAGCAAGCCCGTGTACCCTGAGGGAACACCAGCGACCAGGTGCACCTTAGGATCCTTTTGAACATTTATGTGACAACAAGACAAAAAGAGAGTGGAAGCCCCAGTCGACTGAGATTGAGTTCCCATCTGTGTAAGCTTGAAACAGAAGTAAATGTCGGTTATATAAATACATTTACTCTTTTTATACATCTGATTGTGCATCCTTTGGGCATTTTGACAGTCTGCAAAAAGGTCAAGTGTTTACAAAACACGTTGCTGGGATTTGAAAATCTGAAACAAGGAGAATGCAAAGTGTAAAAGATTTCAAGTTTAAAGTCATTAGGAGCTGGATGGAAAAATTTAAAAAGAGGTTTAGTTTTTAGGAGAGAATCTACTAAAAAGGAATGTTTCTTGAATTACATAAGAAAGCAATTTATGAAAGGAGTTATCTGGCAATTTGGGGTTTTTTGGGGGGGTATACATTTACTTTCAAGAATTTGTTTTCTTTTTTAAATACATACATATGCATTCAATGTTAACCTTAATGTTTTAATCCCAACCCCCTATTTTTTTTAATGAGCCCTGATCTTGCCAACTGTGGTTTTTCCAACCATGGCACATTTAACAAATATTGTTCTTAATTGGCAAGAAATTGAATTCCGCTTATTAAGAAGGAGGACGGATGGGTGTACTTTTAAAAGATTTTCCAAATAGGTTGAAACAAACAGGGCTTAATTCCTGATTTAACAAAATTAAGTACCCAAAACACTCAGTTGCCGGGCAGTTATGATATGCTTTTATTAAATTTATAATTTTTACTTTTTAGTGGCTCCTATTACATAGTCAACTCTAGATAATGGAAGATCTTAATTTGGAGAAAAACTATGCGTTGATATATAGGGACTGATAGAAAAAAAATCCTCAGCTCAAATTTACAATATGATTACACCATCAGAATTCAGTGTTTATGATATTTAATGAAACAATAAGCAGTATTTTGAGGTTGGAAAAGCAGAAGAAAGAAAATCAAATTTGAATGATTATGATATGCTGGTCATTGAACCTATTAAATCCACTTGCCCTTAAGACTTCTTGCTGTTGTGGAAAGCATTTCACAAGGTTATAATTACATTTTGGGTTTTTTTTTCCCCCTTTGCATTTAGGCTATTGCTTTATTAAATTATTCATTATAATATACCAACTTTAAGCCCAAATAGTGTATAAATACAAGATCATGTAACTTCAACACTGTGTTAGAGCCTCAGGAGCTAAACAAAGGTATGCATTCTACTGTGTTATTTTTTGATTTTCACTTGTGTTCTCCATGGCTTTGGCTGCTCCTACTGCTGTGAATTCAGTCCTCTGCAGCCTTCCCAGTGTAGCCTCAGTTCTCGTCCAGATGTAACCACTGGGTACCTAAGACCCCTGGATGAAAGGCTGGATGGCCCTTACCTATTACTTTTCTCCAGATGACAACAAGCGACATCATGCAGACAGTGAGCATGTCTATGTGGGTGTTTAAGTGGGGAAATTAAGTTACGGGAAGGCCCAAAAGACATGTTTCAGTGAAGAAAAGGATATAATTGTATTATATGTGTACAAGTCTTCGTCACAGTCAGAGGTTAGAAGGCATTGCCCTGTTTTCCAGCTCTTCCGACTTGTGATCATTTGAATAAAAGAACAAAGAAGCATCAGAATCAAGGGTTTCAGCGCTGCACTCTGTGTGTGTGCGCACATGTCGGTGTCAGCGTGTTTGCTGTCGGAGATAAGCTGCGTCTAACTCAAAATCTGCATTGGGATAATGTCACCACCACCTTGACTTAACCTCATCATCTCATTCCTGTATTTTCTTCTAGCCACATAAGACGTGGCTCCAGCCTGTTTCCGTCAGCCCCACCCTGATAAACTTGTTTGAGTGCAAAGAGAGTCTACATTTCCCTGCCTCGGGAGGGCAGAAGCTGTCTGGTGTTTGCATTTCTTTTGTATCAGAGAGTCTGAACACCGTAGAGTCTGAACATAATAGATGCTCAGTAAATGCTTGCTAAATGAATAAGAGAAAAAGTTGTCAATGTCTGCAACCATGGTTTTGCATAATATACCCCTGTGTAATTAGAGAAGTTCATGTGTACTTCCTCAGAAGGAACTCTTGTTACCAGTTAGCGTATTTCCTTATAGATCTGTTTCTATTTATTTACATACGCGTACACACCCAGAAACACAGAATTTTCCTCCTTCTTGACATAAACGGAATCATACTATCCTCTAAAATATGACTTTTGGCTTAGCAGATTTTTTTGGAGATCTGTGCCATGTAGCTGCTTAGCGATGTATAGCATTCTTTTTATGATTTCTTAGGACAGATGTATGATAATTCATTTAATAAGCCCCTACTTGATGGGTACTTTTCTTCTGCAAACTTGTATTCTGTAACATTTGATGGGTGTAAGTCATACCCATTTTAAATCTTGCACAACCCTCAGTACAAGTGAGGGTGATCACTTCTCCTCGTGAGGGCTTCCAGGCACAGGGTTCATACACTTTGCCCATTTCTGCTGGTTGGTTTCTCTCTTCCTTTTCTCTTTCTCCTTGCTGATTAGCATGTTCTGGGGATAATAAACCTTTGTCTCTATTTTATGTGCTGCTGATTTTTTACCTCATTTGCTTGTGTTCTAATTTTGAGTTAATTTTTATTCCTTTATGTTGTAAGTTTTTAGGTCAGTTTGTTTTATGTGGACTTTCTGTAAGCTGTATATAGTGTTGCCTTTTTGTCTACCCAGCCTGAGTTTCTCTTTTAAGAGAAGAATTTAGTAAGCTCAGACGGGTCCACTTGACCTTCACATCCTGGCTGTGTGTCTTCTTTCCTCGCCCTTCCCCTTCCCTTCCGTCTTCCTTCTTTCCCCGACTCTGTCTTACATGGGACGGATTGAATTCTTTTTATGTATTTCATTTCCTTCTATTTCTAAAATTCTGGCTACTTTTAGCCTGCATTGTAAAACTTTTTGCCATTGTTTAGGCTTGATCAGTATCTTCGGCTCCTCTGAAAATGACAAAAAGCTTAGCATGTTTCCATTTCACTCCTCCTCAGCATCTCCTGTGCTGAGATCACTTGAGACTTTAATTCCAGATCATTCCTTTACATTATGCGTCTATAATTATTCAGACTTGACTGTAAATGTCCTGTGTCTAAAACATCCTCCTTCCAGTCTAATCCTTTAACTGTTTATTGTAGCTACAGTTGATTTTACAGTTTGTCCTGGAGGATATTATGCTTAGTGAAAGAAGTCAGACAGAGAAACACAAATACCGTATGTTTTCACTTATATGTGGAATGTAAAAAATAAAACAAACAAAAGAACTTTAAAAAAAAAACAGAAACAGACTCACAGATACAGAGAACAAACTAGTGATTACCAGCGGAGGGAAAAGATAGGAAGAGGATTAAGGGACACAAACCACTAGGTGTAAAATAGATAAGACCCAAGGATGTAATGTACAACACAGAGGATACAGCCAATATTTTATAATAACTTCATACGGAGTGTCATCTGTGAAAATATCGAATCACTATGTCACTCACCTGCAACTATTAGAATAAGTCAACTGTGCTTCAATTAATGTAATGAATTGAATGTTCTCCTTATGTATACTTTCTGTTTTAGTGGAATATAAGTTTCTGTAACCTTTTTTCCTAAAGTTTTGTAAGCAGTAAATGTCTTTTGCTCTTGCATTTGAACGTTAGCTTGACTGGGCATGCGATTCCTGGTCAAGGTGACGTTACCTCCACACTTAGAGGACGTCGCTTCACAGTCTTTTAGGGCCCAGTGTTGTCTGCGGCAAGTCTGATGCCAGTCTGATTCTTTGGGCTTCATGGCCAGTTTTCTTTTCTCAAAACATTTTGTAATTTTACAATAATGATTGTGAAGATTTACAAAAGTGAGTCTGGGACAGCTAGTTGGTAATCCCTTTGGAAAAGGTCCACTCAGTACGGAATCCTTCAATACACAGTTTTATTTATCTTCAGCTCTGGGAAGTTTTCTTCTATTACGTATCAATTTATCCCATTCTCTCTGGTCTCATTAGAACCCTTTTTAAGTAAATGTTGGCCTCTGGGCACAGTCGCAATGTGTGTTTATTTTTATTTAACAGTTTTCATCTCTCTGTTGTTTAGTGGTTATTCTGGGAGAATTCTTTGACTCTTTCCACTTCTTCTCCCAACCCCCTAACTTTATTGTGTCCATTCTGCCGTGTACTCCATGCACTTCAGCATATTTAAAATTTTGAGGATTGTTTATTTATTCCAAGATAAGTAGTTGTGGTTTTTAAATGACTGGTATAGTTTTATTGATCTGTATGAGATTTTGTAAAACTTAGGTTTGTTTTTGGTTTTTTTTTTTTTTCAGATTGCACTATTAACTCTCTTTCCTCAAGTGTTAGTTCTTTTCTTGATTTAGTTTGGCATTCCTTTCTCAGGGTGTTGGTGGAACTTAAACATCTAGCAATTCTTCCTTGTCTGCCCTTATCTCTGTGTTTGTGCTGTGTTGGTGAATTTCTTTGTCTGTTCATTCCTGTTAATTCTTTTCAAGATCTTCCTTTCGATGATTATCAGGGCAAGGCAGGATGCAGGAAGGGACAGGTGTGCCAGCAGCTTATCTTCTGGGCAAAGCGTTTCCCTCTTCCTGCTAGATGTCCCTCGGTCTCTGCTGGGTCTCTTTTCTTCCCTTCCCTGAGTACCCAGACTGACCGTTTTGCCTGGGGTATATGCTGTGCTGCAGTCTACCAGCTGCCAGGCTGCACAGGCGCTCAGTAGGAATTTTCTCAAATAATGGCTCTGATGATGGCCCCGGGGCCCTTTCCCACTCCCTGTGTCTTGCCTCAAGAAGGAAGAATTCTCAGCACCACTTCCACTCAGCAAACATGTTCTTGTGAATATTTTGGTTGCTTTTTTTCCTAATCGCTCAATCTCATCTCCTCTTAATCTTTCGAGAATACTTTAAAACTTTCTACCCCAAAATGGCACGCCTTCTTATTTTCTTCGTTGCTGGAGATGAAGAGCTCTCTTTAGCTCTCTGATTCTTTTCTTATCTCCATCTCTGTCCTCATATCCATAACATCTACACTCATAGGCATTAACACAAGTAAATCCATGTTGTTATTCACGGTCTTTGGGGCCATATCTTGGGGTTTGGGGGTAGACAAGATGTAAGCACCTAAGTTTATTTCTGACATCTTATTTTAGAGATAGTCTTTAAAAGGATCTTTATTCTGTGATTTCTATAACAAAGAAAAGCATAACATTATAGCTTAGGTTAATGAAATCCTTTCTGCAAACACCTAAGATAACAGAGCTGAATAGCATTGTTTCTGATGATTAAATGAATATAGGTGTGGAGCTGAGAGATTCTAAAGGAAGAGGTTATTAACATGTTTCTTACACTGTCTTTTCTAAATATTGGACATCTCCATACAGGGTTGTAGCAAGTACAGGATCAAAGACAATTAAAGACTGAATTTTTCTAAAAACTGCCTGAAGTGTCTATATTCTGGGTCGTCGATTAAACAAAGATCCGTATGCTTGAGATGCCATATGTACAGGCAGGAATTGACATTACGTTATGAAAATTAAAGAGCGTAGCCATTATCCTGGCCCAGATGGAAGGCTGTCCTCTATCTGTATGAAGGTCCACCTGTAACTTCTCTGTTCTCAAACAATGATCTTAGACTGATCTAGAAAGCAGTCAACTATTCACTCAAAACCCTGCATTTCCTGGTCATAAAGTAGAGAAGGAGTAACGGGCCAACATCTTTTCTGGTCCCTTTCTTATCTCTGTAATCTGATAATCTAACAGGGGTCCTGACACTGCTTCTAAAGGATGGGTAAAGAATGTTATAAAGTATTTATATCACAAGAGAATCATTATGAACTTTAAATTAATTTTCTTATTTTCATAATCTTACTGCTTATGTAAAAGATCCACCACAAATATTATTAGCCTGTATCACAATGAAGTGATCACTTGCAATGTCGTCTGTTCATGTCAAGAAAGGAGAAAAGGCAAAAACAGCAATTCTAGTCATCCCCTACTTATTTCGTAGGTGATCATTACCCTTATTCAATTCTGCTGCAAAAGAGACCACTAAATTGCTTTCCTCAATGAATCATTCAGAGATTCTGGGGAGGCAGTAATCCCAGTTCAGATTTTCTACGGAAGGAACTCTGTTTACTCTCGATCCCGGCTCTTACGTGTTTTATAAAACTGTTAGCCCATGAATTCCAAGTGTTGACAAGTTAGTTCTAAGATTTAAAGGAGCCAGAGACTGAAAGCTGGAACATAATAAAGGTGCCGATATAAGTTTGCATAGGGACAAGCAACTCAGAAACTGACATACAGGTGTTAACTGAGTTCAGTGGGGCTACTCCACTCTGATTTCTTTCAAATTTGCTTTTCCAGGACATTAGCTGGGGAAAGGCCTAAAATTAGAACTAAGTGAGGTGTCTTGAAAACAGATACTGTAAAAGGTGAGAATACTAGGGCCATTTTTCTTTGTTCTGTTATAGTCAAGCATAGGGTTTTATGGTGCAGGGGAGGAGTCTTTGCTTGTTTATTTTCGTCATTTGGAAATGTTCAGAAAGTCCTTGTGATCATAAAAAATGCAGTAACTTGTCTTTTGAGAACTGCTTAGTATTTAATCTATTTCAGGAATGTATACCTACATCTAGGTAAGTCAGACTCCAAAATGGACTTTTACTTTACATCCATTTTGCCTGTTTACATCAACGAAACTGAACACTTAAGTGCTGTATTTCTCCTTCACATGGTACCAAATATCTGCATTTCAAAAAATAATTTTAGGCTAGACTGTATCTTATATTCTCTCTAAACCCAGAGATACAGGAACACACACACACATGCACGCACGCATGCATGCACGCACACATGCGCGCACACAGGCATGTGCACGTTCAAACGAACATACTCGGTAGTTTGGTTTTAGCTTCATCATGCAAAGATAGCTGTGAATGCAAAAACCTGGATGCCCAGTTAGCTAGCATGCGATTAAGGCGGGCAAATAAAAATGGAAAGGGGCAATGGAAGTGAAATGACACGAATAACTTCTTGGAAGTTGTTCTTCCTTACAATTAGCAGCACACACCCCACAGCTTCTTGAGGTAGGCATGAAGAGTAAGTACTCCTTGGCAGTGGCCTTACACTCCCCCCGCCCCCAGACGAGTTGTTTTTAATGGTTAAAGCAGTAGAGTGCAGCCGGGGTATAAAAAAAGTGACAGGTGCCAGTTTTGTTATTAAATCCCAGCCTCGGAGCCTCTGAATTTCAAATGAGGCCCCTTCTTGGCTGCGTGTGCGAGGGGTCAGGGACGGGAGAGCGTGACTGGAGCGGAATGGGTTCCACTTCACTGAGCCACTCTAAAGTCTTCATTAAACATGGACATAACATTTGCACTTGTTTTGTTTGTTCTAGACAGTTTGGATAATTACCCTCTGAAATGGTGTGCGCCCGTGTAGATGTGTGTATTTACCCAGGGGAGGGGATGCTGAGGCACGGGGAGAGGAGGACGAAGGTTCATCGCACTGTTTGTTTTAATCCTTCAGTGATGATTGCATTTCTCAACCTCTACGCCAAACCTCATCATTTGCTCCTGAAAACTGCTAGCTCAGGTCATTCCACTGGAATTGTGTTTGATTCTAAGGGTAGCTTTTCACAGCTCTCATTCCTTCTTCTCCTCCGTCTCCTGGCGGGTCTGAGGACCCCCACTGACTTAAGAAGGAACTCTGCTCTCTACCAGAAAAGATCGAAGGGAAGAACTCGACCTTAAAGGAAAAAGACCGCTAGCCCACCAACCCCTCCCTTCAAAATAAAAGAGGTCAGACAGAGATGGGAGGCAGGGAGCCGAGTCCTTTGCCATTACCTTGCTGTTCTCCTTAAAAGAATGGGTTGAGAAGTTCAGCAGTTCCCAGAGAGCCACTGTCTAGTGGGCTGTACGCAGGATTCAAGATCAAGTGCGTCTGGGCACCAAGTCTTGGCCTTTCTGCATGAATTTTGCAGGGAATTTAGTGTGTTGTCGGTTAGTTGTTGGTTAGCTGTATTTATTCCCTTGATTCACAGGTCATTAACTCCCTCCCTACCTGAAAACATGGATAATCTCAACATTTCTTTGTAGTGACGGGAGAAAACTGAGGCAGCCAGTCCTATAACGCCACCTGACAAAAAATCCTCGTCACCATGACAACTACCCTGAGGCTAGGAGACATTATTTCTGCAGATGGTTGTTCTTGGTGAGAACTATGGTGTAAGAGAGGATCCGATCATAGCATCTGACTTTTCAGAGCATTTTTCATTCTCTCATGTACATGATCAGAGGCAGGTATAGGCAGATACTGTCCTGAGTGCTTGACACCTAATAACTAATTTAATTCTTATAAAAACCTCATGAGGAAAGTAGTAGTATTGTTGGTATTACTGCAATTTTTTTTTAAAATGATGATTCTAAGATACTGAGAAATCAAGTAACTTGCCTAAGCTACAAAGGCACTAATAATAAGTACCTGGGCTGGGATTTGAGCCCGGGTAGCATCTGGCACCAGAGTGTGTAATCTTGACCACCACGCTGCTCATGAGAAGTAGGTAGGATAGGCATTAGGTACAGTGAGAGACCAAAACTTGGAGACATGCTTTAGGGAACCCTCCTACACTGTTGGTGGGAGTGTAGTTTGGTGCAGCCATTATGGAAAACAGTATGGAGGTTCCTTAAAAAAGTAAAAATAGAATTATCCTATGATCCAGCAATCTCACTCCTGGGTATTATTTGGAGGAAACAAATTTGAAAAGATACTTGCACCCTAATGTTCATAAAAGCATTATTTACAATAGCCAAGACATGGAAGCAACCTAAATGTCTATCAGCAGCTGACTGCATAAAGAAGCTGTGGTATATTTATGCAGTGGAATACTACTCAGCCACAAAAAGAATAAAAATGCCATTTGCAGCAACATGGATGGACCTGGAGAGCATCATACTAAGTGAAGTAAGCCAGAAAAAGAAAAATACCATATAATATCACTTACACGTGGAATCTTAAAAAAAAGGATGTAAATGAACTTATTTACAAAACAGAAACTCACAGACGTAGAAAACAAATGTTTGGTTACCAGGGAAAGGGGAAGGGTAAATTGGGAATTTGGAATTAGCAGATACTAACTACTATATATAAAATAAACAGCAAGGTCCTAATGTATAGCACAGGGAACTATATTCAATACCTTCTAATGGTCTCCAATGAAAAAGAATATGAAAAGGAATATATATATGTGTGTATATATATATGTATGCTGTACACCAGAAATTAACACAACATTATAAATCGACTATACTTCAATAAAAAAAAAACTTTAAAAAGCCCCAAATATCAGAGCTGGACAAAGAGCCCAGTGTCCTGACATCTTCCTCTAGACCCACCCCTCAACTGATGCCATCTAAGGATGCTATGTCTCTGGAAAGGGCACCTGGAGAACCAGTCCTCCCAGGTAACCGGGCACAGAGGAAAAACTCTCTTCCGCAGAGTTGCCATACTTGGGATGTGAAGGGTAGAGGACGCCGAGGGCCTCTGTGTACCTCATGCTCTGCTAAGTACTGTGTGCTGTTAAACCAAGAAATGGTTTGCACTCAGGAATCTCACAGTCTACTAGGAAGCCAACACATGGAACAAATGGGACCCAAAAGTTAATGGAGTTTTCTTTATTTCAGGATGTGCTTACCTGGTGACTGGAAAAAAAAAAAGATCAACCAACTGATTATTTCATCTAACAGCTGATGCAACTTTTGATCCTAAAAAAAGGCTTGAACTAACCTCCCTGTTGAGTCTAGAAAAACGCAGAGTGAAGGGGAGTCCGTGCGGTCAGCAGGGCTTGTTGAGGACGTGCTGACAGCTCGGTTGTGGCCGAACTCTCAGACACGGGGACCGTCAGAGGCAGGGCGGTGAGCGGCTGGTGGGCGGTGAGCGGCTGGTGGGCGCGCCCCGGGCCGGGCTCGGCGTGGGGGCTGAGCCCGCACCCTCCAGCACTCAGGCGCTCCAGCATGTTGTTCAAAGGAGCTGACAGACTCCATCCACAATAAACGTGGGCACAACTAGTAGTAAAAAAAACACCGCAAGAGAAAGTTTCGTAGATACTAGAAGAGAGAGACAAAGTAACTATTTACAAGAAGTTTATACTTATGTTGGAAATAATATAATGTAAATTTATTAAAAAAAAAAACTAGAGAAAAATATAAGACCGTAATCCCAGGTACTATGGATGCATAACTGGTGGCGGAGTGCAACCAGTAGGGAGAAAAGCTAAATAGTTTTAATGTTAGTTTGTCAGCATTTGTGTTATCTTCTCTTAAAAGATTTTTTTATTGAAGTCTAGTTGATTTACAATGTTGTGTTAGTTTCCGGTGTACAGCACAGAGATTCAGTTATACATGTGAGATATATATATATATATATATGTATATATATATATATGTTTTATAAAGAGTATTTAGACTAAGAGTGAGGAGTGTATAATTTGTTAGTTTATGGTTTCAGATGTGATCTTCTCCACAATAAGCTCGCCTGATGTGCTCAGTTTTAGGTGAGTTAGGCAGGAACGGGTGTATCACTCATCCAGTGTGTGCTGGAAACCCCACCTCGTCTTCCTAGGACTGGGGCCTTGCTTTTCTAAGTATGTTGAAAACTTGGGGCAGTTTGCTGCCTGGTGCTTCATACAGTGCCGTAGGGCATGTGAGATCAGGAACTGTGGCCAACCTTCAGCGGCAGGGGGGAGACTTGCTTTTCAGGAAGCCTTGGATGCTTAGCACCTGCAGGAAAATACCAGTGGGGGTGAGGCTACTCAGGTTACTTTTGCTTATAACTGTGTGTGCAAAAGCTGTATATGGCTGAAAAAGAGGTTACACGTCTGACTTCAATACAAGGAGATGTTCTGGGTTTTAGAATTCCAGGAAAATATCCGATTCAGATCTCTTCCAGGACAGAGATTCCTTTCAACAACACTCTGATCCTCTGTCTGCTTAAACTTGCAGTGATGAAACTTACCAATGTTTGTGGTACCCTATTCTTCACCTTAAGTTGAAGGGTGCCTTTCAGCATCTTTACTTGGCTCTTTTTTATAAACCACACAAAATAAATTGTTTTTATTCCCTAAATTTTCAAGAAACCAAAGCAAACTCAGACCACTGACCAGACTTTATATGAGCAACCTTTCATCTTCTGAGTTAGTCTACTACTGAAGCTTTCTGTTTTGTCTGCACGTCTTAAAATGCGTGACTCCAACTTAGAGAACACCAAAGATGTTCTCTGAAATAGGGCTCAGGTGGAAAGACCCGTGCATACCTTGAGCAGGACATGTGTTTTGTTTGTTTGTTTGTTTTAATTTTTATTTTTTATCGCAGTGTACTTGATTTACAATGTTAGCTTCAGGTATACAGCAAAGCCACTGTTATACATATATGTACATATATGTATATTTTTAGATACCTTTCCATATGATATCACTTATATGTGGAATCTAAAAAAAAAAAAAGGATGCAGATTTACTTACAAACCAGAAATAGGCTCATAGGAAACTATGGTTACCAAAGGGGAAAGAATGGGGGATAAATTAGGACTTTGGGATAAACAGATACACACTACTATATATAAAATAGACAAACAACAAGGACCTACTGTATAGCACGGGGAACTATATTCAATATCTTGTAATAAGCTATAATGGAAAAGAACCACGTTGTTTTTTAAACGACGCAAGATGATGTTAACTTGTTAGAAGTTCTTCAGCCCCTAGGCTAGCAGTTGTCATTTGGGTGGTTGTGCCCCCAGGCGACATTTGGCAATGTCTGGAGACATTTTTGGTTGTCATACCTGGTAGGGTACTAGAAGCATCTAGTGGCTGAAAGCTTGCAATGCTACTAAAAATCCTCCAAAGCACAGGGCAGCACCCACAACAAATAATGATCTGGTCCTGATGTCAGCAGATCCGGGCGTGAGAAATCCTGATCTTGACTACAAGTGTCCTGAAGACACGCTCCGCCTGAACACTGAACTAGTACTAAGAGGGGTAAGGGAGTCAGAAACGCACTCAGTCTGCTATAAGGGGGACATGTTGGTGTGCAGAAGGGTCTGAGCTGTGGGCTGGTACCCCTTCCTGCAGCATCAGCCAGAAGAAAGGCTTCAGACATGATTAGTAAGAAGAGGCTGGCAGAAAATTCAGTTTATCACAAGGGCATCAGATAGGTATGGGAGGTCTCCCCCAGAGGCAAGCCAGAATGCAAAACTGTTTCTGCACCAGAGAGAAAGCAATAGTAATCACATTTGCAAATTAAATATTTGGCAAAGGTCTTGGTATAGGTAGCAGTTTTAACATTCATTGGTGGGAGTGTCATTGCTGGAAACTGACCCAAGTCTAAAAATTCTCTAGGACTCCGAGGAGAAAGAGGTGACAGCAGAGAGGTCACCATTGTTATGAATCATTTAGTAAGCAGTAAGAAAACAGGAAATTTGTTGATTCTCTTTCATAATTCAGAAAATACAATTTTAAATGACATAACCCCGGCAAAAATGAAAATAATACCCAATTTGCCTAGAATGTGGATAAATAGGCACTTCCATAGTGGATATCGGAGTACAAACTGATATACTTTCCCAAAAAATAAATCAGACAATCTGTAAGAAAAGCCCTAAAAATGTACAACCTGACCCACTTCTCTGCTTTTATCTTAAAAGATAATTACAGTTAAGGGAAAATATTTAGCAATAAGAAATGCCTATTACTCTACGGGTTTAGGGACCAGACTAAGCATTTTTAAATGGGGATGGGCTAAATGAATTGTGACATATGCACATAATAGAATATTATAGCATCATTAAAATTATATGGGAATATATTTATTGACGTGAAAATATGAGCCGCCCACAAAATTGTATTCAATGAAAAAAGAAAATGAACGTTTTTGTATGTGGACTTTAAATGGGCCTTGCAGGGAAAGATCTGGACTAAAATTGTTTGTTTTCCTATTTGTACTTTCTCATTTTTGATCCTGGATAAGTACTACTTTTTTAAAACAAAAATATAGAAGTGATTTATAAATATAAAACTAATCTTAGGAAAAAGAAAGTCCATAAGACGATGAAAAGAAATTTACACCACTTTAATAATTAGCTAATTAACAAGAAAAATGTATAATTGGACTGATGAAAAAAACATTTTAAAAGTCTGAGGAAGCATTAAAATTAGGCCAGGAATTCAATTGAATGTCTTTGATTCCCCAAACTTAGATGGACAGAACGTTGTAAGAGTTGGAGGTGGAATTTTCACAAAGAACAAAGGATTGTTTCCTAGAATGGGCAGTTCACAAGCAAAAGAAATACGCTCGTTTGACTGTTGCATTTAGAGAGCTGATTCAGAAGATTATGGTAAATGAGTCCGAAACCAATTAAAAAAAATCTTTACTGAAAGGGAAGAAGCCAATCTGATCATTATTAGGACTTTTAAGTATTTAAACGGTACTGAGAAGAAGATTTACAATGGGGATTAAAAAAACGAACAATGTAGGACCCACTGAAAACTCCCCTGCCTAGTATCCTGCAGTGAATTGCACAATAATCTTTGGCTTTGTGGCTTCACTCAATATCCAAGTGATTAATTGCGGGGCTCAGACCAACCAGACAGAGTTTCTGGATCTGTGCACAGAGGCCAGTCCTGGGAAGAAGGGTGTGATGGCTGTCTAGTGCATAAACTGATGCTCTTGGGCCACTGGTTACAACTTAGGGGAAGTCTAGGTCTTACCGCATGCATCCATCCAAAGATTGGCCGCCAGAAGGAACAGCTCAAACAAAATGGGAAACACCCTCGTCCCTTTGCCTAACTGCATGAAATCTGGCACTCCTTGTGCGGTCCAGGGGTCACATCCCCCACCGAGGCATGCTGCAGGGAGAGAACATTCTACAGAAAGTCTGCAAAGTGGATTGGAGGCAGGACCACAAAGAGCAGAGATGAGGGCAAGAGAGAAGAAAGAAAGGAGGCAAACTGGACTTTCAGAAACGTCAGTTTTCCTTCCAAGTCACAGCAGCTGTGCTGGCCTTTCACAGAGGATGCCTTACTTGATTCTCATGATTCATGTCTCTGGCAAGGCGGACTTGATGGAGCAATCCAGTTTTGAGTGCTCTCAGTTCATTTTGTGCACATGGAGTGTCTCAACCCCTCGGTTTCTGGCTGCATGACTTCCAGGAGTGACAACTTCCCTCTGTCTAGTTTCCCCATTTGCAGAATAGGTCTGATTATCAGTAGTCAAGGACTGCTTGAAATCTGTGGTCTCCTTTGCTAACACCTGGGTCCTTGAGAATGAGGCGGCCAGTGGAAATTTGAGTTTTGGCCGTGCCATCCTTCCTCTCTCGGCTTCCCGTGGCTTGGGGGAGGGGGGCGGCTAGCGGTCACTCTTGGATGTGACAGGAATGAGGCTGCTGCCCACGGCTGGCCTGACTTAGTTGTATCCCTGTGTTTTTGTCTGTGGGACAGTCTTCTAGACTCACGGGAGAAAAACCATTCCTCTCTCTGAGCCCTGAGCGACACAACGGTGAGGACTGAGCGAAACTGCTCCCATCAGCATTTGTTCCTTAACTAAAGGAGTGAGAATTTGAAGGGAGTGGCCAACTCAGAGACCCCTTGGCTGAAGACACTTAAGAGGCTCATCACTGTAGGCTCAGAAATGTAACTTTATGAAGAGAAAATAGGAGCCGAACGTCTCTAAATGTTTTAATTATTTATCCACCGCTGTTTCCACTCGTCCTCTGATGTTGGCCATGAGTCAGATGCAGTTTTTAGCAGCATTCTAGCAATTATGATGCCAGCATTAGCTTTTCTTCTGTATTAGAAATTAAATCAAAGGGCTTTTTTCCCCCTTTGTTTTTAATTTATTTTTGTTTTATGACAGGGATGAAAAAATTAACGTCTAATGAGAGAAAATAAAATCCCAAAATAGCTCAGAAGGTCATAAGCATCCTTGTCAGCAGAGTTCCAGGAAACAACAAAAACAACATAAATTTGCATCCCAGAAACATAGACTTCTGGGACAAAACCTATTTTGGAAAGAAGTGAGCCTCAACAGGCCAAAGAAATTGAATTCTTGCCTCCAAGAGTGACCTGGCCTAAGTTATTCAAGCTACTTCATGCCCCAGAAATCAGGTGAACAAAAATCCTGTTGCATCTTACATACTCTGTTTAATTTGATTCAAATGACTATGTTTTGAGGCTGCAAGGTCCGGTTGGTGCTTTGATGAAGCTGCACTAATTTGTAACAATGTTTTAAAGGCCCAGACAAAAGTGCCCGCTGAATAGAAGCAAATTAAATCTTTTGCCTTCCTGAGTTTGAAGTAAGAATTAAATTTGGGCACACCCTCTTCCGTCTTTAATTTCATACCTCACTTGAGAAAGTAAAGGTAGGAAGAGTGGTGGCATCATTTGATATGTGGAACAGGAGAATCTACCCCTTTTTTGCCAGAGAGTCGTAGACTCTGAAGTTTGGAAGAGGCCTTAGAGGTCAGGCAGTGCACCCCCGGGGTCTTCCATTTAAACACAGTGAAACTGACCTGTGCTTTTAGAGAAGAACCACATTGGCCTCGCCTGCATCTTTTACACCTTTTAGACCAAATAGTCTTCAAGACCTCGTTTTCAAAGAGCCCCAATTTAAATGATCACCATCGGCTGCAAAAGTTGTAGTGTTTTAACCATGAACTCACTTATAAGCTAAATTTGGTAAATGGTGACCAAACCCGTGGAAAATATTTATTGCACTCTAAATTTCAGTTAATCTAGATGTAGGGAACTATCCTAAGAAATAAATCAGTAGTTCAACATAGGAAGTGATGAAAGACACAGACCCTGGTGCTAAATCAATAAAATGCATATTAAGTGCCTGCTGGGTCAAGGCATGGTACAGTCAGCCTTTTGTATTGATTGGTTCACATCCTGGGATTCATTTGGAAAAAAAAATTCTAGAAATTTCCAAAAAGCAAAACTTCAATTTACCGTGCACAGGCAACTATTTACACAGCATATACATTGTATTAGGTATTATAAGTAATCTAGAGATGATTTTAAGTACATGGGAGGATTCGCATATGTTATATGCAAATACTGTGTCACTGAACATAGGGATTTGAGCATCCTTGGATTTTGGTACCTGCAGGGTCCTGGAGCCAATCCCCAGTGGATACCAAGGGATGACTGTACTGGTGCTTTAGAGGAACAAAGTATGATGTATGCTTTGACTCTAGGAAGACTTTCCTAGTCATTTTCAGGCAATGTTTTCAGAGACTGAGCAAGGCCTTTTTGCAGAAAGTGAAGGAGTCGCCTCCCAGGCCACGGGAAGTTCTAGAAAGCACTACAAGACCCAGGGCCTGTTACCTACTTCAATCCACACAACTTTTTAAGAAAGAGAGGATTGTCCTACTATTGCATCTGAAAAAGATTCCACTGCTTTAAATTAAACTTTGAAGATCAGTTAATGCCTTTATTTCAGTGATGATAAAGTTTATAATCAAAAAGTATCATCCTCTATGCACATTTTTTGCATTTCCTTTAATGTTCTCCTTTTATGTAAGGTCATCATAAATTCTTTAGAAGGAAAAAAATTGTGTTTGCTTAACAGAATTTTAAAAAGTCACAAGTTAAGTCCATTGTTTTTCCTGTGGGTTGCCTGATAAAGAAACCATATTGGTTTCTGTTACTGCCTCTCTTTTTGGATTTATTTTGCATTGCAAGTCCAATACATTTAAATTTCTCTTGGCTAATCAAAATTATATTTTTTTTCAACTGAAAAGAATTTACTAAATCCCTGAATCCCTATAGATTCAAAATAGAAGTTCATGCCAAGGGAAGATAGGGGAAGGTGTGAATATAAAAAATAAGTTTAGGACAGCAGCATGTAAATCAATGAAGCTAGAACACTCGCTTACACCATACGCAAAAATAAAATCAAAATGGATCAAAGACTTAAACATAAGACAAGATACAATAAACGTCCTAGAAGAAAATATAGGCAAAGCATTATCTGACATACATCTCAAAAATGCTCTCCAAGGGCACTCTACCCAAGCAATTGAAATAAAAGCAAAAATAAACAAATGGAACCTAATTAAACTTGCAAGCTTCTTCACAGCAAAGGAAACCAGAAGTAAAATAAAATGACAATGTATGGAATGGGAGAAAATTTTTGCAAATGATGAAACCAACAAAGGCTTGATCTCCAGAATATATAAGCAGCTCATACGACATAAGAAAAAAACAAACAACCCAATCCAAAAATGGGCAGAAGACCTAAACAAGCAATTCTCCAAGGAAGACATACAAATGATCAATAGGCTCATGAAAAAATGCTCAATATCACTAATTATCAGAGAAATGCAAATCAAAACTACAATGAGGTATCACCTCACACCAGTCAGAATGGCCATCATTCAAAAGTCCACAAATGACAAATGCTGGAGAGGGTGTGGAGATAAGGAAACCCTCCTACACTGCTGGTGGGAATACAGTTTGGTGCAGCCACTGTGGAAAACAGTATGGAGATTCCTCAAAAGACTAGGAATAGACTTACCATATGACCCAGGAATCCCACTCCTGGGCATATATCCAGAAGGAACCCTACTTCAAAAAGACACCTGCACCCCAGTGTTCATAGCAGCACTATTTACAATAGCCAAGAATGGAAACAGCCTAAATGTCCATCAACAGATGACTGGATAAAGAAGAGGTGGTATATTTATACAATGGAATATTATTCAGCCATAAAAACCAACAACATAACGCCATTTGCAGCAACATGGATGTCCCTGGAGAATGTCATTCTAAGTGAAGTAAGCCAGAAAGAGAAAGAAAAATATCATATGAGATCACTCATATGTGGAATCTAAAAAAAAAAAAAAAGAACATAAATACAAAACAGAAACAGACTCACAGACATAGAATACAAATGTGTGGTTGCCAAGGGGATGGGGGGTGTGAAGGGATAGACTGGGATTTCAAAATGTAGAATAGATAAACAAGATTATACCATATAGCACAGGGAAATATACACAAGATCTTGTGGTAGCTCACAGCGAAAAAAATGTGACAATGAATATATGTATGTTCATGTATAACTGAAAAATTGTGCTCTACACTGGAATTTGACACAACATTGTACAATGACTATAACTCAATTAAAAAATGTTAAAAAAATAAACACATTTAAGAGGGAGGGTATAGCTCAGTGGTAGAGCGCATGCCTGGCATGCAGGAGATCCTGGGCTCAACCCCTAGTACCTCCATCCAAATAAATAAACCTAATCCCTCCCCCAAACAAACAAACAAACAGATGTAAGAGATGGCTCTGCCCATGAAGATTTTATAGTCTTGTTGGGCAGACAAGATGAAAACCCAAAAAGTCACAGTAAATAAGAGGAAGTTTCTTTATGGAAAAATTTTCTTTCTCTGACTAACCTTCATGAGGTCAGGAGGATCAAACAGTGAAATGGGTAAGCAATGCAAGAAAGAAGGCATGGGAAAGAGAAATCAAAACGCCAGCTCTTAAGGGTTTTCCTGACATCACAAATAAAATGTTAACTAAGAAGGAAGACTAGCACCTTTGGAAGACTTGGCTGCCATGGGGCTTGGCATTTCCATAATGATGGGAAGGAAGGAGAGAAATCTCCGATTTCCATAGTATTTTGTAATTAATTTGGTGCTCTTATAGAAAATTAATTGGTTTTTGGATAATGAAATAGAAAGAAATATTCAGACTCCGGCATATTAAAAGAAAGTGTCTTTAATAGACGCGATGTCAGTCTGATAATGCGGTCTTGCTCCCTCAGGTGCTCAGACGCAGTTTCGGGGTAGCCCGAGAGAGCCTCGGTGGCTGAACGGTTAAGCAAGCTTCCCCCTTGCAACTAAAGCTCAGCAGATTAATTAAAACTTAAAAGCATTATGATTTAGTTATGAATAACAGTTTGCGGGTGACAGAGCTCCCCGTCTATAATTCACCATAACAAAATGACACTTGGGCTCGCTGCTGCTATAATTAGCTTTTGATATACTATTTCTTGGAAATTTCTCGCCAGCCACAGCCTGTGTGTTTCCAGATGTCCTGCACAGACTTAAAAATGGTAAACATTAATTTATAGGATGACAGCTGTGGGTCAGGTCTGAGGTTGATTGATAATTCCTTATTCAAATGTGTGCCTACGTGCCTTCATTTGTCATCTCCTTGTGAAACAGAAAGCCATTCTACCACATTCCTAGTTAATATTTCATTTTTTTCATAAATTATCTGTAAAAGCAAAAGCAATAGAATTTAAGCCTTTCCTCACCATATGGCATGGAATATTAATGGAGCTGAGGGTTTTAAAAAATTATTTTGCAGCCAGAAGGGTTGTGATTGGTTAACCCAATACCTTATATTTGCTCAGTGCTAAGTACACAGTAGGCTCACAATAAATGCTATCTAGTGATGACAAGGGAGCTCAAAACGCTTTCTCAATGACAGGCTATCATTTCTCCAAGCCGCCTTCCTGTTTTATAAATGAAGAAGTAGCAGACCTGTAAAGTTTTCCTAAGAGGTGATAAAGTGATTCATCTTTAGGTCACCTTCAACTTGAGGGTACAGAAAATGACCCGTGCTCACAGAAAATGTGCTCTCTGTGAATTATTTATAGGGTTAGACTCAAAGTACACACCTGGCCAAGCCACCTTTTTCTTTGACTCCTTGTATGAAGGCAAAACAGATCCCTGAAAGATAAAGAAAAATTCAGTTGTTTGGTGAAGTGTCTTCTCTATTAGGCACCAGGTTGCTTGACTGAACTTTCCCCCAAACTGGCAGATTTACTTTTTAGTTTTGAAATGACAGTCTGTGCGGGATTTTGGGTACATAGCCATGGTCAGAATGTCTGCTTCGCTGCTATGGAAGCGTAGGCAGCAACTGCATGACAACAAAAGATTTCATCAGTGTAGTAGGTATGATGGGTCTTACACAGACCGAATGTCTGGAAGAAGGTCAGCTTAGACCATCTAGGTGTTTTAGTGCTGTGTAACCAGACACTCAGCCTGCATCACTATAACCTAATTCCTACAAACAGGGACTAGATCCTCTTACTGAGCCATCAGAAACAAACTGAAATGCAAAAAGACACAAGGCTTCTTGGAAACAGGGCAGGTTTGTCAACTATGTTTCCTAGTCACTTGATAATCATGAACAAGCTATTCTAGAAAGCATCCATATAAACCAGAAAATGCTATTTCATTGGGTCCATATGCAAAACAAGGAAATTAAGACGCCAGAAATTTTGGTGACTTACCTAAGGTCAAATGTAAATTTGCAAGTGAACAAAGAGTACAATTCAGTTATTCTTTTTTAAAGTTGAATTCCATGTTTTTAAACAAAAGTATTGACATTGTGATATTTTTATCCTTCTGTCTGTGCTAAATGCTCATGGAAACCTGAGTCTTTGATCAAGTCATATAATCATATAATTGACATTCACTTGATTTGGGGTGAACAAGTGGGCAGAACAGATTGTGATAAACTAAAAAGTTTTGTTTTTTTATTTTTGGGGGGAGTTTGTAATCTCTGCTTAGATGATTTGTGAAAATGGTGTGTGTGGTTGAGACAGAGTTAGAGTTGATAGTGGAAGTGACTGAGCAAATCACAGGTTTTGTGATGATTGCAACACTGGGACAAAAGGACAAGAGTGACATTTTGATAGTTATGGTGTATAACACAGAAACATTGGTTTAATCAAAGAATTTTATTTTTAACTATCTGGGATTCATAAAAGAATGAATGACACTAAACCAAAGAAATTAAAAATTTTTATTGATATATAGTTGATTTACAATACTATATTAGTTCCAGGAGTACAACATAGTGATTCAATATTTTTATAGTTTATGTGCCATTTAAAGTTATGATAAAATAATGGCTATATTTCCTTGTGCTGCATAATATAGCCGTGTTGCTTATTTATTCATTTAGCAGTTTGTACCTCTTAATCCCCTACTCCTCTCTTGCCCCTCCCCTACCCATCTCCCTACTGGTAACCACTAGTTTGTTCTCTACATCTGTGAGTCTGTTTCTGTTTTCTTTTTGGAAGAATTTGAGAAAACTCAGTGTTAATTCTTCTTTGAATGTTTGGTAAAATTCACTAGTGAAGCTGCCTGGTCCTGGACTGTGTTTGGTGGGAGGTTTTTGGTTAGTGGTTCAATGTCCTTGATAGTAATTGACCTGTTTAGATTTTCTATTTCTTTATGATTCAGGCTTGGAGGGTTGTGCATTCCTAGGGATTTATCCATTTCTTTATGGTTGTCCAATTCATTGGTGTATAATTATTCCTAGTAGTCTCTTATGATTCTTTGTATTTCTGTAGTATCAGTTGTAATATCTGCTCTTTCATTCCTAATTTTATTTATTTGAGTCCCCTCTCTTTTTTTCTTGGTAAGTCTAGCTAAAGATTTGTCAGTTTTATCTTTCCAAGAATGAGCTGTTAGTTTTATTGATCTTTCCTATTGCCTTTTTTGTCTCTAGTTTATTTCTGCTCTAATCTGTGTTACTGTCTTCCTTCTGCTAACTTTGGGCTACTTTTTCTAATTCCTTGAAGTGTAGAGTTGGGCTGTTTATTTGACATTTTTCTTGTTTCCTGAAGTAGCCATTTATTGCTATGACCTTCCCTTTTGAACTGTTTTTGCTGCATCCCATAAATTTTGGTGTGTTACATTTCCATTTTTGCTTGTTTCAAGGTGTTTATTGATTTCTCTTTTCATTTCTTTTTTGACCCATTGGTTGTTTAGTAGCATGTTGCTTAATCTCCACACACTTGTGGAATTTCCAGTTTCCAGTGGTCAGAAAAGATGCTTGATATGATTTCAGTCCTCTTAAATTTGGGGGACGTATTGTGTGGTGTAACATATGATCTACCTTGGAAAATGTTCAAATGTTCAATATGCACGTGAGAAGAGTATGTATTCTGATGGTTTGGGTTGGAACGTTCTGTAAATATCTGTTAAATTCATCTCTTCTAACATGTTATTTAAGGCCGATGTTTCCTTATTGATTTTCTGTCTGTTTAATCTATCCATTGATGTAAGTGGTGCATTAAAGTCCCTTGCTATTATTGTTTTTCTGTCTATTTCTCCTTTCAAGTCTGTCAATATTTGCTCTATACATTTTAGGTGCTCCTATGTTGAGTGCATAAATGTTTACAAATGTTACAGCCTCTTGTTTGATTGACCCTTTATCATTAACACCCTTCTTTGTCCCTTATTACAGTCTTTGTCTTACAATTTATTTTGTCTGGTATGTATGTATATATGTCCAGCTTTCCTCTGGTTTCCATTTGTATGGAATATCTTTTCCAACCCTTCACTTTCAGTCCATGGGTGTCCTTACACCTAAACTGTGTCTTTTGTAGGAAGCATATAGATGAGTCTTGTCTTTTTATCTGTTCTGCCACTCTGTGTCTTGAGAATGTGGTCCATTTATATTTATAGTGATTATTTATATGTATGTGCTTATTGCCATATTATTAATTTTTTTCTCGCTGTTTTGGTACTTCCTCTTTGTTCTTTCTTCTTCTCTTGCTTGCTTCCTTGTGGTTTGATGACTTCTTTAGTGGTATGCTTCTATTCCTTTGTCTTTCTCTTTTGTGTATTTACTATCGGTTTTTACTTTGTGGCTAACCATGAGGTTTATATACTGTACACACACACACACACACACACACACACACACAAAGGGAAAGAGAGAGGAGGCGGGGAAATCTTATGATGTACAGGATTCAGACTTCAGAGCCTTCAGTCCCTCCATAACCATATTACACTAACAAAACTTCTGGCATTTCATACCAAACAAAATACAGTCTGGTGGGTAATTGAATATTGTGCAGAATGCTGTTTACTACATACAACATCCCCTTCCTTGTGGACTGAAGAAGAATGTTCTCTTCAACTTAACACTGGGAGAAGTTGAGGTGCTTCTTAGTACCTGCTGAAGTGCTGCCAACATTTGGGAAACTTTGAATTATGTTGCTTTTGTCTTTGGCCACTAAGGAACTCAGAACCGACTTGCCATCCATACTTGTATACAGGAGTTTGAGGTGTACACTGGTATGCTAATTTTATCCCATTTCAATTTATTTGTCTAACCTAAATTTCCATTTATCTTTTGGCATTTTCTTCTATGGTACTATGTGCCTTTTTCAGAGGTTTCAGTTTTTTTGAAAAACAAAGCAAAATAAAGTTAAAAAAGAAAGGATGAAAGAACGAAAGAAACTACAGTAGGAGGAAAATTGGGAGAAGGAGAGGGAGGAAAGAAGAGAAAAGAAAATCTAAAATGAGCTGAACAATTACACAATTAATCTGGACTGCATAAACAGCCAAGGGGATAATTTACACAGCCCTAGTATATTCCGAGCAAATCAAATCTTGGAATGCTTTTTCAGTGTTCTTTTTTTTGCCCAACTTCTTATGAACTTCCTCTGATATGAGTTCCTGGTGGGTAAGCACCACGTCTCTTTCATCTCAGAGTCTCCCCAGCCTAGCACCTTGTCTAGATCATAATAGTAGAAGCTTAGTAAGTCAGCACTGATTGAAAAACATCATGCAGTACTCAGATTTTCAGGATGGTATGAACTGTTTTGGTACTTATTTAACGTTGGTTCTTTTATTAATTATTTCACCAGAAACACAATAATCAGGTGAAAAAGAAACATCTAGTGCTTTCCGTGGGGGTGGAAGAGGGTTCTGTCGATGATTTTTCTTCTGCATGAAAAGGACACGGCTCTTTCAAATTCAGCAGCTGAGTGGATCCATATGCCTTCCAGGCAGAATGTAGCCAGAGTAATGCTACAGCTAATGTAATTAATTAACCCTTTTGTAGTCTCAGAATTTTAAACTTCTAGGTAATGGCATTTGTATAGTAATTTTCCTTGGTTCTATATAAGATCTTTAGCAGAATCACAAAATAAGATTTGCATTTAAATGTAAATGGTGGGAGTAAGGCAATGAAAGTTATTAAAATGAACACTTGATAAATTTGGATAAAAGTGGCTCAGTACAATAAACTCTATCTTACCCAATCATTTGTATTCAGGGAATCATTGGTGAATAGCCACAAGTTGTGAGCATGCTTCGCTTTGTAACGTCTGTTCTGGTTTGGTTTGATAATCAGCATTTCTTTTTAAATGAAGGATGATTTCAAATTCTTGGAGAGAAATGACCTTATTTTACAGAAGCTCATGATAGTTACATTAGTAAACAAGGACAGGGAGGCTTTAATGAGTGAGAGGGACTGGAAGACACTCAAATGACGCAATGGCAGAAGGTATCTTGGCAGAAGGGAAGGGATGTTCAGTCAAAAAATGCAATAGATGTTTCATTCTCTGGGGATTTAATATATGAAGCAAGTAGACTTAATTTTAGATGAGTATCAAACGTATCCTCAGATGTACGTTAATTTTCTTGTATCCATAAAGCTTTCAAGTTTGGCCATAGAACAGGATTGTGAGCTTCTGAACTGACAGAAACAATTGTCAGGCAACTGACAACTGAAGGCAAAATTGTCAAGATATCCAGAATTGGGAAATGGAGGACTTTTTAGAAACATGGCTCAAATCCAGACCTTGTGAGATATTTGCCTACTGAGCTAGCATTTGTAATCACTTCTGACTGCATGCCATCCTTACATCCTATAAATTTAGGGTTTCGGATAGCTAAAGGTAAGCTGTTTATAAACAGAAAAGAAAATAGTTTTGTAACAAAGTTTCACGTGGATTTATCTGCCTTGGGTCATATTCTGTCACTCTTGATATAACACGTATGCCATTTATATTAAATTGTATTGTTAAAGCTGTAGATATCGCTGCAGATGTGGGTAGAAATGAAACATTTCCGGTCCTTTCGTTTTGTCCTTTCCATTGGGTGTCCTGTTGTGCTTCGGTCTGTGTCAGACTGGAAGCTCCGAAAGCACGTGGTCCCAATAGGAGGTGTCGCTCCTCTCACCTTCGCAGCATCTGGTATCAAGCCACAGGCCCAGGGGACTTCCAATAAATAGAAATTTACTGCTACAACTGCAACTACCAGATACAAACATCAATAGAATAAAAAATCAAGTCCTACTCCAGGCTCCATGGTAATTTTTATTTTGACGAAACCCCAGGGCCAGTAAGGAGGGATCTCAGAGAGGGAAAGACTGGAGAAGGAAAATTCACCTGGTTTCTTACAGTGACAAAGCACACTTGTTGAACATGGAAAAGGTCTCCTAGGCATCTTCTGTGGACTAAGTGCGAAGGAAAGAGAGATTGTATTTCTCTTCAAATACACAGGTTTGTCAAACTCCTCCCTCCCCTAGTATCTGAGAAAATGGATGCAACACATTGCCTAACACTGAACGTGGTCCATGGCATCAGCCCTGGTCACCAGATCTGAGTCTTTAGAGACGCATTTTCTACCCAGAGGATGATTTAAATAAAAGGCTCCCAACTTGTGATTCAGGCTCCTTGGCCTCGGCTTCCCATTTTCTTTTTCTTTTCTTAATTTTTAAAATTTTATTTTTGAACTATTTAATTCAATTTGTGTTTGGAAAAAAAGGGGCTTCTTTTATCAAAGGGAACAGAGATACAGTGGTTGGATATTTCATTCACATTCTCCGTCTAATGTAATTTCAATGCCTTTTTTCATTTTGCATTTTAACAAATATAATATTTGTATTGTATGTTTGTATAGAGGACTCTAGCTAATTTACATTAGTATCAGAAAAAATTACTCTTTGGGGTTTTCAAATGACTAAATATGCAAGGAAAGCTTGTAGTGGATTTAGGGTAGAATTTAAAAAAAAGAGAGAGTTGGGGGGCCATCCATAACAGGTCTGTCCTGCACTTCTGAAGGGTTTGGGGGCCATGCCTAATTTTCAGGTCTATAAACCTCTAATATTCTTTAGAATCTCCTTAAGTCTGTACAGAATTCCAGCATTTGAGCTACTGGTAAGATGGCTTGCAGATCTGTCCTAAGAAACTTTTTCTTAATATATAGAGGTTCCGTGGGACATCGGACTTTCTCTACTGAGTATTTTTTAAGTGATAAGTCTGTGAAATGTTGGGGCCTTTGAAGAGGCGGCCTCCATGTTGCTTTTTTGTTTTTTAATGTTACCCTTTCCTTCACTCTTCACTGTACCAATATTGTGTTTTTCTTTGACTTTCTTTCGTTGCTGCCAGAGAAACTGATCCTTCTTTATATTTCTTTACCCAAACTCCCTCACCTTCATGTATCTCTTGGCACAGGGCTACCTATAAGCCCTTTAGATAATAGAGCTAAACAAAATATTCAGCTCTGTGACTAATGAAACAATATAGTATTTATAATAGCAAACTCATAATTTAATTAAGCAAATTGTATTATACCTCCAAATGATATTTTACTCCTATTAAAATAATGATTGTAAATAATTGATGATGATAGAGGAAAGTATTTTTATATAATGCTATTGTAGCAACTACAAAACTATGGGTACTATAATCTCAATTACATTCAAAAGTGTATAACTGAAAAAAGCCTAGGAGATAGGGACAGCAAAATATACACAGATTATCTCTGATTTTTGGGGTTATTTTACAAATATTCTGCCATGAGCATGTATTTCCAGCGTAAGTTACTAACTGATAACCAGTTTATTCAGAACCTACTGGACACTTGCGACTGCTAAGTGCATATATCTATTGTCACATTTAATCCTTGGCACACACTAGGAAGTAGTTTTAAATTTCATTTTACACAGAAGAAACCCACATCTCAGAAATGTCGAGTAAATCGTATTATGTCACACAGGTAGAAATAATAATCATCCCCATTTTACAGATGAAAACACTGAAGCTCAGAGAGATGAATTAACTTGCTTAAGGTCACGTTGCAAATAAGTGGCAGGATGGATTTGAATCCAGATCTTTCTGACTGCAAATGTTCCAGTGTTTCCGACACATCCCACTGCCTCTCTGAAAACAAAGAAACAATGACAATGACAGCAAAAAAGTACATTAAAAAGTGTGATAAAGAAGGAAGGCCATCGAATAGGAACCAGAAAGAGGAATGTTTTGTCTCTGCATTGATATCTCAGCTGGTTAGTTGCTCTTGCTGAGCCCTCTGACCCTTGTCCTTGTCTGTAGATCTGGGTAATATGTATGAAGCACATAATACCTTTTTTCATAGTATCTGTCTTCCGAGAATTTCAAAATTCACAGAGTCAGTGTTTTCTGGTGTCTTACTTAGTTTTTGTTTTTGTTGTTGTTGCTGTTGCTGTTGTTTTAGCTAGTAAATATCCTTGTTGGACACAGTTAAACTTCAGAGAGTTGAAAAGTTTGTATCCCAATCTGCAAATAATGTATGCTCTGAGATTATATTCATATAATGTCTTTTTTCTGGACTAATGGTTTCCTGTCTGTGACCAGGCTCAGAAAACGCATATAAAAAGTGCAAACATTACTGGCGTAAATATGGTATGTCACCAAAAACTGCTGTGGAAACTCAAAGATAGATAAGAAATAATGAGGTTTATAGATTCATTAGCATTTGAATGATGAAACATGTATATGTGTTACTCCTTTGATCAATACTGCCCTGGAGGGAAAGTACTGTATTTAATTGTCTTTCTGCAGACCTTCCACTGTGGACATCTGGTTGCTATGCCGTCCTGTAACAGGACATTTCATTGCCTCAGCGTTGTAGAATTCAAGTTCCTATTTTATTACCAGTGATGGTATATGTTATGGAAAATGTATGAAAAGCCTGGTAGAAATTCATTCAGGAGGGCGCCTCTGTTCTCTGCCCATTCCCTGGACTTAACTAGCAGCCATGCTATAAGTGAACGTGTATCATTCTAAATAGTTTTAAAATTTGAGTTGTTTTATTATATATATTGCATTAATTATCGACATCTGTGAGCTATTTCATTAGACGAGTTCCACTACATTATGGATGTTTCCTTTTTGTCGATGACTTTCGTTTTATAATTACCCAAACTATTTGCAAACTTTGCACATGCATACAAGGCCAAGGCAACGGCAGGAAAAAAATCAAGTGCGTGAGAGTCAGGGAGATCTGGACTCAGGCACTGACATCACTGTCTTCAGCTATGTGATTTTTCAGGAAATTATTCAATTCATGAATGCGTTAGTTTCCTAATCTGTGAAATGGGGACATTAATGCCTATCTTATGAAATCTCGAAGAGAATTTAATGAGTAACACAAATAAAAAAGCCTGACTCATCTTGTAAATTATTTTCTTTCTCCCTTTTCCCTCTTCTCAATTATCTGTACTGACAAAGAATGAACTAGCATGTGCAGTCACAATCTAAAACACAATTTAGAAAAAGCTTTTTTTGTTTTAAAACTAGAAATGTGTTCTATGACTTTTAGGCAGTTAGGGGCAAAGGTATGACTACTCTAAGCGTGTATTAAAATTACGTGCCCCAGTGCTGGCTGGTCGACAGGGAGAAGTGTGCTGTGGAGGCAAACACATGATTCATTGGTGCTAGCGGCCGGTGTGGGATGTCAAATATACCCTGAATAAAATAGAAGGTACATAATCTATAAGTGGATAATTGAGAATTTCTTATATTCAGTTTCTCTGCTTGTGACCTGGTAGCACACATGAGGGATGGGGTAATCCAGGAGTTAATGGAGGGCAAATTCTAAAATGCCCCCAAACTTATCTTGCTACAGAGAAGGATGCCGGTGTCTACTGGGTTTCTGCTTGTTAATTTCTATGGTTGCTGCTACTGGGGAAATTGTCCTCATTTGCATTGTCTTTCAGTGACCTACCTGGAGGCAAACACCTGCAGACACTTTATGTTCACAGAAGTATCACTTGGGACAGAGACCCACATCCATTCAGTGCAACCAACTATGTTAAAATAACATTATGGGCAAATATTTCAAAGCTTAACATTTCAAACGGTCGCTTCACATACTATTTTACCCTCTCTTATTGCTCGTAATATATATTGCTGCCAACATAACTTCTTGGCCTTTCCTTTGCCCTGCGTGTTTTTAACTTTTCAGATGGAATTCTTAGAGAGTTTTAATTGTAGGAGCTGAGTAACTGCATTCACTTTTTCTAAGAGGAAAAAGTCCCCGGTGAAAGAATGATTTGATTTCAGTTGGAAAAAAAAAAAAAAGAATGAATGAATTTAAAAAAACGATAAAAAGGAAATGTGAATAGGTACGTGTTACTTATAAATGATGCATGTGTCCATGATTACATATTGAAGGGAATCTGTTAGTCATAAAAATTATCATTTGCATATTGTACCGTATATAAATGTATTTATTCTAAATACAAGTATATATGTATATATATGAAATATATATATATATATATTTAGTATCCATGTAATTATAATTTAGAAAATTTACATTTTAAGAAAAATGGTCTGGGTGGGAAAATTTTGAATGTATATTAGCATTTTTTTTTAAAGGTGTAAATTCTTTTTTAAAAGCTATGTCCTTTGTCTGCTTACAGCATTCTCCAAAATAATGGTTTGGAGTTGAAACATTTCCTCTCTTGAATAATGTTCAAAAGCCTCTTTTCATTTAATTAATTTATTTTTATGTGTACGAATGCATTTATGTGCTTAATAGTTACAGGAAAATAGATTCAGCTGGTTTGAACAGGAGATTTTTTTTTTTAAAAAGCACTTCTTCCCTCTGTAATGTCAAGATACTGTTTGCATTGAAGCTATAAACTTTCTGTTGGCTTAGTTACAGAGCTCACGGAAGGCGGAAACTCAAGTCATATTTAAAGAAAATAGATTGATAATTTTCAAAGTGATCATGACTTAATAGGTTTGGCACACATGTGACAGAATTACAGTTAGTTTTTATTTTATTTTTTTTTAAATAGCTGAAACTACTAAAAAGTCTGCCTTAAAGACTTCTTTCCCTTAGGCTGCCATACTTGAAGATTCTAGCGGTTAGGTTTTTGGCTTTGTCATTTGGAGCCTTCTTAACCAGGGAAATAAAGGGAACAGTTTTGGGTATTTTATATATGTGACATTCACCAATTAATCTTTTTGTTGGTATCAAGAAGTATCAGGTAAATCCTTTAACAACTTCTGGTAGTAAATTGGGTTCGTCTGTATATTGAAGATGAGGAAAGACAGAAAGGAAATATTTTGTTACATACATGTACAGAGATAGAACATGGCCATGAATATATTGTACTTAATGGCCCTGGGACTCATGTCATAAGAGCAAACAGCAGACCTCCCATCTCCAGTAAGGCTACAAAGCCACTGGCCTAAACACCTTCCTTCTCCACAGTAACCCCTTCACTGCCACACAGTAACTATCGTCCTGCTAAGGCATGTGTCTTTTCTCCTCAACTAGACAGCAGCTTCATGAGGACTTATGCTTTTTTTATTACCTTCCTAGTCCACTCTGTCCAACATTCTGCTTTCCACAAGGATCAAGTTTTATTAGCTCTTTGGTTGAAAAAAAAAATTCCCGTGAGTATTATAGGGCAAATAGAATGATTCACTCTATAGAGGTAAAATATTTAAGGAAATGCAAGGAATACCGAGGATGTTGAAATAAGTGAGGCTTTAAAAAATAATTATTGATATTTATTGATGTGATTCATACATCTCAGGACTAAGTTAAGTATCACCTTTATGGTTTTTAAGAATGGTCGCTTTCTCTTTTCTTCTAAGAAGTCATCAGGTGTCTCCAGCCCACAGATCAGGGACTACCTTCTCTTCCTGAGCAGAATTCCAGAGTCCCTCTTCTCACAGACTCCTGCTGTCCAGCAGGGAAACTGAGGCAGTTACACTCCCCAGATCAGGTAGAATAAATCCTGGCTTCAAGAGAAGAGTGGCTTGATTCTGTTTGGATCTGAATGATCCACACTGGAGAACTGTAATATTCACATGTTGAATGTATTTGCTGTTGTTCTCATTTCACACGTATGGAATAATCCAGCGAGAGAGGTTGGAGTAAGAAACTGGAAACGTTGGAACTGGGAGGACAGGATTCGCTCAACTCCCCTTTGCAATCTGAGATCAGCTCAGCTGATTAGTGGGTAGACATGATCCCTCCCCTGATGGAATTCATGTTAAGTCTGAAAATCTAAAACCAAAGAAGCCTCATCGCCCCCGATCGGATGTGTTCTAAGTGGGAGCAGAGGAGGCCGATGGATGTGCCGGGGGCAACCGGCCCACGGCCCACTGGTGTGTGGTGGAATCGGAAGTTGCCAGGCTCCATTTCTCCCTCAGCAGTCTCTTTTCCTCATTTTTCCACGAACAAACCTGACCCAGATCTGAAAATATTCCTTTCTCATCGTCGTTACCCCTGCCTTCATTTGCAAGTCCTATTTGGGTTTTCCTGCTCCCGCTCCTGACCCACAAGCTCTTACCCCTTCATAGATTTCAGCAAGGGAAGAGAGAATCGAGGAGGGGAGACGGTGAACTCAGCCACCAGATAAGTCAAGGGAGAAACGAAGTACTAATTAAGAAAGCTGGGGTGTTATGCAAATGCTCCCGCACCGAAGGAAGGCAGCCTAATGAAGGTGCCCGGAGTGGCGGGGCGGCTTCGCGCGCTGACAGCTGGCTCCCAGGAAGGTCAGGTGCAGGCGGGCGCCAGGGAGCATAATCCTTCAGATTGGCAGCTCTGCCCCCTGGTCACCGTTTGATTATCTCCCAAATTGCTGTATTTCACAGAGATAATGATTTTTTATGGTCACAGATTTGAAGACAACTGCTGTATCCTCAGGGTTGTCGTTCTGCAAGGAGAGGCGGCTGCTTCCTTCAGAGAGAGAGAGAGAGAGAGAGAGAGACAGTTCCTTCTCCTGCTCTCTCCCTGGCAACTTCCTGGCATGTTTTATTATCCTAATGAAAGCGATATCAATTATTAAGGGAAACACCCCCGTTCTGATGAATTCCAACCCTTTTCCCATTCCTTAGCCAGTGCTTGAGTCTGGAAGTCTCTTCCTCTGGTCTGCCAAGGCTTCCGGTACTTTCTCGTATTCAAGAGAAGGATGCTGGTCCCTCTGCACAACCTAAGATTGTCTGTACTTAAAATGAGGAGAGGAAAGTTCATCTGGTGCCTCTTAGGAATGGTGTGTGTGAGCATCTGTGTGGTATCCACCTGCACCATTACTTGGGGTCCATCCTCTGAGAGCTTAAGATGGAGCGGGTCACCTCTGCTGACCCTGGGGGCAGCTGGCCCAGGATGGGGAATGAGGCTGTGATTCACTGTCTCTCTCAAGTTCTTTTAAAAAGCCTTCAAGGTGGGAACTTTTGGCCAGGGTTCCCAAGTAGGATTTTCATTTAATTCTAATGTGAAAGCAATCAGGAAAAAAAAAGTTTAACCAGATGCTTACTCCCCTTGAAAACTGGTTTATTTAGCATTAGTTGTATGATTACTTGTGAGCTCAGGATGAACGGAAACATACTTAGTTTTCTTTACGAGAGTGACCCCTGAAGCCCTGCTGGTGTGAACTTGATTGTCTGTTGATACTGGGACATCGCTGTAGTAATGTGAACTCAGTTTCTGCAAAGATGCTCTTCTGACCTGGAAAGGGAACATCAAGATTTTACCCCTGGAAGAGCTGCAACTTGAAAACCATCATGTTTTAGTTCGGCCTTAATTATTTCAACATTGCTGGCATTTTAATATTTATGAAGAAAAGGATTGCCTGGGATTCATATGTTAAATCACTTCTCTCATCTTAATGGAAGGAAAAGGTAAATAGTGTAAATGAAGCCCACTTGGCTTGAGGTCTTGCTGATGCGAATTTAGAAAACATGATTCAAAGGTGGCTTGATTATATCCTGTTTCCCATCAAATATTAATTTCCTCATATATGTCACCATTTCTACTGTATTTAGTTAATATGCATTTATTTTAGTTTAGAATATACAAGTTAGCTGCATGTGGGGTTCTGTGTGTTTATCTGCAGAGCTGTCTTCAGAATTTAAAAAAGGGAAGATTCTATCATTTATCTTCCCATATTTGCCGCTAAAAAAAAAAAAGTTGCAAAACTGAGTGCTTCTGCAGGCTAACCACCCACACATGCATCAGCAGCTCTTAGCCTTTTTTTTTTTTTTTTTTAACCTGAAAGGGCTGTCTCTACTCCCAGGTGAGTTTGTATTGAGAAATACATTATCAGCCTCACTACAGAGATAAAATGCTTCCCTAGTGTTTTGGTGCACTTACGTATTATGAATAGCAAATCCTGATTTTTTTTTTTTTGGACATTACAAGCATCTCTCCATATCTGCAGGGGATTGATTCCAGGATCCCTGCAGATACCAAAATTTGTGGATGCCTTAAACGAAATAGCGTGGTCCAGTCAGTCCTCGGTAAAACCATGGGTACAGGATCCGTGGTTGGTTGAAGCCCTGGATAGAACCTGCGGATAGGGAGGACTGACTGTAAATCATTCTTTCAACAGTTTCGATGATTCTTACCAGGTATTGCTCTAGGAGTTCAGCCGTGCTGTAGCAGATACCAGTACTTCGTTTCTTTTTATGGCTGAAATAATATTCTACTATATGGATATACCATAGTGTATCTTCTCATCAGTTACTGACACCAGGGTTGTTTCTACCTTTGGGCTATTGTGAATAATGCAGTCATGAACATTCGTGTGTAAGTTTCTGTGTGGACATATGTCTTAATTTCTCTTGGGTATACATCTGGGAGTAGAATTCTGAACCATATGCTGACTCTATGTTTAATCTTTTGAGGAACTACCAGATTGCTTTCCAAAGTGGGTTCACCATTTTATATTCCCACCAACAGTGTATGAGATTTCCACCTTCTCTACATCCTCACCAACAGCTGTAAATAGTTGTTAGTAGTTTTGATTCTAGCTAACCTAGTGGCTAGGAAGTGGTATGTGGTAGTTTTGGTTTGCTTTCCCATGATGGCTAATGATTTCAAGCACCATTTCAGCTACAATTGGCCATTTGTATATCTTCCTTAGAGAAATGTCTATTCATATCCTTTGCCCACATTGTAACTGGGTTGTCTTTTTACTATTGAGTTAGAAGGGTACTTTCTATATCCTGGATATAAGTCCCTTATCAGATACATGATTTGCAAATATTTTCCTCCATTCTGTAGATTGTTTTTTCACTTTTTGATGGTATCCTTTGAAACACAAAAGGTTTTAATTTTGATGAAGTCAAATTTACCTATTTTTCTTTTGCTGCTGGTGCTTTTGGTGTCATAAGTAAGAATTTTTTTGCCCAGTCCAAGGTCATGAAGGCTTACCCCTCTATTTTTTCTAAGATTATATAGCTTTAACTCTTATTTTAATTCTTTGACCCATTTTGAATTTCTTATTGTATATGGTATGAGATAAAGGTATAAATTAATTCTTCTGCATGGGGCTAGCAAGTTGTCCCAGCACCATTTGTTGAAAAGGCTATTGTGTCCGCATTGCGTGATCTTGGCAAGTTTGTCTAAAATCAATTGACTGTAGAAGCATGGATTTATTTCTGGACTTTGAACTCCATCCCATTGATCTATATGTCTGTCCTTATGCCAGTCATATACTGTCTTGATTACAGTTGTTTTGTGGTGAGTTTTGAAATAAGGAAATATGAGCCCTCCAACTTTTTCCTTTTCAAGACTATTTTGGTTACTCTGGGTCCCTTACAAATACAGATGTTGAACAGCCAAATCAGCTTGTCCACTGATACAGAGAAATCAGCTGGGATTCTGATAGGGCTTGTGTTGAATCTGCAGGTCAGTTGGGAAACATTCCATTTTAACCATGTTAAGTCTTCCAACTCATGAGCACCTGCAGTGTGCCATGTGTGTGGGACCTACGTGTTAGGACTGCTCCGCACAGGGTCTTTGCACTTTTTCTCTCGATGCTTGCCGCTGAATGTTCCCTGACCTTCAGATCTTTCCTCAAATGCACCTTCTCTGTGAGCCCATCCCCGGCCAACATTCTGTCCCTCACGTGCATCTCTTTTCTCCCTTCTTTGCGTTACTGTACTTCTTAACAATGACCATTATTTATTGTATTTTATATTTTCCTAAGTCCTAAGAATATAGCAGTTGAACAAAATGAACAGAAATCTGTGCTCTCACGGGGCTTACATTCTAGCAGGAAATACAGATAATTAAAAAATATATGTAAGATGAGTAGAATGAAAGTAGTAAATACTATGTGAAAACTAAAGTTGAGAGAAAGAAGGACTGTGTTAGGATCACAATGATGAATAAAGACGGTTTTAGACAAGATGGCCAGAGGGCAAGTCAGGGAGGCAGAGAGGTATCCAGGCAAAGAGCGTTTGGCAGAGGGAACGGTGCGTGCAGAGGCCTGGGGGTGGGGACTGACCGAGACTCCTGGAGAACCAGCAGGAAGCGGAGTGGCCGCAGCACAGTCACACTGCACTAGGGAAGCAGTGAGAGGGGCGGGGTGACCCAGGCCGGTCAGGGCCTTGTGGGCCATTTTTAATAGAATTCAGTGTTCGTGGAGATTGAGGATTGTGTCCAAAGGGACACACTCTGTATGGGGACTGTGCTCCCAGGGGTTCCTGATAAGGATCAAGGAAGAGAAAGCAAAAGTGAGGTCACAACATGGTCAGAGCTCCAACGACATAACTGTCTTTTATAAACTATCTGGATATTTTAATTGCCTCATTGCCTCAGCTATCAACAGTGCATGAATAGAGACGAGTTAGCTAGATTACTGACACAGGTGTTTTAGCATGCCAGCTTCCCCACTCCTCCTTTGGGCCTGGAAGAACTTGAGTTGGCTTCCCTCTCAAGCCTTCTGTAAGTCCCGCTGTCGGTATACTCGGTAAGGAAAACTTGGGATCTCTCTGGGCCATCAGAATGTGATTTAATGCGAGCAGTCTGCATCACGGTGCTGCGCCTGGGGACCTCGGTGAAAGAGGCACGTTTTGAGTATAGTAAATAAATAAGTAAAACAACACCTAATTGCACCATGTGCATTTTTGATTGGTTAGAATCTCTATTTAGCCTGAAGTTCCTCTGATCTGACAATAAAAGGGGTTGCTTTGAGCAGTTAGTGGCACTTCCATAAATTCAGAGGTCCCCAGGACAAGGACAGTTCAAACGGTTGTATACAAACAATAGAGAACGGCAGGGAGACACCGGCGGGTCTACGCCTCGCCTACAGGAAATCACATTCCAATTTGTAAAAAATTCTGCTCTGGCTAAACAAAAATTGTCAGCTCTTGAATGCTGCACAGGCTGTCGCTCTGCTAAAATCCTTATGTGAATCATCTCACTAAGCCCTGCTAATAAATTGTATGAGGCAGGTGCCCCCGTCAGCCCCATTTTCCTGCTGTGAAGACTAAGGCTCTGCAAAGATAAGTAGGTTACCGTGAAGAAGTCGATTCAGAAGGTGGAAACTCTGGTTTCATAATCTATGGTCTTAACCACAGTAACATGCCAACTATATATGGCGGGTAATCAACCAGCCATTTTCCCCCTGGTGGATTGTGAAGCATGTAAGATTTGGAAACACCTAGAGGAGCATTATCCTGTAGATATAAATGCAAGCTACACATGTAATTTAAATTTTTCTTGTAGCTTCATTTAAAAGAATAAAAAAGAAACATACGGAATTAATTTCAATAATACGTGTTTTTAAATCCAGTGTATTCAAAATACTATCGTAACATGTAATCAATGTAAAAAAAATTGATGAGAAGCTTTATATTCTTTCTTTTTAAATACTAAGAGTGGGTGGGTGTTTGCACATCTCCAATGAGAGTAGCCGCATTGCCAGTGCTGGGCAGCTACAGTGGGATTATGGCCACCATACTGGATAGTAAAGATTCAGACGATTGGCTGAATTTTTCACATTTCATTTTTTTCCTTCTAGAAGACATAATTAATCATCTAGAGCTGTAATTTAATTAAACTCCATTTTCTTGGAGGTAAAGCAAGAACTCCACCGGTATAATAATTACAAAGGAGGAGTTGCCAGCAGGTGCTTGTCTTCTGATCTCATTAAGAAGTTTGTGTGAATTCTCAGCACAAAGAGTTTGAGACCTTGTGAATTTATAGCCTAAGTTATATGGGGTTTACACATATGTACTGATGTTACCTAAAATATCCCTTCCTATAATGTTTTCTTTATGAACCAGTTCAGGGGATGGAATATTTATACGCTTCTGCTCTGAACATAAGCATTGTAAAGGAGCTATGCTTTGTGCTGCTAACTTAAATGGATTTGGAAAGCAAAGTGGAAAAATTGTAACTTTATGATAAACGTTACCACCTCCCTTTAATGCATTATTATATTTTATAGTTAAAATAGAATGGAACATTGAGGCACTTGTGCAGAATATATAAAAAAAACACAGAGGCATTGAAGGAGACCAAAAATTACATTTGAGCTTATTAATTTATGAAAAAAACAAACAGTATATTCTCAGACAGCTGCAGCGTTCACTCAAGTGAGAAATATGCTAACATGCCAGCAATATCCATCCTCTAATCCTGCCAGGATAAAATTAAACAAAACAATCTCCTCAAATTATTAAAGTCTTTAGGGGAATGCCCTGCATTATACCTGAAATTACCCAACCGTGGGCATAACCATGTAGCCACACGTCTCTTTCCTCTGTACTGTGTAATTGTGTACAGATGTACCCAGTGTTATGCAATAGACCCTCTCCTTAAAAAGAGTAGAGTGCAAATTCAATATTAAAAATCCTTTAAATGCACTAGGGGAGCTTGCTATTTAAAGAGTTCTTTTATAATGAGATTAATCACCCCTAATTTCTCTTTTTGGCAAGGAAAAGTTTTAATATAGGATTTTTGCAGCTTTAAAAAAATAATGTTTCAGAAGGTATGGAGAAGAAAGAATAACAGACCTAGTATTACAAGTACCTGGTCTGGATGCCCACCCCGACGTCCCGTCCTGATCCTATTCTGTTCTATCTGTGCAAAGATGTCACTCACACAGTTCTCTTCTTTTCCCTGGCTTATCCTTATACAAGCATACTCTTAGTTTTCCTGTTAAAAAAAATCCCTCCCATGACCCTATTTCGACTTCCATCTACCACCATTTTTCTCCCCTTGACAGCCAAAATGCCTGGAAAGGGTTATCTACTTGGTGTCTCAAATTTCTCTCCTCGGAGCTCGTGGGTTCTATACTTTGTGAGTTTGTCAAAAACATTTCCAAGATGATTGTCATTAGGTTTCCATAAAAAATAGGAACAGAATGATCAAAAGTCTTTTCAATAGTAAAGAAACAGGCACACACATGTGTTCACACATTCCTTTCCTGCACCAAAAATGTCTCGTTTCTAACTGCTCATTTGGTAGAGCTGCCATAACAAAGGACCACAAACTAGACTAATTAGAAACAGAAATCTGTTGACTCATAGTTCTGGAGGCTAAGAGCCCAAAATCAAGGTGTTGGCAGAGCCATGCTCCCCCGGAAGGTGTTAGGGAAGGATCTGTTCTATTCTTCTCTTCTAACTTCTAGTGGCCTCTGATGTTTCTTGTTCTGTAGGTGACTGTCTTTTCCCTGGCTCTCTTCATGTGTCTGTATCCAAATTTTTCTTTTTTTATAAGTACGCCAGTCACATTGAATTAGGGCTCACCCTAATGACCTCATTTCAACTTGATTACCTCTGTGAAGAGTGTATGTCCAAATAAGGTCACTAAGTTTAGGACTTTCAACTATATTTTTCAAGGGGACACAATTCAACTCATAACAACCAACGTCCACAATCTGGTTTTCCTTGGACCCACCTGTAGGGATACGGATGTCAAATGTGTTGGAGATGCTTGGTCTGTTTTTCAGAACAGGGTCTGGAAATTCATGTGGAATCTAATTAAATAAAATGATTGTTCATAATGGTCATTGAGATTGACCTTACTGTCCCTTATAAAGAAATGCAGGGGTTTTATGGAATATATTTATCTATCCATCTCCATCTTTCTATCCATCTATCCAAACATCCATTTATTATTTTCACAAAAATTGTTGGGCACCTACTGTAGATTGAGTATTCTGCAAGGCTGGGAGGTGGTGAAGGCATACACTGGCAATATCCAGGAGTCTCTGCTTTCCGGAGAGTGTGATGTAGACGGTAGGACAAGACATAACATGGGGAAGCAGAAGGAACCTGAACTGGGAGAGCTGGTATACGTCATTTTGTAGTTTAGGTCACTACTGAGCAAGTATTCTGAGTGGGAATGTCACTAATCAACATTCTTCACAAAAGTATGGCCAGGATTGGCTCCATATCAGCTTTCATAAATTCTGGGATTTTGCTGATGATAATCTGTTTTGGAAAATTGACAGCTTAGCTTTGAAGCCCTTGCTCCAGCTTGATGCGACCTCACGGTCTTTCCTCTCTCCCTTTGTGGGTGAAGGTGGGGCAATCACAGTGCTACCGAAGGGCTCAGCCCAGCTGTGTTTGGGGCCAGTTCTCATGTGAATGGCGTCAAGTCACTCAAGGTCTAGATCGTCTCTGGTCGTCTGTGACATATTCATCCACTGGCCTGTTTTTTTCCCCTACTTACAGTATCTTCTTCAGCTCTGCATTTTCAGTTTCTAAACAGTGCCTGGCACAGAGCAGGCACTCATTAAGTGTGTTAGCTGACTGAGCAACTGTCTTGAGATGGAAGGTGAGGACTGGCAGATGAGGTCAGGATGGGAGAAGTACCAGATTCCGCCCATTTAAGGTAGCGTTAAAGTAGTGGTAGTAGGATCCTGACATGAGCTTGAAAAGCTCGACTAGGAAAAGCCAGAAGATAAATACAAACCTCATTCATTTATGATTCTCTACTGTTTGCCAAACACTGTAGACTCAATGCTCCTTCCTTCCATCTTCCATGCTGGGGGTTAAAATTAGAGCTGCAATTAAATGTGTGGTTTGGGGCTAGCATGAAATATCTGTATTTTTTAAAATGACATAAGAATAAAACTCATCTCTTTCTTTATGAACAGGCTCCACATAGGGTCCCGCTGGAATAATGTTTATTGTTGCATCAAACATTAATGATAATCCCTGTTAGGATTGCATTCTGCTCCAGAATGGGAATTCAGAAGAGCCTGAGAATGAGTTTTCAGGAAGAACAAAAGGCTAGGAAAACATTTTCATCCAAAAAGCGCAGGCTTAGGAACCTAGGCCAGGTGTCTATATATGCACTTACAAATCCAATGATTTGATTTGCTAAAGTCTGTTGACTCATACGCCTTCCATGTAATTCATTTGACCACAGCATTACACAGAAGGACACACACAGAGTAAACACACCCTCAAAGCACGTCTATTTTAGAATCCCCCAAATGCTACAAGATCTGAATTTACAAATGTTGTGTAAACTCGGGGGAGGCGGGAGGCAGAGAGCATGTGAATGCATTTTTACTGTCAAGCGAGTTACGCGTATGAGGCGCGACGACCCTGCCGGACACCGTCCGGGAGGGCCCAGGATCTCCATCCTACGAGACCCACTGTGAGCCAAGCTTAGTGACTTAATGGTGTGAAACTTTGGCTCCTGGTTCATGTCAAGAATTACCTCAATACAGTCTAATTTATGTCTCAAGAGCCTATCTCTTTTAAAGAAAATAACCATGAGATGTGTGTCTTTTACTGAACAAGATGCTTCCGAGAGAAGTTATGGAAGGACTGGTGACTTCAGATTCATCAAGTGACTGAAGTTAAGGAGAGAGGCGCCGAGAAGAGAGAAAGGTGGGAGAAAATGGAGAAAGGCTCAATTTGGAGGGATAGCTTTGCTTTCCCACAAGCAGATATTACGTGTCATCTCACTGCATTTAATATGGGTTCCTGTCAGTGACGTTTCTTTTATTCTTTGGTAATTATGAGAATGCAAGCTGCAGTCATTTATTCTTTTTATTTAAACTCATGCTGGATCCGGAAACCTCTCCATCTGCTGGCTGCCCTAACTCTTGTAAACTGTCTTGAGCTGGCGTAAGGGAATTGAGGTCTCCTGAGAAAAGCCTATTATGAATGTTATGGATTCTGGTACATTCTCTTTCTGATAACCGACTTTTACCGTCCTCATTTTTATCCTAGGAAATTTTTGTGTTATTTTCCTATCGCCGGGCTCCCTGGCTCAGATCCTCGTCAACTGAACACTTCCCTTCTGCTTCCCTTTGTTTACCTGCTCTTTTACCGCCTCCCTGTTTTTGAATGTTCTCATTTACCTTTGTGTTCTTGCTGGACAAAAGCTCTTTATCCTCTAGGCAAGCTTAGCATTTAGTGGTAGTGAGCACAAGCATTGGTCCTTGCCAAGGCACGTTCATCTTTTAAGGTGCTTAATAGTTTCTGTGTTATTTTAAACTTAATTGTATTTTTGCTTCTCCCAGCTCCCATTAGATTATGTATGTGTGGATGATTCATCTTTGCCTCTGCCAGAATTCTTAGACTGTATTTCGCTCTCCCTTAATGTCTGCTGGATGCATGTAGGAATGAATGAATGCACAAACAATGAATGTATGAATTTTTACACAATACCTTCTCTGGATTCGATTCTGCCTTTCTACTCTTCACAGGTGACCATAGAAGAGAAGAGAAAATTCTACGTGCACCCATGCCCCAGTTTGCTGAAGGTAGCTTGTGTATCACTGAGAAACCATCTGGCCCCTTGCGAAGCCAGGCGCCCAGGTTTGCTTTTGTTTGTGGAAAATCAGTATGCTCCTTCTCGTTCCCAAAGATAGCTCCAGAAAACACAGAGAGAGAATCTCCTTGAGGCCTCAGCGAAGTAAATGCCATATTGGAGAAGCCCGTGGGGCAAGTGGCTGCAGAAGGCTGTAGGCACTATGGGCAGCCTATAAAACCCGAGGGGGGGGGCGGCCAATAGCCAGAAAATATTGAAGCCCTTAGACCAAACAACTGCAAGGAAATGAATCCTGCCAACATCCTGAATGTGCTTGGAAGTGGGTTCTTCCCCAGTTGAGCTGCCAGATGAAAATGCATTCTGACTGACACCTTGATTACAGCCTGTGACACTCTGAGCAGATGACCCAGCTAAGCCATACCTGGAATCCTGACCCGTGAAAACGCAATCAATGTGTGTTGTTTTTAGCTGCTAAGTTTGGAAGAATTTGTTATAAAGTAATAGAAAGCTAATACAACACATTTTGATTATCCACATAATAGAAGAACTGGCATCTTCAAACTTGTGTTTTGTGGCTGACAATATTCTAAATGATACCCTCCCCCAAGGATTCTCGTGTCCCAAGGCAGGAAAAAGAGGATGGATTGTATCTTCTCATGTGTTTCTTCTTCAAGAGCAAAGTTTTCCAGAGTTCCCTCTCCCTACTTAGTAGTCGCTAGTAGTAGCTAGTAGTTGCCCAGATGGCCAGAACAGCATCTCATACTCATTGCTAAATTGGCCACTGGTAAGGGGAATGCTGATAACATGATCAGCTTGGGTTAATCCAGGCTTATGTCCTGGGTCTAGAGAAAGTCCAGCCTCTTCTGTTACATGCAGCCACCTAGGAGTTGAACAAAACCAGGGTTTGGTGGCAAGAAAAAAGGGGTAGGGAGTGATGCTAGGTGAACAATCACAGTGTTGGCCTCAGCGAAAACAATGGGGCTTCAGTTTCCCCATTTTTAAAAGTAGGGATCTTGACTAATTCAAGGTCTGTAGAGAGAGCTGAACATTGATAGTTGCTTCCTAGAGTATTGTGCTGAGAAGCATTCTGAGCTCAGCAGGAAGGATACAGGGATAGATTAGCAATGTCTGCTGTGGGCATAGGAAGGAGGGATTATGCACAATTGTGATTCTAATGGTTAAAGGCAACTATGACAAAGGAATAAAATGTATTATTTAAGAGCGTAGATTACAGCATCAAACCGTATTCAGATCTGGGCTTTGTCATTCAGTAAACGGGTGATCAGTGGCATTTTACTTACTGTGTGTCCGTTTTGTCAACTGTAAAATAAGGATAAAAGTAGCAAGTGAGAATTAAATGAGACAATACATGTAAAGATTCTTCGCCCAGTGTTAAAATGTGTGTGTGCTAAGAGCTCATTACCTGGTAAGTACTAAATAAATGTTTTCCATTATTTTTCAGAGACATGATTACCACTGTGTTGATGAGTTAAAAGAACGATGTCTTGCAGCAAGGTAAGATTCGAGGCAACTTGGTGAGAAAAACTCCACTCGGGGCCAAGTTTTTACTATTGATGAGACTAACGTTATTTACAGGCTTAGTTTTCCTAGGATGGTCTTGGTTTTATCTGATGTTCTTGTGTAATTAAAATATTCCCTCTTTCAGTCTGAAAAGAGTCCTGGTTCGGATAATAAACTTCATGGTAACCCTAACTATTGTTCTTGCTAAGGTTTTGAGTTAGAAGAACTTCCCTTAGAAATACCTCTCTTTTTTAAAGGTGTTTCTGGTTCTGGATCACTTTCCTGTGGATTTCGTGGTCTAGCCGTCAGTTATGGACTGTTGCTTAGAATTTAGTTGTTTTTTTTTTTTTTATAATTTTTTTAGGTGGAATATTATGGCCATGTAGAAAATTTCATTGCTGCCTGCAATAATCTTCATTAATACTTGTAATCCCAGACTTAGACCTTCATTCTTTGGCTTTTTTTTCCCTCCAAAGTAACAATTCATTAGAATTAAAACTGAGTTGAATGGGATGGGAACTTCAAGTCAGTGTCCTATTGAATCAAGAATGGTTTCCTATTCGGAGATATTTATCATCCTTTCTCAATTATGAAATGATTTCTGTGGGGAACAAGCCATTCATGGGGGTGAAATCTTTCATGAAATCCAGGAAAATCCAGCATGATCGATGCAATTCAAATGAAAGTAAATCAAAGTGAATTTAAAGTATTATTGCAGATGTAAATACCAAAAAGTTATTATTTGTCATTTTCCCACAAATTGGGCTAAAACTGGCCATATGTTAACTTAGACAGCATCTTATATTTTCTGAGAGCTGACATTGACTAAGTTTTCTTTGATCAGTGCACATAAGAAAGGAATTGGAAAAACCACACATGGATAAGACAAAGTTCTATATGGACGGTAGTTATTTTACAGTAGAATACAGCATAACTTCCCAACATTGAAGCAAGTGACTAGTAGTTCTATGAGTTGGTCTTTAGGTAACTGCCTTATATATTACATAGAAACATACATTTCGGTCCTCCTTTCATTAATTACATTTTATCATAATTATATCATAATGCATATAAACTTGTAAAATTATTGTATACCAAAAATGATTCCACAGCGCATTCCATGCTGCTGGTAAGCACAGACTCTTAATCATCTCAAAATGAGGGATGTTAAATTCTACCATTATCCTGGATTTCCTGCTGTCTCTCGTAGAAAACTGCCATCTCTTTGTCTCCAGTGTTCCATGCAGCTCAAAATCTGTTCATGGAATAGAAGGTGGATATTTGGGAGGGAACTGCAGGATATAGAGTTTGCTATGGATTTTCCTTAACCCATAATCAATTTTATTTTCTCAATTTTGCTTTTAAGATGTAAGAAATATATCCTGTTCTTTCTATGAAAGTACCAAAATTAGAATTTTCCCTTAAAAGATATCTCCAACATAGAGTAATCCAATGTTTTGCAAACTATTAGGCCTTTTTTGTGTGTGTAAACGCCACAGGCAGCACGGGACTGCCTGTCTGCTTCTACCTCTGTGCATTTGCCGAGCAAACATCTCGAGTTTGATAGTCTATCATCTGCAGGTAGCTCCCCACCTTTAAGGCATGATTAAACTAGGGAATCACAAAAGCTGTTGGTACAAAACACAGGCATATAAGCATAACAAAGGGAAATTTTCTGTCAAAGCAATGCCAAATTAATTTGCCCCTCCATCCTTAATCATGCATGATAGGTTTTATTGCTGCTTCTGTAATCTTACTTTTATTAAGGCTGCTATCAGACTCAGAACCCATGGATTTTATTAGCACAGGTGCTTAACAAGTAAAAAACAAAACATTTATGCATAGGAATTTAGAGTCATACCTAATGAATTAATTTTTATTTTTGCCACGAAAGTTGATCTACATACGTTGGAAATTCTTATAGTGATTATCTTAACTTCTTTACAATGGAAATATTATTAATATTGGAAGGTGTGTTCATACTCCTTCTCTTTAAAGGAAAATACCCCCAAACCCCATTCGGCATAATTTCCTGAGAACTACCTGTGTGAAAACACAAAGACTGCACATGGTACACGTGATTGAAATGACAATAATTAGAAAGTTGAAATGACTATGACCAAAGCCACACAGCAGATACTTAAGACAGAGAATACTGCTTAAACTTCCTTTTTGTGCTCAGAAACCCAGTAGCTTGAGAGAGACTCAGGGAAGTGACGCGCCAAAGGGTGTCTTGGAAAACTTTATCCCCACCCGTGTGGTCTCCATCAGCACGTTCTCCGAGTTACCCCAAACAAGCATGGGTGAGAACAAGTGCTCGCCCCTTGTGCAAAAGCGGCTTCAAGAAAAGACCTCAGAGGTCACACCCTGAAATGCTTAAGGATAACCTAAATAAGAGAAGCTCAGAAAAAGTATGAATCAAAATATGAAAATCTACCAAAAGACAAGATTAGAACAAATGGAAAAATATATCCGTGGTCTTGAAGGAGAAGACAATATCTTAGGACAGTTCTGATGTATGTGCATTGAATGTCATTGCAGTTAGAATCCAAGCTTTGGGAGAGAGTTGTATAAAATGGTCTAAAAGAAGAGCTAATGCACGACAATTGTCAAAATATTATGAAAAGAATAGTGAGATGTGCCTTGGCCAACATCACAGGGTGGTCAGATAAACATGGTAACAGCATTACACGGGCGGACTAGGGCAGTAGAAGAGAATAAAAATGCAGGAAAAATATTACTATTATATGGACAGTTCATCTATTTTTAAAAACCTATAATCATTTCAGTGAGAAAAAGCTAGGTTACTTAATGATATTGGTGGCACAAATGACTCCCAATCTGGATATGCAAAATTAACCTTCACATGAATTCACAGCTTTATATATTTTTAAATGAAATAACACAATTTTAGAAGAAAATTATGGAAGCCTACCTGTCCAGTTTAGAGAAAAGGGAAAATTCTTAACCAAGACCAGATTTTATTAATTAATTAATTAATTAATTAATTTATTTATTTATTTACAAGTGTCATCAATTTACTTTTTTTAGTATGAAATTATTTTTTTATTTAAGTTTAGTTAGTTTACAATGCTGTGTCCGTTTCAGATGTATAGCAAAGTGATTTGGTTGTACATACCGAATTCTTTTTCAGATTCTTTTCCATTATGGGTCATTACAAGATATTGAATATAGTTCCCTGTGCTCTACAGGTCTTTGTTATCTTGTGTACCTGCTAATCCCAAACTCCTAATTTATCTCTCCCTTCCTTCCTGTTTTGGTAACCGTAAGTTTGTTTCCTGTCTGTGAGTCTATTTCTGCTTTGTAAATAAGTTCATTTGTATCAATTTTTTAGATTCCACGTATAAATGATATTTGTCTTTCTCTTTCTGGCTTACTTCACTTAATATCATAATGTTGTTGAAAATGGGATTATGTCTTTTTTTATTGTTGAGTAATATTTTATGTATATACATTTATACACACATACACATATACACACTACATCTTCCTTAACTGTTCATCTGTCGATGGACGTTTAGGTTGCTTCCATGTCTTGGTTATTGTAAGACCAGATTGATTTTAAGTAGAGAAATGACAAATTAAATTATGGTACATCTATATTATGTGATTCTATGTAGCTATTAAAAAGAATGAACTAAAGTTTCACCAGCTGACAGGGATTTTTATGAGTGAAACGGCACATAACAAAGCAAGATGCAGGTAGTCATATTATGGCATACAGAAACACACATGCCCACCTATATAGGCATATACGTTTATAAGTGATCATGAGGGCTTGGTAAAAAACGTGAAAAGAAACAAATTACAACTTTAATACAGGTGCAGGTACCTTGCTGGGGCTCTGGAGCAGAGTGAGGCGTGATATGACAGGGGAGGGGAGGAGAAGGAGCCGCGGAAGGGGCAAAGCATAAGAAAGAAAACAAGCCAGCACTTAAAAAAATAAAGCAACCAGCATGTGCTGTATGTTGCCATTTAAGAATATGCACTTTGGAATAAAGAAAATAGTTTTTTATTTAGAAAGTATAGTTTTTTTCTTTCTTTCTTTCTTCTTTCTTTCTTTCTTTCTTTCTTTCTTTCTTTCTTTCTTTCTTTCTTTCTTTCTTTCTTTCTTTCTTTCTTTCCTTTCTCTCTTTCTCTCTTTCTTTCTTTTTTAAAGGACAATCAACCCATTTTCTTTTAAGGCTTAAGAGAAAAAAAAAATCCTAGGCAAGTGAAAGTACAGTTTTCTATTCTTTACTTCCGACCATATTTCCTTCCCTCGGCCAGTCTTGTACTGACTTTCTGGGGCCCCCACACTGCCCTGTACTACCATTCTTCGGTGCATGCATGCCCATCACAGGGTGCGTGTGTGATACACCAGGGGTGTATGCATATTACATGTGTGTGAAATCTAAAACAAGAAAAGAAACAAAAAACAGCCAAACTCATAGAAAAAGAGATTAGATTTGTGGTTACCCGAGGCAGGGGATGGGAAGGGGGGTGTATGGCAGTAACTGGATCAACTACTTTTTGGGTTTAGGTTCATAGTAAATGCTTAATAAATAATAGTTATTATTACTTTCACTACTACGTTTAATATGCTGCAGTAGATTAACACAGCCACCAAAGGAGGGTGGAATCAAAGAAGACCCAAGTTGGCTTCCTGTGCACAAAGTGACGTGGAGGCCTGATTCTGGGCTGGTCGGTCTGTCTGCATGTGGGGTGGACTTCTGGCTTCCATGGTCGTTCTTCAGCAGAGCTGTGGATGCTTCCCTGCTGCTTATCTTTATACCATCTGGCTCTCGGGGCAAGCACCATAGACACCTCTCATGCTCTCTATGGCTGGACAAAGAACCCAGGGCACCTTTTCCTGTTGAACAGTGAGCTTTCTAAGTAGAATGGCAAGATGTTTCTTTCAAGGTGTGTTGTTGTTCTTTTATTCCTAATTTGAATTATCTTCAATGTCAAATGGAATTAGAGAGCATTAGCCTGTTTTAGAGACATGCTCCTCGTAACAGACTGAACTAAAATGAGGTTCTGTTGGCAAATCCACTTTCTTTCTTTTAGGAACTGAAATTGGGTAGTCATGCAGTGAACAGGTCACTGGATTGAAAGTCAAATGACCTTGTCTCAAGCCTTGACTACACCTCTTAACAGCTTAACAGCTAGATAACGTTGAAGAAGTTGCTCAATATTTCCTTATCTATAAAATTTGAGAAATGCTGACGATACCTAAATATATGAAACAAGACTGCTGGTGAGAGTGAGGGTAGATAGCATACTAGGACTGTTTGGGTGAAATATAAAAGGTTGCATCCATATTTCATTCAAAGGAAATGTACTAAGTGTGTATTATGGCTCAAGCTCTATCCTAGGATTTGGAAAGGAGCACCATATGGATCATGGGTCATGCCTTCATTGAGATTATATTATGCAGGTAGAGCATATTAGTTTTCTATTGCTGCCTTAACAAATTTTCACAAAAGTTAAAACAATACAAATATATTATCTCACAGTTCTGCATGTTAGAAATCCAACATGGGTGTCACTTGGCTAAAATCACAGTGGAAGCTGCATTACTTGCTGGAGGCTCTATGGGAGAATCATTTTCCCTGCCTTTTCCTCTTTCTAAGAGGGTGCCTGCATTCCTTGATTTATGGCCCCCTTCAACCATCTTTAGGTAGCATTGGAGCACCTCTCTGAGTGGCCCTCCATAGTCTCATCACTCTTTGACTCATGTCACTCTTCTGCTCTGTCTTCCACCTGTTGTAATTACACTGAAACCATGTGGATCATCCAGGATTATCTTACGGTCCTTCAGTTAATCATCTCTGCAGATTCACAGGTTCTGAGGATTAGGGGGTAGACATCTTTGGGGGCTGTTATTCTGCTCAAAACATAAAGTACACTTTAGCTGAGTAGAAATGCTCTAAATGACACTTGCTCTTCGGTTTATATCAATATAATCAAAATCATACAGCACAGTTTATGATTTTATTATTGTTGTTTTGTTTTGCACCCTAGGCTTATGCCTGACTTACAAGGAGAATTAGATTTTGATTAAGAAATTATTCCTTCCCAATTCTATCTAGAGTTTTGTACTTTTTTTTCCCCTTAAACTGTGGTGGGTGGGTGGGGGGGGAAATGGAAAAGAAGCTGATAGCCAGAGGAGAAAACTGAATCCATTTATTATTTCTATGTAAAGCCTGGGTGCATGATATCTTATTCATTGACCTGGATCAGAACCAGTGTTGAAATCTCATTGCTGAGATGTGATGCTCTGACCCTGAGGAATGAATTTAGCTCAGAACAGACAAGACCATCCGTGACAGTCGCTGTCTATTTCTGGCACATTAAATCAAGATTTTTGGAGTGTCAGAATCTGTTATAACTTGGACTGAAGTATGACAACCTGTCAAAAAATTTCCACAACCGATAACATCCCCTTGAGGTTAATAGACAAAATTATAAGATGGCATAATTTGTGTAATATGATTCATAAATTCCTTGTCATAAAGTCTCAGGGGTGGGATTTTATAAATATGTAGTCAGTTTTACTGCACCACTATGTAATACTTGATCCCTTTTGCTTAAAACATATTTACAAAACAGAGTGAGAAGCATTTCAAATCAATTCAGTCTGATAAGGGTTTGTAGGTAATTGACGATACGGGACGCACACTCCTAGGTGCTGCGGTGGGTACGTTCGGGTAATAAAAGATGGCTCCTGTGCTCAGAGCTTAAAAGCTTGTTGCTGTCAAGCAAGGTAAACACAGAAAACAATGAAGAACATTACAAGTCAATATACTCAAGCCTGCTCCAGACCAATGAACGATGGAAGCTCAGTCGGTTCTGGGGACATGGTAAAGGCTGAGGGATGTTTAGGAACTTGAGATAGGATTTGAAACATGGGGAGCGGGACATTTTAGGTGCAAGGAACTTTAAGAGCAAAGTCTCCAAGATCAGAACAAGAATTTGATGTACACCCTCAGCTAGTTTATCACGTAGCTACTCACCGAAGGCTGGCCTGTTGGTTTGATCATTATATGGTTTTAGGTTGTTGTTATATATAGTCATGGACTGTTCCATTCATGCCTACAGTGGATTGTTGGCTAACAGACAAGATGCCTAAGAAAGACTGAGGTTGAAATGTTAGTGAATAGGATGGTAAGAATGACAGCAATTACATTTTTTTCTTTCATGGGCTGAACTGTGTTTCTCCCAAACTCATACATTTAAGTCCTAACCCCCCCAGTACTTCAGAATGTTTGGAGATAGGGTCCTTTCAAGAGGTAGTTAAAATATGGCCAATAAGGTGGGCTCCAATCCAGTATGACTGGGGTTCTTATAAAAAAAAAAAAGAGAGAGATGAGGACACAGAGAGAAGACCATCTGAAGATACAGATAGAAGCTGACCATCTACGAGCCAAGGAGACAGCACTCAAAAGAAATCAAACCAGCTGACATCTTTGATCTTGGACTTCTAGTCTCCAGAACTGTGACATCATAATTTTCTGTTGCTTAGGCAAAAAAGGAAAAAAAAAAGAATGTGAGGGACAAAGTACATTAAGGTTATTGAGATGGGGAAAAAAAACGAGAGGGAGCTGTGAAATATAAGACTAATCGTGTTTGGGCATATTTATTTGTGCCTGTGTTCACGTGTGTGTGCCTTGTGTGTCCGTGTGACATAGACACACAGTTCAGTGCTGTGGTGTAGCCCAAGGAAGGGCACGATGCTTGTGAAGACAGTAATAATGGTAATAATATGTGCTAGGCATTTACAAGCATTATCTCATTTCATGCTCACAGCAACCATATGAAGTAAGCATTGTTTATATCTTAATTTTACAGAATTAAAAAAATGAGGCTCAGAGAGGTTTAGTTCTGAGCCCATGGCCACACAGCTAGCAAGTGACAAAGCTGGGCTTCCAGCTCACCTTTTTGTTCTTAGGGGAACCCACTGCCTCAAAAAAAGTGATAATTATTAGCAAAACAGTCTGCTCTGCAGCAATGCAACTTTTATTTTGGTTCATATGCTATTGGTAAAATGAAGGAATAACAATATACTATGGAAATCGTGTTGGCTTTTGCATGATTTCCCCCGGTATGGTCACAGTGTTTAGCAATTAGGGGCAAAGTTTCTCATAATTAAAGAGAAAATCTTAGCTAAATGTGACTTGAGAAAAAAATTGAAAGATCCTGGAGAGATGCCTTTCTGGAGTGTGAGTGTTTGGCTTAGTGGGTTCAAGAATGACTTCACATTTTACTAAGTGAAACTATCTTAAACAAAAGATAGCAGAGTATAGCTTCTCTTTTGCTCTTTGATTTTTTTTTTCACTTTACCATATTATCTTGGAAATCACATCATATCAGTTCATAGAGCTCTTATTCATTCTTTTATTTTATTTTATTTTTTATTTTTTTTATTGTAACTTCAGGGTGCTCCCTTCTGCAAATGCACCATCGTTGTTTCCAATCTCTCTTCCATATTTGGGCATTTAGGCTGTACCCGTATTGTGCCATTTAAAACAGTGATGCAATGAATAACCTCTCGCGTGTGTATTTTTGTATTTTGCGGTGGGTGTGTATTGATACTGTAATTTCCTAGTTTTATCAGTTGTCCCATCTTCTCCTGCACAGGGCTGTATCAACCTGCATTTCCACTTCTCCCCCTCCGTGAGTGCCTGGTTTCCTAGCTTGTCAATAGAATGTGCTGTCAACTTATTAAAAATTTTACCAATCTGATAGGTGATGGGTAATAAATAGTAACTCAGAGTAGCTTTATGCTTCATTTCTCTTGCCAGGAGTGAGGTTGAACATCTTTTTCATATGTTTAACATCTAATGTTGACCTTTTTGGGTGACTTGTCTGTTCTTGTCTTTTGCCTGTGATTTTGGTCCTTGTTCCCTTAGTTTTTAAGATTACACACACAGACACTGTCTCTCTCTCCACACACACACACATACACATACATGGGATACACACACATATAGTTATATATATGTAATATTTGCTGTTTATCTGTGATATAAATATTTTTTACTAGTTTGTCATTGGTTGTAGCTTTGTTTATGGTGTTTTGTGCTGTGCAAAGTTGGTTTTTTCATGTTTATATTGTCAAATCATCACTCTTCTTTATTGGCTTTGGATTTTGAATCAATAAGAACACTTTTCGTAACTATACCCAGTTTATATAGGAATTTACCCGTTTTCTTCTACACTTATAGGGTTTCAAATTTTACACTTCTGATCGGCTCATGGGTACTACAATATCCATGAGTCTCTTAAATGGTAGTTTTAACACTATAATCAATAATATTATTTGGTTGACAGTAAAAATAATAATGACAAACAGTTATGGAGTGACTGCTAACTGCCAGCCATTTTTCTTAGCACTTTGCATATTTTGACTCATTCAACCCTCCTAACAACTCTATGATGTATGTGCTATTATTATACCCATTCTATGGATGAGGAAAATGAAACACAGAGAAGTTAAGCGTTCTGCCTAAGGTCACACAGCTAGGGAGTTGCAGGGCTGGATTTGAATGTAGGTGGTCCAGAGAGCACCCCTTCCCCACTACACTCTCCTTCCTTTCCAGTAGGTCGTATACACCAAGGGCAAATGATGACAGTAATGGTTGTCCCACAGGGTTCTGAGGGTTAATTAAGAGATCGTTTCTGCAGTTGTAGTACAGTGCATGGCACACTGCAGGGGCTCAGTAAACTGCTGCTGAATTTAAAGGGAAATGCTAAACCCACAGCTCTGTAGATCAGTCACATATACAACCACGATGCACACTCCTTCCCCAGGTTTCATTTTTATGACTAATAACAGCATCTAATATCGGGACCTTAAATTTCCTGACTCTAGCTCACGTCACTGAAGAGCCTTAACTGAAAGGTATGGCTTCACCTCTGGGAAACACGGAGGCGAGGAATGAGCTGAGCAATTCCAACCACCATGCACTGGCTCATCTCCAGACACACCACCACCTAAAGCGAATCAGCAGAGTTGAACCCAGTGATTCTTAAACTTTGTTTCCCTCAGGACCCCTTCACAATCTGGCAAGTCTATTTTATTGGCTACTACTGCATTCAACTATTGGCCATCTCATGTTGTGTGGAGTCTGGAAGACTCTACTATATGCTTGTAAGAGAATGAAAGTTTAAAAAAAAAGGCAACTTGTCATTATTATAAAAATAAATTTGACTTTGCCAATACTCTAAAAGTATCTTCAGGACACCTAAGTGTCCCTTGGTCCTACTTAGACAATCATGATTCAGCATATGGTAAATGTTTCATAAATACATAGTTAATATCATAAATCGATAAATTCTACATAATGTACAGACAACACAATATCATGCCTCGAGCAAATACCGTGTCTAGCCATACATTTCATCCAGTGCTCACAAAGTTCTTAGAAAATACCTATTATTGTCTCCTTTCCTATTTGAATGCACATTCTCTCCAAACACATGTACCCTGTGGAGGAAGAAACTGAAGCTTAGGAAGGTTAAATAACTTGCCCAAGGTCGCATAAATTGCATTGGCAAGATTCACTATCGAACTTTTCAATTTAGACTTAACTTCAAGCCTAGGATTCTTTTGAGAGGGAGTTAAAATGCCACGCCAATGATCCTGAGGCTTGGATTTACATGCACCATTCAGATCAGGGCTTCATCTGAATTTTCATTGATTTGGTCAAACACTCTATTGAATTAAATGGATTTGTCAGATCAACCCAAATAAAGAAGTGGATTTTGCCCCAAGACACACCATCAACCTTTCGTTTGCATTATTTCCTGCATTTGAGATCCATTGTTGTTCAGCAAGGAATGGAGCAAGGGTAAATACATAATGAAACTAGGAGGAAGTTTAAGGGCAGACAAAATGCAAGTGACGGAACAACAAAGAGTGGCCAACACAGCCCGAACATCTCATCATCCAAACCAAGAGGAGGATTGAAGCCTGGGAAAAAGGAGCCCCCATCTTAACCAAGCAATCTCATGGACCACACTTACTAGGCACTTCCATCCCAACAGGATGTTATTACAGTCAGGAAGCCAACGCTGCTGGCATATGGCAGAATAACAGTGTATGCTTATATTCAGAAATTTGTAGACCAGATAGAATCTTCATGGTTTTATCTGAAATGCTCTCTTTTGGAAATTCAGATGAAAAAGAGAGAAAATTCTTTCCATTTATTCTTCAATTGAAAGAAGAGATGAAGGGAGGGGAAGAAAATCAGGGAGGTTTCCCTTCCTCACCCTATGTGCAGGTTTACTGAAAAATTTATCTCCGACCATGAGCCAGCACTACATATTCCCATGTGGGAGATGTCTTCAACTCATTTAAATTTGTCAAGCTGAGGAATCTTGGCGCTTTTATAGCTGGGGAGGAAAAACACTGGATGTTTATTTTTCCACTACTCTAAGTAGGGTTATATATGGAGGGAAATCGATTTGGGGGAAAAAAAAGTCCAAAGAGCATGACTTTTGCTTAGTTATTTAGAACAGCGTATATGCGGTTGAAGATAAAATAGAATATCGCCCTTAGAAGGTGCATATAAATAAGCAGTCATTAACTATGTGGCTGAAAATTAGGATTTGATTTGTAGGGCTGTTAGAAATTATTCATCGGTGCTGTGCTTAGCGTATTTTCTTGGAAAAACCAATTTAGAAGAAACAAAAGGATTTCATTTCTTGAAACCAAGATGCTTAAAAACAGGAGAATTTATTTCATCACTTTCATACACCTCTTGCTTGTGTGAGGTTGTCCTCACCCTCACTTCGTCCTTGATACTTTTTGGTCTAGTTTTAAGCACTCCTGGCTTTTCCTACTATTTTCCATTAGAACCATTTCTACAGCCCAATAGACTGTTAAGAAAGTTTGAGGGTTTTTTTTTTACATACTGATTTTCCCCTTGAAATTCTTCTTCTTTTTTAAACATTTTCTCCATCCAGTTATATCTCTCTTTTGTTATGCTTTAGTTATGCCTAAATAACTCTTTCTCCACTTTGGTTTTCATAGCCTTAGGATATTTTAAGCAATCATCCTGTCTCTCATCAGCTCTGCTTTTAAGCTTGAGATGGCACCCTCACTGACCAATGATGCTCTTTGAAATCCAATGTTTGTAAATAGAAGTTTGTGATCATAGGGGTTAATGCCATGGGGGTAAAATATTTTATTTATTTACTTTCATTCACTTCTTTGCCCTGCCAATGGAAAAAAGGACAGAAAAAAAAAAGTATTTGCTCTGAAAACTGTAGAAGAAAGTGTTTGGATCAGTTCATTCTTCCTATAAGTCTATGAACATTTTCTCAAAGGGGAAGAATCTAACTCCATAGTATTTCTTTGTGAAAAATTACCCTGTGTGTTTTCTGCAAGAAGTAAAGAGACTCTTCCGAAAAGGTTAGAACTAATTTATAAACAGATCTTAATGCATCTGTGAGTTGTAAGACTTAAGAAAAAGAAAAAATATATATGTATATACTTTTGAAAAGTTGTTTCAAATCATATTTAGTTAATTAATTCCTTCACTAATATACTGATATTTGAGATCCTTTATGTGTCAAACACTGGAGTGAGAAAAATAAGAAATCCATGGATCCTGTCTTTCAGAAGGACATTCCATAATAAGGAATGAAAACAGACTAACAGATAATAAAAATGCAAATGCAGCAAACACCAAAATAAATGAGCAAGAACAATTTGGAATTTTTAAAAATCCATTATTCTGTAGGTAAAGTGAAAAATTCCAAAGAAGTGGAATCATTAGCAGCGCCTCCCAATTACTTTCTGAATTTGGATATTTGCATATTAGTTTTTTTTTTTCAATTAGAAGGGTAATTAAATGGCTTACAAAGTATTTAGTTTTGTAGTCTTACTAGAACTGGAGCTTTGATATATCAGTTAATGTATAATTGTAGAAAATGTAGAAAAACATCTTTAAAAGATTGCTTAAAAATTTGGTTCATAATTCAAAGAAAGTTTAAAATGTTATTTAAAATACATCAGCGCATCATAGTACAGAGAACTGCCCTCATTTGTAATCTCATATTGCATTAAATTAAGAATTTGGTGTCATGACAACCAACTAACCTATATGTAGAGGCAACCCATTGGGAACACAGAGCAATACTTAGGATTATGTTCACCATATTTCATTTAGATAATCCTGCTTTTAGAGGCTAGATATTTAAGATACCTATTCCCACTCCGATTACTTTTTTCAATGTCCTTACCAAAATCAAGTTGTTTTGCCTCTGGCTTGAGCTGGCCATTTGTAGGTAAATTATTAATTGATTGACTGGATTATCGCAAGATGAATAGGACCCAGCATTAAGTTCATTAAAAATAATAGGAAGGAAAAACAATTGGTCTAGTTACTTTGATATCTAAGCATCTAAATCAGAATAATTTTTTAATGAATAGTACTTAGTCATCCTGTCAGTCACTACATTTAAGAAGTTGCATTTTGTTTAATAGAATAAAACTGTTCATTTCCGCCCAGTCCAAGTCAAAATAATAGCAAGCTAATTGCCAGCTTTTAGTACATTCATTAAGTTAAAACAGGGGATATTTTCACAGATTCAGAGCACTATCCACGCAGAAAGACTGCTATGGACAAGTTAAATTTGCATTATTCTGCCTTGCCAAAATAGGTTAAATTTTAGGTCAAATTATTTAATTAGAAGTCTTTGTGTTTAAGAGCATTTGATGCATATAAAAGTTAAAAAAAAAAAACCCGAACTTAAAACTGTGGAAGATGATGTTTAAGATTAGATGAGGTGTATGGTTATCTTTGGCCGGTCTTTACCATGGGGTAAGCATGTGTTCTAAGGGTGGTTTGGATAAAAGTTTAAAGAGCAAGTTCACATAGGTTTTAGTGTCTAAGCTTTCTCATCTTAAAGAGTGACAGCGATAATTTGTGCCTTGAAGGCTTGCTCCAAGGGCGTGATAGCTAATGTGTACACAGAACCTAGCACATAATAAGCTCTCTGTAAGCAGGAGCTGGGGGAGACAGTGCAGCTCAGTGGTAGAGCACTTGCCTAGCAGAAGCTGTAGTCACCAGACATCTCTCAGGTGCACGTGTTGGCCTTTTTCTGAGGCCCAGATTCTTGCCCCAAGTCATAAACCTCAACGTTGTATAAAAGGCACTTTAAATTCATAGAAGTGGGCACAGCTAGTGGGAAACCACTGAAAGAGAGACTCTCCTACTTTCAGAGTTAGCGCTCACCCAAAGCCTCATAAAAAATCCAGACAACAGCCCCAAGGATGGGCAGAGGCGGAGTGAGGGAGGCGGCACCAGCCAGCCTGGGGTGCTGCTCCCCGCAGGGTCCCCTCGCCTGCCTCCCATGCAGACCTTCCTGGGGCCTCACCCACACCTCCCCTGCCGCCCCCCGAAGGTCCACAGTGAGGACAGAAGTGCCCCGTGGTAGCTAGACCATCACTCAGAAACTGCCGCAATTATTCACCTGCAACAGATTCCAGAATTCTCTGCTCCCAGATTCAGGGGATGTGTTGTAAGACTCTTTGAGCCTGAAGGCAATTAGCAGGAGACCAGAAAAAATGACAGTGATCGTAATCAAATTGTAAAAGCTGAAACCAACTGGAAATGGGAGGGTAAACTTGATACAGTTTGAAAGAGGAAAATATCTGTCACTTGTCTCTGTTTTCTTAACAATGTGAATAAGCGTTCAGTAAAAAATATTAGCTTTCACTCAGCCATTCATCCTATTACGAACTGTAGCCCCATAGCAGTTGTTTGAGGTTCCATCATTGGATTTCTGAGTTTAAAACTAGAACTTTTAAATAAAAAAAGGTTAGTAATCAACTAGTCCTGAAGTTGGATCTCCAGAAAAATTAGGAGTTTTTTTGTTTAATTTTGATAGTTTGAATTTTACTTACTTGAATTTCTTCAATGAGAAGAAAGGCAGAAAGAGGAAAAGATTATACAGAGAAATATCCTTTTTCATTATTGAATTAAAATATATGATTTTTACTAATAATTCCATACCAATCCTCCTCCATACCAAATCCCTCTTAACTATTTTTTTCTGTAACAAAAAAGGAGTTATAAATACAGCTGAAGGAGATGCTAATTATTTCTCATGAAAGACGGGTGACAGTAAACATGAGCATCCAGCAACACATGACAACACACACATGCACACAGAAACCATTAAAATGCCTGATTCTTCTGGAAAAGCACCAATCCAGAAGAGAATAAATCGCGGAGGGCAAGTTTTGCCCTTCGTGGCTGTGATTAGAGTCCTAATGCTGTGTTGCCTTAAACCGTGCCAATTTCATTTCTACAGTGAAATACGCTTTAGAGGATGGGGAGAAAACTGATTATTTAATCAAAGAGAGGAGGAAAGCCAAAATAATCCACTGTATCTCAGGAAGGAGTAGGGACTGGGGGTAAGAAAACCTCAGAAAGCATTATAATAACGGTACTTCTTTATTTTAAGTAACAAATAAAATAGCAAAACATTTTTTCCCATCATAAAAACTGACTTTGATCCCCAGTACAGCCATCGAGTGGAAAATTGAACCACAATATAATTGCTTTCCCTGTGACCGATAAAGTGGTGTAACAAATTTTGTGTTTGAATGATAAAATCAGCAATTGGCCCCCAGCATTTCCCTCTACCATTCCTCCAAGGACACTCCAGTCCCATCAGGCTCCAGGGCAAGAGAAAGGGTGGAAAAACTAACTGTAAATCTACTCCAAGTTGTTGTTGGATTTCTCTTGCTTGCTTGCTTAAAGAAAAAAAAAATAATAAAACTGTCCATGTTTGTCTTTAATGTCTAATATAAATCACTTCCAAAGGTGGAAAAAACCCAACAACCTAGCTTTCATTGAAAACTGATTACAGATGTTAAAAAAAAACCAAAAACTAAATCTAAAGCCATACTAAGAAAAATTATTTTACTCAAGAGCAAAATCTTGTTAGAATGGGGAAATTGTCTTAAGGGTCCCAGGGACAAATGTCACAGCTGTTTGATGCAGAGGCAGCAGCCAGAAAGACGGTGGCCATGGGAAAGATGCATTTGTGAGCTCACGGTGACAGGATTTAACTGTGGAAAGACACGGCACTTTCCGGGTGGGAGCTCGGCAGAGCCCGCCTACCTCTGCAGCTGGCTTTCCCAGATTATTTGGGATCACAATCTGAAATGGCTGTGACGGTTGTGAAAGTCTGTGCACCCCTCTCCGTATTTTATTTGGCTGGTAGACTCTCCAGAAGAGGATACATTCCAAGCCCCTTGAAGAGACACTTAATGATGCATATATGGTAGAGGCTGGGGCAGGGGGCTGGTAGGGGGAGCCCAGTGAGGCAACGGTCCTATGGTGGAAGCTGAAAGCTTCGATCCAGGTATTTTTTCTGAAAGCTCGTCTTGCACTGAAACATTTGGTTTGCAAACCTGGACCCAGATTCGGTCCTCGGCAGCTACCTACTGAAATTCAGTTTTACACAAAGGAAATGTGTTTCTTGAGTAGGGCTTCTGTTTTGACCCGGAGATACGGGAACATGCAGAGACCTAAGGAAAAACGTCTTCAAAGATCAACTTCTTCAAACTTTGCAGAAGTTCTTTATTCTATTTGGTGCACTCAGATTAAAATGCAGTTCTGAAAAGCAGGCAGCCAGCCTCCCGAACACTTAGTACTTGATGTAACAGAGAACCCTAATGGGCAGCATTAGGAGGGGTTTTGTAAAATTATTTTAACACTTTTCTGTGCCTTACAGAGTCCTACAGTAAGCCTCTATCGCATTTAAAAAATATCTTATATATATTTTAGATATAATATTTTATATATACTCTAGTTTTAATGTTGGAAATTTTCAACATGTGTCAAAATAGAACAGCGTCATTATCCTGATGGATCGATCACTCACTCCTGTCCACAGTTATCAAATGGAGAACAGTGGAATCCATGGGAACCTGTGTGTCACCTCCATGTTTCACCCTTGTCCCTGCCACACGACTCCACACGTGCAGGTAGTGATCCTTTAAAACATACCAGGTCAGGTAGCATCTCTGTTCAAATCCTCTGCTGTCTCCCTGCGGTGGACCGAATGGTGTCTCCCACCTCCAAGAGGTCTGTGTCCTGACTCCTGGAGCCAGTGAATAGGACTTTATTTGGAAAAAGGGTCTTTGTGGATGTAATGAAAGATCTCGAGATGAGATCACCTTAGATTAAGGATGAGCCCTAAAGCCAATGGCAGGTGTCCTTGTAAAGAGATAGACAGAGGAAAATTGGGGACCTATAGACACAGAACAGAAGGTGATGGGGAGACAAGGACAGAGGTCGGCCTGATGTGACTACGAGGCAAGATGCACCAAGCACCACAGCAGCCACCAGAAGCCAGGAGGGAGGCACGGAACACATTCTTCCTCAGAGCTCGCTGAGGGAACCGGTCCTGATGACACTGGGTCTCCGATTTCTGGCCGGCAGTACCCTGAGAGAAAAATGTGCTGTTGTCTGAAGCCACTAATTTGTGGTAATTTATGATGATGGCCATGGAAAACTGACACACACACCTTCACAGTTCTTTTTACAATGATCCAGGTGATTCGGCCTCCGTCCACGTCCCTGGCCCTGATGCTCCGCTCGGGCTGTAGTGACTTCCTGCTGCTCTTTGCCTGTGAGAGGTTCACTGCTGTCTCAAGCCCCTGAACTTCACCTAGAGGCGTTTCCCCCAGACCTTCGCCTGACTGGTTTCCTCTATTCCTTTGGGTCCCTGTTAAATGCTGCTCCTCAGGAGGCCTTCCTTCATCACTCGACCTGAGATACCCACTTCGTCCCCTCACACATGGTTCTCTCTCTCCCGTGCAGCCTTATCTTCCTTCATGCACGTCTATCACTGCCCGAAACCTCCCAGCACTTCCCCGTTTGTTAGTTAACCCGGTCCCCCTATAATTTCAGGCTCCTTGAAAGCAGGACATCTTCCTCTTGTTCAGTATTCCATCTTCAACATGTAGGACAGAGTCTGGGCTTAGAATGAATACTTGTTGAATGAATGACTTAACCTGAAACCTGGAAAAATTGGCATGGGTTTCTTTGGCAGCGACGTCTCTTGCAGGAAATGCATTAGTGGTCTGCATCTCAAGGCTTGCATTGTCAAGGATCTCGGAGCTTCATTGCAAGAATTTTTATCATAAAATAACCGGTCTCTCTGAAACTCCTTTGGAGGCAACCAGTTTGCAAAAGCAAAAGGGGGAAATTTCTGAGAAGTTTGCCTCCAGGGTGGGAAGGGCTTGGAGAGACTCCCTGTCCCTGTGAAGGACAGCTTGATTTATCCCGTCCAGCGTTCGCCAGGGCAGCCCCACAGGGCACTGGATGGCCGTGGTCCATCTGCCTTGAGTGTATCTTCGTGATTCTCTAAGAAAGGAGAGGAGACAAGGATTGGAGTCGGGGTCTGACAATCGAGTGGAAAAAAGGGGGTGAGATTAGGAACATAGTTCATTTTTTCCTGTGCGCCACTCACTTTCTGTGGTGTCAAGTGACGAACCAAGTAGAATGCATTAACAATTTAACCATCTCTGACTTAAGTTTTTTAAAAAAATATGGTATTTGAAGATTTACCTTAGAGACCACTTGAAACTTAGTTAGGATGTTGAGGGAAAGAATGTTGTAGGTTTGGGCCACCAAGAAAAGACACTGGAAGTATTTAGAAATATAATTAATTTTAAAGATGATGACAAACCACTACCAGAAACAACGTTACCTTTTAAGTCTTGAAGGACTTCAGCCCAGACACTGGAGGCAGAGTCAAGATAAATGGCAGTGTACCCAGTTGGGCAAGGTGCCTGGTGGAATGCCACAGGGGACAGGCAGGGCGAGGTTCAGGGCCATTTAACATTTTTATTTATGATCCGGTTCAGGGAACTAGGAACACAGTCATGAAATGTGCAGATGCTACTAAATTCAGAGGCATTGCAGATTCAGGGGAGAACAGAGAAACGAGACCAATGGGCGGGCCAAGAGAAAATGAATTTCCACTTGGAAGATCCACCAGAGGAGACACAGATGAAACCCTGGGAGCAGTAATGCTGAAAAGAATGTCCAAGAGGTTACTCAAAAAAGAGGACTTCAATTTAATGGAAAGCTCGAAAAAACGTTAATGTGGGCAACCAAGAGCTCTAAGCTCCCAAGACACCATAGAACATGGGATCTTAAAATGCAAGACAGTGGGAAGAAATGGAAAACCTTCTGAATCTCACTACAGCCCCTTCACTCCTTCCAAGGCTGAGGGTTGGAAGAGGTCAGCTGGCTTTTTTACAGGTTCCACATTCTAAACATTAGGATTCTAGAAGATACAGACTTGTTAGGGCTCTTTGATGTCAGGCTGGCCCAACTCCAAACGGTTTGACCGACTCACAGCTATCAAATTATCCCACTGATCAACTCAGAGCTGGCTAACATTTTTATGAGAGTAAAATGAGACAAACCCATTCATTAAGGCGTGGAAATTTACACTCTCCAGACTGAATAAAAATAAAAATGACTCCATTTTTATACTTACAGACGGAAAAATGGGGAACAGGAAAAATAAAATAATAAAGGAAGGGAATGCGGAGGGGTACAAGCCTGTGAGCCTAGAACAAGCTCTTAGGATTGTGATTTCTGTATCTGACAGCTGGAGTGCCCTAATTTTAATCAGGGAGGGTTTCTCAGCCTCAGCACAGCAGGCATTTTGAGGCTCATGACTTCTTGTTTTGGAAAGGGGAGTATGTGACTTGGGCCTTGCAGGAGTTTTACCGGCATTAGGGTCCCCATCCTCGTCATGACCAGCATTATCTCCAGATATCGCTAAATATCCTTCTGCAATGGAGAGCCACTGAACTGGATCAATGGAATTGGAGAAACATCCTCCCAGTGGGAGTGTTTCTATGGATTGCTACTAGAAAGATACCTTGTTTCTACATCTCTTTATAGACTCTCCATGGCCTGTTGGTGTATGTAGCCTTTGAAAGGATGTAGCCTTCAGAATAGATGTAAAGGTATTTGGCCAAGTAGCCAGGTTTGAGATGCTCTTTTCATTTGACCCCAAACAGGCATTGAAATCTGGAAAACCCTCACATTTCCTTTGGGGATTTCAGGATACACTTACGGCTTTGTAGCTGCCACCCTCCAGGCCCTGTGCTGGCCCATCTCTGGGGGTTGACCTATAGAGATGACACATGGTGGCTTCCGCTGGTCCATCCTTCCCAGAGCAGAGCGTTGCCCTGTCCACTGAGACTTGCTTCCACCAGGGTAGTGCCTAATTTCAAAGGGGAGGATGCCTGAGCTACAGCCTGACCAGCTTTTAGCAAACCCCGCCGATCCCAGAGGCAAGGAAAGTAGTGCCTGCTCCACATTCTCAGGGTCTGGACGCCACCGATCCACACTGTTTGCAAACACAATCGGGTGGAATCAGAATCACTGCAGGTCCTAACATCACGGAGGAGCCTCGCGAGAGGACATGGGAGGTTTTAGATATTGACTAAGCACCGTCATATTAATACGATTTTTGCCTCTAGTCAACTTCTTTCTTCAGAACACTCCCCGCTGGGACTGAGAAAGTTTCTCTGATTCTAGCTGAATACTAATGTGCCAAACTTCATGGTGACCATTTGACCCGTGCCTTTTCCTTCTGTCTCTCATCTGCACCTCCCCCTTCCCCTCCGCTCCTCTGGAGAAAATAGCTTTCCAGGTTTCACTGTGGGGCTCACGTGTCTCGGCGGCTCACCGCTGACGCAGTGACTGATGGTTCGCAGGGCTGCCTCCCTTGACCTCGTCAACATCAGAAACTGCTCTCAAATCTCAGTCATCTCTGACTGCCTTTGAGCAGAGAAATGAGACAGTCTCCCTGACACAAAGGCTTCTGGCCTGGGGTAAAAAATTCCTTTTGAAAAAAAAAATTTGAACACTCTACCGACCTCACTGCTTTCCATTCATCTTGCAGCCTGGCCCATCCATCCCCAACTCCATATTAGCTTTCAGACATTATAGCTTTTTCTATTTCTTGGAGGCTAGCCACGGTAACTCAGATGTTTGTAATGGCTTAGTCCTGGAATAGCCTTCAGAGCACAGAAGAAAACGGGGCAGTTTCTACCGCAGCAGTGACTTTTGACTTGTGATTAGCAAAATGAGCGTTCGTCTTATTTCTCAGGACAATTCCCAGTAGTCAATCCAAACAATGTGGGGGAAGCTACAAGGCTACATTGGCTAAATATAACCAATATTTTATAATAACTGTAAATGGAGTATAACCTTTATAATGTGTGAATCACGATATTGTACACCCGTAACTTTTGTAATATCGTACATCAGCTATACTTCAATTTAAAACCACAAATAATAGGAGGAGGAGAGGAAAGAAAGATAGGACCCCAGGATTAATATAGAGAACAATCAGTTGCGCTGAATCAAAATGACATTCTAGAGTCTTTTGAATGAGAACATAGTATGTAAATGGGGGGCAATGTATGCGATTTAACGTTTGATTTAATTTAGGTAAATGAAAAATACGACCTGAATACTGATCCTGAATTTTTTTCTCCATTTGGTAAGTAAACTGTCCTGACATAGTAAAGCTCCACTTCCTTAATCTCAAAATGGGATAAAACGACTATTTCCATCAATTTCAGCCTCAGTCCATTCGTGTTTTAAAATGCCCAATCTTTGAGATTGTTAGGGAAAAGCACCTTAAGCTACTCCTATTTTCCCTTTGAGCCAGCCGGGTTGGTAGTAATACTGTGCAGCAGCATAAGTGCCTAGCTGCAACATAAACCAGTAGGTGCAGAGATTTTGCTGGGGAGGAGCTGCCCGGCGGGGGGCTACACTTCCCAGCATGCCTTGCAGTTGGAACAGTCACGTGACTGAGTTCTGAGCATCGGAAGGTGAGTGACACCAGTTCAAAGTCTGATGTGTAAAAACTTCCCAGCAGAGTTACCAGATTTAGCAAATAAAACCAGGATGTCCCCCCAAATTTGAATTTTCAAATAATTACATGCCACATACTTATGCTAGAAATTATTCATTGTTTATCTGGGTATCCTGTATTTCATCCGGCAACCCTGTTTGCATTAACCCTCTCTCTTGGCTCCCAGTATTAGTGCCCAGGGAGATTTTGGAAGCCACTCTGAATCTGGAAGGGCCTTCATCTACCTGTGCCCTTGACTGGTTGTGTGATGCAAAGCCCAGCTCCTGCCACAGACTAGCTTGAATACAAACAAGAAATGTACTCATCTTGTGTTAAGTCACTGAGATTTTGGCATTTATCTCTCAGCATATGTTAACTTATAAGCATTCAGATCTAAAGCAGAGAAAGTTTCTTTGTGTCTCACACACTTACCAGTAGACCTCCGAGTAGCGTTCAAAGAGACTCAGAGGCCATCGTGCCCAAGCCAAGGCTTTTACAGAAAAAGAAATTGAGTTCTAAATACTGGAAATGACTTGGCCACAGTCTATATACTATGACAGAGCCAGGATTAGGGTCCCCCTTTTCTCTCTCCACTCATCCTCTTCCTACCTTGCCACAGTGGCTTTCCCAAGCAATGGACACATACTAACCCCAGCATCGCCAGTGATACTATCCGTCTCAGATGGTTCTCTGTTCCTCATGTGGTTTGTCATTTACATGGGAAGAAGGAATGTTTGTGACAGCAATGACACGTGACGCATGTTGTCTGAAAAGTGGCAGATGTGGGTGGTATCGAGAGCAAATGTTGCTGAAAGTCAGAGGGAAAAAAAGGCATTTTGGAGAGGGATCCTGGGTGTAAACTATTGAAATCAAACAAGATCTCACAAAAAGGGCAGACCTTGGACCAGCGAGAGGTCTGGGTACAGGGGACATTCCATGCAGGTGAAGATGAAAAGCTCACGAACAGATATTCACAAGACTTGAGCAACTAACGTCCCAGGGTCTTGTGGCTTAGATGGCAAGTGGTCAAATAAGGGTGTCCAAGTTCATACGATCTCCTTGGATTCACTGGAACAGATATTTACCCTGGAAAACCAAGGAGTGTCTGCCATCTGAGGCCCACAATATCTTGACCATAAGCCCTTTAAGAAACCACAAGCTGACAGGTGCCTCTGGACTCTGGGGATGCACCGTGTGATAAGGCTTTCCTGTTCTCCGTTAGTCTGAAGACCACACACATGCTCAGTATGCTCCCTGAGGTTCAGAGAAACCAGTACCAACAGCGTGCTATGGATTCTCCCGTGTTAATGGGAAGTTAGAGATCCACGAGTCTCAGGGGGCTGGGAAACTGAAGGGACACAAGGGAGCTTTTTATTTCCTCTTCAGATTGTGGGGATGCAGTGTTGTTTGCTGGTGAACTGGAGTATAGGGAGGGCGATACCCACTGCCAGCCTCCTCAATAATTATATTGCCCCATGTGAGCGTGGGGCTCACTCCTGACCCACAACCAGTTAATCTGGTTGGCTGACTTTTACTGTGGTGTTCTGTCCTCTAGAGATGACAGGGTAAGGATTGCAGAACAGGGGAAAAAAAAAAAAAGCAGAGAAGACCTTGGCTAAATTTTATTAGAGAAGAAAGGCCACTCGTTATCTGAGAAAAGCCCGGATTTGGCACACTAATAGGTGGACCCTTTTGTCCATCCAGAGGTGGTTGCATTGTGGAGCGTTCATGCATTTTATCACCGTTTAGAGTTTCTGAAAGCATAGTTATTATCTGTGAGGCGTTATCGAAGACTAACTGCAATAAATAATTCTTTTCTGTTGCTTCATGTAAACAAATCCATTTAAATAACTTACAATTTAAATATTTGTATGTTTACAAAAATCCATAAACAAGGTTGTTATGAACAGTCATTGTTATTAACCAGAGCTCGTTTTCATCCTTTCAGGGAACATATATTGACACGACCACTTTCTTTTTCTTTTTAATTGAAGTATAGTCGATTTACAATGTTGTGTTAATTTCTGGCGTACAGCATAGTGATTCAGTTATACACATACATACTCCTTTTCATATTCTTTTTCATTATAGGCTGTTACAAGATATTGAATATAGTTCCCTGTGCTGTCCAGTAGGGCCTTGTTGTTTATCTATTTTATATATAGTAGTTAGTACCTGCAAATCTCGAACTCTCAGTTTATCCCTCCCCACCCTCTTTTCCCCCTGGTAACCGTTAAGTTTGTTTTCTATGTCTGTGAGTCTGTCTCTCTTTTGTAAATAAGTTCATTTGTGACACGCCCACTTTGATGAAGTGGAAGAACCTGTGATTAAGAGTAGCAGGGCCTGGGAGTCCTGGCTTCTCAAGCTGAGTCTCATGGTCTCTGGCCTAAACCTCTTTGCTTTCTGTCTCAGTTACTTTTGCCGCATAAGAAATGACCCCACAGTTTAGAGACTTAAAACAACTGTTCTCTTGTGCTCATGGATTCTGAGAGCCAGGAATTCAGACAAGGGCACAGCAGGGTGACTGTTCCTGTTTCAGGAGGGCTGGGGCCTGGGAGGGGAAGACTTGGAGCCTGAGGGTGACCTGATGGCTGGAGACTCTCAGGCTCCTCTGACAGCTGAGCTGTCAGGGCTGGGCGGGCAGGGCTGACCAGAACTGCTCACCAGAGCCCCTGCACGTGCCCTCTCTGTGTGGCTCCACTTTGTCTCATCGTGGCAGCTTCACTCAGGGTGGCCATACTCCTCACACTGCTGCCCAGGCTTCATGTGGGACCCCCTCCCCAAGACAAGCTGGAAGCTGTATTGCTTTTTATGACCCATCCTCGGGGTCATAACCCGGACATCTGCCATCTTCTACTGATTGAGGCCCAGGTCTCTCTCGACCCAAGAGCAGGGACCTAGACCTCTCTAGCAGCCTCGCTTAGATGCAGACAATAATGTACCTTCCTCGGATGCTTTTTTCAGGTTTACCATGAGCTAATGTTCACAAACTGCTAAGAACAAGGCATGGTACACAAGACAGCATTCAAGCAAGGACAGCTTTTACCAGTTCAGGCATGAGCCTGATGCAGGGGTTTCAGAGGTGACGGGGGCTTCGGCCTGGCCTTTTCGAGAGCTTCAGGTCAGGTGCCCTGGAGGTTGTTGGGGACTTCGCAGGCACTCTCACCCTTCCCTAGGAATCTAGGAGCAAAGTGTTCCCCTTTGTTCAGCTCACTTCATCCTGGACTGTCCTGTGAGGGGCGCAGGGATGAACTTTACTCTTATCCTTATTTAAGCAAGGAGGAAATTGAGGCCCAGAGAGGTTAAATGATTTGCTTGAGGTCAGAGAGAACTCGTGGCAGAAGGCGGGGCTGGAGGGAAGTTCACAGGCCACGGTCTTTGGTTTCTGTTAGTCATCTGTGGGAACTGGAACCGGTCCTCTTAATATTCCTTCTCCGAGGCGGGTACAGGGGGCATTTACTGCCACCAAAAAGGGCAGGACCAGTGCTGGAGGCGCAGGAGCCCAAAGGGCTTCATCCTGCCTCTAATGAAGCTGTAGTCACGTCTCCATCCGCCCTGTAGGAAAACCCAGCGATACTGGGGACCTCGTTAAAAGAGATGATGCCTTAGCTGGAGGCGCAGGGCAGGGAGCTCTGCGCGCCCCGCACGGGCTCTGCGCTCACTTCCTCCCGCAGGTCCTCCTCCGCTCTCCCGGCAGCTCCTCCCCTCGGCGCCCCCACTTCCACTTTCACTAAAAATAAATCTCCCATTAGCTCCGCCACTGGCTTCTGAACGGGCACAGCGATAAATTGAATTTCCAGCTTCACCTGGAGCTTGGCAAGTGGACAAGGAACTTTACAAGGGCTGCTCAGCTGGGCTTCTCAAACTGAAGCGATTGTTCCCAGCAACGCAGGAGAGGGGCGCCGGCTGCCCCTGATTCCTGGCATTTTCCTCCTGGTGGAGTCAGATTTGCATTGTCCTCAATCCCGTCGGACCGCCAGGGCCAGGCCCCGGGGGCCTGGAATCGCAGAGTTCTGCAGGGGCTGCACCGCCAACGGTATAAAGCGCGCTTGGGCGGCCCGGGGGGCTGGCTTTCAATCCCCAGCTGGCCCTTGGTATTTCTTTCTCATTAAGGGCCGCAGGGTGGTGGAGCTGGGAGAACGGTGACAGGTAAATCCCGTAATTCACCCTCCCCACTTTGCACAACCTGCGAATGTCTTCCTCACTTATTTTCGCTCCTGACAGCAAGCAGATTATTTTGACGATCATCACCCACCACCTGGAATTTAGCATCCAGGACAGAACTGTTGCCAGTAACAATGGAAGGAGATGCTATGAATATGTATGTGTGTGTGTGTATGTGTGTGTGTATTTATATATAAATATAATTTATAATAATTTATTTATAAACTTTATATATGTGTGTATATATATATTTAAGAGTTCTACTGGAAGATCCAGCAAGTGCCTGTCACCAGATAAGAATGCATATGAACTTAGCAAATCACTGATGAGGACCTGCAGAATGAAAATACCCATTTTACAGATGATAATAGAACTAGAAGGCACTCCAGAAGATCTTTCTTCCAGGGAGGCGAGGGGGAAGTACTTTTTCATCGAGAGCCTACTAAATTGAGGTGCTGCATTACTTCTGAGAGTGGATCTTTAAGCTCCTATATTTTGACTAATTGTGGAATTGACTGGTGAAATGTTTGTTGAGCACCAGTTACCAAACTACATGCCAGGGATACAAAAATGATTAAAACATTGTCTTTATGCTCAAAGACAGCTGTTCTCAACTGGGAAAAATCACCCCTGCTTCTCCTGGGAACATTTGGCGATGTGCGGAGACGTTTTTGGTTGTTATAACTTGGTAGGGGAGGGGCTGCTACTGGCATCTTGTGTGTAGAGACCAGAGAGGCTGCTGAACTTTCCTGCAGTGCACAGGACAGCCTCCCAACAAAGAATTATCCAGCCTCCGATGTCAATAGTGCCAAGATGGATAAACCACTCTTAGGAAGCTGAGAGTCCTGTTAAAAGACAGGCATGTAGACAATTACAATAAAGATATTTTAATAAGTGCCAGCATGGAATTAGGTACAAAGTCTATATTAAACAGAAATAAAAGAGAAAGGCAGGGAACTCTGGCCTGATGCCTCCTCTCTCTTCCCAGTTACCACCATGCCCTTCTGTTCAAGGCCAACTGTTTTCCTTCTATTTGTGGGACAGAGTCATACTTTTCATTTATTTCCCTATTTGAGTTTCCTATATTAGCATCTCAGGGGATGGATAGAGGTTGGTGGTAGAGCACATGCTTAGCATGCTCGAGGTCCTGGGTTCAATCCCGGGGACCTCTGTTAAAAAATAAGGTAAAATAAAAATAAAATAAAATAAATAATACAATTCCATGGGAGGAAGTAGGCGCCTCTTCCCAATATGTCTGGTTCTAGGTTACATGGGGAGCCAGGGACCTTTTAATCTTCCTTCTTAGTGTTTCCTCTCTGATCGTCAGAAAGAACCACAGTGAGTGGAATCATTAGGCTTCCAGGCTGTGCGCATTATTGGAAAAAGCATGGGTTTCAAAGCCCTGGATTTTCCTCTTCGATGCTCGTGTCCTGAGTGACACTGAAAAATCATCACCCTCCTGTAGGCCTCCGTTTCTTCATGTGCAAAGTTAAGTCATTGAATAGACGACTGTCTAATTCTCTTCCAAGTATTGGGCAAATGAGCGGCTTCTTGTCTGTCAAATCCTCATGCCCTTTGACCCTCATATCTCCTTTTATTTTCACACTCAAAGAGTGAGAAGCAAACCAGGGTGATCCCTACTCACCATGCTGTCCCTCCAGTGGGATGAAGAGGAGATGCTTACATGGGATGAAGTGTACACTAGCTCTGGGAAGGAAGAGTAGCTGCTTTTTCTTACGGGCTGGGCTTTGATCATTAAGACCCCAGAAGGGAGGAAAAGGGACACCGAAGGGAGGGCAGAATGAGTGTCTGAGCGGACGTGTCTCTTCAGTATGAGACTGTCAACCTGTTCATCCACCAGCTCCTTCGTCCCTTCTGCTAAGGACAATATGATTTTGCAAAGGGAATTTTTCCTTTTCACCAATTTCTGTTTAACCCTAAAGACTGTTTCTTAGTATGCAGGAATAAGGAAGCATAGAGAGCAGTCAAAACATGGGGAGTGGACACTAACAGAAAACATATTTAGTTATTGGCTTTCTTACTGAGGCCTATGTGGCCCCTCTCCTTTCTCCCCCTGTGTTACCACGTGGTTAACAGTTCAGAGTCCTGCCCTGAGATTTTGCATCTTCCATCTCTCTCCCCAACAAGACTGCTTCCTCTCTCAGGGCAAGGGCTGTGTCAGACTTCTCTGACAAGTCGCGCAGTTCTCACCAGTGCTAGGCACAGAGACAGCATGCTTCACTCAACACTTGAGTGACCACAACTCCACTTTAATAAGTATCTTTCCACAAATATCTCTACTTAACAAAAATATCTTCCCATCCCTTTTAAGGGGCTGTGTATTTGTGAACACTAATTGATGTTACGAAGTGTTGGACTAGTGCTGTTGGAGGTATTAAAACACCACTTAGCTTCAGTGGGCCTAGAGCAGGGTTTCTTGGCTTCAGCACTGCTGGTGTTTTGGTATAATCTGGTATATTTGCAACAGCTCTTTATTGTGAGGTGCGGACTTGTGCCTTACAGGATGTTTAACAGCACCTCTGACTCTGCTCACTTTGCAAAAGCACCCTTTCCAATCGTGACAAACAAAAATGCCCCCAGATAATGCCACATATCCCCACTTGGGAAGAGCTGACCTAGAGGCAAACACAAGATTATCCACAAAGCATTTATCACTTGGCGATCGCTTACTAAGTCCTGAAAGATCCATTATGCCAAGACATTTCATGTATTTCCTCAAAACGTATCCAATTTCCTCTCAGTCGTTCTTGCTCCAGATGTCTACGGAGGATCTGCTGTTTTCTAGGCACTGCAGAGAAAACCATGACGCATAAAACAGTACCCTAGATGCTCAGGATGCACTGTCTATCAGGGCAGCTAAGATAGGAGTCAAATATAAGCTAATAGGAAACAATTCCTGCTGTAAAATAGAGCTACTTAAACATCTGGTTGCTGGACCACAGGAAGCCCGTGAACGTGTTGTTACTGGCTCACAAAGAGAGAAGGATGTAAGCCAAGCACCTCACTAGGCACGCTATTTAGATCCGCTGGTCTTTTTTCCTTTTATGATGGGATTTCGTCAGTGGAGAAGGCGTCACCTTGATTTGCATTCTGGTGCAGGCTCCTTATTCCACTGTAGACTGGAAACAAAGTGTGTGCGGACCAGCCCTTTCAGTGGCACCACTCAGAAACACTCACAGGGAAAAAAAGTGTGTTCCGTATAGGGGAGGTGTCGTAACCAGTCTGAAGAAATAATTGGGAATTATTCTTAGTTGAGGAGGCCATTGATCTGGGGTTTGGAAGATGGATAGGCGTATTGGTCAGAATAAGCTACTATAATAACTCCGTGATCTTGGTGGCTTAACACAGTGAAGTGTTAATTCTTGATTAAGTGGATTCATCACAGGTCACCAGAGAGATTCTACTGTTGCATTCAGCAGGCAGGCAGGCTCCATCCATCTCTGACCCAACGTCTTTTATGGTCTTGGGAGTCCTCTACTGAATTTCACCGAAGTGTAAGAAAAGAGGGTGTAGGGAGGGGTGCCCATCTCCAAATACCTCACATATGACTTTGATCGTGTTCCTACCTTGTAGCTTATTTCTGTTCACTTTTCATCGGTGAGACTGAGTCACGTGCCAGAACCCCCACACAGGGGTCTGGGACATGCAGGCTAAGAGGGTGCTAAGAAAGTGGAGGAGACCACAGATATTACTGAGCACTAAGTGTGTCTCTTACGGAAAGAGGTAGGGGGCCATTTTAAGAGAACAGAATACTGAGTGCAGGGGGGCTGGCAGGAACATCCAGGGCACAGGTGGAGAAGAATCACTGTATTTGAAGGCAAGTTATAGGATATGTGGAGAAGTATCTTGCATGCATTTCAGTGGTGTTTTCAGGGGTGATGGATGATGTTGGACACCACTGACCTATTAAAGTCATCTCAAAACTTGAATTATTCAGTGGCAAATTCCTGGTTATAAAATAGCAAGTGTAGAGTACAAAGTTTAGACAGTCTGGAAATTACAGAGACCAAATCTCAAAGCCCCTGTATTTTTACTTTTCAGAGAAAAAGCTATTAATATTTTTAGTAAGTAAGAACAAGACCTGTGGACTCAAACTCTTTGAGTTGTTTTTGTTTTTTCAATTCACCACTTACCAGCTGAGTAATCCTGGGCAAGTGACCCTGACTCCATGTACACATTCACTTATCTGGCAGTTACTGTGAGGATGAAATGAGAAAACACACTTAAAAGGAATCAGAATGGTGCTTTTGCATGATAAGATCTCAGTAGATGTTAGACGTTATTATATTGTGAGCATTTTTTCTATGTTGTTACCCTTGATTTTTCCCATGGATGTGCTTCGTATAATATATTGAGCCAACATTCTTTCCTTAGGAATTTAGTTTGTTTCTTTTCATTTTGTGAGTGTGTGTGTGTGCATATATGAATTTCACTGTTTCTTGAGTAAATATAGGGGTGCATGGGGCTTTGTATCCTTATTTCTGTAAGATTATGTTACAATTTTGTATTATATTTTTATAATATAATATTATAATTTTATGTTATATAAATTATAAGATTACTGGAACAACAGCATAATTTGAAGCCCCTTGACACATGTTTCTTAAATTGTCCCCCAGAATTAATTTTTTCACTAGCATTGTATGAGAAATCAGTAATAATATTCAAATATTTGGAAGGCGAAGATGCTGTCTCACTTTATAGAATTTTGAGATTCTGGTAAACCAAAATGTGTGATGGTATTGACCACGTCTGTATGTTAATGTGTTAGACTTTTCAATGGCATGTGCATTAAAAAAGAAGGCTCCCTACGCTTGGTTGGGTTTTTAAACTCTAAAGTAAGGTGGAAGAATTATCTGGATATTTGAGAATACACTTTGGGCTCTCCAATCACATTAGGTGGAAACCACCTGAAACTCATTTCTTCAGTCCAATTCCTTATTTCATGTGTCAGACTCTTATCTAGAACACTAGCTTCTGAGAATTACATGCCCAGAGCTGAGATGCAGCTCTGCTAGAAACTGTGGACTAAATAAATGTCTCCCACTACAAATCACACCAGCTATAACAGCTTCTGGAGGAGCAAACAGTCCAAGGTGACCAGCTGTTTAGGACCCCGCGGGGGACTGCTTCCCACCAGCCTGTGGCCATTACACTACTTTTCAGGACTATTTGAAAACAAAATGACAAAGATGTCATTGCCTTCAATTCCAAACTCTCTGTAGGGGTTCATATCCTCTTCCAGGATTTGAGGAGATACCGATGGGATGGTAGGAATGCTGGTTTCTGAGGGTTGCAACTATCTCTTATCAAAGCACCAACTGGTTTTGTTTCCTTCCTGAGTATCAGCCTATAATGCAGTTCAGGCAAGTCACAGATTCCTCGTGGTAACTCCCGTTAGGACTTCCAAAACCAAAATCCAGGTGTCATCCATAAATCCCTATAAATTACTCAAACGTTAGACACCCCTCCATCAGAGAAAGGAGAGGGCTCTAGTAACAGAGGGCATTACCCATGTTATATCCAAAATAACAGGACCACACAGTTTCCTAAAACCAGTATAATAGGAGTATGTCTCTGTGAAACCTAAATAATATTTAGAAATATCCGTTTGCAAAATTGGAGTCCTTTTTAACTGAATTGACTTAAAAAGATCCTGCATTTTCTGAAACAACGGCTGTTTGACATTAGAGGATTATAACGTATGCCAAAGATCAGCACACTTTGATTGTCAAGAGATAATATGTAAAAAGTACTGTGCCCAGTGCCACAATTGTCAGCTAGTATTATTATTTCTCATTAATTGTACCGTGTTTTGCTCCAGACCTAAGTCATGGCTTGGGAAATATAGTGGGAAAAGGAAATAATAAAAGGAGAGGAAATGACATGTAGAAATGGGAGACTGGCAGTGGTGGGGAAGGGAGTGGAGGAAGGGATGGAGAAAGGAGGAAAGAGGAACAAAAGGGAGAGAAGAGAAAAACTTCCCCTCCTGATCCTGACTGTTAATTAGGAATGGAATGACGTTGTTCATCCACCCTTCCCTTCCCAAGCCCTCTGCCACTTACACACAGAGACGCCTCCCCGACGTTGAAAAGACATACGAGCCTTCAGTAGTAATGAGTGGACAGAGCAGTGGAACAAGTTATCTACCTTCTCTGCAGGAGTTCTCAGAAGAGTCATTTGTCTTTTCTCAAACGGTCATAAATAACACTATGCTCCAGGTGTTTAAGGACTCCGAAACAATTGCCTTTTATTCTCTCCAACCCCAAATCACAGAAAATTATCAACTTGGAATGACTGTCTTCTTGGCGTGTCCATTTTTATCCACTCCCATTTTTAATTCATGATGGGTGTTATAAGAATCGTTGTTATGGTGTTACGGGCAGAAAAATAAAACCTGGCACTTCTTTTCTTAAAGAAAAGGGGAATGAATGGAGGAGGTATTAATTAAGTGGGGCCACTTATGTTAGCACATCGTGTTCAAGAGTTTACAAGCTCTATTAAGGAAAAAATATATTTTAAAATAACTGAGTGAGTTTCTCATGTTTACTGAATACAAAAACCTTGACTGTACTATGTTGATTTTCCCAATAGATTACTTATAACTAATGCCCACTTATGACAAGAAAACAAAAACAAAAATACCTCAGTAAATGGCATATCAGCTAAATTTTCAGAGTCAGAATACTGGGCATTATACCTCATAGATCTCTTTCCTTCACGTATCAGATCTAGCATAAATTGAGGCAATAATGGTGAGGGATCTTAGATCTTTTTTTTTTGGATCTTCATAAATATTTACTATTTGTATAGCAGTTTTTTTGTTAATTGAAGTATAGTTGATTTACAATGTGTTAGTTTCAGGTGGGCAGCAAAGTGATTCATATATATATATATATATATATATATATATATATATATATATATATATTCTTTTTCAGATTTGTTTCCATCATAGGTTATTACAAGATGTTGAATATAGTTCCCTGTGCTACACAGTAGGCCCTTGTTGTTCATCTCTTTTATATATAGTAGTGTGTGTCTGTTAATCCCAAACTCCTAATTTATCCCTCCCCCTCCTTTCCCGTTTGGTGACCATAAGCCTGTTTTCTGTCTGTGTTGGAGCTCCTTTCATACTGGCTCCTAGATGCTTCCATTTTGGTAACTGCATTTGTGACTAATGAAAGCCAAAAAAAAAAAATTCAAAAATATTTTTTTGAATTAACAATAAAATGAAGA